>NC_086318.1:334067155-335539655 GCF_036172605.1 Pelobates fuscus | reverse complement strand
TGTGACATGCCGGAGGGGGATCCATGGCAAAACTCCCATGGAAAATTACATAGTTGATGCAGAGTCTGGTTTGAATCCATAAAGGGCATAAATCACCTAACATTCCTAATTTGTTTTGAATAGCGTGCTTTAAAACATCAGGTATGATGTTGTATCGATCAGGTAGTGTAAGGGTTACGCCCACTTCACAGTGACAGACCAAACTCCCCGTTTAACGCACCGCAAAGAACCGCAAACAGTCCATTTGCACAACCGCAAACTCCCCATTTGCACAAGGTTGGATACCAAGCTAGCCATGTCCCGTTCCTTGTCCTCACTGATGTCATTGAAGGTCTCTTCCTCCACCTAGCCACGTACAACACCAAGGGTCCCCAAAAGGTGACAACAAGCCCCCTGGGATGCTTGCTGTGTTTGGTCTTCCACCTCCTCAAAGCCACCTTCCTATTCTGACTCCTCTTCTTCAGACTCCTCTCTCTGTGTTGCCTCTCTCTGCGTTATTATAAGGTGTGTTAAGTAGTACTATTCCTATCAGTTTAATCCCTGTTACGTTCCCCTCATCAGGCCTTTTTTAGTCGAATGTATCGCCCACTGTCAGTCCCTTCAGGATCCATCCCTCATTCATCTTAATAAAGGTGAGGTAATCTAGACTTTTTTGACCTAGGTGACTTCTCTTCTCAGTGACAATACCTCCTGCTGCACTGAAGGTCCTTTCTGACAGGACACTTGAAGCGGGGCAAGCCAGAAGTTCTATCGCAAATTGGGATAGCTCAGGCCACAGGTCAAGCCTGCACACCCAGTAGTCAAGGGGTTCATCGCTCCTCAGAGTGTCGATATCTGCAGTTAAGGCGAGGTAGTGTGCTACCTGTCAGTCGAGTCGTTCTCTGAGGGTGGACCCCAAAGGGCTGTGGCGATGCTTAGGACTGTCCTGTGGCGATGCTTAGGACTGTCCTTGCCGGCGTGGTCGTGGGAGGTGGAGGATTACTTTCACCTCTTCCCCTGTTAGATTCCCGTTGTGCTGTGACATCACCCTTATACGCTGTGTAAAGCATACTTTTTAATTTATTTTGGAACTGCTGCATCCTTTCCGACTTGCGGTAATTCGGTAACATTTCAGGCACTTTCTGCTTATACCGGGAGACTAGTAGCGTGGACACCCAGTACAGGTCCTTCTCCTTCAGCCTTTTTATACGAGGGTCCCTCAACAGGCACGACAGCATGAAAAACCCCATTTGCACAAGGTTGGATGCCGAGCTACTCATGCCCCGTTCCTCGTCCTCAGTGATCTCACTGAAGGTATGTTCTTCCCCCCAGCCACGTACAACACCACGGGTACCAAATTGGTGACAACGAGCACCCTGGGATGCCTGTTGTGGTTGGTCTTCCTCCTCCTCCTCAAAGCCACATTCCTCCTCTGACACCTCTTCCTCACAATCCTCTTCCAGCGTTGCCGCAGGTCCAGCAAGCGATGCTGATAAGGCTGTTTCTGGTGGTGATGGTGACCACAACTCTTCCTCTTCCTCTTCACGCTCATCTACGGCCTGATCCAGCACTCTTCGCAGGGCACGCTCCAGGAAGAAAACAAATGGTATGATGTCGCTGATGGTGCCTTCGGTGCAACTGACTAGGTTTGTCACCTCCTCAAAAGGACGCATGAGCCTACAGGCATTGCGCATGAGCGTCCAGTAACGTGGCAAAAAAATTCCCACCTCTGCAGAGGCTGTCCTAGCATCCCAGTCATACAAATAGTTAACGGCTTTTTCTTGTTGGAGCAGGCGGTCGAACATTAGGAGTGTTGAATTCCAACGTGTCGGGCTGTCGCAAATCAAGCACCTCACTGGCATGTTGTTTCGCTGCTGGATATCTGAAAAGTGCGCCATGGCCGTGTAGGAACGCCTGAAATGGCCACACACCTTCCTGGCCTGCTTCAGGACGTCCTGTAAGCCTGGGTACTTATGCACAAAGCGTTGTACGATCAGATTACACACATGTGCCATGCACGGCACATGTGTCAACTTGCCCAAATTTAATGCCGCCAACACATTTCTTCCGTTGTCACAAACCACTTTGCCGATCTCCAGTTGGTGCGGAGTCAGCCACTGATCCACCTGTGCGTTCAGGGTGGACAGGAGTGCTGGTCCGGTGTGACTCTCTGCTTTCAGGCATTCAACCCCAAGACGGCGTGACACTGCCGCATCCGGGATGTGGAATAGTACCTGGGGAGCTGGGGGGTGCCGTTGATGTGGAGCAAGATGCAGCAGCAGAAGAGGACTCAGCCGAGGAGGTTATGGAAGAGGATGGAGTAGGAGGAGTAGAGGAGGTGGCAGCAGGCCTGCCTGCAAGTCGTGGAGGTGTCACCAACTCCTCTGCAGAGCCATGCATTCCATGCTTGGCAGCCGTCAGCAGGTTTACCCAATGCACAGTGTAGGTGATATACCTGCCCTGACCATGCTTTGCAGACCAGGTATCAGTGGTCAGATGGACCCTTGCCCGAACACTGTGTGCCAGACATGCCATCACTTCCGTTTGCACAAGGTTGGGGATTGCCTTTTGTGCCTTGAAATTTCGGCCGGGTACCTTCCACTGCGGTGTCCCAATAGCTAAAAAATTTTGGAATGCCTCAGACTCCACCAGCTTGTATGGTAAAAGCTGGTGGGCTAAGAGTTCAGACAAGCCAGCTGTCAGATGCCGGGCAAGGGGGTGACTTTGTGAAATTGGCTTCTCATGCTCAAACATGTCCTTGACAGACACCTGACTGTGGGCAGATGAGCAGGAACTGCTCAAGGCGAGAGACGGAGTGGCAGATGGTTGAGAGGGGGCAAGGAGGACAGCAGTGGTTGACGTGGCTGAAGATGCTGGACCAGGAGGAGGATGGCGGCTTTGAGTTTGTGTGCTGCTTGTACTCATGTGTTGATCCCATAGGTGTTTGTGATGTGCGATCATGTGCCTTCGCAAAGCAGTTGTACCTAGGTGGGTGTTGGACTTCCCACGACTCAGTTTCTTTTGGCACAGGTTTTAAATGGCATCGCTGTTGTCAGAGGCAGATACACCAAAAAAATGCCACACTGCTGAGCTCTGCAATGACGGCATTCTGGTGGTGGCAACAGCATGCGTTGATTGGCGTGCTGTCTGGCTGACCCCGGGTGCCGATGCATGCTGTCTGACTGTGCCACTAGCTCCTTGCGACGACCTCCCCCTGCTTCCAACTCGTCTCCTCCTCCTCTCTGTCTCCCCATCTGAACTTTCCCCCTGTTCTCTTCTAGCGGGCACCCACGGACGCATCATCATCATCAACCGCTTCACTTGTATCTGACAACTCAGTAAAGGAAGCAGCAGCGGGTACAACATCATCATCATCACACCGTACGTCCATGTGTGTAATGCTGCCTGACTGAGACATATCCCTTTTATCTACATCCTCTGGCAATAATGGTTGCGCATCACTCATTTCTTCCAACTGATGTGTAAATAACTCCTCTGACAGATCAAGTGAAGCGGCTGTGGTGCTAGTGTTGGTGGTGGCGGCAGGCGGGCGAGTGGTAACTTGAGAGGTGCCCGAAGCTAAGCTGGAGGAGGATGGTGCGTCAAGGTTCCGAGCGGAAGCTGTAGAAGATTGGGTGTCCTGTGTTAGCCAGTCAACTATGTCCTCAGATCTTTTCGAGTTCAGGGTACATGGCCTCTGAACACTGGGCATTATTCTAGGGCCAAAGGGAATCACAGCACCACGACCACGACGGCCCCTGCGGGGTGGCCTGCCTCTGCCTGTCATTTTTTTTTCGATTAGTGGTACTATGCGTGCAAGCTACTGTGACAACAGATATGAGTGGCACTGTGCACTGGCAGAAGTTGGCAGAGTAGACGCTGTAGGCCTGACACACACGCTTGCAGACAACTAACTGCTATTCAATCTATTACAGTCAAAATTGTATTTTTTTTTTTAAAATGTACACTACTGTTACACCAGATATGAGTTGCACTGGTGAGTTGCCCTGGCAGGCCCTGAAACGCACACGTGTGAAGGAAACTGACTGCTATTATTTCACAGTCAAATGTTTAGTTTTTTTTTTTTTTTAATGTACACTGCTGTTACACCAGATATGAGTTGCACTGGTGTGACACTGTGCCCTGGCAGGCCCTGAAACGCACACGTGTGAAGGAAACTGACTGTTATTATATTACATTCAAAAAAGTTGTTGTTTTTTTTAAATGCAAGCTATTGTGACACCAGATATGAGTGGTGGCACTGGGCAAGTGGGCACAGTATACGCTGTGAGCCTGACACACACGCTGGCAGGCAGGCAACTGCAGTTAGATTACACAGGGAAAAAAAAAGCAGACTGATGTTCTAGCCCTAAAAATGGCTTTTTGGGGTGCTGTCCTTACAGCAGAGATCAGATGAGTCCTTCAGGACTGTAGTGGACACTGAATACACTAGCCTAGCTATCGATTTCCCTATTAAACCAGCAGCAGCTACACTGTCCCTCCTCTCACTAAGAATGCAGCTTCTGGGGGGCAGGGCCTAGCTGTCATGGAGGAAAGACGCTCCCGATACTGGGATGCCCATGAGCAGCTACTTCCCGGCAGGAGCTCCGTTACTGCCCCCCTTCGGACCGGTGGGGGTTATCCCGGTCCACCCCTGAGAGGCTGTCTGGAGCTAATGGACGCACAGAGCACAGCCGCCCAGGCTGACATACTCATCTGCGACTCTCCCAATATGGCTGCAGCCACGTGTCCTCCTGGTACCAGCAAAGCATGGCAGGATATTGAGTCTAAGCTGGACAGACTCTTTAATCAATTTTGGAAGCAAATAACAAGCAGGAAGCCCCAACAAGCTCCACCACAGCCCCAACAAGCTCCACCACAGCTAAGCGAAGCAGTCCCCATTAAAATCCACCAACGCAAAAGGTGTCAAAGACGGGACCGGAGGCACAAACAGAAATGAAGAGCTTGCCCCACGTCAAGCACTCGCCTCCACCTTAAGTCACCACAATCCCGCACCGGACATGAAGCACCACCGGGACAGATCCGACCACCCGACAAAACAAGCTTCCACCACCTCAAGCCGCGAACCCGGCACTCAGCCAGAGACTTGCCTTTGTTGTTCCAGGTATCAGGGACTCCCAGGGTCTGCACCTGGCGCCCAGAAGGGATCGGATGAGCACAAGCAGTAAACAGCAGCCTGCCAAGCATGTCCCACTATAGCCGATCCTCCACACCATGCCTTTGATCACATGAACTGCTCTCTGCACATTAACTAATTGTAAAGTAGCAAGCGTTTAAACATGTCATTATTTCACCTCCTAAAGAGTTTATTGTCGTAGTTCCTTACATGCCTTTACCTTAACCGTTCCTTACATGCCTTTACCTTAACCATTCATGTATTATGTTATTCACTAGTCTCATCTCATGAGGCGACTCACACTTGATTTATAACTAGTGGTGGAGCTGCTGATATAAATACACAGTTGATAATGTGCAAGCTACACCCTAAACATGACAGCCATCTTTCACAACAATGTACTGCTATATACTCATACCCTCAGTGCAACTAGCCATGATATACGCACGTTCAGCCTAGCATGCTCAAATATAACACACTTCTGTCTAAAAAAAAAATAATGCAGCTTCCGAATTAATCTAAAATGGATGCTGTCCAGGAGGTGGGAGGGTCTGGGAGGGAGGATCTGCTGCTGATTGGCTGGAATGTGTCTGCTGACTGTGAGGTACAGGGTCAAAGTTTACTCAATGATGATGAATAGGGGGTGGACTAAACATTGCATATGTTCGCCCGCCGTGGTGAACGCGAACAAGCTATGTTCGCCAGGAACTATTCGCCAGCTAACTATTCGGGACATCTCTATCTGCCACTTAAAATTTTTTTTTACAAATAAATTAACAAATAAATAATTACAAATCCTTTAGGGGTCAATAAGACCCCCATATTTCTGTAAGGGTGGTTTAAGCCTCCCTCTGCCACCATTTGCCATGTGGCAGGTGGTAGCATATCTACTATGATGAGATGTCCTGAAGTCCCTTCCGCTCCACCCATGGCCAGTCGGTGAGGGCTGTTATAATAGAAGTAGAGCCTAGTGTGTCCCCCCCCCCCCACAGCCACCACCCATTGGCAATGGCAGAGGGTCCTAATTATAAGGGCACTTGTCCTCCTTGTCCTCCACCTTTCATGGGCAGCAGGTGGGGGCCCTAGTATTAATATCAGTGAAAATTATCTCAAGACTTGGCTGTCAGTAGCCAAGCAATCAGAGAGTTCTTGCAAAGTTCTTGCAAAGCATGATACATTTTTCACAGGTATTTTCATAAGGATTTATTTGATCAAAAGCCTCACCCACTGCCATGGGTTGGGTCATTGGGGGTGTATAGTAATCTATCCACCCCCCATTCCTTATTCAAAAATTTTCCCAATCGATAGCATTGAGTGGGGTCATGTGGGGGGCTGTTTGGTCTGGCTGAAATCTGGATAAAACTCAGGCCCATTAATTGCAAAATGCAGACATTGTTGAATTCCATGAATAACATCCAGACTTTGCAATCTGAATGCCCTGTACACAGCAGGTGGTTTTGCCCCATTTGGTATGGGACCACTAGAACATTAGTAAATTACCACGTATGTCATTGCTCCCCATTGGCGACAGTTGATAGGGAGGAATAAAATGTTTCATGGAATTTGATGATAAAGAAGCTGGGTATCAGTACACTGAAGTGAATAACCTCACAACTTGTGTCAAGTGAGGATAGAAGGCAACACACATTTTTGATCAAACCCATATAAAAGAATTACATTCTGTTTCAAACTGTTGGTTTTCATCATGTCATACTATTTTATTATAAATATTTTTTTCTTAAATTCAACTTAATTTTTATTTAACTCATAGGATGCTTATACGATTATTATTATTATTATTATTATTATTATAAAGACATGAAAGAAAATAAGTTTGTTTTTTTGCTAAAATCAAATGCAACATCCCTGTTTATTATGCATTCGATTTAGTTAAATATATTCTAAATATTCAGTGCTGCTACTAGTCCCCCTTTCAAATGTATATTTTGTCAGATTCTGGTTAAGCTAATTCAACACTTTCCTCAGGCATAAAATAGACATCCAACATGCTGTCACTGGTTCTTTTAAATAATGTTCTTGAAAATTCACACTTATTACATAAAACACAAAACAAAATATTATATACAACACTGTTATTTATACTTAATCAAGTTTTGGATCTGCACATCATGTGCATTCTGTAAACTAATTATGTAGACGAATTCCTTAAATATAGAGTACTTTGAGTTTGATAAAATGTTTAATGTTAAATCTGACCTACTATTGCAGTAGTGTTTTTTATTTCACAATATCATTCTCCCATGTTTAGACATCATGCACTTACTCTTTCTTACGAATGCTAAATTTCTTCCCTCTATACTTGGTTTAAAGCCCTTATATCCCTAAAAGGGCATTTTACAGTCCAAATACAAAAATGAACAAATAATACTGTTTAGTAGATATAGTAGCTATACCCTCAATAAAAACATGCATATGTGTAATTATGATTTTCTTTAATAGGGGGTATATTGAAAAACAGCCTGCAAAAGCTGTAGATCTTTTGTCTGAAGCCCTTCTTACATCACCCAGATTTTTTGTGGTTGTCCAACCACAGACTTCCCAATGCAGCTCAATGAGAAGTCTTTGCAAGGCAGGTGCTTTGAGAAATTGATGCCTCTTGTGTTTAGCTCCACTAAACTAAGAAACCAGGAACTTCAGGAAGTAATAGGACTGGTTGTCTGATTGACAGTCATGGGGGTGTAACCCAGTTCATTTATACAAGTGCCAATTTCTTTTGAAATCTGCCTTTTTTGAAATGAAACAAAAAAAATATACACTCTTCTCACATAAAGGACTCCAGCAAGCCACCCTGCTTCCTGTTAGTGTAATTGATTTCTATATTTTCTTTTTGGCAGAAGGCACTCTGCAGGTTGGAAGTAAATATATTCACATATGAACCTCACTAACTATAGAGAGACTATAGAGAGAATTGGTGGCTGGTAACTTTACTTCAATATGTTTGAGAGCTCTGAGAGCAAGTATACATACATTCCAAACAATGCATTTTATAGGTTAATTAATGGTAAATTTGATGAAGCTTTTAAATGCACTATTTAGATTTATTCGCAGAGGCTACAAGTCTACGACAGTTTTTTATTTGGCATAAGGAGGAAGTGTCGGTGTTGAACTGTCAATCATAATTAAATCTACAGAAATTCAAAAAAATATATATATATAAACATAAATTACATAAATAAGAAGCATCAAAGATAACCACATGACAATTTGAGCATATCTGGATTATATACTAGGCAATAACTGCCGAAGGCAATAACTGCTGAAGGCCACTGCGAGATTTTCCATTTCCTGGATGAATATCCACTAATTTAATGGAGTAGGGGCCAACTGAATAATGTATGATTGCTTATATATGTTTGTACACAGGAATTACATCAGTCATTATTGCTCATCTACGGACCTCAGTTATAAAATGTTCAGACTATCCAAATTTTCCTCATCAACCTTTAAAAATATTGCATCAACTCAAATAGAAATTCTGTGTAATTTATCACGTATAACTGAGTTAATATATCTCGCTATCGAAGAAAAAAACATGCAAAACAATATTTTTAAATTAAAAATAGTAACTATATTACTTTTCAGACCCTGGCAGCAGAATAAACGTCTCAATGTACCAATGTACCATTTAATGACTTCTTTGTAAATGTTAAAAACCCTAAGGCTATGCTAACTAACTTCTGGGGTACAAGCCACTTTCTAATCACACTATCACAAAATAAGTAACAAATGTATAAATCGAGAAAATTAATTTCATATGAACTGTACATGCAGAAAGGTTCATCAATGACTCGGCAGCCACATTCATTTCTGAGAAGATGATTATGGACAAATTAACAGATAGCTTCACATGTTCAGATTGTTATTTACCTCAATTCATTGAATAACTGATAAGATGAGTATTGCAAGAGATGTGTGTGCAATTCCAGTAATTCTGAGTAAAAACTTCATTTTGACTAATGGTGTGCAAAAAGATGAATTCATAATCCAGTCTATTGATTTATCCAGGTCAATCGTATTTGTCTGTCCATGAAGTAGAACTATCATGTTAAATAATAGCAATATCCTGTTTTTTTCCAGATTGCTTAATATGGTGATAAAATTATATATTTAGAAAATCCAATTGAAACATATTTCAGGCAGATTAAAATTGTAGCTTCTTCTCAGGTTTAATTAATAGAACATAGTTAGTTACCTTTCCAACAAAGAAGGAACCCTGTGTTCACTGAGTGTTCTTCCCAGACATGTGTTGAAGGCACATGAGCAGTGCAGGTCAGGCAACCCCTTTCCTCCCACCACACATAGACCCCAAAGTCCACATGTGTATGCTGTAGGTTAAGGGCAAGAAAAAGTGGTTCCAGACGTAACATTCATTCATTCAGGAGTTGCCTAAGCAGCCAGGTATAAAGTTAGGGTTCCAATTGGCTTGATCTAAAGACAGCCTTCAATTGGACATTGAGGGAACTGATCAGGGTTCAGCCAGATACAGCTGGACTCCATCTTCTGAATATACACAATAGACTACTTCGGGTAACACCTAATCTTCTCATTGCAGAAATAAAATGTTTATTATGACAATTAATCATTGATATTTACTATCAAATTCACAAACTCCCCATTCTATCCAACATGGAGAGGTTCAGGATGATCTGGTGCACAAAATAGAGGTGATCAGCAGAAAGTCTAGCCCAGGGGTGGCTTAAAGGTGGATCCCCAGATGTTGTATAATTACACCACCCATGATGCTTTGCATGCATTTAGAATGGCAAAGCATCATGGAGCTGTAGTTTTAAACATCATGTGATCTACCTTTTTGGCACCCATGGTCTAGCCAGTCTAAGGATTAAAAAAAATGTACACACAGTATGTTAATCATTATCAAACAAGTCTTTTTTGACCACTAACTTTGTACTCTACATTATACTAGTTTAATGTCTATATTATCATCATATGTAGTATTCAGAAAATGCAAGAAAATAAATATTTTCAAAAAATAGAAAAAGACATTGTGATCTAAAACATGAACTTATCCCTTTTATTATTGATATTCTAATAAACTTTTTGGACACTGTATCTTTTATTTACATTTATTTTGTTAAAACCTTTAAATTAAATGTACTGTATATTAATCTCTTACTTTCAAATATAATGTTTTTTTCTGTTAATTTCATAAATAATTGGTCATATATTTAAACATTTGTAATTTTGTATAAAATTGCAAGATAAAAAAAAAATCTTGCAAACTATAACATTTGTGTTTTCCTAATTCCTATAGCCATTTAAATAGAGGGGAAATGAACAGACATTTGATAAATCAGCACACAGGACAACACTACATGCAGTGCAGGTTTCTTATCAACACATAAATCTTTGTCCGTGTTTTATAACTTGCTGTTCACCTTTGACAAACTTGAAACACTTTTTCAAAATGTCATAAGTTGGAATTTTTTCTTGTCTCACAAGTCTCTCATAATTGCTTGCATGTGTTGTAGAAGATATTTTCTATATTGTATTTTTTTATATTACCTTTAATTCTTCCTTTCAAATTTTTTTAACGGTACTGTATGGGTTTTGTCATGCAAACATTGATTCCACTCTGCTAGCAATTTTATTTATACCTTCTGTAAAGCAAACTACTATCAAAAGTGAAAATTAGCAGACGACTTTTAAAAAGTTAATATTAGTTATATAGAACATATGCAGAAAAGATACATGCATCCATCAAGTTCAGCCTTTCTCACATCTGTTTTTGCTCCAAAAAAAGGCAAGTAGCAAGTTTGAAGCACTGTCCAATTTTTCAACAGACTAGTAAAATATCCTGATTGACCCCAGTATGGCAGTCAGATCTCCCCATGGATCAAGAAGCTATTACCACACCTATTAAAATGTATATTCCTAATCAAGTATGCATCCGATTATTGTTTAAACATGTGTACATATTCAGATAAAACCACATCTTCAGGCAGAGAATTCTACATCCTTATTGTTCTTACTGTGAAAAAAAACTTTACTTTGCCTTAGACTAAATCTCCTTTCTTCCAGTCTAAATATAGCATGCCCAATTTTCTGACTGCAGTTTCCTTATCCTGGTGAAATCCTACAAAGAAGGAGGAGGTTTATTCTTTACATACCAAATGGTAGTGAATTCAGACATGATGTCAAAAAGAACTTTCCCACGCTGTGTAAAATGACACAGAGCACTCTGATTGGTGGATTTCAAACCGACCAATCAGAGTGCTGTGACAGGTAAATGTAGAGACTTACCTGTCAGTCTCTTCATTTACCTGTCAGAGCACTCTGATTGGATGGCTTAAACCCACCAATCAGAGTGCTCTGAGCCTAATTGCAGGGCGGGGAAAGGCTTTATAAGCCTCCCCCCGCCCTGCAGAGCTCAGTCTGCGCGGAGCCCTCCATGGGTGAAGATGGATTTTATTTTTGTTGCGCTCGTTTTTTTTTTTTATTGCGTTGGTTATTATGGTTTTTTATTTGGCCTTTTTTGGGGCTGAAAAAAGAACATTTTCGAGAAAGAAAACAGCCAATGGTAAGTTTTTTTCTTTTTCTTTACAGGTTCTTAGTTAAAGGACCCCCCCCCCTCATTATTTTTAGGTTGAGGGGGGTAGGTAGGGGGATACTTTTTTGGGGGGGGCGGGGGACTAGGTGTTTGGGGACCCCTAGTCACCTGGGGGGGACATTTTTTTAGGGACCCCACACGCCGCTCAGGGGTGGGGGCCGGGGGAGAGGACAATAGGTTCCCCCCCTATTGGTATTTCGGGCCCCCACCTGCCGCTAAGTGGTGGGGGCCAGGGGGAGGACATTAGGTCCCCCCCTTTTATTAGTATTTAGTGCCCCCACCCACCGCTCAGGGGTGGGGCCAGGGGGGAGTACCTTAGTTCCCCCCCATTTTAGTATTTAGGGCCCCCACCCGCCGCTCAGGGGTTGGGGGCAGGGGGTAGGACATTAGGTCCCCCCCTTATTAGTATTTAGGGCCCCCATCCACCACAAGGGGTGGGGGCCAGGGGGGAGGACCTTAGGTCAACCCCTTATTAGTATTTATGGCCCACACCCACCGCTCAGGGGTGGGGGCCAGGGGGGAGGACCTTAGCCTCCCCTTATTTTACTGTAGGGCCCCCACCCACCACTCAGGGGTGGGGGACAGGGGTAGGACATTATGACCCCCCTATTAGTTTATAGGGCCCCCACCAACCACTCAGGGGTGGGGGCCAGGGGGGAGGACATAGTGTAATACAAGGGATACTGTGTGTAATATAGAGATACTGAGTGTAATACAGGGATACTGTGTGTAATATAGAGATACTGAGTGTAATACAGGGATACAGTGTGTAATATAGATATACTGAGTGTAATACAGGGATACAGTGTGTAATACAGGGATACAGTGTGTAATACAGAGATACTGAGTGTAATACAGGGATGCTGTGTGTAATACAGAGATACTGAGTGTAATACAGGGATACTGTGTGTAATACAGGGATACTGTGTGTAATATAGAGATACTGAGTGTAATACAGGGATACAATGTGTAATATAGAGATACTGTGTGTAATACAGAGATACTGAGTGTAATACAGGGATACTGTGTGTAATATAGAGATACTGAGTGTAATACAGGGATACAGTGTGCAATACAGGGATACAGTGTGTAATACAGAGATACTGAGTGTAATACAGGGATACTGTGTGTAATATAGAGATACTGAGTGTAATACAGGGATACAGTGTGTAATATAGAGATACTGAGTGTAATACAGGGATACAGTGTGTAATATAGAGATACCGCTCAGGGGTGGGGGCCAGGGGGGAGGACCTTAGCCTCCCCTTATTTTACTGTAGGGCCCCCACCCACCACTCAGGGGTGGGGGACAGGGGTAGGACATTATGACCCCCCTATTAGTTTATAGGGCCCCCACCAACCACTCAGGGGTGGGGGCCAGGGGGGAGGACATAGTGTAATACAAGGGATACTGTGTGTAATATAGAGATACTGAGTGTAATACAGGGATACTGTGTGTAATATAGAGATACTGAGTGTAATACAGGGATACAGTGTGTAATATAGATATACTGAGTGTAATACAGGGATACAGTGTGTAATACAGGGATACAGTGTGTAATACAGAGATACTGAGTGTAAGACAGGGATGCTGTGTGTAATACAGAGATACTGAGTGTAATACAGGGATACTGTGTGTAATACAGGGATACTGTGTGTAATATAGAGATACTGAGTGTAATACAGGGATACAATGTGTAATATAGAGATACTGTGTGTAATACAGAGATACTGAGTGTAATACAGGGATACTGTGTGTAATATAGAGATACTGAGTGTAATACAGGGATACAGTGTGCAATACAGGGATACAGTGTGTAATACAGAGATACTGAGTGTAATACAGGGATACTGTGTGTAATATAGAGATACTGAGTGTAATACAGGGATACAGTGTGTAATATAGAGATACTGAGTGTAATACAGGGATACAGTGTGTAATATAGAGATACTGAGTGTAATACAGGGATACAGTGTGCAATACAGGGATACAGTGTGTAATACAGAGATACTGAGTGTAATACAGGGATACTGTGTGTAATATAGAGATACTGAGTGTAATACAGGGATGCAGTGTGTAATATAGAGATACTGGGTGTAACACAGGGATGCAGTGTGTAATACAGAGATACTGAGTGTAATACAGGGATACAGTGTGTAATACAGAGATGCTGAGTGTAATACAGGGATACTGTGTGTAATATAGAGATACTGTGTGTAATACAGGGATACTGTGTGTAATACAGGGATACTGTGTGCAATATAGAGATACTGTGTGTAATACAGGGATACAGTGTGTAATTCAGGGATACAGTGTGTAATACAGAGATACTGAGTGTAATACAGGGATACTGTGTGTAATATAGAGATACTGAGTGTAATACAGGGATACTGTGTGTAATACAGGGATACTGTGTGTAATATAGAGATACTGAGTGTAATACAGGGATACAGTGTGTAATACAGGGATACAGTGTGTAATACAGAGATACTGAGTGTAATACAGGGATACTGTGTGTAATATAGAGATGCTGAGTGTAATACAAGGATACTGTGTGTAATACAGAGATACTGAGTGTAATATAGAGATACTGTGTGTAATACATAGATACATGACACAGTCCAGGTGTTAGTCCCCTTGAAACAACTTTTCCATCACTATTGTGGCCAGAAAGAGTCCCTGTGGGTTTTAAAATTCGCCCTCCTATTGAAGTCTATGGCGGTTCGCCCGTTCGCAAACATTTGCGGAAATTCGCGTTCACCGTTCACGAACCGAAAATTTTATGTTCGCGACATCACTACTTACTAATAATTGATTAGTTAAAACACAGTGTACAGATTCAATAAGCTAAGGAGTAACACAAGACAAAGCAAGACATGGATCAAAGCCAGTTATCACGATGATGTTAACTGAAGATTTTTGCAGTGATAACTTGTATTGGAATTGATCACTATCTATATGCAAAGTCGGATCAACCGAATTGTGTAAATTCTGAAAAATTTTAGCATCTGAATTTGAACTGACAACTCTGCTAATTCTTTTTCCAATTTGAATAATATTGCCTAAACTTTCAAATTTACAATGAATTCACTTTGAATTGATCATTTACACTTCAATGAATAACCCTGATAGTATTTCAGACAACTTATTTTAAGGTTTGGGAAAACAAATCTTGTCAGTAAGTATTGAATTTTGTGGATTTTAGTTACAGATATTTATTAACTACAAAAAAAGCATAGATTTATATTTGTTAGATTATTCAGCGACTAATTGCATTGACATATTTATACACATTCCAAAACCATGATATTATTAGATTTTCCTTCCATCAAAATTAGAATGCATTTATTCATTTTTCAAAATGCCTTCAGGTCTAAAGAGATTTGTTTAGTCTTTCTACAGTACTTGTTTGGCTGACCTCCACGAACACATTACTTTTTTTTGTCCTACACAGGTGACCTAAATGCATATTGGAAGGAATTATTTGTACAACTATTTCAGCATTTAAAACTGTTCTGCTCTAGTAGAAAAGTAGAAACTTGGCAAATTTGGCATTTTAAGAACTAATTAGAATCAGAGGATTTAACAAAGATACCGCACTATCACAAACAATTCTCAATTTTTTTGTTCAAGTTAAATTATCATATAAAAAATATATATATTTATGTTTAATTAGTATTTGACAATTTATAATATAGTCTACAAATGGTTTTATCTCAGAGACTGTTCATTGTTTGATCAAATCATTGAGTTAATTTGTAAGCTAGTTTGAGCAGGGTCCTTTTCAACCTATTGTTCCTGTAAGTTTTCTTGTAATTGTCCTATTTATAGTTAAATCCCCCCTCTCATAATATTGCAAAAAGCGCTACGAAATCTGTTGGCGCTATATAAATGGCGATTATAATAATAATTATACTCAACTGAAATAAAGCACTAAAACCATCAAATGTCTGTTCTCTAGATGTCATTAGCAGATTCGCAGCTGCTCAGCTTAAGGTAAATAATCTCAATTATAAAATTAACACAACTCTTTACAAAAAAAAAAACGTTTAACAATAAAATAACAAATGAAGCATAAATGAGGACGCAAAACCAAGAGTAAAGCTTGTGTTTTTATATGAATTGGTCAGACTTAATCTCTACTATTAAGTAATAATCTATTGTAAAACCATTGTAAATATATTCAATGCAAAATGAATGGGATAAAAAACAGAATTCACAGTTGAGACCTGCGCCTCTCGCTGAAATGCCGAATGTGTGCTAAATTAAGTTTCTTTACTTTTCTTGTACTCTTCTTAAAAATCAGTAAAAAAAATATTGATTATAATAAAACCACAATTAAAAAAAAAGCAGTTTCAAAACTAGCCAAATAAAGTGATAGTGCTTTTATGTATACACTCACTGTAGCAGACCACAGGTAACCCGATTGGTTACCTCCACTAATTCCTTCCTTCAGCCACTCTGGAACCATTAAAACAAGCAGACATCCATTCCCCCAGTAACAAGACGAAACATAGTCCTCTGGCTTACAGCAACTCTTTCAGCGTTTGTCTCTTTAATGCGGCGTAATTCATTAATCTGTTCGCTGGTTCGTTCGGTTAGCGAACACTGGTTCCGTTCGGCTAGGAAGTACCATCCCACCGCTGCCTGCATTCATGCGAACAAGATGGCCGCCAACTCGGTTCCCACGTGCTCGTGCATACAAACGGCGGCCACCCAGCTGCACTCTTAGAATCATGATGATTGAGGTGTCAGGAGAAGTCAATAGGGGTTATCAAGCACAGAAGTGGTCTGCAGTTCATGGATTTGTTCGGCTAGGAAGTTCTATCCCACCACTTCCTGCGTTCATGCTAACAAGATGGCCGCCAACTCGGTTCCCACGTGCTCGTGCATACGAACGGCGGCCACCCAGCTGCACTCTTAGAATCATGATGATTGAGGTGTCAGGAGAAGTCTATAGGGGTTATCAAGCACAGAAGTGGTCTGCACTTCATGGATTTGTTCGGCTAGGAAGTTCCATCCCACCACTTCCTGCGTTCATGCTAACAAGATGGCCGCCAACTCAGTTCCCACGTGCTCATGCATACAAACGGCGGCCACCCAGCCACACACTTAGAATCATGATGATTGAGATGTCAGGAGAGGTCAATAGGGGTTATCAAGCACAGAGGTAGTCTGCAGTTCGTGGGAAACCACACAAACAAAGTCTTTTAACAGATCTTTTACATGGCTCATAGTCCTTGGGCAGAAGGAAAGGATGGGAAAAGGAGCTTCTGCCACACTCCCAATGCATATCATTTATCTTAAATAAGTGTTTGCATACTTTGCTGAATTAATATTAAAAGATAAAACACTTGATCTTGACCTTGAACTGTTATTTTCGGATAAGCTTTTCAAATGATTAAATATTAAATCATTTGAAAGCTTACCCAAAAATGTGAAAGTGAGGCCTGTTTTTGAGAACTACTTCTACTGTTTGTTAGTAAAACAGTAATTATTACTTTGAATTTAAAGCAACAAAAGTAGGCCATCATCAATGTAATTTAAAGATTACCACGATCACAACATTCAAAGATGAACTTGTAGAATTATACCACCACCACAAATCACTGCAGTGTTTTTCTATGTTGCGGAATCACTGTTAATCCATTGATCAGTGGCAATTAGGGTACATTGATTGGTACAGTCAAATGCTGTTATGCCATGGACTCACAGAATTTCATTGAATGTCTTGAAGTCCCACTTTTTCCTGTAGAAGAGTCTGCATCAGCAGGTGCAGTTGAAATATAAAAGATAGCACGTAATGTATAGCTGTGTTTCCTTTTTTTCAAGAACCTAAGAGCATCAATTCATTTACATGAGCAGTTTTTTTTTCCCAATGCACACCGCTCTGCTGCACATCCATGTGGCTTGCATCAGATTCTCAAATTTCTCTCATGAAGATGATCAATGTGTACTCTGTCTAACTAATGTGACTCTGTCTAACTAATCACTAATGACCGAAAAAAAACCATAAAAAGAACATACCGTCTGTGTGACGGTAGTCACCATCACTGTAGGCTGAAGACGTACACTTTATGTAGGTCTCCAGATCACTCCTATGATTTAGATACCCTGTGCCCATTATAGGTACAGGGTGTATAATGTATTTGTTTGTTAGTTATTCTCCTACCTCCCTTTTCTTTGTTGGCGTTGTCCTATTGTTCCAGAGACCGCTTTTGTCTGCTGTATAGTATTATATGTGTTTTAGGAGCTTTCTTGTACTATGGGAGATAATTGTGTTAGTGTGTCCCTGTGTATAAAAGGTAAAACAGAAAGGAAGATAATTAGTTTATTATACAATAGCTATTGTGCAAAGGGTCTTGGTGTCAGGCAGGTAATTCAATTATGGACTCTTGACCTAATTCTGTCCTAGACACCAAGACTCTAAGGAATGACCTTTATTGTTTGGTTTGATGACCCCCTGATGTGATTACTCCTATATAAACCCATGGTTCACTCAATAAAGCAAGTTCTTACTCACCATTCACTAAGTCTCGGCTAGTGTTTGGGCGAGACAGCTATACAGCTATACATTCTGCAGGAGAGCTTGATCTCTTGGAGCTGTAGCACAGGACCCTGTTCCAGGGTGGGAAACTCCGGATAGACCCCTGTCAAGCTGCGGCGACTGGGGGCTGAAGCGCTATGGGTGTCCCAGTTAGAATTAGGAAGCGTGCTTGGTGGAGGTACCCAGCCGGGTCCGCCACATTCTGTATTTAGAGAGTACACAGATTTATGTTTTGGGATACATTTGGGATAATTCATATATCATATTTGGCTGAGATATAAAACTATTCAGATACACCAAGATACAATGGACTTTAGCAGTTACAGGTAATTAAACAGAACATTGAGCCTGACATTTACAAATCTCTTTGGTCAAGATTGCCACCAGTTCTAAAGTTCCAACCAATATGCTGATGTCCTACCCTGGCAATCTCGCATCCTTTACTGCACAAAATAAATGAGACTTCAAAAAACACACCCTAGAAATTTTCTTCAAATATGACAATGCATACATAGGTACGTAACTAATTTAACCAGCATATGTGCTAGTTTGGGATACCATATAATTCCTGTATATTTCCTGTACCATATAATCGGTTATATTTTTCATCTGGTACGTTTTATTTGGTGGTTGGGTGGGTTGTGCCCTAACCAACATTTGAATATAAGCCACTTTTTGGCACTGCAGCAAATTTAGGAGTTTATCCGCCATTTTTTTCTGGCTGTAAAGTTGCAGCATTGGTCATGACATAAATCTGGCAGCCTACTGAAACGAAATTTACTGGGAAAAAAAACATTAATTCTTAAATCACTTTAACAAATATGATCAAATTAATGGCGGAACTAAATAGAATAGTTTCATAAATATTCTTCAATATTTTAATATTCAATATTTTAATAATAAGTACTATATATAGAAGTATTTCACAAGCAGAATGTTTTTTAAGTTCCTATTCACAAAAAAGGGCATGGTATTCAAGCTCTAAAGATCACAAACCTCCTAAAAGGATCAAGTGGGAAAGCTCTGGCTGATTGCTCCAAAAACAGACAGTCATGCTTTCCCCAAACCGAGCAGGTAAGGAAACCGTTCATCTTTTCTCTACATCTTAGACAAGTTTTTGGCATTGCTGAACTCTGAAGCTAGTTAGGCTAATATAACAATGAGGCTAAAAGAAGATAAATGGTACAGCTGAATTTTATGCCGCATCCTTTGATTGTGAATAGAAATTTAATAGTCATCAATCTTGTATAATACTTCCTGGAGTTTTATAAATAAACCTGGAATAGATTATTAGCACTTTGTATTTACAAATTATTATCTTTTACCCATACACCACAAATGCTTTCTTTTTTCACTTTCTTAACATAGTATTTTATATCTTTAGCTAACAGAAATTGACATTAGGAACTAGGCTTGCTGGTGTACAATTCATATTTGCCAAATAAGGGTAATATCCCATTCTCTACTTGGCTTTACTGGGAGATCCACATTTGAGACTTCTTTTTGAATATTGAATTTCATATGATTCCTGGTACTAACATCACATCCTAGAGCTCTGCTGAGTGAGAATATCGGTGCTGATATTGCCTGCATCACCACATATCCTTAGACGGGGATTGTACCGTCCATGCGCAACACAGCAAAGCTCTTAGCTCAATCACATGTGAGTGGATCCCACAAATAGTTTGATTTGTACCTTTATATACTGTACTGCACTATCATTGTGTCTCTTTCTGTTACTTTGAGGTTTAAAGTATTATACTATCTGAAGAAATATGTACGTATAATTTTTTTGTGGGGGGGGGGGGGGGGGCTGCATTATATGCCTTTTTCTTTTTGTTTGTTCATTCACAAGGTTTGGGAAGCCTTGCACTGTCTACTGCAGCCCACACAAATAGATCTTTCAAACTATAGTGAGCGCCTATTACCCCAGTTTTTTTATATACCAGATGCTAACTTGCAGTTTCACCTTCATGACTCAATATGTATAGTGCAGATGGACAGCAGCCGAAAAGAGGGGCTGTAAGGAAGACAGTTGCAGGCTGCAATCGACGTTATCAAGTGCTTTGAAGTACAAGCATTGTTTGTGAGCAGTAAAACAGCAGCCAATGATAATGTTTACATTATATTGGCATTCTGGGAATCTGCATAAACCTATATGGGGGGGGATTTAATTTTTTTTTTAAGATTTCCACTTTGGGTATTCCATAAATTTACTAATTATTCCAGTATAAAGAAATGATAATGTGTAATCTGCTATTCGTTATTAACCACAATTTCTATGTGATGACTGAAAAAAGAAATGAAAAAAAAATGTGTGTTTTCTAATTGTTAAAATTGTTAAATAATATTTGGGTTTTGTTTTCACACAGTATTGATGGAGTTAACGTATATTGCACAAACATAAACCCATTGCCAGTTTATTGAGGAAATAAAATCCCATTGGTGTAATAACAGGAAAAAAAAACATTTTCAACATACTGTATAAGTATATTATTTTTAATTTCCCAGTTCTTTCAATATGGTATCACCATATTTAGGTAACAGTATTATTTCACCTTTCATGTTCTATTTAATTGTATTGTTTTGTCTCAGTGCATTTAAAAGCCTTAAGGATATAAATACATACCGTCTCTCCTCTGCTTTCTAAATTGCTGTTTCAATCTGCATGCCTTGAAATGATAAACAGATACCTGAAATGCGTTATTATATTCTAATATTTTCCTATTTGCGAATTATCTTTTAATATGGCAGCATTTTCTGTAGGGGAAGATGTAATTATTAGGAATAAGTAATTACTTCTAAAAATGTAAACGGTATTAATAAATTGTATCCCAATTGCAATTATACCATGAGTACATGGGCCAAGGTATAGCATAATAACTCCCACGTTTGCTAGCAACCTACCTTAATTTTAGTCACTTACATGTTGTTACTCTTCATACCCTATTGGGCATCATGGAATTTACTATTGAAAGATTGCTGTTTAGGGGCTAAAAACCACTTCAAGCTGTGTCAATATCCTCAAAACAAATAGAAAAAGAAGACAGAAGAAAACAAAAAAGTAATATTTTACTTTTACTGAAACCAAATAGATAACTTTCTCCAGTACATCTAACAGATAAACCAACTGAGGAGAGACCAGAATTTGCGGAAGATGGACTTTTCAACTCTACATCTACAAGTACTCAAAATTAAACTGGTACTCCCATGCCACGGGGGCCGCCCACCTCTCTGACTGAGATTGTGGGAAGTATTTGGCTAGTGCACATGCCTGGCAAATCACCAATCAGATATTTCCTAAGAACAGTATTTTAATTAATAACCAACTCTGACTCATTCAGCGGAAGATTCTGTAGTGGCTACTGGAAGGCAGCCACTAGAGGAGTGTTAACCGAGCATTATTAAAAAATGTTGGTGGGGGACGCAGGGGACAACTTAGAATTCTTTGTTTATAGGCACCTAATATGTAAGTCTGGCCCTGATAGAAAGCAGGCCGTCTAACAGTCCATATTTTGGTATGACAGTCCTGATTTTGCCATCGTGGCATCAGTGGACACCAGGGAACCAGCACAGTGTGAGCACCTATTTAGTGCTTTAGTGGGAGGGTTCGTAACTTTTCTGGGGTCACATCACTGGCAAAGCCCTTACTTAGGCCCACCCATTCCAATTTGCATACTTCCCAATGTTGGTAGATTAGTAGAAGGCTAATAGCTATGACTATAAGTCTTCTGGCCTACTCAATAAATACCCAAGTGATGCCCAGTCCTCCAATTCCTCTTCTTTGAGAATGTGTTCCATGTCTTTAATGATGCTTACTTATAATGATGCAGTCAGGGGTACATTTATGGTAGAGAAAAAATCATGACATTCCTCTTCTCTTACATTTCCCTAACCTGTCACCTATTAATTATCATAATGGGCGGAATAAATGTACACCAAACACAGTAAAACACATTGGCTTTCTGCATAAAATTAATACCATACAGTGCCTTGTTATGCATATTTTTCATGGTCTTAAGTGTCCCCAAGCCCTACGAGCATTACATTTTTAAATATTATTTCCCCCAAAAAATAAACCTGAAAGCAAATGATATCACAAAACACATTTCCTATTTTATTCAGCATTCTAAAACAAAGCTTACTTGTTTTTAAAGTTATCTGTCAGTTTTCACCATTAGCTTTTTCACCTTCATATTGCTGATGCAAGCTGTCAACTTTACCATGACCTTACAGGACATCATTCCCACTAGAGTTAACTATAATAGGTTATCTACTAATTTCATGGTAAAGCACAGCTAGGTTGAAATTCATTTTAATGAACACCAGCTTGTCAAAGTTTTAGGTAGAATCCCCATACCTTCTGACACTGTAGAGCAGAGCGGTAACTAAAGATTGAAGGAGGTCAAGTAAACTATATTAACAATGAAGGACAAACACCAGAGGGGTTTCCTTTTCTCCTGAACTCTGTTTGTTATCAACTCTCAATGTCTTACATCACTAGAAAAGGTGCACAACATCGTGTTGCATTCAAATGCAATTTATTTTTTTGAGCCAAAGCAGCTTTTATTAGTCAATTCAAAAGTTTACACTATGGTAACTCTTGTGAGTTGATTGATGGGTCACTCTACCCAACACCCTGTCTCCCTTACAAGGGGGGTTTATAACTACAGGCATTAGCTGAATTCTCTGCAACTGTAATGTTTTTTCACCTAATTTTAAGTATTTGATGATATAACACCAGACCGTAGTGGATATATTTTGTTGTTATTTAAGAGTATACTTTTTCTACTATACAGATCATGAAAGGAATAAAATGTATAAAT
The DNA here is from genome assembly GCF_036172605.1 of Pelobates fuscus. NCBI lineage: Eukaryota > Metazoa > Chordata > Amphibia > Anura > Pelobatidae > Pelobates > Pelobates fuscus. Next base: position 335,516,576 of record NC_086318.1, on the reverse strand, counting down.
AACAGTATAATTCGTATGAGATAGCATATATTTTTCTGAGGGGAAACTAATTACTCAAATGTTTTTTTGCTTTCTTTCTGTATGCTAATAAATATTTCATGCCTCTCTCTGTGTTTTATTTCTATATTTTCAATAACAATTAACTATAATTTTCTTTTTAATACCTCAGACCTACTCATGAGAATGTGTGCTAAGAAGTAACAAAGCATTGCATTTATGAAAATCTGATTTACCTGACTCTATTGAATTACAGAAGTGTTGACTGGTGTTCCTGAGGTTCTAAATGAGAGATGGTGGGAGTTAAAATCAGATGACAAAGCAAACCGAATAAAATTATTAAGTTAAGTAGGAATTGTAACATTAACAAATCCAACATTTAACCTCCAAGTGTACATAGTAAAAAAAAAAAAAAAAAAAACAGGACATATATCTATTAGAAAGCTATCACATTTGTGTGCTCTTGGCAGCAGTAGCCATCTTAACTGTTTGTCGCAGTAGGGTTTGCATGATTTTTCCTAGCCATTAAATTGTTACTGGTTTTATGGAGGAATCCAGTTGGTTGAGGCAGGCTGAGAAGGTGAAGTGAGGGGAAGAGAATTAATTAGGTATGCAAGTTTTACCTCACATGCCAATAAACTGAGTTCTGTTAAGATAAAATAGCTGTCCGTAACTTTAAAACAAAGTCTTTATTTTAGTTCTTTTATGCCTCTCCAGCTCACATTTTTTTTTTCATTTTTGTTTCATGTTTTTCATTTGTGTAACCTTGAAAATACATCAAAAAAGAAAATAACAAAAATATAGATTGCATTAATTGAGAAGGCAAAAGCATGAAAGATCAATAGATAGACAGACAGATAAACAGACAGGCAGGCAGGTATAGGGACAGACAGACAGGTAGACAAGCAATGGTATTGAAAGAAAGTTAAATGACATCTGTTTTAAAGAAAGTGTATATTAGAGAGAAGCCACTCATTCGCTATTTATGCAAAATTAGGAAACAAACATAACACTGTAACAGCATTATTTTACAATACAGTTATCATTTTCTGGGGAAATAAAGTTATCGAATAAAACTTCAATCTACATACAAATTATTAGATCACAGTTTTGGCAAATAACATTTCTACGCAGCCATCTTCCCACACAACCCAACTGTGCATTTCAAGCTGGCTGCAATATTCCAACTGCTTTTTTTTACATAATTTTATTGCTCAGACTCACAAAGGAACAGAAGACGATGTAATAGAGATAAAAGAATGGACATTTATTACTGTATAATTAATATAACAATCAAAGGTTTCAAAGTTGTTAAAGGCAACAGTTGCATTTTTGATGTACAGATAAACTGACACAAATAGTGCATTCAAGTAAAATCATTAAAGATCCTGTTTTTCAACTAAACTCAAAATATATGCATTGCTGTTATTGGGCAATGTTTGTCAAAGTGATTCATACAGAAGTCAGTAACAGAGGCTCTCTAATTAGGCGGTTTAGTAGCCTTGCGGCCGCCTAAACCACCTAAGGGCAGACTGTGTCGGGTCCTCGGTTAGTGACCAAGGACCCAACACCAGGAGGGGGCCCGGCGGCTTGCTCAGTATGCTGCCGGGTGCGAGGCCCCTCCTGTCTGCCCGGCCAGCCATCAGAGACACCGCAGTTAGCAGAGCTGGAGACCATGTGTCTCGCCGAGAACTGGCCAATCAGAGCGCTGCCGCGGGTTACCACGGCAATGCTCCAATTGGCCACCAAGAAGCCCACCGGATAACCACACAGCCCACACTGGACCACCAGGGAATAAAGGTATTTAGTACACCCTCCCTCTCACCATCACCCCCTCACACCATCACCCTCCTCTCCATCTCCCTATAACCCCCTCTCCCTCTCATCATCACCCCCCTCTTACCATGAACCTCCTTTCCCTCTCCCTATAACCCCCTCTCCCTCACATCATCACCCCCCTCTTACCATCGCCCTCCTCTCCCTCTCCCTATAACCCCCTCTCCCTCTCATCATCACCTCCCTCTTACCATCACCCCCTCTTCCTTACACCATCACCTCCCTCTCCCTCACACCATCACCCTCCTTTCCCTCTCCCTATAACCCCCTCTCCCTCTCACCATCACCCTCCTCTCCCTCACACCATCACCCCCTTCTCCCTCACACCATCACCCCCCACACACCATCACCCCCCACACACCATCACCTCCCTCTCCCTCACACCATCACCCCCTCTCCCTCACACCATCACCCCCTACACTATCACCCCCTCACCATTACACCCCTCTAGCTCACACCATCACCCCCCTCTCAGCATCACCCCCCTCTTCCTCTTACCATCACCCTTCTCCCTCACTATCATCCCCCTCTCCCTCACCATCACCCCCTCTCTCCCTCACCATCACCCCCCTCTCCCTCACCATCACCCCCTCTCCCTCACCATCATCCCCCTCCCTCTCACATCACCCCCCTCTCACCATCACCCCCTCTCAATATCCCCCCCTCACCATCAACCCCCTCTCCCTCTCACCATCACCCCCTCTCCCTCACACCATCACCTCCCTCTCCCTCACCATCACCCCCTCTCACCATCACCCCCCTCCCTCTCACATCACCCCCTCTCAATATCCCCCCTCTCACCATCAACCCTCTCTCCCTCTCACCATCACCCCGTTTCCGTCACACCATCACCTCCCTCTCCCTCACACCATCATCCTTCTCACCATCACTCCCCTCCCTCTTACCATCACTCCCCTCCCTCTTACCATCACCGTCCCCTCCCTCTCACCATAACCCTCCCTCACACCATCACCATCACATACTCACACCATCACCTACTCACACACAGGGTCACACCCCCACACAGTATCACCCCCTTAAACACACAGCCTCCCCAGACACACTGTTAGCATCCCTCACACTGTCACCCCTCCCTACACTGTCGTCACCCCCTTACACTGTTAGCCTCTTCATGCATCCACACTCCCATTAACCACTCCTAATCCTGTTAATTTCACCGCCTTCACTCTGCCACACTCACCCTGTCACATTAACCCCCCTTAATCCTATCACACTCGTCCCTCCTACCATGCCACAATTGCCCTGACACACTTACCTCCACTTGCCCTGTTACACTTCTTCATCAAACCGTGTCATTCTCTCTCTATCCCTCTCACAAGCCCCTCCCCCCCAACCCTGTCCATTTACCCCCTTCGCCCTGTCATACTCTCCCTGCCACTGGTACCCCTTTACTCACCTTGTCACAGTCACCAGCTGAAGACATTCATCATACACACACAGTCAGGAAACATAGCTTTGCCATAAACACAATGCACAAAGGCCACAGGCAGACCCCCCCATACACACAACCCACTTCAAGCAGCTACCCAATACACATACGGTCCCAGATAAAAATGCAAACATGCTCACAGAGACATACATTAACACACACAAGGATACTCTCTGTCAGACACACTCTCAGGCACATACACAGGTAAACAGTGCATCAATGTGTATACGTGACAGTGTATATGTATTGCAACTCTATTTTTTTCATTTTGGTTTTAGTGGGGCCTCATATTTGAGTTTCGCCTAAGGCCTCATAAAGTCTAGAGTCGCCTCTGGTCAGTAATAACTAAAATGGTAGTTTCAATCATTAGTGATTACTAGCATGGGATACTATAAAGTCTTTCTATACTGTATATACACGAGCGTGAGAATACGCAAAGCATCAGAGGATGACTGTCGCCCAGAAAGTCCAAGTGCAGTGGATGTAAGTACATTTTATTACCTACCTCTTTTGCTACTTCACCCGGCTAAATGCTGTGATACTGCTTATTTACTTAGGAAGTGAATGTTCATTCTTAACATCTATATTTTAACAACAATAACAAAATTGGTATTGGCGCCAAATATTAGACATGCATATTAGTTGGGATAACAATTAATGGAGGATAGTCACTTCCTATGATTTTTAAAATTTAGTTTGCATGTCTAATTTTTAACAAATATGTATTGGGTGTGATAAATAAAATTAAATGTGGAAATCCATACCGCCTTATCCTGCAACTGGACTCCTCCATCTTAGCTCTGTGTCAGTCTTTGTTACAATCTCTTTCCCTTGCACCTAGCAGTTAGCAGTGAGGAAGCATACAAAGAAGAGAATAAATTATGTCTCCTCTTCATTTGCAATGTTTGCTCTGGTTTTGCTTTATCTAAACAGAATTATGTTGTAGCTTGCTAAACCTTTAAAGAGTAACACCCACGAAGCGGAGGTCATGGCAGTACTGGATCAGAAGTATGGGGCAGTGTTAATTTTGGCAGCAAATTTCAATTTAGTTTTAGTCATAGTTTTTTACTAAAAGATTTTTTAGTTTTAGTCATCTAAATAGATTTAGTTTTAGTCTAGTTTTAGTAATTTAAATAGTTTTAGTCTAGTTTAAGTCGATTTAATTTCTAGTAGATTTTAGTTAACTCTATCTGTCTCTTTCGCACCTTTCCCAGCCCCTCTGTGTCTCTTTGTGTCCTCCCAGACCATCTAGGTGTCTCTCTTCCAAGCCCTGGTCTGTCTCTTTTGCCCCTTACACAGCCCCTATGTGCAGTTAAATTTGGCGGCAAATTTCAATTTAGTTTTAGTCATAGACTTTTGAGTAAAAAGCCATTTTAGTTTTAGTCGCATTTTAATAACCTGAATTGTTTTAGTTTTAGTCGACTACATCTCAAATATTTAAGTTGACCAAAATTTTACTAAAATTGTTAGTCGACAAAATTAACACTGCCACGGAGAGGGAATATCTCATAATCTGATGCTTCATGCATTTGGGGACGATTTATGTTAAAGTGAGCATATCATGTCAGGTTCACTTCCAAATACATTTAAAAGAAAACAGACTGTCTCATGATTATAGGTGATTTTTCAATGCTTCATTCAATTGTGTAAATTCCAAAGAATTCCACTTTAGTTTCTCTTTAATAGAAACATATGACATATGTAATGACTGCTACTTTAAAAAGGGTTTAGGCAAAATCTGGCCAAAGGGTGTGTGGCACTTGCAATGAGGAAGACTAGTGGTGAGTGACATCTGACATGCCCCTGCTCATGGATAGAGCGGCACATAGCAAAGGACAATAGTCTGATATAAGTTTACCCATGGGACTGGCTTTCCCAGCCTGGCATTGCATGACTGTAAAATCCATCTCACTTATGTGATGAATGCCTGAATAATGAGGGTTCAGTACCATAGCCCAAAACCAGTGACTGGGTAACTGCCTTTAACCATGAGAAGACACAACCCTGAGATCCACATGAGAAGCATTTAATAAAACACCTTTTTCACACAAAAACATGTATAGTTAGATTTTATTAACTTAGTCATTCATCAATATATGCTGTTTTATGACATGGGTGAGTAGCATCTATATGTTGCGGTCACCGGCCCGCCGAGCCTCACGGTCGTGCCCGACCGGCACGACCGCTCAGACTACACGAGCTTACCTGCTCGTCGGCGAGCCGGGAACCGCGCGTGTAGTTCTTCCGGGCATCACGCCCGAATCCAATATGGCGCCGACCACGTGGTCGCGTCTATGGATAGCCCCGCCCCCGAGAATTATAATAACGTGTGCGTGACGTCACGACGTCAACGCACACGCACGTTCTGGGGTCAGAGGTCGCCCTCTGACCAATCATAGCTTAGAGAGGGGTATTTAAACCCCTAATTCACCCTAGTACTTTGCCATGTCGTGGTTTCAGTTCCCTGGTTTCCTGAAAGTGCTATTTTCGTGTTTCTGATTTCCTGGTATCCTGATCCTTGGCGTTTCCCTGGTTATTCTGATCTCTGGTTTCCCTGACTTGGCTTGTTTTATCGGTATTGAGTATTTTCTGGCTTCCTTGACCTCGGCTTTCCCTTTGACCATTCTCTGTCTCTAGCGTATTAGTCCGGCCATTCTAAGGTCCGGTTTACGCTCTGTCCTGTTATTTTTCCTTTTCTGACTTATGTATATGTTTACATAGTTTCTGCGTGCTGGACCACATTACTAGTCGTGACATTACGACATGGCCATGGATCCTGCAGAACTATGCAAACATATGATCGCCTGTGAAAATAGGGTGGAGGATATGGACCACAGGTTAGACCAATTTGCTCAGGCATTTCAGACCTTGCTCCAGAGGACTGCCTATTTAGAGGTCCCTCCTGTACCACCTGTGGTTCCGCCACCTGTAGTGGTTCCCGTACCACATAAACCACCGTCCATAACTTTGTCACCGCCCCCTCGTTATGGAGGTGATTCTAAGGAATTTAGAGGTTTTTTAAACCAAATAGAATACCACTTTGAGGCCTCCCCAGGTTCATTCCCAACAGATAGATCTAAAATAGGCTATCTGATGAACCATTTAACTGGAAAAGCCTTGACTTGGGCTAACCCCTTATGGGAAAGTGGTGACGCAATAGCCTGTGATTACAGTACCTTTCTTACGGCCTTTAAGGCTACATTTGAACCTAAAGGCAGGGAGAAGAACGCTGCCAAAGCCCTTATGAGAATCAGGCAAGGCAGTCGTTCTGTAGCCGATTATGCAATAGAGTTCAGGACATTAGCGTCTGAGGTTGATTGGACCAATAGCGATCTGGTGGCTGCTTTCTCTGAAGGTTTAGCTGAGAATATACAAGATGAAACTGCAGCTAGAGACCTTCCGGTTAGTCTTAATGAGTTTATTGCCTACATGATAAACATTGATAACCGGCTCAGAGAGAGAGAGAAAAACAAACAACGTAACAGACGTTCTAATTTGTCCATAGCTCCTCGTTTCTCTAACCCAGTGGTGAGTAGCCAAACGCCTCTTCCAAAACCTGAACCCATGCAATTGGGTAGTGCTAAACTGACTGAGGCAGAGAGACAACACAGACGTAACGAGGGGTTATGTATGTATTGTGGCAAGAAGGGACATCTAAGATCGTCATGCCCGGTTCGGCCGGAAAACTTGCACACCTAAGGCACGTACGGGGACCGACCTTAGGTGTGATGTATATGTCCCCTAAATTGACTAAGAACCGTTTCCTGGTCAAAGTAACCTTATCTTTCGAGAACACTACTGTTCAGTGTGAGGCTATGATTGACTCTGGGGCAGCGGAGAATTTCCTAGACAAAGAGTTCTCTGCTAAACATCTCCTGCCCTTAAGACATAAAGAGAAACCTATAGCAGTCGAGGCCATTGATGGAAGGCCTCTTACCCAGCCTTTCATCACACACGAAACTCTGCCAATCACTGTTTCAGTGGGTATTCTCCACTCTGAAGAAATTACCTTTCAAATCATATCTTCACCTACAGTTCCGATAATACTCGGTTTCCCTTGGCTCCTGAAACACAATCCACGTTTGGATTGGATTGAAGGAGAGATTGTGAGTTGGGGTGAGAGATGCAAAGGTGTTTGCTTTAAACAAATCCCACAACCTATTGGCACCATTAATGTTCCTGTTACACCTCCCTTGACCACACAAATTCCACAGCAGTATATGGATTTGAAAGAGGTATTTAACAAGGTCCAGTCAGAAGGGTTACCTCCTCATAGACCTTATGACTGTACTATAAACTTATTACCAGGGACTATGCCTCCCAAGGGAGGAGTCTATGCCTTGTCCCCCCAGGAAAATCTTTGTTTGGAGGAATATATTAAGGATGCTCTCAGAAAGGGTCATATCCGTAGGTCCTCCTCACCAGCCGGGGCTGGATTCTTCTTTGTCTCTAAAAAAGAAGGAGACCTACGCCCTTGTATTGATTATAGGGGTTTGAATAGGATTACCATAAAAAATGCCTACCCTATTCCCCTTATATCAGAGCTATTCGACAGATTAAAGGGAGCTCGAGTCTTTACCAAGCTCGATCTCCGAAGTGCCTACAATCTAGTCAGAATTAAGGACGGTCACGAATGGAAGACCGCATTTAACACCAGAATGGGACATTACGAATACCTGGTTATGCCGTTTGGATTATGTAACGCTCCAGCGGTATTCCAGGATTTTATCAACGATGTCCTAAGAGAGTACCTTCACATGTTCGTTCTAGTGTATTTGGACGACATTCTCATCTATTCCCCAGACCTAGAGACACATCACGAACATGTGAGAATTGTACTGAAAACCCTGTTACAGAACGGCCTTTACTGTAAACTGGAGAAATGCCAGTTTGACCAAACGGAGATACAATTCCTTGGATACGTTATATCTCCGTCTGGTTTCCAGATGGATCCTCGTAAACTGGAGGCAGTCTTACAGTGGCCATTACCCAAGGGCCTTAAAGCTACTCAACGCTTTATAGGTTTTGCGAATTACTACCGCAAATTCATAAGGGGATTTTCCTCCGTGATTTCCCCTATAACCAATTTAACAAAAAAAGGAGCAAATTGTATATCTTGGCCCAAAGAAGCAAGAGAGGCATTTGAACGATTAAAATCTTTATTTTCCTCAGCACCTGTCCTGACCCATCCTGATCCATCCAAACCATTTATCCTAGAGGTGGATGCATCAGAGACAGGAGTTGGAGCCATTCTGTCTCAAAGAGAGAGTCCTGATACGCCTTTACATCCCTGTGGATTTTACTCTCGCAAACTCACACCTGCAGAGAGGAATTACGACATAGGGAATAGGGAACTTTTGGCCATTGTACTTGCCCTTAAGGAATGGAGGCATCTCTTGGAAGGTTCCAAAGAGCCACTTTTGATCTTTACTGATCATAAGAATTTGGCTTATATTGGGGACGCTAAGAGACTGTCCTCTCGTCAGGCTAGGTGGTCATTGTTCCTCTCCCGATTCAATTTCGTAATTACATACAGACCTGGTACTAAAAACACCAAGGCAGATGCACTTTCTCGGCAGTTTGAGACAGATGAAGTTCCGGAACAGGTGATATATCCTATTGTACCTCCGGAATGCCTCATTGCCACTACAGTTTCCGAACTGTCTTCTCCACTCTTCTGTGCCATAATAGCAGATCAAACTCAGGCACCTGTGGGAAAACCTCCGGACAAACTGTATGTGTCACCTCAGTTTCAAAAGAAGGTACTAGATTTGTTCCATGACAGCCTCACAGCGGGCCATCCTGAAGTCCATAAAACTCTCTCTGCCATCTCCAGGAGATTTTGGTGGCCTGCTCTTAGAAACGATGTCAAAGATTATGTTGGGGCATGTCAAATATGTGCTGTTTCTAAAGTTCCTCCCAGGTCACCTCCTGGACTATTACAACCACTGCCCATACCTAGTGCTCCATGGACCCACTTGGCCATGGATTTCATTGTGGATCTACCCAGTTCAAACGGGTTTAATACAGTCCTTATGGTCATTGATAGATTCACGAAGATGGCACATTTCGTCCCACTTAAAAAATTACCATCTGCTCAAGATCTAGTTCAAATATTCTTGAGAGAGATCTTTCGGTTGCACGGTGTACCCAAAAGCATAGTATCTGACAGAGGTACCCAGTTTGTTTCTAGGTTTTGGCGTTCCTTTTGCAAACAATTGGGCGTCGAACTCTCCTTTTCGTCAGCATATCACCCTCAAACAAATGGAGCAGCAGTGAGGGCGAATCAGTCTTTAGAAGCCTATTTACGTTGCTTTATAAATGCCAATCAATCTAACTGGTACGAGCTCTTACCCATGGCTGAGTTCGCCAGAAACAACGCCACTCATGAATCTTCTAATCACAGTCCATTCTTTGTTAATCAGGGTTATCACCCCACTGTTTTTCCTTCTGCATTCTCAGACACAGAAATCCCCGCTTTGAACACCCGTTTAGATTCGATTCATGATACTTGGGATTCCGTCCATTCAGCTCTGCAAAAAGCCTCATTACGAGCGAAGGTCCAAGCTGACAAGAAACGGGGCGCTAATCCTGTCTATATTCCAGGTGACAGGGTGTGGCTCTCCACAAGACATATCAAGCTTAAGGTCCCGTCCATGAAATTTGCCCCTCGGTACATTGGTCCCTTTCGAGTTACCCAACGTATTAATCCAGTGACCTATACTTTGGCACTACCGGCTCATATGAGAATAGCGAATACTTTCCATGTGTCTCTGCTCAAGCCCCTTACTTGCAATCGCTACACAAGGGTATCCACTCCTCCTCCGCCCTTGGTAGTGGGTGATCAAGAGGAATACGAAGTCCGTTCTATCATGGACTCCAAATTATCCAGAGGTGTCTTGTCCTATCTCGTTGACTGGAAGGGTTATGGTCCCGAGGAACGTTGTTGGGTTCCTGCTGACCGGGTCCATGCGCCCCGTCTTATCCGGTCATTTCACAACCGCTTTCCTCTCAAGCCGGGTCCTTCCCGCTCGGTGCGCGGTCTTCGAGTGGGGGGTACTGTTGCGGTCACCGGCCCGCCGAGCCTCACGGTCGTGCCCGACCGGCACGACCGCTCCGACTACACGAGCTTACCTGCTCGTCGGCGAGCCGGGAACCGCGCGTGTAGTTCTTCCGGGCATCACGCCCGAATCCAATATGGCGCCGACCACGTGGTCGCGTCTATGGATAGCCCCGCCCCCGAGAATTATACTAACGTGTGCGTGACGTCACGACGTCAACGCACACGCACGTTCTGGGGTCAGAGGTCGCCCTCTGACCAATCATAGCTTAGAGAGGGGTATTTAAACCCCTAATTCACCCTAGTACTTTGCCATGTCGTGGTTTCAGTTCCCTGGTTTCCTGAAAGTGCTATTTTCGTGTTTCTGATTTCCTGGTATACTGATCCTTGGCGTTTCCCTGGTTATTCTGATCTCTGGTTTCCCTGACTTGGCTTGTTTTATCGGTATTGAGTATTTTCTGGCTTCCTTGACCTCGGCTTTCCCTTTGACCATTCTCTGTCTCTAGCGTATTAGTCCGGCCATTCTAAGGTCCGGTTTACGCTCTGTCCTGTTATTTTTCCTTTTCTGACTTATGTATATGTTTACATAGTTTCTGCGTGCTGGACCACATTACTAGTCGTGACACTATATCTGACGAGACACTATAGGGAAAAAGTAAAATGTCTTGTATTTCAATCCTTCAGAATGATTTTCTGTACATTATTTTAGCGAGGTCTGACATCTGTTATGAAATAAGAATATGAAAATATTTTCAGATATTTGAAATGTTGCCCAAACCATATTTTACAATATACAGAAAAAAATATAGAAAATAATATATTTTCTGTTTTAGCTATAGAATGCCTGAAAGGAGCGTTTTTTTTCATACAAGATATATTGGGTGGTCATTTCTCTTTTTGTCTTGCAGTGCTTGTTAAAAATAATAATGTAGATTGCCACTGAAAATATTGCTATACTCGTAAAGTGACAATTTTACGAGCATCCATCATTAAAACGGTGGTATGTTATACATTTTTTTTTTATAAATCCTTTATTTTGAAAGATTTTTTTTTAAGGGGTGGGGGTACAGAAAAGAAAACAGGGAGTTAGAGCTTGTGGTACAGTTTTTGCAGAATATACATGTTCTGTTTTATGGCAGTCAAACATTACAAATACATGTACTAGCCGTTCGTCGTTAGTTTCAGCATATATCATTTGCCAGTATACACTTATTACCTTCTTATCAACATTCAATCTTATTTAGACTTGGGTTTTGGGTGGGGTACAGAAACGAAAGGTGGGGGATAGGGTACCTAGTCGTATGCTTTTCTTTTTGTAAATGCTTTATTTTTTTTATAAATTCTTTATTTATAGTGTTGTTTTTGTTTAGTTTTTTTTTTTCATGCATGGATAAGTGCAACTTGGGGTTACAAAATAGAGGGAAAAAAAGGGGGTGGTTACATTTCAAACAGAGTACAGTTCATTTGGTTTCAAGATTAACATTTGCGTTCCTTGAGTTTGCCATTGTTTGTGTAGGTCTGTATAATGAGAGTTTCAAGGTATGTCTTTTGTGGTAGCCTGGACGTTTGGGTACCAAGCGAATCGTTGGGTATGGTAAGAGATGATGCGTCTATAACAGTACTCTTAGCGTCTAGCGATCTAAAGTGCAGTTGGGTCAGGGAGATGGGAGAGTTTGTGAAGGTGGGAGAGGAGGTTACGTGGCTTTTTGTGTCACATTATGCGTGTCTCAGGTATTTCTCTTGCTAGAGAATTTGTGTTGTGGGGGTTGAGGGTTTTGGGTGTTGGAGAATGGGGGTGTGGTGTTGTGTTCCGAGGATAATGGGTGGTAGTGGTTTGCAGCAGGTCGGCATGAAGTTGAGCCTTTGTCTGAGTGTTGTGTTAGGTGAGCAGTGGGTGTGGTTTTCTGGTTTGCGGGTCTCAGGTCTTTGTGTAGGCTTGTGCTGGTTTTTGTCGGTGTGGTGTGGTTGTGTGTATTTATTGTTTCCGGTGTAGTCGTCTTTGATGGGCCGGGTTTAACATGCCTGGCGTGGGTTGAGTGACTGTAACGTGTGTGAGGAGATGGGTTGGTGGTGTGTTTGGGTTGGGTTAGTACCGATTTTTTGGGGATAGGAAATTGAGTGCCGGGTGTGGGGGGTATGAGGGAGTGGTGGGTGTGGGAAAATAGTAGTAAGGCTGGGGGGGCTGTGGGGTGGGTGTAGGGGGTGCTGTGGGTTTGGGTTGGGACGGGGTATGGTATACATTTTTATGGCTGTAATTATTATAATATTTTTACTGTGGGAGGTAAATTGGTGGTGCTCTTGTCACAAACTGTGAAATGTCATACTTTGCTATGACAGCATTACAAATGTGTTCTCCACCCAAAGTTAAACATATCTTTGCCCTATGCCTTCTTCTTGCCCTTGTTGGGTGAACTGGACCTGACACAGTTTTAGACATAATCTGAATAGCTTAGCTATAGGCAGGGGTGTTGCTACATGACATAAAGTTCAGTGGCCTTAGCTTTAGCAACTTCTCCTCTGTATCCATATCTATATTTGTTTGGTATTCACAACTCTGCCTCTTGAGTATTAAAGGGACACTATAGTCACTAGAACAACTACAGCTTATTGCATTCATTCTGGTGAGTATAATTATTCCCTTCAGGCTTTTTGCTGTAAGCACTGTCTTTTCAGAGAAAATGCAGTGTTTACATTACAGCCTATGGACACCTCCTCTGGCCACTCCTCCGATGGCTGCTAGAGATGCTTCCTGAGACAGTGTATCCTCCCTCTGCATGAAGACACTGAACTTTCCTCACAGAGATGCATTCATTCAATGCATCTCTATGAAGAGATGCTGATTGGCAAAGGCTGTGTTTGGCTCTATCCCTGCTGCCAGAATGTGATTTCTGGCTGTGCATCTCATTTGTATCAGGTCATAACAGCAAAAGGGAGCCCATCTAAGAACTAAAGATGCTTGTCATGAAGGGGTTGATTTATTTTCAACTGGAGAAGTCATTATAACCTGATCTGCCTCCTTGACAGTCTCAGCCCATCCTATGGGAAAGCATTGTGATTGGTTTAGAACAACACTTCTGGTGATGTCAGGAAAGCAGGCAGATCAGGGGTAGAGCCAGCAGCTGCAGACTTGAACAAAAGTAAGATTTTACTATATTTAGAGGAGCAAGGAGGGACAGGGGTGTGTTTTAGTGGTTTTAACCTTTAAATCACTACATATTACATAATTTGTAATTACATTATTGAGAGGATCGGTAGAAGGTATTGGTAGTATTGGAAAACCCTTAATTAAATGTATTATCTCTCTCAATATTACAAATTATAATAATGAGAAAGAAATAGTACCTTCAGTTACAGTGTTTAAGGAGACTCGGGGGTAACAATGAAAAGGTGCTACAATCAGACCTAGGTCTCTTTAGGAGCTTACTTAGGGTTCCAGCCCAGTTTATTAGCAAAGTTTTTGGTTAAAGGTTGCTAGGATCCATCGCTCATGCTGGAAATTATACTGCAACTTTCTGATCTTCGACAAATCACTAAGGCCACAATTGGCATTGTACATCAGACTTGGCTTTGTGATGATAAATACAACAACTCAATTTTTTTAGAGAGACATCATAACTAGATCCTTGAAGTGAGACATGGGAAATTGTGACGATTATTGTTTCTGATGAAAGTGCAAAATCAAAGATATGTAAAAAAAAAATGTGCTGGTATTTTTTAGCATTAAAAGCAGAATTAGATTAATAAATCATAGGTTGTTTATGTCAATGCATATATGTGCTTTTTTTCTTTAACGGCAGATTTTAACAGCAACTGTTATCACTCAAAATCCAGAAAATCCAAATGTTCTTCAATCTGCACAGCAACAATAATAATTATTCAAATGCATGTTTATCAGATTTGCTTTTAGCCTTTTAGAGTTGATAATTTAAATTGGAATATCCTTTTCACTTAGTAGTAAAGGTTTTATGTTACAGCAGAATAACAGGGATGAAAAACTTTGAATATTAGATTTACAGATTCCTGGAGCTTCTGTAGCCTGTGCCCTAGAATAACCTGTAAGATCAGAGTATTGATTCAGCAGAACATTTCGCAGACTGAGAGGTAATTCATTTTAGCATATACATTTACTTTTTTTTCATCCAGTACAAAGTAATGGCAGTAAGTTTGAAAGATCTATTTCTGAAAGAATTGTCTGATGCATTTTAATTGATATCAAAGGAAAAGTACGTAGTGTGATACATTTCATTGGACGGATATGCAATTGATTGTCCATCAGCCTGGAGTGTCTGGGTTTTCAATGTTTTGTGCTATGTTAGCAAGAATGAAATCTTAGCAGTCATGTTTATGAGTGTCCTTGTTAAATGAGAAATAGAATTAATGCTTCTGTTAGAAACTATTACTTCAGGTGGTACTTGCACCACGTTTTCCGTAGTGTATGGTGGATCACATAACTGCAAGTCTACCTAATCACAAAAGAAAAAAGTAAATTGAGGATAGCTGATGCAGACATGTGTTGTTCCTGCATACTATAAGTGAAGAGCTCAATAGAAGGCCATGTATATGCACCGTGAATCTGTTCAAGGGACGTCACATTAATAAAGGGGGCATGAATCGAACTGAAACATTATTGCACAGATCTACTTATTAATCAAATCCTCAGGGAACCATTACAATGTCATCTCAGTGAAGTTTTTATGGTGTCTGGAGTGTCCTGATGTAGTTTTACCTTTAACCCCTTAACCCCTTAAGGACCAAACTTCTGGAATAAAAGGGAACCATGACATGTCACACATGTCATGTGTCCTTAAGGGGTTAAGGACCAAACTTCTGGAATAAAAGGGAATCATGACATGTCACACATGTCATGTGTCCTTAAGGGGTTAAAGAATTACTGAAAGCACTATGACCACATCAGGGTTCTGAAGTGGCCATGGAAATTGGACATTTAATGATGCTGCCAGTGGAGTAAGTGCACCATAAGCAGTGTCATCATTATGAATATGTCATTATCCAGCCTGGAATAAGAGTTCTGGGCTGGCTAATGTCAATTCTGTGCATATTCAGTGCACAAAATGTAATTAATTAGCTGAGAGCACCCAGCTGATGCTATCAGCAATAAATGACTGGCAACATCTGGTGTCTGCAACTCTGCAAAAGCCTGATGCACTCATTGACCATATGAGGACACTTGGCACTCAGCAGGACCCAGTTAAGAGATACTCCACACATCATAGCTACTACAGTGGTCTATTGTTGTTTGAAAGTATTAAACTATTCTCCATCTTTAAAGCTAAATCAGTTATTATTATTACTATTTTTTATAAATGGCCAACAAATTCCACAGAGTTGTACAAAGGGCAGACACGTATTTGTAACCAGTCCAGTTGGACACACAGGAACAGAGGGGTGGGGGCCCTGCTCAATGAGTTTACATGCCAGAGTGGGGTATAGTGACAAAAAAGGTATGGGTAGGGTAGAAAAGTAGGTTGCCAGACTAGTATTCCCTGAAGGCTTAGTGGGGTTTTTAATGCTAGTTGCAGGAGAGGAATCAGGGTGTGGAGAGAGAAAGCTGTTCACAGCTTAACTGATATGCTTTCCTGAAGAAGTAAATGTTCAAAGATTTTTTGAAGGAGTGGAGACTGGGTGAAAGTCTAACAGAGAGGGGAAGGGTGTTCTATAGGAATGGTGCAGCCCTAGAGAAGTCATTAAGGCGAGCATCAGAGGTAGGAATGCGAACAGAGGTTAGATGTAGGTCTTCGGCAGGACATATGGCCCAAAATGGGACATATTTGCTTATAGGATGGGTAGGACAGTGCAGCATTGTGTAGAGATTTTTAAGCACGTGCCAGGATCTTAAATTGAGCCCTTTATCTTACAGGAAGTCAATGTAGAGACTGACAGCGGGGGGAGGCGTGGGAGGTGCGCCTCGCCGCCACATTCATTATAGACTGTAACGGGGCAAGTTGGGAACACGTAAGACCACTGAGAAGAGGAGTGCAGTAGTCCAGGCGATAGAGGACAGCGGCATGGACAAGCACCACAGTCGTATCAGGTGTTAAATAGGGGCGGATGTGCACTATGTTTTTGAGATGGAAGCTGCAGGATTATTAGGTGATTGATTGGACATGAGGGTTGAAGGAGAGGTCGGAGTCAAAGAGAACACCTAAGAAGCGAGCCTGCAAGGTATGAGGAACAAGATTGATGGAACAGGGGGTGGGGCGGGAAGACCGGAGCAGAGCAGAAACCTCTTCTGCTGTAGTGGGTGCAAATGAGCATAGGACAGCAGAGGGAGTGTGGTTGGGGGAAAAAATTGTAGGGGATGGAGAGAGATGAGAGATCTCTTCTCTGGTAGAAATCTTCTCAGTGAAGTGAATTGCAAAGCATGAAACAGGTGTTTGGGTTTGCAGGAGAGTGTGGTTATAAGAGTATTGATGTAGTTTTCTTTTGCAGAGGAAAGAACCAGAATGTAGGATTGCAGCATAAATTTATAGTGGAGGAAGTCAGACGCAGCAATTCTGGAACATTTCGGGTCAGCTTGGTGTGTGAGGGTTGTAATTGGGGGCCCTTACTGCATTTAAGTGTAGGAGGTGCCATGACGTCTAGTTGAGAGGAAAGAGTGGAGTTGTATACCATTGTTTACCAAAGGTAATTCGTAATGCATTTCCAAATGGTAACTTGACGTTAGGCTGATGTTATGTGTTTGCATTTGTTCCTTAACCTTTTTTTTTCTTTTTTTTAAAGTATTCCTGGCTGGCAGGAGAATACAGAAAATTCTATTATTTTTGTTTATTGATTAACATACTTATAAAACCAGATCAGCTATTTTCTAACCATGAACAACATTAATTGAGCAGAGCAGAGCAGAAAGTGTTAGTTGTGCTGGATGACAAAACAAATTGATATGCTGTTAGTGAATGGGAAACATTTGGAGACATTCTCAAAGAGTACTTGCAGATCAGATGCAGAGTTACTTCTACTTAACCTTTGAGGCATGGACTTCTGAGTACGACACACATTAGGTTTCGAGAGTGCAACCTCCACGCTTACACTCTGAAGAAAAATAGCTTGTTTCTTTTATTTGTTATTTTTGTAACATTTGTTTTGTTTGACATTTCATTTCAAACATTTTTTACCAGCGTATTAAATGCAGCTGTAACAGATAACACTGTCTGTGAGAACATCTGCACGCATCGGAGAGTCCATTTCAGGAAACGAAACTTGAGCCAAGTCCACTAAGAATGTTTCTTTTATCTTTCTGACAATAATTTTTTTAAGTAAATATAGCAATAATATGGCTAAAACTAATACAGGTCTAACTGTTCAGTCCAAACTGTTTTTCTATGTCCAAATATTTTTACTAAAGAAACATGTTTATATAGTACATTGGTATGAATTTGGCATCTCCACAAATTGCCTCTTGTTGAATTGTGGACACATGGATATCATTTGAAATTGACAGTTTGCAAACTAAAATCCCCATCATCCAGTTTAATTGGCAATAGCTATTTTCGGCCTAAAGCATTTATTTTTAACCCCTTAAGGACACATGACATGTGTGACATGTCATGATTCCCTTTTATTCCAGAAGTTTGGTCCTTAAGGGGTTAAAGGGCAGTTGGTGGAATTTTTTTCTGCTGCATCACATGCTGTCTTTTTGGTTTATTTACAAAAATGTTGTACTGATCTGAAAATCCTGTTTCAAAATTAACAGAATTAGCAGGTGTGCAAACAATCTTTAAATCAGTTTTATATGGACTGTATTTTGAACATGATTGTCAATCCATCACAAATGATTGATTATTGTCTATGCTATAAAATTACATGATTTAATTTTGATTACCAATTAAGTTTAGGAAAGTTCTGAATTCCATAGCCATTCATGCTAGAAAGATACAAGAGTTTGTTATTACCTATAGGAGCCTAAATAACAAAATGGGGGAACTGGAGGCAATAGCATACACTAAACAATACGATATAATAGGCATAACAGAAAATTGGTGGGATGAGACACATGACTGGGCAGTTAGCTTAAATGGGTACACGTTATTTAGGAAGGATAGAAAAATAAGAAGGGTGGTGGGGTATGTTTGTATGTCAACCATGAGTTAAAGTACAAGCTTGGGCATGTGGAGTGTGACGAGGAAAATGTGGAAGCTTTATGGGTAAGCAAAGGGAAATCAATTATTGGTTGGGATATGTTATAAACCACCTAATGTAAATATTAATGAGGAAGAACAGCTGTTAGAGCAATTTGGAAAAGCTGCAAATCGGGGTAACATGTTAATTATTGGAGATTTTAATTAACCGGACATGAATTGGGATAGAGTGGCTAGTACTTCAACAAGGGGAATCAGGTTTTTGAATGTGTTAAATGACACCTTTAGGTCACAACTGGTACAAGCACCAACTAGAAAGGATGCTTGTCTGGATCTCGTTATAACAAACAATGTTGAGCTTTTGACCAACATTCAAGTAGGGGAGCATTTGGGAAATAGTGATCACAATATGGTAATTTTTGAAATAAACTCAAAAAAGCAAAATGTATAATTACAAAAAAAGCCAATTTGCAATAAGATTAGGGCAGCTCTACAACATATCGACTGGCATAAACTCCTTAGTGAAAAAAACACTGAGGATAAATATTCAAACAAAAATTAGAAAGGTGCATTTCTCGGTATGTACCATTGGGTAATAAATATAAAAGATACAAATTGAAACCAATGTGGCTTAGTAGAGAAGTAAAACAAGAGATTAAACATAAGAAAAGGGTATTTAAAGCATTTAAATTGGACCAATCAGAGGCATCCTATATAAGATATAGGTAAGCCAATAATGCTTGCAAAAAGGAAAAATAAAGTGGCTAAACTAGAAAATGAGAAATTGATAGCCAAAGAATGCAAAACAAATCCCAAACATTTTTTTCAAGTACATCAATTCTGAAAAAACAAAATGAAAGTGTAGGTACACTGGAAACAGAGATGGGTCTGTTAGCTAATGAAGACCAGGAAAAGGCAGAAATATTAAATAACTTTTTTCTTCAGTATATATAAATGAAGATCCTATGGCAAGAGATATGCAAATAATTGCTGCAAAAAACGTACAGATAACTTGTGATTGGATAACTTGAGACAAGGTGCTACAGCTGTTAAAGAAAATTAATGTAAATAAAGCTCCGGGGCCTGACGGTATTCACCCACGAGTACTTAAGGAGCTAACTGGGGAAATAAGTAAACCTCTGTATTT
This sequence comes from Pelobates fuscus, assembly GCF_036172605.1. NCBI lineage: Eukaryota > Metazoa > Chordata > Amphibia > Anura > Pelobatidae > Pelobates > Pelobates fuscus. Next base: position 335,496,990 of record NC_086318.1, on the reverse strand, counting down.
AATATTTCAAGATTCTTTTATTTCAGGTATTGTACCTGAGGATTGGAGGAAGGCAGATGTTGTTCCTATATTTAGAAAGGGTTCAAAATCCTTGCCTGGATATTATAGACCTGTGAGCTTAACTTCTGTGACTGGGAAAATATTTGAAGGGCTATTAAGGGATAATATTCAGGAATTCATTGGAAAGAACTTTGTATTAGCAATAATCAGCATGGTTTTATGAAACATAGGTCATGTCAAACTAACCTAATTGCATTCTACGAAGAAGAAAATAGAAGTATAGATCAGGGTGTTGCAGTGGACGTGATCTACCTGGATTTTGCCAAGGCATTTGATACGGTTCCTCAGAATAGGTTAGTCTTCAAACTAAAAGAAAATGGTCTAGATGATTATTCTTGTTCTTGGGTAGCACAATGGCTTAAGGATAGAGTACAATGAGTTGTCCTTACTGGTAAATTTTAAGGCTGGACAAAAGTGTTAAGTGGTTTCCCTCAGGATTCTGTTTTGGGTCCACTTCTTTTTAACATATTTATAAATGATCTTGAAATAGGCATTGAAAGCCATGTTTCAGTGTTTTTGCAGATGACACAAAACTTTGTCAAGTAATAAAATGTGAGCAGGATATTCCTTTGCTGCAGAGGGATTTGGATAGATTGGGGTATGGGCACTAAAATGGCAGATGAAATTTAACGTAGAGAAATGCAAAGTTATGCACTTCGGGGTCAAGAATGCACAAGCAACTTACACCCTAAATGGTAGTGAATAAGGGATAACCACACACGAGAAGGATTTGGGAATTGTTATAGACAACATATTAGGCAGCAATATGCAATGTCAATCTGCAGTTGCTAAGGCCAGTAAGGTTTTGTCATGTATAAATAGGGGCATAAATTCTCAGAATGAAAATATAATTTTGCCTCTTTCTAAATCGCTGGTGAGACCACACCTTGAAGATGCTGTGCAATTTTGGGTACCTGTTCTAAAAAAATATATCATAGCACTAGAAAAAGTGCAGAGACGAGCTACAAAATTGATAAAAGGATTGGAGCATTTTAGTTACGAAGAAAGGTTAAAAAATTTTAATCTCTTCAGTTTGGAAAAACGTTGCCTCAGAGGGGATATGATAAAATTATACAAATATATTAGGGGCCAGTACAAACCATTATCTGGAAATCTATTCATAAACAGGGCTATACATAGGACATGAGGTCACACATTTAGGCTGGAAGAAAGGAGATTTCATCTAAGGCAAAGAAAAGGGTTTTTTTTTTTTTACAGTAAGAGCAATACGAATATGGAATTCACTGCCTGAAGAGGTGGTTTTATCAGAGTCCATACAGATGTTTAAACTGCAATTGGATAAATACTTGCAAAAACATAACATACAGGGATATAATTTCTAATTAGTGGGGTAATAGCTGACATCTGACTGCTATTTTGGGGTCAAGAAGGATTTTTTTCCTAGTCTGTTGCAAAATTTGAAGCGTTTCAGACTGGGTTTTTTGCCTTCTTTTGGATCAACAGCAAAAACATATGTGAGGAAGGCTGAACTTGTTAGACGCAAGTCTCTTTTCAGCTATGTAACCTATAATTAAGTTACACTATAGTTACCAAAGCAACTGGTTCAATGCATCTTTCTGAAAGCATGGGAAAGCATTGTGATTGGCTGAGATCCTATGTCAGCCAAAGAGATGGATTGGGGCAGAGCCAGTGCCAGTGGATCTACGTGGCGGTGGAAACAAGGTGAGTTTCTACTATATTTAAAGGGGGTGCAGGGGTGTAAATAGTGTTTTTAACATTATAGGGTGAGAAATAAACGTTTGTGTTCCTGACCCTACAGTGTTCCTTTAAGTGCTAATATTTGGATGTTTCTTTTTGCAGTGAAGTTTTAGATTATCTTTCATTAACCCCTTAAGGACCAAACTTCTGGAATAAAAGGGAATCATGACATGTCACACATTTCATGTGTCCTTAAGGGGTTAATAAGCCACTTTTAAATAGAGAAAAATTTAACAAGATCTGTTTTGGTTACACGCTTTCTGCTAATTTGAAATGCTTTTTTGTACAAAGGCCACTAGTTATCTTCCAATAACTGATGCTATTAATACATCGAATAGCTTTCTCTTTCATTAGTATTTCGTGTTAAGCTTACAATTTGTTTTTTACAATATGTTTAAGTGCATTTGTTATATCCTACTATAATATCATGAACAATTTTCAAAAGGTTAAAAGCAAAATACATAATCTTTCTAGTATGAAAAAGGAACAGTTGGAATGGTTGAACATATGATTTAATAATGAACTGGGTAATTCGATGCATTATTTCTGCCATTATTTCCTAATTTATCTCTTTTATTCTTTAACTTCTAAAAAGACTGGCTTGAGCTTTAATTAATAAAAAAAAGACTTCTTTAGCATCAATAGCACCCTTGCGTGGAAGATCCTTTAAATGGCTTCCCATTAGAATTTAGTCTTTCAGCATTAAGTCTTTATTTCTGCTTTATTTTCTTTTTTCATTTGTTGAGTGGAAATCAAGCGTTTCTTTCTGCTTTTTATCTGAGTCACCAGTTCCCTTTGGACCGCTCAGTAGAAGAAAGCTTGTCAAGAACACTGACATCTCCACAATTCAGAAGTGCTTCCCAGCGACACCAACTCAGGTAGGTTAGACTGTGAAAAAAAAAAGGACGAGACTTGACACTATTACTGAGCAGCTTGCCAATTCAAGACAGAAGTTAAACATGATGTCAAAGAGGATTCAGCAAACAATTTTTATGGCAGATATGAAGTATACTCTTGCTTGAAATAAATGTTCTCATAATTTATTTATTTATCGAAATTGCTTTAGTGTTATGGTAAATGCAAGAATTGGTATTCGGAGCATATTTACCGTTGTAAATAAAGCTAGGAAAAGTGAACAATTTCTGTGAATGCTAAACTGGGCACATATATTTCTGATTATATTACATTAGATCTGCATATTTACTTTTAATTTTAAACATGTGAATTATAAATGTACCTTGATTTTTTTTTTTAGATCTTTATTTTGTGAGCTAATAAAATAAAAACGTTTTACTAAAATATGATCATTATCAAAAAATATTTATATACTTTGGAGTTATATAATTATATATAGTAGGTATTCAACATAGTAAAATAAATAGGATACACAACTGTATTCGTTTTTTAAAAAGGACTCATTATAAAATGTACTGAACGATATAAAAAGATAAATCAAAGTTTGAGATCCTTGACTTTAGCAAGACCAATTTTCTAGTCCCATTCAATGTCCACTGGAGTGATATATATATATATATATATATATATATGTTTAAAATTTCCAGAGTCCAAGCAAGTAAATTAAAAGATGTTTCTGTAGCTAGTGTATGAGACCAATGACCATTCTGTATCCGTTTTTTTCATCATAGTGCAAAGATGAGTAGTCCAACAATTTTCACGAGTAAATGTTTAAGTGGAATATGGTTAACAAGCTAGAGTTAAAGTGCACACCAAGTGAAATATGTACATTGTGTTGAAAATCATACAAGAGTTAAGTCCTATTGCCACATTTGAAATACAATTGTAATTTTTAAGTCTCTGTTTCTTAGAGGGGGGGGGGGGTGTTCTGAATTTTTGGCACCATCAAATCTTGCCAAGTTGAAAACTGTATATTGCTGTGGATCGAGAAATGTTTTCCCCTTTTCCATTTTTAGTCTGTACCCTTTGCCTTAGCTGATGATCCCAAAGTCTTTTTTTGTTTAATGTAATAAAAATTATTTTAAAAAATAAATAAAGGATACAATGAGAGGATCGTTTCCCAACAAAATAGCCTTAATATCTAATTATCTTGTTTAAAAAACTTCTTTGTTTTGTTTCTTTTTTTCCTAAATCTTCTAAAAAGAGAGTGACTTTGCAAAAGAGTAATGAGGTGTTACTGGGCACAGAGGAGCCTGGCAGCAGGAAGACAGGCAGACTGGGGAGCAGGACCTTCCAGGAGATCCAGTACTACAAAAGAAATCTCTGGTGGGGATTATTCCACCTACGCCTGGTTCATAGAGCAGTGTGGCTGCTCTGAACACTGTAAGTACGTTTCATTTTACCTTTTACTGCTATTTTTTATACGGTAAACACTATGGGCCCTCTCTTGTGATTTTATTTTCATAAGACCAGCACTGCAAGCATCGCTAGAAGGATATCCTACATGTGAGGAGTTTAAATACCACTGTATGCTGTTTTACTCAGAGCTGGTTATAGCTCTCCCAATTGTAAGGTGGCACTCTCAGGACCTCAGTGTTGTCTGTAGTTGCAGTTAACCTACGTTATTGCACTATTAGGTTTTTCCCCCTTTTATGTATTTTATATGCTGACGCTTATCTGGAATGCTGTAAGAAGTCTTGAGGATACCCCTCCAAGTGTCCAGTTATATCCTACATGTGGGGAGTATTAAATACCACTGTATGCTGTTTTACCTAGAGCTGGGCATAGCTCTTTAAATTGTGAGTTGACTTTCCTAAAACGGTTTTGCACTATTGGTCTCTATTTTTGCTTTTGTATTTTATATTTACCACTGAGGATTCAAAGCAAGAACTGAAGAATATACACTCCAGGTCTTCGCTGTACTTTAAGAGACTCTTTATATTATTTTTGTTTATTATCTCTCATTGTCCTACTTAGCGCACCCTGTATTTGTTGTATCTTGTTCTCTCCATTCTTTGAAGGGTTTGAGGGTTACCCTTCCCCTCAGGTGTGCAGCTCTATTCTCCCCTATGATCAGTACTGTAGCGCTGTTCCTTTCCTATTTTTTTTTTCTGTAATGGTAAATGTTTCTATTTACAGAACACTGACAGGCATATTCACTAACATGTGGATTGTTGGCAATTTAACCCCTTAAGGACACATGACATGTGTGACATGTCATGATTCCATTTTATTCCAGAAGTTTGGTCCTTAAGGGGTTAAAGTGAATTCAAAGTGAATTGAAAGCCAACCTAACAGAATTGGTAAAATTCTCCAAGTTAGCTAAGTTTTTAGTTCTGCTATTGCGTCCTAAGATTTGACATTCAACTTAAATTCACATTTCACACTTTTGAAAATCTTCCTCATCTAAAGCATTTTCTTGTGTACATTAACCCAGATTTTGAACTGATAACACCGCACCACATAACTTCATTTAATAAAAGACTCCCTTTTTAAAAAGGGGAGAAACGTTATTATAGTAGCTTGTTTTACACTGAACAGTTAATTGTGGTGAAAATATTTCAAACATGGTCACAGCTTGAATGTGTGGGCCAATATTTTGTGATCTGGATTTCTTTTAGCCATTATTTATTGTATAGCAAAAAAAATAAAACTTTTTCTATTATGATTGTTCAACATTTTTTTTTAGAAGTCCTTATTCCCACATAAATGTGCAGTACTGAGAGTTCATTTTTAATGTGCGCTAAATATGTCACATGTATATTTTTTATGTAAATTGAAATCAGCATTTTAAAGAGATAAGTGTTTAAATAAATAAAAAAATATATGTATACATATTAGTTCAGCTTTTTTATAATGAGTGTATTTTGCTTTTTCTACTTGAAACCAGTTCTAAATGTTCAACATGTAGAAAACTCATTCTATAGCTCAATGTATTTTTGTTTTTTTAGAAAGTCTGAATATTCACCGTTTAAATTATAATTTCAGGAAATATATTAAAGAGACATTTTAAGCACCAACACAACTTAATGATCAAGATTTGAGCAGTGACACTGCATAGGCATGATCTATACACCACAACTGCCTCATTAAGCCAATTTTTTTTGGTTATTAGAGTATCCTTTTAAGTAAAATAGACAATAGGATCACATTATCTATGACTAGAATTAAGAAGGAAATGTTATGTTTGGGTACTACAACTTAAAGGAACATTAAGTTCCTGACCCTATAGTGTTTAACCCATCATTTAGGTAGCTTGCCCTCCTTATCCCCCTATAAAAGTTTAAAACTCACCTTATTTCCAGCACCGCGCGGTTCCGCCGGTGATGGCTCTGCCCCCTTTGTGACATCATCAAAATGGACGCTTTTTAGCCAATACAATGCTTTGCAAGGGCCAAAGCATTGGATTGGCTAAAATTGGCACAGGGCGGGATCAAATGTCGTTTTGACCAGTCAGGACCTCCTCAAAGAGATGCATAGAATCAATGCATCTCTATGAGGAAAATTCAGCATTTCCATGCAGAGCGTGGGGACGCTGAACGTCAGTGGTGATTTTTTTTTTGTCAGCACTGACCCTGGAAGCACCTCCAGTGGCCATCTAAGGAGTGGTCACTTGGAGGTGTCCCTAGAGGCAATGTAAACACTGCCTTTTCTTTGAAAAGGCAGTGTTTACATGAAAAAAAGCCTGAAGGGAGCTATTATTCTCACCAGAACAACTACATTAAGCTGTAGTTGTTCTGTGACTATCTTGTCCCTTTAAATAATGCTGGAGTTTAATCCAAATTGTAACTCATGGGAAATGTACTAGCAAAGATTGTCAATTACTACAATGCATCATGTTATTTTTTTAAAGGAACAGTATAGGTTCAGGAAAATAAACTTGCCACCCCTCACCCACCTTAAAAGGTAAAAAAACTTACCTTATTTCCAGCACCACATGGGTCTGCCGTCGCTGACCCTGCCCCCAATCCACCTCTTTGGCTGACATCATCAAGGAAAAGCATAGGATTGGCTAAGATCATTAACGAGGTGGGACCAAACGCCAGCTTGGCCAATCAGCATCTCCTCTGAAAAGGCAGTGTTTACAGCAAAAAGCCTGTATGGACTGACTATACTCACCAGAACAACAAAATTAAGCTGTTATTTTAGTGACTATAGTGTCACTTTAATGAAACAATGACTAGTGTCTAAAATACCAACTTAGCATTTATCTAACAGCTATTGATTTATCAATCTGTGTACCTAAAATCTGTGAGTCTGTGTGTGTGTGTGTGTCTGTCTATCTATCTACTTAATCCTGTCTCCATTAACACAGCTTTATATACATCAGATTTCATCTAACAAGTAAAAGCTTCTGTCGAATACAGTTCATCTTGGTGGCATATGAAACATTCCCACAGATGTTTTCAGCTAATTAAATCAATGTTATCAGTTATTATGATTTTCTGTCAAATGTTTTCTTTGTGTGGTGATGTTGTTTTACTTTTGTTAAAAGATTTGGCACGTGTTATATTTTAAGTTCCTATCTTCAGATAACAAAAAGCAGATGGTGAAAAGAGACAACGAGCTGTAGCGATATCTAAAACAATGCTATGAATAGCGATGGGCACATTTTCACACCCGGATAAGAAAAATAAGAGCATTGGTACTTTTCACCTCTCATTGGAATCTAGGCTGCAGCAAAACCATGAAATGGTTATTCCTACCAAAAAGCAGTATGTTAAGACAATATTTATTTTGGTTAGAGTAACCCTTCCTTCCCTGATTCCCCCCATTTCATACAAAATAAATAAATAAAGCACAAACATATCTGCATTTGAGCTCAAAGTTCTCTTTTCAACCCAATCTTCCTCTGCCGACATCACTCCCCTTAGCAAGAAATGTGGTGGGATGAGGGGAGCAGATGGGTGGTGTGGAGGTGGGGGTTGTGCCTGGTGCAATCATACTCTGCGTGCTGATGATAGACATCCAATATGTACTAACTTGACACTAGCCAGTCCGGATCTCTTGTTCCAGACTGGCTAATAACACCATAAAGATGCTGCATTTGATAGTGAAACTGTGTGCTTACAGATTCTAGGTGCAATGACCAGTTTAAAACACTTACGTGGTTATAGTGCTTGTAGCAATTATTTAACCCCTTAAGGACACATGACATGTGTGACATGTCATTATTCCCTTTTATTCCAGAAGTTTGGTCCGTAAGGGCTCTTTTTGCATATCCCTTTCTTTACTGTCCACCAATAGCAGCAAAGAATACAAAACATAATGAAAAATAATGCCTACATAGTAACATAGGTCACTCCCAGACCAAGTCCCAGTATAATAGTAGGCACCTCCCTAAGATCTTCCTCTTTCTTTGTTGCTCCACAGTCAGATAAGTACCTATTTACTCTGCTCTGTGGGGTTTAGGTTTATTGTGAGTTGTTGGCTATTTAGCTTTTTTTGCATGTATTTCAGTATTTCAGTTTCTGTTTTGCTAGTGTTTATGATAAACTCAGGATCCCAGACCAGCTGAAGGGTCTCTTCCCTGTACTGTTGGGGGGGGGGGGTCTTTGTTACACCCCCTGTCCTTTATCACTTTTCTATGTGTATTTTGTCCCTACTTGGGGCTTTTGGTTCTGTTCCCTTCTAACTGGATCTGTTCCTATCTTGTTCCTTTATTACCCCTATTATTTTCCCCTGTTTTCCCTCTGTTTTTGGGGTTCCCTCAGGTCCCGGACTGTTTTTGTCCTGTTCATGTTTCCCTCATGTATTGTGTACATGTTCTGGGGTCTGCTTTCTGTCCTGCTCCGGTTCTGGGTTCTTCTAGTCTTGTTTTGTTATCTTGTTTGTTGCCTGTTCTAGTCTTGCCTTGTTTCTAGTACTGGATACATATCTGCTTCAGATCCTCCCTATCCAGATCCCGGGAGGTCTGCATATTATCATCTAGCACTGTGATCCATATAAGCTGCATCAGGGCCCTGGTATGTGGCCTCACAAACGCTGGTGCTCAACACCAGGGAGCGTGTGGTTAACCTGCACCAGGCCCTGATAGTCTATTTCCACCCGTGACAGAAGGCTCCCTCCTTCTCATGGCATGGCAGATTTCAGGGGACCCTGGGAGGTCCTGGGAGTTTCGGAGACTACTATACGATTGTTGGCTGATGCATGGGCTCCCGGCACTAGACAATCATATGGGTCAGCTTGACGATCTTTTCCTGGCTGGTGCCTGGCTAAGGACGTGGATCCCGTTTCAGCCCCTGTGACAGCGAATCTGCAAATCCTGACTTCTCTATTTAAAGCCAGCAGGTCTTACCGGATGATTAATCTGTACAGCAATATCTTCGGCCCATTGTGGTTTTGATGGTTTTCCCGCAGGCCAACATCCTTTAGTGTGTGGCCTTCTACGTGGTTCCCATCTCTCTCATCCGCCTAGGCCTCGTTATTCATCTACTTGGGATATCTCTTTTGTTCTGTCTTTTATCAATGCCTGACCTTCTAGCCTGGATCTCTCGTCATGCCAGTTGTTGGCTAAATTGGTTTGTCTTTTTTGCCTCATCTCTTGCAAGAGGGTGTTGGATGTCAGTGCTTTGGATTTTGATGCCAGTTCCTACACCCTGGAGGGTGTGACTTTAAATATTTTCAGCGTACTAAGACTTTTTTTAAGTCATTGTCGTATCCAGCATTCCCTTCGACACCAGCTTTGTGTCCGGTGGCATGCTTACACGAATATGAGGATCGTACCAGGCCACACCTCTCTGTGTCTACACCCCAACATTTCTTGTCTTTTCGTCCTCCTTTTGATCCAGTAGCGAGTGCTACGTTGTCCCGATGTTTGAAATGGATATTAGGCCAGGCTGGTGTCGACATTTCTGTTTTTGAAGCTCATTCTGTTAGGGGTGCCTCTGCCTCCTCGATTATGGCATCGGGTGCACGTTTGGTGGATCTTATGAGGATGGTCGATTGGTCGCGGGAATGGGCAGTTCATGAATTTTATTTTCGACCTATTACTCATGTGTTTTCTGCGGTGGTTGATCAATTTTAGACTTGGAATATGAGCCTCCGTGTCTTGCAATTAAATTACATGATTCTGCTATTACCTGACAAAAAGTCATGATTTTAAAGACACAGAGGCGAGTATTGTCCCACCCGATATGAAACATTTAATCAGCTTGTATTTATATGTGTTTTCCCACCCATGTTGCTTGTTGTATGTGTTGTATGTGATTGGATTCGATGGTATGATGAGTGGGGCATTGTATTTATGGGGGCTTAGTTTGATACCTGTTTGGAATTTTGGAATAGGGCTGTTGTTCATTTTGGGATGTAGATTAATTCCTTTAAATTATCTAGCCTAGATGTTGGTCTATAGTACCGATTTAACCCTTGGGATCCTGTTCTTTGTGTTTTGACAGCCTGGTCCGGACCTGTTTGATGTTCTTTCATCGGCCTTTGAGGAACGTTTTCTTGGTTGTAGCTGTTCCGTTGATGTTCCGGATTTGTTTCCTGTTATTGATTCAGTGGTCCTGTGTTAATAGTTATGAACTTCTACGTTTCATTTGCTGATGGATTATATCTGCTAGTTTCCTGTTTTGCGGACTTTCTGTTATGGTGTGCCGCACTTTCAAGAAAGAGGAAGATCTTAGGGAGGTGCCTACTATTATACTGTGACTTGGGCTGGGAGCGGCCTATGTTACTATGTATGCATTATTTTTCATTATGTTTTGTATTCTTTGCTGCTATTGGTGGACAGTAAAGGACAGGGATATGCAATACTTGCCTCCTTGTCTTTAATAAAATCATGACTTTTCTTCATTTAATAGCAACATAATGTAATTATCTAAAGCAGTTATTTAATTGGAGTGGGGATACAAAAATATATTACCATGATGTAAAGATTATTGTAAAAAGAAAACATTTCCTCTTCTAATTGAGGTGATACATACAAATCACAATAAAATGTGTCTTACATAGAAAAATAAAGTATAGAACAACCAGAAGTATTTGGCATACGGCTGAGAAATCTAAAATTAAAAAAACATAAATATACATAGTGTAAATCAGTATCAAATAGTGAGTAAGTGTTCATGAAATGCACTCACAAGATTAAACGAGAAATAGCTCTCATGGGTGCCTCCCCTGGTAGTAGTGGGGGGCTATTATCTTCCTCCAGTTGCTCCAAAAAAATAGATGGAAAACAGGACTCCCAGGATGGTGGAAAAAATGTAAAACGGCTTTATTAAAGATGCATTTTCACCCAGCAATAAAAATAACATATAAACTTAAAATGAGGTCCAAACTAACAATAGATATGTGTGTGGTACTGGGTACAATAGATACGAACAAAGACAAATATATATATATTCCTATATCACCACTTAGTGAATAGTGTATACAAGTGAGGAATATACTTATCTTAATATTAAAATAGAGCAGCCTGCCAGGTAGAAAAATAAAGGCCTAGAATAGATCTATGTATATGTAAAGCTCTGAACAGACTCCTTGGATTGAGTGCCCCATCCCTCCATCCACAGGTGTCAAATTAGACAAAAACACAGAAAAGAAAAACATTGAGAAAAGTCTTTGGAAGCAGTTTAGGTGGTAAGGTTTCAGTTAGCATGTTAGGCTCCCAATTTACCTGATATTTGGATACATAGTTAGTAGAGGTAGCTGTACACCCAGTATATTCTTATGGTGTACACCCAGTATAGTCATATGGTGCACACCCAGTATAGTCATATGGTGTACACCCAGTATAGTCATATGTCATTGCTTATTATAGAACAGGGGTTCCAAACCCAGTCCTCAAGTACCCCCCACCAGTCCAGGATTTAGGGATTTCCCAAGTTATGTCTAAGGTGTTTTTAGAAGAAAAAATAAAACACTTTAGACACAACAAAGTAATCCCTAAATCCTGGACTGGTAGGGTGTACTTAAGGACTGGGTTGGGAACGCCTGTGATAAAAGATTTTAAATAGTGTTGCAAGGTTTAAAACTGTGTGTTTTATGTCTGCGCTGTTCCCTTAACATGTCTTACACACAGAAAATAAAACATTTGCTAACACACAAATAAATAGCAAAATATTGATGGCTAATTCTCATTGCCACACAATTAACGCTTTGGAATTTTTTTTCTTGTTTGGTAGTATGATATTTTCATTCAGATTGCTTGCCCTAAGTACTTCTGTTAGTTCGGATGTTCTACAGGATCCACAGTCCAAAACAGGGGTTAATTCAAGGGATCCATTTGAAGGATCAGAGAGTCTTGCAAGACTGGAACATAGTACACATTAGAATGCTGAATCATATGAAAATAAAAATGGATCAAAATTACTATCCAGTAATGGGTTGCAGTAAAAATGAGGGCACACAATGTGTATGTGCTTCCACATCCATTCTAGCTATGAAGATATTTGAATACTGGCTATGTAATGTTGCTTCACCAGTGACAATGACAAAACTGTACAGTGTGAACAAGATTCTCATAACCCCATCTCCTACACTCTTATTGCATCAACAATTGCTTATTTGGATTATGTATCCATTCTCCTCCAAATGTAACATATTAATTTTAAATATTCTACCAATATTTAATGTATCTACAAATCAAGTGATCACACTAGCTAATGTCTTAATCCTCCAATCTAGATTTTTTTGTATGGCAAGTTATTTTAGAAGACAAAAAAAGAGGGCGTTAGTCTTTATAGTTTTAGGGTACACAGTTCTGGAACACAGTCCCCACAAACATAAGAATAAAAAATTAAAGACATGGCTTTTGACATGGACCATTTTCATCACTATTTCGCTTTGATTTCAATTTTCTTCCTTTATAATCTTTACCTCTCTCTTTTTATATATTAGTTTTTTTTTTTACTTCCGTACATTTTCCAAAACATTACGCATTGCATATCAATCGATACACAGAAAGAAACATTGTCGTGTTATTTTCATCCTTTGACCATATTTTTTATACTCATCCTTAAATATAGAAAAATAATTAAAACCCAAATACTAAACAAAAATAAATAGTAGTGTTCTTATAAGTAAATTACCTTTTTTTTTTTTTTTTTTTTTTTAAAGGTCCTGTTGATTTAGTACAGATGATTCATTCATGCTCCATAGTGGATGCAAATCAATATGATTGGATGTTCTTTTCCAGCCAATCGGTTTGTCCCTTTGCTAGAACTGTACATCCACGCACATTGACTTGCATCCATTAATTTACCATTCACCACAATGTATGCAATTTAATTCTCTTTAATTCCTGGAACGTTGAAATGATTATGCTTAATTGTGAAATGATTAAGATTTGTTTATTTTCCTGGGTTCACTGCACTTCGAGTTCCTAAATAAATATATTTAAATAGAAACGGTTCTCTAGCTGGCTCTATATTTTCTGAATAAACAGGTAAGGTGAAATAAATAAATATAGACGTGATCAATAAAGTATTCACTGGAAGAATGTAATAGTTAATTATGCTGTCTATGGAAAGCAACATCTCGCATCTACAGCATCTTGCATTATGCATTACCTTTGATGCGTTTTGTGCACCATATCCTGAGCTGCATTGTAATCTCAGGCAATTAGCTCTGTTGTTAAAACAGTGTACAGTGTTGTTTATTTGTTTAAAGACATATGCCATTCTATGAAAACATGTGGATGTTCATAGTACTAGGCATACACTACAGATAGAATAATGCATTCTTTTTCTGGTGCCTGTGGTTTAAATAACAGTAGCTAGAAAAAAGAGAGTAGATGGCTTAAATGCCTATTTCACAGTAGAACCATTCGGCCCATCTAGTCTGCCCAATTTTCTAAATACTTTCATTAGTCTCTGGCCTAATATCTAGGAGAGCCTTATGCCTATCCCACACATGCTTAAACTCCTTTACTGTGTTAACCTCTACCACTATTCCATGCATCCACTACCCTCTCATTAAAGTAATACTTCCTGATGTTATTAAACCTTTGTCCCTCTAATTTAAGACTATGCCCTCTTGTTGTGGTAGTTTTTCTTCTTTTAAATATAGTCTCCTCCTTTACAGTGTTGGTAAGGTTCTCAATTACCTAATTCCCAAACAAATTAGAAATAATAGAAAAACTGCAACAATTGAGTGTCTACAACCAAAGAGAAGAAAGTAAATATAAATGTAACAAAAAAATGTTTGATGGAAAAAAAGAGGTATTCCAACCAAGCTAATACCAAACTAACAAGCAAAAATAAAACCTTTATTTAGAAAAGGTATTAAAAAAGCAAAAAACTGTGTTACAAAATGGGCATTTTCAAATTTTCACTAGAAATGCAATACAGACCGTAATAATTAACGGTTAAAAAGTAGAAAGAAAAGAAAGTTGAAAAGAGAGTCAAGATGGAGAGATGAAAGAATTGAGCAAACCACTATCCTGGGTGCCAAGTAGATGGTAAGGATACTGTCTGAATTGAGTGACCACAGAGTCCCCACCACTGTGAAAGATTTAACTGTATTCCTGGTAATGGCAGTACACTAATCTATTAACATATTCTCTACTATTTTGTATAGATGTTTAAATATTTTTCACACCTCAACAAGGTCTTTCCTAGAAGTCAAGAGTATCACAGACAATAGATGGTTTTCATGTCTGTGATAATCTTCCAAAGGCAGTAGGGATCAAAGGGTATGGGGTGGTGGGAGATTGCTACAGTGGTGTGACCAAGAGTGGTATGTCCAATATGGAGGTACTGCTGTGGGTGCAGGGTTTTAATGAGATTAGTTCATGTTTAATGCTAAATGTTTGAGGTTAATGCTGCAGGTGACATTTTACTAATGCATAATGTTGGGTTAATGTCCAGTGTTACATAATACCATGTATGCATTCAATGATGTGGTGTCATAATCTGATTAATAGAAAATGTTACAGTTTAGTGTTTGACATACATCATGTTATTTCACCACAACCAAATATCTACAATCGCAAAATCAGGCACATATCGGGTAAGAATGCATAAACATCTATTCTTGTTACATTTATTGGTTAAACTCACACAATCTGTGAATAAAAGGCATTTTAATATGCAGGTTGTTCAATTCCTGAGACTTCCACGTATTCAGAAGATCATATGAAAGAAGAACAGAAAAACATAGTGCAATGTATTCTATCTTATAAAATGGCTTTAATAGTGGAAAGAAATATGAGAAAATCAATAAGGTAAAGCTCATCAAAATAACCTAGAAGCTACAAGCCCACATCCAATTGTAAAGTGTTTGGTGCAAGATAGGAATATATAAACTCCTCTCAGATACATTGTAGAGACAAAACGATCAAATAAACAACACAAAACAAAATGAACACAATAAACAAAAGACAATTAGTTTAATTATGTACAGCAAATGGAGCCAGTTATACACAAGACCTGTGTGCTTAGTCCTCGCATCTATAGGAAAATTCCTTATGTTTTCGCAATGCAATAGCAGACTATAGAGAAAGGACCATTCCACATAATCAGATGCCTTCACTGCATCCAATGAGAAGAAGAGAAGACATCTGAACATGTTATGGCTACAACAGAAGGTCAACCACTCTAGTAGAGTTTCCATAGGCCTGTTAGTCCAGTAAAAACAACTACTTTTACTAGGTGAATTAGTAGCGGCATCAGAGGCACAAGGAATTTGGCCAGGTCCTTAGCCATGAGTTTTATCTGCAGGTTAAGTACTGATCATTCGGGGTGTGAAAGGGAGACATTTATGCTCTGGTAAGTATAGTTGTGTTTCCAAAAAAGGTAAACAAATAAAGGGTAGCACTAAAAAAAAATATTGATTAAAATAATAATATAAAAGGCAGTTTAGAACAAAAATGTGATATTGGTATTGTGAAATGCTCCACTAGGAAGCAATGTATCAAATAAACAAATGTAAAAAAAAAGCATCCCCTAGAGCAGGGATAGGCAACCTCTGGCTCTCCAGATGTTGTGGACTACATCCCCCTTAATGCTCTTATACACATAATGCTGGCAAAGCATCATGGGAGGTGTAGCCCAAAGCATCTGGAGAGCCGAAGGTTCCCCACCCCTGCCCTAGAGATATGACCACAATGGAGAAAAAAATGATACAGGAAAGTTGATATCTGTAGTAAAATGTCTACTAAACATCTCTCGCAAATATCTCCAGGGTCCAAGTGATTGAGGCTCCAAGTATAAAATCCTCACAGAGAGAGACATTCTCCAACAGTTCAAAACACTGGATGAAATTAAAATATATTCCACCGGTTCCCAGTAAGGTATAAATCCAAGTGATATAAATCAACATAAATCTCCAGTTAAGTCAATCGGTGTGAATGAAACAAGCTGCCTTCCAAGTCTATGCATTTTGCCCCATCGGACTTTGTCAAGACTAGTAGAAAACAGTACACTGAGAATCTGTAGATATACCTATTACTACTACTAGACCTAAACAATGTAAAAGTGATACAATGCAATAACACATCATGTTCATTAAAAAATGTATAAACTACATGTTAAAGTTTATTAAAAAAAAAATACCCTAAGAACAAAATGTAAAGGAAAGAAAATAGAAAATAATAATTAATAGAGAATAAACCCAGTAGCAGTTTCTCACATATGCATATATAAATAACAACCTAAGGCAGTTTCTCATATATGAATATATAAATAACAACCGAGTAGTTCTTGTGCAGTGTGACATGTTGATTAAAAATTTAATAATAATAATAATAATAATAATAATATGTATAGAGTCACATGAATATAAAAAAATAATAAAGATTAAATTATAAAACTCACATTTAATATCCCCCAGAGAATTCAGGATAGTGATAACTTTGTTCAGACCTTTATAATATAGTAACAAATGCACAATATACTTAGAATAAAACATTTAAAAAGTATACAAAATTGTCAATATAGTAACCCCCCCCCCCCAAAAAAAAAAAATTTTAGATACTCAGGACATCAATAACTTCATTAAGGCCCCTAAGTGGCATTGTATCCAGAGAATAAATCCATCTAGCTTCTGTTTAAAATAACCTCCTAACTCTAGATTGATGAACAGAGTCAGGAAGAATTCTGTCTAAACCCACCACTTGAAGGTTCTCTAGCTGACCTTGTTGACACTTTTAAAAATGTAATCCCACCAAGGATCTCAGCTTCTCAGATTCATGATGGAATTCATGTGCTCTCCAAATCTTTCTTTTACCAACCTGGTAGTCTGGTCGACATACTGCAATCCACAGGAACACATCAACATATACACTACAAAAGTAGAATTACAGCAGTTTCTCATATCCATATATCATATATATATATTTTCTTTTATTCTAACATTGCAGAATTTTTGCTTGCAAGAAATCCTGGCGTACGGATTATCCATCATGAATGCATTGGAGTAAGGTGTATACAAGAAGGGTGTCATGGGATTCTTTATTGTATTGTAAAATGCTAACTCTGTCTGGGCTAGCTGCGTTAAGCAATTAAATAAAAAAAGGTTCAGGAGTAAGGCGCTCTTGAGCCTTCTTCTTGTACTGCCTGAAGGATCCCCTTTATGTTGTATGTAGCAAACAGCAGACTGGCTAATTGGCTGCACTGGGTAGAAAGTATTCCTTGAATTATTTGGTGATGAAGCTACTTTCTCCACTTTTGTTATTTGTATGGGCTACGTGCTTTGTTTGATTTAGGTAACCTAACGTTAGATGTATAAGAGCAGAGAAGGCCTCGAGCTGAGATGTCAACAGAGAAGAAATGGACAATGATGTCAGGCAAGTAGTGAAGAAGGCCTATGCTGAAATACACACATGTAGTATATATGATGCAGGCTATGATGGAAATACCGCAATTATTAAATACTTTAGCTATATGTAGCAGGCGTTGTATATAGTTACTCAAAGGGTTGATTAGGGAAAGAATGAATGATTGACTTATCGAAATGACACTCCAGACCCCTAAAGAACTTTAGCTTACAGAAGCTCTTCATGTGTGAACTGTGTCCGTTTATTTTTTATTTTTATTTTTTTTTGCAAAAAAAGTAACAGCATTAACTTTATTTTTTTATGTAACAGCATTGTAGAAGATGTAATTCAAAACATCTGGAGTGCCGAAGGTTGCCTACTCCTGATCTAGACCACAAATCTTCCTTTTTAATAACTGGAACACATTCTCCAGAAGCCTCTGTCTGTGTGTTGGATGCATTATGATTAACATGAAAAAGAGCTGAGTAAATAAGCAAACCCTAAGGAAGGGTAATACTACTATTATAATCTGTGAAAAAAATAGTTACATTTGAGTAGGACAAGATTTCCAAAATTGTAATTGTGACTCCATTTTCTTTTCTTAAGGACAGTGGAGAAGTAGGCCCAGTTAAAGTATATGTGTCTATTTTTTTTATATATATTTTATTTTTCTTGCTTCAAATAAGAAGCATACACAACATTGTGCAAAAGCCACAAACATGTTCACTAAGTACAATAAAAGTGATACAAAACATATAAATTGTTATACCCATCGAACGATATAAAGGCAATCTTGTGGTCTTTGATCTAGTAGCTTCAAAGTACCATAAAATTCTATGCATTGAAGACTTCCTCAGTGGAAAAAGATTTTTACGACCCCCTCCAGAGTTCTATCAGCAACCAATATCAAGAATGTAATTATAAGCTGATAGCTAGGCTGTATCTCATGCAAATTAATGAGAATCTTGAGTTTTGGCAGAAGTTGTTTCTAAGCCATTTTGAAAGTTGGTGACATGCTTATTATATTTTTTTTTCTAGTAAGTGCATTTTACTATCCTTTAACTAGTTTGGAATTACATTCTACCTGAGATTTTATTATTTTTTCCCTTTTTTGTTCCCATATTCATAGATGTCATATATTAAAAACCAACTAACATGAATGCATTGTGTGAAGCTACTAGCCATAACCCCTTTCATCTTAAAAAAAGCTATACCAGTCGGGCAATTCTTGAGATTAAGATGCAATTGTTCTTCTTTAGAGAGGTTTATAGAATTGTCAAAGGACATGAAAGTAAGATCCCTAGTTGTGCTTATAAGACGATCGGTTGGTAATTGAGGTATTTAATCAGTCACCCTTTTGTATTCACACGAAAACGACTGGTAGGCAGCAGGGGTGGTACAGATGTTCCTTGGCCGTAGTTGTACAAGAGTTATGCTGTAGATTGTGATTTATTTGTTTGATTACCACCTGTGAATGGAGGTGGGGTTTACCCTATTTAAATTCAGAATTTTACATAGTGTAAAAATCATGAAAATGTATTTGGTTTATATAAAACCTGTTGGTAGGATTTTTTATTTTTTTGGTTAGAGGTGCCATTTTCATGTTATTAATTTTAAAGCTGTAGGGTGTATAAACTTCTATTATGTTTGAAATTATTATTTTGAACACAGCGTTTTATTTGCTTTCTCGTAATAGGCTTCTATGTCTTTTCCTATACGGCATATAAAGTATTAACGTACATGCATGGCATTCTTCAGTAATATCAAAAGTGGGTAAAAATAAGAATCAATACAGAAATGCAGAAAAACACCACACAGAGCAACTATAAATTGAATATTAAAAAAACAAAACACGTGAATGCCCCCCCCAAAAAAAAATTATTATTAAAACTCATGATTAAAAAAATTGAAAAATAATTATTATATGATTACATTTGTTGATGTCCTCACGTGTTTTGTTTTTTGATCTTGTCCAGTTATATTAATCTATAATAAAAGGTGTTGGGTGTAATATTAAGACCCTTACCATATCGGGGTATTGTACTAAACATGGTTAATCTCTATTTCAATCTCTATTAATATGAATTCAACGTTATTTCTGAAGTACCGTTTGTTCCACGGAAACTTAATCTGACTATTTTTTGATGGCACAGCTTTATATATACAGGGGCAAAATGACAACTTTTAGAAGTGAGTATGCAGTATTAGAAACAATTCCAAATATGTTTGGCAGGAGGTTTGTTTTGTTAAAGCTTTTTGCTTTTCTCCCTTTCCTTGGTTTGTGATGTACAGTTAAATCAACATTATTTTTTTCTTTCTCTTTTTACTTTTCATGGCTGTTAACCCCGTGGTAATGTTAAACAGAAAGCTATTTAAAAGGGCATACTCGCTTTGTTGTAATCTTCCTTGATGTTGCTGATGAGTGGAAGGTCTGGCTGCCATTGCTGCTGTACCATGCTTTCTTTACAAGACATGGAACTTTGAAGAGGCATGACAGGAAAAAAAAAACTATTAGCAGATTAATGAGGATCCCTACAGCCCTGCCTTTCATGGATTGCCAGCATCTTATTCATCAGCCATTTTCGCTGGACAAGTAAAACCACAAAAGAAAATGTGAAAGGCTTTTTCCTTCAACTGCGGAGAAGTATTAGGTTCTTCATGAAAAGATCTGGCTGAGTGAAAGAATGAAAGTGCCATAACTCCTTTCACAAACACTAATGCTAGCACAAAAATAGATATTTCATACAAACAGGATAAGTAGCAGTGCACACACATTTTTACTCCTTTTTTAATCTTTTTTTTTTTCATCAGATTTTAAAATGGCATGGATATTTATTTTCAATGTACTTCTTTTTTTCTTTTGACAAGTAATACTGATTAAAATGTAAGGGTCTAATGATAATGCTTTAAATTTAGGGTGTATTCCTCTTAGATTTTCCTGTTGGGACGGAACTCTAAAACCACTAAACACCCTTGTAATCATAAAGATTTTATTTCAATATGATGGAAAATGTATTCTGTCCTAAATTTTGACTTAAGACTGAGTATTGACTTCTTTAAGGGACACTTTAAGCACCAAGACCACTTGATCTCACATTGAGTACGTTGCAAGGTTGACCCCACCTGTAGCCATTAAAGGCGTTTCTGTGTCACTAGCAGAGCTTCATTCCATTAACCGACTTTGGACATCCTCATGCAACAATCTTCTATGTTCCCCGTAGGAAAGCATTGATTCAATACATGCATGCGCATGAAGTTCCACTATTGGCACAACATCATGGGAGGAGCTAAAATAGCTAGACCCGAGGGAGCCTCGACACTGGAAAGAGGTGAGTTAAGAAAGTGTTTTTTAACCCCTTAATTGTCCAATGATGGGGAGATGGACCAAGAAAACTATGAAAGGTTTTCAGGCTGGTAGTCCTAATGCTAAAGTGTTCCTTTAAATATAAAGTTGCACTAGCCAATATACAGCAACTTGGTTAGAAGGTCACATATTTTAAACTTACAGATACTGCTTAGTTAATTAAAATCAGGTCTGGTTACACAGGTAGAAAACAAGTTAAGAAAAGTCAATTCACAATCATTCAAACTTGTCTCAACTCTGTTTTGTCATGTATGTAAGTATGGGTGCACATATTGTTCCAACTTGAGCTTTATATTAACAATACCCACCAGAAGAAAAGTGCCACTACCATGCAATTACTCAGACATCAAAATAAATAAAACAATAAATAAAAAAACAGATCTCCAAGACTTCTGCTAAACAAGGTGTCAACATCCCATGCCCCACCCTGTTTGAGTCACGTAAAAAGGTCCCGAGTTTAATCAAGCAGGGCGTGAAGCATGGCTTCTTCTGGTCTTCTTGCGCTATGTGATATATTAACAATGATTTGTCTCTGTAATACCATACAAGTACAGTGGACCCCTTTAATAACCAGTATGGGCTGTAGTTTGGTCTCCTTATTATAATATCATCCAATATCGGCTTATTATAATAGCACAGCATAACAGAATCATTTTCAGCTCTTCAAAAGCTAATGGTGATACCTGATGCCACAGGTATAAATGTCAAACACCCACAATTATTTATAAGCCAGTATGTTGCCCAGGAAGTCAAAATATGTTGTTGTTTTTTCATTTAGAAACTAAAGGAGTGATTAACTATTTTTCCTGCTATTCCCCTGGCATAACTAATACCAGAAAACAAAGTCTATAATTTTCTGTCATGACCGAAAAAATTTTGTTAGCAAAGTATCTGTATCTTCGCTAAGCAATAAAAACAACATACCCAATATAACATTATCTAATGCTTTAAAACAAAATCAGCAATCTGATTGGTGAGGCTACCTGCAATGCAGGGTAAACAAGCTGTTGAGAAGAGTTCTATAGAGGGTTCAACAGAGACACTAAAATCAACAATGAATTGTATTTATGGAGGAAGAGACATGGCAAACATTATAACACCAGCATTTTGTGTTTAACCAGACCGTTTTTCTATTTTCTTACCGGTAAGGACCATGGCTGTTTTTACATTTCTGCTGTGTTTATGTTTAGCTCTAATTTTCCTCTTATTCATTTATTGTGCACACACATATTATATACCGTTTTTCTTGCCATTAAATGGTCTTTCTAAAGATGATTATTTTCATCATATCATGTAATTTACTATAATAAAATTATAAAATATGATGAAAGAATCTAAAAAAACACACGCTTTTTCTAACTCTGACCCACAAAATCTGTTATGCATCTACAACCGCCAATAATCCCCCATGCTAAATAGTTTTTACATTTTGTCTTGAGTTTAGAAACACCCAATGTTAACATGTTCCTAGCTTTTTTTTTTGCAAGTTATAGGGCTATAAGTACAAGTAGGACATTGCTGTTTCAAAATATATATTTTTCAAATGTATCAATAGTGACATTGTAACACTGTTATCTATCATAAATCTCTGAATCACACCTCACAAGAAGATCTTTTTTTAAAGTAGACAACCCATGGTATTCAATATGGGGTATGTCCAGTCTTTTTTTTACTAGCCACTTAGTAACAAACACTGGCCAAAGTTAGTATTTATATTTGTTTGTGTGTTAAAAATGCAAAAAACAATTAGGAACGCTAACTTTGGCCAGTGTTTGTGACTAAGTGGCTACTAAAAAAAGACTGGATATACCCTATTTGCAATACCTTGGGTTGTCTTCTTTTGCAAATGGTATGCCATCATGTGAATAATTCTCACTCCTGGGCTACCATACGCTCTGAAAGGCAACATAACCAATCTGGCATATTTCAATGTTAAAAAAATGGAAAATCAAGCCTTATATTTGACCCTATAACTTTCAAAAACACTCTAAAACCTGTACATGGGGAGTACTGCTATACTCGGGAGACTTCGCTGAACACAAATATTAGTGTTAAATGTATCACAACAAAGATATCATCAGTGAAAGTGCCTGTTGTGTGTGAAAAAGGCAAGAAAAAATCACTTTCACTGACAATATCATCACTGTGATATGTTTTACTGCTTTGAAACACTAATATTTGTGTTCAGCAAAGTCTCACAAGTAAAACAGTACCCCCAATGTACAGGTTTCAGAGTGTCATGGAAAGTTACACGGTTAAATACAGTGCTAGCAAATTAAATTCTCTGGACTTTTGGCCTGGGTTGTCAGGCAGGTCCCTCAATTTATATATTTGAAGTCTATGTGTATATTTATGAAATTATTTATGTAATTATGTATATGGATTTATATATATATATATATATATATATATATATAATTATCGTTATTTATTTATTTATATATACATATACATATATATATATATATATTCATTCTAAGTGTATTTTGATATAAATATATATATATTAATATTAAAATACAGTTAGAATAAAATTGCATATATATTTTTTAATTCTCTTTTATTATTTTACTTTTTGTATTTATATTTATTTACTTATTATTTATATTTTATTATATATATATATATATACACAATATATATAGTTATTATATATATTATATATATGCATGTGTAATTTAATTCTAAGTTTATTTTTATATTAATATGTGTAATATGTGACATTATATAAAATGTGTTTTTTTTTTGTCCATGATTAGGCTTTTTTTTTTACTATTCTTTATTTTTGCATTGGCATAATAGTACAAGTTATTGTTGTGAACATAGGAATCAGAAGAATCATGCAAAACACGCCGTAGCACCAGAATCAGCGGAAAACAAAATTGTTTTACTTACGCAATCATGTGAAGCATCACATCAAAACAGTACAAATATCAAACAGTAATTATTACATATCTGTGTTAGTGACCCACTATCCAATATTTTGTAAAGTGAATAAAACGATACACAACAAGATAAATAAGAAAAAAGCACAATATAGAAAAGTGTAAATTGTATCAAGTATCTATTACGTGTAAAGCTATGCATGGGCTCTGGCTAAGTGTAAACACTGATTGAGCTCTAAGAAATCAAGATCAAGGTAAAACATACAGGTCACTGACTTTACCCTTTTTGATTGGACTTTTTTACCTACCAAAAATGTCAATGTATTTTTCCAGTAGGCTTTTTTTTTTATTATTAAGAACATAGAGACTGATCCAATGTATTAGATGATGACGGTTGCATGGGAAATATTGTAAATTTGGCTGTGACCTGAGAGAAAGATTTTTTTCCACGCAATCTTCATTGTATTTTGGTTTCCCAGTAAATGTCAGAATTTCAGGTTGTTTTATTTTGCAGAAGCTAAATAAATTTTAATTAAGTTTAGTGACAAAAATACAACTAGGCATTGTTAGGAAATTCACTTGGCAGTCAGTTGAAGCAACAACCAAAAATACTGAAGCTACTGAAATAAAATTCTCTCTTTATCTATCTTGAAAATTAGCAGACCTGAGCCATTTGAACCTCACTTGATATCATTCTTTATGCTAACTGACTGTTACATGGAACAGAACATTTGTCAAAGTAAAATCTGCTATTACGAGTGCTTTGGACCCAATAGAAACCAGGTTAACACTGCTCAGAGTAATCTCTTTTTGTGGACATTGTTGTGCATTACTCACTTCACACTCCATCACACATCATGTACAGGCTTGTCATGTGCTAGATTGTAAACAATGTGTGCTCTCCCCTATGTACACCACATGTAGAAATATGTTGAGGGTCCACTAATGCATCTAACCTAATTACATTCTAAAGAATAGGAAGTTAAAGAGTTGCTCCAAGCACCATGGCCACTTCAGTAATGCAAAGTGGTCATGGTGCCTGGAGTCTGTATGTGCAGAGTTTCAGTATGAAATGTTTCATGGCTGATATAATGGACAAAGGTAGCTTCAATCCCCTACCTATTAGCTATGACTTGAGCTTTTTCACTGAAGGAGAGTTACATAGCAGCCAAACAGCATCAAGAGTAGGCTCAAGTTATCCTTTTTCAAAACAGTTAAAGGGAAACTATTGGCACCCAGACCAGTTCATCTAATTGTGTAGTGTCCATGTTCTTTTAACCCTTTTGAAAAAGCTGCAATGTTTATATTAAAGAGGTTAGATTGCCTCTAGTGGCTGTCTACCAAGTAGCCACTGCACTTCCTCTAGTTTCACGGAGTTTGACTCTGTGAAACAATTCTACATGTCCTTATGCTGTGCATGGGGACATTCAGCATCTTGAACACAGGGATAGGCAACCATCGGCACTCCAGATGTTGTAGACTACATCCCGAATAATGCTCTTACACCCTTAATGCTGGCAAAGCATCATGGAAGGTGTAGTCCAAAACATCTGGAGTGCTAAAGGCTGCCTATGCCTGATCTAGAAAACCCCCACAGGAACCATTGAGACAATGCTTTCTTAGGCCTAACGTGCCGGGAATGCGCATTTGGCCCCACCACCGACTGGGTTTTTTAACCTTTCATTTGCCACAGGAGGTTGGGGGTCATGAGCGAGGGGGGGCAAAGGGCACTATAGCATTAGAAATATGTATTCTTAACACTATAGATTTCCTTTAAATACTGTGCCTTGATATCTTCATCTCAATATTGTTCGGCTTAAGTAGCAGGCCTGAGCTGACTAACTTAATGCCTTCAACATTCCGTTGGAGTGCACCTCTTATTTTTAACCTGGTTTTGAGCTGCAAATATCATAGCATTATGAAAATATTTAGTGAAGTATGTCACAAATGATAAATGTAGCACAAATTTAAATTCACTCTAACGTTTCTTGACAAAAGACTTAAAAGTTAGTTTAAAATAGAAAAATTAAGAAAAACTCAGCTTATGTAAATTGACATTTGTTCCCAAATGTAATCTTAGCTTACAATTTCTAATGCAATTTATTAGCTTTTCAAATAAAATCTTAGCTTATATTTTCTAATGCAATATTAGTTTTCATTTTGTAATGTAATCTTAACTTACCTTTTACTAAATTGGCCTTCCATCACCGTTTAGTGAATCAGCAAATCCTGAAGTTTATTATACAAAGCAGTAGACTATAGTCAGAAATATGTCTTTAAGTTGATACACATTTAGTCTGCTTGGTTTCACAATACAAAATGACATGAGCACTTATATTTACCTCTGACTTATAACCTTATGTTAAAGAAGAATGAAAATATGAATTAACGCCTGAAGGGTTTTACCTGTTTTATATTTCTTTTATGTTTGATATGCATGTTGTTTCACAAAGCAGGCAAATATTACTCAGACAAAAAAAAGTCAGGTTTCCAGAGCGCCAGACACTTTAAAAAAACTGAGATACAAAAAACATATTTTAAAAATCCAGATTTCCGATTCAATGTCAAACATTAAACCTTTCAGATAATTTAAAATAGATTTTTTTTTTTATGTTGTCACCCTATAATTTTGCAAATTGCTGAATTAAAAAAAAAATAAAACAAGTGTAAATTTCAGTGTTTCTGGCGAGTTAATATTCTCTCCGACAGTTGTAACAGAAAAGGAAAATATATAAATATGTGTTTAACAATTTAACAGTTCAGGGAAAACAACTACTACAAAATAAAAAAAAATAAAAAAAAAAGATTTGAAAAATGATGTCTTTGGTGTGTGTTAAAAAGGTAATCTTCTTCTTTTTAATATTGCCTTTACACAACGCTGGCATTATAATGAATTATTTTTACATAAAATAAAATGTGCTTGTTTAGCTAAATTATGAAGGTATATAAGAAATGAAGCTGTGTAAGCAAATAAGTCCCTGCTAAAAATGAATTAATATTGATGGAATCCCAGAATTCACTCTACCCTAAGGACCAAGACATTTCATGCTAAATCTTTCAAAGCACTGGTGTGCTTCTAGAATAGTACATTAGTAATGTGGGTTGCTTATTAATCAATGTTTTACAGTGTAATTACCACTGTTTTGGTATCACCAGAAAACACGGATTAGCGATGTGACCCGTAACTACTGAAGTGTATAGAAAGGGTAATGAATCCTTTGCAATAACACAGTAGTTTATTTGAAAGAGCATAGGGAATTAAAATAATTTCGACATTTTTTGAACATTTTGAATGAAACAGATTAGTCTAAATCATTATTAGTTTTCCTTTGTAAATTTTTCTTCATTTTCCACGGTGAACCCAGCCGTTTTTCTGAGCTCCAGAAATGAGATCTTATGGTGCAGTATGGTAACTTCATGCAGATACATTGTTCATTGCTTCAAAGACAAGCAGGGCATGTTTGATGTCAACTAATTCAAAACTTTTCTTGAAAGGGGGAATGATTAATGTATCGTGTAGAGTCCATACTGTACTTTGAACAGTTCGGGTTTTTTAAGCGAATCAGCAGAGAGAGATGGCAAAGTAATACTTGAATAAAACAACAGGATTTTTTGTTTTTTTTAAAAGAATATTAACTATTATGCTTTTCCAGTTATATTTTTCATATTTATTTGCTTGGGGTGATGCTGCTAACTAAACAATATTTCCTGTAAAGCAATGCTGATAAATCCACTATTATTATTATTATTATTATTATTATTTTATTTTATTTATATAGCGCCATCAGATTCCGTAGCGCTGTACAATGGGTAGATGATGATTTAGTTCTTGTAATGTATCAAGGTGAAGTATTCAACCGATCAGTCTGTAAAGTACTGATTACGGATATTTGAAGGCAAAATTATAATTTACATAATATAAAAGATTTAACCGAATCATCGGACGCTTAATTGTGTTATCTGATATTGGATGGTTGGCGTTATCAAATTCTAGTGTAAGATGTGATTTACTCTGAAGAATAATTGGCTTCAGGCTGCAAAATATGAAAGATGAATTTAAATGCATGTGTATATCATCACCTGAAGGATTAATTATACGGCTAAACCACTGACCAGGGAGAAATTAAGTCATTATTATAGAAAATGCATTTGTAAATATATGTATATAGATGTTTTTCTCTTCTATTATAAATATATTTGTATATATATATATATATATATATATATATATATATATATATATATATATATATAATATTTTTTATATTTATATTTATATATACAATCCACAGGAGACCAACATTATTCTTCACAGCACTGGAAGTAAGAGAATTAGTTAGATACTATAAAAAAAAGGAATTAAATACTGGCTGTATATAATAACACCACAACTATTAACAACACGATTTTTATTTGAAGAGCAGCAGAAAATAGGTGGGATTTTACTAAAATAAAAAAAAGACAAAAACAAAATTAACTTTACCACCATTTACAATTTAGTGAATAGACTGGGGGGGAAAAAATGTTAACTGGAAACTTGCTATTTCTGCCAATTAGGCCTAATAATTAATTAAAGGAGCTGCCTTCTTTATAGCTTAATCTTTCAGTTTAAAAAGTTAATTGTTTTTTTTTTTTACTGTTGGTTTTATGTGTTGTTTTATTACTTCTTTATGGTATATGCTATTTCGTATTTTCTCATATAGTTAAATATACTGTTAAAGTGTGCATGTTTAATAGATATTTATAGCACTAAACTGCATTTAGTGTGTTGTGTTTAAACAAGGGAATTGTATTTTCATTTGATTACATTAATCACTTATTAATCATAATTTATTGTAAACATATCAATAGAGACCCTTGCCATTTAGAATGGAATATTTTTATTTTATGGGTAAAGCTTTTAATATAAAATGACACAGCCATTACATATCCCTCTATATAACAAACAATTCATGTATGCACTATCCAGCAGCGGTAATATTGGAAGTAATAAACCATTGGTTCAATCATGGATTTTTTTTATCAGCTGTTGTCTTAGTTGCCTGGAACAATCTAATTGATGACATTGCACATCAGCCTTTTAGGCTAGGATTGATGTGCCTTTTTAAAACATTGTGAAGACAGCACATTAAAAAAATAAATGCAATTTTGAAATAATTGTAAATGAAAAGTTGTCACCTCCCACCATTTTCACTGAAAGGTCTGTACATATTTCACAATAATATGCCATGCAAAGGTTTATGGGAAATGTAGTTTAGCAGTTACGGGTATTTTCATGAAGAAATATGTATATATATTGCATTGTGGCAGTGCATGAGTAGGTTATCTCAATGCTACGGTTGTACAAGATGCCGGAGTCTACCAGCAGCATGCAGACAACATCATTTATATTATAAGCCAGAGTTAACATAGATTTCCCCTGTGATGTTGACCTTTTTTCCAATGTTCTGGATGCCTGTTTTATTGGAAGCATCGTGACTATGCTGGATGTTTTTTTTTTGTATTACATAAATATAGTTTGCAGTTATTTTATCTATATAATATTTATGATGTCGGATTGTGTCAGACAGGGCATTCATAGACCCCTTCATTATTTATTATCATGTAATATGAAAAAGGAAAAGTTGATTCTCCATATATGATATCACTCCACACTACATCATGGTAATGCGTTTCAAGATATAAATAAAGGATTGCTTGGGGACAATGTTCTAGTGTATCTGGTGCATTGAATGGTCTGTGCATCTAGTTCTAGCAAACTGACTCATTATCCAATATAATGAAGGATTACATGGTACAGGAGAAACTTTTAAAGAAAGCTCTAAACTCATAAAACATTTCTAGAAAAAAAGATAGTGAAAGCTAAATGTGCCTTATGTTTATCTTTTAAAAATATTATACAATTTAAAGGGACATTCCGCTATGCAAGTACAAAATAAATACAAAATCTCTGTTTAGTAGAAATGCCTCAAAAAAAAAAATTGGTGTATTTAATTTTGCATTTTTTATTGGGGGTAAATCTAAAACCCTTTCAAAACCTGAAGTTCTCTTGTCAGCTGCCTTTGCAAACCCTGCCCTTCTAACCCGCTCAGACTTTCTGTGGCTGTCCAATCAGAGACTTCCCAATGCAGCTCTGTGAGAAGTCTTTGCGAGGCAGGTGCTCTGAGCAATTAAGCTCTGAGTTAAGCTCAACTAAGCTAATAAAAACAGTAAATAGCAGGATCTGTCGTCTGCTTAAAGACAAAGGGGATGTAACCAGGTTAATTTATAAATGTCACTTTCTATTGAAATCTGCTCTTTTCGCTGAATGAAAAAAGAGGACACATAATATTAAGAAATAAGCTGTGCAATGTCAAAAAAAGATGATTTTGCAATGTGACTAGATCTATTTATTAGACAAGCTCTCCTGTGTATTATAAAAGCAGCCTTTTCTTAAAGGATGGCTTCAATCATCATAACCACTACAGCGTGCTTTAGTGGTTTTGATACCAGGAGCACCCAGTTCCCTTTCTCTGGTAATTGGGCAAACCGTTTAGCAATCCTGTTAATTTAATGCTTGTACCTCGTCACTGCATTCTGAAAGAGTTACCAGCAAGTCATTTTATATTTTCTATTCGATCCATGCTTGTGGGTAATCATATTTTATCTTTCTCACTCTTTATTTGACAAAACATTTTATACAATGTTTGCTATTTTTTACTTTTATATCTACTGCTGTGAATGTTATTCCAAGATACAGTGAGTGCATTTTCTATTTTGTGTGTGAAGTCTGTCCCATTTCATTTTAACCTTTGGGTAAACAAGCACAGCACACTTTGTGAGTGTGGATTTTTAAAGACACAGAGCACCTTGTGCATGTAGTTTGTATTGTGCGTGTTTTTGGAGTCTTGGTCGGTGTTGAAGAAAATAAGGCACATGAAACAGCTGGTCGAAATCATAAAGATTATTATTGAACAATCAAGCAGGATTACAAAACAAAGTGACAGAGTTTTAGCACTTTCAAAGTAATTTAGCTGGCGCGCACCACAATTAAATAAAACAGTGTCTTTATACTTTTTGAAGATGTCCCAGTGATGTGGTTTGACCAATCCAAGTCTCTGCACGTTCTCCAACTCTGAGTTTCTTTATTTCGTCCTCGCAGTACTTGGGTGGCTGATGTAGCATTTGAGAGTAAATTTGTGCACGCAAACAGAATAGATGAAGCAAGCAGAAAAAACTTTTGTTTCATATGGCTTTTAAGCATCAATTTGATATTACGCACAGGGCAAGATATAGGCAATTAATGGAAAGCTTCAACAATGCAGCGGGACCTATGTTTAGCAATTATAAGAAACAGTAAGTGTGTGTGTGTTAGAGCCAGTGTGTGTGTAAGAGTTAGTGTGTGTGTTAGAGCCAGTGTGTGTGTGTCTGTGTAAGAATTAGTATGTGTCTGTGTGTGTAAGAGTTAGTGTGTGTGTCTATAAGCTGTGTGTGTGTTACAGCCAGTGAGTGTGTATTAGCAGTGTGTGTGTAAGAGACTGTTTGTGTGTGTCTGTTAGAGCCAGTGAGTGTGTATAAGCAGTGCAAGTGTGTAAGAGACTGTGTGTGTGTGTGTGTGTAAGCAGTATGCGTGTAACGGTCAGTGTGTGTGTGTGTAACGGTCAGTGTGTGTGTGTATGAGCGAGTGAGTGTGTGACGCAAGGGGGTAAAGAAAAGTGGGATGAAGACACAAAACACATAAAGAAGAATGCCAAACGGGAAGCAATATACAAGAGGGGCAAAAGTGGGAATATTAGACAGACAGGTGAAGATAAATTTTGGAGGCAGCAAAATGCGTCTCCGCCTGTGTAGACAGAAGTCCTTGCACCGGCCCTGCTGCCCTAACACCCACTACAGCCACTAACCCTACTGCCTCCATCCCCCACTACAGCTCCTCACCCACCCACTGCTGCCTCTTACCCACACAACTGCCCATAAAAAAGAAACACACTACAGCTTTTAACTCGCACTACAGCTCCTCTCCCCCCACTTCAGCTCCATACCACACTTCTGTCCCTATCCACCCATTAACCCCTTAAGGACCAACTTTCTGGAATAAAAGGGAATCATGACATGTCACACATGTCATGTGTCCTTAAGGGGTTAAAGCCACAACCCCCCAGTACAGCCCTGAACCCCCCTACAACCATTATCATACTTACTCTGCTAGGCTGCCACGGATGTTGCATTAAGTAACCTACCAGTCCCTTTCCTTTTTTCCATGGGACCATAAGAAATACTATCCCCCAAAAGCGGTGTAGTGTGGGCAAAGAATACTACTCTTGTGTGCAAAACCAAACTGGGATTTAAAACACTAAGCAGACACAATGATTTGTGATTCATCATTAAATTGTCAATTCCGATTTCAACTGCCCTTTATAGAGTTAAAAAATAGTTAAATTATGCAATATAGCTTATGGTATGAATGTAATATTAGTTTCTAAGGATGAAATAAGTACAATTATTACCCAATAAAGAATACATTTAAACACCCTGCTTTTTGTTCTTCTAAACATCGATTCACATCAGTAAACTCTTTGAGTAAATTCATGTTCCAAGCAGTATGCATTATTTTTTTATAATTCATGTTAACCAGAATTAAAAAAAAATCAATAAAATGTCTTGTACAGAACATTTCCATTGCATTTTCATAACTGTGGGCTTGTTGGTAATATAGAAATAGATTGTGCATCTTTTAAAATACATTTTGAAGAAAATTGACTATCAATTATTGTTGCACCATTAACCCAGATTTTTATATTGTGAGTTTTTTCTGGCATAAAGTTATACTGATAAGGGCAACCAGAATTACCTTTATACACTAATGTTGCGGAAACTAAAATGGCTGAAAAGTGAACATATATGAGTCGTTTATATTTAGTTACTGTGTACAGTAAGCTGCATATATGTTTTGTTAACATTAATAATGTACGCTCATTGTTGTGGTTATGGTATCATAGTTTTATGCGTCAAACCTGTTTACAAAACTAGGCCTCTCCCTTGCACCCATACTGCAGTTCCTTACTGCTGGTCAGATAATACAGGAATTATACTTTCACTTCTGTCCGACCTTGGATGTCAATAATAGACAGAGAGTGCTGTATTAACATTTTAGATTTTTTATTTTCCCTCCAAATAATGAGCCTCTTGGTAGCTAAATTGCTGTACAGTTATGCTCAAAAGGTTGCATACTCTTGGAGAATTGGTAATATACGTACCATTTTTAAAGAAAACGTGACTGAGCAGGCAAAACACATTTCTTTTATTTCTTATGGGATATATATTCAACTGTAGGTTATAACAGAATGGCACAATCATAAAACAAAACATGGCAACAAAGAAAAAAAAAATTACCCATGGTCAAAAGTCTGTATACCCATAGTTCTTAATTCTGTGTACTGCCCCCTTTAGCATCAATGACAGTGTGCTGTCTTTTGTAATAGTTGTTTATTAGGCCCCTAATTCTTGCAGGTGGTATAGCTGCCCATTCGTCTTGGCAAAATGCCTCCATGTTATGCAAAGTCTTTGGTTGTTTGCATGAACTGCACGTTTGAGATCTCCCTAGAGTGTCCCGATGATATAAAGGTCAGGAGACTGTGATGACCACTCCAAAACCTTCACCTTTTTATGCTATAACCATTGGAGGGTCAATGTGGCTTTGTGCTTAGAGTCATTGTCTTGCTGGAAAGAGTGTCCCGTGTGCAGCATACATAAGAATGCAAATTGTCTGCCAGTATTTTGTGATAACATGCTGCATTAATCTTGCCATCAATTTTCACGAGATTCCCCATGCCTTTAGAGCTCACACTCCCTCAAAACATCAGTGAGCCACCACCATGCTTCACTGGGGGGATAGTATTCTTTTCACTACAGGCCTTGTTGACCCCCCTCCATGCAGCTCATTTTTGTTCAAGTATCATCGTATTGTGCTCCTTGAAACAACCATGTCAAAAGACCTGCGTAACAAGGTAATGTTACTTTATAAAGATGGATAAATAAATAAAAATCAATGTCAGGTAGACCAAGAAAGATTTCAGCCAGCAGTGCCATAATAATTGTTCAGGATACAAAAAAATACACAGGTAAGCTCAGGAGAAATACAGGCTGCCTTGGGAAAAGACCATCGTTTTTTACAAAGGCAGCCTGTATTTCTACTGAGCTTACCTGTGGGTTTTTTTTGTATCAGGTCAGGTAGACCAAGAAAGATTTCAGCCAGCAGTGCCAGAATAATTGTTCAGGATACAAAAAAAAATCCACAGGTAAGCTCAGGAGAAATATAGGCTGCTTTGGGAAAAGACTATGGCTTACCTGTGTTGTTTTTTTTTTTTGTTTTTTTGTATGTAATTATTCTGGCACTGCTGGCTGAAATCTTTCTTGTTCTACCTGACCTTGGCTTGGTATCAAGAGATCCCAGAATTTTCCACTTCTGCATAAGTGATTGAACAGCATTGACTGGCATTTTCAAGGATTTGGATATCTTTTTATTTATTTTTCAATCTTTATAAAGTTCCATTAACTTGTTACACAGGTCTTTTGACAGTTCTTTTCTGCTCCTTATGGCTCAGTATCTAGCCTGCTCAGTGCATCCACGTGAGAGCTAACACACTCATTGATTTTTTATACACAGACACTAATTGCAATTTAAAAAGCCACAGGTGTGGTAAACTAACATTTAATTGCCATTTAAACCTGTGTGTGTCACCTTGTGTGTCTCTAACAAGGCCAAACATTCAAGGGTATGTAAACTATTGATCAGGGCTATCTGGGTTATTTCTGTTATTATTATGATTTTTTAAAAGAGCCAAACAACTATGTGATAATAAATGGCTTCATATGATCACTATCCTTCAATAAAATACATTTTTTGCATGATCGGTCATATTTTCAAAATCAATGCAAACATTTCACAATTTCTGTCAGGGTATGCAACCTTTGAGCACAGCTGTACATCTAAAGATCTTTATCTTTAGATATTTCTGGAAACATCTTATTGGTACCATTATTTACTAAATCGTTTTAAATTATGCACTTTCATCCCATGTTCCTTCAGCTATGTTTTTTTAATAAATGTTACTCAAGCAGCTTTGCATGCCCTTTCCATTATAGTAGAA
The DNA here is from genome assembly GCF_036172605.1 of Pelobates fuscus. NCBI lineage: Eukaryota > Metazoa > Chordata > Amphibia > Anura > Pelobatidae > Pelobates > Pelobates fuscus. The sequence goes on along the minus strand of NC_086318.1, from coordinate 335,462,217 downwards.
TGTTTTCATTTACTCACCATGACTTACAATGCCCACCACAGTGCTACTGCCTCTTATACCATACCCCTCATATGGACTTTAGGTTATAATTTTGTTCACAATCTAAGGTTCTCCACCTGCTGTATCAAATGATCCTGAAAAGACTTTCAGAACTATCCCATTATGCTCAAATTTGCAAATGTTTAAAACTCATTTTTTTAAGAGTCTTACAAATGGCTCTTTAAACAAGCCTCAATTTTATATTTTGAGCTTTTCAAATGATCACAATCTGTTAAAAAACATTTCAAATTGTTTAATTTCAAAATATTAAATCAAGGCCAATACTTGCTGTCAAGTCCGTATATTTCTACTCTTCACACTCATGGTATTATACAAGTCTCACCTGTGTCGTAACCTCTTTCGAGATTAAGAGCAGCATGGCTCAAAAAAACTTGTGTTTATGTGTTTCTTGATCCTAGTTTAATTACACCGTTTACTGCATGAATTTAGTGGTGTGGAATTCGTTAGAGCTGTTTAAATATCCATAAAAATAACAAAGAGTATAATGTAATGTGAATAATATAGCTAGTAAGAAAAAACACAGTATCAGGGTTGTGCTACATCCTGAGTTAACAGAGACAAGACTCAGTCTGCAGGTGATGTCAAAGGATCACAGGATGAGAGACATTTTTCTTTTACTAATTTTTTCCCATTTTTTGAATTTTTCAATCGTATTTCACATAACCATCATCTCCACTAAAATTACCATGTCTTTCTTCTTTCAGCCTCACCCTCCACAGCATATGAATACATTGCTTATTGACTAAATTATACGTTCCATCCAAAATTGGCTAGGAGAAAACCAGATTTTGAAATGCATGACAACATATATTCATCATTTCATTTTGTGGAGGATGTAAAACTTTTCACATTCTTATTCTGTGCTCGGACCTTAAGCTGCTGTAGGACAATTTTGAGCTTGTTTTGTTTATTTCTTTCTTCACTTTGCATTATACAAGAGCCTATGCAATCATTTCCTTTTCCTCAGCAAAGATGTCTAGCCATATCGTTCTCTTACTGAATTATTTAGATAACGTTCCAGAAGGTCATATTTCACAGCATTTCAAATGGGCAAATAGGGACACTTTCATTTTAGGGGTATGAGTGTGGCTGTAGCCAGGGGTTGGGCTTTTCTATATAAAAAAAAAAAAATAGGTGACTTACTAATTGCATAAATTGTTATTTGAAAAAGGAACAATACAGCTTATTTACAGCAGTAAAGTAGTTTAAAGACATATTACTGTAAGTATTATTACTTGAAGCTCTGTTATACACTTAGCAACACCAACAATATGGCATTCCAAAATCCCTTTGTTTATGTAGCCCTAGCCACCACTCTTCTAGCTGTGACTCACACCACCTGTCTACACACTTGAAAAATAATTATTCATTTGTTAGATTCCTTATTGCACAGTATTTTTAATTATGTCTTAATTCCTGCTCTGTTCATTGAATGCCTTAGTCCACAGCATATTCTTCGTGTGATCAAAATGTATTTAACATAAGGTATAAAAACTTCTAAAGTAAACCCACTGTTCTGCAAAAAGTTTACTTTTTTTATGAAGGCTGCATGAGGCTCAGCCAGAATAGATGTGTCCAGGGCTGTATAAGCAATGTGATTCACTCTTAAATGACATAGAACTGAGCAGTGAGACTGCAGGAGCATGACCTGTACACTAAAACAACTTCATTAAGCTAAAGTTGTTTGCCTTTTGTTTCAACTAAACAAAAAAGAGGAGAAAACAAAACTGATTTCAGAATGACAACTAGATTAGCATCACTAGATAGACAGACAGACAGATAGCAAACAATTAAAGGGACTCTCCAGTGCCAGGAAAACAAACAGTTTCCTGGCACTGCAGGTGCCCTCTCCCTCCCACCCCAAATCCCAAGTTGCTGAAGGGGTTAAAACCCCTTCAGTGACTTACCTGTATCCAGCGCAGATGTCCCTCGGCGCTGGTTCAGGGTCTGCCCACGCTACTCCCCCGCCGACGTAATCCGGCGGGGGAGACCTATTGAGCATGCGCGGCCACCGGTGGGGGATACCTAATGCTTTCCTATGGATTTCAGCGACGATGGAGGTCCTCACATAGCGTGAGGACATCCAGCAACGTTATAGCACATTTTTCATGTGCTATAATCACGGAAGTGCCCTCTAATGGCTGTCTAGTAGACAGCCAGGGGAGGAGTTAAAGTGGCAGTTGGATCAGCGCTTAGAGACCAATAAAAAGCTAAATACTAACAGCTGTATGCCGCACAACAAAGAAGTGCCCGTGGCATACCATTCCCACAATTCTATTCGGCGAGTCACATCGTTCAGCGCGTCATTCGTTTTTTTTTATTAATACCTTTCATATTGCTAGTTTTTAACAATTAAACTAGATATCCAATTTTTTACTTCACATTATTTCTATCTCATGCAGCACTAGAAAGAAGAAAATGCTTGCAGCATACTATTGTTTTAATCCCTTTCGGCGAGTCACATGGCCTAGCGCGTCATCACGCACCATGTGACCACCCATAATTTAATTTTCTGTTTAAAATCCTTTTAAATTGCTTGTTTTTAAGAATAAAACAATGTAAGAAAGCCTGTAAATCCTACTAAATATGTACATATGTTTATTGTTTTGTTTTATAGCATATGTAAATTGTAATTATGACGTCATTTTGGCGCCAAAATTTGAATAATTTAGTGTTTGTAAATACCTATATATACTCTTATGTACCAGGTTTGTTTCTATTGCCACTTGAAGCCTTTTCTGGTAAAACGCGTTTGGCTGTTTTTTAATGTATTTTATTATTTATTATTAAAGGAATATTGGCCCCTAATATTGTGCTAGTGCCATATACCTTTATTTTTATTGTTTTTATCTTTTTTTACCTGGTTATTGCATATGTTGGATTATTCACTCACTCAAGAATCCCAGGTGGGGATTATACCACCTACGACTATATAGTGAGCAGTATATTCCTGCTCACTTATATGCGAGTAGTATACCTTTCTAATATTCTTATCCGTTATTGCTATATACAGAGAGCACTATTTGTTTTTATTTTTTTCTTCATACCAAGGACCTGTACCCACCAACACCTATTCCTACCAGTGGGGGATCAATGCCACTGAATGCTAGACACTCCTTAGCTGGCTAAAGCACTACAATAGGTGAGTGACAAGGATTGTTTTTAATTGCCATCATCATCTTTCCAGTACAGTTTTACACTATTGGAATTTATCTCTCTTATCTGCATGCTTCCACATTATCTGGATACCTGATTTTCTTTGGATTCCACAAGCCCCATCGATTCCACTTACTTATCGCTTCAATCAAACGTGGACTCTTGTTAATTTTATACTTTTTTCAGGACATTATTCCATTTTTACTATTTTTTATGTAAGTATGCATTGGTTTTACTAATATTGTTTTTACTAGTATTGTATTACAATTTTGGCGCAACCTATTTTCAGTTTTTTACTAGAGGAGGACTTAACCCTGCATGATAATTATTGCAGTTTATGAAAACTGCAATAATTACACTTGCAGGGTTAAGGGTAGTGGGAGTTGGAACCCAGACCACTCCAATGGGCAGAAGTGGTGTGGGTCCCTGGAGTGTCCCTTTAAATGTATATATGTATTAAAAAAAGTATATTTTTGTCTATGTATATATACACACACAGAAGCTAGTACAACAGTTGCTCTAGTAAACGATGCCTATAGTTGCTGCTGAATTGAAGCTATACATTACAAAATGCCTGTAATACTAGCAGCAAATGAATTAGAAGCAAATACATTGGAATCTAAAAGTCAGCAATCTTTGGTATAGCTACTGGTAATTTTAGGAAATGCTTGTTTTAAAAAGGTGAACTTTCATCTTGGCTTTAGAGGTGGAAAGAGAGGGAGAAGTGATAGCTTTTAGTGGAATGGGGTTTTGCAGCTGGGAGAGATGAATGAGAAAAAGATGTGATAGTGCTATAAACATAAAAGGTGAGAAGATGAGACATTTGAGTTGATATACATGGAGGTGCAGAAGAGTGTTGAACCTTAACAGAAGAAGAATGTAGTACTTTATTGTGAGAATAATAACAGAAGTCAGCCCAGATACTTTATATGGTCAGACACAGATTTGAATGTAAAAGGACAGAAGGTGATTCTAACTACAGTATTTTAAAGAGACTTGTAGGAACAGATGAATATGAATAAAAGAATAGTGAAAACATGCTTTGAATTTATTTTGCTCAGTCAAGCAAGCTTCGGCTCTAGCTTGGCCAACATAGAAACTGAACAATCATCACGTTAACTAAAAATAATATATTAAAAAATCAGTTACCATTGAAAAAGAGAAAACATTGCCCTTGGCAATTTGGTAGCATTTGCTATGCGATTGCCGGATGGGTATCTTTTGATATCTCCTGCTATATTTTATGGGGCCGTTTGATATATAAGATGTTAGAAGTATGTTGTTTTGGTTTGTTGGTGTTTTTATATTCATATATGTGTGTCTATCTATAGATATTATTAATGTTTGTGTGATTCTTTTTTATGTTTACTGTTTTTTTCTTGTCTTTCACAATCTTTAATACATTATTCACAGAGTTATTCAATACAATGTGAATTGTTGGAAAGCCAAATTAAATTCAAAATTAATTTCAAATGTCAGCAAAAAATAGCTTAATTGAAAACATTACTTTTTTTTTTTACTAAAATCAAAACTTCACTTGAAGTCTCTGACATTATGAAAAAAAGGTATATTGTGGTAGACTACTAGTCATGTCAATGTCAAGATCCTACTGTTTAATTGTTTTAAACGGCTTCTGGGTATTAACCTTTTGGTACATGAAAAGCATCAGTAGAGCACTTTATTTCTATGCAATCCCTACAAAGCCTTCTTAGGTTCTTAAAACCCATTAGGTCATAAGGTGGAGCACACATAATATTTCAACCCATGAGGCCTTGTGCGTAAATCTGGCCCTCACCTAAATGTAAATTTCCTAATGTTGTGTCAATTCTCCAACCTAATAATAATCTAACCAAGTTCCTGCTGGTTTAACCCTTCCCAATCACTTCCCCAAAAATACTACTCGTGTCCTGCAGACTCTTTGTTTTATTTAAATGTTTTAAATTTTATACTTATACCCCAAGCAAATTGTTTTGTTACATAACATTATTGAGTTCTATATTAATGATCATTGAATATTTCTTGTGAAAGAGATCATTTTCATTTAGTTATTACCACAACTAAACTATGACACTGATATCGGCATGTTGATTGAGTTATCCACGTTGTAATGTCTAGTCACCTTCAATCATGCATTTAAGTTTTCTTAGATAAGTCCACATTTGATACCATCTACAGGGAAAGCATTTAAGTAACATGAATATTTCATACTTACATTAATTTACCCAAGACATAGAGTATTTGTTTGTGGTTTTCGTGTGTGTATTTTTTAGATGTGGGAACAGCAGAATTGTTCAGTTTGTCCAAATTCATTCAGACAAAAATAATTTTGGGTTCTTCTGAAACAAATGTTGTCCATTAGGTCATTTGTTTCTGACTAAATCCATGCAATATTTTGGTCCAGGATTTACATTTGGTCGAATGGAATGCCATAATGCCAGTGTGACGGAACCAATCTCGCCACATTGTATTGGAGGAGCCTGGTTGCCCGCCTGCTGCCTTTGGACTATGGCCCTGGGAGATTGGGCCCTTTAAAGACAGTATTCGGCCATACCAGAGTGTATGTCACTCATTCTGGTCCTTTAAATACAGTGGGGTCATTTGGTACTTGCTCTGTGTGAGCTGTGGTAACCCAGATAGCTATGCCATGGAGCCTATTCGTGTGATTAAAGACTTGGCTCTATGGCGATTAAACTGTATTCGGTTGGTCTGAGTGCCATTCACCTAATAATGTGCACTCAGACCTGAGCTATCTGGGGATATGTGAAATGTCTGTGTGTTATGTGTAAAATGTGACTTTATGTATTAAAGTGTTTTATGTCGTTTTGCAATCATGTGGTTAATGGAGTCTGCCTCTAGTCCTGGATAATTGGATTACTTCTCCAATTATCTCCAGGGCAGAAGGGAGGAAACCAGGATGCATTGTGGGGATGTTTTTTCTGCCAGCCAGGGGGAACAAAAGATACTTTTACTAACTTTTGAACCCCTGGTCTGATTCATGCCATTTTTTTATATGTTGTTCCCCTGAATGGATTGATTGAGGATATGTATTTATATGTGAATGTGATGTATGGTTTTAAAGTTATGAAAGTTGTGTAAAAGTATATTTTGAACTGTATGCATAATGGGATTATGTGTCACACTAAGGGGAGGGGATGTGTGGGATGTAACATCTATGTCATTGGTTATTTTATGCCTCCCCCTGGGTGTGGCCTGTATGTGTACTCATGTAATAAAAACCAGGCTGGGTGCCCCAGCACCTCAGACCACTGCTTGACCTTCAACACGGAGCCTTGTCTCGTTCTTGGGGGGATTCACTGTATGCTGTTGGAGATTGATTGCTAGGAGTGTAAGCTGATGTCTGCTTTTCCTGTTCGTCTGCTAGCAGCTATTCGTGAGGTTCCAGCTTGGAGTGCTATCTTATTCCCTGGTATGCAGTTCGGGAGTTTGATGCATTCACCTATATCCAATTCGTGAGTTTTGATGTTCTGCAGTAGCTGTGCCTTTCTGAGAAAAGGGGATTATCACCTAAACGGATTTTAACCCCTCATAGGCTGAAACGGTCCGTTACCATTGGTGGCAAGCGGCGGGATCGTTCCTACAGCCAGAAGGACAGCTACAGAACACCATTTCTTTGGATTTACAATTTGAGGGCAACGCATGTCTGAGTACAGCGACCCTGACAGCACCAGGATGGAACCAGCAGTGGAGTACGATGAGGGTGACATAGATGACCGGGATGCAATAAGGAAAGGCATCTGGTACCAGGCCCTGGATAACGTACAGTACCAGCAGGGCAAGAGTCTCCCCAGTGAAGAGCAGCGATGGCAGACACGACTGGCACTGCGGATGCCCTTCCTGGGAGAGCAGCCTCTGGAGCAATGGGTAAAGGAGCTCGAGCACCGGGTATGGCAGGAGCTGTGGCTGGAGGATGCCTACCAGGCGCTCTGGTGGTATATGGCACAGTATATACCCTGGACAGCCGAACATGACAATCCAGAGGGAGAGGAGTTTGATGGTCCTGGCTTGTTATGGGAGCCCTTTGCAGAGCCTGGCTTCGGGAGCCCTGCGCAAACCAGACTTCAGGATATTTTCTATGAGAGGGAGGCTAGGCATGAGTGGGATGACCCCCATGAGGTAGAGCAAGACCTGGCTCACCTAGCAAACATGGAGTGGGAACTGGAGCAGGACTACCGAGATCTCTTCCACTCCATTGGGAGGGCTCAGCAGGACAGTAAAGTGACAGACCCAGATCCAGACCCATTCCGCTGGGAAGATATTGTGGAGATTTACTGGGAAGAACCCCAGGTGGCCGGTAGAGATGGGACCGAGGTCTCTCCACCGGTCCTGCAGGGAATTGGGAGCCCAGTCTCCATTCCCCAGCGGCAGGCTGAGTTACAGGGGGCAGAGGTAGTTGGTCCTACCCCCCAGCAGCAGAGTGATATGCCGGGAAGGCAGTGTGAAGTGCAGGGAGAGGAGAGGAGAGCAGCGTCCTCCCTCCCCAGTGGCAGGCTGAGTTACATGGGGCAGAGGTAGTTGGTCCTACCCCCCAGCAGCAGCGTGATTTTTTGGGAATTGGGAGCCCAGTCTCCATTCCCCAGCGGCAGTGTGAATTGCAGGGAATTGGGAGCACAGTCTCCATTCCCCAGCGGCAGGCTGAATTACAGGGGGCAGAGGTAGTTGGTCCTACCCCCCAGCAGCAGCGTGATTGTTTGGGAATAGAGAGCCCAGTCTCCTTTCCCCAGCGGCAGAATGTCCAGCAGGGAATAGAGAGCCCAGTCTCCTTTCCCCAGCAGCAGGACACTGTATTGGGAGAAGAGACAGTCGGTCTCCCTTCACAGATGATGGAAGTATGTATGGGAGAGGAGCTTGCTACCACCTCTCCCCAGCGGCGGATCATTGATGTGCAGGGAATAGAGAGCCCAGTCTCCTTTCCCCAGCGGCAGAGTGTCCAGCAAGGAATAGAGAGCCCAGTCTCCTTTCTCCAGCAGCAGGACACTGTATTGGGAGGAGAGACAGTCGGTCTCCCTCCACAAAGGCGGAAAGTATGTATGGGAGAGGAGCTTGCTACCACCTCTCCCCAGCGGCGGATCCGTAATGTGCAGGGAATAGAGAGCCCAGTCTTCTTTCCCCAGCGGCAGAGTGTTCTAGTGGGAGAGGAACCTGTTACCCCCTCTCCCCAGCGGCAGCTTAATGTACCAGGGGGAGACTGTAAACCCCCCACCGGTGCAGATGGGACCGTGGTCTCTGCACTCACCACACAGGGGGTAGGGACGGTCGGTCCTACCCCCCACGACAGAGCTGTGTATCCAAGGGGGAGACAGTCCGTCTCCAGCAACCAGGCTCCAACCAGACTACTCCGGTGGTAGTGCTGACACCAGAACAGAGTACCGCTGGTCTCTGCCCACTCAGCAACCCACCAAGGCAGCCTACCAGTCCCCTACACAGCCGTGGTGAGGCACCTGGACATGGACCGACTTCTCCTCTACCCAGGTGTAGTAACCATTTATTGTGGGTGGGCTGTACTGTTTTTTCTGCTTTGTGGGTGGGTTGCTGGACTAACCAGGGCACTGACCGGCAGGAGGTCAGGTACCCTGTTAGTCTTTTTGGAAAGGGGGAGAGATGTGACGGAACTAATCTCGCCACATTGTATTGGAGGAGCCTGGTTGCCCGCCTGCTGCCTTTGGACTATGGCCCTGGGAGATTGGGCCCTTTAAAAACAGTATTCGGCCATACCAGAGTGTATGTCACTCATTCTGGCCCTTTAAATACAGTGGGGTCATTTGGTACTTTCCCTGTGTGAGCTGTGGTAACCCAGATAGCTATGCCATGGAGCCTATTCGTGTGATTAAAGACTTGGCTCTATGGCGATTAAACTGTATTCGGTTGGTCTGAGTGCCATTCACCTAATAATGTGCACTCAGACCTGAGCTATCTGGGGATATGTGAAATGTCTGTGTGTTATGTGTAAAATGTGACTTTATGTATTAAAGTGTTTTATGTCGTTTTGCAACCATGTGGTTAATGGAGTCTGCCTCTAGTCCTGGATAATTGGATTCATGCCATTTTTTTATATGTTGTTCCCCTGAATGGATTGATTGAGGATATGTATTTTTATGTGAATGTGATGTATGGTTTTAAAGTTATGAAAGTTGTATAAAAGTATATTTTGAACTGTATGCATAATGGGATTATGTGTCACACTAAGGGCAGGGGATGTGTGGGATGTAACATCTATGTCATTGGTTATTTTATGCCTCCCCCTGGGTGTGGCCTGTATGTGTACTCATGTAATAAAAACCAGGCTGGGTGCCCCAGCACCTCAGACCACTGCTTGACCTTCAACACGGAGCCTTGTCTCGTTCTTGGGGGGATTCACTGTATGCTGTTGGAGATTGATTGCTAGGAGTGTAAGCTGATGTCTGCTTTTCCTGTTCGTCTGCTAGCAGCTATTCGTGAGGTTCCAGCTTGAAGTGCTATCTTATTCCCTGGTATGCAGTTCGGGAGTTTGATGCATTCACCTATATCCAATTCGTGAGTTTTGATGTTCTGCAGTAGCTGTGCCTTGCTGAGAAAAGGGGATTATCACCTAAACGGATTTTAACCCCTCATATGCTGAAACGGTCCGTTACAGCCAGCATAGGTATATGTCCGTAATTTCCCTTATGTGGGATTGCATTATTTAGGATACCAACTTAGAGTGGGAGCTGTGGTTAGTAGTATAGCTTACTAATATAGTATTATCCTTCAATATGGCAATCCCACATAAGAATAGAAGGTAACTATCTACTAAACAGCTGATACATCCTTATTAAAAAAAAATAGCTGTTTAGTAGATATCTCCTTAATTTGGCACTCTTATGTGGGATTGCCATATTAAAGGGTACCACTACCAATTAAGGAAGGAGTGATTATTATTATTATTATTATTATATTTTTATAGCGCCATCAAATTCCGCAGTGCTTTACAATGTGTGGACGAACAGACATGTAGTTGAAACCAGACAAGTTGGACACACAGGAACAGATGGGTTGAAGGCCCTGCTCAATGAGCTTACATGCTAGAGGGAGTGGGGGGAAATGTTGGTTGAGTTGGTTGAGATATCTACGAGACTCCGAACTGCAAATGACCCCGCCAATAGCTCGAGGCAATTGATGTGTAACTGCTGTTCGTCTGGGGACCATTTCCCTCCGGTGGAGATAGGAACGCAACGCGCGCCCCAGCCCAGCAGACTTGCAGACTTGCATCCGATTCCACGACAAAGTCTGGCCTTGTCCCAAAGATTGCTCTTCCGTTCCATGCTTCCATGTGCTGCAGGCACCAAGAGAGTTCTTCTTTGGCTGCGCAATCGAGAGGTACAGAGTCTGCATAGGAGAGACCCGAGCGAAGGTATTTTGCCTTTTGGCGTTGAAGGGCCCTGTAGTGAAGTGGGCCCGGGAAAATGGTTTGGATGGAGGCAGAGAGAAGGCCGATGATCCTGACCAGTTGTCGAAGCGTTAGTGCAGGTCGAGCCAAAGTCCGGCGGATTTCTCTCTTGATGATCCTGACTTTGGAAGATGGTAACAGGAGTGTCCCTTTCACCGAATCGATGGTGAAGCCCAGAAATTCCAAGACTTGGGAGGGTTGTAACACCGACTTGTCCCAGTTGATGAGGAAACCAAGGTTGCCGAGTAATGTCATTGTCCAATTCAGGTGTTCTTGGAGTAAGCGTGGGTCTTGTGCCATTAGAAGCATGTTGTCCAAGTATATAATCAGACGCACCCCTCTGCTGCGCAGGAGAGCGACCAATGGCCGAATGAGCTTCATGAAGAGGCCGAAGGGCAAGCATTTGAAACGCCATGTGGTCTCCTCCCATTGGAACTGGAGGAAATGATGACAATCTTCGGCCATCGGGACGGTGAGGTACGCATCTTGCAGGTCGAGTTTGACCATCCAATCCTCCAATAGGAGCAGGTCTCGGAGGGAGTGGATGCCCTCCATTTTGAAATGGTGGTACGCTACAAAGGCGTTCAGGGGGCGTAAGTTGATGACCGGTCGGACACCTCCGCCTTTCTTGGGCACCACAAAAAGGTTGCTTAGAAAACCTGAAACTCACGGATGCGTCTCTATGATTGCACCTTTGTTGTCCAGAGACTGTATCTCTGCTGCGATTAAAGCTCTGTCTTGGGTGGAGGAGACTATATGTCTGGGAAGAGATATCTGGGCAGGTGTTTGTACAAATTCTATGGCATAACCCACTACAGTTTGTAGGACCCAAGTATCCAAAGTCAACATTCGCCAGGCATCTATAAAGTGGCATAACCTGCCCCCCACCAACGTTACTGAAGGTAGTGATGAAGGAAGTGAACTTACCATAAGGGCGTCGGCCATAGGAAGAGCTTCTGGATCCACGAGCCTGCCAGAGTCTTCCTCGAACTGGGAAGAATGGAGAGGACTTGGGTTCCGCACCCTGGTAATGTGACTGGAAGGAGCCTCTAGAAACCCGGTACGAGCCCCGGGAGGAACGGCCGGGCAGACAGCCCCGATATCTGCCGGCCCCGCCAAAAACTCTATGGGAGAATACCTTTTTCATATTGGTTTGCGCCTTGTCCAGAGCAGTAAACGTGCCCACATAGGTACCCAGCTCCTTCACAAAACTGTCCCCAAAAAGAAGGCCTTTGACCTGTGGCCCAGGCTCAGTAATAGCCAAGGTAACTAGCTTTGGCTCGATCTTAATTAATATAGCCTTTCGTCTCTCTGTGGCTAGTGCCACGTTGGCATTTCCGAGAAGACATATGGCTTGCTGTATCCAGCCCCTGATAGCTAGCAGGTCTATGGGAGTACCACCTGCCAATGCCGGTTTGACCATGTCGAATATCTTCGCACTTGGTCCGAGGACATCCAATACCTTATCCTGGCAATGGCGAAGTGCAAAGTCTAGACCCTTCTTTGCCTTCCACACAGTTTTTCCCAGGAACTGGGCAATCTTAGGGTCTACTACAGGGGCGATACATATCAAATCTGGGAGCGTGGGGCGTGGGCATTCTGCCCGCATCTTACTTCTTGCCTCCTTATCAAGGGGTTTCCTGATCCGTGCGGCAATATATTTTGCCACATGGTCCAGCGGGGACCACTCCGTTTATCTCGGGTGCTGCAGATTATCAGGGTCAAACAGTGGTTCGCCCTGTGGGTCAAGGAGTGTGGAGTCTTCCACACCGTCCTTATCCTCATTCACAGACATAGATATAGAGCTGTGGTCAGGGAATAGTGCGCCCAAATTGTATGAGTCCTCATCATCAGATGCCTCCTCCTGTTCTGAATCTGACTCGGATGATTCCACTTGGGCTTTTGCCCTTTTCCAACTCCTCACCGATTTTGCCCGGTGGGTGGCTCTTTGTTGTGGTGCAACCACATCATCTTTGACAGGACGTTCCCTGTCTGTCCGTAAAATTTTGGAGGCTTCCTCGTCTATGTGGCGAGATTTTTTGGCGGCTTTGCGCCCACTGGCCTTGCCTGTATTGTGCTCCGTAGGGTTAGGAGTAACGTGAGTAGAGGTCCGCTGGGCGGCCATGAGGGCATGGCTGAAAGAGTGGGACAGAGTGTCTGACATAACTCCCATGGCTGAATAAATGGCTTGGGTTACAGATCTTGTCATAGTGGCATCCAGGAGAGAATGAAGCTCTTCCGAGTTCAAATGCTCCTGGTCTGTCACATCAGTGACGGATAAGCCGGAAGGTCTGGGGACAACCTAGGGCACAGGGGGTATATTAGCCCTACTGGGAGAATTGCCAGAGGCTGTGCCCAAATCCCTTTGAGACTGCATAATTTAAATAGCAGTTCTCACGGTGGTTATCGTAGGTGGAAATATAAATAGGGGGGGACCCAAATAACTATAGGAGGAATGAGTGACCCCACTGATAAGCCAAAAGCTTTATAGGCAATATGGGAACAATATGGGAACAAATAATGCACCAGCAGAATGGGTACTATTGCAAAGCACCAGAAAAAAACTACACAGCAATATGAAAAAGGCAAGCTCACCAAGTGTTCCCTCAGGAATGGCTCCTGGGGCACACTGGTGAGCTGCCCAGCAACTGTGCTGTCCAAACGTGGCAAAAATGCCAACCGCAAGATGGCCGCCGCGATGCGCACTAGCATTGTGCGCATGCGCGAACGGCGCCAGCCGCGGTTATAGCCGCGAACCGGGAAGCCCAGAGGAAAACCTCTGAGGCACTGAAACACACTGGGCGGTAAGCGCCTCCGCACGGAGAGCTGTTAGCCGCCCCAGCTCAGTAGGTGATAATCCACCTGATTGAGGAAGAGATGGGAGGGGAGGGAGGGGTGAGGGATTGGCTCTAGGTTAAGGAACAACCTAGAGCCAGCTGTAAAACAAAGTACAGAAAAGCAGACAGAACCAATGAAAACACAAATGCAATATTAAGAAACAAATAAATATGACAAACACATTGGTAGCATACAGAGAAAAATATAAATGTACTTAGCTGAGGAAGGCAGCAGCAAGAAAGAGGAGTGGCTTAAGGTCACATGGGGAGTTGATGGTGCTGAAGGCATTATGATTGGTTGTACTGTTTGTTATAAGATTAACCCTTTGGGGGCATGTTTACATGTTTGATTTGTTTCTCTAAAATAAATATTTTGCTGCTGAGGAATAAAAGAAAGAGAATAAGCATAATATGAGCCTCTGTGTCCTTAAATAAAGTCAGATGTTAACATCTGATTATTGGTTAGACAATTGTAAATCATAAATGTGAAAGTACTTAGTAAAATGGGTGTAAAAACTGAAAGCCTTGTGTAATTAAAATATGAGTGTCATTAATGCCTTGTGTAGCAATACATAACTAGTAATAAGGGATAAATGGTGTGAATGACACATATATGGATGAATGAAAACATTAGTTTTGAATGTTTATTAAATATTCACTGACTTAAGTGACAGAAAATAATTACTTAACATGATGCTTGATTGTCCAATGAATAAAATGAAAACAAGTTTATATTGGTATAAGCTGGGGGTTAATAGCAACCATAGTATAAAATGGTATACTGGAATTATTTACCCTTTTACTGCTTTAATTATTGTATTGCCACAAGGTTTTCTGCATGATAATTAGAAAGAGATTTCCATTAAATAAAGTCATTTATACTGCAGCAAATATGATATTTTGGAAACTAACTGTTAGTCTCTATGGTCTTTTGTGCTTCAGTCCCTGCATGGCGCAGTGACATTATCAGATCGACTTACTGTCGCATTTAAACATTGTAGAACCAAGGTGCATGTACACGGCTGAAGGATCCTGTCATATACTAGAGGTGGGGATGTGTTTTTCTACTTTATTTAATATATATATATATATATATATATATATATATATATATATTTATACTATAGGGCCGTTGTATGCTTCAATCTGATTGGTTGACGAACGTTCCAAGGTGTGCATTATTTTCATGGAGACGCACGGCTAAAGTAGTTCCAGACAGGTCTTGACCGCATTACAGTTGCGTAAGAAATTAGTCCTACATACAAGAGCGTTTTAATGACAAAAACTTGACAAACGTCTTGAAATACATCATCTGAACAATGTTTCGAGGTGTGGTAACTGTAGTATAAGCGGAATAATTGACTCCAGGCCGTTTAATTCTTAGAAAAAAATAATGCACACCCGAGGTGTAACAGCCACTCCGCTTCACGTCGTGAACGCATTACCACCTCGGGTGTGCATTATTTTTCTAATAATTCAACCGCGTGTCGTCAATTATTCCTTACATATATTTCCTTTCAATATTTGATGAAAGGGTTATTATAATAAAAAAAATTTGAGGTGACAGTTGTCCCCTAAGTCAAATAGGTAATGAGAATGTGTAATTTCTTAACCAGCTGTTCCTGTTGTTATTTAAAAGAAAAAAATAGAAAGGAGTTAAGAGCAAACACTTCCTTTAAATTGTTCTTGCTTCTACCTGCTATTTTTTTCCTGCAAAATAACCAAAAAGATTTTTTCTATCAATGTTTTAGAAATCCAGGCATGTAAATTATCTCTATATTTCCAGCAACTGCTGTATTTCCATATATTTTCCCCTTCACCACTTCATTGCAGCATGCATACTGCTGTTGGTTTGCAGTTGATAAAATGTCTGATTTAGATTATTTTTTTTTATTTATTTTTTTTATTCTTTATTTTTGTTGTGCAAGCGATACAAACAAGCCTGTTTTGCCACAACAGCAGTCGCAGGCGAAATATATTCTTACAGTGTCAAACATGGCAAATAGATAATCTGCACAATTTTATATTATTAGTAATCAGTAGTAACAAAGACATTGTATAGTAAAACATGAATGATTAATAACAAGAGTACTTTATGCCTGTCTGAAATACTGCACAAATTTTATAGTTATTATGGCAGGTAGCGAGGCTTGGTAGCTAGCGAGGATGGTCGATAGAATAAATGAGTGTTACCCAATGCATGGAAATGGTAACAAATGATGATATAAAGCATGTCCTTTGCACTGGTGGGGGTTACAGCAATAGCTAAACTTGTTAGTGCCGATGGGGGTAAGTGATTGGGCTACAGCACACATTGTATGCGATTAGATTTACTGATTAAAGTAAAAAGAATAGTAGAGCAAGTGTTGCTATGGAGGTTGCCTTTAGCTCAATGAGCCGATGCCCTTAGAAGGTGAGGCACAGCCACTGGTTTACTGGAGTCTAGCAAGCTGGAGCCGAGCGCCCCAACAACCCTCAGCCACAGCCCGCCCTGATCCAGTGGTTCCTGGAGTACCAAGCCACCTAAATTGACAAGAGTTAATATGCCTGGCTAGACAAACTATGCTTAACAGTAGCAGAGTATGAGGCATGGTAGGGTGCCTTAAAGTGAGTATGAGTTAGACTAATTATGAAAGCGGGGTACAATACACGCTTGTGGGACATGAGTATGTGAAAGGAAAAGAAAACAGTTAAATCGCCGGGTAGTCAGGCTTGTCAGCATGGAATTAGCAGGTGACAGGCGATCTGGGAACATGTCTAGTGGGCATAATAAGACATTATAATATTGTGCAAAGAATATTCTGAAAAATGCAAAACCAAACAGAAATGAATAAACAATGAAGAGCTCTTAAAAGTTCGATGTTGTTTGCCTATCTCAAAACATAAAAATATAAAAGTACACCCCCTAAAATCTGTCTGGACGTGGTGATAGGGCAGCAAGCTAGCCCCCAGTGTGTTATCGAAAGTCAGCCGACTCCCCTAGTCGGCATTCTCATGGTGCCTGCAAGTGGGGCATAGGCGGTGCTCAGAGATATTGTCCACTTGTCATAGTGCTTCTCCCGGCTGGGGTCTGAGTGCGATGTCCTCTGGAAGAAGGGGGGTTTGGCGTGTGATGGTGGTCTCGCCGTTCTGTTCGGGTGTTCCTGCTGCGACTCGGCTTCCCGGCTCTCTGGCTCCGGGCCTTAGCGAGAGCCCTCGCCTTGTGTCCATGGAGCCTCCCAGACACGGTGGTTGGCTCGGGGGCTCACGGGTTCTCCCTGTCCCAGGCGTCCCCACGGGTGTATGGACGGCATGGGGTAAACCCCCGGTGGGCTCCCAGCCCAGAAGGACGTTGGGTAGTCAGGGCGGCAGCTTTGTACACCTTTTTGATGGGTGATGCTGGTTTGGGTTTTGATGTAGGCTTACAGGCTTCCTCCCCGCATTGCTCTGTTTGGGTTGTGGCTCGGTAGCCCTCCCAATGGCGCCATGCTTGTTGCTTTTATGGCACTTGCTTAGCCGTGGTGAGGCTGTCGGTTTCAGCTTGGCCTCCAGCTTGCGCCAGAAGTCGTCGAAGATTGCTTCTAGTCTTTGCCGGGTCTCATGCTGTGGGCCTGTAGGCTCGGGGGAACATGAGGCGTCCGCCATGTTGGGTGCAGCAGTGTGTTGCATACTTCCCCATGCATTCCCCCTTTGCACCCGCTCCGGTCTTGATTTATCTCTCAGGTGTGGACCGCGATCACCCCCGATGGTCCAGGGGGGGGAGTAACGGGGTTCCTTCTTGCATGTGTCAGCATCTCGTGGCACCGGACCGGGGGATCGGCCGCCTCTCCCGCTCTACGGCCGCCAGGCCTCATGGCGCAAGTCGGTCTGCCAGCCAGTTTCAGAGTGATCGCAGGCTGCAAGGTTGGTTTAGTGCCCTTTCATTGGTCAGATGAAGCTATTTGGGCTGCCTTTTCATAAGCTTTTAGGGCTGAAAAGTTGTATTTTGCCCCATTGTCTGAAGAGATCTGCAGTGGCACGTTTATCAGCCTTGCTGGTCAGGCCCCGCCCCCCTGATTTAGATTTCTTGAGTTTCTTTTACATTTGTGGAGTAACTTTGTCCTGTATGCACGTTTAGATGTACTTCACTATAGAAAATGTAAGTGAAATGTCTGTGCTTAATTTTAAAATGATCTTTACCGTACTGTTATCCAATAAACAGCAGATGATTTTCATCTTATTATGAAGACCAAACTACCTCATTTTAGAAGTTTAAGTTTAGCTTTAAATGATTTTCACTAATCTGTTTAGTTTTGTTTGTAAACTGCCATGGGTCTCTGAGCCCCGTTTCTGGTGGGAGTTTGAAGACGTTGTTCCATGATGTATGTAACAATTTACTGACTATGTTTGGATTAAATGTATTTTAGTTTATTATCTCATTTATTATCTCATTTGAGTGATCAAGTGGTTTCAGTCACCGTGAACCTAATCAGAAAAGGTTTGGTTTTTAAAACATCATAATAATTTATGTGTAACTTTGTCTTCAAGCAAAAAATCACTTAAGCTAAGGTAATTTCACCATTACTTATATCATTAAAAACACATTTAACATTTAAATCACAATTTAGATATTCATTATTGAAAAAATAAAATTTACACAAGTCCTCTATGAAGTAATAGATCATTGATGCAGATGCTGATTAGTTTTAACTGTAATCATAAGGTGCAGAAAATTAGTTAGCACCTTCAGTACATAATAATACTAATAAAATAAGTGTTTTCTGAAAATATGCCCAGGTTAATACAAATTAAAAAAAAACAAAAACATTGTATATGCAAGCATATTTTTGTTGGATGTTGGATTCTGAATGATTAGATTATAATTAATGCAACAAAATGCATTACTTTAAATATGTGTTAATTGTTAAGACTGGATAAAGTAGAACAGATGGTATAATTATTTTTAAACTATAGCGTAGATATGTAAATGCGTAACAATATTACCATGTCACTGTTTTATTTAGGCATGAAAGAGTACTCACTTTTAAAAGCACACCCTTTTTTAACTTTACAAAAAACTGCAGATTTCAATAGAAATTTACACTTTTATAAATTAACTTTGTAACACTGGCTTTCAAGCAGATAACCAGTCCTGTTACTTCATGGTTTGGCTAGCTCAGTGGAGCTAAAATCAAGTGCTCAGAGCACCTTCCTTGCAAAGAGTTCTCATTGAGCTGCATTGGAAAGTCTGTGATTGGACAGTCACATAAAGTCTGGGCGGGGTAAGAAGGGGAGGACTTGCAAGGGCAGCAGAAAGAGAACTTGAGTTTTTGCGAGCTGTTTTTAGATATATCCCAATGAAAAAAAGTGCAGAATAAAATGCATGAATGTAATTCATTTGTGGTACAGCTCCTAAACAGTGATTATTTATTTATTTATTTTTATTTGGGCAGTGGAGTGTCCCCCTAAAGATAATTTATTATACAACCATAATATATGACAAGTGCAAGACTATTTACGTTCTAATTTTACGTGTACCCTGCCCAACCCCCACTTACACATGCTCAATTTATTATTAGCCTTTTCACTTTCAAAAAGAATAACCTCTTCTCCTGATAAACTATCAATAGTGAAGTGTGAGAGTTAATGTTTAGTAATAGTGTAATACCTAAGGAAAGGACATACATATCCCAGTGTTACCTGAGATTAGTGGGAGTTGCAGTTCTGGGTGCAAACTATTTCTGACAAACTATTTCTGTCGTGGACAGATCTGGGCATATGTACCCAGGATTAGGGACAGTCTATTATTCCCCATACATTATAGGAATTAATTGCACAGATGATGTCATTATCAGTGTAATATGGATATAGAAACATAATCTGTTTAGATTATCCCCAAATTTATGCAAAACAGGTCTGATGATCTAATTTCCATTCTAATAGTAACTTTGCTTTCAAATGCCAACAACCTGATCCCCTTTTCTAACTTTTTCAGCCTGCAGCATGTGACTAGAGCTTGTCCAACAGCCTCAGATGCATATGTTTAGCAGACTATATAAATCCATTCAGACACTTTTGGTCATTCTAGTTAGTTTGTTATTGTATATTCATGGGTTTAATTTTTTTGCTAATGAGTGCATGATTTTGAAAATTGTTTTCTGGGGATTTGCATTTAATTGCTTTGCTTTGGGGGAGCCATCAACTCTTTAGCATTTGAGGGTTAGTTTGGTAAGTGAACTTAGTTTGTTGTCGCTGTAGACGTTAGGTATCCTCGACCTGGAATGTTGTTTGAATTTTAGCTATTTTGTTATAATGACCTTGGCAGGCATTGCGATCTACACTAGTCCGTTAGCAGACACTTCTTATTTTTGGTTCAGTAAGATTTTTTATAATGCCATTCCATACGACCCAACATTTCAAATGGACAAAGAGGGACACTTTGATCTTAGGGATGTTAATGGGGCTGTTTTAAGAAATGTTAGGTGACTTAATAATAACAATGCATGCAATTTAGAATTTAATTCAGAACTAGAACAAAGCATTATATTTATACAGACTGATTTCTAAACAAATTTATTGTAGTTTAAAGACACACTAGTGTGAGTATTATTGCTGTGGAGCCCTGTCATACACTCAGAGACACAACAATAAGGAGTTCATGGAAAAGAACAATAGGGTAGAAAAGAGGGACAGATGGATTTGGACCCAAAATATGGACTGTCTCTTCTAAATAGGGACACTTTGGAAGAATGCCATTCTAAGGACTAATAATAAAAATATCCCTCTGTACCAGCCAAATTTCTTACCCTCTATAGGAGCTTTTATACTCTAAATAGGACTGCAGTGCCAATAGCTTCCTGACACCATCACTTTGTTTTCAGGTCTGAAGGGTTTCCTTCTGCAATCATCAAACAAGATACATTCTGTTATAAGAAATAAGCAAGCCTGTGGTAAGCTAATGTCATTTTTGCTATGTATGTCAATTGGAGAACAGCTATTCCACTACTGAAGTTAAGTTTATCGCATGTGATAAAATACAAATGAAAGTCTACAGATTTATTTTTTTAAAAATGCTGCCTATTTTCATATTTGTCCTTGACGCTCCTTTTTTTTATATTATTTTTATTATATACTTGCATAAGCGAACTGTAGTTTATATTTTTCTTTGGATTTTGGATATATTGTACATATATCTGTCAATTATCCAATGACATGGCATTTATGCACATCTAGGAGAGGGTACACAAGGGGCACAAGGGGGTATTCATTGCTCACAAATACACATATTTCACATTATGACAAATCGTGACATTTGCATAGTGAGAACAAATGTCCTTGTTCTTGCATTTTATTCACACGCTATTATGATGACATTAGCATAAATAAAATCTATGTTTCGCTCTATGTGAATAGGACACGTCAAGCAAAGCTGATGGTTTTCATCAAGTGCTGCCAATGAGAAGTAAGATTGATTGCAATGTACTAATCATTCAGCTACTAGAAAGACAGAGGCACAAGGATAGGTTCAAAGGACAGAATGATGTGTGTTCTAACAATGGACTGTTACTACAAGATGGAATGGGGAGTGGTGACAATGAGCCAAGAATTATTATTTTTTTTCTAAATGCTATTAAATTGTTCTAGCAAGTTTACCTTAATATACTGCAGAAAATCCCCACTAATTCTTTTTTTGGTGTTAATACTGTAATGTGTTATTCTTTTGATGTTGTTTCAGAAAATGACCTATACCTTTATGTGAGTAAATGACATCATTAGAAAGCATGTATTTTCTATGGTTTACCAAATAAAGAAAATGTGGGGTTCAAATAGATAGGTTACCACTGTACATGGAAGCTGGCATATGTAATTGTTATATTCATGTTCTATATTTGGGGTAGGTAACCATACGCACTCCAGATGTTGTAGTCTACATCTCTCATAATGCTCTTGCAGCCATAATGATGGCAAAGCATCATGGGAGATGTAGTCAACAGCACATGGAGTACCAAAGGTTGCCTATCTCTGTCCTGTATTATACATTGATAATAAAATGTACCTTTCAACATGCATACTTTTACAAAATAGTATACTGAGTACACAAACAATATTTTAATGTACTACATGCACACAAGGATGTATTCCTTCTCGCCCATCCCCTCCAAAGCATATACAGTACTTATATTATAACTGGTAGTTTGGATTTTTTTTTTTAATTAATTATTATTGTTGTTTTTCCAACAACCTTTCATTGCACAGCGAACCCTGTATTTGTTTGTCATACTGCATGCATTCAAGTCAATGCTTGATATTTATTTAATATTTTTTGCAATGGTAATGATATGCCAAAATGCAATAGACTAGCTCGTGTGTATCTATGCCACTATGCCATCAAAATAACTTTACAGGAAATAATAGAAGCTGTGATGCCATTAGCTATTTTATAAATGACATTGTGATTTTCTCCAGTAAGACATTACCTAACATTCCATACCTGGGCATGTCCTCTACCGAGTAAATTAACAATTTTCACTGTTTAGTAGATATACCCCAAATAACAATATGCATTGACTTAATTATGTCGTTTTTCATTGGTGGTATATGTAAAACAACTTGTAAAACCTGCTGTTCTCTTGTCTGGTCCCTTTGGAGATCCTCCCCTTCTAACTCCCAGACTTCCTGTGACTGTCCAATCACAGACTTCTCAATGCAGGTCTTAGCAAAGCAGGTGCTCTGGACTATTGCTGCCTCTTGACTCTGAACTAAACAAACCCGTAAGAAACAGGACCTACTCTCTGCTTAACCCCTTAACGCCGTTACGGCGTGCTATGCCGTCACGGGTTAAGTGGGCTTTAACGCCGTTATGACGGCATAGCACGCCGTAACGGCTTGCAGCCCCAGGAGGTAAGTTATACTTACCTCCGCCGCGATCCGCTTCGGGAGGACTGCCTCACAGCCCAGGCAGCCCTCCCACGGCAAATGAGGCCCCCGGGGGCCATGTGATCGCTCTCAAAGAGCGATCACATGGCCCCCTATAGCTGGCTGTGGATCTGCCAGCAGGGGGACTGTTTGAAATATCAGACAGTCCCCCTGCTGGTGGGAAGAATTAAAAAAAATAATTAGACGTGTAAAAATAAAATAAATGCATTTTTATACATATATAATATGTACATCTATTATATATATAATATATATACATATTATATATATGTAACGTCATACAGAGTGTATTTTAATATTAATATAAGTATATATATTAATATTAAAAAAAACTTAGAATGACATTACATATATATAATATGTATATATATTATATATATAATAGATGTACATATATATATTATATATAAATACGTATAATTAAAATAATAAATAAATTAAATAATAAAATAAATAAATAAAATATTGAAACAAAATTTAATATAAATTATATATGCATATGTAATTTCATTCTAACTGTATTTTGTTATTAATATATATATATCGGTAACAAAATACACTTAGAATGACATTCTATATATATATATCTATATATAAAATGCAAATAACCGCAAATATATATATATAGATAAATACATATAATTACATAAAAGATTACATCAGTATACACGTAGAATTTAAATACCTATAAATGCATATATATTAAAATTCTACATGTATATTTAAATAATCTTTTAACGTAATTATGTGATTTGATTAATTAAAATTTGATTGACATGCATGACAACACAGGGAGAAAGTGCAGAGAATTTAATTTGCAAGCACTATATTTGACCCTGTAACTCTCCAAGACACCATAAAACCTGTACATAGGGGGTACTGTTTTACCCGGGAGACTTCGCTGAACTCAAATATTCGTGTTTCAAACTGGTAAATTGTATTACAACGATGATATTTTAAGTAAAAGTGACGTTTTTTGCATTTTTTACAAGCGAACTGCACTTTTATGGTCTATATTATTGTTGTAATATGTTTTACTGTTTTAAAACACTAATATTTGTGTTTAGTGAAGTCTCCCGAGAATAACAGTACCCCCCATGTACAGGTTTTATGGTGTTTTGGAACGTTAGAGAGTCACATATAAGGCTTGCATTTCATTTTTTTCACATTGAAATTTGCCAGATTGGTTATGTTGCCTTTGAGAGCGTATGGTAGCCCAGGAATGAGAATTACCCCCATGATGGCATACCATTTGCAAAAGTAGACAACCCGAGGTATTGCAAGTGGGGTATGTCCAGTCTTTCTTAGTAGCCACTTAGTCACAAACACTGGCCAAATATTCGTTTTTTGCTTTTTTCACACAAAAACAAATATGAACGCTAACTTTGGCCAGTGTTTGTGACTAAGTGGCTACTAAAAAAGACTAAACATACCCCACTTTCAATACCTTGGCTTGTCTACTTTTTCAAATGGTATGCCATTATGGGGGTAATTCTCATTCCTGGGCTACCACACCGTCTCAAAGGTAACATTAATAATCTGGCAAATTTCAATTTGAAAATGGAACGTTCTATATTTGACCCTGTAACTTTCCAAAACAACATAAAACCTGTTAATGGGGGGTACTGTTGTACTCGTGAGACATCGCTGATTACAAATATGTGCATTTTTTTTGCAGTAAAACCTAACAGTATTATGACATTCACAGTTAAAATGTCAGACGGAAATGCAAATTTTAAAAAAAATCTTATTTTCTCACATTTTTTTTACTTTTATTCATAATAAATGATGTTCCATATATGAATAGTTAATGATAGATTAAAGCCCTGTTTCTCCTGAACAAAATGATATATAATAAGTGTGGGTGCATATAATTTGAAAGAGGGGAACTACGGGTGAACAGACACATAGCGCAAATTCCAGTTTTTGTTTACGTTTTGTTTTGATCAGAACGTGCACTATTGACTCCGTCCTGAAGGGGTTAAAAGCCAAAGGGTTGTAACCAGGTTCATTTTTAAAATTGACAATTTCCATTGAAATCTTCACTTTTTGTAAATGAAAAATTAAGCATCTTGGTAAGCTAAAGTGCTTTAACCCCTTAAGGACCAAACTTCTGGAATAAAAGGGAATCATGACGTGTCTCACACGTCATGTGTCCTTAAGGGGTTAAAAGTTCATCGTGTCCCTTTAATACTCCATCTCAGCTTGGGTTACATCATAGAGTCTCAGGTTTATTTTTCATGGAAGCATTATAGCTGCAAACAGGAAAGATATTTTGCTGTCTCCAGACTTAATTTGGCAGTTCAGACAAATATTTTTCTTATTGCTGTGCAAAAGGAGTACTTTCGTCAGAGAATAAACATACGCTGATAAATTATACTAAACAGTCAGAGAGAGAGATTATAGTGCACCGTTATATCTAACTTCTGAGCTTAGGTAATTATTTTGCATCAGCTAGCTATCAATACCAATAGTGATATATGTATTAAACGAGTATGTAAAAATGTTCTATTAATTCCTCATTGTTATCACAAAAGTTACCTCACAGGTTGCGTTAAAGCATTTTTTCTTCTTTCCCCAACTTCTGGCATTTTATCCACCAACAGCCTTTATAACTGTAATACTCTTTCTTGTGCACAAAAGTATAGCATAGAGGTCTATGGAGGATTTTTCTTTCCCAAAGCCTCCTGTGTCTCTCAAGTTATGTGAGGAGATGCCTGTTTCAATAGAAGCTCCACCTCCAAACCTCAGACTTGACCATAAGTCACAGTCACTATTTTGTCTTTTGACATCTTTTGACTGTGTTGGAATTTTAATGAAATTCCAGTACATTCAATATTAATATTTTATACAGTCGATATCTTTATGAAATACTAAGAATTTATATTGCTGTGACAGAGGCGCTTTGAAAATAATGCCTTGATAAAAGGCAAATTAAAAAAGTTAATAAGTAGTGCAGTACAATAAAGATACTGTGTACATCATGAACCACTATATAAAAAAATTAAAAAGGATGTGTTCCCAGGCACACCCTAATGTGCCCACTGCACAAGCGAGGCTTCAATGCTTGTATGTTTGACACTGTGTGTGTCAGTGTGTGTGTATGGGTCACTGTGTGTGTCAGCATGTTTGTATTGGTCACTGTGTGTCAGTTTGTCTGTATGGGTCAATGTGTGTCAGTGAGTGTGCCTGGGTCACTTTGTCTGCCAGTGTGTTTGCATGGGTCATTGTGTATCAGTTTGTTTGTATGGGTCACTATGTGGATCAGTGTGTTTATATGGGTCACTGTGTGTGTGTTAATGGTTGTGTATGGGTCAATGTGTGTCAGTAAGTGTGACTGGGTCACTTTGTTTGTCAGTTTGTTTGCATGGGTCATTGTGTATCAATTTGTTTATATGGGTCACTGTGTGTGTTAGTGGTTGTGTATGGGTCACTTTGTCTGCCAGTGTGTTTGTATGGATCACTGTGTGTGTCAGTGTGTTTGTATTGGTCACTGTATCAATGTATTTGTGTGGGTCACCGTATCTATGTATCAGCGTGTGTATATGCATCACAGTATGTGTATTAGTGTATGTGTCACTATGTGTGCATCAATGAGTGCGTATAATTTATTTGTACATGCTTGTGTTTGTCAAGGTGTGTGCCAGTGTTTACTAATAAGTAAATGGCTGCGTGTCAGTAAGTGAGTGTTCATCAGTGATTATGTGTCAGTGTGTGTCTCTACCAATATACATTGTGTGTGTTCCGTAAAATGAATTAATATGCATATTTCATTATTATAAGTGCAATTTTATAAATTGTGTTTATCATATATACACAAATATTAATATAACTACACACGAATATAAAATGCAACAAAGGCTTCTAATTCCTCACTGGGTTATTCACTGATTACTGTGTGTACTCCCTCATGTACCTCTTTTATTAGTGATCTGCACCCACCTGAGGTGCAGACTACAGGCTCCTCCCTCTTGACTGCCAGTGAGCTACATCTCAGAACCTAATGGACCACCAGGGAGCAGGGTCATGGTCACAGCCCTACTGGGCCACAAGGATAAGTGCCATGATTACCACCCCACTGGGCCACCAAGGAGTAGTGCCATGATTACCGCCCCATTGGACCACAATAAGTAGTGCCCCACTGGGCCACCAAGGAGTAGTGCCATGATAGCCCCCTCAGGCCAAATGTAAGAAGGGGAAAAATAATATATTATAAAAAATATATATTTTTTTTTAATTGTTAACTGACAATGAAATTGTAAATTTTAGGCCGAAGTATCCAATCTGGAAATATAGCAGAAGTGGAAATATGTGGCTAAATCTGGAAATCCCTTGTCAGTTCTACAGAATTCTTAGCATAATGAACAGCTCTAACACTATTAAAGCCTTAAATATACACATTAATTCACTTTCTACTCAATTATTAACGTTGAAAATGATGTCTATTGATTAATCTCTATTTTATTAGCTGCCAATGGTGTAGAAGTGCTGTTCACATATGGTCATATACACATCAATTTACTACAGTCAAACAATTGTAGTAGGTAATAATTGCCATCATAGCCATGTTATGCCCAAAATGATATTCACTAACTGGCATAACTTTATTACTAAAGAGTTCAGACTTGCTTGGGACCCATAGAAAATCATAGAAACTGCAGGCAAAACTGCTGTATTGCAACCTAAAACTAGTGGAACAAAAGCTACACCTAGTGAGGCCAGACTTCAGTCAAGTTCCCTAAAATTCCCAATAGGATCAGAGGATGTCTCAGCCTTCAACCACCTATAATAGCCCTGTTCCCCTAAAATGTGAAGTGTAACTGTTTGCAATTATACATCTGGAGCAACCTAATTATCCAGTGTTCTGCATTTTTAGCTGGTTTCTGACCAATTTACTGCCTAAACTCAGAATCTAGCATAACATAGCTGATAGTGAATATCACCTATTTATTGGGTTTTTGAAGGGACACTATAATCACCAGAACCACTACAGCTTAATGTAGTGATTCTGGTGTCTTCAGCCAAGTCCGGCAGGCTTTTCAATGTAAACACTGTCTTTTCAGAGAAAATGCAGTGTTTACATCCCTGCATAGTGACACCTCTAGTGGCAGTCACTCAGATGCCACTAGATGTGCTTCCTAGTCCAGTAGTGCAATGTTTGCATAACAGAATGTTACCCATAGAAATGCATTTTTTTAATGCATCTGTTCAATGAAACTAACTTCTGAGTGTAATTTTGGCAACAGTATGGCTATTTATTCTGTTTAAAGAGCTTCTATAGTGTTAGAAATACAAATCTGTATTTCTAACACTATAGTGCCGTCTAGTCCCCACTCCCTCCTGCCCGCCCCTGCACATAATGGGTTAAAAAAAAACTTTATTTACTCACTCGATTCAAGTCCCTTGTGCTGGGCCGGCACTCCGCCTCCTCCAACATCATCTGATGGGGAGATCTAATGCATCTGCACAGCAGCGAGTATGGCAAACCATTAGGCCCTACCCATAGGAAAGAACTGCCTCAATGCTTTCCTATGGGGATTTCATGACACTGGTTGTCCTCATGCAGAGCATGAGGATGTCCAGCATTTTTTAAGGGACCCAGAGTCTGGTAAATTCCCGGAAGTGCCTCTAGTGGCTGTCTGGTAGACAGACGTTGCCTTGGTACTGCAATGTAAACATTTCTCAAAAACTGCAATGTTTTACATTGCAGAACTAATGGGGACAGGGAAATGGCACTGAGACCATTTTAATGAGCTGAATTGGTCTGGGTGCCTATAGAGTCCCTTTAATTAACTGGAATAACAATGTAGCAAATCAAATGGTGTTTTACATATATGGAAGTCAGTGCTAAGTAACTTAATTGTTGTTTTAAAAATGTAGAACATTGTTAAAAAGAGAATAGAGAATTTCTCTCCAGTATCTTGTTGGGCAAAGAGTTACCTGATTAGAGCATTCACGTTCACATGTCTAAGCACACTATTAAAAGGGCAGAGGAGCAGCAGTTCTTTATCTCAAGGGAAATTGCTATGAGCCTTTGAGAGATACAAACACCTTCACAGACAAAACAATAATGTTTATCTAAGGTTGCTAAATACAATGTGCTCTGCTTAGCTGGCAAGCTCTTTAGATAGCTAGCAGACAGTTAACAACTAGCCAGTGCAAAGGTGAGCTAAATGTTATCTTATGCTTTTTATTTGACTGTTAATGCAACATAAAACTCAATGAGTACAGTTCTTATTTGTGAATTATAGTATTATTTAAACACTATGACCTTGATTTAATTAGAGTCAATACACTTTATTGTCAATTTATCAGCTCCTGATAAGCCTTTCATTGGTACGGATCAATTTAAGTCATTAAAGACTTATCAGAATCTGATAAATATCAGTTTGAATATTGAAAATAATACCTATATTTTATATTGAATATATTGGATGAGGTGATTTAATTCCATTTATTGAGCACATAATGCCCAATAAATGGCTTAATTGTTTTCACCAACTAAAAGCAATAAATGCTTATGTTTACTATTTGCTCACTGGCGGTACTATCAGCCAGCTGGCAAATAGTTGAAAAAATCCTGTGGGGGTCAGTCAATATTAAAATACAGGGGGAAACTGGCACACGTTCCTTGGCATCCAGTGCGGGCTTAAAATGTAATAATGGGGGTGAACAGATAATTGTCCACCCCCGACCCTCTGATCCCCCGACACCCGACAGCCTTGAACAGTCGGAGGATATCTATTAACGGAACACTATAGCGATGGTCTGGATTGTCCAAAGTGTGTTTCCTGGAGGAGCAGCACGTCTGCTCCCATTCTGCTTGCCCATCTCATGAGTTGGTGTCTCTTGGAAGGGTTGTTGAGCCCCTTGCAATTTAGGGAAATGCATGTGAGTGTTTCGAGCCTTGGCTTGTGCGGTTGCTGTTCGTATTGTGCCATGTGGATGGTCTGGTTGGTTTTTGCCTATGGGCTAGGTTGGCACGATGCCCGGCGGTCAGGGGGGTGTGGGGGCATTAAAAGAGGGGGGGGGAGGGCTGGGTGGGGTGGATTGTTGATAGTAAGGTGGGGGAAGTGGAGGGTAAGGAAGAAGGAGATTGGCGTGTGAGATCTTGTAGGGGGTGGCCAGGTCATAGTGGTGGGGGGAGTTGAAATTGTCCCAAGCAACCTGAATGGGTGAGAGTTTGGGTCAGAGGCTGATCTGTGGCAGCTGCCTCTGTGTGGTTGGAATGAAGTGTAGTGTGTGAGTCGGTGTCACTTTCTCTCCTCTTCTACCTCGAGCACAGTACATTGGTATGATTGGGTCGGGACTCCAGCAGGGAGTCCCGTGTGTGTGTTCTGGGAGGTCATGTTTGTGAGAGCGCACATATTACAGAGATATGCAGTAGTTAAACCATATTCATATGAATAACAGGTATTACACAATGTAAACTATTGAACAAGAACAAAACAATGCATAATCAAAGCCGGGTGGACATATGTGTCCATCTCGTCTGTGTGTTGCATGCACTATTTGCTTCATGGCGTTGCCCTAGGTGGAGATGTCCCGTCCCTGTTGCCCCAAACCTTTTGTCAGGGTTGGGTGTGAGGGGCCGTCTGCGGGGGTTATGTGCCTCCATCGGGGGTTCGTCATAGGTCGTCTACAGGAGCTTGTGGCATTGTTTCTCCCATCTTGGGGGTCGTGAGTGCCGTCCGGGGGAGTTTTTGTGTGTGTCTGACGACTTAGCGTGAGTGTTGGGCAGAGATTTCATGTTACCAGGTGAGTTGTGGGTGGGGTTGCGTCTAGGCAGGTGTCGTTATCTTACCCAAAGTCGGTCTGCTGTGGCACTCAGTTTAGATCCCCCACTTCGTCCCTTGTTATGTCGCATCTGGCAGTTCGGTCGGTTGTCCCCTTCCCTTTGTCATCAGGTTTGCAAATTAAAAAAAAACACATATATGTTTAACAGCTATTTGTTGGCTTTCATTGGTTGTTTTGCCTGTGAGGCCTGTTAGTTTGGCCCGGGCTCTTAGGGATATATTTTACCCAGTCCCCTCCCCCACCCCCCATTTTCCCCCGCATGGAAGAATCTGTGCCTTTCCTGGCTAATGCTGGGGAAGGTTCGGTCTGGTGAAGGGTTGCCTGGCCTGGGCCCATGAGTTGGGGCTACATAGCCTGTGCAAAAAGGCAGTTCAGTTACATGAGTATGTGACTTTGTCAGCTGGAGGGGTCTGGGGTTCAGGAGGGACAGGGAAGCATCTCAGTCCCAGGGGACTTGTGTGGTTACTTGTAAGCACTGCTGTACTGCTCACTGTGCCTGAGTTGCTCCCAGTCGCGTATGTTGTTATGGAGATCGTGGGCGGGTGTTCCGTGGAGTCATGGCTTGGTTTCTGGCGGCAGGTGCTGTGGTCTGTGGTGGCTGTAGCTTGGTTTCTGGCGGCAGGTGCTGTGGTCTGTGGTGGCTGTAGCAGCTCTATGCCCAGGGAGTCTGCGAATGGCACCATGTTAGGACATGGGATTGTTTGTCCTTCCGGACCACTAGTTTGAAGGGGTTTCTTCTGGGCAGGGATAGGAGTTTCTCCTTAATAGGGAAGTGGTGGAGGCGCAGGATGACATCCCTGGGGTGGGGGGAGCCCTGGGGCGGAGGGCCTGATGTGCTTGGTCTATGGTAAGGTCATGAGCAGTGAGACATGGGGACATCGCCTTGAAGATCCCTGTTAGTGTGGTGAGCAACATCTCTGGAAGGACCGTTTCTGGGAGGCCTCTAATTCTCCTGGATCTATTGTTGAGGTCTTCCAGCTCATCCTCCAGGGAGGCTATTTTCCCATGTAAGTAGACAATATCTTTGGTATGTGCCACTGTAGTGGTTGAAATGCTGGAGAGTTCAGTCTCAGCTTGATCTGTGCGTGAGGCCAAGGCCTCAATATCTTTCTTTAGGCCTGAAAGCCATTTGTAGAGCTCTGTGGACATGTGGGCTTTGATGTCTGCGGTGGCCTCTCTTAGCATGTGCTGTAGGTCTTGCTTTGTGAGGGGGGCACTGGAGTCAGCTCTAGATTCTGACCTAGCTCCACTCCTGTCAGATTCTGAGTCGGAGTCCTCCATGTGCTGAGTGCAAGATGGCCTCCGCGCCTCTCTGGGTGTTCGGAACAGCGTTGCGACTGATAGAGTCAGTTCCTTGCGTTTCTTCCCGACGCTCATCGCTCGTGAGATGCAGTGGAGAGTGGGTGTTTGTATGCGGCTCGAGGTGCTGCTGTGATGCTGGGGTTTGTGCTGATGTGTGCAGGTTGAAAGCTCAGGTGAGAGGGAGCTGGGGGATCTTCCTCTGAGGTCAGACTCTGCCCCCACCAATTTGTTTTTTTAACATGCACAAGTTGTCTATACACACACATATATACGACATTTCCAGCTTTATAGTAATAGGAGGTATACATTCCTATGGTGAAACTCTGACCATGAACACCATTTTAAACTAAATTTTTCAACCATTCTGAAAAATAAAATAAATGTCAGAAGGCAGGAGGAGTACTTCTTTAAGGTTCATAATTGTGCAATGCAGTAAATATTGTTCATAGAGTGTCTTTGTAATGGTCATCTTAGTTTTCAATCTCCCACAAATGTTGGTGGAAAACTGGTCAAAAATAATTTACTAAACTCTCTAGTGAGAGGATACAGTACACTAGGGATATAATCTGAAATAATATTTTCTATGATTGCATATTTCACAGTTACAGAATTAAGTCCTTCTTACCTAAAGGTACAGATATTTCCAGGAGAAAGTATGAGATAGTCAAGTGACAAATGTGACTTCACTCCATCCATTTATCAGGATGCTTATCTTTTGGCTGGTAACTTTGACAGTTTCATTTATTTTTGTAGATGTGTAGTCGTACACTTAACTTTGACTAGGCTGCAGAAAGTCTATTACCTTCCAATGTACAGGTTTGTGATTTTCATGACATAGCACATACATTCTGTGTCTTGCAACAACTTGACAGGCATTGTTCTAAAAATGAAGGATGCAAGGAGTTAAGTTTGCACTTATGCAGGTTTTGCCTGGACCTCTAAAAATGACCCAGTGCCTCTCCCTTTGTTTTAAACATATTCACAGGATCTCCAATCTAAAAGTAATTGCCTCAGTCCCGCGGGTATTTCCATGATGTTATTAACCTTTGTTGAGAGTAGCTCCCCTGATACTTAGAACAACGTCAGACTATTCGCTAGTACGGAAACATACTGTGAATGTCAAGGTGAAAATTAAAGGTGCAGCGAAATATAATACCAATTGGTTCAGGGTATAAACCGAGGTCAGTGCCAAACAATAATCCTCTAAATCTATAGACAGAAAACTTTGCAGGATTCACATTTATTAGAAATCCTGCCAAGTTAAACTACTACTGATTTCCATTTAGTAAATATACCAAAAATGGTCATTATCGGAATGCTTGGAATCATCAATAGCTTAAAGAGACACTCAAAGCACCATAACTACTATGGCTTACACTAGTGACTACGGTGATACGAAGCTTCCAATGTAAATTCAGCATTTCATTTTCTACCATTTATATTATTATTTAGTAAACACTGGGAACTTAAATTAAACATCACATTGGTGAATTATAATGTCTTCATTCAGTCATTCAACTACTTGAACACAAACTATGTGTCACAGTGCAAGTCAGACTCTTGTGCATGCTGGAGCTGTGCTATGACCAAACTCACAACGCACAGTTCAGCACAGCTCCTGCAAGTACAAGTGTTTGATTTTAACGGCACGAGGACAGTATTTACAGTAAATTACTTGGATTGTGAAATGAGGAGGCCTGCTTCTCCGGAAAGTTGAATATTTACCAAAAAAAAAATATCTGAAAAGAAAATACTGAGCATGAATTGACAGTTTTATTTCACCATAACCAGTACAATAAGATGTAGTGGTTATGGTACTTTAATGGTCTTTGTAAAAAATCTACACCCAGCTTGTATCCCGCCGTTGGTTGATTGATTGATGCTTGTGTAGCATTGTGACCCACATTTACTGTCCATCTCATGACTTTGGCATCAGTATCCATAACGTCACTGTGTGACAAAGTTTGTGTCAGTGTGGTGTCCTCCACATGCATGCATTGTGGGACATCAGGTGAAGGCTGGCAAGATTAGTAGAGGGTGCAGTTGGCTTGCATGCCACAAGCATACAAGAGTTGTACGGTGCAGGCTCACAGTAACATTCTTCTATGAGTTAATTACACCTAGAGATATGTTGTGTTGCCTTTTGGCACAATATTACAGGTGAGAGACAAGCAGGAATTGCACAGGATTTTTGCCACTCAACCATTGTACGGGTAGAACAATTTTGTGCTTGGCTGGTGACACATAATTTCAATGTTCTCCAGGGAAATATGGGCCGTTTATTTGTTTTTGCCCCTAGGCCAAAAGTTGCCAGTCCTAACACAGGGGCATCTGTGATGTCAGCAAAGACCATCCTGTACTCTAGATATAGAAAGCCGAGGATATTCAGTGCTATAGGCATGGAAACACATAGATCCATTACTTCCACTGAACCTCTGAAATACAGCACAATGCTGCTCTAGATTATATTCCCACAGGTGCCCTCTTGTAGCTGTGATAAATGTACAATAACTGTCATTTATTCAAGTGAATAAAAATATCTATGGCCAGTTAAGTAAAATATTCAGGGCCAGTTGTTACCATTCTATTAAAGAAAACATCTGAGTTAACAGTGAATGTAAAGTGCAGATTATTGCAATCTCTAGTAATACTTTTATTATTGGACTAATGGTATAATAAAACAGCAAGCATTTAAGAATCCTCCATTTTTCACAGCAGTAACATTGTTCTCTTTTTTTCCCCCTCAACTTCGGAATAAGGTGTCAGATATATTGCAGTTAAGGTGTGTAAGATTAGAGCTGAGACATTTGTTTCTCAAAGCAATATAGGTTTGTGCTACAGCTGCTTTACTGAGGTAAAGATCAAAAATGTCTACCCTAATATACCACAATGAAAACATATTCAGATAATTCCACAAATTAGTCTCAGCTCTTAAACAAATCGAAATCTGCCAGTGCCATAGGTCTATTAAGGTATAGTTTTTATGGTTTTATATGGCTTATTATCATCTGTCAAAAAAAAAAAAAACTAATCAATATTTAATTGAAAAAAATCAGTGCCTATTAATATTTATTTTACATAAAATAAGTGTCTAGTATCTAGGGGTTCCATGGCATTACGTTGCAATGTAACATATACACATACCCATTAAAATAGTGTTGTGAGGTTGTATGGAAATAATCGTTCAGTAGGAATGCTGAACATTTTTGTCACATTCATCTTGCCCCTATTGTATACATCATTTGATTGTATAGAAATGGTGAAGGACAATACACACATTTAATGATTCAGCATGGTTATTCTAGACTACAGAAGTACGAGGAGAGAAATGAGAGAGACACAGAGATTTTGGTAAGTGGAGGGGAAAGGGGGAGTACGATATAGGCCCAGGGTGGGATGTCAAATAGACTTTTGCTGAAAAACAAGGTTACCTGCAATGAGATTGATACAGAGAGATCATTGTTATGGGCACTAACTGTGCCAACCTTCCCAAGTGAAGTATCAAAGGAGCACCAAGAACTTTTTTTTTATTATTATTTGAAATATATAACATTAGCTTACATAATTATATTAACAAATCTTTCCTAAACAATCAGTAATGCTTCCTATATGCTCTTTTTTCCCCAACGTTCTGTATAATTTAGACTTGTTACTGCATTTGTACTTGTTACTGCATTTCATAAAATCTTAATAAATATTGAACTAGAGAAAAATATATAATTATTATGGAATTGAAATTTCAAACCATTTCTCACTTAAGAACATTATTGTTTAATGACCACTATAAATAATACAGCCAACTCAAATTGAAGTTGTCAAAAAATGTTATATGTATAAAATGCAAAGCCTGGAGTAATAAACAGAATCATTGTTTATAAGTCAATTGTTGCAATGTCCAGAAATGCCTGTTTAGTTAAACTCTTTAAATTGCTATCCAGATTACTGACTTAAAGGGACACTCCAGGCTCCCAGACCACTTCTGCCCATTGGAGTGGTTTGGGTGCCAACTCCCATCACCCTTAACCCTGCAAGTGTAATTATTGCAGTTTTACCTTGCAGGGTTAAGTCCTCCTCTAGTGGCTCTCTACCAGACAGCCACTAGAGGGACTTCTGGGTTCTTAAAACCTGGAAAGTGTTTTAACCCCTTAAGGACCAAACTTCTGGAATAAAAGGGAATCATGACATGTCACACATGTCATGTGTCCTTAAGGGGTTAAACAACGCTGGACATCCATACTTTATGCATGAGGACCTCCAGCGTCACCGGAATCCCCAGGGGAAAGCATTGAATAATGCTTTCCTATGGGGAAGTCTAATGCCCGCGCGCCCATTGCCGCACATGTCCATTAGGTCTCCCCCCGCCGGCTAATGCGGAGCCTGACCCAGCGCCGAGGGACATTGGCGCTGGATTCAGGTAAGTCACTGGGATGGGGGGGTGGGAGGGAGAGGGGCACTGCCTGGCACTGGAGAGTCCCTTTAATGTAGTTAAGAAGGACTCAAAACCTTATCTAGTAAAAAAAAAAAAAGTTTAGAAAATCTCAATCATACATGGTATATTAATGTCTCTGTGAAGGGTTAACTAAGAGGCTGTCCTGGGCATTGAAATAATAGTTTTTTTTTAATAAAATGATGGGAGTCCTCTGGTCTAATAATTACAACCCACAAGATGGAGGATGGGGTAGAGTCCACTTGTCAGGGCCCTAACCAGTATGTTTTCCCTCAAAAGCCCATGTGGAGAAATAGAGGTTATATGATGTTCTTCCCTGCTTATGGCAGGTTCCAGTGGAATTCCTGTTATTATTTTAATAATTTAGTTGGGTTTGAGACAGCTTGTTATTACACGATGGAGTCAGACAAACCCCAGCATTCATCACTTTAAAATTTTTGTTTCACTTTCAGAGCCACAGAGGAGAGCATTGTATTGTGTTACTTTGTTGCCACTTGTCTAGTATTACCATTTGTCTGGTTTTACTAGGTTTAGAATACATAATTTAGTCAATAATGGTGATGATGGTTTCTATACTTTCCAAATGAATGATTTCCTATGGTTTCCTACAGAGTTGAAACCTTTATCATTAGTTGTAAAAGTAAGAGCCATTAGCAAATACCATTTTTTATGCAATGCCAAATATTAAATAGGTACAATCTTGACGCTACGTTTTACTGGCCAACCTAGCTGCTACTTCCTAAAATGCCTGGCACATGATATCAAACAAACTTCGTCCCTATTTAAATGAACAATTCACATAAGAGAAACTAACCTCAAAAGATCTATATATATATATATATATATATCAGGTATAGCACAAAAGCATAGCTTACTACATAAATTCATCGTACCTGTTTCCTGCTAAGGTCAACCACAGAGTGAAGTACATATGCACATGTATAGTCTTTATTTACTAACAGAGTGGTGTTGCTATATGTTTTTCTGTGCTTTACCAGCAAATCCCTAATGTGCAAGTGGTCAGAATCTCTGCAAGCAGATGTTATCGGAGGTCAGCCAGTAAAAAAAAAAAACAGCACCATAATTGAAAACCAGTCAGTAATTATTAGCTGCTACTAACTACTACATACGTTTTCTTGAGTGTAGCGCTGAGTGTGATAAAATAATACAACAGTGAATAGTGCTCTTAATTGCACTTACCCTCTTTTACACACTTGTATACATGAAAAGAAAGGGAAAAAAAATAGACAAATAATTGTGCAGTATGTTTAAGCTGAATTAACAAAATTTCTTTTGTGAATTCTGAAGATAGAGTCAAGTTCACTCACATTTATTAGAGCCTTTTATAGATATAGGGCTCTAAACTTCCTGGCATCTGTGTCTTTTAGGGTAGACCACACGACCCCCCTCTCACGATATACGTATACGTGTTCTCCTCCAAGTTTAGATAGAAAAAAGACACAGGTAATCTGATCTGAGCGTAGTATTTCCAAATACTATAAATATCAATAAAAAAATAAGATATAGTATTGCTCACCTTTTTTAGAGCCTTTGTTAACCGGCTCTAAGTGTATTGGCCTAGTGTCAATTTGTGGGGTGACACTACCCCTTTCTGGAATCACTTCGACAGGATACAGCAATGAAGGTTGAGTATAAAAATATATTTATTATAAAATGAATATTCTAAAATTATGTATACAGTTTTACTAGAAAATAATAAAATTTGAAATATCATATATAAAATACAAATATTTGTTGCCAAAACGCGTTTCGCCGTCACACGGCTTCCTCAGTCGGCTTCTGATCTTCTTCTGAATGAAATCGCTTATATGTCTTTAAATCGACCGCCAAAATCTCCTAATCTTTAGTCCGGTGTGTTTCCAGTGGTTCGGGTTGATGTCGTCGCGTCACTTCCGGTCCTCCGTACTACATCTCCCATGGTGCTGTGCGGATCTCGGCGTCACTTCCGGTGTGTGTCAGCGGTGTTATGGGGAATTGAGTCCAAAGTGGCATCGTTGTATAGTCCGTTTTTAGTTCGTGATTGTATTTCAAGCATATAAATCATATGTTCCGGGTGGAAGTAGAACGAGATAATTGTAACGTTAATATTCAAGAACAACTAACAGAAATGTGTAAATATTAAGATGACAATAAATAGAAATAAAATTATAAAAAGGATAATACATTATAGATTTGTCTATATTTGGTTACTTTGTTTAGTGTCATATGTCCACCCCTGCAGGTTTGGCTGGGGGTTGTTTTTATCCTTCAGACAGTGAAGGTGGAATACGAAAAAGATGCAATAGAAATAATTGGATCCCTTAATATTTCTAGCAGCATGGATTCTGAAGATTCTAAGGGTTACAAGTTATTTCTGTTTTAAAGAGTGTGAAATTAGCGATTTGTTCTGACATAAAAAGTCTCCGAGTCTTTTCCAATATGGGTTGTGATCATATAAATGTCCTTGATTGTTATTTAGTCAGGGATGGTGATGGAATGTGGATATTAGTAATGTAATATATTAGTAATGATTTTTATGGAGAATACAGTCTGTTGAAGGAATATTTGACAAATGAATTTAAACAAAGAGGAGTGGTTAGCACTAAAAGCACTTCAGAAGAACAAAGAAAAAGTAATCAAACCAGCCGATAAGGGGGGTGGGATTGTAGTTATGAGAACGGAAGATTATCTACAAGAAGGCCTAAGACTAGTTGGAGATGGGGACACATATGAAAAGTTATCAGGTAACCCGACATTTACCATTAAGACAAAATTTGAAAATTTATTACAGAGGGGAAAAGAAATAGAGATATTAAATGAAAAAGAATATAAATACCTCAACATCATGAAACCAAAAATCCCTGTTTTTTATCATTTACCAAAAATCCACAAAAATGCCACCAATCCTCCAGGTAGACCGATAGTCTCAGGCATAGGCTCGGTATCAAGTAGACTATCGGAATACCTGGACAAGTGCCTACAACCAATCGTACAAAAAACTAGAAACTACCTCAAAGACACACTCAATATTATTCAAATTTTACAAGAAATACAGTGGGAATCAGACTACATTCTAGTCACCGCAGATGTGAGCTCACTATACACAATCATCTCACACACTAGAGGAATAGAAGCCACACAATTTTTTCTGAAGAATGATGATTTTTATCCAGATGAACAAATTAATTTTATAACAGAGGGAATAGAACTCATTTTAAATAATAACTATTTTTGGTTTAACAACGAATTCTTTTTACAAAAAGTCGGTACTGCTATGGGGACCAGGTTCGCTCCTAGCTATGCAAATCTCTTCATGGCATTTTGGGAGGAGAGGTTCATAAATAACAACAAGGACTGGGAGACGAACCTGGTCTCCTATAAGCGGTACATAGATGATATATTTTTTATCTGGAAGGGCTCAGAGGATCTTTTAAAGTCATTTTTAACTTTTTTAAACACCAATGACTGGGGAATTAAATTAACCACAGAATACAGTAAAGTAAGCGTAAATTTTTTAGATCTCACAATTTTTATAGAAGAAAACCAAATTAAGACAAAAACCTTTTTTAAATCAGTAGATGTAAACAATTACATTTTTTTAAACAGCTGTCACTTTTCACCCTGGTTAAAAAATATCCCAAAAGCACAGATAATGAGGATCCGCAGAAACTGCACAGACATAAGTACGTTTGAAACCCAAGCCATAAGAATAAAAGAACAGTTTATAGAGAAGGGTTATGAAGAAAAATCCCTTGTAGATACTATTAAACAAATAGAAACAATGGACAGATCCTCTCTATTGAAATATAAACAGAAAACCACAAAAGAACACAACATCCTACCCTTCATTAGTAATTTTAATCAAGAAAGTAACAGAATAAAACGAATAATTAGCAAACACTGGCCGATGCTTAGGAACGACCCAATGCTGTACTCGATTCTACCAGAGAAGCCTAGATTTATATACAGGGGAGCACCCAATCTGAAACAAAAACTAGTACATAACCATATAAAAGACAAAAAACCCACCCCTTTCTTTCAAAAGAAAGGTTTTTTCGGCTGTGGCCTATGCTCAGCCTGCAAAAACACAAAGAGTGTAAAAAGACACGTTACAGAATTTTCGGATTCAAAGAAAGAAAACAAATACAAAATAAGAGAAATGACTACATGTTTTTCAAAAAGAGTGATATATCTACTACAATGTTCCTGCAATCTCCTATATGTGGGCAGAACCAAGCGTCCTTTATACGTGAGAATAAATGAACATATACGAAACATAAAGAGAGGATATGATAAACATAGCGTTTCCAACCATTTTAAAGAGGTACACAACAACGATCCCCAATTTCTAAGTTTCTCGGCTATACAGAAAATCACCTTAAATTGGAGAGGGGAAGATGAAATAAAGAAGCTAGGAAAAATCGAGACAAAGTGGATTTTTAATTTGAACACCCTAGCCCCCCATGGTTTGAATGCGGATTTCGAACTTTGCCATTTCCTTTAACCTCTTAACCTTTTAGACTTTTTATTAAATTTTAAAAAAGGTGAGGTCCTGTTCATATTTATATACAAAGGATTTTTTTAAATTTTAAAATCTTAAATCAAACCCTTCTAAGAATTTCATGCCTACAGCAATTGCACCACAACCAAATTAAGAATTTCTTGAAAATAAACTCAAAGACCAATTCAAAGTCAAATATTCCTTCAACAGACTGTATTCTCCATAAAAATCATTACTAATATATTACATTACTAATATCCACATTCCATCACCATCCCTGACTAAATAACAATCAAGGACATTTATATGATCACAACCCATATTGGAAAAGACTCGGAGACTTTTTATGTCAGAACAAATCGCTAATTTCACACTCTTTAAAACAGAAATAACTTGTAACCCTTAGAATCTTCAGAATCCATGCTGCTAGAAATATTAAGGGATCCAATTATTTCTATTGCATCTTTTTCGTATTCCACCTTCACTGTCTGAAGGATAAAAACAACCCCCAGCCAAACCTGCAGGGGTGGACATATGACACTAAACAAAGTAACCAAATATAGACAAATCTATAATGTATTATCCTTTTTATAATTTTATTTCTATTTATTGTCATCTTAATATTTACACATTTCTGTTAGTTGTTCTTGAATATTAACGTTACAATTATCTCGTTCTACTTCCACCCGGAACATATGATTTATATGCTTGAAATACAATCACGAACTAAAAACGGACTATACAACGATGCCACTTTGGACGCAATTCCCCATAACACCGCTGACACACACCGGAAGTGACGCCGAGATCCGCACAGCACCATGGGAGATGTAGTACGGAGGACCGGAAGTGACGCGACGACATCAACCCGAACCACTGGAAACACACCGGACTAAAGATTAGGAGATTTTGGCGGTCGATTTAAAGACATATAAGCGATTTCATTCAGAAGAAGATCAGAAGCCGACTGAGGAAGCCGTGTGACGGCGAAACGCGTTTTGGCAACAAATATTTGTATTTTATATATGATATTTCAAATTTTATTATTTTCTAGTAAAACTGTATACATAATTTTAGAATATTCATTTTATAATAAATATATTTTTATACTCAACCTTCATTGCTGTATCCTGTCGAAGTGATTCCAGAAAGGGGTAGTGTCACCCCACAAATTGACACTAGGCCAATACACTTAGAGCCGGTTAACAAAGGCTCTAAAAAAGGTGAGCAATACTATATCTTATTTTTTTATTGATATTTATAGTATTTGGAAATACTACGCTCAGATCAGATTACCTGTGTCTTTTTTCTATCTAAACTTGGAGGAGAACACGTATACGTATATCGTGAGAGGGGGGTCGTGTGGTCTACCCTAAAAGACACAGATGCCAGGAAGTTTAGAGCCCTATATCTATAAAAGGCTCTAATAAATGTGAGTGAACTTGACTCTATCTTCAGAATTCACAAAAGAAATTTTGTTAATTCAGCTTAAACATACTGCACAATTATTTGTCTATTTTTTTTCCCTTTCTTTTCATGTATACAAGTGTGTAAAAGAGGGTAAGTGCAATTAAG
The DNA here is from genome assembly GCF_036172605.1 of Pelobates fuscus. Lineage (NCBI taxonomy): Eukaryota > Metazoa > Chordata > Amphibia > Anura > Pelobatidae > Pelobates > Pelobates fuscus. Next base: position 335,420,224 of record NC_086318.1, on the reverse strand, counting down.
AGCACTATTCACTGTTGTATTATTTTATCACACTCAGCGCTACACTCAAGAAAACGCAGGTTTTCATTGTCGATTTTTGGTGATCTTTTATATGTGGTGGGTTTTATAGGAGTACCCACGGAGTGTTTTAGCGGCTATTTTCTCTAAACTGTACACGAATACAAAAAGCGCCACCTATTCCACATTTTTGTGCACTTTGAACTAACTACTACATGTTGTTAATAGCAACAGCATTTGGCAATTAGTACCGACTCAGGGTTGGATTCTCTTAGCAGAGTAAGGGTTTATTCAGACAATAGCAATCCTGCCGTAGAAGTCTGCGGGATAATTGTTATTCAGTATGCAGAGTAAAACCTTACTCTGCTGGAAAATCTCGTCAAAGGTTTGGAACGAGCCTACCGTTGGGTATTTATGAAACATATCAAAGAAAAAGCTGGTGAGATAGCTCAGGGGGCAAATGCATCGTCACTAGAATCTGTTCAACCCTTGGATATTGTGGGTTCAAATCCTAGCAGGCAACCCTTCATCCTACTGAAGTAGATAAAATGAGTACCATTAAATTGGGTAACAGTAACATCTTTTTTTGCCCTGGATGTTGGGCAAAAGTAACATCCTCAGGGTGTACTTGGAAACCAGAGCAATCCGAATGTACATTTTCTGGTTAAATACTTTATTATTAATTCTTGCACACAATTCATACATTCCTATTCACGCATTCAAGTAGTCATGACACATTCAAGCAAATTACTAGCTCATAAATGTTGTCACATAATACACATCCCTACATATCCCTTCTATATACACATATATGCGCGCACACAATATGTATTTCTGTAAGGGACATATTTAAGTATGATTATGATAAAATGTACGTGAGGTAGTGTGAACAGGGCCTACATAGCAAAAATCTGAATACATTTATGCCCTTTACCTCTAGAACAATCCACAATCATGTAATAATACCACGATAATTTGAGGGTTGTTGTCTGAAGTTGTTGCAAGACTAGATTGCCTCTCAATACATTCTCTTGTTAAATTATAGTTCTAAGTAAAAGACTTTAAAATAATCACCTACAGTACATTGATTCAGAAAGAGGAAATAAAAACACTTTATTACATTCAACCTCTGAATCTCTTCAAATTCAACCTATATATAGATTTTAAAAATACACTGCTCTGTTTGCATCAAAAACGCATACACACTCGCACACTGCGTGTTTCAACGAGAGCAGATTTCATCCATTTTCCTTGGATAGTGCTTAACTGCCGCTCCAAAGATACAAAGATAACAACATATTCTTTAGTTTACAGTGTTAAAAGCGCCTGGGATTCTTAGCTTACTCTTCAGGAATGCAAATACCCCAGAACAAATGGGTGACAAGTGGATAATGATGCTGTACGTTTTAAATACAAGGAAAACCTGAGCCCTGCTTTGCTTTGAAAACCCCAACAATACTGGATAAATTGATTAGAAAGTCCACATTCTTCAAGAAACTATACTGAACAGAAAAGTTGATGGATGAATAAATAATATATACAGAAAATTATTCATGAATTATAGCTTAGTATTCCCATTTACTAATATATGTTTACACTTTCTCTCTCTCTCTCTAAATATAATATATATACATATTTATTTTTTGTAAATTTATTTTTATTATTACTAATTTAAAAAATAATAATTGTGAAAGTGTGAATAATATTAATAATCACATCAAGGTGCAATACAGAAGCTTTGACAGATCTATACAACTCTGTTTACGGAGCAAAAACAAATACATGCATATTCAATATCCAACAGTACATTCTACTCAAAGGTATTACAGGCTAAGGACCTATGATACCTGAACGTATTTGCATTCATAATATTCAACTGCCTGCATTACATGCCAAAAGTAGTTTGTGATTTAAATTATTCATTTAACCTTACACTTGAAGTTTAATATGCCTAATAGTCTTGCTTAGTGATAAGGTATGTTATTCTACAGCTAAATATTATAGAAGGTTGTTAGGAGAAAGAGCGATGGATACTTCTAAAAGCACATTTATAAGATGAGTAGAGAGAAACCTCTCTTGATTGACATTTTGCTTTTGAGCTTCTCAGGGTAAAATGTACAATTCGGCATTATTTGTGATATCATATATTAAGAGATCAAATATGAAGGTATTGATTGAAATGGAGAAGACATGTACAGCAATGCAATATAAATGCATTTGCTGATTTACTGGAGATCACATTGAGAGAATATCTGGAACGTGTGTGTGTATGTGTGTGTGTTTATGTGTGTGTGTGTGTGTATGTGTGTTTGCCATACACTTTCTTTTAGAGAGGTCTGATCAATCTTATTTTGCTTGAAATCACCATAGTAAATGAAGCGTTTGCAAGTGAACAGGAAACAAAACAAAGCAAAAAAATTTATGATTATTTTAACAAAGTCTATAGTAAATTGTTATCTACATGCTCAAGAAAGACATGAGGAATCTATTTATCAATGTCACTCAGCTACACAACTTGCATATAGCACTTCAGTTTTGAAAGAAACATACCTGAAATGAAGACAGGTTACTATGATTTATTAGAGATAACGAACATCTAGGTTTGATCCTCCCTGTAAATACTGCAGAATATCTGTTATCTGTGTCTATGAGCATAAGGAATATTAATTTAAGGGTTGTACACATTATTATTACTGGTGTTGGTATTTATAAAGCGCCAACAGATTCTGCAGCGCTGTACAATTAGTGGAGAACGTACAATATACACAAACAAATACAAGAGATAGAGAGAGCCCTGCCGGTAAGCTAATAACTAGCCATTGGAGCTCTTTTATACAAAGTGCTTAGCTAGACAGCCCGTGAGCTTACAATCTAAAAAAATACAATGGGGATTTGAGACAAGAGGTACACATGTATACTTCATGTTAAAGAAAGAGACAGTTTAAAGAAAAGCCAAAGTAATTCATGTAACCTTAATGACAATACTAAAACTATGCATGGTACAGTTCTAAAAACTGATAAACTTAATATCTACACAGAAAATTCACTAGAACAAATAGCCAAAGAACATAGTTATGTGTTAATTACATTTCTTGGATTTACAGACTAACACTTAAGAAACCTGATACATATTAATTGAAACTGAAATTGTATTCGCTGTTTTTTTTAAAAAAATACAAACACACTCACCTATAGGCCTGAAAAAAACAGCATGTTCACAGGTACAAAAGCTGCTGCTTGACTTAAATACGATCCAAATTGACACATTTTGTGCCAGTAATGCATTGATGGTGGAGTGTTCAGCTGAGTGCAAAGTGAGTGTGTGTGTGTTACTGTGCATATGGGGTAGTTACAAGAGTAGTTGTCATCTCAGTGAACTGCAGATTACTGGATGTGGGGTCTCTGCAATATTTAATATAAAATCACTGTTTGACTCAGAACCTATCTTTGAAAGTGCAATGCTTTTAGCTTACATAGTAAATTTGACAACATTTCACATCCGTGATTATTACCCTTTGAAAATTAAATATGCATTCACTTTTTCCCCCAGCTAATCTTTCCACTTATACTTAATTCAGATATATAATAGCTAGGGAACTCCTCCAAAAGGAAAATTGTGCCTGGGCTCAATAGTTCCTAATCATCTTCACACATAGTTTAATAGTGCAGTATAGTGTAATAGAGCATTGTGGAATATGCAGGTGTGCTACACTATTAATTAATAATAATAAAAATGCTATATCCAGAGAAATTGATTATCAGCTCCCCTGCTCAGTGGGCTATGCTATCTCTGCACGTGCATGTACAGCACTATAGTATAGGCAGGCATGTGTTAAATGTAATAATAATGCTAATTTAGTGATATTGATTAGCAGTAAGGTGTGCTATCACTGTCAGTGTGTTGTACTGCAATATGGAATATGCAAGCTCCTTACTAATGATTTAATTTTATAAATATTAATAATAGTTACCGTATTTCCAGAGCCATTGATTATCAGCTCCCTTTGTCAATTGGATTTGCTATCCCTGAAAGTGAATTTGACATCACTATAATAAATACAGGCATGTGAAAAATATAATAATAATAATGATTTTTTCAGAGACGTTGATTATCCAATAGGTGTGCTATCACTGTCAGTGTGTTGTACTGCATTTTGGAATATGCAAGCTCCATATGATATAACTGTATGATTAATAATACTAATAGTTATGTCCTGAGCCATTGATTATCAGTTATGTCTGCTCAGCGAGAGCCCCTGCTATATTGCATTGTTCAGCCTGCGGCCAGTCACAGCTCATTGCCTCCAATAAAGGGGCTTGCTGGTCTGTTGCCCTGCTGTTAGCACACACAATGAATGGGGACACTTGCTTAGCCATTACAGCTCCACTGTTTAATTGGCTCAACCAGTGAATGGGACAGTAACACCTCACCAGTTAGTCTGCTTAATCAGGCACAGCCAGGAACCAGAGCTCCATCACTGGGTGACAGGAGAACAGCCAGTAAATAGCAGCCAGGAACCAGAGCTCCATCACTGGGTGACAGGAGCCCAGATATTAAATACCAGATACCAGAGCTCCATCACTGGGTGACAAAAGCCAAGTTAATAAATAGCAGCAAGATACCAGAGCTCTATCACTGGGTGACAGGAGCCCAGCCAGTAAATAGCCAGGAACCAGAGCTCCATCACTGGGTGACAGGAGAACAGCCAGTAAATCGCAGCCAGGAACCAGAGCTCCATCACTGGGTGACAGGAGCCCAGTCAGTAAATAGCCAGGAACCAGAGCTCCATCACTGGGTGACAGGAGCCCAGCCAGTAAATAGCCAGGAACCAGAGCTCCATCACTGGGTGACAGGAGCCCAGATAATAAAAAGCCAGATACCAGAGCTCCATCGGTGAGTGACAGGAGCCCAAAAAATAAACACCAGATACCAGAGCTCCCTCACTGTGTGACAGGAGCCCAGATAATAAATAGCCAGATAGCAGAGCTCCATCACTGGGTGAGAGGAGCCTAGATAATAAATAGCCAGATACCAGAGCTCCATCACTGGGTGACAGGAGCCCAGATAATAAATAGCCAGATACCAGAGCTCCATCACTGGGTGACAGGAGCCCAGATATTAAATAGCCAGATACCAGAGCTCCATCACTGGGTGAGAGGAGCCTAGATAATAAATAGCCAGATACCAGAGCTCCATCACTGGGTGACCGGAGCCCAGATAATAAGCAGCCAGATACCAGAGCTCCCTCACTGGCTGACAAGAGCCCAGATAATAAATAGCCAGATACCAGAGCTCCATCACTGGGTGACAGGAGCCCAGATAATAAATAGCCAGATACCAGAGCTCCATCACTGGGTGACAGGAGCCCAGATAATAAATAGCCAGATACCAGAGCTCCATCACTGGGTGACAGGAGCCCAGATATTAAATAGCAGCCAGATACCAGAGCCCCATCACTGGGTGACAGGAGCCCAGATATTAAATAGCCAGATACCAGAGCTCCATCACTGGGTGACAGGAGCCCAGATAATAAATAGCCAGATACCAGAGCTCCATCACTGGGTGACAGGAGCCCAGATATTAAATAGCCAGATACCAGAGCTCCATCACCGGGTGACAGGAGCCCAGATAATAAATAGCCAGATACCAGAGCTCCATCGCTGGGTGACAGGAGCCCAGATAATAAATAGCCAGATACCAGAGCTCCATCGCTGGGTGACAGGAGCCCAGATAATAAATAGCAGCCAGATACCAGAGCTCCATCACTGGGTGACAGGAGCCCAGATATTAAATAGCCAGATACCAGAGCTCCCTCACTGGGTGACAGGAGCCCAGATATTAAATAGCAGGAGCCCGTTAATAGTTTAGCGTTCCCCAGCGCTGCTCCTCATTGAAGCCGCGGACTGTGTGTGGTATCCTGTTACCGGGCAGCGCTGAGGGCAGCGGCTCGGCGGAGCGGGATCTCTACTACTGGAAGTTTAGCTGAGGGAGCCGAGGCAGGAGGTCCAGATGGAACGCTTGGACCAGAGCAGGCCGAGCTCCCATTGGCCGAGCCGGAGACTATTCTATCTCTCCTCCCCGTGATTGGCTGTCCGTCCAGCCTGCCCCGAGCTTTGATTGGCGGCCGAACGCTGTCACTCTCGCCGGGGCCCCGCCCCCTCCCTGTCCTCCTAATTGATATTATTGGAGTGTGGAGCAGTCAGAGGGCTGGCAGGCTGGGACTGAGCACATCGCCACACCGGCAGGCAGGCTGGCACTGAGCACATCGCCCGCCCGGCAGGCTGGCTGGCACTGAGGAGGTCGTACCCTGCCCCGGTGCAATGTGACACACACTCACACCTATCTCCACAGAGAGCAATACTGAGAGAGCCACAGGCTTCCACGTCCACAGTAACTCCCAGCATCCAGAGGCAGCCAGCATCCCTATTGACACCATCACCCTGACCCATGCACAATGGTTGTACGGCTCTGGTACCCTCCATGGATTACCCTCGCTGGCTGCCTGCTTGGCTTTGCACACATGGTGGGATCCCAGTCAGTGAAGGAAGGTAGGTGATCTCCTCTCATTCTGCTGCATGGAGAAAAATACAAAGTTTTATTTTATTTTTTATTGTTCTCTCATGTGACCCTTTCCCCCCCTCTTTTACTAGTTTTTATTGAATAATTTTACCTATATTTGAGTACAGGTCTGAGAGGGGGTATGGGGAGCCTGAGGGGGTATGGGGAGCCTGAGTTTTTTGGGGGGATAAGAGGCATATTGGAGAGTATGGGAGGTCTGAAGGGGTATGGTGGGATGTGAGGATGTATGGGGGGGGGGATCTGAGGGAGTATGGGGGGATATGTTACAGTATGAGGAAGAAGTGGATGGCGAGAGTTGTCTCTGTTATGAAGAAAGTGTCTGAGTTTTCACGTCATGGGAAGAAAGAAGAGCCACTACGCTTAGGATTGTCCCCAGAGAGGTAGGTTGTTTAGTTATATTAAGTATCAGCTCTATTTATAATATTCCGTTTAGGGAGCTACTCCTTGCCAGCCTGATTACTGTAGAGAGCTGGGTCATGTCATGGGGTTTTCCTAAGGCTTTTATTTTATTTCTGTATCTCATACTTTCCACTTGTGCCATGCAGTGTGATCGCCAGCATTGTTTGTCATGGACAGAGAGGTACCCTGCAAAGGGGCAGTGTTAATGGAGGGTCATTATTCCAGCTGAGCTGCACTGCACCCACACTTATAAGGATGGGGGTGTCACGCTGTAAGGTGCAGGTCTTTGTCGGTTTTAAGGATGCAGCCTGGGTTGTTGTTTTTTTTTCACAAGTGTCACAATCAATTACTGCTAATGATTGCAACACCTCTGCAAAAACATATGGCTGCAACGTCTGGCTCCTATCTTAATGCAGGTAGACCTCATGTCATAGCTAGGGCATTAGTGCATAACCTTGGCACACCACGTGGTGCTGAACTGCATCCCCCATCACGCTCAGCCTCAGCTAGAGCATCATGGGCAATGTAGATCAGAAATGAATGGGGCGCCAGGGTTAGCTAGACATCACTGTCACAGGGCAATCCAGATATTCAGGTAGAGCCCCAGTACCATGCAGTGCCTGTAGAAGGAGCATAGTGAACGGTGATAGTGCTGGAGCAAACTTCATGTGTCACCTTCTTTCTGCTAAAATATTCTCTTGTGTACACAGAGACAAAGGTATACAAATTATCCACATATTTACTATGTGGCTATAGGAAACATGAGCTGCATATACAATATATCTGTATGCCTGTACTGTACCATAGGCTGCTGTCCAGGCTTATCAGATGCAGTGGGTGCTCATTTTAATACTTTAAGGATTTATCACTCAAAGGCTTAATACAGCATTTCTCTACAACCTTTCTTTTCCCAAGGCATATAACCAAGATACTGTCAGTCATGGAATGTTAATGTATCCATTAATAAGGTTTAGGGATAAGAATGGGTCAGTTCATCTGCACCTATGGATAAAGGGAGAAGAATTAGAATACGAGTCCTGGGAATTGAATCGCAGAAGGGTGCTGCTCCAAGGGATGAGGGGAGGAGGGGGGTGTTGATTAAACTTTCAGGAGAGTTGGATGAGAATTAAGACGAAGCTTTAGGATAGGTGCAGCAGTTAAAGTGAAGTCATCCCTCAGCCCCTGTCTAGGTACAGGGGAAGATTGCGGTACACACAGTGCCCCCAGAGTCCTGGGGATGCATTATGCAGATCACAGCTCTGTGTCAGCATTGAATGATCCAGCCAAACAGGACCCAAACTGCATTATCAGACAGCAGATAAAGACAGGCTGCTGCATTCTCCTGGAAGCAGGTTTTACATTGGGCTGTCCTGAGAATTTGGATGGCAGTGGAAAAGATCAGTCTCCAAACGCTTGGAGGCGAAATATATCTATTTCTGCTCCTTCTGCTTGAATCCACACGTCTCATTGTTGAAGCATTACATCAGGGTAGCGATGTGGAAGTATCTGCTTTGGGGGGTACTCTTGACACACATACTAAGCTTGAATAAAGGCAATCAGGGACCCTGAACAGCATCACCTAAGAAAATGACACCAGCATGTCTGATATATACTATAATATATAATTAATCCATGTGTACCAGATTTCAAAGTAATACCAGCATTAAAATAGAAATTATTCCGTCAATACAAAACAAAAGCAGACATATATTATTTATTATCAGGATTATAAGAATATTTATTCATTTAATTGCTTTTTAGCCATGACAGAATTAATCAGGTAAATTGATCTGCAAATGCACTGTTTGTTTTCACCCTGGTAAACATACATAGCACATCACCTTAAAAATAGTTCTTATTGATCAGGCAGATATTTAGGCCACTGCAGAGGAGAAAACGCTGTCAGGTGAGGGTGAACATCTAAATAATGAATTTTTGAGCACCCTGGAATTGTTTTATTATTACATCCCTCCCAGCAGATGTGAACGTTTTATGCAAGAATGTTAGGGAGGAGAAAGTGTGTTGTTGGAGAATGTCAGCTTCTTTTTCACAGATTAGGTCTGTATGTTTTTGCATACTGTGTGGTATGTTTTTGTTCAAAGATGAGATTGATTCTGTGCAGCATATTCTAGCCCTGCTGGCTGTCAGCAGCAGCTGGGGGTTATAGCTCAGTGTTGTGTGCCCAGATTCTAGCTCTCAACCCTTGGACAAAGCATGATCACAGAAAATGATCAGTTTTCACCTTTATTAGGGCTGTAGGGTATTTGTTCTGAATTTTCGAACTGTGAAACATTCTTACACAGTAGAGTGTGATAAATATGTATGTGTGTGTGTGTATTTACATATATACAAATATATATTTATATATTTTACATATTTTATACATTATTTACATTTTATACACATTTGATAATATATATGTATGTGTGTGTGTGTATATATATATATATATATATATTATCAAATATGTATAAAATTTAAATAGTTTAAAAAACAAATAAAACAATTAAAAATAATTATGAGACATGACTTTATGTTGCATTGGTTATATATATATATATATATATATATATATATATATATATATATATATATATATATATATATATATATATATATAATATTACTATTCATATTTACTCATAAGTATTTCTTTAATTATTTAACAAATATTTTATATTCTAATAGTATAAAACAAAAAAAAAAGTAGTTCATGAACTTATATGAACCACACAATGTTCCTATCTAATTTAGTATTTTCAGTTATTTAATGGATTGCTTCTGCTATTAGACCCAGTGATATTTTTCAGTATTGATTTTTTGTATTGTGCACTCAGTATAAAACTTGCCGCAGATTTTTGAAGTTATATATTGCTGGCAACTTTTGCTGTAGAGAATGGCTAGTATACTTTTTTACTCTATTTAACCCCTTAAGTACACATGTCATGTGTGACATGTCATGATTCCCTTTTATTCCAGAAGTTTGGTCCTTAAGGGGTTAAAGGATATCAGCAATTTATCACTGGTTTGAGTAAAACTTTGTATCAAAATCTATCATTTCTTGTTAGACTTTCATTTGCAAATGTTGGCTCTTAATAAATCATTACATAGAAAATAAACTGTTGTCAATAAAAAGTTGACACAAGCTCTAAATATTCTATTTTGAACAGTATTTTTTACTCATCGTTAGTGACATTAGTAATGAGTCACAGTCATAATATGTGTAAAGTCGGTGTAGTTAAAAGTATGTTTGTGTATATATAGAGTGTTTAAGTAGAGATTTATATTTATATATATATATATATATATATATATATAATTATTATTTTCTTTTTTTTGCATATTCATAAAAATTAAGTTTTTGTTATATGTTGAAATTAATATACACTGTGTGTTTTTTTTTTTTTCACGATCAATGCCAATTGCACATATTTATAGAATCCAGCATTGATGTAGATGTAAAATAATAAAAAAAAAATAATAATTTATGATGCCATAGTAAACAAGCTTATAATAATTGAAAATAGTTTTATTTTCATATGGGGTAGTCTTTGTACTAACCAAATGCAAAAAATATGTTTTAAGAACTATAAATAAGCAAATAATACATTTGCCATTAATTATTTTTCAGTTATTTTGCTGGATTCCAAAGCACAACAGACCGAACTGGAATGGATATCTACACCCTCCAGTGGGGTAAGATCCTGTTTATATACCACTAAGAAAAATATTTTTTTGCTGCAAATCAGTTTCACATGCTTCCATAAATGTCTATATATTATAATAAAGAAAAGTACGTTTTTTTTTATATATTGCTGATTTAATATAAATTAAAGTGTTATTACACAGTAAATATTTTCCTACTTAAAATAGATGGTTCCCCTTTGCAGTATAAGTGGTTACAGACTTGTGTAAAAACTACATTTATTCAATATATCCTGGAGTCTCAGATATCAGTACACAAACTGGTCACATTCACATCTAGTACATGAATTTGAATATGATAATGTGTGTGTTGTAGTTGACTTTCTCTGGATGTTAAATACGACACGTTAGCATGCTACAGATAGTTCAGTACTTAGGAGATAATTACCAAGGGGCAGAGGATTAACTATCAGATATTGGAATCTCTTGAGCTCCGCATACTGAACACAGTATCCTTGAAACTGTTAAGCAATTATACATACCATCAGAGTACATATTTTGCCTTCTTAGTAATGCATATTGAGAAAATTGAATATGGCATTATAGCCATAGAAACCCAAATTGCAAAACCATATTGTTTAATAGTTTATTTTTTTTAGTGTGATCACATTTATAATAAGTCTGATTTTACTTTAGTTATTTTTCTAACTTCAGTTTTGTGATGGGATTCCATCCTATCAGTTGCTATGTGACCTCCTGAATATCCATAACAATGGTCGCACCAAGTAAATAAGTACTAGGGTAACGCTAATACGTCTTGTTGTTCATGGATTAAAGTAAAATTCTCCAAGGATTTTGGATCTTTTCATGTTCGACTTAAAATACGTGGGATATCTTCTCTTTATCTTTCTTAACAAAAACATTGAACGAGAAAAACCATCAACAAAAAAATTGTAGTTTGGATCCAAGGAAATGTGTTACGTCTTTTTAGTCAATTTCACATGATAATCCTACAGACCCTTTATAAATTAAAAAAAAAAAAAAATGGATACACATAACACACATACACATCTCTTTACACACTACACAATAGTACTCAGTACTATAAGAATCCTCACAATTCCATAATACTATGTCAAATTTGATAAAAGTAAGGACATCACATACATAAATGTTTATTTTAAGTTTTATAACTCTAAGGTTAGTTCAAACTGTCTTAAATTATACTTCTGGCACTTATTTTGCAAATGTGTATTTAATTAGTAAAATAATGCTAAACAATCAAAATAATGAATAGGGAATGAGGCACTGATACATGCTAAAGTGTATATATGTGTATATATGTGTATATGTATATGTATGTATGTGTATATATATATAGCTAAAACATAATGCAAACAGAAAAAAACAAGAATGAATCACTCCATGTATATATATTGGGTGATTCATATTTTTTTCTGGTCACATTATTCTTTAGCTCCCAATTCTCCCATCCTACATTTTGAGAAATACAGCTTATAATTCATTTCTTTAAGTATAAGGAAGCGGGAGCAAATCTTGACTCCCATTTATCAAGTGTCAACTCAATACTTTGCTCCTTCATACTGTTCTATAATAATTTAGTGATTTATCCCTTGCAAACTGTTTCTTTCCCTTGGCTTGGTTAATGTATTTTATATGCTTACCCTTAGCTTAAAATTCAAAGGGCAAACTGAGTGGGATTTTTTTAAATGTGTATTTTACAGTGCAATGCATCACAGTAAAGAACTACTCCCCCCAAGTGAAAATATTTTGGAAATCATGCAGTGAAAGAAGGGTTAATTTCAATGTGTACAGTTGATACACTGTAGATTGAATTCATCACTTTGAAATGCACAATTGGACATGGGTATTTTTGTCATCTATACCAAATACCATTTCCTTCTAGTATTTGTGTTGATTAAAATACATGACTTCTCTTACTGATAGAATGTTGAGAATAGTATATATGAAAGTGTTCCTCCACATTTTTAAATTGATCTACAAAACCACCAGATTTTTCAGTCATTTGTCCCTACTATCAACAATGTAGCCACCATCCAACAATAAGTGCCGCATTACTAATAAAGTACCATAATGTCTAAAATTAAACTTATATGGAGGTGACTCCCGTTCCCATGAAGACTACCATATGAATTAAATATAGTGACCTAAAATGTATAGATATTTAATCAGTTATTTAATATACCTATTTTTAAAACCAAGCGTGTGCGCAAAAAGGTAAAATGTGCCCCAAATCATTTTGTTTCCCTCTACATTCAGCCAAACCTTGTTGTGTTAGTTAATAAACCACATTTCCATTTTTTTATACTCTTTATAATATGCTAATTTCTGGAAATATCATGTACTGATCACATTGTACATAAATGATGTCAATATGTTGGCTACAGGCGAACAAGGCCTTTAACAGATCAGAAAAGGCTCCTGTTAAATAATGTTTTCTTTGTTACATTTGCTGATATTAATTTCATCTATTTCCAGTGGGAAGAAATCAGTGGATTGGATGAAAATTACACACCAATTAGAACTTATCAGGTATGTCAAGTCTTGGAACCCAACCAGAACAACTGGCTGCGGACTAACTGGATTTCAAAGGGGAACGCACAAAGGATTTTTGTTGAGCTGAAGTTCACGTTAAGAGATTGTAATAGTCTTCCTGGTGTTCTGGGAACTTGCAAGGAAACCTTTAACTTGTATTATTACGAAACAGATTACGATACTGGCAGAAACCTGAGAGAAAATCAATATGTGAAAATAGATACTATTGCTGCAGACGAAAGTTTTACCCAAGGAGACCTTGGGGAACGAAAAATGAAACTTAACACAGAGGTTCGTGAGATTGGACCTCTTTCCAGAAAAGGATTTTACCTGGCATTTCAGGACGTTGGAGCCTGCATTGCTCTGGTTTCTGTGAAAGTTTACTACAAAAAATGCTGGACCATTATTGAGAATTTAGCGGTTTTCCCAGACACAGTTACTGGCTCAGAATTCTCATCTTTAGTTGAAGTACATGGAACTTGTGTCAGCCATGCTGAAGAAGAAGCCGAGAATTCTCCCAGGATGCATTGCAGTGCTGAAGGCGAGTGGTTGGTTCCCATCGGGAAATGTATCTGCAAAGGAGGATACCAGCAAAAAGGAGATACATGTGAACGTAAGTTGGACTTAAATATACTATAAATTTGTTAGTACTTGTGCCCTACAGAATTTTAGTGACTAATTAATCATGGTGGATTTCTTGAATGTTTCATAACTGTTAAAAAAAAATCCTACAGGGGTTTACAGTTTTATATCTAATTTATACAACATTTTACATTTTATGCAACGTATTAGTCATTATCTGCAAATAAAAAATGTTCAGTGGCAGTTACCATTTTTATATTGTTGCGGAATTTTACTTTACATCAAAACAAAGCATATTTGACCCAGGCGCATGTTTTTTATGTTATATTAATTAAATTTCATCTAATCATTAAGTAACCTAAAATTAATTCTGTTATATACGGAACTGTTTTTTTTTTAAAAAAATAGTATGTGCTAGGCATGAATATGGACTTTAAATAGTTTAAAAAAATAAAAATTAAACACAAAACACCAGAATCGGTATATTCCTATGGTGTCATGGTAAGTTATATGTATTTTCAATGCAGCATAATTTGATATTACGCCGCACCTAAAAAACAAAATCCAAGTACTTTTATAGAATTTTTCACTTATTTGTTCATCGATTGCAGAAATCTCTACAATGAAGAATGTCAGAGCTTATATAGTATTCCTTTATGCTAATTCCTTTATGCCTATTCTAAAAGTACATTAGGCATAGTGCAAATACCAAAAATCTGTCCAATTGCTCGCTCAGAATTATATGTTCGGAATATGCAGCTATATTTGGGAATGTACATTCACAGAATGCCAGCACAATGTGTAAAATGTTTCTCTGCTACAAAATTGTGCCTACAGAAAATACAGAGCCTGTGTAAAGACACAAATATTTGTCTTTATCATAATGTGATTAATATGCTAGTCTCCCATGGGCACTGCTGCCTAGGACCAAGCTCTACAACCCTTCCCATACTGTTCTAGGTGGTGCCACGGTAAATATAACAGGCTTCATGCCAGTGTGTTGGGGTGATATTATTCCTGCCTGCCTAGTAGCTGCAGATGCACCAGACTATTTTTTTTTATTGGAAGCGGTTTCAGGATGGTGTGAAAAGTACGTCTTTTGGTTTATTCTGAAGAAATTCACCCCTGTGTATACATGTAGGTTAGGTGAGAAAAAACATAATTGTAGCGTCAGAGCTGATTAAAATAATAAATAAATATATAGTTATGTGCTTACCAACAGCCTACTGACTCTGGTCTTTTATAATGGACGTTTGTTCTGTTCTCTAAAAGGCTTTAAGGGCATGTAGCTGGCATCACTGAGTTGAGTAGCATACCACACCTGCAAATTTGCATATAGTGTTATTCAATAAAGTATGAATTGTCAGGATTTCAATGTGAATTTAGAGGTTATCCCAAAAGAACTAAACTGCAAAAACACTTGACAGTTTTGGCCTATAATTTGGAATTACATTTGCACTCCCAATAATTGACACTTTATTGAATAACTCTAATAGTAAAAAGCATTGTATGGTATATGTACAATGCGCTACTCTGATTATTATTTTTTTTAAATTGAGGGCGTAGCGGGATGAGGGAATGACTTTCTGGTGCATAATTAATAATTTCTCATTTCTGTTGATGCAGATAAGCATATTTAATGTCCATTTACTCTGTACAAGGAAATATCTCTGTGTGTGTATATATATATTTATTAATTTATTTTTTAAATAAGAAAATATCCCAAAAACACAACTTACAAAATATCTCTGCATAGATAATTGTTTACTATTTTTGTTTATTGAAAAGCGATTAAGCTGCATTTTTGTTTCTGAATAGGAGCAAAACATCTGTCATTCCCTATTCTTAATACTTTGAAAACCTCCTGATATTCCTCACAGACTATATAGAGCGCGCAATCTCTTCTTGAAAGTCAATTTGCACAATAGGAACTTTCAACATGCCCGCAGCGAGGAGAGCATAAGAAAATTAGGTAGTGTTGGGGCATAATAAACACTGATTATGTTTACTGTAAAGAAAAAAAAATCTGGTGTAATATCGCACAGTGAAAATCACAGGGAAGCCAACATAACACTGCCTTTAGAATGGAAGATGCTTTATCCTACAGTGCGTAGATTTTTTTTTTTTTTAAATGCATACCAAGTAGCAACATGCCTGGCAGAGGCAGGATAGAATGCTTACTTATTTGCTATTTCAAATTATTTAAAGAATATCAGAGCAGCTCATGTGCTGTTTCCCCCCAGGAGATATTATTGCCCCAATCCTTAACACTCTCTGTTCTGCGAGCATGAAAGGGTTGGAATTGACACGCTGTTGAATTTCTCACTTTAACTAAAGCAGTGGTATTTTCTATTAGACACATTCTGTGTTCTCCAGTCGCTGGTGAGATAGAGATCATGGAGCACACGTTTTCATTTAGTTGTACTTTCAAAAATATACTTAACACTGTTCCCCCCCCCTCTAATCAGCACAAAACTCCAATCTCCCTAGCCTGCATTATATCAGTTTTATTATGCACACCTTCAATTAAAATCTTTGTTACCGTATTGTATGCGAAAGAACTACCAGAGGGATAGAAATACATCAAACCTTTAAATATCAGTTGTTAAATAATCATCATCTTGTGCTTCAGACAAATGTCAACTTTGATAGTTGGTGATTTTGTAAGAAAAGATGCTTGGTATATGTTAGCAATTAGGGAAGAGTTAAAATGTACAATTTTGCCATACAGAAAGTGGTACTTTGAAACGTAAATATAAAGTATGCTTTTTGTTAAATGTAAAATAAAACGGCACTGGACTAGGCGCTTGTAAGTTTAACACGTACTTCTTTTGATGATACAAATGTTATAATCCTCAGGAAACTGAAATTGCTTCCTTTAATAAGATCAGCTCGGTAATTGCAAGGCTGTAGTGGATTTCGGCATAGTTGATCAGACTCTCTTGTGTCTGAGCACATTTCACTTTAACGTGTGTAGGAGGGAAATTGAAGCCGAGTTTTTAAAGTTGAAGGATAATCTAGTTAGAAATGGAGGTTATAGGTTGCAAAGACACCTCAATCATTTCACACGGATGTGTTTAAGCAGGTAACAGTATTAAAGTCACGGACTGTATCCTATTTTTCAAATTCCCTCTAGTTTTCGGGTGAATGTCTCTGTAACCCAAAGTGATAAAGGTGATCATCAAAAATAACACAGCTACACCGTTTCTTGCTCTGTTCAATATTGATTTAGCATCCCAAAGCTCTTACTGTAGAAATACATTCTTACAACACCGAAATGCCTGTTCTAATTATTGTCCTTCTATAGTATTGAAGTCAAGCTGTTTTGAACATAGTGAAATAATTAGTGCATTTTTACTCAAGTAGACTATTTCATTTTTAAGTGCTTATACTGTAATGTATTCTTGAAGGCTGTGCGTTGAATGTTTGTTGTAATAATTCCCAATCCAAGCTTCAGTCCCAAATGACTGCAGAGAAGATAATTCACCCTAAAAATGCATCAATATCTTCTCCACTGTGCCTCGTCTTTGCTCCTGGCCGCGTTTTTGTGAATTTCTCACAAGCTATCGCTATGCAGCTCACTTGCCAATACAGTGTCACTGATCTATAGATCAACACGAGTTTTTGGCGCACCACTTGAATCATGAACATATATTTTGTCGCTTTTTGTTTTATTTGTGTGTGTTGTATTTTTAATGCTTTTTCTTTCTTTAAAATCAGTCATTTTGTATTTTTTTTCCACTAAACCTATTTATTTGCATCTTAAAGACTAAATTAGATATCTGTCTGCCTACGTGTAAATATAAACGGATAAAAACTAAAACAAATCGCATAAACCAAGATCTCATTTATTCTACAGTTTTAACTATTAGACAAAGGTCACAAACACTTGTACGAAATGAAATTACTAATAGAAGCAGATCATTATAAAATCATTAGTTGGTGGATAACCCTGAAATTTGAGTATCTGCATGTAATGGTCTAGTAGTCTGTACTGAGTAATAGGTGAATCTAAGTTCACTCTGCAAAATCCCTAACACCATCTCTTTCCCACCGATTGCTAGCTAATGCAGTAGTAATCCCTGCAGCACATTCAAACAATCTGTACATTATCAGCTTCTAACAGAACGTTTTTGTTCCGTATACTACTGTCACTATATTTTCAGTGATTAGTTTAATTAATTTGGTCATATTGCCTGTTTCAGTAACTTCTCACCTGGGAAGGCAGGACGCCTCTCTCTACATGTTTATCAAGGCCTGCAGCTATGCATGCAATTTATATATCACCACATAGACCTATAGTGCAGAAATCAATTTGCCTTCAGCATTAATAATGCATGATTATATTGCTTTAGTCAATCCTCTCTTCCTAGAGTTTCCTTGTTCGAAAGGTTTGCTAAAATTAAATGTCGAAAATGAAGGAAGAAGCACAGGCAGGGATTACCAATAACGGTCAAATATAAACCGCTTGAAAAGAAAATAAAAGATCAAAAACCCGATCATTATCAGCTCAAGTTGACCGCTTGCTAAAATCCGTTTTGTCATGGGCGATGCTGTCCATCTAGTGTCCATTTCATCATGCAGGAATGTTCTGATGTAAAACTAGAAATCAGGGAATTATCCACCAAATCTGGAACTGTGTAGAGTTTACAAGGGAGCAGGACATTGTAGACCAAAGTAGCTGAGCTTAAAATAAATGCTGAAATGGAGAATTTTTCAAGCTTGACTATGTCGGCCTAAAGTTTTAATTTCTCTTGTCATTCCTTTACAGTTCTCAAATTTAGTGAAGAGGCGCCTTCGTCTGTGAAGCCCTTTTCGTAGGCCTGGTTTGTGTCTTGCTCTAAACCAGGGGTGCCCAAAAGGTAGATCCCTACCCAAAAGTTAGAACTACAACTCCCATGATGCTTTGCATGCCTTTAGTATGATAAAGCATCATGGAATCTGTAGTTTTAAAACATCTGGGGATCTACCTTTTGGGCTCCCCTGCTCTCAACCAAAACTGCCTATACTTAGAAAACTCTCCGAACATCCAGGAATATTAGGAAACCGATGTTTTCATTTCGGTCTTACCAACAGTAGAGACATCAGCCCCATGGATCAGATAATATATTGACATTGTGTTATGATTTAAATAAATGATAAGTATAGATATATTTCATGAAGGTATTGTGTAGAATCTTTTTATTAGCTGATATACATTTAGATTAATATTTCATTTTAACAGTGTACTTGTGGCTAGATTAGTGACTACATTTATGAGTGTTTGGAGCATTTTTATTGTTGGATATTAAACACGCAGATGAGCATTATAGCTTTTGGGAAGGTTTCTTTCAAACAAGTCATCAAAAAGCATCAGCTATGTAATGATGAGCTTTAGCTAAATTGTTCTGTGATTTAATCATTCATCAAGGTAGAGAAAGGGAAAGGGGAGTTTCAGTTTCATTCTTTTATCCTCAAAACAGTGGGCCGCTGTTAAGGCATAACCTGATAGCTACACACAATACTGCAAATTGTTCTTTGCTCTGAAGCCGAAGGTTTATTCAATTTTTTTACATCTATACTCAAATAAAAAGTAAAGGTGGAACTATAAAGACTGCTTAACACTGCTTTATTTAAAGAAATAAAATGATATTACAATTGTGACTGTGTTTGATACAAGATTTGGTTTTCATTTTTTTCTGCTTTTGCAGTTTGGATGCCATCTATTCACAAAAGTTGCAAAAAACGACAAGTTCCCTATATTCTTTCACTTATAGCTGGCTTATTTCAAGTCACCAGATAAAAAAAATAAAAAAAATTAAATAATATACCAATTACCGTGACATGGATGAGAAATTCCCAATGCTCGACATGCAGTTTCAGGTGCTGGGTAGGACGTTTTTTGGGCTTTAAGCCCTGCCACAGGCAATCTGCAGGGCTGCTCCTTTGGGTACTGGGGAGGTCAGGGTGTGAGCAGGGATAGTGTGGTAGACGCTCACTGATGCAATGTGTTTTTTTTTTTTTTTTTTAGTGCTACTGTATGAATGCGGTAATGTTGGCATATGAATGCAGGGGTGTGCTGGTGTTTGAATGCAGGAGTTTGTTGGCGTTTAAATTTAGCGGTGTGTTTGTGTAATTTTTGTGATAGCATGTAAATGTGTATTCACAAATACATATGCACTGCTAAACACACGTAGAGGGGCACATTTCCATACACATAAACACGCATACATTGTCACACAGGTGCCCAGAGACCTATATCCGCACAGATACACTATGAGAGACCCACACACAGATTGACACACATACACAGTTACATTGACACTTACTGACATACAGGCACAGATTCACACATAGATCCATAAACCCTGATGCACATTTACAGATACATACACTGATACACATGCTCAGATACATACACTGACACACATAGAAACATTTACCCTCTCTATCAGTGAGCTCGCCTGCAACTCTGCCTCCATTACTTATGTGGCGGGACCCCATGGTCCCCCTGGTTCCTGGTGGTGGTGATGTATATGGTGCTCTGTTACATTCTGATATTCTCTTCCTTGAGTTTCCGGGACACAATGTTGTGTCAAAGCATAGGCTGAGAATCTCCTCGTATGCGCTCTGACTCAGTAACTAAGCGCCGTAGCTGCGAGGGAGAAGATTTGATAGAGAAACCGCATGAGGTGCAGAGCGTTGCATACACTACCAGACCACCAGGGACCTAGCTGGAGGAGTGCAGAAAAGCAAATTGTAAGTAAAGTAAACGGCCTGCTTGCTGCTACCATGAATTGTTGGCCCCAAGCTGTTAGTCATTGCCTCCCACAGAAGGTCCCTCTGCACTCCTCCCATAGCAACCACAGCACATGCACTGCAGTTGCTATGAAACTCTCTATCCGGCACATCTAGCAACAAAGCTAGCATGCCAACATCACGGATGAGATTTTCCCTACTTGGGATGCATCCCAAGCAGGGTACCTCAAAGAAGAGCAGTGGCGGAGTGGACGAAGAGTGGAGGGCCTTTCCGAAGAGTAATATCCACAAAGCATGGAGCTTGCAGCGCTGGAAGTGAGGAAAAGTGAGGAAATCTTAATATGATACATTTAATACACCATGTATCTTTGTGCTGTATGGTTTATTAAATGTATATGGATTTAAGATAAGTAAAATAATTATTAACAGGTTCACTTTAACAATAGAGCACAAAAACTGGGGACTTTACTGCTCAGTTCTTTCTCTGCGTCTTTGTGTTATGATAGGCTTGTGATTAATGTCCCTGTGCTATGAATTATGTTATATGCCAGAGCAACCCACCATAGAGGCCCCAGAGCACAATGCAACTTGAGGGGAGATAAAATGAGAGAGAGAACTGAGTGGGGAAATGTACTCAGTACTTTTGTTCTCTATATTAGACTGGCAGGGTTGGGCCCCTCGTCATATAAAGTGATACATAATAATGTGAGCGGTAAACTAAAAAATGGAGGAATGAGACATTTTGGGGGCATGGCTGAGACCTAAAAAGAGGAACTGGGTACAGACACAAAGTGTAGAGAAACAGACCTGAATTGGGGTATCAAAAACATATGAAGGGGCCTCTGAGACAGGCAGTGAGACGTACATAAAATTGCACTGACCAAGAAACATCTGATGGACTGCGAGAGACAGATGCAAGGGACATGCATAAGCAGAGATAGGGAATGAGAAACTAAAAAGGGGTGAAGAATAAGGGCAGAGAGATAGGCACACAGATATTGTTAGCCTAAGCTGGGAGAGATTGATTTAGAAAATGGGTGAGGAAGGCTGAGGGGCCAACATGGAGAATAAGAGGGACAAACATAACTGGTGGAGCTGACACAAGGAAAGTCTAGGAGGTAGACAGGAGGTGACTACTTTGAGACAGATAAAAGAAAGCTAGGAAAGAGGGATTATTGTGGAGTCTCAGAGAACATCATAAAAATAAGGAGCTGGGGATGGCTAAGAGATAAAGGGGCACACATATAAAAAGGTATACATTAATATGAAGGGAATGAAAGAGACTATCCCAGTTTTGCTTTCTGGTGTCCTGTTTCTAGAGACATGAGAAATGTCCCCAATAAACACAGC
The DNA here is from genome assembly GCF_036172605.1 of Pelobates fuscus. NCBI lineage: Eukaryota > Metazoa > Chordata > Amphibia > Anura > Pelobatidae > Pelobates > Pelobates fuscus. The sequence goes on along the minus strand of NC_086318.1, from coordinate 335,398,356 downwards.
TCTTGGCTAATTATCACACATTGGCAATCTCAAGGGGTGGGATGGCCACCAGAGCTGCTGGTCACCTGTGCATGTGTGTGGTAGGCTAGCATGCTCCCTTTTCGGGAAGGCTGTTTCCATAAGCAGCATCTATGATTTATATTGGGTCACTAGCACACACCCCGATGCCCCATCCTCTCCCTGTCGTCCCACTTGTATAGGGAGGGGAGAATTGGACTTTTAGAGAAAAAAAAATAAGATCCCCCTCCAAGAACAGTGAGACCAACCAAGTATAATAGAGAGGCCAAAGTCTCAAAAAGGGTCAAGAATGCAAAGACCTGCTATTGTAAGCATGGTTTTGGACTTTGTGCTTTTTTTTTTTTTTTTTGCTTAGTGTATGAGATTTTTTGCTTAGTATATAAGCCGCACAGCACTCGAAGAGATTAATTAGTAGCTATAGAAGTTCAGTTTTTTCTCTCATACCAGCCAAATCAAATGAATACACATTTTAAGCCCCTGCTGATCACGCCATCATTGTAAGCATATCTAAATATGTAAGCAGAGCAGGCACACTTACTGCTCATTAGCATGCAGAAGATCACTGGCTACAGGAATCCCAGAGAGCAGTGACATTGATTGATAGACATGCTGTGAGAATATACTCGAGCCATTTAGATACATAACACCATAGTTGCCCTGAAGCTCTAAAAGGCATCCTACCAGGCACAAATTTGACTATTTAGCAATGTTCATTTTGTTTTTGATTTGAAAGGTAATGTTGTTTTTTATGGTGGAGGCTGCGGTTGCCTGTCATCATCAGACATTTAGCTGGTAAACTAAAGTAAAGAGCCCTTGACTGATCTTCTGATTTTCATATTTGGGATTGTCACGATTTACGTTTTGCAATAATATATCAGCAGTAAAAAGGGCCTGAACTTAATAGAACATAGTAAAATGGACCTGAATTCATCCAGACCAAAATTCAACCAATGCCTTTGTCTATATATTTAAACTAGAATTTGTGTAAAGGATTTGCTCGAAATTGATAGTTCCTGATATTAATTTAACAATTGTTTTATTGAATATTGCCCTGATAGCATCAGTATAAAAGCAAATAATTTTAAATTCTATTTTATCTTTTTGCCATTAAAAAAATAAGACTCCACATTTGTATTTCTTTATTTTAACATTACCATCATATTGTTAAGAAAATGTGTTAATGTCATCAAAACGTTGCTTTTCGCGCTCTTATCTGTTCTATCAATAATAAAAAGAAATCCCTCACCGATCTTTAAATGTATTCTAAATCTTGAAACATTATGTTTCTGGATGTTACACCATTTAGTAAAACATTAAAACTCACCTACAGCTAAAAAAAATAAATATTATATGATATTTCTTTTTCTTTTTAAATGTATAGTAACATTTTAAAAAATTACATCACAATCTAGTTCAATTGATGGAACACAGGGGAAATAAAGAGGAAAGCAGAATCGGTTTCTCCTCTACCACCAACTGTGGCCTCGATGTAATATTTTAGATAAACTTTCTAAATAACTTACTATTTTAGGATAAATTTAATTATTTTTAAAAAAATAGGAAAATATAAAAAAAATATTAATATATCAAAATATTACAAAATACAATGTTTCATAAAATTTAAAGGGATACTATAGTGCCAAAAATACAAATCTGGATAGATGTAAATACAGACATTCCAAGAAAAAAAGTATTGCAGTATGCAATGATACCTTTTTATTGGACTAACATAATATTTCAAAGACGTTTTCAAGAGTTTTCCTCTCTTCCTCAGGTCTGAAGCCTGAGGAAAAGAGGAAAAATCTCGAAAGCTTGTCTTTGAAATATTATGTTAGTCCAATAAAAAATGTATAATTGATTACTGCAATACTCTGGTATTATGGCATCTTGTCTACTGGACTAATATGGCTAATCCAAATCTACACTATATATATATGTATTTTTTTTTTCACCCTATATCTCTCTATTGGGTATAGTAGTTGTGTCTACCAGTCAATATTACATTGCAATGTCCTAGTTCAGGACTCAAATTTTCCAATCACCAGAAGCCACTGCAAGTAAAATTTGCCCTGGCAACTACAATTTTATCCCTGGTGTGTGTACTATGGCTTGCAGTGATCAGTAACGTTTCAGGCCTCGCTAGTTACATCTGAGTTCAGATTTTAGGCTCTGACCTAGTTATCCTACATACTGAAATGTGGGAAATGTCCCTTCATTGCTAGGCACATGCTTTGTAAGACTTAATGTTTAAAAGAGGGTAGGCTGACCAGGGCTTACATCTAAAGAGGAGCCCAACCTGGAATCAGAGTAATGTAAAATAAGGGTGCAAGGGGGGGGAGGGGGAGGACGGACGACAGTGGGACACCATAGTGTTGGGAATACAGTTTTGCATTCCGAACAAATGTTCCTTTAAATTTCATAGTTTGTTTAATAGACGAATACACATCAGGTTATCTAGTGATTTAAGCATGATGTGTAATTACCCCAAAATGAAACATTATTAGGAGTTATGCCCATTAAATCAAAATAAGTGAAAGGAAAGATAATTAATATTTGTCTTGTAACAAAACGGAAAGGAACATTTTAGCTAAAGTAAAGAAATGGTTAACGTCTTCAGGCTCAGCACATATCAGTTTCTCTTAAATGCCACAGGGAACCTGAGATAAGTGCTGCGGCATTTTCTGTGTTGACGGTGATGTTCGCTTGTCCGATTGCATCCTTCCCAGCAGACAGCAAAGAAGCAATTACAAAAAAGACATCTGTGCCAGCGCTTAACTCACCAAAGAGGGCAAGCTCTTGCGCTTAAGAGGTATAGAATCCGATCGATGGAAATGTCTGCACCTGTTAGCACCAATAAAGCTGAAGGCCATTGGGATCTTGAAAGAGGGCCTTTTGTCTTAAAGATACTGAAGAGGGTGCACTGTGGCACTAAGGGGGAAGGGTGGGGGAAAGGGTCAATGTGTGCGCTCATCCATCTTATTTAGTGGCAGCTTTCTGTCACGTTCTAAATGCTCAAATGAAGAGTCACATCTCTATAGCTGACATTAGACTATTCTCAGCCAAGAGCATATTAAGTAAATATTCAATGACCTTACAAATAGCAGAAAGACTTGCATCTTTGATCATATATTAACAAGTAAAGGAAACTAAAATATTAATTATGATAATTTTGATAAATACATTCAGATATGCTTACACTCAAACACGCGCTCACCTTATTGTTAGGGTGGTACTGGTATATACATTGATGTGAGTCACATAATTGGAGGCTGCCATCATAAATACTGTCACCCTTATATTAGTGACACATTGAGAGAGGTGCAAGGAAGTCCCTCTCTCCATAGCTTGTTCCATATGAATATCGAAAAGAGGCCAAATTGAAACCAGGAGTGTGACTCCCATTTATCTCAGGCAGGCCTGGGCATGTCCTAATGCTGCACTAAGATTGATAGATCGAGTGCTACAGTTAGTCGCATTGCGCAATATGATTTAAAAACCCAATCTACCCTTAGAAACAAGACAGTTATTTATATGCATACATACTCAATTACTTTTTTTACGTGTGTATAAGTCCAAAATAAAAATCTTGTCATGTTAATTGTCTGTCTTATATCTCCTTAAAAGGACTCCCTAAACACAATAAGAACTACAGCATGTTAGTTCATAATTCTGCATTATCATACAAACTCATACCAACCTTGGAGACTATTCACTGGCTGGTGCTATCACTTAAATAATTGAGACAGAATAAAAATAATGCAAAAAGAAAAGAAAAAACAAAAACATAAAACAAATCCATATTATATTTCTTCTGATAATTTTAAATAAATGTATGTATGTGTATATATATTAAATAACAGTTTAGCCTTATTAGGGCTGTGGAATGCTTTATCATTAATTGTAATAGTATTATTATTAACAAAATTGAGAGATAGTGTGTCCTTGTTGTACAATAAATATATACATGCATTTCTTCATCTTTACCTACTGCCTCTGTGATCGATTGAGAATACCTTGAAGATACCAGCTTTGTCTCTTGAATTAAGATGTATACTGTAACCAATCAGATTTTCGTGACCTTTATTTAAACCTGTTTTTTATGACATATTTTGTTAATTCAAATTTTATTTCTTTTGATATACTTTATTCTTTTGTCACACAGTTTATTTTCTTTTCTATATTTGTCCATCTGTCTATATGAAAACGCACAAATAATTTTTATTGTCATTATTATTGTTCAAGATACTTATATATACCTATAATTTGTATTACTTGGCCATTGATAACCTCCAGCTCTATATCTCAGAAAGCTTCAAACCATTGTTAATAAACTTGATATATGTAGTTGTCTTCGCTCTCTGGCATTAGTAGTGAAGACAGGGCTGCAGTGGGTGTGTGTACGCTAGGTTAGAAGTCAGACTGTTCAAAAGCGGTTTGACTACTTACCATGAGGGAGGGGTGCTGGGGCACTCAGAGGAGCTGTAGTGGTTCTGGTGCTTGGAGTGTTTATTAAAGGACCACTGTAGGCACCCAGACCACTTCAGCTCAATGAAGTGGTCTGGGTGCCAGGTCCCTCTGGAGAAACTCCTATGTTTACACTGAGGGTTAATCCAGCATCTAGTGGCTGTCTCCCTGACAGCCACTATAGGCCACTTTCGCGATTCTCACTGTGAAAATCACAGTGAGAAGGCGCTGACCTCTATAGGAAAGCATTGAGTAATGCTTTCCTATAGGCAGTTTGAATGTGCGCGCGGCTCTTGCTGTGCATGCGCATTTGGTGCTGACGTCGGCAGGAGGAGGAGAGATCACCAGCGCCGAGGGAGCCCAGCATTGGATTAAGGTAAGTGGTTTCAGCCCAGCGGGAGGGGGGCCATGAGGGTGGGAGGGACCTAATGAACCTATAGTCCCAGGAAAACAAGTTTTTTTTCCTGACCCTATAGTGCTCCTTTAAACATTATATTCTGTCAGAGGCATTCTGGCTAAAGAATAATATGAACACTATTGCTACAAGCCAGAATATAGTCAAATTAAGATGTATAGCTTATTTGCTATGTTGATTAATCCGCCATAACTTCCCTGGTCTGGTTTTTGGACCAGGCAGGTGTGCAATGCATTGTAAAGTTATCAACCCTTCGGCAATAGGAAGATACAGTTTTCTACTTGCCTTTATATTAATATATTATATTTTTATTTAACACCTTCCCTTACTATCATCGCCTCTATTATTCCATTTCATGACAACCATTACCGCAAATGTTACAGATGTAGTTAGAACTTCAGGATGTACTAAATAGCATTCACGTTTGACACCAATCATGTTTTACATGGTGTGTTTCATTATCTGCATATTGTTTTGCTGATAGCTGTAAATGTGAGCTCTTCTGCATCCACATACATAACACGTTATTACTTTTTCAGTGCTTCATATAATAAAGTTCTTCAATGAAGAATGGGAGAAGAAAATGAGAAAAATCATTATTTTGTAATAACAGAATTACATAAGAAACATATATAAAGCAATTCAAAATGGCAGAAATGTTTGTGCTTGACACTGATAAATTATTCATGCAGAGGCAGGGAAAATTTGTAGGGCTTACAGAAAAATAAATACTGGTTTTGAACGTGTCTTCAAATTGCTGGTGTATACATGGATGCCTACTGTTTAAAATCTACAAAGTGTGTACACTAGAGGTCACATTGCCACGCCCTTATAAACAACTAATGCAATGACAGGTGAGGTAGACATTGTGTAACGAAAATATACCCCAACACGCAGGATTCAATTCAACAGAAGACAACACAGAGGGGAGATACGTCTACCGGATCTTAGAATGGCCGGACTCGACGTATATGAGCGGAGTACAGAGTCAGGAGTGATCCGAGGTCAAGGGCACAAAGAGACAGCGTAAACTAGGACTAGCCGGGGTCTCTTACACAGTAAACAGCAAGCCGGCAAACAGAACAGATAAGGATAAAGAGATAACGTAGTCATAAACAAAGCCAAGGTCAATTACGAAGGAACACAACAAGCGCTAAAGGGAACTGAAACAGAAACCACGATAGGGCAAGGTACTAAGGGAAAAAGGTGAGTATATATACCTTAGTAATTCATTTGATTGGCCCCTGTCATATCCACGCCCCCAAAAGGTGAGTGTATGGGGAATGTGGCATGACGGGCCAATGGGAGACCTTTTCCAATTCAGGCTCCCACTGTTCCTTTAAGAGCATGCCCGAGACCCGCGGTGCGCTCTTAGAGTCAGGTGGGACACGTGACCGCTTCTCGTGGTCACTGCCCGCCTTTCTGTTACAGCTGTCGGATGAGCCGCGCGCGGCTCGTCAAGCAGCAGGACCGCGTGCGGCTCGAACAGAGGACCCGGCCGGCCCCTGGAAAGGGTAAGTACCGCTACACATTTCAAATCTCCATGTAAACTATAGGCAAATTGATTGCAATCCATCTGCTGTAACCAATTCATACTTTTCAATGTAACAGAACACATAAAGAAGATCCAAAACTTACCCAATAGAAAGTCCCAAAATGGGCTACCTGTCTTCACTACTAAATATATTGTTCTTGTTGTTTTGTTGGTACTGACTGAAAAATGGTATACTCACATTTAGATGTAATGTTTGTATTCTGAAAAGAGTGAATGAATAAATGAAACCGTTAAAGTTTTGCCACTCTAAACCTGTAATGCCTTGGCATATTTGATTGACCCAACTAAGCAACTATCTAAATCAGGTCTAGGCCACCTTCGGGACTCAAGATGTTTTAGACTATGTCTCCCATGATTCTTTGCCAGCATTATGGCTATAAGAGCATTATGAGAGATGTAGTTCACAACATCTGGAGTGCCAAAGGTTGCATACCTCTGATCTAAACAGTGACCGTTTCCACAATGCCTGTTAACCTTGTAGTAGTTCTTATTTATGTGGAATGTATTTGTTTATTTATTTATTTGCATGTGTTTACGTTGCTTAGCTTGGGCAAGCATCCTTTTTATTTGCATTTTTGTAATGCTGGTACGCTAGCATTTGTTTTTCTTACAAGCTGCGACTACACATCTTATTTTGAATATATTCAGGCTTGTAGCATAGTGTTTATTTTAGTGCTTATTACTCGAAAATACAGCAGCGACGTCTGTTTCGGGCGCTAGGAGTAGAAATGGACCGTGTGCGAGGGACAGGTTCAGGTAAGTAAGGACAGGTGCAGGTAAGTAAATCTCACATTCCATGCCACTCCTCTGCCCCACCGGCACCAGACCACCAGCAGCAACGTCCCTGTCAGGGATCTTTGCAAATTGTGAAAATTATGAGTTAAAGATGGCAGTTTTAAATCATAATCGACTGCTTACATATTTCAGTTTATGACATGGTGGTTACATTTTGAAATTGTTTAACCTCCTCTCAAAAATAGATTACAATTATATTTCCCAAGAGTCCTTACACATTCCCACCAATGTAGATTTTGAATGCTATTGAATCTCGTCATATTTTATATATTTTTTAGCATTTTAAGTTGTTCTGAAAAAAACATGTTAGGAACAACTATGTGGCATGAAAACCGTCTCCAAATCATTACTCAACCACCACCAAACTACAAGATTGACCCATCAGTTAATGTTACTCCAAATTATGACATTTTCATTTGCACGTTGATGAGGCATTTGAGATTTATCATGCTGGATGTTTCAACTTGTGCGGTTCTGATGATCTTGTAACCACTGTCCTTATTCTTCCTTTTTACGAAGATCTTCTTTTCAATTACCAAATTGGCATAAGTTGGTGACAACATCCCTAATCTCAGGTCAACAATGAGACATTTCCTAGCAAGGCTGCCCAAGATTAGTGGAGATAAGATGCTATATCAGCTACTGCTAGTTTAAGGCAGCCCTCCATCGAGCTAAATTAATGGTGCTACTACGTAGGAGTGTACCTCCCACTAATCTTAGGCAGGCTATGACATGTATGATCTTGTGCAACTCTGTGAATAAAAGAGCCCTAGGACTAGCAATATAAAGATATACATAATGGAGTAGCATATATATGGGGAAAATAATGCTCTAATGTTAAAGGACTACTCTAGTTCCAGGAAAACAAACTCGTTATACTGGCACTATAGGGTTATTAGGTCCCCCCCCACCCTCGTGGCCCCTCTCCCGCTGGGCTGAAGGGGCTAAAACCCCTTCAGCCACTTACCTTAATCCACCACCGGGCTCCCTTGGCACTGGTGACCTCTCCTCCCCCTGCCGACATCAGCGCCGAATGCGCATGCACAGCAAGAGCCGCACAGGCATTCAAACCGACTATAGGAAAGCATTACTCAGTGCTTTCCTATGGACGTCAGCGTCATCTTGGTGTGATTTTCACACTGTGAAACACAGAAGTAGCCTCTAGTGGTTGTCAGGTAGACAGCCACTAGAGGCTGGAATAACCCTCAATAAAAACAGAACATTGAGCTGAAGTGGTCTGGGTGCCTATAGTGTTCCTTTAATAAATCTCAGGATTCAGGAGACATTTATAAACCTCTTGACTTTTTTGTCTTGGTTTTTATTAAGATGTATCCAAAACCCCTTAAATATTATTTTTCCATAATACATTCTTGTTCTCTTTCACTATCTACACACATATATATATATATATATATATATATTTTCACACACCGAAATGGTTTTATATATATATATATATATATATATATATATATATATATATATATATATATAAAACCGTTTCGGTGTGTGAAAATGTAAGCCATTGTTACATGCCGTTACACCCCATTGTTACTTTAAAAAAAAAAAAAAAAAGAGAGAGAATGTTTGGATAAACCTGTCATTCCTGTTTGATTTCAAGAAGTAAAGAACAGGGGAAAAAAAATAATTGTTTGATTTAATTGTATGTTTGTGGATATTTGCAATGTAAGAGGACAGCTTCTTTGTGCTAAGTGACAGCATAAGATATATTGGACCAATAGTGACATGTCATGCTGTGAGCTGTGGGTATCGAAGGGATGTGTCTGTTTTTCTTTTGTTTCTGTCTGAAGGGAAAAATAAGATTGGCAAAGCTAACAGCTGGTTTAACATTGTCACTGTGTCCAGCTGTTCCTGTGGAGTTAACCAAGCAGAAGTGCACACTGGGACATCGGAGATCGCATCTACCATGGGAGACAGAGTAGTTATTCTCTTGATTAATCTAATGTGGAGAGGGTGAGAGCTCCAGAGAAGACATGTTGCCCACTTCCATTATTGAGAATAATGGTTAATTCTCACCTATTCTGCTGTAGGTCTCTGAAGAAATCACTTGTATAGATTGAAGTTCTTTTTCTTTCACATTGTCAGCATAGTTGTGATTTGAATTGTCAGACTTTGTGAGCGAGTAAGAAAAGGGAATTAGGCTTTACCCATCGACAGTTACATTTTCAAATTTTATCCAAAATGGTTTAAGCATTTCAGAGCTAAGCATATATCTGGAAATAATTCAATGGCGTAATGGTAATATGAACATATAGTTGATTACATGACATAACAAGTTTAGTCCAAACATTGCACTAAAAAAAGAAAATTGTTCAGTATTAATATTTCAGGAAACTCTTATATATATATTTTTATACCTCTTTCACCCTTTTAGACTATGATTGTATTCTGACTTGCCAAATACCTTTTTGTTCTTTTTCACACATTTTGTTTCCATTTAATCCTATACTGCTACAACCCACCATATAATTATTTACGTGGTAAAAAACATTTTCACACTTATAAAGTAGATCGTGTTTATAGTGTAAACGTGTTCTTTGTAGAAAAACAGTGTTATAATAAAATCTACTTACCTTTAGAAAAACAAACTAAACTCTGGTGCCCAAACAGCAACACAAAACAACATATTTATCTTAAAGTGCCAAAACTGCAAATACACCTGAAAAAAAAAATTATTTTAGAAAAACATGTGACTATCTCCATCACATGAGGAGTCTGTCTTCCTCCGAATCTGGTCTACCTGTCTTTTCTACCTACTAATTCCTACCCTATAGCCCATGATCATGAACGACCCCTGCAGACTCAGACCTGCTCTAGCAGCTTCCTGTATAGAGAGCAGAAGTGACACCCCCCCATGACACCCCCCTAACATTATCCACCAGCTGGCTCACTCCACTTTGCTGAGGAGTTAAGAAACTGCAATTTTACTCACCGTAAATTCATTTTTTCTTAATATGGTGGCAGTACAATAGGGATGTACTCTTCCCTTAGGGCAAGCATCTGAAAGAAATAATTAATTAACATAAAAAGTTCCTCCCCTTACCAGGTATAAGAGACCCTGCTGCCTTAGGACCTCAGTACGTATCAAGAACACCACAGTGGAACCACAAAAACCTCTTTTTATTAATTAGATAAAGGGAGGGTGTGCTGTACTGCCACCATATTAAGGAAAAAGTAATTTACGGTGAGTAAAATTGCAGTTTTTCCTGGCATATGGTGGCAGTACAATAGGGATATATCGAGATCCCAGAGTAAGGGCGGGAATTTAGGCCATAACAGCTTGTAACACCCTGTGTCCGAAATCAGCATCAGAGGCAGAGAATACGTCTAGCCTGTAATGCTTCACAAAGGTGTGGAAAGAAGATCAGTTAGCTGCTTTACATATCTCTTCCGGAGATGCACATGCTTTTTCGGCCCAAGACGTAGCCATGGCTCTAGTGGAATGTGCTTTCAAGGAAGCAGGTATAGGAAGGTTCGATGAAGAATAAGTCAACTTTATAACCTCTACCAGTCATCTTGCCAAAGTGGCTTTGGATGCCACTTGACCTTTGAATTTTCCCCCCAAAAATTACGAAAATGGCTGAGAACACAGAAATTTTAAAACTAAGGACAAATCCCAAGAGGGAAACCGGATTTTAATAGGAGGCTTTAAAAGCCAAACTGCTTTAAAAAACCTCCTAATGAGAGGATTAGAAGCCCAATTTTTCACCAAAAAATGACTCAAAAGCAGAAACTTGGACCTTGAGGGTAGAAAGACTAAAACCCTGTTCAAGACCATCTTGCAAAAAATGAAGGATTGTGTCAGCAGACGGATGGGATCTAATGCAATCTTTATCAATGCACCAGTGAAGAAATCTTGTCCAGTATATAGAAGAGGTAGAGCTCCTGGTGGAATTTAAAAGCAATTGAAACCTCTCTTTCTTAATACCCTTATGATGCAGAATTAGCCTTGCAGCAGCCAAGCTGTCAATTTGAACATCTTCAACAGTCCCACTGGGACCTCCGCGTAACCGGAAGAGTCCAGTACTTTAAAGTCATATTCTTCAAAACCGAGAACCAGCTGCGATTTGGCCAGCACGGCAGTATGGCCAGGAGACGTGTCTGATCTGATGCCACTTTTTGCAGAATTCTCGGGATTAAGCTTACCGGGGGAAAGATGTACGCAAGGGGAAATTCCCACCGGATTGAAAGACCATCTATTACCAGAGGCCTGTCCACCTTGAAGAGGGAGGCAAACAAACTCACTTTCGCATTGGATCTTCTTGCCATAAAGTCTATAACTGGAAGACCGAATCTCTCCACCAGCTGAGCAAAAAACACTTGATTGAGAGACCACTCGTTCTGGGACCATTTTGATCTGCTCAAATCGTCTGCAACCACGTTGTCTACACCACGAATGTGAACTGCTGAAATGTCGTCCAGATGGTACTGAGCCCAAGACATGATCCGTGAGCAAAGGAGATACAATTTTTTTTACTTTTGTACCGCCTTGTTTGTTCAGGTAGGACACAGTAGTCTGATTGTCTGACTGGATCTTTACAGCTTTCCCCAAAATGAAAACTTTGAACTGTTGAAGGGGGTAGAAGACTGCTAGCATTTCTCTGAAATTTGAAGATTCCTTTGTTTCGTCTTTTGACCAAACACCCTGTCTTAAGTGATATCCTAGGTGAGCTCCCCAACCTGTGTTTGAGGCGTCTGTCGAAATTACTACCCAAGATTTTAGACGAAAGGACCGGCCTTTTGTAAGGATTTTTTCCTCCAGCCACCAAGAGATTCTCTATTTTGTATGATCTGATATACACATGATTGCATCTAAGTCTTCTTCCTTTTTTGACCTCTGCGCAAGGATTTCCCATTGTAAGGGCCTTGATTCCGCTCTGGCCCATTTTACTGCTGGAATCGTAGAGGTCAGATGACCCAAGACCTGCATGGCTTTTCTTATGAAACATTCCGATACTTGAAGTAGTTTCGTTATCAAATGTTTTTATCTTTTTCTTCTTCTTGCTTGAAAGATGAATTGACAGAGTGTCTGACTTGATCAAAAACCCTAAAAACAGGATGGACTTTGAAGGGGTAAGGTGTGACTTTTCTAGATTTATAATCCAACCATGTTCTTCCAGGACTTTTAGAGTGTAGGTCACATCTGAGTTCAGCGTGGTTCTTGAATCTGCTTTTATCCACCAGTCGTCCAAATAGGGCACGATTGTGTGATACCTTGTAGCCTTAAGAGTGCTGTGATAGGCGTGAGGATCTTTGTAAAAATCCTGGGTGCCGAGGCTAGCTCGAATGGGAGAGCTTTGAACTGGAAATGATGGATGCTTTTCCCTTTCTTTATAGCAAACCTGAGATATCTTCTTGAGTTCACATCCATAGGAACATGCAGATAGGCATCCTTCAGATCCAAGGTGGCCATAAAATCTCCTTTTCGAAGGATATGTGTGACAGACTCTATTGTCTCCATTCTGAAATGTTGATAAGGAATGAGTTTGTTTAGGGATTTTAAATCTAAGATTGGGCGAAAAGACAAGTCTGGTTTTGGAACAAGGAACAAACGGGAGTATACCCCTTGATAAACTTGGAAATTTGGAACCTTTTCTATAACACCCTTTCTTAAAAGGGAAACAGTGGCAGAAAAAGGGGCTTGGTTTTTAAATTTTGACTGGTAGGAAGAGACAAGGAAAGTTGACCCTGGAGCATCCAAGAAATCTATTTGGTAACCTTTTTGGACTAGATTCAAAACCCATGGATTTGTAGTCACCTCTCTCCATTTGTGAACAAAATTCTGCAACCTTCTGCCCATTCTGATGGCTTCAGAAACGTTTGTTTCTGTCAGTTTTATCTTTTTGTGTGTCAAACTTCGGATTTCTCCTTTGTTGACGAAAACCCCTGGGTTTGTCTTGAAAACCCCTCCGATGCCTAAATCAGAAATTTCTGTACCTGGGCTTCCAGGAATACTTTCTGTCTTGAAGCAAGGCCTTTTTAGTGTCCGACATCTGTCGGACTAACTCTTCTAGGGAAGAACCAAACAACTTTTTCTTCTCCAAGGGAAGTTCACATAATGCAGATTTTGAAGCAGTGTCTGCTGCCCAGGCCTTAAGCCACAGTGCCCTTCGGGTTACTGACGACAAACCCATGACACGAGCTGATAGTTTAATCACCTCCGTAACAATATCCATACTCATTGGACAACCTCAAATTTTGGAATAGGAGGGACAGGCCTTTGTCCTGGGTATCACCCAGACCTTCTTCCAAGGTATTCAACCAAAGATTCTGAGCTCTCGCCACTGAAGCCCCGGCTAATGCAGCTTTAGCCTGAAAACCTGCTGCCTGATAGCTGAAACTTCCAGCAGAAGGGCCTCTCTTATCCATAGGGTCTTTCAGACCTGAAATTTCCCCAATAGGCAAGATAGTTTTTTTTAGACATTTGAGCAACTTGTACATCAACTACCGGTAAATCTTCCAATTTATCTTCCTCTTGTATTTTAACAATACTTTTAAAATGACCGGAGATAAAGACCCATTCCCTGGAAATTAAATCCAGCATATTTTGTTGGATTGGAAGAGCTTTTCTCCTGGTTTTATCTACCGTCTCATCAGAAAGGACCATAGACACCTCTTTAATAAATTTCCTCAGCTCGTCACGAGGAAACCCCACCTCGTTATCAGAAGAGTCGCTAGAGGATTCTGAATCCGAAAAGGAACATTCCCCTGAAGAGAGTTCTGAGCCCGATGGTGTCCTCTTCTTTTTAGCTCTCTGCTTAGTAGCTATAACTGTAGAAGTATGAGCTGTTTCTTTAAAAGACTCAAACAGGGCTAGACATATCTGTAATACACAAAATTTAAACAATATTTATATTCGAAAATAATTTAAATACCTAGAGAGTTTTAAAGAATATAAACCAGCAGGATCCTACCTCTAACACCTCTGACCCGTGTGGGGGGGGCTTGTGACACGGGAGATCTTCACTGCCTAGAATCTATGCTGACAGAAAGATCTGCACAGCATATATAGGCAGATCGTTTAAAATCTGGCGCCATTTCCGGGGAGTTCGGCCCGCGCATGCGCGATAGCGCGGTCGGAACTCCGGTAGAACCCAAAACCACCCGGGCGTGCGTTCCATCGCTGTGCGCATGCTCCTCCGACCGACAGGGATTCGCTGCCCTAATGGACCGCCTCCTTGCGTAGCCGGTGAAGAGAATAGCTCAGTGTGACTGACTGGTGCAGTAAAAAAGATGTGGATAGTTTATATCTCGCGTGCCAATTGAGAGGCCTCTGCCTGCCTGCTGTGGTACGAATGCCATAGGTTCACCATCGTTTCTGTAAACAAGTAGCAGCCGTATCACGGTTGCTATCAGTTTACCCCTAGCCTGGGTCTTTGTTTATATCTACCGATCCGCAAAGAAACTCAATCAAAACTGTGAGTGTACAGCTTAGAATAGCTCTCCCCACTGTTTTATATCTTTAAATGCTATTAAACAAACCCGTATAAGACAAGTTTTTCGGCACATTTTTTGTGCTGAAAACCCCCCCACTCGTCTTATACTCGAGTCATTACATTGCATTGCCATAATACAGACCAGGACCGCCGGGCTCATTAAAAGCCGGTCCTGTTGGGGGCTGGCAGCAAGCTGTAACTTACCTTTACAGCAGCTCCTGTCAGCTCCCTTTTCCTCCCTTCCGGTCAGCTCCAGTGTAAGTCTCGCGAGAGCCGAGGTGTCAGAGCGTTACCACGGGTTACCGTGGCAACGCTCTGCGCGGCACTCAGACCGCGAGACTTACAGTGGAGCTGACCGGAACGGAGGAGAAGGGAGCTGACAGGAGCTGCTGTAAAGGTAAGTTACAACTCGCTACCAGCCTCCCCCCCCATCCCTGCACAGCCCGTCCACTGGTCCACCAGGGAATAATATAGCCCCCCTCCCTGGCCAGCTAACAACCAGGGAGGGGGGACGAAAAAAATAACATAAAAAATTGAATAATATTAAAATAAAATAGAAAATGTAATAATATTAAAATAAAAAATTAATAATATTAAAATAAAATGTAATATTAAAATAATAATACAAAAATAAATAATAAAAAATGCCCACTCCCCACCAAGGTTACACACACTGCATTCATACACACACACACTGCATTCATACACACACACACTGCATTCATACACACACACTGCATTCATACACACACACATTGCATTCATACACACATTGCATTCATACACACACACACTCTGCATTCATACACACACACACACACTGCATTCATTATATACACACACTGTAAATAAATATTCAATTAATATAATTTGGGGGGGATCTAATTTTATTTATAAATCTACCAGTAGCTGCTGCATTTCCCAGCCTAGTCTTATACTCGAGTCAATATGTTTTTTCGGGTAAAATTAGGGGCCTCGACTTATATTCGGGTCGACTTATACTCGAGTATATACGGTACCTTTAATCAAACGCTGAAACAGACTTCTGACTGCAGCCTTTTCCTCCCAATATGAGTACTACATGAGGATTTGGGATGGATTCCATCCCAGAATCTTTATAAATGCATTTGCTGCTGAGAGAATCCAGCACCATATATCTATTAAATTCTCCAAAATACACCTTTAAGGTGCTGTTTAGACAATTTAGCACTTAAATACTCAGAACATCATTCATATGCCATATATCTTAAATTCATTTTGTAACTACTGAAATTTTTGGTACAAATAAAACTCAAGTGTATTAATGGAGCCCATTTTCTATTATATGGTGTTCAAAATAGGGGGGAAAATATCTCACCCACCCCCCATTCAAATCTATTGGCATTGAAAGGATTACTGATAAATGTGTGTGTTTGAAAAAACACATCTATCATGCTTATATTTGCCGTTTCTATTCTCTCCCTGTTTATAGATGACTGGAGATGCATGTGTTTTTGAAAAGGGCATGCCATCTCATGGGGTTAAATGCTAGAACCCAACAAGTCAGGGGGCAGTGCCCCACCACCTTTAAACTTTACCAACCATGCACTCTTAGTCCTTATTCCAATTGTTTCCATGGCTCAAGGCTTTATTATCCCTATTGAATCTAGCTGATGACAGGATGATGTTATAAAGGTGAATTGTATCTCGGCAGTAATTTTCTGTCAACTTCATGTCTGCATGCACACTTAATATAATAATTTAGAGTCACCTAATATGAAGCTACATACATTACACAATATATTATTGTGTTACAACAAAGGGTTTTACAAATCCCTGGAGCCAAGAAGCCATGCCTACTAAATATATAGAAGTCTATATAAGCACAGCTTTGACTCCTAATTAGATGATCTTAAATTCTATATCTAGCAGAGTGGCTCCTAAATTCTATACAAGTGTACGAAAGCTTGAGTTACATTTTTGAAAGGTAGGTACCCAACCAGGTACCTGCGTCTAAAAAGTCACATGTAATATTCTCCTTGAAGAATAATTCTAAATTCGCACTGAGTTGGCTAACAAGCCACTTCTATCAAATCCATGCTGAAAAGGTAGTTTAGCTGAATGCAGAATGTAGGTACATATCTATGTGCCAGAAAATTAAAATAAACTTAAGATAACTCAGGTAAGAGCTATCTTGTTAAAAACTTATTTAACAATACCTTGCTTGGTTACTCCTGGATTGTAGGGCCTTGGCGTATCATACCTCTCAACATCAGCAGCCCCAGAATCAGGACGCAGATGGGAAGGATTAAAGGGGGCAGGTCAGTGAATTGATCCTGTCACTGGCTCTGCCCAAAAATAGGTAGACCTGCACAAGGCTGCCTGCCAGTCATTTTAGCCGGCCCACTAAGGGCTGACCCTGCATGGAGCACTGTTTCAGTGCTCCCTGCGGGGTCCTAGTGCCCTGAACATCGCGCAAGCACGTCTTATGATGGGCTTGCACTATGATTGTTGGGACAGTTCCCTGTTGTCCCCTAAAGCAGAAAAAACAGGGAACTTAGGCAGGAAAGGACACGGAAATCTGGACTGTCCTGCGAACATCTGGACAATTGGGAGGCATGGTGTATCGTGTTGATATTTCTGACAGATCACCACCTTAATATGTTGATTCTGATACATTACAATTTATAGTTTTTGAAGACACACGAGTTCTTTCAATTATTCACATTGATGAGATATATGTAATATGCTGGTGCTGATATATATGTATAGTAGGCTGCAGAAAACTCTTTTAACTCTTTGTAGGTCTGTTTGCCATTTCTGAATATGTATATATGCTAATATTAGAGGTCGCTGCCTATCAAAGTAATTTGAAGAGGAATTATTTAATAACCATTGGCTGTTAAATAGCTTATATTCATTCAACTTTTTACTTTCCATTCACTAAGCATAAAGCTGCTGTATTTTGCTCAGCCATACGAGTGTTCAGATTGCAGTTCGTTAGCAGGTGAATGCTTCAGTCAGGCTCCACGCATTTCTCATACTCAGCTAATTAACTCAAGTGTGCAATGACAGTTCGGATGCAATGTCATGAGCAAAAAAAAAAAAAAAATGAGCAACAGTTTGAGAAACAGAAATGGTGTAAGGATTGTTAATCTTCTAAAAAGCAGCTGTTGACAGCTAACTCACTTGGTAAACGCGCTCTATATTGTCACATATTACCGTAATGGCATCATCTCGTTGTTTCCACGTTTCTATACTAACTAGTTGTCGGTGACATTGGCAAAAACAGACTTCTATTTCGGATAAAAAAAACTAGAAGCCTCTCCACTGGTTATTTACCGTACTTTGAAATGCGCACCAAGGCACCCCTGTAGAAAGCACAGGGATAACATCAGACTTTTATGGTTATTTACTTAACAGCTGCAGCTAATTCTGTAAATATCAAGTAGAAACAAACACTGTTTTAAAGGCTTTTAAAACAGTGGGATGTTTTTACTATTTTCCCCCTCTTTCGTTTGGTATGACTGTTTGTTTCTTTATCAAGCACTTTGCTATGTATTCTTGCAATCTGTGTGCCTGTTCTGTCCAAGATAATTAATCTAATACAATTATTATGATAAATAATCTAATTTGGTATAAATGTGCTATGTTGTGATAATTTTCAGTTTATTAGTAGAGAACAGAATATCTTTGTTTAAATCTTTATTCCACCATTAATTATATAATGAACTGTATATGTAATATTCAAAGTGAAGGGTTCGTTATATAAAAATGATGGCATTTGGCAACTCTAATTTCCTGAAAGAAAGCGTGTGTCATTCTCCACTGATTTAATAACATTGTGACATCCTAAAGTTATAATGACAATTTAATAGTCTATTAGGCTTCTACAGTGTCCTAAATAATAGGTGAACTGTAGCACCCAGCATTTTTATATATAGAACGCTGAGACTGGAGTATTTGTGTTGAATCTTGTATCCAGGGTAATGTATTTAAAGGAAAACTGCAAGCACAATAACCAGTACGGCTTGCTGTCTCAAGTGTGCAATGCTACCCCTTTTTAAGGATTCATACTGTTTTAAAATGGTTTTACCTATCACTTGGGTCTTGCATTAAAGGGACACTCCAGGCACCCAGACCACTTCTGCCCATTGGAGTGGTCTGGGTGCCATCTCCCACTACTCTTAACCCTGCAAGTGTAATTATTGCAGTTTTTTATAAACTGCAATAATTACATTGCAGGGTTAACTCCACCTCTAGTGGCTGTCTACTGCCTTGTCCACAGCACAGAAAACCTGTGCTAGAGCGTCGCTGGACGTCCTCACGCTGTGTGAGGACCTCCAGGGTCGCTCATTTCCCCATAGGAAAGCATTGAAAAGCATTTTCAATGCTTTCCTATGGGGAGCGCGCATGCGCATTAGGTCTCCCTGGCCGGTGGGCGGGATCAGTCTCACCCACCGGCCGACGCAATCACAGGGAGGAGCGGCGGCAGAGGAAGAAGCAGCGAGTCGGACATGTCGCTGCCTCTGGTAAGTTACTGAAGGGGTTTTCACCCCTTCAGCAAACGGGGATTGGGGGGTGGGAGGGAGAGGGGACCTGCAGTGCCAGGAAAACGGATTGTTTTCCTGGCACTGGAGTTTCTCTTTAAGAGCTGGAATCTCCTAAGTTGAAGAATTTGAAATTTTAGCTCAAATTTGCTGCTCTAATAACAGCTGATTCCTTTTTCAATTTAGTTACTGTATTCCAACTTGTATTATTGTGTTCTAAAATGTGAAATTCACATGGCATTCAGTCCACATGTTAGTGACTAGCTCTGTGTAAGGTAAAATCTCAAATTTACAGTCCCTCTCTTTAATTCCCTTGGAAAGGGGGTCAAGGTGGGTCCACAGAGACATGTCATTGTGCGTCACTGATTATGCAGACAAGAGTGCATTAGGATGTCCATTTCAAGGCTGAAAATGTACATAGCTTGCTGAAGCTTGTGAGCAGAAATGATTTGACTTAAAGGAACACTCCCACCTCCATAGCAACTTATGATCATTTAAATTGTTGTGGTGGCATGTATGTCCTGAAGCCTCGAGGACTAAACCTTTTTGCAACCATTTACCCCCCGATATTGGGGCTCCGGTGCCCCAAACAGCAGTCCACCAGCTTTCTTCCTCGCTGTCTTCACAGTATGAAGGACTAACCAGATGGCTGGTGACAATCTTAGACGGTGAGCGGATGCTCTTAGCCTATCATTGGCCTTCTATTCAGAGAAATAGCACACATGATTTCTCTTACTGGGTGGGCAGTGCAGATGATAGGCTGAGAAGATCAGTGTGACAGAACCACAGTTCTACCACTTTGAAGAGACATGTTCTCACACTCCATGAGGTTTCCCCTATCCTGCACCAGGCACAGTCCCGAAGAGTGCTGACCCCTAAACCACCTGGCCACCTGAGCCTCATGAGGATAGCCAAAAGTCTCTCAGCGGTTACTAAAACTTTAACCAGGTGGCGATTCAACACTTTGAGTGCGACAAGAGTAGTCTCTTTACAAAAGGAGTTGAAAGGGGGAGCGCTATCCTGGTAATATAAGACTTGTGTGGGTTATTTTTTTTTTTATGTGTTTTTGAAAATATATTGTAATGGCTCCCTGATGTTTGGGAGATATTTAACACCAAGGCACCAGGATGGGAATTTCATTCATTGTTCTAAACATGAACCCCATTTTTTGGGGTTGTGTGTCCCAATAGAAATATTCTTTGGTGTTTACTGTATACTGTATCATTTGAAAATCAGTCACTGTACTAGATAAATGCAAGAAACCATAGTGAATAGATCAGTAGCACTTCTAGAATAGATTGGAATCTTACCCTTTAATTTTAATATTTTTGTGAAATATTTGTCGTCTTTCATAAGTTTGCCATGCTATAGTTGCTGTAAGGGATGAGCGAAATACTATGTACTGTAAAGAAGTACAGCACTATTTCAAACTTGATTTGAACTTGAAATCTAAAAATACTGTGCCTAAACTCTTGACATTCTTTCTTTTCTGCCTCAAGTAAAAATATGGCATTATCTTAATTAGAAAACATGCTCTCGCTTTGAGATTGCAGAGATGTTGCATTTGCATGGATAATTGCTAGCACTTCTAATAAAAATAAGAGTGAAAGAGAAGAAATACAACCCTTAAAGGGAATCTATTATGAGTTGTATTTATTTTATTTTTCTTGCCACACTAAGCTTTAAAATTGCTTTTGCTTATTGTATCTACGTTAAATCATTTTAAGCACATTTTGTAGTTTTAACCCAACAGCAACAATTGTTTCTTTGAAATAAATGGTGTTCCTTCCACCTGTGGTCACCTGTTGTTTTTTTCTCTCATGTCCCACTTATGGAGTGGCTTAACTGATCTTGATTGTCAGATTGCCTGCCGTTTCAGCTTCTGTCAACTCTCATCAGGCTCATTTACACCTTTGACCTTGCCCTAACTGAGCGAGATGGGAATTGCATTCCACAAGAGCTAGAGTAACATGGATAAACAACTATTAACATGTCTGCTGTGAAACATTTCTCCCATGGTACCCATCTATGCTGGATGAGCATCTCTGTAGTTGTGTTATAGTGTAACATAAATGTTTAAAAATTATTTTATGGTATGACACACACCCACGCTTTCACCATTTAATTCAGTAAAATGTATTTAAGCCACTTTTGCATGCGCAACATAAGTTTGAACATCATCAGTTCATCTGAAAAGTGTAACATGGTATGCTTCTTAACAATTGTCTCAGCATGCCAGTAGCAAGTCAGAGACACAATTAATAGAATGTTTTATATGCAATAAGAGACTACTGATTATTTGTGTAATGTGTTATATAATGTTTATTTGTAGCTTTCTAGTGATTCCCTTTAATATCAGATGTTAAAGGGACACTCCAGTTCCCTACATCAAGAGTCAGCACTTTTATAAAAGTCCGGAGTTGTACCTTCTTGCTTGCCCATCAGACAGCCAGAATGGTTTCCATCAACAACGATACAAAAGTGGGCGGTAGGTATTAAAAGGTTGACTACCTCTGTGTAGTGGACCTCGGGTTACCTGAACGGTTAACCCCTGCTAATACATTCCTTCAGCCACTCAGGAACCCTTACAACAAGCAGGTATCCATTTTCCCCCAGTAACTGGACGAGACACAGCTCTGGGAGTACAACACTTTATTGGTACAGGCTTAAAGGGACTCGCCAGTGCCAGGAAAACATATTGGTTCCTGCAGTGCCCCTCTCCCTCCCAACCCCTATCCCATGTTGCTGAAGGGGTTAAAAACCCCTTCAGACACTTACCTGAATCCAGCGATGATGTCCCTCGGCGCTGGGTCGTGCATGCGCATTAGACCTCCCCATAGGAAATTAGGGCTATTAGTCCTCCCCATAGGAAAGCAGGGTTAACACTTGCAGGGTTAAGGGTGATGGGAGCTGGCACCCAGACCACTCCAATGGGCAGAAGTGGTCTGGGTGCCTGGAGTGTCCCTTTAATTTATACACAGACCGCCACAAGGGGTCTCCATTCCATTCAGCACAAGTCCCTCAGTCTTAGGCTGGAGGAGGATGGTTTACAGATAACCATCTCCCGTTTTGGGAAATACCAACAGTATAACATTTACAGACAATAGGACACATTACATACATGACTAAGGGGGCTCCGCGCCCCAGGAAGGAAAAGGGGTACACATATAATACATCCCTGCATAGCCCTGGGTCCTAACTAGGATCCCTGCAAATAGCGGGGCTATTGGATGTTCAGAGTCCGAGAAATCTTCGTATAAAGTCTGGCCTCGAGACTCTGTACATCCCCGCAATTAGTTCCACGGTGTTGCTTGGTTTAGTCCGGTGATTTAAAACTTTGCGCCTAAACCAAGCAACAGCCAATCGGCGCTCGGGAAGGGGAGGTGTTTCGCCGGCCAATCAGGAGAAAGGACGTGAAACCAGTTTGAATGACAGCGGACTTCCAGATGGCCAGCGGGACTCTGCAGCCGTAAAGCTGCCTCACAGTTCCAGGGATTCTCTTCTAGGCTTGCCTCTCTCTCTCCGGTGGATATCTCCACGCAGGTAGCACAGGAGAGAGCGCTCTTTCGGCAGCCACTAGCCCAGATAGTGATTAGGCTCCTTTAGGAATAGGCCCCGAACAGCCAGTACCCCAAAAGTTTCCCCACCAACCTCAGGAACCCGTTCGTGGAGTTCCGGTGTAAAGACCCCGCAAGGGAAGCGTCTCTTTTTGGGATACGAATGCTCCCCCTGGTTGGCATTCGTCTATACGAAATGGCGGCCACCCAGGGGAGCACTCATTAATTACTTCTCTTTATGTGTGGTTTTGCACGTATGTTATAGGTGCGAACGGGTACCGGGGTGGTCCCCGTTCGGGAGACGAATGGATTCCGATCGTATGAACGTTCCTGAATGGGAAACAGAGCACAGTACGAAACAGATGGGGAAACAAGGGGAAACACATGAATAAGCAGTGGGCACACGTGGATATGGCACTCAGTGACGGCGTTCCGTCACACCATGGTTTAAAGTAATGTTTCTGGAACTAATATGTTGGGAGAGAAAAGTTGAGAAGTTTATACAGTTTCCATTGACAGCATTATTGCATATATTATTTTATTAATTTTAATAAAGTCAAAATAAAATCAGCTGGAAACTTTAGATATGTCTTGATGATTTCGTATTGTTTCATTATTTCACATATAAGCATCATATATACATTGCAAGTGATTAATTCAGCATGCTTTTCTATATTTTATCTTAGTAGTATCTTTATTATATAATATTTTTTGTGCTTTTTTTATTTTGTGTGCAATTGTTCTTGCTGTTAAATTGTTAAAAATAAATTAAGTAGGGACATTTCTTTCTACTTAAATTTAAGTTTGCTAAGTACAGCTATATCTTTATACAACTTTAATGAATGTAAACAATTATTAATGCCTTTCTAAAGAGACACAAATTGCAAAGGAAAGCAAGCTGCTACATGTGCATTGCTGATAGTTTCATTTCTTGCCAGAAGTAAAAAGAAACTGATTAGGGCTTTGCAATTAAGAACTTAAACTTGGAATTAGAAAAAGAAAATATAAATGTTTTATCTGGAAAAACTACCAATAGCCATATGTTAACTGTTTCAAGGCTTCACAGATAAACTGTAATGCACAGAAAACACACATTTAACAGGTCAGAAATTGCAAGGTCATTCCCACTCCTTGTTTAACCCCTTAAAGGACCACTATAGGCACCCAGACCACTTCAGCTCAATGAAGTGGTCTGGGTGCCTGGTCCAGCTAGGATTAACCCTTTTTTCTATAAACATAGCAGTTTCAGAGAAAAAGCTATGTTTATGATAGGGTTAATCCAGCCTCTAGTGGCTGTCTCATTAACAGCTGCTAGAGGGCTTCCGCGCTTCTCACTGTGATTTTCACAGTGAGAAGACGCCATCGTCCATAGGAAAGCATTGTGAATGCTTTCCTATGGACTGGCTGAATGCGCGCGCAGCTCCTGCCGTGTATGTACATTCAGCCAAGGAGGAGGAGCCCGGCGGGAGGGGGACCCTGAGGGTGGGGGCACCCTCAGGGCACTATAGTGCCAGGAAAACAAGTATGTTTTCCTGGCACTATAGTGGTCCTTTAAGAACACATAACATGTGTGACATGTCATGATTCCCTTTTATTCCAGAAGTTTGGTCCTTAAGGGGTTAAAATGCTTTGCTTTCATCTCAGTTAAACTTGTTACAGTAATAGTGGTTAGTGCAAATTTCCATGGACTAGGACCTGCGAATATCCCCTTTCTATGATTGTAAAAAGCTGCATGTGCAATATGTTAGCGTTATATAAATGCTTATAATAATAATAATAATAATAATAAAAAACAAAGAGTAAGGGTTCCCAAACTAAATTTTAAAAACTATAGTCAGGTGCTCTTAAAAAAATGTTTGGCCCTTAAAATCAGTTTATACTACACTGTATACATGATGGAGTTTAAGATGACAAAACAGTAATTTTAACAAAACTGTTCAGTATAATTACAATTATAAATACAATATACATATATACAGTATTTTGGTACAAAATAACAGTCGGTGCCATATACCTCAAGTTAAAGTAACACTCCAGGCACCAAAACAACTTCATATAAATTAAGTTGTTATGGTGCCAGGAGGCCCCTGGAGGAAATTTTACACTCCAAAGTTCTACCCTCCAAAGTTGCCTCCAGGGGCAATGTCCACTCCCCCCCTGGTGATGTCTGAATTTTGAGGTTTAGAAAGAGTGCCGTTGGTCAGCTAACGCTCTCAGCCAGTCAGTGAATCCCCATTCACTAAACTGGCTTGCAAAGAGACATAACTTTTGCAAACTAGTTGTGGGAGACAGGTCCCTTGTGTCCCCAAAATCAGGAAAGTTGGGAGGCCTGTGCATGCCATTTTGAAATTGTAAGTGTGTGGAGCCAGTTATGAGTGTCAAAATTGCCTAATTTCATTTTAAATTAAATTACTTTGGTGGTATAAAAGAAAAAAGAAAAAAGTAATTAATTAATGGGATTGCTTTCAAAGTAGCCAGAGCTAGGTGTTGGTGAACACATAATTGTGTTTAATGGCCAATTAATTCATGAATCCATGAGTAAATGGTAGAATATCTGGCAGATGTCATACCAGATTTTGTATTCCGTAAATGATGTGTGCCATTGTAGAAAAACAAGTTTCAGTAACTAACCACTGGGGTTATAAAATAACATTTTGGATGTCTGCTCTGACTCTCAGTACTGTATTTAACTGTTGAAGTTGTCTCCTCCTCTCGGCAGAACTGTAAAGGGCCTTCTTGGATACACATTTCACCATATAAAAACTTATGATGGCATTTTGCGTATAAAGGCATCCAAAAGCTGTATCTGCAAACTGTTGTATTTTCAACAGATGTATTGTCCTTTTAAGAATTTGTGGGGGCTGGTAGAGAAATGATCAGTGTGAACAAGACATTGTCCATGAATGGTCCTCATTTATATTCCTTGCGTCCTATTGTAATACCATGAATATTAGTAGTGCTTCTGTCTCTTGATGCCAGAGGTTTAAGTGCAAGGACATTCCTGTCTCATCCCTTTGGTAACTGCAAATATATTTGTGAGACAAATCCCTAAGTCAAAGCCTGAACTTTACAGGATTTTTACCCTGTTGCATCCAGCAGCATACCATTTGGTATATAACTTAGCATCTTCTGTTTAGGTGGAATTGGGCTAAATGGTTTAAAGGTAACAGTGTTGTCCAATAGCGTTTCTGGGGGTAAGCTAATACCATTAGTTGCTCTGCTTTACAGAGGGCCAACATATCTATTATCATGTTTATTCGACAAATAACTCTCTGTCAGTGCATGAAGGCTGGTTAACCTTTTTGCTATATCTTAAATTATGTAGTTGTTTAATCAGAAAACGCATTGTCAGTGTAATTTTCATACATTTATCTGAGACTTTATCTGACACTCTGTTCTCTGTTTTTGTTGAAGTGCATTTTTTTGTCTCTTCCCAAGATGACAAGGTAATCCAGACATGATTACTGTGTCTAGAGGGGTATCAGCTACACCTCGCTGATGAGGCCCAAAGAAGGCCAAAGTAAATGTATGTACTTCTTGTATCTCTCGTGCAGAGTGGACTTACTAGCATTTTGGTTCTCGTCTGCCCTTGTGGCGGAATCAACCTGTTCTGTAAATGGTATAGTTTCACTTTGTAATGGCACAAGTGAGCAACATGTTTGAGACCTGAGCGGGGATTAACCAAAGGGCAAGCTATTGAGGTTTCTTTGAACTTTTGCCAGTTCTTATATTCGCTGTCTTTATCTGACACTAAAAGGGTTATTTACCCATTTAGGTAAGCATTGCCAGGATTTAAAAGTGAATTAAAAAATGTTTTTTTCAGATTTAAGGTCAAATTAGCTGCATTGGAAACATTCTCCCAGTCAGCAACTCTGCAACTAACATAATTTTTTAGCTACCTTTCTCTCCCTTAGTTTTTGGGCTACAGTTTACCTGAACTTTCCCTTATAAGCAATTACTGATTCAAATTATGCATATCAATGGTACTCAAGCTTAGGAAACTGATAACATGGCGCCATCTTGGTCTTAGATTGAACAGGAACTCCTTCAATCATTTTGACCAATCACTTCCTGTCTACACACTAGCTACAATAACAACAAATCAATTGTCCTGTGTTTACATTGATATTAAATAGAGCCTTCGGTTACTTTCTCTCCCATAAATACTGGATATAGTATATTTGTTCTTATAATATAAAAAAAAATATTTATTTTGAGATGCGCTTAAAATGCTTACTTTAGATTGTAAGCTCATTTGGACAGGGCTTTCGTAAACTACTGTTCCCTTATATCATATTTGTTTTGTTAGAATTAAACGTTCATCTTGTTTAACTATTGTACTGCACTGTGGAATATGTCGACGCTATCTAAATAATTGCATGTGTAATTGTACTGAACAGAACTGTCTTGTTATTTTTTTAAAAATACAGTTGATGCCACATACCTCAAGTTAAAGACTTTATTGGAATATGGTCAAAACTTTCTGCATTTTGCAAACCCCTTTCACCAACGGTGGTTAAATTAGCTTTCATGGAGATACAGTAGACAACGATATTCAGTAAAGAATAGTTGGTTGACACCAATGCAAACAAATTAAACCTCCCAAGTTCGTTATTCCTAAGGAATATTTGACTTTCTGGTACAAGACTAGTAATTTGACTGTACCAACTTCTGGGCCTGAACTAGTTTGGGATTTTTTGTCTGATGCTCCTGATGTTTTGAACTGAACAAATGTAATATGGGAGTGGAATGGAGCAATTTTATATTAGATCAGATTTGTATTATTTTATTAAGACCTGCCATTAATATTTGATTCTTCCACCCCTGCCTTCCTTCATTCTGTACCCCAAGTTTGCTTTGGAAAATAAAAATTGTCAAATTGGAAAAAAAAAAAAGCTCTGGTATTAATGTGTTTTACATTGTATGCAATCAACCCAATATCTAATAGTTTTTTTGTTTTTGTTTTTATAGGATTTATAATAGGATTTTTATTATGCTATTTAAAATGGCATAAAAACAAACAAAAAAATAATCACAGGAATGCACCACAGAAGGAATCTAATGCTTTACCCAAATAGCAAATGATTTAAGGATTGGTGCTAAATAGTCATATTGCCTTAATAGGATAACTATAACCATATATAAAATAACCACCATTATCCAAACCACTGTTGTGGTTATGGTGCTTGAAGTCTTCCTTTAACACCAGTGCTTCTTTTAAAAGAAGGATGTGAGACAATATATTATACAGTATGTTTAAAACATTTCCCGCAGATCTAAGATTGAGCATCCATCTGTAGAGGTCTGCATGCAGAACATTTACCAACGTATTTTTACTGTTGAAAATTGATCTGCAAAATCTGATAACGTTTAGCATTACTGGGGATCTATTAGGCTATTAATGTTGAGCATGTCAATTTTGCATTGAGTTTCACATCGTTATTTCTATCTAGCATTCAGCTATGGTACTTAAATTGTAATGTAGACACCGTATTACATGAGCTTACATTTGCAATACTTGACCTCTAAGAGGGACTTTTAAAGCAAAGTACTCTTTGTCTAATAACTCAAGTGTAGCGAAAAAACACTGATTTTGCATGTCATATCATTCGAAAAGATTATAAGTGAAATAACTTGTCTTAGTCATTTTTGTAACAATCAATTTGTATTCTTTATGGGTGTAGAACTTACAATTATTTAATATTTTAGCATTCAAAGGAAACAAATCTGAAAACCCACCAATAACAAAACACTGCAAACACACACACTGACATTTATACACATTCTGTCACACACTCACAAATTCATTTTATTTATTGTTTTCTTTTATTTTTTTGAGGCCCATGCAGCCTCCATACCTTTGGGAGAGCTGGTGTGGGATATGGAAGCGCGTCAGCACTCCCTCGCCGCCTGCACAGCCACCTACCTCCTCTCTCTCCTGTACACACTGCATTAAGGCAGTAAGCACCATTAGTCCAAGTAAGCAAGTGCCTACTCTGCCTTGGTTAAGAAATGCCTGGATCAGGGGCGCTCTTAGGTGGCCAGCTGGCTACCTCCAGGGCCCACTGTGACCGGCCATGGGTCCTCTCCTCGCGATGCCCCCCCCCACATGCTGGTGTGTTTCCCCTGTTCATTCGCCCAGGATCGACCCTGCTCCGGACCATGTTGATAAATGCCAGAAATTGAGAAATAACACATATAAAAGTTAGTGTATAATACAATCAGCCTGCATCTATATAAAGTGCAAAAGTATCGTAGGTGAACATTGTATGATTCATAGTCTGTAGTAGAGAATCCACAATATCAGCAGATTCTATGCATAAAAACTATGTTTACAGAGATTTCTAACTAAAATTTAGGAGCATCTATTTGTCAATATCCATTTGCTAGTAATTTACACATGGTCTTTTTGGATCATGTCTTAGCTCTTACAGGTCAGAGCTGTAGAGAAGTACTTTTTTTTTCTTTTTTCCTTCATTGTTCTTTCAAGTTGCTTAACTTTAAGTAATTTAAGCTGTCTCCTTCCATTGATGACCTGAACCTGTTTTTTTAATGAGATTCATCAAGAGAAAGTCTGCATCACAATGAACACAGGCAGTAGCACAATGGACCCCAATATCTCTTCAAGAGAACCGTCACTTTTTTGGAAATTACACCACTACAACTATAAATTGCACTAACCTTTTTTGATGCCCTGAATAATTTTTAATAAATATTAAAGATTTAGCTATAGATTTTGCTATAAAATTCAGTTCAGGCATGGTCAAAGCAAATATTGCATTTGTGAAAAGTGGCAAAATTTACTAGAAAAACATAATTTTTTTGATAATTAAAAAAAAAAAAAAAATCCTTTGATAAGTATGATCAAAATAATGATGGAACTTCGCTATCACTTTTCAGCACACTTTGATAGATAGATCCCATGTTGCTTCTATTTCTCCTCCACTTACAATGCTATCTATGCCGTCCAACAAGTGCAAAGGGCAGAGGGATTACGATGAACGAAAGAGAGCCAAGATGGAGACGCTAGTTTCAGGATAGAGGTAAATAGAGGTGCAAGTATTTCTACATTTAATTTTATTTTACACACCCCACATATCCATCTTTGTTAAATATAAGGGATAATATTAAACATCCTGGGATATGATGGTTCCCTTTTAAGGAGAAACTATGTTACTGCTAAACCGCACTCTCTTCTAAAACTCACGCTTTGTTGTTTTAAACCCAGAATAAATAACAAAATAATAATTCTAGTACAGTGGTCTGTATCTTGAAGATATTTTGCAATTTATTGGTGTCCCAATACACACAAGTGGAACAATGTATATATATATATATGTGTGTGTATATATATATATATTTGTGGTCAGGGACAATAAGCAGAGTTATAATAGTTGTGGTGTAAGTCGGTTGTTGTGTGCCAAAACCAACGTTGAGGTAGGCCTGTAAAAAGAGGACCCACAAAATTGAATGGCTTGTTGGAGTGTTGGGTGGGCTGAACCAGGCAGTATCGCCCCAGAAGAAGGGATGACCTATGTATTTATAGGCTAGGTAACCCCTCCCATAACTTCAGGCTCAGCCTTTCTATTTGTGGTCAAGGATAATAAGCCGAGTTATAGTAGTGGTGGTGTAAGTTGGTTGTGGTGTGCTGAAATCGATTGGGTAGGCCTGTAAAAAGAGAGCAAAAAGTTTAACAGTTTAACATTACGTAACCGATACTTTAAATACCTGCCTTAATTCCCTCTCTGGTTGAGGGGTGAGGGATGAATCTGCTATTGCAGATCATTTCCCCTGTCCCATACATTGATGATGTGTACTGGGATATTTTACTAGAGAGAGCAGAAGCAAGGCCTATTCTAAAAGAATGATCTGAAGATGTTAAAGGTTGTATACAAGTAGTTTTGTGAGCTAATTTAAAGGACCACTATAGTGTCAGGAAAACAAACCTGTTTTCCTGACACTATATAATCCTTAGGTCCCCCCCCCCCCCACCCTCAGGGTCCCCCTCCCGCTGGGCTGAAGGGGATTAAACCGCTTCAGCCACTTACCTTTATCCAGCGCCGGGCTCCCTCGGCGCTGGTGACCTCTCCTCCCCCTCCGATATCAGCTCCCGAGTGGAGCTGAATGCGCATGTGCGGCCAGAGCAGCGCGCATTAAAAATGCCCATAGGAAAGCATTTCTCAATGCTTTTCTATAGACGTTCTGCGTGCTCAATGCGATTTTCGCATTGAGCGTCAGAAAAGCGCCTCTTGCGCCATTAGCGGCTAGATTAAAGTTAAAGTTTCTCTGAAACTGCTATGTTTACATTATTATTATTCTTTTATTAGTTATATTGCGCCATCAGATTCTGTAGCTCTGTACATCTGAA
Source organism: Pelobates fuscus (assembly GCF_036172605.1). Taxonomy (NCBI): domain Eukaryota; kingdom Metazoa; phylum Chordata; class Amphibia; order Anura; family Pelobatidae; genus Pelobates; species Pelobates fuscus. The sequence goes on along the minus strand of NC_086318.1, from coordinate 335,367,198 downwards.
GGGTTAAAACCTGGGGGACCTGGCACCTAGACCACTTCATTGAGCTGAAGTGGTCTGGGTAACTATAGTGGTCCTTTAAGGTTCAGGTGGCAAAAGGATGTGAATGCCACTATGGTATCGATAGAGTACAGATTAACGATTTGAAATTTCGAAGTAAATTTATTGAGAATGTCCAGAGCTCTAGTATATATGAAATGGTTGGTATTGGCAGAGAGTGCAGAGTGTGCCAGCAATCTACCATGGCCATGATATGAGAGAATCCCGTCTGAGGTCCTGAAATGTCAGGGTTTTGGTAGGTCGTTTGGCATCCGTGAGGTGTGCTTGGAAGAATACCCCAAATTGTCAATGAGAGAAGGTTTTGGCTGCTATGTTGTGATAGCCTGTTATGTGTTTATAGAGAGGTAAGATTGCTGGCAAACAGCGACAGGAGGCCTAAAGTACAATGTAAGTAGACTGTAGTAAAAGGCCCTGAGGGTTTTAAGAATGACTCATGATCCATAGTTATTTGAACAAAGTCAAAAGCTGTATGGGAAGGACTTGTGTGGATAACCCGTGGACTCGGGAATTTGACCCAGAAGACTTATTCCGATCATGTCACGGTATTAGACTAGGGCTTGGTGGTGTTACGAGTGCCAGTGGCTGGGGGCCTCAAGGTTTTTTGGATGCTGCATGGGACAGAGGGATTTCGAATTGGCATCCGACATGCAGGAACAGGCTGGAAATTTGTGACGTGTGTCTGCTCAAACTAGCAGAGTTCTCCAGGTCAGTGGACTGGAACTAGCTAGTTCTGATTTGAGCCAGGCAGTTTATGGTTTCCTGTTCAAATTCGTGAGCTAAAATCAATAGTGATAGTTGTTTGCTGTAATATTATTGTGCCAATACGTGTCCTTATGAGTGTACAGAACAATCCAGAACAATATTATATCCCATTCTGAAGCTATCACTTTTTTTTGTGATTATCTCCCAATTAATATCCTTATTGTAGAATGTACTATGTAAATACAGAGTATCCTTACCATGTATTTAAGGGGAGTCAGTGTCATTGTATGCTATATGATAACTTCTATAATATTACTAACACAAGGTAAGGGTTAAAATTAAATGCAATGTATCCATGTCAAATTAACTCATAAACTATAAATTCACACAATTTGTATTATACAGCCTATTATATTAAGTAGAAAAACTATGCTTCAATTTGTTAAGTATGATAAATGGGTAAGTAGTTTTAAATCCAAAACCTCCCATGTACTATAATTATATCAGTTATAAAAACGTGGATAAAACTCACCATATGCGAATATAAAAAAATTACATGAAATAATTACACAAACTATTCTCTACTGACAGTCTAAAATGTAACAGCATATATTAATCTAGAAATAATACTTTGTTTTATGATGTGGGGTGATTCTGACAAATATTTATGAAACACTCATAAAAAGCGTGACAGGTTATGAAGACTATAGTTCATAGTGCTGAAAGAAACTAAATAATGTGGCAAAGCAGTTTACCGAGAAAATATCAAAACGTTAGACGAAAGGAAAGGAAAGCACATTGAAAGAATGCAAATAAACATAATACATTTAATATAGCTAGATAGCTATCAGTCTGAATTTCTGTCTGTATTTGACTGTCTGTCCATCCATCTTAGAGAGAGGGGAAATGGATACACAACAGAGAACCTATTATTTTATTTTGTGGAAATACTATAACAATGGCTTCTGGAGACATCATAATTAAGAATATGACCTCCAAAACCCTGAGTTGGGATTATTTTTACCTATTACATGCTCTGTTGCTATGCGTCTGCTTAATAACTCCTAGATGGCAGAGAATTGCGCAGTGATACGGCAGGGACATAATTTATTCACCAAAACTGCTGCATTAAGCTAAAGCTGATTTGGTGCTTATAGTGTTACTTGAAGTTTTATTATCAGAGTTGGCCTAACCATTTAAGCTTGCTGAAAGAACTAAAAAGAGCGCTTCCATAACAACTTAATGTCATTGTAGTCGTTACAAGGCATAAGTCTTACCTTGTCTTACCATTTTCCAATGATTTAACTCCATTCTTGTTGCCCTGGTACCCGATAACGCCTGTCTCCCTGCAACTGCCACAGTGCACTTTAAAGTTTGTCGATCATTCTAGTATGTACTGTTACTCTTAGTGGGTGGCCAGTTAAAGGCCGAGAGGGTCAGCTGGCGATCTCAGTCTACCATCGGCAACGCGTTAAATCTTTTATATCACTGTGGTGGGCAGAGGGAGTTAGATTGGAGGCAACGGTTTTGGATGCTGCTAACAAACATGCCTGCCCCAAAAACTACAAGAATTAAAGAAACAAAGCAAAATATAAAAACAATGTGTTACAATTAGTTATTTTAATATAGAGGCATTCTGAAACTGGAATAAACTGTGCATTCTATACAACTATATGTTCTTGCAACAGCTCCACCTATAGTCAGGATTATTAACACACTCAAATTTGTTGAATGGTGTTGCTTCCCCAAGAATATCAAGGAAGAAGCCAGGCATACACACAAATAGCTGTAGAGATCCATCCCAAATTTTCCACTGCCGGTTTCCCTCTGTGCAATTGAACAAAGAGAATGTACATGATTGGCATTATAATTTTCTGACATTTTGAATAAGAAGGGAATGCAACAGTAGCTTTAAAAACATCCTTTTTTTTTTCTTTTGGCCATGTTCATATTTCTGACAAACAAATGAGACACATGTATTTAAGATATATATATATATGTTTGAAATGCATAATTTTCCCAAATCAAAGACTTTTTTGTGTGGAAGAATTGCTATTATCCATATTTTCCTTGCAGTTTGGATGTTGTTTTTAGCAACCGGAAGTCTATGAATTTTAGTACAGCTCATAAATCTTGATATGCATTTTCTGAATTGTGATATATAACCTGCAGTTCATTTTCAGTGGAAGAAATTGTATTGTATGTGAAACAGGAGGTCTGAAATTGAGTCTGATTGGTGTAATTACTCCCACTGTGGAGCTGTCAATATGATTAAAATAAGGATTCTGGACCTGTCCATCCCAGATGAGGTCAGCAGCACTGACAGTGGGAGTACTGCTCCTGCAAGCTGTGCTTGCAGTGCTGAATTATAGCAGAGCAGACACTAACATGACAGGAATATTTGAAAGCTCATGTTGAGAATTCTGGTTCTTTGCTTCTTAAGGTTCACCATATGGGCTGTTCTGTGCTTGTAATTTTCCCTCATAAAAGCTCTCTATTTGTATATTTCACTTTGTCACTGAATCGTAAAAAAAATCAAAGCTAATTATTCTCCAAGAAAAGGCTTTAGATCTTGTCCACTCTTTTCTCTCTATTTTTACTTCCTTCCTGTGCCGTGTGCAGAACGAAAGGACGAATAAACATGCAAACATTTTATCGAAGATTAGAATACGTTGGACAACATTATTCAAAGTGTTCAGTTTTAAAAAGTGAATATAGAAAAACGAAATAAAGTGATGCGCTAAATCTAATATTTCATGGGTGTATAATACAAAATATTTCAAATCTTACTGTAACATAAATTTTGGTAAGCCATAAGCATAAAATCCATGCGCAATAGGGCAGATAAACCCTTAAAAAGCCAAAACAAAATAAACTGCTTACGTACATGTCACCCGTTGAAATTGCACACACTTCCTCCAGAGCTACATAATCCTGGCAGGTATAAGAAGAGAGGTTAGAGGGTCCCACTGGAATCATATGCATATCACAACATTTAAGGAGTAAAAGCAGGGAAAATCTGTGCAGGATTACAAAACACTTTATTAAATATACAAAAACAGGACTGTAAAAAGTCCACCAAATCTCGTTGGTGGTACGCCTCAATCCTCCAATTTTTTGTATATGTTCCAACCCCCTTTCCAATAAATAAAGGCTTTAAAAAAACTTTATTTACTTGCCTGATCCCAGTGCAGATGTCCCTCTGCGCTAGCTCGCAGCTCCGCCTCCTCCGACGTTACTGATAATGAGGTGCTTATGAATATGCGCCACGATCCACTCGCACTTTAGGCCCTTCCCATAGAAAAGCATTGAATCATTGCTTTCCTAAGGGGAAATAGCTGACTCTGGTTGTCCTCATTAGTGTGAGGATGTCCAGCGCCAGTCACCAGACCAAAAGTCTGTTAAGATCCAGGAAATGCCTCCAGTTTCTTTGGAACTGCAGTGTTTTACATTGTAGCACTAAGTGCAATAGGGACACTGCACCCAGACCATTTCAATGATCTGAAGTGGTTTGGGTGCCTATAGTGTCTCTTTAATTATCTTTAATAGAGTGAATGTCTACAAACGGTACTGATACTTTAATTGTGCAAATCTCACTAAACATCCAAGGAACATTTATATCAATAAAAAACACTAATATTATGATTAGTGATGTCGCGAACATAAAATTTTCCATTCGCGAACGGCAAAACACGAACTTCTGCAAATGTACGCGAACAGGCGACACTGGGCGAACCGCCATAGACTTTAATAGGCAGGCGAATTTTAAAACCCACAGGGACTCTTTCTGGCCACAATAGTGATGGAAAAGTTGTTCCAAGGGGACTAACACCAGTCTGGTTTTAATCCATAAAGGGCATAAATCACCTAACATTCCTAAATTGTTTGGAATAACATGCTTTAAAACATCAGGTATGATGTTGTATCAATCAGGTAGTGTAAGGGTTACGCCCGCTTCACAGTGACAGACCAAACTCCCCGTTTAACGCACCGCAAACAACCGCAAACAGTCCATTTGCACAACCGCAAACTCCCCATTTGCACAAGGTTGGATACCAAGCTAGCCATGTCCCGTTCCTTGTCCTCACTGATGTCATTGAAGGTCTCTTCCTCCACCCAGCCACGTACAACACCATGGGTCCCCGAAAGGTGACAACAAGCCCCCTTTATTTATTTTTTAAAATGTACACTACTGTTACACCAGACATGAGTTGCACTGGTGTGACACTGTTCCCTGGCAGGCCCTGAAACGCACACGTGTGAAGGAAACTGCTATTATATTACAGTCAAATTTTTTTTTTAAATGCAAGCTATTGTGACACCAGATATGAGTGGTGGCACTGGGCAAGTGGGCACAGTATACGCTGTGAGCCTGACACACACGCTGGCAGGCAGGCAACTGCAATTAGATTACACAGGAAATAAAAAAAGCAGACTGATGTTCTAGCCCTAAAAAGGGCTTTTTGGGGTGCTGTCCTTACAGCAGAGATCAGATGAGTCCTTCAGTCCTATCAATTTCCCTATTAAATCAGCAGCAGCTACACTGTCCCTCCTCTCACTAAGAATGCAGCTTCCAGGGGCGGGGCCTAGCTGTCATGGAGGAAAGATGCACTTTGTGTGAGCTCCCTCAATATCTCACTTTAAGCAGCTATCAACAAGCGAATTTCACCCCAGAAGGGGATGACCCAGCAATGTTGCTCCTACCTGACCGACCTGACATGCTTAATAGCGGTCAGCAACTCGACAGAGTCTTACTTACCTCTGCGTGGCAAGTGTGGCCTGGTGCTCACCGGGCGGGAGAGGCGGCCAATCTCCCGATCCTGGGATGCCCAGGAGCAGCTACTTCCCGGCAGGAGCTCCGTTACCCCCCCCCCCCCCCCTTGGACCGCTGGGGGTTATCCCGGTCCACCTCTGAGAGGCTGTCTGGAGCTAATGGACGCACAGAGCACAGCCGCCCAGGCTGACATACTCATCTGCGACTCTCCCAATATGGCGGCAGCCGCGTGTCCTCCTGGTACCAGGAAAGCATGGCAGGATATTGAGTCTAAGCTGGACAGACTCTTTAATCAATTTTGGAAGCAAATAACAAGCAGGAAGCCCCAACAAGCTCCACCACAGCCCCAACAAGCTCCACCACAGCTAAGCAAAGCAGTCCCCATTAAAATCCACCAACACAAAAGGCGTCGAAGACGGGACCGGAGGCACAAACAGAAATGCAGAGCCTGCCCCACGTCAAGCACTCGCCTCCACCTAAAGCCACCACAATCCCGCACAGGACGTGAAGCACCACCGGGACAGATCCGACCACCCGACAAAACAAGCTTCCACCACCTCAAGCCGGGAACCCGGCACTCAGCCAGAGACTTGCCTTTGTTGTTCCAGGTATCAGGGACTCCTAGGGTCTGCACCTGGCGCCCAGAAGGGATCGGATGAGCCCAAGCAGTAAACAGCAGCCTGCCAAGCATGTCCCACTATAGCCGATCCTCCACACCATGCCTTTGTGATCACATGAACTGCTCTCTGCACATTAACTAATCGTAAAGTAGCAAGCGTTTAAACATGTCATTATTTCACCTCCTAAAGAGTTTATTGTCGTAGTTCCTTACATGCCTTTACCTTAACCGTTCATGTACTATGTTATTCACTAGTCTCATCTCATGGGGCGACTCACACTTGATTTATAACTAGTGGTGGAGCTGCTGATATAAATACACAGTTGATAACGTGCAAGCTACACCCTAAACATGACAGCCATCTTTCACAACAATGTACTGCTATATACTCATACCCTCAGTGCAACTAGCCATGATATACGCACGTTCAGCCTAGCATGCTCAAATATAACACACTTCTGTCTAAAAAAAAAAAAAAAAAAAAAAAAGAATGCAGCTTCAGAATTAAAGGACCACTCTAGTGCCAGGAAAACATACTCGTTTTCCTGGCACTAGAGTGCCCTGAGGGTGCCCCCACCCTCAGGGACCCACTCCCGCCGGGCTCTGGGGGGAGGAAGGGGTTAAACTTACCTCTTTCTCCAGCGCCGGGCGGGGAGCTCTACTCCTCCTCTCCTTCTTCCTTGCGGCGTCATCGGCTGAATGCGCATGCGCGGCAGGAGCCGCGCTCGCATTCAGCCGGTCGCATAGGAAAGCATTTACAATGCTTTCCTATGGACGCTTGCGTGCTCTCACTGTGATTTTCACAGTGAGAAGCACGCAAGCGCCTCTAGCGGCTGTCAATGAGACAGCCACTAGAGGATTTGGAGGCTGGATTAACCCTCAGTATAAATATAGCAGTTTCTCTGAAACTGCTATGTTTATAACAAAAAGGGTTAATCCTAGAGGGACCTGGCACCCAGACCACCTCATTAAGCTGAAGTGGTCTGGGTGTCTAGAGTGGTCCTTTAATCTAAATTGTATGCTATCTAGGAGGTGGGAGGGTCTGGGAGGGAGGGTCTGCTGCTGATTGACTGGAATGTGTCTGCTGACTGTGAGATACAGGGTCAAAGTTTACTCAACGATGACGAATAGGGGGCGAACCGAACATCGCGATGTTCGCCAGGATCTATTCGCCAGCGAACCGTTCGGGACATCACTAATTATGATATAACAGGAGATAAATTACAAAAGTAACATAAAAGGGAAATCTCACAAAAGGAGTCGATGAGGGACATCCGCTAAATGACTCTTCCAAAAGTGATATACAAAGCCCCAATACCTAAAAAGGAAAAAACTGTTAGTTTTACCTAGATGTACTAATTACAATGTTGATGTATGTATAATCGTAATTTTCTCTAAAAGCTCCTCTTTATACATTAGCATTACACTTTAATAGATATGAGCACCTTGCAAACTTTTTTGGACTGAGTTTTTAAAAGTGTCCTTAAGTACTATAAGTGTGGCAGTCACCAGGCAAACCAGAGGAACCAGCAGGCACATCTATTGGTTCCTTTTTTTTTGGGGGGGAGGGGGGGGAGGATTTGCACCACTTTTTAGAACAGAACATTTTGATAATTAACAGCCATTATATCTTGGCAACAGACTACCATATTAAGGTTAGACAATCAATTACCGTATATACTCGAGTATAAGCCGACCCGAATATAAGCCGAGGCCCCTAATTTTTCCCCAAAAAACTGGGAAAACTTATTGACTCGAGTATAAGACTAGGGTGGGAAATGCAGCAGCTACTGGTAAATTTCTAAATAAAATTAGATCCTAAAAAAATATATTAATTGAATATTTATTTACAGTGTGTGTATAATGAATGCAGTGTGTGCGTATGAGTGCAGCGTGTGTGTGTATGAGTGCAGCGTGTGTATGAGTGCAGCGTGTATATGAGTGCAGTGTGTGTGTGTGTGTATGAATGCAGTGTGTGTGTATGAGTGCAGTGTGTGTATGAATGCAGTGTATGAATGCAGTGTGTGCAGGGCCGGTGCAAGGATATTTGCCGCCCCCCCCCCCCATATGTCCTGACCTCCCCTCCTCCTCCCTCAGTGGTCCTTACCTCCCCACCCCCGTGTTCCTTCACCCCCCTCCACCAGTGGTCCTGACTCACCCCTCCCCTAGTGGTCCTTACCCTCCCCTCCCCTAGTGGTCCTTACTTCCCCCTCCCCTCCCCTCCCCTAGTGGTCCTTACTTCCCCCTCCCCTCCCCTAGTGGTCCTTACTTCCCCCTCCCCTCCCCTCCCCTAGTGGTCCTTATCCCCCCTCCCTCCCATAGTGGTCCTTATCCCCCCCTCCCTCCCATAGTGGTCCTTATCCCCCTCCCTCCCATAGTGGTCCTTATCCCCCCCCTCCCTCCCTCCAATAGTGGTCCTTATCCCCCCCTCCCTCCCATAGTGTTCCTTTTCTCCCCCCCTCCCTCCCATAGTGTTCCTTTTCTCCCCCCCCTCCCTCCCATAGTGGTCCTTTTCTCCCCCCCTCCCTCCCATAGTGGTCCTTATCCCACCCCCCTCCCTCCGATAGTGGTCCTTATCCCCCCCTCCCTTCCATAGTGGTCCTTATCCCCCCCCCTCCCTCCCATAGTGGTCCTTATCCCCCCCCTCCCTCCCATAGTGGTCCTTATCCCCCCTCCCTCCCATAGCGGTCCTTATACCCCCCCTCCCTCCCATAGTGGTCCTTATCCCACCCCCTCCCTCCCATAGTGGTCCTTATACCCCCCCCCCTCCCACAGTGGTCCTTATACCCCCCCTCCCTCCCATAGTGGTCCTTATCCCACCCCCTCCCTCCCATAGTGGTCCTTATACCCCCTTTTTTTATTATTATTTTTTTTTATTATTATTATTATTTTTTATTATTATTTCTTATTTTATTTTAATTTTTTTTTCGTCCCCCCTCCCTGCTTGATACATGGCAGGGAGGGGGACTCTCCTTCCCTGGTGGTCCAGTGGCAGTTCAGTGGGGGGGAGAGGGGGGCTGGCAGAGCTGTAACTTACCTGTTCTGCAGCTCCTGTCAGCTCTCTCCTCCTCTGCGCCGTCCGTGCAGCTCCTTCTATCAGCTCACACTGTAAGTCTCGCGAGAGCCGCGGCTCTCGCGAGATTTACACTGGGAGCTGACCGAGGTGCTGAACGGACGGCGCGGAGGAGGAGAGAGCTGACAGGAGCTGCAGGAAAGGTAAGTAAAGCTCTGACAGCCCCCACAGCCACAGTCTGTATTATGGCAATGCAAATTGCCATAATACAGACCTTGACTCGAGTATAAGCCGAGTTGGGGTTTTTCAGCCCAAAAAATGGGCTGAAAAACTCGGCTTATACTCGAGTATATACGGTACTTTATTTCTAAACTGTTTCTTTCTTAATTATGTAACAGTTCCCCTAGATTCATATTCTTGCCTAATTATAGTGCATATCTCCCAACACTGCATATCTCCGAATATTCCCAATATTGGATATTTTATCTATGTTCCTGCCGAGAGCTCAACTTAACAGTCTTTGGGTAAACTTTTTTTTTTTGACAATGTCAGTTTTTTATTGAGATTTTCTCAAACATAATATAACATACAGTCATAGTGTACCGGTTGGAATCAGTTACAGAAGTTGGTCAAATCTCCCCACTGCGAGCATTACTACTCTCCTGTGGCTCCCAATTTGGGTTTGCAATAAAAGGTACAGGTCTACAGGTATCGACGTACGCGTTCAAGAGTGTGTCTATTAGGCATGTTTCTTCCCTTTTGCACGGAACATCCATGTATACTGTACATGCTAAATTCCTAGTCCTGGGTATGGGATTGTCCACTCTAATCATGTTTACCAGTTAGCCTGCCCTGTAACAGTCACCCGGTTTGCTATTGGAACTAGTTCTGGGGCGTCGATGCCCGAGTCTGTGGCTAGGCTTCTCAGAGTAAACCACAGCTACCTGCGCCCTCCGCGAGTTACCAACCCGTATGGCCTGGTAGGTGAGCATTCGTTAGGAACCACTTTGACAAGGAGAGGGAATATGTAGTAAGTCTTTGGGTAAACTGATAGTAACTTCAATAAGGCTAATATCAGTTTACAGAGCAGTTTTATTCATTCATCAGGACAGGAGCTTGTTCCCTGTGCAGTATGTGTCTGCCTGTGCCGCTGGGATATTTCTTTGGGTAGTTTGCAATGTTTATTTTTTCCATGATTTCTAAATCATTGTCATTTTAATTCATTTAAAAAAAAAAGGGATAACTTTTATCCCATGGGTTTCCTTTAAGTCCTAAATTATTAGAAACGGAAAAGACTAAATTTTGAGGACTTCCAACACTGATTTGTTTATGTATAACATTGCCTTAAAGCGGCAGTAATATGCAATGTTTAAAAGACACTAAAAGAATGAACGCAACAATTATGTTATCTAGTTTTCAGTCCTTTATCTTGTGTGTGTGAAGGTTTTTTGTTTTTTTTTTACGCCCACAAGGGATTCACCAGAATTATGTCTTGCTATTATATATATATAAATATCATATAATGTATATTGGATTCTTAGAGTGGTGCTGAGAAACGGCCCCAAGTACACATTGATGGGAATTTAAAGTGACAGTGCCACCTGAAATATAGTAAATACGTTTTTTATAATATTCCAAACATGGTATTTTGATTGTTTGCTATTTTGTTACATAGAAACATAGAATGTGACGGCAGATAAGAACCATTCGGCCCATCTAGTCTGCCCAGTTTTCTAAATACTTTCATTAGTCCCTAGCCTTATCTTATAGTTAGGATAGCCTTATGCCTATCCCATGCATGCTTAAACTCCTTTATTGTGTTAACCTCTACCACGTCAGCTGGAAGGCTATTCCATGCATCCAATACCCTCTCAGTAAAGTAATACTTCCTGATATTATTTTTAAACCTTTGTCCCTCTAATTTAAGACTATGTCCTCTTGTTGTGGTAGTTTTTCTTCTTTTAAATATAGTCTCCTCCTTTACTGTGTTGATTCCCTTTATGTATTTAAATGTTTTTATTATTATTATTATTATTATTATTGTTATTATTATTATTAAATGTTGTTCTATTATTGTAGCCATCATTTGCATCACATTTTAATCTCAAACTTTATTATTCAGAAAAGTGTGAATTGTCTAATTGCAAAGTGAATGTATAGCAAAATTGAAAATTTTAGGACAAAACATCTAAATTTAAATTATAATTGCAATATGGCTTTTTTTGACATTAAATGTGAAATTTTATTTAAATTCAGTAATAATGTTACAAATAAAAACCCTGGCCATCCAGAACATGTGATCCATCAGAATATGGGAAATCATCAGTTTAAAAAATTGACATAATGTTTTTTTTCTTCATGTTTTCAATGACTATTGGTAGTGAATGTCTGTACCTCAATGAGAATCCCCCTTATCTGTAAAGAATCAAATCATTATTGAAGCCCCTATTTTTGTGACTCTGCCTGTGCTAGCAGCTCCATTGCATTCTTAAGGGAAAGTCATGTACACTTGTAAGTGTGTTTTTTCATTGGCTTCCACAGGCTGACAGGGATTAGCCGTAATATTGCAGCCAGTTCTTCTGGACATAACTGGAAGTATATTTTTCCACTGATCCTCTACAGATCAGAAAATTTACCCACAGTGAACTATCAATCGAGAATCTGTTCTAGATTAATCAATTAACTTTCATGTCTTTAAAGTTTATCCAGAAGGAAAATGTAATATATCAAAATAATACTTCCAGTATACTATTGGATTAAGATAACTAAGCCAATGAATAATAATTCAACTAAAGCATAGATTTTTTCCCCTTCATTTAATATTCCATTAATACCAATATTAATGTAGTTAAAATTATTAGATCATGTTTAACAGTGTAGCGAATAAGTTTAAAAAAATAAAAAATTAAATGTAGATCTTGTTTTCCTCTCCAGCCCTGTTAATGAAATAAGTAATCGAATAAATGTACATGTGAGTACTTTATTTAACCTTTTAGAATTCAGCACTCAATGTGATTAAATTCACAGCAACATATTTGGCAAAAGCTATTTCATTGTCTGAAGCAGACATGCATTTTATACAAATGATGGCTTAAATTGAGTCTGCCACAGCAACATTATATTAATAAAGCTTAATGTTATGTATTGAATATGTTTTTTTTTTCATGTTTGGACTTTTTATACTAATGATTTCATTTTACATGGGAGCTAACTTTTTTAAGCTCACACAAACACACACACACACACACACGTACCACATATGCTAATAGAATAATACATTGCAAAATGTGCTATTTTTGTTGTTGTATCTCAATGAATTTAAAGTTGTTTTTCTCCCGAGAGTTCAACTTTAAATAGTTGCATAGGGCTTAACGATATATTTAAAATGTTGATTATTCTTTTATATTGTATTACATTTTCAAAATAAAGCATTTATAATTCTGTAAATATTTTACAATCTAATTACGTTAATGTTGATTCCCAATAATACTAAAAAAAATACTTAATATACCAATTTTATTATTTATATTATATTATGGATTTGATATTTCTAGCACCTCAGCAGGAATCTGTATATGTTGCCTTTAAAATACACTGATGTCTAATCCTTCAAGTTTTTACATCTTCTATATTTATCTGTGGAACTTCAGAAGATCTCCTTTGAGGCCTTGAATTTACATTATGCGCAGGTTGGAAAAAGCTGTATTTTATTACATATGACATCCAATTTCATGGGAAATCTTAAATAACGATGGCTGCATTTAATTATTTTAAATATAAATATGCATGATGTAGCTTGCATGGGTAATATTTTATACATTAACAATGTTTGATGGTCATCCTATTGGACCATGAGTTTATATGGTCTTGCCTATGTCACAAAATACTTTGAAGTAATTCATATATGCTAATTTGAAATAAATGCATTTCCCTTGTTATTTGAAACTATAATTTTCAATTTTAATATATTCCATATTGTAGTCCATATTTTATGTTGTATCTTTTTTTGATGGCTTGTTTATTTTTTAACATGGTAAGTGTTATTCCTAACCATGATGCATAAATGTAACTGCCACGCACCCTCCCCCCCCCCCTTTCTTATCTACATAGATGATATCTATTTTATCCAAAAAAAAGCTGTTCTGGTTATCGATCCTGTGGTAGTTGGGCCTGCATCTTGACTTTGATGCCTGTAACAAGAATAAGAGTTGAAAATTTACCCCACACAATCTGCTGCACACAATCTTCTGACATGGCTGTGGCTTGGAGTTCGAGCCCAACAAAGAAAATGTAACAAATTGATGGGCAGGTCCACCAAAAAGTGTACCACGCAGATTGTTTGTTGAATTGTCCAATTTATTTGTAGTGCAAGTCAAACGTACAAATATTTCATAATCCCATATCAAACAGCCATAGTGAAACAGGGCAAATCAAACAAATCAACAGCCAGAAATTGAATCACACTTGTCATGTTTTGCACCACCTGGTGCTTACTCACAAGCAATCCCAGCTGCTTGGTATACTTTCTGGTGGTTCTGTACCGTCAATTTATAGATTCTGTGCTACAAGTTGTCTGTAATGTTGCTTTGTTTAATTATTTTAGAGTTTGGAAAAAGAATGTTGTGGCATTCACACCATATTGACAAGAAGAGTGGCAATACACAAAACTCATAATGTGTCATACCAACATTCTCTAAGTGCAGGATTTATAATATCATAAATAGTATCATAAATATATATATATATATATATATATATATAATCTCAACTAAAATGTAATATGTGTTGTTACAATGTACAATAATGAACAAACTAATTGAGTTATTTGACTATGACCAGTAGTGACCATACGCTCTACAGTATGAGTTCTATTGCAAGCATGAGAAAAAACAAATTAATCTCCTGAAGGAGCAAACCATGTGGTGCACAGTCTTTGAGGGCTTTCATTGCACGAATTGCTACTGGATGTAAGTTGTGAGGGTGCTTTTACCCAAATCTTCATAATAGTTTTCACTCTGCACATTTTGATGTTACTTGGACATCAGAAGAGTTTAGGCTGGGAGATGAACACAACAGCTGACAGCAGTAACGTCTAAAAAAATAAAGGGGTGACTGCAAATGTAAACTCGGATTATATCAAATTGGTATAACTCAATATCAAGGCCTTTTTTCCCTCTGTGCAGATCCTGTGGCCTTCTTGCTCCTGGTAAACAACATGAGTGCACAGAGTCAAATGGTATTAACATCTATAGCACAAAGGTGCCTTGAGATAGACAAACAGACCCATAGATAGACCGATAGAGCGATAGATTAAAAGATGCCCCGAGCGATAGATTTGCTACAAGTATTTTGTTATTTATTTTAATCTTCCTTTTATATTTGAACATAGAAAATAGGAAAGCACTATCTATACATATATGTAAAATGTGCTCATGCCCTGATCTTGTTGTACTTTCCAGATTATGTACATTAAAATTCTAATAAATGTACATGCATATATTTGTCAAAACTACAATAGAGTATGCTTGTGTATTTGTTTATTTTTGTGCGTTAACTTTTTCAGGCTTTTCTTAACAGGTTAATATTTAAGCCATGGTGTTATAGCCACCAACCTATGAAATTCAAATAAAGGAAGCTTTACTACAGCAGCAATGCATTATGCAAACCTCTGGCTGTATTCTCATCACTGTCTGTTTTGTTCCCAGGTGTCTCAATACTAACAACTCAAATACAGGTCTATGAATTTACATGTGAAATTTAAAATTCCACTAGCTTATGGCATTTTTTTACATGTTAATTTTGAAAAATTAATGACATTTCACCAGTGTGACATTATTGCTTTGACATTTGCAGTATATTATTTCATTTGACATGGATTCTATTTGGTTAAATTTAATCTAATACATCAACTAACCTTTGATATAGGGTCTTTCTGTACTCCATATTATATCTGAGATACTGAAAATTCATGTTCATGTGATACGCTTTGCTTTACTAAAAGCAATTAGAAAAAGGCGGCTCATGAAATTGTTAGTTCTGTGAAATAGAATAAAAATAATAATGGTTTCTCTTAATGTGTTCTAAAATGCAATATATATATACAAATTATTACAGTTGGTGTACTTATTAGGACTTTCAAATTGTGTAGGTGTGCAAGTAGGGATATATATATGTATGTATGTAGATCGTTAATACATAGTTAAACAAAAATCTGCACACCAGTCAAGCCATAAGACTCGATTCTCCCACAGAAATCACAAATCTGCAGTGATGTTACTACCGCAAAGGATTCTGGGTGGGCATATGCTAATTAGCTTAACAAAGAATCACATTTTTGCATCTGGATTCTTGCTGGAAACATTCCTTAGGCATTTTGGTCCTTGACACTGATAAGATGCCATCACGCAGATCCTGAAGATTTTTTTTTTTGTCCACACATTTATGCTACTCATCTCCTGTTCCACCTTATTGCAGACAGAGATGCTCTGATGAATTGAGATGTGGTGATTGTGCAAGTAATTTGTGTAAATTAAAGTCACTGTCATGTTCATGAAACCATCTTGAATGATGCTACTATGTGACATGGCACATCATCCAGCTGGAAGTATCCATTAAAAAAAACCTGCAGAAATCGACCATAATCTGTCTGTCAGTAATAATTCTGTGGCATACAGGGGGTTTCGATACAGTCCTAATGTGTACCAACAAAAAATATCCTACATGATTGCAACACTAACAGACAACTTTTAGTTTTATTCATTCATCATCAGCTTTCCCCCTTTGTGTTGTTTATATTTTGTAAAGGGGCATTTTAATTTTCCATTCTTTTTTTTTTTTGGTAGAGAAAATTTTCCTTGGTGGATTGAAAAATTGAATTATCATCTCATAGATAACTCTGCATCTAATATTTTTTCTATCAATGTCTTAAAATAGTATAACATATCATACAGCATTGGCATACATATAATGACTTATGAACCATTATCAAAACTAAACAAGCAATCGAACAAAATACACACAAATATTAGAAATATTAGTATATAAAATAAGTAAACTATGTACAAATATAAAATAAAGTGTCAGGTAATTAATAATAACATGGTACTTAAAAAAAAAATTCACGAAGCAGAATATGTATTCAGTCAGGTGGGAACATGGTTAAGGTCCGAATTTATCTTTCACATTATCTTCCCACATTGACCATTCGTGCTGCAATATAGATGTGAAAGTAGATTGATCACGGAAAGCCAATTCACACCTTTTATTTTCAAAAACGAGATTGGTACAGTGGGTGACTTCCAATGAAGAGAGATGATGGAATTAGCTGATATGAGAAGATGGCCTAGTATAATTTTTTTGTATCTAGGCAAGTTAGATGGAATTTTCTTAAAGAGACAAAGACACAGGGATAGAATTCCATCGAATTGTAATACGTGATTAATTCATTTGAGAATTTCCAGCCAATAAGTTTTAATTTTGGGACACAAATAGAAGACGTGGAATGGAACAATTATCATGGATAATAATGTATAGTTGGCAGAAAGTAAATCTGAATGTAAATGCCAGTATTATGTTTTACTTGTTATGCATTTTGACAGATAAGAAGTGACAACATTCGATTTTTAGACATAATCTATATAGACAAATTGCTAAGTGCAAGTAGAAACACAACTTTAACCAGATAAGAGTTTTAATATATGAAAACATTTCTTTTAGCTTACTTTGTTGCTAAATATATAACAAGTGGCAAATTTTTTTTGACTAATTCTTACACTTTGTTATTTTTATGCTTTATGCTTCCATTAAACCACCCCCTAAGGTTATGCATCACACTTGTAACATTTTCACCTAATAAATATCTTGCCTGAGATATAACGGAAAATTCCTTCATACTTACCGTAATTTTCATTTCCTGATAATTAGTCATGGCAGCATATACTTTTGGGTAGCTCCTCCCCTCACAGCAGAAAGGACAGGAAATAGAACTCTGAAACTGGTATAAATAGATCCTCCCCCTACCCATCAGGCAGTCTTTGTAACTAGCTTCACCTCCTATAATATATGGGTGGGACCGTAATGCTGCCATGACTAATTATCAGGAAATGAAAATTACGGTAAGTATGAAGGAATTTTCCGTTTTCCTGACCATTATTCATGGCAGCATATACTTTTGGGGAATACCCAAGCAATACATATAGAGGGGAGGGATAGAGTTCAAAAACAGCCAATAGTTATAAAACCATTATTGAGCTGTATAAATCATAGAAGACCTTAAAAATAGAATCATAGAAGATTATACAAAGCCAAACAAGAATCAATAGGAAATTGTCATAAAATCTGCTCAGACAAGACAATTTACCCTAGAGGCTGCAAGGTCAGCAACCTCCTGACATTCAATATCTGAAATATCCTGAATAGATATATAGAGTCAGATAGGAATTAATAGCATAAGCCAGAGAAGGAAAATGTTACTGATATAAAACCAAATAGCTATCAAATCAAAACCTCAACAAAGTCATAACTTCCAGAGATCATACTGGAACAAGCAGATAATGTTGGATGAGAACGGACACACCATGCTATTAAACATGGGGAGAAGTACACTGAGAATCTTACTACTTTCTGGATGTATTCAATAAAGACGATTCACATCGCTTCCTCTTGCCTTGTGAACTACTTACCTGAAGATACAGGAACAAATCAATATCTGCCTGTCAGAAAGAGGCAGAGCCTAGTAGAGAAATAAGAGTCTGTTATTAAAACACTGCAACAATGACCCGATGTTGGTAAATTCAGATTCACAACAATACCTCACCCAGTGGATGAATTGATACAGCAATGATCAGTCACAGGAGAGGAATAAACTAATAGCATTACTAGGCAAAGGCAAGAAGAACCATATACAGATTAGTTGAGGAAATAAAGAAATATCGGTATGAACCATAGAATTTGTGGCAACTAATAATTTATAAGGAGGCCAACCATGTCAGTACCTATATTTGTAAATAGTACAGATTATGCCAAACAGTTTAATCATATTTATTAGAGACTGTTGTGCAACATAAGAAATATCTATATATACACCCACATATGAGGCGAGATACTGATGGGAAAGTGGTAACCAGAGGCACATTATACATTGTGGCAACAGACACACAATAAGCAGGGTAGTAGAAGATATTCAGTTATCCTTATGAGAACAACAACCACATACTTACTCTTACCTTATCTTCAGACAGTGAAGAAGGACTTATGGCAGAGCCTATGATGATAATAAGCAGCTTGTTATATCTGCAAGATATCAACGCCAATCCAAACATATAATCCACAAATATTAAATCAATGCAATGTTAGGAGTGACCGTAACTTATACAGATCTAGGTACAGAGAACATGAAAAACATATCAGTCAAATGTTTGTCATTAATAAGTTGCATCACATTACATTATGCAGGATGAATCAACCACTTAAAGCCACACGTTGGTTGTAATTCCAGATATAAGGACACCTAGAATAAACCCCATGAGTATCAGAAGAGAGGTATGAAATGGAACTACCTGTTTAGGGATTTCCTCTATAGTTCAGGTAGCAGGTGAATTTTACCTGAAATAGCAAACCTGGTAGAAAGGACTGGAGACTGGAAAGACCTTAAAATACGTGCAATACACAGCATCAAAGTTACCTGAGCATATGAGCCTAAAAGAATACCTTTATTGCAGAAAGGAATTTATAATGTTCCCCTTCACAACAGGGGAATTGGTCAGGAGTTTCTGATCATTAACTCATTAAGAACCAAAAGCATGCCACTCCTGACAAACCCGAAAAGGGCTTGCCAGACTTCAAGGACCCCAAGGGATAAAAGAGAATAAAATTTATGCTTTAAGGAAATTAATTCAGATTTAAAGACTAAAAGGTTATGACCAGGTGAAATAAAAAACAATATTAACAGCTTTTAAATCAGGTAATGGCTTCAGCGTTACCTACTTGTGAGATCAATTAGCCCAATTTGTACTCTTGCAACCAGTATGATCTACTAAGCTGTGAATTAGTAATCAGCATATATCTAAAGGTAAAACACTGTCACCAATTAAAAAAACATTCCCTATCTTGGACAGAGAGGAGAGGATACCTGGTAATAGGAAATCTATTGTCTCATGAATAATTACATAGATGTGTACACACACAAAAAAAATAAATTTATATTGATTCTGTTAAACAGTACCATGCTTCATTTTGGAAAATCAGGTCTCTTTCTTTCCTGGGAGAGGCACTCAGACAGGTTCAGTAACACCTGCACTCTACCTGAAGTGGTAAAAATGTGTTAATTGCTTATGAAACACCTTTGGGAGAAGGAATCTAATACAAAGCCAGCAGCAGTATGTTCCCTTATTTACTTTAAAAAAAAAATAACTGAAATTGAAAATCCACAGTAGGCAATAATTACTTACCCAGTATACTAGTCCATTTGTATTTGCTAGAATTAGGCAGTGCTACATTTCAGCGCAAAACAGACCTTAGATCATTCGTATATACTAAATCCACCAATGCCGTATATAAATTGGGGTTATATAATACTATCAACCTGCATACAGATTATATGAATCACATACCTTGTGAGAGATTCTAACAGCACCTTATGCACAGATATATCATTTACATATACTGAGTCTGTTGAAACAGTAATCATACATAGCCTGCATCTGCTATAGAGTGACACTATGCCTGTACACATATTAAGATTATATGAGTGAGATAAATTGAGGCTGTGTTTTAACCGAACTTCATACACATATTACACCACTCACATATACTGAGGTTGTGACTCACAACCCACACATAGAACTAGTATTAGTTTGGATTCATATAGCGGAAGTGCCCTATATCATTCACATATATTGTGTTTCCACTAATACATCAATCATATAGGGAACAGATACACTGAAGCAATGTCTCATATAGAGCATGTAGAGGACGTATACTGAGGCTGTGTTTCCACAGCGACTCAGAGCATACAAAGAACACACACTGAGGCAGAGTCTTCAGATCAACTCATACACAGACAATATAGTGGATATATATACTGAGGCTGTGTCCCCACAGCAACTCACACACAGAGCATCTTTATTGTAACTCACACATAGAGCCTATAGTGGGTACATATACCAAGGCTGTGCTTTCACAGCAACCAACACATAGAGCATATAGTGGATACATACACTGATGCGGTATCCCAATAGTAACACACACACAACATATAGCGGACATACACAATGAGGCTGAGTCCTCATAGCAACTCCCATAGAGAACACATAATGGATACACATACTGAGGCTGTGTCCTTACAGTAACTCATACATAGAGCATATAGTGGATACATATACTGAGGCTGTGTCCACACGGTAACTCATACATAGAGCATATAGTGGATGCATATACTAAGGCTGTGTTCTAATAGTAACTCATACATAGAGCATATAGTGGATGCATATACTGAGGCTGTGTCCACACAGTAACCCATACACAGAGCATATAGAGGATACATACACTGAGGCCGTGTTCTCATAGTAACTCATACATAGAGCATATAGTGGATACATACACTGAAGCCGTGTTCTCATAGTAACTCCTATAAAGAGCATATAGAGGATACTTATACTGAGGCGATGTCCTCACAGTAACTCATACATAGAGCCTATAGTGGGTACATAGAGTGAGGCTGTGTCCCCACAGTAACTCATACATAGAGCATATAGTGGATAAATATACTGAGGCAGTGTCCTCACAGTAACTCATACACAGAGCATATAGCGGACACCTACACTGAGGCTGTGTCCCCACAGTAACCCATACCTAGAGCATATAGTGGATACAAATACTGAGGCCGTGTCCTCATAGCAACTCATACCTAGAGCATATACCGGACACACACTGTTCATACATTACAGCATAAAGTGGAAACATACCGATGCTGTACCACCACTAGATTATGTATGGATACCGAGGCCCGGTGGTCTCCTGTGCAGTATATTCTTCCACTGTCTGCAAAAGCCTGCTTATTTGTGATAATGCACAGATAACAGCAATCAATGCCACATACCTTGATAGAAACAAGTGTGTGTGTGGACTTGGAGTTAGGTTTTTCAAAACCTGTCATATACATATGTGTACTTCAAACAGACATCCAGGAAGGTTCTCTTACCTTGGATATTCCTCTGTCACCAGGCTGTGGAATTCCAGCAGACTTTATACAGCCAGGATATCCAATATTAGCACTCTTTTTCACAGCGTCTTATTGCATTATCAGCACTCCTTTGCAAAATGTCTCCTTGCATTATCAGCACTCTTTTTGCATTATCAGCACTACTTTGCCCAATGCATACTTGTATCATCAGCACTCTTTTGGGTACATATACCTGTACCAAACATCCTTATATAAACTTACCTAAATGCTCACCACACAAATCTCCTAAATGTGACCTATTTGTTAGAAGGAAGCCAAAATAAGCAGCTGGGAGGGACTGAAAGAACAGAGACCCAGGTGCCTATACTAGTTTTAATCTAAATTACTAATGCACTCACCTGAACCGTTGCAGGCCTGTGTTTCAGCAAAATGGGGATTTGAACAACTGACAGCCTAAACTGTTTAAACTATAGGCTTCCATCTGTACCCCATATGCCATTCATCATCACCATACAAGGTGGAACACAAAGAATAGGTATACCCCGACAGTCACAACTCTGTTGGGCCTCATGTATGCAGTGTACCGCTGTCAACCCTTCAGGGAGAGTGATAGGTTAGACTCCTGATTGCTGAAGGAAGTACCCAGGCTGGCAACTCCTACACATGTAATGTTTGCTGGGTCTTCAGGGATAAAGTCTTAGACTCAACTGGGCCACATATATGCAGTGGACTACTGTCATCACTTCCAAGAGAGATAGGACAGACCCCTGGATGCTGGAGCATGTACCCAGGCTGGCAACTCTTACCGGTATGCTGTTTGCTGGGCTTCATGTAGACAGTAGATCACATACATCCCCTTAGGGGGTACCCAAGCTGGCCTGTTGCTGGGTCTTCAGGGATAAGAGGCTGAACCCTGGCATGCAGTGGACCATTTTCATCCCTTTCAGGGAGAGTTTGGGTCCGACCCCCGGTCACTAAAGGGGGTACCCAGGGTAGCAACTTTTCATCTTAGTGCGTATTGCTGGGTCTTCAGGGCTTAGAGGCTGAACCCTGGCATGGCTACAAAAATATTGCCTGGTGAGCATAAAAGAAAATCTAGGCCTGCATGAGCAGACTCCTTCCAAACTGCTTGTGAAGGACAGGAAAAAAAGACTGCCTGATGGGTAGGGGGAGGATCTATTTATACCAGTTTCAGAGTTCTATTTCCTGTCCTTTCTGCTGTGAGGGGAGGAGCTACCCAAAAGTATATGCTGCCATGAATAATGGTCAGGAAATATATATATATATATATATATATATATATAGATATATAGATATATATAGAGAGAGAGAGAGAGAGAGAGAGAGAGAGAGAGAGAGATAAAGAACAGTAAATGAACAGAGCACACCACAGGATTTTTTAAATGTGTATTAAAAGAATCAACGTTTCGACCCTCCTGGGTCTTTATCAAGATTAATAATAACTAGTACAGTGCATAAATATATATCAAATAATAAATGAGTGACTTACCCTAGGCGTGTGATAGTGCTCATCCGTGCGTCTGAACCCGGAAGTGTGCCGATACAGTGCGCCTGCACTGACGTGCGTGCGCGTGATGCATAGTGACGTCATGCGTGAGGGAATGCCGTGATGGCTAATGTGTATAGTAACCATGAGAACCCGATCTCCTCATTTACTGTTCTATATTTGCGCTGGGAAGCACCTGGGTCATTTTGGAACTATTATCTTTCTTTGTGTGAGTGCCAGATATTGGATTATTATATATATATATATATATATATACACACACACACACACACACACACACATCTGTCTTCAAAGGCATAGACATGCAAGTTTAGATAAATGCAAGAAAAGAATACAAAGTGGAATGGAACTGCATCCTATCTGCCTTTTATAATGTTCATTTCTTTGTTTCTCTAAAAGCATGATTTTCGTTTGGAAATAAGGTTAACAAGGTCTGAAATTCAAGTAATATAGAAGACATATTTATTACACTGGATATGTTGACATGTTTCCGGAGTAATGCCTTTATGGATGTTAACCTTGACTGAATACACATTCCCATCTGTTTGTGACTGGTGCTGTTTTGCTGTTGTCTGCAACTGTATAGATGTTCTTTGATCTCTACATATTACCAGTTTTGGTGACATGGAAAATATCATAGTGAAATAAAATGTCTTTAAACATAAAAAGACTGTTGTACAAATCCGACAGTTTTTTGCATTCCACAAACATATTTGTTATGTTTATTTTTTTTATTTTTTTTTAAACAAATCCTTTTACGGGCAATATCTTCGTTCTATTTGCATTGGTTTTCTGTTTGTCAAAGTAACATGCATACATTTGGATCTCCAGAGAATGCATGGCAATGTGCATGTTGTTAACATCTTAATCAAAAATATAATAAAAGCTAAATAGCTTTGTGGTTATTGTCTCGGCTTCACAAAATACTTTTTGCATGAGTCACTCTGTATTCCCTTTACTACAACTTTGACAATAGATTTCCACCCATAAAGGGACATCAATCAAAGGATAAACCCTTCGTGAATTTTATACCTATTGTACCCTTTTTTTGGCTGACTGCCATAGTGATAATGCGGCTTGCCTCTGTTGAACTGTAACATTTAAAGCCGTTTCCTCTTTGTTACATATCTATATCTGTAGTAAAAGAATGTATAATACATGACTACTAACAGTGACGGTAATGTGTGGTAAACCCGCTGTGTTTCCTGAAGGCATTTTTTTTTTTAAAGGAGGAAGACATAGTTTGAAATGCACGTTGGTAAATATTTAGAAATAATTCATACACGAGATGTGAGCTGTATCTGTGCATTGCCGAGGTTTTATCTTGTAATAATTTTTATTTTCTTCTTAGCATGTGGCCGTGGCTTCTACAAGTCATCATCTCAAGATTTACAGTGCTCCAGATGTCCTTCGCACAGCTTCTCGGACAGGGAAGGATCGCCCCGTTGTGACTGTGAAGATGGCTATTACAGAGCTTTCTTAGATGAACCCTATACAGCCTGCACAAGTAAGTTCAACATTTAAAGGGCATTTTATTAAACAACTTAGGGACGGAATGTGATTTGGTATCATTCTGTTTGACCATGGGTCATTTATGCAACAATTCTGTCACTGTATTTGATTTTAAGAATATGCTTTAAAGTAGTGATAATAATAAATAGGAATTTAATTCAGTGACGTATTTACTTCATTTAGTGGTGGTATGTTTTTTTTAACACATTTGGGATTAATGTTCACCTGTCATAGGTAAAGGATGTAGAGGAACAGGTCAGTTTGGTAAGAAAATGTAAATATACATACTGCACGCATAGAACATACTACGATTTTGTGTGTACATACTTTTTGCTGACTAAATTTGTGTATGTGTGGGGTTTGTAGTGGGTTACTCCAGTCCATTGCATACATAATACACTAAAAGTGTAACTAAATAGGTCATATGTATTTTTAAAATGTGTTGGTTTTTTTTTGGATATGCTTTTCAGCATCTGCAGAGGTGTCATTCAAGGATACGACAGATTGTAGTTGTCAGGGTGGTAGTCCGGTGCCCGGAACCCAGACACAGTGTCCAGGCGGCGGCGCATGGACCGGGACCCAATATGCCTGATGTTAAGTGGGAGTCTTCAGCGTGGAGGTGGATTAGCAGGGTCTGGTGCAGGGTAACCGCACGCCCCTTGGTGTTGAGCACCAGCGTTTGTGCAGCCACAACCAGAACCCTGATTCAGCTTCTGCAGATCCAAGGAACTAGGAGCTAGGAAATAAGCAGACCTCCCAGGAGCTGAATAGGGAGGCTCTGCAGCAAGGGTATATCCAGTACTAGAAACAAGACAAAGCTAGAACAGGCACCAAACATGAAAACAAGACATAACTAGTAGAACCCAGAACCAGAGAAGGATAGGAAGCTAAACCCAGAACATGACACAATACATAAGGGAACATTAACTAAACATGGGCATGACTGGACAGGACTGAACATGGACAAGTATATACAAACTAAGACACGACAAGATAACATAGGCAAAACGAGGAGAAATAACTAAGTACTACATATGGAAATCATGGGGGTTTAGTCACACTATATGATCATACATTGCATAAGCCTGCCAACAACGCCAATGTACCCCATATCTGGCAGGTCCTACACTGCCTAATGTATGCTAAAACAACCACAGATTAAGAACACATATATAGCACTTACCTGCAAGAAAGGACAGAAGCTTTGAGCCGCTGCCTGCAGGAACTCTAACACATAATGAAAGCTGGAAACATAAGGGTGTGGCAAATAAAACAAACATTTAAAGGAAACCTGGAGACTGGGAAATCCAGGGACGAACTATAGGAATGAACCCAGAAATCCCAGCATAAAGAAAACCAGACACAGAATAGAAAACCAAAAACCAAGAAATATTAAACAAGAATAGCAAAAGGAGTACTGGATACCAGAAGCCATTACCAGAATGATCCGCAGCCAGGAACGGAACGTGACAGTAGTGACTTTATTGTAAGACATTGTATAGTTAGTATATAGTGAGACGTAAAACCCAAGTTGATAAGCTAGCTTGATTCATGTTTTATGATCGCCATTATAGGCGGAAATGTGCATGCAGGTTGCCACGGCTCTGGCACCTTTTTAGAATTGTGCTATACCTCACTGATAAAGCCTAAATAAAGCCGAAAAGATTGTCCGCGTTTGCTATATCTACCATGCGGAGGGAACTTGCCAGCCTTTAAGATCTGGACTGACCTTATTGGCCAGATCAGTCGGATGTGCAAATTAGATCGGTTCTCTTTGTAATGGCACAAATAAGTAAAAATCTTTTTGAGGCCTGAGTGGGGACTAACTGATGGCAAGCTACAGAGGTTTCTCTTAGCTTTTGCCTGTTCTCAGAGTTCTCATATTCTTTGTTTTTGTTGCAGTGCATTTACTTAGGATCTCCCTAAGTTAAAAGGGTAATCCCAATGTGGATCCTGTGTTCCCTGTTCAGTAAGGGGTATCAGCTACACTTTGCTGACGAGGCCCAGAGAAGGCCGAATGATTGTCCGGGCATTGCTGTATCTCTTGTGCAGAGAGAACTTGCTAACATTTTGGGTCTGGGCGAGTTATGAATAGAAACAGCCTGATTTGTAAATAGTATAGTTCTCTTGGTAATAGCACAAGTGAGCAAAAACATTTTTGAGATCTAAGTGGGGACTAACTGAATGACAAACTATTGATGTTTCTCTGAGCTTTTGACTATTCTCATATTCTCTGTTTTTGTTGCAAGAGAAGAGATCATGTAAAATAAAAATAGGCAGATAGTAGAATATGGAGGATTGGATAGAACATTCTAGGATACAGCGGGCCACAAAGTCCCTTCCTGGTGTAATTCCTTTTTGTTAGTATGCTGGTGCCTAATGGGTATTCTTTTGCTCAGAGACTATCTCTAAACTATAACCTTATTTCACTGCAATTCCAACAGAGATAGCATAATTCATGATTTTTCTATAGACACCCACCAGTTGTTCAACTACAATTCAGGCATTTTTAAACCTGCTATAAAATTGTGGAATTTATATTCCAATAATACACTAAAGTGGCCCACCGTTGGATACTGAAAACATATCATTAAAACCTTAACAGCAGAATGAATAATTTAGAAATGGCAACAAATAAATAATGTGTCACACAATATCTTCCTTAGAAAATGTCACATAAGACAGCCTAGGAATGTAGAGTTCTGTATTTTTTCAAGACCGTAAAATACTTCAAATATGACCCATTGACTGTCAAAACAATTGATAGAAGCTGTGTACATTTATTTCAAAAAGCTTACTATACTTTTCTTCACATTTTTCTAATTTTCATTTACAAAAAGAGCAATGGGAGCGTCAATATATTTTTAGGCAGATTCATTTAATGCAACCATTCTAAGAAATAAAATATGTGCATGTTGTTACATTTTCTCAAAATAAAGGAATTGAAAATCAATTATCTTGGTGAAGAAATAACAGAAAGTGATTTATTTTCTGTAATGTGGAGGTTTTGGTTATGGCATCTGAAATATTAAAACTCGGAAAAGAAAACACTACATATATATGAATTTTGGTAAACCGGGGACAATATTCATGCATATAAATACAATATAAAAAATTGAATTAAACAATAACCAATGAGTACATACATATGTCAGCAATTGTAAAAATGAGTTGACTAGATAAGACTTTTTTTTAAATTGAATATCACATTATGTTTCTATATTTAAAATTGTGAAACTGGAGCTAGGTTTCATGCAATCCACATAAAATCCTTGGAATGTTCCAAAAAATATCTCTGCATTTTGTACTTTAAAATAACAAATGGGACAATTATCTCCGTAAATTTGGCTGGCAAAATATGTTTAATCCTTTTAAGTACACTTTGCATCAATGTGGACATTTGTCTAACTTTTATTAGTACAGGTGCATGTTCTATTACACACACACATACACATACACATACACACACACACACAATAAATAACATTGACAGAAATAGACCAATATAGTCAATAGTATTGAAAGAGTACTCGAAGCGCCATAAGCACTACAGTACATTATAGGAGCTATGGTGCCGGGAATGACCTGGTACCCAATGTAAATGTAAACCATTTGCTAGCATTTGCTGGTAGTTTGACTTCTTGTCTTGGTTGGCTGGGCTTTAGTCACATGCTCTATTAGAGCGGAAAGCGTTCTGCTTTGAGCTTAACTCAGGGCTTAAATTATTGACTAAGAACGATCAAGCCTGGCTGACCCCAGGTGAGAAGTCAAACCGTTAAATGTAGTTCGGACTGTTTACATGGAGGGGGTGTGGTGCCAGTGCACCCTTGGTATCATAATAACTCTGTGATTGTTATGCTTCTTGTAGTGTTCCTTTACATTATTTAGTGCTACTTTGTGGAATGGACATTGAACAATTTGATGAAAGACTTACTAAATATCACGTGGAACAACACAGAGAGGTATCATATCTGTGTTTCTGTGCTTTCCTTTCACTCCCTGTTCACAATACAAGCGAGTAAGTCTACATTTATGTGCATCAGTAGCGTAGTGGGGTGGGGGTGCAGGGTAGGGCGTTAAGCTGTGGCTCTACACTGCTGAAATGTAGCACAGCTGACCAGGAAAATGACTGAGGGCAGTAATGCTCCTCTGCTGGTCAGTTAGTGCAACTCAGTCAGTAGTAAGTGGAGGGGGCAGGAACTTAAAGGGTGTGGGTTTGGGCAGAATGGGCACAATAGTGGGTGGACTTTGGAACCTAGAGCTTCCTACTCAATTACCACTGCAATAAGTTATAATGGCTATGGTGTTTTTTTTTACATTATAGAGTCAGGAATTACGTTTGCGTTCCTGACCCTATAGTGTTCCTTTAAACTCTATTGTGTGAGTGGTGGCAAGACTGGGGGACATGTTACTGGGTGTTTTGTTGCTTTGAAGCTCTGTTCTACACTCAGACACACCAACACTAGAAATAAAATATGCTAATTACATTTGTCTTCTCTTTGAAAGGGCCTCCATCAGCACCACAGAATCTAATTTACAATATTAACCAGACAACAGTGAGTTTGGAATGGAGCCCTCCAGCTGATAATGGAGGAAGGAACGATGTCACATATCGTATCATTTGCAAACGATGTAGCTGGGAGCAGGGTGAATGTGTGCCCTGTGCGAATACAATTGGATATGTACCCCAGCAGAGTGGATTAGCAGATACTTACATCACAATTGTGGACCTTGTGGCTCATGCTAACTACACTTTTGAAGTTGAAGCTGTCAATGGAGTTTCAGACCTGAGTCGTTCACAGAGACTTTTTGCTGCAGTCAGCATTACAACTGGTCAAGCAGGTATGTTCCCTTTATTTTGTTCTAGAGAGTTCCTGTTTGCAGGACTAATGCACCAGAATACAGAATACATAAGTGCAAATGTGTTTAATGTAAAGTTAGTAAAGTGCAATACATTAATGATTCCTACAACAGCTCTTGGAGCGCTTATTAAAAATACATTAAACATCTAATGATTCAGCATTATTTATTAAGAACATGGTGTTATATTTTGCTTTTGAAATTGATACACTCACTCAGAAAATAGTTTACTTTGAACAAGCCCTTTGGTAAGCAACTGTTTACTCACCAATTTACAATTTCCTAGTATCCTCCCGTTAGGACCACATCCCTCTTCATATCTTTCCTTTTCTTGGGTCTGTCTTATGTAGGAGATCAGAATACCGTATATACTCGAGTATAAGCCGACCCGAATATAAGCCGAGGCCCCTAATTTTACCCCAAAAAACTGGGAAAACTTATTGACTCGAGTATAAGACTAGGGTGGGAAATGCAGCAGCTACTGGTAAATTTCTAAATAAAATTAGATCCTAAAAAAATTATATTAACTGAATATTTATTTACAGTGTGTGTATATAATGAATGCAGTGTGTGTATATAATGAATGCAGTGTGTGTATGTGTGAGTGCAGTGTGTGTGTGTGTGCAGTGTGTGTGTGAGTGCAGAGCATTGGTGGGGGGTGGGCTTTTTATTAATTATTATTTAATTATTATTTTAATATTTTTTTTAATGTTATTCTATTTTTTTAGGTAATATTTTTTTTTTATTTTATTATTAATTGTATTTTTTTATGTTATTATTATTTTAATATTTTTTTTTCTTATTATTATTTGTTTTATTATTAATATTTTAATTTTTTCGTCCCCCCTCCCTGCCTGTTAGCTGGCCAGGGAGGGGGGCTCTCACTCCCTGGTGGTCCAGTGGATGGGGCTGTAGGAGGGGGCTGTCAGGAAGCTGTAACTTACCTTCACCGCAGCTCCTGTCAGCTCCCTTCTCTCTTCTCCGGTGCGTGCAGCTCCCAGGTCAGCTCCCTCTGCAACTCTCACGGCCGCGCGGAGCGTTGCCACGGTAACCCGTGGCAACGCTCTGACCCCGCGGCTTTCGCGAGAGTTGCAGAGGAAGCTGACCTGGGAGCTGCACGGACGGAGGAGAGAGAAGGGAGCTGACAGGAGCTGCGGTGAAGGTAAGTTACAGCTTCCTGACAGCCCCCGGTCCTTGTCTGTATTATGGCAATGAAAATTGCCATAATACAGACAACTGACTCGAGTATAAGACGAGTGGGGTTTTTTCAGCACAAAAAATGTGCTGAAAAACTCGTCTTATACTCGAGTATATACGGTAGTTTTGTTTTTGGTGAGGAGTATCTGAATTATCTACAGCAATAATACTGGCAGTGTGTTTATACTACACTAAATATGTGTCCAGGTTATTGTGTTCTGTTTTCATTCAAACTATATAATACAAAAATATATGGAGAGAATAAGGGGGGAAAGCAGCAAACATCTGCAAAAAATAAAATAAATAATAAATAATAATTAATAATATATATATTATTTTGTTATTATTATTATTTTTTCTGATATTTGCTTATGTCTGTGTCTTCTGTCAGGAAGAAGTCAGTTTCCTTAAACCATTCCCACAATGTTCATATATATATATAAAATTAATAAGCTGCAGGGACAGGAAGTGTAAAACAAGAGAGGGTTGTTAGAAAGTATAGGGAAACGTAGTGGGGTCTAAAAAAAGAATAGAAGAGAAAGATATTGTCTACTTTAGAATGAAAAAAAGGAGAGACTAGTATAAAAAGGATAATCGCAACAAAAAGTGATACTCATAATAATCAGTGGCGGCTGATGAACTTTTAAGATTTTGGAGTGCCAGACTCCTCCCCAGAATTTGATTCTGCCCTTTAACATTGTAGCCACCATCTTCTGACCTGTGTCATCTGTCTGCTTAACTTCATGTACTCAACTCTTAAAGGGACACTAGTCACCTGAACAACTTTAGCTTAATGAAGCAGTTTTGGTGTATAGAACATGCCCCTGCAGCCTCACTGCTCAATCCTCTGCCATTTAGGAGTTAAATCCCTTTGTTTATGAACCCTAGTCACACCTCCATGCATGTGACTTTCACAGCCTTCTATAAACACTTCCTGTAAAGAGAGCCCTATTTAGGCTTTCTTTATTGCAAGTTCTGTTTTATTAAGATTTTCTTATCCCCTGCTATGTTAATGGCTTGCTAGACCCTGCAAGAGCCTCCTGTATGTGATTAAAGTTCAATTTAGAGATTGAGATACAATTATTTAAGGTAAATTACATCTGTTTGAAAGTGAAACCAGTTTTTTATTCATGCGGGCTCTGTCAATCATAGCCAGGGGAGGTGTGGCTGGGGCTGCATAAACAGAAACAAAGTGATTTAACTCCTAAATGGCAGTGAATTGAGCAGTGAAATTGCAGGGGAATGATCTATACACTAAAACTGCTTTATTTAGCTAAAGTAATTTAGGTGACTATAGTGTTCCTTTAATGGTCCCCATTTAATACAGAGTTAACACTCAGAGCTGGTTATGATATAGAGATATCCATACAATATTCAAAGGGGTCAGGAGCTGCTGTGCACTCTCTGTGCTACTTCCAAGATAACTTCTTACTTCTCTCTACTGTGGAGACTTTATGCCCTAGTCCCATGAGCCAATGGTGGCAACTTAATATATTTGCCGATAACAAGCCTCCACTCACGAGCAGCTTGCTCTGCTGCTGAAATGGCAACTCAATGGGTGTCTCCTGAAATTCCTTCTTAAAGGAGACTAGGCATGTTGCATACCTGCGGAAACAGGACAGATTTCACACATGTCCCATTTTTTTCACATGTCTAGTTGCTCTCAAGAAATCTTGTCCAGATGTTACCAAACAGGTGGAGCGGGGAGGGGTGAGGTCTGCAGATCTGAAACCTATTACAGCATAGTTTTCTTTATTTTAATTTTGACAAACACATAGCTAAATATGTTAATCTACGGGGTTTTTTCACCCATATTTTTTGTTTGCAACCCTCCCCTCTAGAAAACAAATGTTAGTGTTTCTAAACTATTGCAAGTAACATTTTCTCCATATAAAAACTGGTAGGGCTCTGCCCTAAGGAAGACTCTCCACTGATAATCTAAATCTTTATTTTACATTTGATTTTGCCATTGTGGTTGTTGGTCAGTCACCTAAGATTCCCTTCTTTGGACAATGCCATAAATTGTTCTAAAATCTGATATGAAGACACTCTCCTCAAAGTCAGTTAATGAAGTGATCTTTGGGAATGTATACTGCCTTGCAGACAGAGAGCTGTACACATTGCTATTTCTGAAAAGTGGCACTGTATACATTTCATAGTTTTTACACCTACTAGTAGCTCACAGGCAGACAGCCACTAGAGGCTTTGGACTGAAATACATTGCATTTTAAAATCGTTTTATCGTCTCCTGCCAACCTGCAGTGTATACTGATGCGGGACACTGTACTTCCAATGCTTTTCTGTTAGATACACTGAATTCATTGGTTCTAAAAGATTAACTCATGTGTCCTCCATGCTTCTCTATGGAAAGCATTTTATTGAACAAAAATCATCAGTATTGATGACCTCGCAGAAGGGTGAGTGTTGAGAGTCAACTGTCCTGAATGTCCGTAACTGGATTTCAAGTAAGTTTTAAAGAAATTGTATGTATTTCATTTTTTTTTTTAACGGGGACCCAGCTATCTAATATGATAAAAGAATATATCTTCCCCCTCCCCATATATATTAGAGCAGGGATAGGCAACCTTCAGCACTCCAGATGTTGTGGACTATATCCCCCTTAATGCTCTTACACCCATAATGCTGGCAAAGAATCATGGGAGGTGCAGTCCAAAACATCTCGGGTGACGAAGGTTGCCTATGCCTGTATTAGTGTTCCTTTAATATTTCTTCATTTTTGTTTTAGCTAAATGGTACATTCAGTAGTGATGGCTCTTATTGTTAACAAGTGTTAGAAAACCAAACTGATAATGTAGAAAGCAGCATGTTTTGCTCTACTAATATACTACTCGAATCTTGTTTTTATTTCTCTGATTTTTGTTCATATCGCATAAAACAATGTTAGGTCTTCTCATATCTGTGTCTGTGGTTTTCAGTATTGATTTTAAATTACTTTAAACTGTACAATATTTATTAGATGTCACATAACTACTTAATGAGCGTGGTTGAATTATTGGTTAAGATTTTATATATTTGTTTTTCAGATCAGTTTCTGACCATCATAATTATATATTGTTTTAATCTGTAGCTTATATGATGTTATTGTCCATTTGAAATATTAAGCGCTTATCTGCTACTTGACTCTACTACAATCAGTAAGACTAGAAATTCCATAAATTAGGTGGTTTGTGATTAGAGAAATCCAAAATATCATATATTATAGTTACTATTACTATTAATCTCTTACATATTGACATTTGAATCCCCACAGTACAATGAATTTACAAATTGAAAATTACACGGCTCTAAAAACCATTTTGTACAAATTTTGCATCGTAAAATGAAATCTTGTATTCTAATTCCTAGACCTAAAATGTATTCCATGTTCTTTTAATGCTTGCCCCATACATATGTAAGTTATAAAAAATTCTGTATGATCTGCACTTTACATTACCTTTAATGTGTTTTAGGTAGGGGATACATTTTATTAACCCCCTTTGCTACTGACAACCAGGAAAAGAAACTGAATCGGTTATGCGGTCAGCTTTTAAATTAATATGATCATACCTTGAACATGTTAGAAAATTTAATTTTGGACATCCCCAGTTCTACTTTAAATTCATTAAAGTGAAATGTCATAAAACAAAGGATAACAAACAAACAAAAAAGGCTACATAGTTTGTATTGTAAAACCATTCTCTATTTTGTTTTCCCAGTAGTGAAATTTAAAAATCTATGAATAGGAGCCTTGTACGACAAAATGCAGAATGAAGATTTTTTTTTTCTTCTTCATATTTTCCCCCCAGTGCGTCTTTTACTGGCAATGTTTTAATATTACTTTATAAAATATTTACGATTTTACCTGAGCTCCAAGGATTACGCAAAAATGTCCTTGCAATCCCCCATGGTGGTCTAGAAATATGAAAACAATTTATTATAGGGTTTTTTTTTATTGCCTAAACCTTGTCCAGCAATACAATATTTCAAATATGGACAAATAATTTGCACAATAAGTTTATATAGTTTGCTTACAGAGGCAAAGAGCAAGCTGTGATAGCCTTCAACCAACCAAAAGGATTGTGGCTTGCTTGCTTTTTTATTGTTTTTATGGGTACACCGAATTGCAGTGGTTTTTCACCTTGGGAAGGAATTTGTATGGGCAAATGTACTGGAAGCACAATTAGTATATTTCTCTGACTCTGTAATAGAGTTTTTGAAGCTTTGGAGTTTGTTTGCTGACCAGCAATTGTAGCCCCCTCCATAAAAAGTGTGTTTAAAATTTGTTTAGGAAAAAACAGACAACAAGATAGACAACTACAGTATTCCAAATGACATGCAGCACCAACAGGATGTGATGCACAGCACTTACACAAGCATTCAATGATACACATTACATAACACACCTACAGAATACCCGCTTTGTAGACAGCATCCATATGACTTATAACACCCATGGGTGTATTCTATAGATAGCAATACTTGACACATAAAACCACAAACAGAATCGGGATATGGCTGTATAATCTATAGAGAGAACATACAAAAGCAAAATAGTGTAATACAGTATATACAATAAATCTTGCGCTGTTAATAAATGCACTCACAAGATGGTGTAGAAAAGAGCGTTCATAATGTGCCTCCCCTGATGATATGGGGGGCTAGTAATCCCCTTGCCAATGCGAAGTAGCCAATATCACAATATCAAAATAAAAATTAAGAATGCGGCAATAGGTCTAACGCGTTTCGTTCAAATAAGAACTTCTTCAGGGACCGCAACAATAATAAAACCACATACAATATTACAGATTGTAAAATAATACATACCATACCACATACAATATCACAGATTGTAAAATAATACATACCATGTATTATTTTACAATCTGTGATATTGTATGTGGTTTTATTATTGTTGCGGTCCCTGAAGAAGTTCTTATTTGAATGAAACGCGTTGGACCTATTGCCGCATTCTTAATTTTTATTTTGATGGTGTGTTTCACCTTTTAAAAATAAAACAATTGGATTTTGATTATTACCTAAAAATAAAACAATTGTTTTTTGTATTCTGTAAAGGTCGTTTGTTGTGGATAACGATCTCGGGAGGCTGCATATTAATTGAAGTTAAGTAATTTACACTAGTTTTCACGAATATTGTGGTGTTTATATTTGTTTTCTTTTTGCAATACTTGACACATGGCTGCCATATACCATGTATCATTAACAGGGTATTTAAAACAGCACTCTGATGACTTTCAGAACCCACATGACACATATGTTAGGCACTACATACACATGACATGTAACAACCACATAACCTTTTACCAGCTGAGCACCAACCTGTTGGCACTGACTATTTAATATGCCTATAATATACAGACAGGCTACTATCGTAATTGTATTTAATATTCAGTTCAGTATTCTAGAGGTATATATTTATCAATACATGAAATATATACTGTTATCATTGTAAAAATGATACCTGCAGGACACAGCCCACATACCTAATTGAACATAATATAAATCAATTTTGCAACATGGCATTTCGCCCACTAATAATAACTCTCTCAATCACAATACAAATTACAAATCATAATTTTGTATTATTATTTAAAGTAAATATGACATATTAGAGTCTCTGTTTGGATACATTTATAATGCAGGCACGCATAAATCTAAGTTGATACCGCTTTACAATATGTATTTTGCTTACCACTGCTCCATGGGGGGTAGGAATCTTTAAATCCTTTTTGGAGAAGAAGATGTGCTTCTGAACAAAGAGGACATACAGCTTGCCAGTTCCATTGAGCAAGGATAAGTCAGCAAAAAGAAATAATATATTGTATTGATAATATATGTGCATGCACTTTAAAAAGAAAAAAAAACAATACGCATAAAGGCTATAACATATGCAATCTTTTATTTGCATTAATAAAAAAATCGATGGCAGCTTACCTTAAGCATTTAGGTTTGTTAATTGACATGGGCAGATAAAATAAATAAAATAAATTTATTAGCACAGATTCTATCTACTTGCCCTTGTTCTAATGTGTGATAATTTTCTAGTTAATAACAGTAAGCTTATTTCCCCAGATCAAGAGATCTTAGCGGAAAAGAATAATTAGTTACTGATTACAGAGGAACATCATATACAGATCTTGATTATTTTATTTATTTGTTCCATTTGTTCCTAGCAATGTTCTGAAACGTGCAATGCGGAAAAAAGCCAGCCAGTGAAGTGGAGCATATCCATCTATAAAAACATCTGTACTAATGTAACAATGCAGTAAATTATATCTACAAGCGGAGACATTGATCTAGATGGATCATTAACAGCTTTAAACAACTGATCCAAGTAATAGGGCTAAATAGCAGAACATAATCAAGATCTAGCTTTCAGATACATCAATTACAAGTGTAAAAACATTTGTTTTCACTTTGCAGTGATTACGTTGTTTTTTTTAATGTTTATATCACTGCACTACAGTCACACAGCTGGAATTTAGCAATTAAAAGGTACGATGCTGAAACATAAATTAGCTAAGCAGTCTAAATTCTGTTTACCAGTGGGTCAAGCACATAGGGAGAGGTAATTGTGGCTGGCTAGTAAATGTAATCAGGATGAGCTGGAACTTAGTGATATATTATATGTGGAAAAGTATGTGACAGGGATATATACGCACAAACCTACCATGGCTTCCTTTGTTGGAACCACAAGGACAAAAGCAGGAGACTTTTAAAAGCAATACAATTTCAGGCAGA
Source organism: Pelobates fuscus (assembly GCF_036172605.1). NCBI lineage: Eukaryota > Metazoa > Chordata > Amphibia > Anura > Pelobatidae > Pelobates > Pelobates fuscus. The sequence goes on along the minus strand of NC_086318.1, from coordinate 335,329,996 downwards.
GAACCTATTACAGGGTTAAAAACAAATTCCAATGTCTCTGTTACGGCTACGCCTAAAATGTGAAATTAATTTAGAATTTCCAATAATTCACACTCTAGTGTCATCAATTTCGTGTTGACACAAAGGAGTTGGCCTCTTCGTATTTACCTAAATTGGACCATCAACTATAAGAAAAATGATATACTAAAAATGTATGTTGCTTTTCTGTAACAAAATAAAATTGATATTAACTGAATGTTATACTAACTGATGGAACATTATTAAATTGACATTTGTGTAGTAAATTTGTAGTTTTTATATTTATTATAAAAATAATATCTATTATAAAAATATATGTAGTAATATATAATAATATATAAAAGAATATTACTGGTGCAACATTATTGTATTGGCATCGGGTATTGTAAGTTAAAATTATCATAATAAAATATATGATATATATTATATATAATATAGTAATATATAAAAATAGAAAAGCATATTTCACAGCATTTAATATTATTAAAGGCTAACCAACTGTAATTAATTGAAAAACACAATAGAGTCAAGATAACCAATTGGTGAACTGTATAATGTAGCTGGAGGGTGATACTAATTTATATTTGAAAAGGGAAATTCCACCCTTACAGATTTTTTTTTTCCCAAAAATGTTGTGTTTTATGGCTCAATCATCAGAAAATGTGTGTACTTATTTGTGTTCATGTCCCAGTATATATGTCCACTTAAAATCTATTCTCAACTAATCTGGAAAGCGACAACTTTTTTGATTTCTTCAATTATATGAATTTAACTGTCACTTTGTATTTCCTTATTGAAATATTTTTTTACCTCTTCAGTGATTATAATGTTGAAAGGCTACTCCAGCACTTTTTGAAAAATAGCTTTTTAGGGCTTACAATGCACTATTAGTCATTACATAGCACCCCCCACTTAAACCAATATATTTTTTTAAAACTTACCTGTAATTCAGCAAAGCTACTGGCTGATGACAGTAAGGGCTTTGTGCTGGCCAATCAAAGTCTTCTCACAGAGAGACCTGTGATTGGATCATTTCACTGATTTTCTCCACATGCGCTAACTCCGATCCGGGAAAGGGAGTTGAGATTGAGTTGGAAAAGGGAGGGATAATTATCATTTTAAAAAATCCCTTGCTATAAGAAATGTAGGGTGGCGGAGACACCACACAGGTGGGGGGAGGAAGAGCGAGTTTCCTCTTGCAGACACGATACATGCAAGGGAAAAGGTTGTTACATCTATTGCCAGTATGCAGTGCGCACTGACGACATATGCAAAATTTGCATTTGGCAATCTCGTGTGCCGAATGTATCTAGCCTCTGGCACACTAGTGCTAGCTAATATGTTGAATTGTGTTTGCTACAATATGTTGTATTCATCCCATACTTCATTTCTTTCACACTTTATACATTTAATTGTTTTGATTTGATTATTAGATACTAAGATCATTAGCGATATTGTATATGTTTTAAATTCCATACATCACTGTATTTCGTAACCCCAAGTCTGCGTTTCCCTCAGCATTGTCATCCCCTCTATATAATATTTAGCTGTTTCTCCTTAGTTACACCTGGAATCGTGACTTGAAAACACAGAATGGTGTGAAGCCTAGGTAAATCCTTGAGAATATTTGTTTGAGTAATCCTAGGCTTTGAAAACTGGGACAGACATTCAAATTTTAGCAGGATCGTCACTGATGAGCAAAGCAAATATATAATGGTTTACAAAGATAGGGCTTGTTTCTGACGAACTAAGCTGAAACCATGACTCCTAAGAAATCCACAATGATTCTGAAAGACAGGAGAGAATCAGGTAGGGCTATAACAATTAATCAGCGAGTGAAAAATATTCAATTAAAATATTAAATGAATTAATATTTAATTAGCCGAACAATCTCCACTATCAATGTGCAAAATCTTTTGTCCTGCAGTGCAGCAGCTTAAAATCCATTTCAGCTGCCACTTGACAAGTATAAAATCAGATCTACTATTACAGACTTGAGCTTCAAATCTATTTTATTGATTGCAATACCCATGCCCAGCACAATGCAATCTAAAAATCCACGTGAATAAATATTTTTTGGTGGAAATTAAATTTGTTGTGCCTATACTAAATATTAAACGGTGACCAACATCAAGTGAAAACATGCATGTAACAAATTGTGTTGAAGTTAAACCTCAACATCTTTTCAGGGGAACTGTCATTTGTCTGAAAATGACACCATTGAATAAAACGAAAAAAAAACACCTATAATTTGTGCTAAGCCTTTCTTTGTGTCATACTCCATTTTCTTTTAAATTTATATTACAGATTTAGTGCAAGCCAATTAAGTTCAACCTAGGCACAGCCATGGCACACAATGCAAATCAGGAGGAGAAATAGAACATTGTTTAACCCCTTAAGGACACATGACATGTGTGACATGTCATGATTCCCTTTTATTCCAGAAGTTTGGTCCTTAAGGGGTTAAAGTCTCTTTTTCTTTCTATGCTTTCGTAAAGATCATTGCCAAGTACAAAGGACGGAATATATATCAATCATTGACAGGCATTCAAAATGTTAAGGTGTTGATTTAAATTTTTTTTTCCATAACCCACACATTCATATTTGTTAAATATAGGGATAAGTAAACATAATATTAAAAATCATGGAAGTGACCTTTAATAATTTTGCCCCTACTTTATCGTCTGCCACTGGCGAAGTAAAACTCTATCAAGCCACATGGGAACTTCAGTATCCTAGATGGCCTTCAACAAATGCAAGTATCGATCTTCAGGATATTAAATAAAGACAAACTAATAAAAATAGGTAGATGAGGGGGTTCAGCCACATAAAATAAGGATGAACCCTTATTACTTGGAAACATTGTAACAAAATGCACCATGGAGCTTGCCGTTTACTACTTTACGAAAACCTGAATGACATAGGCTAATATTCCAGGCACATTTACAAAGAGATCCAAGAGCATGTGCATCTTGAGAGCACCTAACGTAATGTATATACAATAGTAACTGTCCTCACTTGATTTAGGTTTATAGTTATACAACTAGTTCATTCATTTGTCCCTTTATTTTCGTTTCAGTGCTGGTGGCATTTAATTGTCCCATATGGTAATTGTGTTTGGTTGAACATCTGCAGTTGGAAATAGAAATGTCTGTTAGATATCGCGTGCAATATTGAAATATTTTGGAATTCAAAGATATGCACCACTGTTGGCAAGAGGTTGATGTGAATATTTCCTTATGTGGTCATGAATGTCAAAAACGTAGCTATTGTTTACTTTATCAGACACGTTTGTTATAAAGTAAAAGGCAATGGTCCAGTTCAAATTCCCAAAAAATGAGACCATCGTGTTTTCGTTAGAAGAAAAATAAATAATTAAATGTTAAACATATGTAGTTAGTCTACATCCTAAATGCCCATTTCAGCACTGTGCACGCATAGGTATTTTGTAAATGTTTTATTTATTTGTACATATTTTCTTAATAATATGGTATATCTATGTATGTTGCAGCTTCTTGCATGTTTCTTTATGTATTAATATTTCAATATGCTATTTAAAACTACCGGTAATTAAAATGCATAAAATTTAGCTTTTATCTAAATTAACACACGTACAGAATTTGTGTTACTTTTAATTAAGATTTCCTTAATGAAAACTTCTAACTAGTAAAACCGATGGTAATTTTATTTAAATAAGTGGTATGTAACATTTTTCCTCATTGCTTAAGAACCTCTTCTCTATAATTACTTCTAGTTTAATTTTTCTGGTATAGCACCGTACTCAGGATTCTAACAATTCTTCAGTGAGTACGATCTCAATCCTCTGTATAGTCATTCAATAGATTATCACATATAAGCAGAGTAAGGTTTTGTCTGATGGAATAATCCTGTGTCTTACTTGAGGCAAGATCAAAGCAATTCACAATTAGTCACATAAAACTACCCAACAGACTTGGTTTGCATTTCATCAACTTAAGAAGAAGGGTAAGGTTCAGAGCAGACTCATCAGGATTCAAACCTTAGGTTTCATAAAAAAGGTTTCTTAAAAAAGACCATTATTCTACTGAGCTATCTTAGACAAAACTCAGTGTGTTTTCCAGTGATAGAGTTTTATTACCTCTACAGTCTCCACATTATATCTCTGGAACCAATATTTGCTGTTTAATTGCATATGCTTTAAAGGGACACTCCAGACTCCTAAAGAGCTTTAGCTTGCTGAAAAGTTTGTGTGAAAAATGTGTCCTCTTTATTTCATTTTGCAAAAAGTTCAGATTTCAATAGAAACGGACGCCTTTATAAATTGACTTTAGTCACAAATTGGCTTTCAAACAGACAGCAGCTCCTGTCACTTCCTGGTTTTGTTAACTCAGTGGAGCTAAACTCAAGAGGCAGTAATTGCTCAGGGCACCTGCCTTGCCATAGGCTTCTCATTGAGCTGCATTTGGGAAGTCTGTGATTGGACAGCCACAGAAAGTCTGGGTGGGGTTAGAAGGGGAGGGATTGCAAAGGCAGAACTGCAACATTTGCAAGCTCTTTTCAGATATACCTCAATGAAAAATGCATTATTAAACAGGGGTAAAGGAATACATTATAATATGAGCTTTTAATAGTTTTCAGGAAGTAAATACTTAATTGTATAGTCAAGCCAGATGGTCAGCAAACTGCAAACCTATATCTGACATGGCAGGTTCTCTTTAATAAGTAAATAAAAACATTTTGCTTCAATGCAGGACATTGATAGTGTTTGTAGGTTGGTGACTTAAAGTTGAGAAACTAAGACAGTGATTCCCTTGTTCATTAAAGGAAATACTAAAATTGTTTTCAAGAGCAAATGGACATAGAAAGCCATCTCATAATCAGTATAACGAAACTGAAATCATGTATGTTGTGTATAATGTGCCAATCTTGTAGCATATGCATCCCAAAGGTCCCAGTGGAGCAAATTGGCTAATTTGCTCAATTGGTTTTTCTTCTATATAGTATCATAAATTCTATTGTGTAAACTTCTATCGATAGCATTCATTAAGCATGGGCTATTAAGTGATTTACTATTACAGACAATGTATAGCTGGGCTGCCAACAACTCAAGGCTATAAAGCGCTTCTAATAAAGCGGTGGAACCTAAGAGAGCTTTGTAGTAGTTTTGATAGGGTTCTTTTTTTGTCCATCATATGAACAGTCTGTATTCTTTTTTTTTTTTTTCTCCCTAGAAATGTTTATGTTAGGGGTAATGTAGGGGTTAATGAGTAGTGTAATGTAGTGTGTTAATGGAATGCAAGATTAATGTGTATAGTATTGTATTAAGGTAGTATTTGGGTTAAAGGAAGGGCAACATGTCTCCGTGCTGCCTCAGATTATTGTGAGTTAAAGTCCCATGTGGCAGCTATTTTGCTGCTGCTCAGGAATGTAACTCCCACAAATCTCAAACAGACTGGGTCATGTATGTACCAACATGCCCTACATTAGTGTCTACAAATGGCACATAGATGATCCAGGCATTATTCCCCACTCATTACATGGAATAATTGCACACATGATATCACTATTCAAGTAGTATGGGATTCTAAAACATGATCTGCCTGCTGAATTAAGTAGCAGATTATGTAATTACATTTTATAATCCTATCCTACATGGGTTGATATGTTGTCACAATCCATGTAGTATAGGATTATAAAACTTTAACATATTATATTCAATTATTCTTCGTAATGAATGGGAAAAATTCACAGATCATCTCCATGCAGTAAGGGAGGCCTTATTCCATGCAGAACCTGGACATACGTGTGCTAATCTACCTGGGATTATTGGGAGTTACACACACAATCAGCATCTGCTATCATGGCAGCTGAAATAGTAACTCTATCTAATCTGAGGCAGACATATGTTAATATTTCAAAAGATAGGTATTGGATCAGCGCTGAGTGATCTAATAGGACTGTGAACAAATCGAAAGCTGCAACCTATGGGTATGAGGTTCCCTCTAATAACCTCAAAGGAAAAATGGCAAAAACACAATAATAGGTCGCGCTAAATACAAATGGATGTGTAATAACAATGTAAAATAGATAAATAAAAATATAAAATATAACAAGATCAGAAAGACAAAATGAATAGGAATAAAATTACTAATATTAATATCGCTTGCATACACTCTTACAGTAAGGAACGGAACAGTTATAATGAATAGTCCCAATACTTAATAGTCTGCTTGTATATTCCAATAAATAAGTAAGTGGAAGGCTTGGTATGTAGGAATTTCCAATGAAGAGAATGAATCTTCTAATTCATGGGGTGTCTTGACTCCGTGGTATACATGGAAAGACAAAACAAAGAAACTCCAATAGTGCAAACTGAGGACCAATAAGAGCAGGATGAATATAGGGGAGGTATATTACTCACCTATTATTGAGCATAAACTAGCTCAAGTATAATAAGCATTCAGTGGCGTCTGCCCCCCACTGGCGGGATAAGGTGAAGGTAATTCCTCGGTATAAAAAAAGGGGAAGAAAAACAACCAAATATAGTGCTCACTCTGTCCACTGCAGGTGTAATTGCTTGTAGATATCACAGTACCTTTCCCTTTAGAGTATTAGGGTCTCAGGATTAACTGCCTCCTCTATCCCAGCTCTTAGAGGAGGCAGTTAATCCTGAGACCCTAATACTCTAAAGGGAAAGGTACTGTGATATCTACAAGCAATTACACCTGCAGTGGACAGAGTGAGCACTATATTTGGTTGTTTTTCTTCCCCTTTTTTTATACCGAGGAATTACCTTCACCTTATCCCGCCAGTGGGGGGCAGACGCCACTGAATGCTTATTATACTTGAGCTAGTTTATGCTCAATAATAGGTGAGTAATATACCTCCCCTATATTCATCCTGCTCTTATTGGTCCTCAGTTTGCACTATTGGAGTTTCTTTGTTTTGTCTTTCCATGTATACCACGGAGTCAAGACACCCCATGAATTAGAAGATTCATTCTCTTCATTGGAAATTCCTACATACCAAGCCTTCCACTTACTTATTTATTGGAATATACAAGCAGACTATTAAGTATTGGGACTATTCATTATAACTGTTCCGTTCCTTACTGTAAGAGTGTATGCAAGCGATATTAATATTAGTAATTTTATTCCTATTCATTTTGTCTTTCTGATCTTGTTATATTTTATATTTTTATTTATCTATTTTACATTGTTATTACACATCCATTTGTATTTAGCGCGACCTATTATTGTGTTTTTGATATGTTAATATTTCAGCTGCCATTATAGTCAAAGTCATAGATTTACAGTAAAGTCCTCACCACCCTTACACACTACACTGCTCTAAACATTGACGAGAGAGAGCTTTAAATCCACTACATATTTACAGTATGTCATTTGAGCCATGATTTTTTGTAAAAGAAAATGAACAAGCACAATAGTTCAACCCTCCCTAAATATTTTAGCTTATTGTCCAGTGCATGGATCAGCAACCTATGACACGTGTGCCATGCATGGCCCTCAAGCCTGTCAGAGCGGAACAGGCTGTAACCTCTCAGGAGTCCCATTGGAACTTCATATATCTGCTAGTGCAAACCGAGGTATGATTGCAGGTGGTGAGGGACAATCCTGAATTTATGCCTTGGAACACCTTGAGGAAGTTATCTCAGATCAATTCCTCCCCGCACATGTGAACGGGAATCCGCAATGGAGTAGAGCAGCCTGCCACAGCTGTCGCAGCTAATGCCCTTTATCTGTACCTTGCCAGCCCGGTCCCCACTGGCCACTGGAAGCCGCCCACTCTGCTAGATATACACAAAGCTGCAGAAGAAGACTCCCCCTCATACAAATATCACACGCAAAGTCCCCACAAACAAAACATCGCTGGCCCTGCTGGCCTCCTGGCGATGAAGTTGTTTTGGTGCCTGGAGTGTCACTGTAATTTTATAACATGGGTCAATCCAGATGGTTAGAAAACTGCAGATATATATCTATTATAAAAAGTGTTTAGTAACATCTACCAGGGAGTGTTTTCTCTCATTAAATGTTCCATTAGAAACGATCATCAAACAGTTGACTTCAGTTTTGCTTTCCTATCGCAGATCTCGTTCTGTGTACAAACACCTGTTGTAATTCAGTTAACCCAACCGAAAGAGACTATTGATTTAGCTAAACCAGTTATGTCACTTAAGGGCATGAAGTCAAAAACAATCAATAGTCTGGATTTAATAATGAGATATACAAGTAATGAAATTGTACTGAGTCATAAAAAGATACATTTGTTTTTTTATTTACGACGGTAAAAATGTGCTTGTCTACGTTAGCAAAGGCACTATCACACCACGGGTAAAATATGCTACTTCTAGTTCTAAATGGATGGATGAGATTGTTCCCATTGCGGTGTTCCATAACTAGAGTTTTAACAGTATTTTTTTTTTTTTTCTCTTCTGCACGGTAAGAAAACTATGTACAGAAAATACATTAAACTTTTGTAAACCAAATGTGTCTAAAATAACCAGCTTGAACATGCAAAGAAGAGCTAAAATAAATTCTCTGGTTGATGTACATCATTGGGTTTTAACAAAAGCAGGGCCTACATATGTGATCACTTTCTTTAGAAAAGATCTGGAACTATACATTGTATATTTATCCCGTGGCAGGTGTTGTTTTTTCACATTGACTAATTGCGGTACGAATACCTATCTCTGGGCTTGTGAAAGAAAAAAAAAAAAAAAACTCGTTCAGCATCTCGCAAAGGTTGCTTGCATTAGCATCTGCAGTATATTACCTTCTGTTTGTTAAGAAGGAATCAGAGGAGTGTCTAGAACTTAAACATCTATTTCTCTCCTATTTATCTTAGTGTCGTTGTTGAAAAGGCAAAAGATGATCACAAAAGAAGTTTTTTTTTTATGCAAACATGAATGTCTTTTTTTTTTTCTTCTTTTTTTTTTTTTTTTTTTCACTTGCCCTAGTAGAAATTATGCGGAACTTCATGGTAAATTGAATTACATGTACATTAAAAATCACAAAAGATATATGCATCTGTTGAAAGAATTGGGCAGTTTGTGAAACCTTATGTTTATTTAAGATATTGTATTTAAACTGTCTTGAACTGGGAAAAACGTGTAATTTTAATCTTAAAAGGATGTGTTTGTTTTAACTACAAATCAGCTGAGTTTACTTTAACTAGTTTTACAGCAAATTCTATGATTTCAAAAGTTGTTCTTAAAGTTACTTTTGAACCAAATACGTAATTAGTATATATATGTATAGCATATTTCAGAGGATTCATTCTATTATGTTAAAATGATACAAAACTGTTTGAGTCTTTAAACCCTTAGTGACCAAGTTTTTGAAAGATCTCATGCCATTTGTGACCGAGGCTATATTGGCATTTTTGGTTTTAATGTATTTGTTCTTTTATTGTTTCCTGCTTTCTCATGTGCAGTCATATGTATTGCATATCAAGAGCAGTCAAATGTGTTGCATATAAAAGGATAAATGACTTACAGAACACGTATGGTTTTATTCTGATAACCTATATCTATCTTTCCAATGATTTTTCAATGTGAATATTATAATGCTAGTGTGGGCTATTGCAGTGGAAACACTTTGGGTTCAGCTATACTCCTTGAGCATCACAGTTCTCCCCAATTGTAGGAAGTTAGAGGGTTAGCGAAGTTACAGGGTCAAATACCTGCTAATTTCAGAGTTCAAACATGCCATTTTTACTTTTGATATTTGAGATATACAGTCCTATTACATGTACAAATTACATACTTAGTATTGTACCCAGCATGTTCTTTTCGAACACATCCAACCTGTAACTTTAAGATAGTGTTGAGTAAACACTCATTAACTCTAAGCCCACCCTAACACTGATTATCATAAATTGAGTTACCTTGAGTTTGATAAAGTGTGTGGTACCCTGCATCATTAAAGCACAGACCAAAACCTTGTATCCCTCAATCTATAATAAAACCCATCTTTATAAACCGTGCTATTATTTACACAATGAAGCAGTTTTAATGTGTAGATCATGCCCCTGCAGTCTCACTACTCAATTCTTTGCCATTTAGGAGTTAAATCATTTGTTTATGCAGCCCTTGTCACTCCTCCCTGCATGTGACTTACACAGCCTTCCTAAACACTTCCTGTATAGAGTCATCTAATGTTTACACTTTTTTGCGGATTCTGTTTAATTTAGAATTTCCTATCTCCTCCTCTGTTAATAGCTTGCTAGACCCTAAAGAAACCTTCTATGTGTAATTACAGTTAAAGGAACACTATAGTCACCTAAATTACTTTAGCTAAATAAAGCAGTTTTAGTGTATAGATCATTCCCCTGCAATTTCACTGCTCAATTCACTGTCATTTAGGAGTTAAATCACTTTGTTTCTGTTTATGCAGCCCTAGCCACACCTCCCCTGGCTGTGATTGACAGAGCCTGCATGAAAAAAAAAAATGGTTTCACTTTCAAACAGATGTAATTTACCTTAAATAATTATATCTCAATCTCTAAATTGAACTTGAATCACATACAGGAGGCTCTTGCAGGGTCTAGCAAGCTATTAACATAGCAGGGGATAAGAAAATCTTAATTAAACATAACTTGCCATAAAGAAAGCCTAAATAGGGCTCTCTTTACAGGAAGTGTTTATGGAAGGCTGTGCAAGTCACATGCAGGGAGGTGTGACTAGGGTTCATAAACAAAGAGATTTAACTCCTAAATGGCAGAGGATTGAGCAGTGAGGCTGCAGGGGCATGTTCTATACACCAAAACTGCTTCATTAAGCTAAAGTTGTCTAGGTGACTATAGTGTCCCTTTAAATTTGCAAAGCAGAATATAAAAACGTTTAAAGTAAGATACATCTGATTGAAAATGTAACTAACTTGTTTTCATGCAGGTTGTGTCAGTTACAGACAGGGGAGGTGTGGCTAGGGCTGCATAAACAGAAACAAAGGTGATTTAATGACCTATACACAACAATTGCTTTATCAAGCTGAAGTTGTTTTGGTGACTATAGTGTCCCTTTAATGCATCAACATTCTAGTCTCAATGGAGTTTCAGTCCATGTTTTAAACATTTATACCCAAAGCCAGATTCTTTGTTAAATCTAAACCCCTCTAACCCTAAATCTTGAAACTCTAACTGTATGCACGGTCTATCACTAAAGATGGCTCTGTAGGAACGATGTGCTCTGTATTCAGCAATCATTTCTAAGGTTATTCACTAAATGGAGAATTGCTGAGAGTTTTTTAGGATGTGAATTGAAAGTGAGTTTCAAATTAAAGGCCAACATAGCTTACTGGAAGCAAAGCTGATCTAGATTTCAAATGTACTTTGAATTGCTGACATAACTGAATAACCCTGTTCATGTTCATTGTTGTTGAAATGACAGTTGTTTAAAAAATGCTATTATGGTAGCAATATCCTTTCCTTAGCACCACATAGACTATCTGCTTTAGTTAATTTCATTAGGCTTAAGTTATTTTGAAAGACCAATTGGATGATCAGACTAATTGGCAGCCTTTAACTCTATCCCTCTAAAGTCTCTCTGTAAATTGGCTCTGCTCTGGTCAGTTCTGCTTTGTTTTTTTCTTTACCTTTTAGATTTGGATCAGTGATGCAAATTGCTCTAAAAAAAAGTCTATTGACTGCTTTGTGTTGTTTTATCAGCATGTACTAACGTAGAGAGAGAGACACGTACATATATTCTGCAATACAAAACGGACATTAACTGACATAGTTACCAATTTATTATATTTATATAGTCACCAATTTATTATATTTTTATAGTCACCAATTTATTACCAATTTATGTAATTAAGTTATTTTAAAATTACAAAAAATCTAAATCTCCAACTCTCAGATTTGATGGGACATTGGACTACCCAAAGGCATTTTTGCCTATTTGATAGTGCTTCAATAGTACTCTGAACATGGGAAACATTAAGTGGATCTGTCCCGATTTTCTACCTCCAAAAAATTGGAAGTATAGAAAATGAGTTTGTTTATAAATGTCCCAGCAGAAAACAAAAACGCATAAAATAAAAACATTTCATAAAAAATATTGATTTAGGGGGCGGGGCCGGACTGCCATGCTGACCGGTCGCATGCAGGAGAGGCTCCGGAGGAATCTGGCCTCTTAGGCAAATACTGCAGCTCTAACACTCGCATGGTACCCACAGAATGTACCCACGGTTGCGGACAAAGCGGCAGACCCAGAGATCGGGAGTTTCGGGTCCCAAGTGGAACGCACAAAACTTCGGGGACTGCGGCCTACTTGGGAGGGAGCGAGGTGGACGGCCGCTGCCCTGTCTCCCTTCCTGGACACCGCAAGCCGACCTCATGTAATGCCTGCCGGTCCCGTTCCCCCCCCCCCCTTTGGATCGGGGGGGTCATCCCGGTCCCAATAACGGAGGGCTCGAGAAATGTGGAGAACAAAAGGCAGAGGGCTCCCGGGGCATACCTGCAAAGATGGCGACGGCGCAGAGCAAGACAGCAACAGCTCCCGCCCAGGGGAGAGATGCACCACTACTCACCGAAACGTGTAGCAGGCCCAGCGGTGAGTCCACCAATGCGAGAACCACAAACTTGCACAGACACCGAGCCTGCCGAAACACGTGGAGACTCACAACCCTGAAAAGAGAAGCCCTGCTGCTGACAGACTGGGAACCCCTGAAAAAATTGCTAGGACTAGCCGGCCCATGCTGTATTACCGCCTCAGATCCGTGATGCCACCCTCAAACAGACCTCAGGTCTCCAGAGACTCCCTTGCGGTGCAACATGCCAACACAGTGTCTGCTGGACCTCACATAGACGCCTGTAAGCTTACAGCAGTTGGCGGACACCGGTGCAAACAACAACCACCGCAGGGACACCGAAGGACAGGCTGGAAGAAAGATCAGAGGGACTAGTGTGACTCCCGGCATTCCAGAAAATCCATCCCTACACAGGACTCTCTAGCTAAACAGCATCACAGACGATACCAGACAGCCTAAGGACGCTATCCTGACAAATATACTGCCTGTCTTATTAGCATGCTAGGCTACTCACCATGCAATCTCCCACTCAGCATGACACAATCTTGCTAGGGCTCCACCGCTCAGAGACTCCCCTCCACTATCTCTACAAGATAATCTTAAGTACCATAGGCTCACTCACAGCTCGAAATCTGTACCTGATGTTAACTTGCACAGCCAGTAAACTCATTAACTACGTAATGACCACATAGCCATACATGTATAGTCTAACTACTCTACATAAATTCCACTCAAGTACTCCAAGCGTGTCATCTCTCATAACAATTAAATGTGCTGATGATATTGTATGCCGCTGAATAGCTTGTATTTGCTGTCGTGGCGCTACAAGCTTGTCTGTAAACGTATGCACAAGAAAAATAAAGATTAAAAAAAAATATATATATATTGATTTAAAATATACCTATTACATGTCAAACAATTAATTACTCTTGCACTACATGTGCGACTTGTCTGCCCACAAGATGATAGTCCACGCTAACGTATTTTTATTCTAAATTCTTGCCGGTGATATTTTTCTCTTATTATTTATATTTTTTTTAAGTGTTCTGTTTTATATTTAAATGCTTACAGATTACATTACACGCAAATACAAATAAAAAAAAAAAAAAAAAAAGAAGTTGCAGTCATTTTATGGGATATTTACAAAAATGTTTTGTGACTGGTTAACACATACCTTCCGTAATTTATGTATTGACTTTAGAATGCTAATAGGCATGAATTGAACTTCTTCGCTTGAATCATTTTCCTCGGTTCTAAAATGAAAGTGTAATGGCAAAAAGGAGAAAATGTGTTTTTACTTACGGCTACTATTCCCTTGGGTGAAATAATTATTGCCACATCAAACTCTGTCTTTTATAATTACTGAAGGATGTAAATAACTCAGCCATCAGAACCGTATTAATACAGGATCTAAAGAGCTTATTTAGTACTAGCGAAATGAGACACGCCTTGCGTTATTCGATTTTCCCTAATATATAACCATACTTGATTACTAAAGCATCCTTTTCATCTACAGAAATGACACCCAGGGGACCAGTAAATGTATTAATTCACCACTTGCCTTCTTTTATTGCTGCAGTCCTTTCCTTAGGTAAAATAGGAGGATTGGATACAAATCAGAAAACTGACAGTCGACTGATTCTTCTTTATTTGAACTTTTTGTTAGTAGACACAGTCCTATTGTGTTTGTATCTCTTTCTTGCAGCTTCCATTACAATCTCTTCTATTGTCTTGTGAGGGACATAATGTGAGCTGGGATCGAGAAGTGAATTCAATATCGCCACTTTCTTTGGAGGTCTAGGGAAGGGAAAGGCCTGCTGCGAGTTAACCTATAGCTTTTTAAATGCCTCTTGATTTATCTGTCACCTGATAGGCCAGTAATGAATATTTTTCACAGAAGGTGCACTTTAATTACTTTCCCATTTGACTTGCATTATAAGACCCTATCTAGGTAATTAATCTTACCAAGTATCCAATTTCGGCCTTTATTGCAGGCAAACCTTCTGAATTGTGTGTGCTTGAGTGACTCTGTTTTACCACACAGGTCAGTAAACCAGTGTTGGCTCCTCAAATTGCTATTTCAAACAGAGTTAAGGTATTGCAGAGACTTACACTAACACCCCTTGTGTTGCATAAAACCTGTCTAACGTCTTTCTGCCAGCTATTTCTTTATCATTTTAAGAGTTAAGATCAGCTCCTAGATTTATGTGTCTTTTTCATTGGTAAGATCCCCAAAAGGATATTATTATGAGGCAGTTAGCAATATATGTTTTTTAATCTTTTTTAGTTAATGAATAAATGTCTTCATTTATATTGTGGTACGGTATGTTTAAAACTGCAGGTCAGGTTAAATTAATGGATAAGACACAAGGGATGTGCCTTGGCAGATTTACGACTAAGCACAGAGAGACCCACACATCCTCATAGGCCATCAATAAAAAAAAGATGAGAGGCTGGATTTAGTGCTGTTGCTGGACATTAAAAATTGGAGAAGCACTGGCTTAATGCCAGCGCTGGAGATGTCCTGCAGGGGCCATAGGGCAATAGGTTTAGGGTCAGCTGAAGGTCAAGGGTTAGTTTAGCTAGGGGGGGGTTAGCGGGTTAAATCCAGTCTACAGCAGTTTAAAATTAGGATATTCTCATTGGCTGTTTTTGGCGGGTTTAGGTTGCGCAGAGGCGGGAAAATGGTAGACCCTGATTAGTCAGGCTTGAAGCAAGTGGCGTGCGCTAGTTAGGACTAGTTTACATATACACCAAGTTTGAATTACGAGGGCTTCACGCTCTGAGGGGCTCACAGAACACAAGAGGGAGAAGTTTTGAGCTTCCCACCCACCCACACCTTTTATTTCATTTTAGTGTCCTAGGCTGGGGAATTGGGGGTAAGGTCACCTCAAATACAAGGTGGATTGAGGCTTAAGTTTTTAAGCAATCTGGCTGGTTCAAAGGCAGATTGTTAAGTTTAATTTTGGTGAAATGGTTATGGAATTAATTTTTAAGTGTTCTGTAATTACCCTCAATAAAGCTACGGCCTTTCCATCCATTATTGATATGGTATTTGGTTTTGTTTATTTACAAATATGATAATTTGAAAGACATAGGATTGGCGGTAAAAAAATAAGAAACATTTTAATAACAGTAAAAGTTTTTTTGGGCCTCACTTAACAAAAACACAACCCCACCCCAAGTAACAACAACAAAAAACAGGATTCAATATGGTGGCATCCCCCAGGTTACCTGGTACCCTAGTAACCAGGAAAGCAAAACAACTCCCCGACCCAGAAACCAAAAATAACAACTTAAAACAGGGTACAACATGGACTCTCCACCTACATTTACTTCATACCATATTAACAAAGAATGATCAGCACATATGCCATGTTTTTCTCTACCAATTATGCCATTAAGTGTAGAATGGAATTGCAAAATGTATAAATGTGGGTCAGGCTGTTAATATGGTGTCAGTAACCCTCATGAAAGGCTAGCATATATTAGGGCCAGGGAGCCTCCAAGTCCACCGCCCAGTAGTCTTATGACCAGGAATCCCCAAGTATTCCATCTGGATCTTCATCTTATTGCCAATAAGTTGTTTGTTTTTTTCATTTATTTTATTTTAAAAAAAAATTATTGTTATTATTTGTACCCTACATTTTCTTAGTGAAAGTTTACACAAGTTTTCCGTTTTATTTTCGTAAACAAATGTTTTGGATTTTTTTTTTTTTTTTAACAAAGTTTGTGTTTTAACGAAAGCGAAATCCAAGCAGCAGTAGGAAGTTATTCCCATCACAAATTGAGCAGAACACGGCTCTTAGTCTTCAAACGAAGCTAGTGGCTCTAGTCTGGGGTAAAGCACACTAATTAAACACAAAAGTCATGGAGTTTAACTATTAGCAGAGCTGAATGAAGAATGACTCTATAATGCAGACGTAGAAGTTATGCAGCAAGTATATTTGATATCAGTCACAAAGAAAAATTATTTTAATTGTATATGCTTGCAAGTAGAAGTTTAATCATTTACACAGAGAGAGAACCAATTAAAAGAATGTCTGTAAATGTTCAATGTGTAGAAAATTATGTTCCTGCTAAGTTTGCATGGCAATTATGCAGAAATTTGAGCCTGTTGATTAAGCCTAAAATTGCAGGAAGGATTTTTTTTGTATTCAGTATTAAGGATTAATGTGTGGTAAACAGGACACAGAGGTGTGTTTTATTACAACACATAGACGGAGTAAAAGCGTAATGAAAAAACAAGATAGTTATTAATAGGTTAAATAAAATGTGTGTATTATTGAAATAAAAAGTCCACATATTAAATGTGTTTTTCTTTTAATTTTATTGCTATTTTATATCTCAATTGCTGGCTAACTATAAGCCAGGAGTTCCAAAATGGTAGATCACCAGTTGTTTCAATACTACAGCTCCCATGATGCTTTGATTACTTGATAACCATGGGATAAATCATTCTGCCATACTCCTGCTATACGCTGTTATTAGTTTCTGGTAATTTAACACAGTGTTAACAACCAGCACTTAGTATACCAGCACCAGGCCTCCGATTTTGGAAGACACTCATGATTTTTTGTTCCTGTCTTGTAGATCCGACTTTGCTCCCTGTTGTCCCACTTAAGGGGACTCTGGGGAAAGGTCCCCAACAATCAGTGTGAGCGCATCATTAGACAAGTCTGCCTTCAGTGGGCCATCCAGCTTGAATGGCAGGCAGCCTGGCGTGCATTCATTGCAGGCTGGCTTGTCAATTCTACGAGCAGACCACTAACAAGTGCCCAGCTTCATAGTGAGCTGCTGTTGTATGCAGCACTGTACTTTCAAATCCTAAATGTATGAAACAGCTGTAGGCAGTTGATAGGCTCATGCTTAGCCTATGCTTTATTGTAAACTATATTAAAAGTAACAGTCAAAACGTGAAGGAAACCATACTGAATGATGTTAGCGCATGTGTGTGCTTTGATGGAAAGATCACAGTTTACAGCAGATACGTAGATCGTCATCCCCTACTACTATTGGCCGAAAACTTCTTTGCTGCCTGACTACCTTCTTGAAGAGAAATATATGAGTTTACATCTAGAAACAGCTGTAGGACTGAGTATGGACACTCCTGGTTTAGAGGATCAGTGTGTGTATTTGTTTTTATTGTTTTTATTACTTTTTAAGCCTTTTTTATTTGACACCAAGAATAGCCTTATAAGTAGGCAAGTACGCATGGCCTATCTTCCCATTTCAGTTCTCGTTATTGGCTAGATTAAGGGATTGAACCTATTTGGCACCTGACATGCTGATATCACTAGGTCAATGAAAGGGACAAAGATAAGCACTGAAAGAGGCTCTATGTAATACTTTGCTATTATTGGAAAACAAAGCCAGGAAGTTGTTGACTTTGTTTACTTCATTAAAATTGATGTTATAAATGATAGGCCATTTCCAAAGAAACAGAGGTTATGTTATGATTGTGTAAGGGGAAAATGAGGGGTATGAATAACTCAGCTTCTCTCACTAACTTCACAAGTCAAGGTAGCACTAACAATCTATGCAGATAAAAGCATTGCACATTATATTACAAGAAAAATAAAACACAGAACATGAGGGAATGGACTAAAACTGCCACAAAATATGGACACAAAAAATAAATAAATGAAAATGACAAAAAGTGTTATAAAGGATAGGCCATCTCTAAAGAAACTGATTATAATTATGTAAAAAAAGAAAGTGAGGCACATTCCAACCGTCCCGTAAGCTGTGGGAAATGATGTCAGGCATGCATGTTTGGTATTGCTTAGTTGAAACTTGCTGGGTAATTTACTAGAGAGAATTGTCAGGAATTCAAGTGAATCTCAAATTTAAGGCCAACCTGGTAGCCAACCTGGAAGCAAAGTAGCCAACCTGGAAGCATAGTTGACTTGTAAATGTTGCCAGTTCCTCTATTTTGACCTTAAATGTGAAATTTACTTTGAATACCATTCACTTCTGACTTTAGTGAATAACCCTATATAATAAAATAAGAATTTGAGATGAGTGAAAAGGGAAATGCAATTTTAAGTGAAAACATCCCATTTGCCTACAATTTGCATTTTCCCTGTCTGATCTCTGCATTTCCCAGTTGAGAGAATTATGTGATTTCATATATCTTTATCTAGGGTTAAAACCGTACCTCGGATTTAGAGTGTTCACAAATACTAACAAAGTTGACTTTGTAATATTGCACACAAGCAGGTGGGTAACACATTGCCTTTACATGCTGTGCAGCACTGGCTCCAGCAAACATGTTTATGTCCAACGTCATAACTTTATTAGCATATCTGTGTCTGGTGATCTGAGCAGGAGCCATGAACCATGTGCTTTAACGCCCAGCCAATTGTTCTCTCATTTGGCAGCACTCGGAGTTAAACAGTTGCAGGAAATATGTCTTGTTCTCTTTGGTTTTTATACCGTTCTGTTACAGCTCTAAGGGAATCTGTGTTTTCTTAGTACTTAAACTGCATTATTGTGGGACTTTCTTTTTTTTATTGCATTAAGGTATATATTTTTTTAAAAAAAATCTTTCTTATTAGTGGTTTAAAGCGTGCAATCATTTTTACGTGAACATTTCTCTTTTTTGTAGAAACCATATGTTACGTGATTGGCCACAGAGGACTTCTTTCTCTGTAGATTTCAGTGTTAGTATATCTAATTCGGCAAAGAACATTGACCCAGAATTTCTGAAACCATGTCTAATTATCATCGTACCCTTCGGGCCTCATGCAGACACAGCACATAGGAATTCTACTTCTATATTTTGTTGACTGCTACACACAATAAGAACTAGATCAATGTTGTTCCTCTAGTACAGTGATTGCTGATATTGAGAATCAATGGCATTGCAATTCCAGTTGATGTCATCACTAATGCAATGCGTTATGTATAGGGATTGCATACACTACTGTTAAGATAACCTTGCGCTAAATAATCTCTCTCCCCCATATATACATACACTTAGTGGCTACGTTTTTAGGTTCACCTGTACACCTCCTTGTTAATGCCACTATTTAATCAGCCAATTAAAGGAGCTCATTGAAGTCGTCTGGGTACAGTGTCCCTGTCCCCCTTAGTCTTGCAATGTAGATCATTGCAGTTTTTGATAACATTGATTACATTGCAGGACTAAGACGAAGACAATGTAATGATGTGAGAAATAACTTCTTTGCTTACACAGGGTGGGCCAAAAATTAGAGTAGGATTTAACAGGTAAATAACGTATTTGTTAGTAGTTCAATTTTTTCTTGCTGCACTTAAAATTATAACTGAGTCTGGGGAAATTCATTGTCGGTAATTTCACAAAGAAAAATGCCTCTCAGGTTTCACTGCTCAATTCACTGCCATTTAGGAGTTAAATCACTTTGTTTCTGTTTATGCAGTCCTAGCCACACCTCCCCTGGCTCTGATTGACACAGCCTGCATGAAAAAACTGGTTTCACTTTCAATCAGATGTAATTTACCTTAAACAATTTTATCTCTTGCTCTGTAAATTGAACTTTAATCACATACAAGATGCTCTTGCAGGGTCTAGCAAGCTATTAACATAGCAGGAGACAAGAAAATCTAAATTAAACAGAACTTGCAATAAAGAAAGCCTAAATAGGGCTCTCCTTACAGGAAGTGTTTACGAAGGCTGTACAAGTCACATGCAGGGAGGTGTGACTAGGGTTCATAAACAAAGGGATTTAACTCCTAAATGGCAGAGGATTGAGCA
The DNA here is from genome assembly GCF_036172605.1 of Pelobates fuscus. Lineage (NCBI taxonomy): Eukaryota > Metazoa > Chordata > Amphibia > Anura > Pelobatidae > Pelobates > Pelobates fuscus. The sequence continues at coordinate 335,309,710 of NC_086318.1, read as the reverse complement.
GTGAGACTGCAGAGGCATGTTCTATACACCAAAACTGCTTCATTAAGCTAAAGTTGTTTTGGTGACTAAAGTGTACCTTTAAAATATAAATCGGGTGCTAAAAACACCATAAGCAAAACGTCACCAGATTCTGGAAGTGCATATAAATTTTCATTGCTATAGCACTAGTCATTTCTATTGTCTCATTTACATTCTCTTCTCCGGAAAGGTAGTAAACGTTGTGAGCAAGATGTTTACTCTACATCCCCACACCTCCTACAACATCTCACTTCTAGCGCTTTTTTTTAACTCCATTTAAAATTACCAATGGATATGAGTCAGCCTTCTTTATTGAGGTCTGTAATTCTGTAACATTCTAAAAACATCTATTTGTGGTTAAACTGAAATGTAACTAAAATAACTGCTAATTAATTAATGTTCACGTCATTCTCTTAGCTATATTTACAGTGTTTAGTTTCCCAATGTACAACTTCACCCAGGCAATGCTAAAAATAAAAAGGAATCTTTGATAAATTTATCTTGTAAGACTTTTTTTTTTCTTTCTATTAAAGTACCAGGTCTAAAGGTGCTTACAGTGACTTGAAGTGGTCATGGTGCTTGGAGTCTGTATAACATTTCTATTTGAAATGCTGCACATATGGAGTTTTAACCCTTCTGCTGCCAGAGGTATAACTCCACTTCCCTCAGCGTCATCGGAGTACCATCAACCAGCCCGTAACTAGATCTGTGCCGGACAATGTCAATTCTAATTGCACAGAATGTCAGTCATTGAGTGCGGTCAGCTGACGCTCTCAAACAATGAATGGCGACAACTGCTTCTGAGTGTCACCGGACCACCAAGGATCCTCGGAGCTGGGCTGGAACCCAAGAAAGGGGTCAAACCATAGCTAAATGGTTTGTTCCATTACTAAGGTACTTGACCATGGTATACTTGTCATCATTATGGGCAATAGCGACTTGATGCTTGGAGAAACCGTTAACATTTTAATTTGCCTAAATTGGTGTATGTTATTACACAAGTCCATTGCAGGTCTTTTTGAATATTGGAGCAGGCATTTAAAAGATGCCAGTAATCATCTACCAGGCAGATTCTAGTAAAAATAAACGTCTCAGGTATGTTGGTGTTTCTTTGCAGTATATGTCTGAGTTTATTTAAATGACTATGGAGAGTTTTTGACCACAACTATAGTAATGCTTACCTTTATTCTGTCAAAAAGATTTCCACCACTGGAACAGTGTTATGCTAATGAGCCCTAGTAGGGTGGAACTTGCACAATCTATTGTTGTTCATTAGTCCATTGGGTCCATAATATAGTTACACTGAAAAGCTGCAATATAACACTATAAAAGAGTTATTGCTAAGAGAGCCTTTAGAAAAGGAGCCAAGATAATGCTGCTTAAAGGACCACTCTAGTGCCAGGAAAACATACTCGTTTTCCTGGCACTAGAGTGCCCTGAGGGTGCCCCCACCCTCAGGGACCCCCTCCCGCCCGGCTCTAGAAAGGGGAAAGGGGTAAAAACTTACCTTTTTCCAGCGCTGGGCGGAGAGCTCTCCTCCTGCTCTCCTCCTCCGATCCGCCTCTTCTCCTCCCCGTCGGCTGAATGCGCACGCGCGGCAAGAGCTGCGCGCGCATTCAGCCGGTCACATAGGAAAGCATTCATAATGCTTTCCTATGGACGCTGGCGTGCTCTCACTGTGAAAATCACAGTGAGAAGCACGCAAGCGCCTCTAGCGGCTGTCAATGAGACAGCCACTAGAGGACATAGGGGGAAGGCTTAACCCATTCATAAACATAGCAGTTTCTCTGAAACTGCTATGTTTATGAAAAAATGGGTTAACCCTAGAAGGACCTGGCACCCAGACCACCTCATTAAGCTGAAGTGGTCTGGGTGCCTAGAGTGGTCCTTTAAAATTATTTTTATATTCCGCATGGTATCCATGAGGTGTATTGGTTCCACCTGGCAATCTAATTGTTGCTACTACCTCTAGATGCTTGCAATCATAAATGACCATAGAAATATGTGATCTGGTTTGTCTGATTGCCTAAAACTATATATTGGAAATAGGCTGTAGTGCTTGGTTTTAAGATAGTGGTCTATGAACGAATGCAGATGCCTCGGCAGTTATGAAAGGAATTAAGGCCACTTGTCTATTTACAGACATCAAACTCAGTATTTGTTTAAAAGGTGCTACTATTGATTTCAGGTAGAAAGAAATATAATGTTTCTGTGGGTACAGCGTGTACCTGGCTTTTTTCGTTTACAAAGTGAATACATATTTGGGCAAATTACTTGAATCTGTCATCACTCCTGCAGATTAGTTAGCTAATGTTATCTCTTTAGGAACAATACTAATTGTTCCATTATTGTTATTATTATTGCATTGATTGTTAGTTTCATAAATCATTGCTGGCAGAATAATAGATAGCATGACTAATTAGCCTGAAATTGTTAAAGGGATCGTAGGTCTTTAAATACTTTGCTCCCTTCTATTTCTGGTCAGTGAGTTCATACTTTTTCACTTTTTAACAAATTCTGTCACTTATGTACGGTATATGCTTTACAATCACAGTCAACTGCATTGAAATGACAAGTGAAGATAGACAGCCCATCCCCATCACATACAGGCAGACAACGCCCATCACACACAGACAGTACATTAACATCCTACAATAAGAAGCCACATCTCTTATATTCTTTCTTGTGTGTTTTTTTGTTTGCTGCCTGCTTTGCTGAGGAGATGTAATAGGTATATTCCATAGGCACACATACGCATGCACACCTGCAGCCACTACCTCCTGTAAGTGAGAGATGAGGTCAATGTATGATGTCATCTTTATTAGAGCTTTTTCGCGATGCAGTATATGTCTGTCCGTCCATTAATCCATCCACCCATAACACACACAATATTATATGTTAGCAATATAGGATTGTTATAAAAGTGTCAGTATTAGCAATATCTAATACACATTCAGAGAATATAACAGTACAGCTGCAATTGTGACTGCAAAATATTTTTTTATAGTTCTATAAGAAACAAATCTGAGATCATGTTAAGATTTTACCCAAGACTATGGTGACGAATGTAATGCTTGAATACATTCATTATTTGGAATATATGTTATGTATTGGAGAGGTGAGCTGTATCTAGGATCTGCAGCCAGAGCATGCAATAGCTAAGTCAACAGCAATGTCTAGAAATATGAATTCCTCAGAGCGTACAGTATATATCAAGCATGGTTTTTATCGCTAGAGGAAATCCTGAACTGTGCTGTAGAAGCCATTAAAACAATGATGTTGTTTCAGTCACTTGATTGTGAACACAAATATGTTTGCTTCTTGTACAAAACAGAGCATAGAAAAAAACGAAAGTTGGTGCGGTTGCCAGATTTCTAGGACAATAAACTATGCTCGGGGCACGTTGTATCTAAAAACCCAAGAGGACTATTTAAGTTGATTATTGACACTTTCTGTATAACAGGGAATTTTAGGTAAACATTGTGCTTCATATTGCACTCCAAATGGCAATGCTCTGTCTATTGATAAATCAAATCAATTAATCAATCGGTCGTTCAGTCAATCTGTCTGTCTGTCTGAATATCTCATTTAAGTCATAAATGAAGAAGATATGTCCAAAGAATGAAGATGTAGAACTGCAGTCAATCCCCTAGGTGATATGAGTCTGGGTGCAAAAGTAGAAAGGTCCAGGAAACCCATTGCTTAATAAAAACTAAAGTAGAAAGGTCCAGACACTCCAGGTTTCAAGAAAAAGGCAATTGATTTAACCCACAGCCAAATTGCGACATTTCGACCTGTTTGCTTGACAAAGACCTTAACAGGTCGAAACGTTGCGATTTGGCTGTGGGTTATATAAATTGTCTTTTTCTTGAAATCTGAAGGGCCTGGACTTTTCTACTTTTGTTTTATAAATGAACAATAGTCTGAATTTTAGTTTGTTATGTGATATTTAAATATCACACGCAAAATTCTATGGTGTTTTATTTATATTGTTCATTTTATTAGCCGTTTATATTTGTTTACCTGCGGAAAATGGATCTAGGATGCACATATTAGAGTTATCTTTCTTGTCGGTGGCAATCAGAAGCTCTAGCTGCCTTTTTTCGCTCTCATAAAACAATGATGCTGCAGTCACTCTTAGAATTATTCTAATAATCCATTATTAAGCTCATGGTTTCATTAATTGGAATTATTGACATGAAGGGTACGTGCCACAGGGTTGGAGAAAGAGAGCTACGGGATGTGTACAGAGTAAGAATTCCTGAAACCTGCAAAAAGTATAGGAATGTTAAAGTTGGACAGGTTTGGCAAGCCTTGTCATTGCAGATGATGTAGTTGCTGAGATTATCATTTCCCCTAATGCTCAGCTACGGGCATGCATAGTTTAACAATATCTGAAAATTAGCCATTGCTGGTTCAGCAGGATATATTATGTAATACGAAGCAAATGTATTGTGTTCACTTATATACAGGGTGGGCCAAATTTCTGAGAGGATTTGGCAGGCAAATAACTTATTTGTTAGTAGTTAAATTTTTATGTACATTATAACTGAGTCTTGGGAAATTCATCAAGTAAAAATTGTGGAGTTTTATTTTCAAAATGACAATTGTTCAGCGAGCGGATGGTTTCAAAATATGCCCAGATTAATTTCCTCCACGTTCGCTCCCAATTACTTCCTGTGGGGATATATGAAGGAACATGTGTACGTGAACAAACCGCGTACACCTTAGCAGCTCAAGGAGAATACTGGTGCAGAAATTTAAATGCTAGTTACTCAGACATTAACTAATGTTATGAACAATGCAATCGAAAGAGCCCAACTTTGTGAGGCTGCAAATGGAGTTTATTTAAAATATGTCATCTTCTGTAACTAGTCAAACAGATCTCTGTATCTAGTCAAACACATCTGCATATGTTAAGAATTCATTGTATGTAATATCACTGACATTGGTTCATTAATAAAAAAAAAATATTGACTCTTCAAACCTTACTCTGAATTGTGGCCCACCCTGAATAATGTTGACCTTTTGTTTCTGGTTGTTAAATCATATGGCTATAAGCAATAAATGTGTCCTATTAAATACCTTTTATTTTATCTGTATTTTTATATTGAAGCTTAAGGGTTCTGATGTTAGACGTTAGCAATACTATGTGATTCCTTGCCAAGTCCCTCACAATGAATAGTTTTTATGCTAGATACATATTTTAGAAAATTATTTTCTTCTTCTCCTCATTAGACGGTGTGCAGTTATGTGCTTGGTTCGGAAGAATACGTCAAAAATAATATGTTATGACAAATTTAAATGCCAGCTTGCATTTCCTAATACTTACCTTAGGCTGCTTTAAATTTTTTTTAATTTAATTCCAAAAATAGCATCACTTGTTTTCTTTTCTCCTTTAGAACGGCCACTTTACTGTACTTGACAAATCTCGTTCCTACTAATCTCTATCAAAATTAGCATTTGAATCAAAGTAACAAGATAAAGCTTAAAGTGTAAAATGGCTCTCATAAAAGGAGAGAAACAGCGTAACTCTTTGCTTCAATTTGTGTGTCCTCTCAGTCACTCTTCCCCCTCCTCTTCGTTCAAAATGAGAACGCAAGTTTTTTGTTTTTTTTTTTCCTTCTTTCTTTCTTTTTCTGGCCAGCTCATTTAAACATATTGAAGAATTTCTGAAATTAAGGCCTTAATGTAATCTCCTGAAGGATGGAGGAGGGGAATGATTCAAGCTTTCATCCTGTTAAAGAAAGACTGAAGGATTTATAAAGTAACTTTCAGCTGATTTCATTGATGAGGTCAGAGGAGATCACATCCTGAATTTATTGCAGATTAGGTTTGATTAATCCGAGGCCCATCGTTCCACCAGCTGTGAGCTTTGCATTTTTTTTCCTTCTTTTTTTATTTTTTTTTTTAAAGGAGGATTAGTGTTGATTTAGGTTATTTTGTTGAAGTATGCTGCTAATAAAGGCTTTTTTTTTTTTACAAGTCTTGGTTTGATTGTCGTAGACTTTTATACATGCCAGAGAACGTAATGAATACACTGAGTGGGCTAAGCTCATTGAGATATTGAGAAAGATATTTGTTGCAGGGAAAAAAACACAAGTTTGGGTCAGGTCACGCACTGGAGAAGGGCTTTGAGGTATCACATAGTACATATTTCAGTAAAGCTTAAGCCTTTAAGCCTCTAAAAAAAGAGTAATTTCAATTAAAAACACACCACACTCAACACAAACTTGAGCTCATTTAGTTTCACTGATCCAGCATTTTATAATTTAGTAAATTTTTATAATGATAAAATCATGGTGATTCACCAGGGTGACTCAGAAGGTTTTACGATTACTGTATTTACTAGATATGCATCTTGATGTTAAATTTAATTTCACTCTTTTTGCTATATATTTATATGAAATGAGTTATTAAAGCAACAGACTACGCACCAGAGTAACCGCTACAAATCTGTTACTTCTAAGCAGAGTAGTTGAGACTTGGCTTGTCTATGTTTAGCTATACCTTTCCTTTAAACCCCTACTCATATTTGTATCCATAGAAGTAATTGGGTCCTTCAATTAAAAATATACCAAAAGCGCTTTTTAAATGAACTGTATCCTCTGGCAATGTCCACTCAGTTGTGTAAATAGTTCTTATACATTTCTATAAATTTTTTCTATAAATAGGAAATTAGTGAGCACGATGAATGATTTTGATGTTGTACATAATAATTCATGTTATAGTAGACAAAGTATTATTTGAGATGGTTTGCTCTATCAAGCTATTCACTTTGAATGTCAGTTTAGTCAATAACCCTATTTTTTTTATTCAAAGAGTAATTCAAACTTGAGGTCCGAATAGCTGAACTAAAAGCATAGATTGGCTGCGATCATCAAGACTGTTGATCTCAGCCAACGAGGCGGAGCAACCAAAGAGAGTAAGATTCATTTCTGATATATTTCACTCTAATTTTAAAAGGACTACTTTGTCTCATGTGTTTCCCTACACTTGACAATTTTGACAGAGGGTGGAGTTTAAAAAAGCAAGCTCCACTATCTTGTCAAAAGAAGTCAAGGGTGTCTTTGCCTTAAGCTCCACCCTTCAAGATTGTCAAGATAAGAAGAAATACATACATTAGTCTCTACTTTGTCTTATGTTTCAAAGAGAAATAGATCAGAGCAAAAGAACAGATTCTGAAGAGAATAGGAAGCAAGAGGAGAAATTACGTTTGAGGTGACAGAGTTTTAAGTACCTGTATATTGAAACAACATAACAAAAGTGTGACAATTGCTGATTCCATTTTTTCATCCCTAATATTTTAGTTTAGAAACATTTTTATATGTAGATCAAGTTGTTTTTTTTTGTTTTTTGTTTTTTTTACTTTACCCCACTGTTGCACAATGAGATACTGGGAATTTTGTTGTCCCTACTATAGCAAAAAAAAACCATTATGCTTTTATTGGGGAAGTACAGGAACATTGTAATTTGTAAATTCATCTGGTGTAGCAGATGAAACATGTTTACATGGAGTAGGAGGCGCTCATTCTAAGTACGTATGAAATAAAAAAATATTTCCTTTTTAGAGTGCACAGAAATATTTTTATTGTTTTTATTTTAAAATGTTATCCTTATTGAAAACAATATTGGACACCACTATCATTTCTATTTTGAGTGAGTAATGGGTGATTGACCATGACATGAAAGATATTTAAAGTATAAAATATAGTTTTCACTAAAGATGTCTGAAACAAACATTTAAACAGTAAAATAAAAGAATGGGAATTGCAAAGAGAAATACTTTTATTTTTATTTACAATGATAATGGCACATGTGTGGGGTTTCTAGCATATATATATATTTTTTATATTTACACAGCTGATCAGAATAATAAGAAATACAATTTTATATATATATATATAAATCTCATTACCCTTTTAACATTTTTAAGTGGAGAACGACTTTATCTTAATAAAGATATATATATATATATATATATATATATATATATATATATATATATTATAATATTAGTATTATTTATTTTTTTAAATAGAATATGTAATATGGTTCCTTAAATTGGTACATAAAACACAAATTACTGTTATTTGTAAATCATCTTTCACTTTATTTTTATTATTACTTTATTTTTTTGCCTTTTCTTGTGTTTGGTTGTGTTGTTTTATTGGTGTTCATTCTGTTACACAAAGTAACAAAAGAAAAAAAAAGCTTAACAGTTTGTGTGGTCTTTGCTGCGACCTAAATCAGACAAATAAGGTAAATTGTTTTAATATATAAGCACGCCATGATCCAGTTCTGTTCCTGCAATGGTTGTCAGATTTATCATAGATCATAGACTAGTATATCATGATTTCCCTGGCAGATAATGGAATGGTAGGAAAAGGCATAGACATGTATTTTATGTGCAAGTTTTTCTGGCATGCTGAATGCACAGGGATGCCTTTGTTTTGTCCCCTGCTGTTCTCATAGCAACAGTTGTCTGTCTGGACACTTAATATTATAAAAGAACAGAATGAAGATTTGATGGAGAGCAAAGCACATTAACATACCATAATTATTATGCAGATGGTGCTAATTGGCTCAGAGACGAGGAAGTCCTTGGAATTACTGCCAAGGATCTGTGATTATTTAAAATATGTTTTCTAATACAGACTCAAAGGGGTCCCAAAGTAAATTAAATGTTGAATAAAAAAGCCGTAAAAATTTGTATTTGTTAAGTGACATTAAATGTTTAGCATGACATTATATTGATTTTATGTTTGCTTTCAAAAAAAGAAAAATTAAGCTTCTAAAATGGGATTATTGCAATCAATAATTTTTATGTTAATTTTCCATTAAGTCTCTTTATTTTACTGCCTTTTTTAACTGGCATCTGATTGCAGACACTAATGTATACACAAGTGTAATATATGCAGCATTATAACCATCATAAACCCGTTCACAGTATATAAAATTTTGTTTGGTTTGTTATGACACATTTTTTATACTTTTCCACTTTTTACTTTCTAGCATTTGGTATCTAGTTAATGGTTATTTCATTTGTGTCATCAGAGAGGTATAGGCCCCATATTGCAAATGTAAATATATAGATATAGATATATAAATCGGCACACAAACTGCATCCAGTATACATACACACCGTATCCCTTACACAAACTAATTACATCTATTATACACACACACTGCATACAGTATGCACACACTTCTTCCCTTACACACACTACATCACCTACACATACTGGATTCCCTGTACACACACACACCACATTCCCTAAACACGCACACTCCATCCCCTACAAACACACTCTACATCCCCTACCACATCTCTTGATGCCTGCAAGATGGTGGTGGAATGGGATGGTAAACTTTGGACCAGCTCCAGTGGTCTTGGGCCTTGAGCTGTTTAAGGGTCACCAAAATTTCTGATGTCAGATCTTCCCATGGGAATGTAGCTTAGGTAGTGGATTAGGCATTATTTATCCCTGAAGAATTACATGTCTCGCAGAACCCTTCTTTAGGGGGGTATTAGTAAATTATGGGGAGGCCATATGCTACCTGGCAGTGTAATTGGAGGTTATGATTTAGCACTATTGGTGCCAGTGGGATTGGTCATATGTATGTACTAAGAGATTGAGTGTCCCTTACACTTTAATTATGTATGTTTCGGCACATTACATTTGCTAAGAGTAGGAAATGCTTGGGATTCCATCTAAATGTCATTAACCCCTCATTCCCTGCACAAAGGAGAGGGAACAGTGTGTTCTTCACTATTTAAAATGAGACCCTGTGGATTCCTGCTGTAATTAAACCCCACAGATCATTAGATAAGCTTAGGTGGACAGACAACTGCTATATCCCTCACTCTGTTACTGATATGTTACTCAATAAGGATGTGGGTCATTAAGCAATGTGCCTCTTGTTTAGTTGGGCATGCATTGAATAAACATTCAAAGTCCATACATAAGTTATCCTTTTATTAAATTATTTTACATTATAACAAACATATCCTCAGTTAAGTACCCTGCACATTGAGTCTTTTTTAATGTCATTCTTTTACCATTTTCTATGCAGATTGACATTAGCTTAAAGGGTCACTCTAGGCACCATAACCACTGTAGCTTAATGTAGTGGCAAAGACACTATCATGCAGGCATTTTCTGAAAAAATATCAGTACATTGCTGCCTAATGTCACCTCTAGTGGCTGTCACTTGAATAGTCACTAGAGGGGCTTCCTGGATGCAAAGATTGCAGAACTGAAGTTTGGTTTCTTCACACGCTGCATGAATGCTACCCTTAGAGACACATTGAGTTTAAATAGTTGCTGATTGGCGCAGTGTGCTGATTGTCACTCATGCACATCAGTGCACTGGATTAGTTGAGATGATCAGTAGAGATGATCTCAGCCAGAACAGGAGTGGCAGCTCCGGCGAGATAGCCATGGCGAGGAAATAAAGGTACATAAAACTATTTTTATTTTTTTATTTACTTTGTTAGCTGAGCGAGAGACTCTAAATATAACTAGCAAGTATAACACATTCGTGTTAAGAATATATGTTTGCAATCTGATAGGTCTGTTAAAGGGGAGTCTTTACTTCTCTAGAAATCACAGCAATGAATAAAACATTGAAATTCACTTGTATTTTTTTTTCAAGTGAAGTTGTATTCTTTTAAAGGGTATATTAAATATTTAGCAAATGATTTTCACAATTCTGTTCAGTCCAGGCACATCCATGGCACAACATGATAATGAGGAGAAGAACAGAAGCATTGTTTTTGTTTCTTCTCTTCCACAAGTTGGTTTCAATGGCGCAATAGAGCAAACTATATTACAATAATTGACGGGGCACCAACATGTAGGCAACCCTTTCTGTGATAGAGGTAAATACAATGGTGTGGATATCTACATTTAATTTTATATTTCAGACCTTACAAACACATCTTTGCTAAGTACAGGAGAATAAGTAAACATTATAAATCCTGGAAAAAGACAATTCTCCATTTGAGATTATAATTCAAGGCACTATCAGGGTCAGACCAAAATACCTAATTATTGAAATATTCAGTATTTTTTTTGTTTGTTTGTGTGTTTGTATATGGCGCAAGGACAGGACACTTGACTTAAGCCAATGACTTTCCTTTGTATACCATCCAATGCTTATTTTATGTATGTAAACCTCATATATATTATAAACTGATCAATAAAATAAGTATTTTTTTTCTTTTCTCTTTATATCATGGGAGCCCAAATACACTCATTATGAAATTGTTTAATTGATTAGCAAACATAGCACTTTTTTTTGTACCAGATGGATAGTGTTGGGAAGTTGAGAATTTATTTTCCAGAAACTACACAGAGGCCTGTAAAGATCACACCTACCTGTTTCTGCAAATTATTTTTTAATGTGCCTTTTATCCTTGGCTGAATAATTTGTACAATAGAGTGTAACTGACACCCACACTGACAAGATTAATAATAAAAGAACAAATAAACAAGCCCTGGGCATTAAAGCTTTATATTTCACTTTGCAAAATGTGATCTATTAGCAAAGTCTGTCTTTCGTGGATTCAGATCTCTAAATTCAGAAGAATGAAGCCCAAATTCTTTGCATAAAAAGTCCACTACAAAACCCAAATCAACATAAAGTGGATCTGTAATTTCTGTGAAAAAGACACTATTGAATCATACATTGACAATTACTTATAACTAACTCGTGCTAGCCATTTGCTTATGTTGGTTTTCTGGTTGCTTTACGTGTGATGCTTGGTTTTCTTTTAGAAATTTATATTCAATATTTTTGCTAATTATTTCAGTCTAGTTCACTCCAGGCACAGCCATGGCACACGTTGCAAATACAGAGTAGAAATGGAAACATTTAATTTCTTCTTCTGTGTATGATTTCTTTATGCCGACTGTCAGGTGCAAAGGACAGAGTTTATAACAATGATTGACAATGAGTCAAAATTTAAGGAGCTAATTTTCATGATAAAATATGTGTATTTGTACATTTCATTTTATTTTTCATACCTTACAAATCCATATTTGCGAATTGTAGGGGAAACGTAAACATGCCCTACTGGGTTGATTAGGCTCACTTACATCATTAAGTATATGAATTGCAATATAAATAAAAAAAAAGCTGCTAACTCCTTATGAACTCGGGTGACTTATAGCCTATACAATTCCATTAGTAAGACATCTATAAATTAATAGCACATTTATTGAAGCACATAAAAAGATGTCACCAAGAGCAACAAAATCACAAAGCACAATCTCTTATCCCAGGCACCCAATAAAAGCTGCAAATATAACAGTCCCTGAAGTCTGTGTCCAAGATCTGATTGTGCTTTGATATACAACACAGATACCTGGATAAGAGTACCAGAATGTAAAATGCCAAAAAATATATAAGTATATATAGCAAAAAAAAAAATAAAAAAAAATGGATATTCACTATCTTTTAGAATCTCAGACATGTATTAGTAGCATGAAATGTAACCCTATTATTGACAATAAAAAATAAAAATATTATTTATTAAATTATTCTATATCATGAAAAAATTGAGAAAAAAAAAATAAGCTTGCTATGTATTTATATATGCTTCTGTCCTCCTAAATATTCAGTGAGATCACTGTGATTGGTTGGCTTGGAAGCTGACCAACCGCAGCTTCAGTCAGCATTGCAACACATTGATGCCAGTTAGTAAAGAACATTTTTGGTGTAAATTTACCTGAATGTCCATTTTAACAGCTTCTGGGTTCTACTAAATTGATGTGTAAATGCTTCCTTTCTTTACTTCTGAAGTCAGTAGACGGCTAACGATATTGGATTTACAGCTGTTTTTTTTTTTCCGTATGCGAAACAAATTAAAGTAAAAGACAATAGTACTTAGCTTTTGGAAATGTTGCCATGTTTGTAAGAATCAGATTTGTGCCAAATATGTCAAAACTCATTGAAGGAGAAACACTTGCGACTGCACAGGGAATCATTTTTAGCACTTTTATATGCAACGCGACATAAGATCACTACTGATTGATATCCATGTTGACAGTTGTAGTGAAAGTGGACAATGAGCTGACAACTGCATTTGTAAAAAGTCAACTGAAATCAGCTAACGATTTTGATACTGTGTGCATGTCATTTATGAACATGGGAGGGTGCTACAGAATGGAAAACATTTGCTGTTAGCAATGTTGACGATTGAGTTTACATCCTTTTTACCTGCCTACCTACCAGTGTGGTGATCCCTGTGCATTCTGCTTCAGCTTATCCATGGTCAAGCAAATCTTGGCATATGAGTCTTTAAGGGGTTAAATTGCTGCACAGTTTTTCAAGTATTGCTCCATTGCTACATTACAGCAGTGTTCTATACAAAACTGCATTTCTAAAAGAGAATTTTCTAAAGGAAAAATTGACCCCCTATTATTTGAGCACTTTCTACATATAGTGTATTAAAAATAAATTGTTAAAAATACTGTTATTTTATCAGCCCATATCCTCACCAGATAGAAGCTCCATCAGTCGTGAGCCTCTCGTTCTGACTTATAGGGACCGATGCTGGACATGGTTTTATGGGGCAAGTAGTTTTTTCCTCATCTGCAGTTCCACTCATCACAGCTGAGTGGCTTTATAAACGGAAAGCAGCCATATCACAACTGCTATCAGTACATGCAGAACCTAGTTTACAGTTTTCTGTTTTTTTGAACAGGGCTGTGCATATCAATCAGCAGCAGGGCTGGCACTACCATACAGCAGCACAGGCATGGGTACATTTTCTAGGTGACAGGCAGCATAGTGCTGCTCCCTCCAACTTGTCACATGGCATCATTACCAAGGTGGAAGTTTGTTATCCCCTACCCGATAAGTTGACTTGATGGATAGTGTTGGGAATGAACAACAAGCAGCTTCCTATCATCAAAAGAAGAAGACAATCTTCTACAGCAGTCCGCAAGGGTCTGCTAAAGAGAGAGTAAGACAGAGTTAAGTGAAGACATAAAGGGGTTTAGAGTCACATACAAGGAGAATAAGTGACACGGGGGCCTTCAGAGATTTAAAAGTGGAAAGTAAGAGACACAAAGGGGGTTAAAAGCCATAGGGGAGTAAGAGACCACAAAGGGATAGAAACACAAGAGAGAGAGTAAAAAGCACAGAGGGTTAAAAGACAAATGTGGTTGGGCAGGTAGTAAATGTGAATCAGTGAATGTGTTCAGATTTACCCATTTGTTGAACACTGCAAAAATCAACTATATAACTATAGTTTTAGAGATGAAGACAACCTTGTGAATCAGTATTTCTTATAGCAAGATAAACTGTATAGCTTTGTGGATTTAATACAAAAAAATACTTTCCTGCAGAAAAATATATTGACTCAAATTTGTCTTGTGTAGAGTATTGTAGTTTGCAAACAATCACGTTTCCATTGATCCAGAAAAGAGAGAATTACTTTTTTTTTATTGTATAAAGGGATAAAGTACTCCCTGATACAACCTTTTATAAAATAAATATGATTGTTTTGGGCACATAAAGTGCCTATGACTGTATTTTTTTATATTGTCTTTTTTTCCACTTTACTTTCAGATACAGTTCATATCTGCTTTCTGCTTAGCTTTCATCTTGTTGTAGTAACTGGTGACATGTAGAACATTAAAAAATACGTGCTGTACCGCCTTAAACTAAAGTAGCTGGAAACATGATCATATGCTTTAGTGTGAAATTTGGTGATCATTTCCTCCAGTGCGCCAACATAAGTGGGGGGTCTTCTATGCTAGAAAAATGGACTACACCTCCCATGATGCTTTGTCAGCATTATGGGTGTAAAAGCATTATGGGGGATGTAGTCCACAACATCTGGGGTGCCGAAGGTTGCCTATCCCTGCTTTAGACTATAATCCATAATGCTTTGAACTGGCCACTATAAGTAGCAATACCAGATCCACCATGGCTTCAGAGCCAATTATCACGTATACATATTGATGGGCGGCGCATGAAAAGGGATGCATTGTAGTATGTAGGAGTCGGAATATGACATCAATCCTGCTCCCGGCATCACTCTGCGGCACGCGAGGGAGCTTAGCAGAGAGATCACAAGTCCCTCGCTGAAAACTTAGAGCGCCCGCCCTGCTGGGCAGGAAGGCGTTTGAACGTGCAGGTATTCAAACGCCTTCCTGCCCAGCAGCCCAGCCAGCAGCCCCACTGGACCCCAGGTGAAAAATCCACCCAGCTATCCCAAAAGTAGGGAGGCTGGGTGGATTTAAAAAAAAAAAAAATTATAATAATTGTGAGTGTTGGGGGAAAATGTGTGTGTTTCAGTGAATGTGTTTGTGTCTGCATGTCAGTGAGTGTTTGGGAGTGTCTGTGTCCTGTGCATGTGTGTGTCTGAGTGATTGTGTGTGTCTGTCAGTAAGTGTATGCATCTGTCAGTGTGTTTCTAAATGATTGTATGTGTCAGATTGTGTCAAATCAGTGAGTGTATGTCAGTGTATCTGAGAGTGTGTGCTGGTCTGTGAGTGTGTGTCTGTCAAAAGTAAGTTAACAGAAAGAGGTATGGCCTTGGCAGGAAGGGGCGGGTACATTTAAATTAGGGGGTGCCCGAGATCTGTCATGCCTAGATCAGCACCATTTCAAAATACACCACTGAGTTTGATTACAAAGTAAAAAACAAAATATCTGTGACTTTATCTACTGTTTTAGCTTTTGATTTGTTTGGAAATGTATGCACTGCCGTTCCAATGTATACTGAAAATCAGGACAATATGAACACTCTGTTTCTTAAGGAGAGAAGAAAATATGAAATGCTGTAAAATCATTTTTATGCTGTCTTCCTTACTTTCAAGAGCGTGTGAAATCCCATTTCATGCTACCTAGGTTTTTTGTATGCTTTTGCACTCTGGAAATGCATTGTGTTTAGTAATAATTCATACATGTTTCCCATAAAACAAATGATATCTTGCCATTTGCACGTGCACACACACACACACACTCTCTCTCTCTCTCTCACACACACACACACACACACACAAATTAACTGTTATTATTAAAAATATGTATCTCCATACAGATTATTATCCATTCTTTAGTTATTCATTATGAATGTTTATTTAGTTTTTTTATTTTATTATTTATTTATCCCTCTACAGCAATATACAATGATTTTCCAGGTTTCCAATTTTTTTTTTTACAAATATTCCAGGCACAGGGATTGATGTTTTTATTTATTTTCAATTTATGTACTTCCTTTCCACTAAAAACCCTCACAGTATTTTTTGTCATTTTTAAGTATCAACAAAGGAGCTCTTTTATGTGAGAGATACATTTTTTGCATTGGACTTTTCTTTGTCTAATATTTTTTACCGATGACTGTTCAGACGGGACCTGGAAGATTGCTGGTATTATGATGGATGATTTAAATTAATGTAATGTAAATATTAAATACCCAGACTATGCATAGAATTTCCCTATTTTTTTTTCTTTATTTATTGTTAGTTTATTTTCCTTTCGGACACTTACAATGTAGACTTTGCTTATGTAAGGGTTTACTTTTTGACCAATTGTCTGTTTGGTATTAATCGAAATGTTAAGTTTTGAGCTTGATACATACACATGCTTGTTAAATGGGGGATGCTTTCTTTTCACACAACCTGGTGACTCAACAAAGCCCCTCTTGAATAAGTGCTGAGCATTCAATGTTCATTTCTGTCATTATTTTGGGTCTGCATTCACTTGCCTCCCCTGTACATTTTGGACTCCACATTTTGATCCATGAACTAAGACATTCTTTACTGTTCCTTATTCTTCCTCCTAGAGATGACAATAACAATCATTGTGGTTTATTCATCTTTGTTGCACCACTCTACTAACTAATTTTGGTCCAATGGTTTTCGTAAGTGTTCTCTTTTTCATACCAAAGTAATGTATTTTTCTCTTCTTTCAGTAAGGATAGTATTTTTTTCTAATCACCCCTTCCTATTTAAAGGGATACTATAGTGCCATAAATACAAAGCTGTATTCCTGGAACTATCGCTCCCCCTGCCACCTCCCTTCCGCTCCCTCCCCCCCTGGTGAAAAAAAGGTTAAGATAAGAAGGGGAAGAGGGAAGAACATTAACATGTCCCTCGGCGCTGGGCTGACACTCCACCCTCTATGATGTCCTGCAACGAGCGCCAGAAACCGGACCAAAAGTCAGTTTCAAACCAGGAAGCACTCTGGTAGACAGCCACTGAGGGAAGTCTTCTATGGAACTGCAATGTTTAACATTGCAGCACTAAGGGCAAAAGGGACACTGCACCCAGACCACTTCAATGAGCTGAAGTGGTCTGGGTGCCTACAGTGCCCCTTTACGAAATCTCTTTTATGATTTGTTAGCCCTACTTATAACATACGGCAACCCCAATATAATGTTGGTGACAGGAAACCATGCATTATAACCCAGAAATACCCTCATATGTCAATATACTGTTATAAGGCTATTATTTTATTTTATTTTTATTTATGACGTGGCAACATGTTTTTAGTATTGTATAATAGGTGGACAAAACACAGAAAATTGAACAAGACGAGTTTGATTAGAAAAAGGAGTGGTGAGTGCACTACTCAAACTAGCTTACATTTGTTTTGGTTAAAAACGAGGAAATATACAAATCCCAAACAGGTTAAAAGAAATACAAGTGAACTTAATTTATGTTGGCAAAACAAGAAGTGGACGAGGGAAGAAAATGAACATGTTCCTTATCAGGATTATAATGGTATTGCATTTCATCTGTACATTTATTGTCCGAAATATAAGTAACCGTGCCCAGAAATATCTAATGTTCTATGGGTAAGAACAAGGTTCAGCAGAAGTTTTACATTTAAAACAGCCTAAGCATTTATCTCATTTACTTTTTTGGACCTAACAGGCAAATGTTTTTCATTACCCAAAGAACAAGAACAAAGTGACACGCTAGTAATTCAATAAGTCGACCGGTGGCTTTATGCTTGACAGCTGTTTGACCATACAGTAGGCATCTCTTTTGTATTGAGTTTCATGTTTAGAGATTGTCATGTCGTATAGGAATGGTTTGTTAAGTAGCACGATTGGTTCCAGACCATGAACACACAGCTTTGCTGTTCTTAACAGTATTAGTACATCTGGGATATTTAAGCAAGTTGATTGGTAGAATGTGATGCTGAAAGCAGATAACTTATTACACGTATTATATAGCGTAGTGTTAGAAGTTACAGTTTGTCATTGTGCACATTGGTAACAAGGACATACTAGTACATGGAAACGAATAGATGAAGCTGTCAAATGGCCATGGCCTTCTTTTTGTCTTAGACCATCATAGCATTTATTAACTTAAACAGAAACATAGATTGTGACAGGAGATAGGAACCACATTCCGTCTGCAGACTAATTTTGTATATTTGTCCTTCAGAATAACCGTATACATATCCCAAGCCATCTTGAATTTTTCAACTGTTAGCTTTGACTACTACAACTGGCATGCTGTTTAACATATATGTTACCCTTTATTTTATTAGTATATGGCATATGAGTGTATATATCGCTATGTTCCTTCCAGATCTTAAGCTAGAGAGCCATTTGCTTATTAAACTGGCCCATCCTCGGAATAAGGTTAGGGACATCTTCAACAAAAGGCTCAGCAGTGCGCACTGTGAGGGTGCATTGAATCAGTACTTCTCCTAAAGGGGACCGACCACAGTCTCAGCACCCACACCATACCATGTTGCTGTATTTAATCAGAGTGCCAGGAAATAATTATCTAAGCGGTGTTGGCCCTTACAACTTACTAATGCAGATATAGTGGTAGAAGCTAAAACCAGTACATTAATTCCCCAACCTGATTAAGAAGGGTTGATGACTCCCCCTGCCCCCCTCCCACACACATGCCACATTACAAATAGAAGATTTTTGAGGGATTCTTTATTTATGCAGTAATGACAGAGCAAGGAAAAAAAAAAAAAAGAAGAGGTGAGAACGGAAAAAGGAGAAAATAGGTAAAAAAAAAAAAAAAGAGACAGAGCGATGACGCTTGAAACAAATACGCTGATTATTTGTTTGTTTATTTTTTGTTCAGAGTATTGGTATTGCATATGCAAGGATGTATATAATATTACTGCTGTGTGCATTCACATTTTGTTGAACACCTGCTGTCCAAATAATACCCCAACACAGGCCCATTTAATTTTCAGTAAAGTTTCCTGCCAACGGAGCTTATTGCTGAAAATCTGAGTTAAAATGCACAGAAAAAAAGTGATAAATAAGCCTTTTCTCTCAGAATTTTATAGAACCCAGCTGTGTAAGATTGTGCCGCTCATGTGCTTAAAGAAACAGTCCAAATTAGCATCTAGCATCTAAATGCTTAGCAGTTTTTATAGTCTCAGGCATTTTTATATAAAAGGTTAGTACACAATTCAGAAAATTGTTCATTTCCATACTTTGCCCTTTTCAGTATTAAGATGTAGCTTCAATCACATTTTCAATATTTAATATTTCTCTGTTGAAGATTGTCATTTTCAACTACCTATCACATATTGTACTTTGTGTGTAAAAAAAAAAAAAAAGTGCTGTGGCAGAGTGACTTCAACTATAATACTACCAACAAGCAAACAAACAAACAAACATGTAACAGAGCTCCATAGTAATAATATTAAATAATGAATGTAAGTGAAACTATAATACATGTGTTTAGAAATCTGTGTAGGAGTCTGTGTACATAAGATACATTGTTCTTCTATATTACATGATATTTTTCTAAATAGTTTTTAGTAAGTCATCTATATTTTCTCAGAACAGCCCCACTCCTGGGACACCCAGACTCACACCCATAGAATGAAAGTGTCCCTCTTTATTCATTTGAAATGTTGGGTGGTATGCAAATCTATCTTCTATTGCTTATCATATCACTTCCTTCATGTTTTTTTTCTGGTAAATTAAATAAAATACAAAATCTAAAATAGGGCCTTTATATCCTTTCAGGACACTTCGTTATGATGTCACATATAGCTGTATTCTTGACGTGAAAAAATATTTCAGACAGGGAGGGAGTTACAGATGGATGATTGATTATTATTTTTTTTTTTTTAAACAAATATAATTTAACATATATTACCTGAGCACATTAATCTCTTATGTCCATGTTTCTCCTAAATACAGAGACAAATACAGTCAATGCACATTTTTTTATTTAACTAACGTAACAAATAGATTGTGATAAGATGTGATAATTTTCAAATGATCTTCTGAACAATTCTAAGAACTGAAATGGAGGGAATGATGTCTCTCAAAAGTAAAAGTAATTAGTATTTTGAATTAGCATTTAATTATCCCCATCCTCATCAACGCTGCATACGACAGAGGTCAAATATATTAGCCACTGGTCATAAGAGGGTTAAACTCTGTACTGACTGTGTCCAATTTATGTCTATGAACTGAATGTGCGTTCATCACTGATCATTTAAGTAAAATTTACGAGAACCTTCAGCAGATGTGTCTGTATTATACAGAGGTTTTCAGACCTTAGTGTAGTCTGTGTAGCATCATACACATCTTGATTTCTCAAGGAGCAGTACTGCAATTTTGTACTAGCACGCTTCAAAGATGAAAGGATTAAGCTGTAATGTGAAATATGAAATTCCTACTTATGGTTGTGTGTTAAAACACCTGCTACACCAAAAAAGGATTTTATTTTTTTTAGAAAGAAAAGTTAGGTTCCCAGCGTTGTACTTGCGACTTATTGATTACTATGATCTAAAATGAAGCTGTGTTTAATCTATTCAGCAGCTAGTGAGGCATGGGATCTACATACCATTTGCACTCGCAAACTAGCAGTTATTTTAGAAAGATTCGTAAAGCAGTTATCAGTTCAACACAACTTACCATTCGGAGAATAAGCCCCGTCGCATACCAAAAATGGGTAAGGAGTTTGTAATTCACACTTAACTGAACTCCCCATGAAACTGTTTTGTAATGCTTCAGAGCTTGTTACGTGTATGAGAATGCAGTAGGATAAAAATTTAAATTGATCATGCATGGCTCGTCTGTTTTTATGACCTGGAGTCAAGTGGTGTCTCTTGGTAAATGCATTGATTTTTTAATTTTATTTTATTTAAAATAAATAAATAAATAAATTCACTCGATTACCACGAACGAGCAATGGTAAAACAGTATAAAATAAGGTCACCGAAGACACAAGACGAGATGAGATGAGATGAAATCCGAGGGGTGCAAATTGCAAGCAATTTCAGCTGGCATGCGTAATTTTAAAATGATTTGCAGTCTCCATGAAGAGGTTTTAATACAAGAAAGCGTGTGCCCAAACAATTTGAAAACATTTTAGTGGGCACTACTTAGATTGATGAATGATTCATAGCCAACTCTTTAAGAAGCAGCCAGTGTTCTGCTTTTGCTCATTTAGACGTATAAGGCAACTAGTTAATCATCCCAGAGCAACTTAAGAAGTGAATTAGTTTGCTTCATTTAACAGTCTCATTTGCTCAAATGTATGCAGCTGACATGTTCCAGCTATAGCTCTGAATCTAAAGCAGTTTCCTACATACGCAGATCACCAGACTCCTTCTGAACTCTCAGAACTGTTAAATAGTTAAAGCCTGGTAAATTAGAGGCACAATTTGCAAGACACATTGTTTACTGAATATTCAGCCTCGTCTACACCCACCGGACACATAAGGCGTGCTAGATACGTGGTTGTAACAAACGAATATGTTAGATGACTATTTTTTTTTTTGTATATTGCACACATGATTTTGTAGCCCATCATGTATGTGTGAGAGGAATCCGTAATCACTCTACGTGTTTAGCCTCATAGACGAGCAACATAACTCAGCTGTGATTTGCTTATAAATTTATTTATAAAATATTTTAATTATAAAATATTTTAATTATAAAATATTTATATTCATACAGTATTGTTAGTAGTACATATATTCAAAGTAGAAAGATAATGCTTTCCAGACTACTTTTATAGAGCATCATCCTGAACGTAGAAGTTCTGCAGAGATAAATACCTTTTTTTTTTTTTTTTACCTACCTATGCAGCATGACTCTTTTCCACTGTTTCAGCATAACACTGGACAGTCACTCTTAGTGATAACTGGGGTGTTACAAAAATAAACATTGGAATACTCCTGCTTAAAATGACTTTTAATATGAGTATGAAAAAAATAAATACAATAATCCCTTTAATTTTTGTTAAAAAAAATATTAACATAAAAACTATTTTGTATACAGATTTCTGTTCAGGGATCCATACAAATATCCAGTTTTAGCGTTTTATTAATTATTATTATTATTTATAAAACGCCAACTTATTCCGCAGCGCTGTTAAATGGGTGGACTAACAGACACCTAATTGTAACCAGACAAGAGTGGTTGAGGGTCCTGCTCAATGAGCTTACATGCTAGAGGGAGCGGGACATAATGACACAAAGGGTTAGGGTATGGGTAGAAAAGTAGGTTGCTAGAAAAGTATTCACTGAAGATGTAGTGGGTTTATTGTTTTTTGACAGTTGCAGGAGAGGAGTAATTTGTTTATAGAAGAATATGTGTACCTAATGTCTGGAAATCCTCAACTGTACACATGTATGCAGACGACACTGTAATCTACGCTGGTAAACCCAAGCTACCGCAGCTTGAGGCTGTGCTCCAAAACCAATTCACAGAGGTAGACAAGTGGATAGCGGATAACAAACTCTTCCTAAACACTGACAAAACCGTTACAATGATCTTTGGAACTGTACCTAAATTACATAAAATACACAATTAACAATTGTGTATCAGAACAAATTCAAATAGCACACTATTCTGCTCTTTTAAATATCTAGGTATGTTCCTAGACCCCAATCTATCCTTTGGCCTTCACATTGAAAAAATCTCTTCAAAACTTTATCCAAAACGAGCTGCCCTGTTCAGAAACAAATCCTGCCTAAGCCCTACAGTAAGGAAAAAGATGCAACAAATGCTAATGCCGGTCACCCGCACAGCAAACCCACCTTAATAAACTTAATTCGTTATATAATTAATTCTGCCGCTTTGGACTAGAATGTAATTACTTTACCCACTACTGTGACATGCTAAAAGAGCTAAACTGGCTGTCGCTGGAATCCCGACATACTCTTCATCTTTCCAGCCTTGTGCATAAGAGCATTTCTGGGAAACTCCCACCCTTCCTGAGTAGAATGCTCTCCCTGGCTGTTCCCCCCTCCTATAACCTCCGATCCAGTACTAGCACGATATTTAGCATACCACAATACAAAAAAAAAAGTGGCTCGATCCTCATTTTCCTACAGAGCACCGCAATTATGGAATAACCTCAGGGACCCAGTCAAATCTTCATTCAATCTAAAATCTTTTAAGAGATATATGGCAATATACCTCAGCACAGAATGCACCTGTCATGGTTGAATATATTTATTACCTGTTATTTATTAAATTTATATATGTGTGTATATGTATATGTATAGTTTGTATATTGTATTTTTGTAATATTGTATCCTATTGTAACATGCAATGTTTTGTGGACAAAACATCAAAAGACCCAGGAAATACTTGAAAACGAGAGAAATCTCAATGTATCCATCCTGGTAAAATATTTTATAAATAAATAAATAAATAAATCTAAAATATTTATTTCAATCAGGTTCAGTAATTTTAGCAAAAAAAGCAAAAATTCAAACGTTGTCACTTAAATTAGATGTGACAAAATTTGCGAAATATGTAAAGAACTGTGCGCAATTCTACCAGAATGTAAAAATAATTTATGCATGCAACTGACGTGCCAACGTGCACAGGTTTACTTACTAAAGTGAGAGTTTAGAGTGAATTCAAAATTAAATTAAAATTTAAGCTGAACTAGAAAAAAAAAATCTCTCTAAGTGAGCTATGTTTTACACCTTGGCTACTATGGTCTTAAATTTAAAAAAAATCACGTTAGTAAATAAACCTGACATAGGCCTTTATTTAATATTTTTAGATAAGCTTAACACATTTTTTTTTCAAAATATTAAAATATAAAAAATATCATATATATGAAAGTATATAAATAGATACAAAGAAATCTAAGTATGAAAATGTTTTTTTTTAAATATTAAAATATAAAAAATATCATATATATAAAAGTATATAAATAGATACAAAGAAATCTAAGTATTAAAATGTTTTTTTTGTTTTTTTTAAATATTAATTCCTTTGAAAGCGTATCCAAGAATATTAAGTCATTTGGACTTTTATCCAAAAATATAAAATTAGAGCCATAGTAAGCACAGTTTCACAATGTAGTTGTATTATATAGGACATAAGAAGCCATTCTTTCACCCTGCATATAATTCCTCTATCTGTGGAGGCTAAATTATAGCCATAAACTGTGACCAGCAAATATTGCTCTTAAGAGTGAAAAAGCCATTTACCGTCCAACAACATAAACACAGAGGAACAGAAAGGAGTATTGGGAGTAAAATTTGTTTATGTGCGGGGGAAATACCAGCACTGAAGCAAAGTAGGGCTTTATAGACTACATTTAATTTTGCATTGCTTGAAATTTGGGATGTAAGGGACTATTCACTATAACTAGTATATACTTATTACTGAGGTCTAGTTGTTTTTTTGTCAAAATTATTTGTTTCAGTTGCCAAATATATATAATTTTTCCAAAAATGTAGTTTACTAGCATGCACTGCTAATAATAGCCCAGATTAATGCCAGATAGTTCAGTGAGAATATGGAATATGTATATGGAAGATCAGTATAAATCATATATTTTTTTTTTGTACCCATCTGTGCCTTTGTTTATTTTAACATGTTTGTATTTAATTTGTTCTGTTTTACAAATTTTGTAGGAGTAATTTGATTACACTTGGCAGTCTTTAATTGGTTGTTCCCTAGTGCTTCGTCCCCACTGTATTTTAGTTCATTAATATTCGAAACTGCAAGGGAAAGAAAAACATATTTTTTTCCAAGTTTTTGTTGTGTTATTTTCATGTGTAATAAATATTTGGACTGTCAATGCATCATGAGAGATTAATCTGAAAGCCTGTGGTTTTTGGCTTAATTAGAATTAATTTGCTTAATTGTCAGTATAATCCCATCAATTCCTGTTTGCACTAACTTGAACAATGCTGTCTTCTGCTGTTTGGACTTTCATTTACATTTCGATGATAGTTTATGAGCATAATAAACATTTATTTGAATATTCATTATTTAATCAATTGTTCTGTGTGAGCAAAATGGTAATCTGTTTTTTTCCATCCACACTGTAAGCATCCAGTTGTTTAGATTTTATTGAGTATACCTAAAAATGTGCATTTTTTAAATCTTCTGATCTTTTCTCAGCTCCTTCACAAGTCAGTGGCGTAATGAAGGAAAGGGTATTACAGCGCATGGTCGATCTATCCTGGCAGGAGCCTGATCATCCCAACGGAGTAATCACAGAATATGAAATCAAGTATTACGAGAAAGTAAGTGCGATTCGCATAAACAACTACAGATGAAGTAAAGTATGCAGTGTCCCTGAGTATCACTATAATTTTGGTTTATGAGCCTGTGTTCCCTTCTGTATTCATTGACATGATAATACTTCTGTTCATATGGCAATCTTTCTATTTCGTCACATGTTTAGAGTTCTGTTTGTATTTAAAGGGACACTATAGACACCCAGACTACTTCATCTCAATGTCTGGGTGCAATGGCCTTGTCAGTTTGGTCCTACAATGTAAAACATTGCCTTTTTTTAGACATGGCAAAGCCTACGTTATAGGCTAAACACACCTCTCTGGTTATCTTTCTGACAGCCACTAGAGGGTGCATCCACTGCTACAATCAAGTCAGACTTGATTATTACTTCAACATCCTAATGCATTGCAAGAGGACGTCAAACATCTTTTGACGCTTACAGGAGGAAAGTACTGGATTGAAAGCTTCCCTATGAGAAGCATTTGATTGGACATGTATGGCACTTGTCGCGCATGTGCTTCTCTTCCTCAATGCGTCTCTATGAGTATTTATTTTCCTTTTCATTTAGGAGGGCCTTGAATCTAAAAAGTGAGTAGAACACTATAGCGTTAGGAATACGTGGGAAGAGTATGTCCTATTCTTTTTTAATAAAACTGACATTTTTTAAAATTATACTGGTTAAACCTGGCTGGCTTTCAAGCAGCCATCATGTTTTGTTACTTACTGGTTTGGTCAGTTCAGTGGAGCTAAACTCAACAGGCAGCAATTGCCCATAGCACCCGCCTTGCACTTCTCATTGAGCTGCTTTGGGAAACCTGTGATTCAGGGCCGGTGCAAGGATTCCTGCCGCCCTAGGCAAAGATCCATTTTGCCGCCCCCCTCATGAATGTAACTATAATATTTCAGAGGTTTATTCACTAAACTCTGAATTTCAGTGCATTGAAAACCGAATTGCAAAGTTTAAGCAGAACAGCTGAACTGTGACTGTAGCTGGGTTGGAGAATTCTGATAAATCAGCTGCTTGGCCTAAATTTGTCATTTGGTTTCCAATTGGGTCTGATCAGCTGTCTCTTTCCTCTACAGTGCTCATTCCTACTCTTAACAATCTCTCTCACTAGCGTTTATCCCCATCTTAATCCAGTTTCTGTTTACCCAACACTATAATGTGTGTCTGTGTGCTGGGGATGCAGTGTGCCTGTGCTGGGGATGCAGGGTGCATATGTGCTGGGTAGCAGTGTGTTTGTGTGCTGGGGATATATAATGTATGTCTGTGTGCTGGGGATGAAGTGTGTCTGTGTGCTGGGGTTATATTATGTGTGTCTGTGTGCTGGGGGTGCAGTCTGACTGTGGGGATGATGTGTGTCTGTCTGTGTGCTTGGGTTACATCATATGTGTCTGTGTGCTGGGAATGCAGAGTGTCTGTGTGTTCTGGGGATTTAGTGTGTCTGTGTTTATGTGTGTGCTGGGGATGTTGTGTGTGTGTTCCTGGGACAAAGTGTGTATGTGTGCTGTGAATGCAGTGTGTCTGTTCCTGGGACATAGTGTGTATGTGTGTTGTGAATGCAGTGTGTCTGTGTTTGTGTGTGTATGCTGGAGATGCAGTGTGTCTGTGTTTGTGTGTATGCTGGGGATGCAGTGTGCCTGTGAGTACTGAGAATGCAGTGTGTCTGTGTGTGCTGGGGATGCAGTGTGTCTGTGTATGCTGGGGATGCAGTGTGTTCTGGGGATGCAGTGTGCCTGTGTGTGCTGGGGATGCAGTGTGTCTGTGTATGCTGGGGATGCAGTGTGTCTGTGTGTGCTGGGGATTGGCTTCCTGTGTGTGCATAGAAGTCAATCATGACACTTATCTTTTAGGGTTGCCAGGTATTTCTCATGTATTTCTTAGGGTTTACAGGTATTTCTCAGAAGTATTTCTCAGGTATTTGAGGCTGCCTAGCCGGTGCCTGTATTGCAGTAATACCGGCAATACAAATGTCTGTCTCAGTATAAACAGAGATTGTTCTGCAATTCCAACGCCGGCCAGTAGGGGTCGCTGTTTGTGTGGAGAGAGGCAGTGATAAGAAGTTACGGCATCTCCCTCCCTGCCTCTCTCTACTCACTGAGAGTCCAGACAGCAGCTCTGAGACATGGGGACGCTGAGACATTGGGACACTGGGGAACATGGGGACCGTGAGACACTAGGGACCCATGTCTCCCAGTGGCCCCTAGTCTGTGTCCCCATGTCTCCCAGCCACTGTCCCTAGTGTCTCAGTGGCCCCACATCTCCCAATGTCTCTAAGTGTCCCCTAGTGTCTTAGTGACATTGGGACACTGGGAGACATGTGAAAATAAGGAGTCTAGCCAGCTCCTTGGTTTTGCACCGCCCCCTGTCACAGGTGTCTCATCTCAGGACCCTATTTAAGCCTTGTACTGCAGAGAACTCGAGATGGAAGGATTTCCCCAAGTGAGTAGCTCATTTAGTAGACAGTTGGCAGTGAGAGTAGGACCTGCCAAAGATGGGGTACATTGACGTTTGTGGCAGGCTTATGCAATGTATGATCATATAATGTAACTAAACCCCCATTATTTTTTGCCTAGATTGGGTGTTTTTAAAAAACTAGTCAAATTAGCTGTTTAGTAGATAAGTGAGTGCGCTGGATTTCTATTTTTACTGGGAGACATGGGGACACAGACACACTGAGACACTAGGGTACACTGAGAGACATGGAGACACTGGGGGACACAGAGATACATGGGGACACTGGGCAACTTTGAGACCTAGGAAACATGGGGCACTCCCAGTGTCCCCATGTCTCCCAGCCAGTGTCCATAGTATCTCAGTATCCCCATGTGTCCCTGGTGTCTCTCAGTGTCTGTAGTGTACCAGTGTCCCTAGTGTCTCAATGTTTCCTAGTCTCCCAAAGTCCCCTAGTCTCCCAATGTCTCCCAGTATCCCCATGTCCCCTAGTGTCTCAGTGTCCCCTAGTATAAAAGAAAAAATCTCAGGCCCTCACAGTGATAGATTTAGGCAGGTTTATTGGACACTGCAACATTTCGACCTGTACCCAGGTCTTTATCAAGTCTCCAATGTTCCCTATGTATCAGTGTCCCCTATGTATCAGAGTGTGTCAGTGCACCATGTCTCTCTGTGCCCGTAGTGTCTAGTATAAAAGAAAAAAATCTCAGGCACTCACTGTGATAGATATAGCCAGGTTTATTGGACACTGCAACATTTTGACCTGTACCTAGGTCTTTATCAAGTCTCCAGTGTCCCCTATATCACAGTGTCTCAGTGCCCCATGTCTCCCAGTGTCCCCTTGTGTCTGTCACCCAGTGTCCCCATGTCTCCCAATGTCCCCAAGAGTCTCAGTGTCCCCAGGTCTCGCAGTGTTCCCTAGCATCTGTGCCCCCATGTCTCCCAGTGTCCCCATGTCTCTCAATGTCCCCTAGTGTCCTAGGACTGGGAGACATGGGGACACAGACATGCCCCCTTTTTGTGTATGTTCGCCCTTTCGGCTGTTCTGGTTATGTGATTTGTGTCAGTGGCCCACCCTTTTACCGCATCCATAGACTTCCTGCTTTACTGGACACTGCTGTTAGGGGATATGGGTTGACTTAAAAGATGAAAGCGTGAGATTAGCAAAGGGCATGTGTTTTCTCATAGTTGCATCCTATGAGTTTCCCTCCAGCACCATCTCCATCAGATACATGACGCTTAGGAGGTAGGACTGTTTTAGTGTTTTTGGTCAATAAGATTTTGTAATTAGGCCCATCATAATTATCAGCACCAGGCCCACTGGGCTCTTAATCCGGCCCTGAGGAGATGGGGTAATGGAAATAAATTAAAATTTAAACTTTTTATTAGTATTAAGGGATAAACACTTAATTGTATATCACGAGTTAAGCCAGATAGAATACTGCACACCTATCTGTTATGTCAAGTTTTAGTGCACATCAGCTCCTTGTGACATACAGATTGTCTCCTGCATTGTGACTACTAACATTTCAGAAACCCCAATGACTTTTACCCTGTTGTGGTCTCAGTACTGGGACTAGGTACCTGATAATACATTGCGATTTTTATTGTTCATCGTCTACTTTGTATTCTACATGCCTCTGGCTACTCTATTTCTTGAATTTTCTTTCCTCTATTCTGATCTTGTCCTGACCTCACTATTTTTTGCTCGGAGTCTCAGTGTTCCTCAAGGGTGCAATGTATCATCATTAACTGACGCAATGTACCTAGGGATTAGCTTCAGGCAAGTGAATTTAAAGGGTCAATAACTGTACTTGGTTATAGTACGGGCACCCCCCCTACAGACAGAATATCATTCATTGGGGGTTTCACTCCACATAAAAGCATTTTTACCATTACACAGTGGTTCTGTGGTAAATGGACTTCAGATAAAGTTCATTAAGATAACTACTAACAAAAAATGGGAAAACAGCATTTATTTGAATCAGAACAACCAGTGGGACATTTACACTCCCTTCCTATAGCCATCCTTTTATGAAGATGTTTTATCCTGTCTAACTAAAACTCTTAACTTCCTAAATAGACCATACTTATTAGTACATTTTTGATTAATCATGTAACAATATTTAGTTGTTACATGATTAAGCAAACATTTACTAATAAATATGGTTTATATGGGAAGTAATTAGTTTTAATTAGACAGCCTAAAAAATGTTTATTTTCATTCGTGCTGTCCAGACACACATTCAAAGTGATTCTATAGTGCCAAGCAAACAAACCCATTTTCCTGGCACTATAAGCTCCTGCAGAGCCCCCTCCCTCGTGCCCCCTCCCGCGGGGCTGACGGGGTTAAAACCCCTTCAGTCACTTACCTGAATCCTACACCGATGTCCCTTGGTGCTGGGTCAGGCTCAGGGCCAGGCCCAAAGCATTGTGCTGCCTGGTCCATGAAATGCTGCCCTCCCTCCAACAAAACCACACCCATTAAAACAAGCCCACATTGATTATGTTATGCAGTGTGTGTATTGTGTGCAGTGTGTGCAGATTGTGTATTTGTGTAGTGGAAGCAGTAGCTGCAGTGTGTGTGTATTGCATTGCGTGTGTATGTATAATGGATGCAGTGTTTGTGTGTATAGTGGATGCAGAGTGTGTGTATGGAGAGGGATGAGGGGGAAGAGGGGGTGGAATACAATTTTAAAGAATCACTGTAAGCACCAAAGCATCTTCAGCTGACTGAAGTGTTTTTGGTACAGGAGCCCTGTTTTTGCATTCTTAGATTTTAATGCTCATTCTTTAGGTTTTGAGAAAATATTTTAAATTAATTTTCAAGCTTTGTGGCCCCAGATTAAACTTGTATAATTGAAGTGGCACTTTCTTAAAATCATTTCTTAAAAATTATTTCTATTGAAGGCTCCAAATTCATTAGCCCCAAATATTTCATCCAATTTTTCTACTATACATGTGTGGTCATTACACTTTGTAGAATTCAGAAATACCCAAGTTAAACGCTGAATTTTATGTTATATTTTTTTCTTTTTTTTTTTTCAATCTGTCATATTAACAGGATTTCATTCTCATGCTTCAAATAACTAGCTGCATTTGAAGTGTATCATATATTGTGTCTGCTTGCCACCTCACCACCACTTCATTCATGACTTATTTTGAAAGCCAGCTGGCCTTCATGCCTGCTTTATTGGATCATTATGTGTGCAGCAGTCTATTACTGCCTAAGTGAAATAATCTACAGGAACCTCTTTGGTGACACACTGGCTGCGACCATTTCATGTAACAAAAGACAAAACATAGAAAGGGGGGTGCTATATATACATGAAATACTTAAAATACTTATGTCTGTACAAGGAAGGTCTTACTGCTGATAGTCAAATCAAATCAATCTAGAAAAACAAAAACAGATTGCACATAGCATAATACTGTATGAGGAAAAATAAAATCAGTAATGGAGGTTTGGGTCACTCACGATAAACAGAGCCTATTGTAGCAGGCTCTGACTGTATGGGCTCATCAAAATCTCTGTATGCTGTATGTTCCAACAGGATCAGCTCCAGGATCAGCTCCCTCCTCCTCTTAGTACTCTTCCAATCACACCAAAAAAACCAAATGGTAAGGTGTAAAAAGGATTTATTCAGAATACTATTAAACAAATAAAATGACAAAGCACTACGCGTTTCGACTGTTCAGTCTTCTTCAAAGGTGCATAACATACAAGTCCATCTGATTTCTTTAAATACATCCGGAGTTGTTGATTTTCGCGGGTAAAAGTTCGTATTACTTCCGGGTTGTGATGTCACTTCCGGGTCCGCCGGCTCAATTTGCGTCATATGACGTCATCACGCTTCCGCCCGTCTGGCATCCTTCAACCTGGATGTTTATGATTACGGACGCCATTTTTGTACCTGGCATTGTACTAGCGAACTATACTTAGATGAGGGAGAATAGATCAGGCAGAACTATAACATACATATTGTAGAAATCCGCTTACAAAGCTGGTAACATATATATTATACTCTACAATATTAGGAGAAATACTAGAGAAAGGAAAATAAGAAACCATTAAAATTATCCTTATTGGGACCGAAAGGATTAAGTTTATCGGTAATAAGAAAGGGAGGGGGTTAAAACAATATAACCCTTTCTCGAAAAAAGCAAAAATATACTTTTTAAAAGAAGGAAATCCTTCCATATAACAAAAAAAATGGATATAAGAAATATATAAAAAATATAAAAAATATATATAACTCCTATAATCTGGGCCGAACTTTTTAGATAAGGGCTGCCATCTCAAAGTCCACATTGAGCCCGCCCGGGGTCAGTGTTCCTAGATCAAAGATCCACCTCATCTCACAGCGGCCCAATGCGGACTCGAGATGACCTCCCCTCCAATGGGGTTTAATAGCTTGGATCCCAAAAAAACTGAGCCCCGCAGGGTTTCCACCATGTACATTTAAAAAATGTGTAGAAACACTATGTTTTAAAAAGCCTCTCCTTATATTGTAGATGTGCTCACGTATCCTTGTCTTTAGGTTTCTTGAAGTTTTCCCCACATATTGGAGTCCACAAGGACACGTGAGCAAGTACACCACATTCTTAGTGTGACAGGTCATAAATGAATTGATTTTAAAATTAACAGAGCCAATCTTAGAGTGAAAAGCCTCTACTTTCTTCGGTTTACTCTGGTGGTTCCTACAACCCATACACTCCCCACAATAATGAAAACCTTTCTGTAGGGATTTATTGATAGTTAGAAAATTTTCTTTCAATTTAGGAGCTTCTAAATAACTCGAGGTTAATTTCTGTCTTAAATTTTGCGCCCCTCTAAAAATCAATTTGGGTTTATCATAAAGGTATGGTAGGATTTCTTCATCCTGTTGGAGGATATACCAATGTTTGTTAAAGATTTTTTTAAGCTCTCTGTGATCTTGACTATAATTGCAGATGATAGGTATTTTATCTTGTTTTTCCTCTGATATGGTTTTTGATTTATATTCTAGTAGAGTGTTCCTTTCCATATTTCTAACCAATTCTATCTCCTGATCTAAAAGTTCGTTACAATATCCTTTCATTAGGAATTGTTCTTTTAGAATTCGGGATTGGAAATCAAAGGTTTCTATTTTTGTACAGTTCCGTCTCATGCGTAAGAATTGACCCTTCGGTATGCTCTCTAACCATGGACGGAAATGACAACTTTTTTTATGGATATATCCGTTCACATCAACCGGCTTAAAGAAAGTGCATGTGTCAATACTATTCCCTGTAGCTGAGATCTCTAAATCCAAAAAATGGATTTTCTGCTGGCTATATTCCTGAGTGAGCTTAACATTCCACTCATTAGAATTCAAGAAGTCGAAATATTCCAAAAAAGTGGAATGATCCCCCCTCCAAATAATGAAAATGTCATCTATATACCTCCTATAGAGGACCAGATTCGCACTCCAGTCGTGCTGGGAATAAACAAAAGAATTTTCCCAAAAAGCCATAAATAAATTAGCATAACTGGGTGCGAATCTGGTCCCCATAGCGGTCCCCCGACGTTGCAGATAGTACTCCCCCTCGAACCAAAAGAAATTGTTCCGAAGGATTAACGAAATTCCTTCCATCACAAAGTCTATTTGTTCCTTGGGGTACAACCCGGATGTTTCCAGAAAGGAGTAATTGGCTCGACATCCAATGTCGTGATCTATACAGGTATATAAGCTAGTGACGTCGCACGTAATGAATGCGAAGTCACTTTCCCACCTAAAGTTCTTAAGTATTTGTAATAGGCTCATAGAGTCTTTCAGGTATGAGGGGTTTTCCTTCACTAAGGGTTGGAGAATCGTATCTATATATTTAGACAGATTCGAAAGAAGTGAACCCACTCCAGAGACAATGGGTCTCCCTGGGGGGTTATTCACATCTTTATGGAGTTTTGGTAATGTGTAAATTACAGGGATTTTTGGAGATTTTATGTTTAAATAGTCATACTCTTTCTTAGTTAAAATTTCTTTTAGAAAGCCTTTATCTAGATATTCCAAAAAAATCTTTTGGATATCTTGTTGGGGATTTTTATTAGTTATGCTAATTTATTTATGGCTTTTTGGGAAAATTCTTTTGTTTATTCCCAGCACGACTGGAGTGCGAATCTGGTCCTCTATAGGAGGTATATAGATGACATTTTCATTATTTGGAGGGGGGATCATTCCACTTTTTTGGAATATTTCGACTTCTTGAATTCTAATGAGTGGAATGTTAAGCTCACTCAGGAATATAGCCAGCAGAAAATCCATTTTTTGGATTTAGAGATCTCAGCTACAGGGAATAGTATTGACACATGCACTTTCTTTAAGCCGGTTGATGTGAACGGATATATCCATAAAAAAAGTTGTCATTTCCGTCCATGGTTAGAGAGCATACCGAAGGGTCAATTCTTACGCATGAGACGGAACTGTACAAAAATAGAAACCTTTGATTTCCAATCCCGAATTCTAAAAGAACAATTCCTAATGAAAGGATATTGTAACGAACTTTTAGATCAGGAGATAGAATTGGTTAGAAATATGGAAAGGAACACTCTACTAGAATATAAATCAAAAACCATATCAGAGGAAAAACAAGATAAAATACCTATCATCTGCAATTATAGTCAAGATCACAGAGAGCTTAAAAAAATCTTTAACAAACATTGGTATATCCTCCAACAGGATGAAGAAATCCTACCATACCTTTATGATAAACCCAAATTGATTTTTAGAGGGGCGCAAAATTTAAGACAGAAATTAACCTCGAGTTATTTAGAAGCTCCTAAATTGAAAGAAAATTTTCTAACTATCAATAAATCCCTACAGAAAGGTTTTCATTATTGTGGGGAGTGTATGGGTTGTAGGAACCACCAGAGTAAACTGAAGAAAGTAGAGGCTTTTCACTCTAAGATTGGCTCTGTTAATTTTAAAATCAATTCATTTATGACCTGTCACACTAAGAATGTGGTGTACTTGCTCACGTGTCCTTGTGGACTCCAATATGTGGGGAAAACTTCAAGAAACCTAAAGACAAGGATACGTGAGCACATCTACAATATAAGGAGAGGCTTTTTAAAACATAGTGTTTCTACACATTTTTTAAATGTACATGGTGGAAACCCTGCGGGGCTCAGTTTTTTTGGGATCCAAGCTATTAAACCCCATTGGAGGGGAGGTCATCTCGAGTCCGCATTGGGCCGCTGTGAGATGAGGTGGATCTTTGATCTAGGAACACTGACCCCGGGCGGGCTCAATGTGGACTTTGAGATGGCAGCCCTTATCTAAAAAGTTCGGCCCAGATTATAGGAGTTATATATATTTTTTATATTTTTTATATATTTCTTATATCCATTTTTTTTGTTATATGGAAGGATTTCCTTCTTTTAAAAAGTATATTTTTGCTTTTTTCGAGAAAGGGTTATATTGTTTTAACCCCCTCCCTTTCTTATTACCGATAAACTTAATCCTTTCGGTCCCAATAAGGATAATTTTAATGGTTTCTTATTTTCCTTTCTCTAGTATTTCTCCTAATATTGTAGAGTATAATATATATGTTACCAGCTTTGTAAGCGGATTTCTACAATATGTATGTTATAGTTCTGCCTGATCTATTCTCCCTCATCTAAGTATAGTTCGCTAGTACAATGCCAGGTACAAAAATGGCGTCCGTAATCATAAACATCCAGGTTGAAGGATGCCAGACGGGCGGAAGCGTGATGACGTCATATGACGCAAATTGAGCCGGCGGACCCGGAAGTGACATCACAACCCGGAAGTAATACGAACTTTTACCCGCGAAAATCAACAACTCCGGATGTATTTAAAGAAATCAGATGGACTTGTATGTTATGCACCTTTGAAGAAGACTGAACAGTCGAAACGCGTAGTGCTTTGTCATTTTATTTGTTTAATAGTATTCTGAATAAATCCTTTTTACACCTTACCATTTGGTTTTTTTGGTGTGATTGGAAGAGTACTAAGAGGAGGAGGGAGCTGATCCTGGAGCTGATCCTGTTGGAACATACAGCATACAGAGATTTTGATGAGCCCATACAGTCAGAGCCTGCTACAATAGGCTCTGTTTATCGTGAGTGACCCAAACCTCCATTACTGATTTTATTTTTCCTCATACAGTATTATGCTATGTGCAATCTGTTTTTGTTTTTCTAGATTGATTTGATTTGACTATCAGCAGTAAGACCTTCCTTGTACAGACATAAGTATTTTAAGTATTTCATGTATATATAGCACCCCCCTTTCTATGTTTTGTCTTTTGTATCCATTTGTATAGTGCCTTTGGGTGATTTCTAGGCACTTGGGGGTAGTTGCTGTGTTTTCACCTTTATACCAGTATTAATAGCGCCAATCCACCCACAGATATTTTCTTGGAAAGTATCTATTTTTGTTCATTTCATGTAACAAGCAACCTTTTTCCATTTCATTTTCTGTACGAATATATATGCAACTAGGTGGAAAAAACTGAGTTCTAAGTGACAAACCTATATAAAGCCAAACTGTGGACAGATATTACAGTATGAATCCATGTGGCTGATAATAATGAGAGTTAGAGTCCAAAATATCTTACATACAGGCTATCCTCCTCTAACCCAAAGACTTCCTTATCCATAACCCTAATGGCACATTTAATACCATATTTATAAGTGATCCTTTGATCTTAATCAAATTTCAATGTCCCTTACGTGATACAATGCATTTTAAATGCACAGTTAAGGGAATCTTTTAAGTGCACAGCTTTTGATATCACAACGTTTGATATCATGCACAAAAATCATTGTCATCTTGCTTATAAATTTTGCATGATCTGCTCAGAATTTTGGGGGTTTTTGTTTTTTTATAGAGGCAGAATAAAAGATTTCTGGCCTTCTTATGATCTTCCTTTGGGCACATAACATCACAAGGGATTAAACACTTCCCCCTTTACTGCCTATTGGAAATCTGGGAGCTACTGAACAAATCTGAGATGGCTACTGTGATTGGCTACTGATATTATATGTTATCTGCATGCTTTTTCTATTATAAATAACCCACTCTGAGGATTTGAAAACTGTAAAACAATTACCAGACAACTACTCGCACTCTTAAAAGTGGCAGAACTTAGTGTTAATGTAATACAGTTAAACCTGCCATATTTGTGAATATTATATTAAACTTTTTTATGTAAGGAAATGGTTAGCGAATGAGCCATTTACTCATTTTTGAAACAAAGTAGAATAGAGAATGGGGCAAGCACATATTGTTAACCACAGCCATGCCTGCAGTCCAGAGGCGACCAGGCTCTTCAAATGTAAAACAAAGTAAGATCTGGGCACAAAAAACGTTTCCACCATTTTTCATGCAGAACCGAAGCATTGCTTGATTCTGTCCAATAAACATGTCCTGGTTCCTATACACATGCCTAAACGTTTTTTGTTTGTCATATAATAACGTTTGAAGATCTTAGCAAAGATCTGAGTTGCAATTCCTCCCACCCTTGTGTATAGAATGACTTATATGCCACACAGACGCTGAGACATCACATGCATGCAAAATTTGCTATTGTAACAATGCAAACCATATGTGTTTATTGTTTCTTGGGTGTGTTTTGTGTGTACTTCCCAATCTCTGTACAATATAACTGTTCACTGCCATGCTGTTTTGAGAGGAAGCAGGTCATGCCGTGGGGGACCGAATGCTAAATTTGTATTTATCTCAAAATCTCTATCTCCGCTTGTATTATTTGTTACACTGTGTTTAGATGTTTTACTATGTCAGATTGACGACTTGCTTGCTTTAATCTGTGTACATGCATTATTTACTTGGGAGGTTATCTTTAGGCTGGTTTTTCTCTTTTTACTTTTTGTATCGGATCTTCAGAAAGTAGATCGGAAGACAAGGAAACAAACCACTTATTTCAGTTTGGTTTCTAATTTCCCCTAACCTCTTTCTGCTGGCAAAAATAAAAAAAGATTGTGTATAGTAGGGGAGAGATGGCTTAGGTTACTGTTTGAAGAAAAAAGGCAAATTCTGTCTATACATCTTTAATTGCCTGACTGGTTACTGAAGAGTAGGCACAATATATCCATTAATGCAGAATGATTGTGAAAAGTCTCTTGGTTATAAAAGAAATCACACAAAAACATATACTGTGTAGAGATTGTTAGTTTGTGTGTTATGCCCTATATTTATATTCCTGTGGTTTTTTTTGACAGTGTACCCTGCTGAAAACAACATGCACATGTTTTCTTTATTGAAGGTATATTGTGGATAAATGTAGCTAACACTGTAAAACAATGCAGTTATAGTTAATTTTCTTTATGAAGCTTTATTTGTTAAATTGCCAATTGAATTTCCAACATTTAAGCCAACCACTGTAGAATATAGGTGAGTTGACGATTTTTTTCCAACTGGGCTTTTATAGCTTGTATTATGCAAATATCCCTGAATGTTGAATATTATGTTTAGCTGTTACCTATATTTTACAGACATGTCTTAGTAAGATCAGAAAAATACAAAAAAAGTCAAAATTGACAACACTCTATTCTAGAGCCCTCCCATCTAAACTCATAGGTTATAAATAAGCCACAAGTTATAGGTGATTTATTAATGTTTTGTAAAATTGCATAATTTCCAGAAAAGAAGATTAATCCCCCTTTAATTAACCATATTATACTCTTTGCGAATAAACCACTTTTCAGAAGTGTTAGCTTTAGCTCATGTTCAACCATTGAACATTTCTATTGATTTAATCATACTTGTAGACATATGTTTTTTTTAAGATTTAAGTGATATTGGACAGTAAGGGTTATTCAATAAAGTGAAGCCATACTAGTTGAGCTAAAAGCATAGCTGACTTAGAGAATTCTTCCCGTTTGACTATTTACACCTTAAATCTGAAATTCACTTTGAATTCATCTTGAGTTCTAACTTTAGTGAATATCCCTGTAAGATTAGATTTGACGGAGAAAATAACAAGTTGTAAATTGGAACAGGATGTAGTGGACGTTGATGAGACATTTCTAGGATATGTAGGTGATGAGTGGAATGATCTGCCTTCAAAACTGATTGATGGTTCTCATCAATAATATAACTTAATCCATACAATGGCATTTGTAACGTTTGACAGCGTGACCATTAGCTCCTTTTCATAGGCTGTGACTTTAGACTCAGCAGGCTCTCAACAACACAGAGCATAGCGAAGGAATCTGCACAGCTGTTTAGTCCATTCTATAAAGACTTGCTACCAGGAGGTTATGAGAGAAGCTGTGCATTATGTAACAGTTTCAGTTAAATTAGCCTCTTTTATGTCACAATTTAGGCCAATGGTTTATATTCTCCATTAGATTGCATATTTTTCAGCTCCTTTAAAAAAAAAAAAAAAAAAAGAAAAGAAAGATGAATAGAGCAGAAAAAAAAGAGAGATCCTGAGTGTATTTTTGGTAACCTTTTCACTTTTCTGTTAGCTCCCTTAACCCCAAATAATATGTTTATGTTATGTTAATAATAGCTGACATAAGTGTTTATCATATGGTATTTATTTTTTCCATCAAGCCACTAAAATTAATTTAATAGGATAACAAAAAGGTGAGTTATAGAGTATTCATGGTTATTCTGCTGTGACCTTACAATTCAACAGGCCATGATTACCTTGGAGTTTTAACAAAGCAGTTTACAGTACTATAATGTGATCAAATAAATATTCAGAGCATGGGGAATATAATCGGATAAATCAAGAATCCAGTGTTTTTGATATATTTATTCTAGTAATTTTGATCATAAGATTATCGCAGTTTAAAGTATAAATAGTTTAATGTCTTGGGAGCAAACAGGGTTTCCAACACTGTACCTAACTCCGTTAAAAATGTTCTAGTAATTTGAAACTGTATATTATAGTAAAGATAATCAGCTAATGGGATTTGACTTAAACCTTGTTCTGCTAAATTTTTTTAACTTCCAGTGAATTCTTTGCTCCCCCTCTGGCAGAATAGCTATTTAGAGACACAATATGAAGGACTCTCCACGCCTTCTTCATACGCTGACAGGGTTATTCACTGAACTGGAAATTGTTGAGAATTGACCAGGGAATCACAAATTTTAGTCTGAAATAGTTTCAGTTGAAGAATATTTCTAGTTTACTGTTCTGCCTACAATTTACAATTCCCTGGGCAATCGCTGACAATGCATGGATTAGAAGGTATCCCTATATATGTAGGATTTTCTACTCTCAAGAGGAAACTATTTTGTTTATATGTTTTATTAATGAGCCGCACTCTATTCTGTTACTCTCTTGACACTTTTTCAGGTGCGTTTCCCTTAGGGATGAAAGGAAGGACAGAATTTAGAGACTGATGTTCTTATTATGGGTATTCTTTCTTGTTTGTTTCTTTTTTTCTCCCTCTCTTATTTAAATAAGGACAGCTTTACACATACACTGGGGACAGGAGGTCTGATCTTTTTAAAGCTGTTTTCCATCTGAGTAAATTATGGAAAAATATTCCAGGTACATTTCTTCATATGAGAAAGGATTATTTTTTTTCAACCAAGGACATCTGATATATTTTTTTCAGGTGATTCCATGCAGATGACATTAAAGGAACACTATAGGGTCAGGAACACAAACATGTATTTCTGACCCTATAATGTTAAAACCACCATATAGCCCCTCCTGGCCCCCTCCCCTATATCCCTAACTTTACTCCAGTCTGCTGTTGCTGCTGCTGGCACTGCCCCTGATCTGCATGCTTGGCTGATATAATCAGAAGTTTTGCTCTGAGCCAATCACAATGCTTTCCCATATGAAAGCATTGCATTGGCTGATACTGTCAAGGAGGCAGATCAGGGGCAGAGCCAGTACAAGCCAAACACAGCCCTGGCCAATCAACATCTATTCATAGAAATACATTAATTCAATGCATCTCTATGAGGAAAATCCAGTGTATCCATGCAGATTGTGAAGACAGTGAATGGCAGCACTACATCAGGAAGCACCTCTAGTAGCCATCTGAAGAGTGGCCACTGGAGGTATTCCTAGGCTGTAATGTAAACACTGCATTTTCTCTGAAAATACAGTGTTCACTGCAAAAAGCCTTAAGGGAATGATTATGCTCACTAGAACACATACTAATACTAAGCTGTAGTTGTTCTGGTGACTATAGAATACCTTTAAAGGGACACTGTAGGCAATGTCAATTTCATCTCATTGGATCCGTTATAGTGCCGCTCCATCAAATGTTAAGCAATTTTCAAGCTGAATAACATGAAATTATGGTACCTGCCCACCCACAGCCTGGCCTCTACTGAAGTTATAGCTATGGCCGAGAGTACACACTTCCTTTTAGCCATGCCCTTTTATACCAGCAATTAACACTCTATTAGGCTAAAAAAACAGTCAGCTGATACTCTCAGCCAATGACAGCTACCCATTATTGATTGGGCTAATGCTTCCTCATTACTTCAAGAGGCACAGAGTGTATGGGCTGCTGGGGACTTTCGTTTAGCACTAGAACATTTTGTGTGGTTTAACACACTGAATGGCATGATGTTGCCAGGGGACTCCAGACACAATAGCCATTTCAATAATATAAATCAGTTACAATGACTACAGTGTCCCTTTAAAGTCAGAAATTATGCAGACATTGTCCACAGTCTATGGTACCATTATATGGTCCTGTGATGTAATGCCCCAAAACACCTCTTGACATCAGAATGATGTGCAAGCAAGCAAAGTGAAGATTTCAATTAAATTTCATCATCACTCAGTTAAAAAGGTTTGTGAAGCACAGCAATTAGGGACAGATAGCTGTTTAAACCATAATATTAAAAAAAAAATGTTTATTTTAGTTACAAGATCATCTCATTAATAAAACATTTGAATGTATATAAATCAAAGTAAGTGTAGTGGCCTTCCTCTGTAAGAAGTCGCACTTTCTGGACACATTCTACCATGCGGTAAATAGGAAAGATACTACCGAAACATAAAACCAAACCATGAAAGTTGTATATCACATACCATTTACCTGCTTTGGACGACTACTCTTAAGCATAGAAGACATGCCAATCTGCCCATGTCTGGGAGTATTTTCTGCAGTTCTAAGATATTCTATTTGTCATTTTTTTCAACCTCAATTTATTGTCCTCCTGTTTAAATTCCTTATATCTAAATGCATTAAACGTGAAGTGTCAGCTCCTGCCTGGAATGTCCCTTTAACATTTTCTCATAATCAAAAGTTGTAAGCAGTTTGAGAATTTGATATCATGTTGCTCTCAGCATTCTTTAAATAATGTCTTAACCCCTTAAGGACCAAACTTCTGGAATAAAAGGGAATCATGACGTGTCAGGCACGTCATGTGTCCTTAAGGGGTTCAGCTTGTACTGAAGAGAAGTAGAAGATGTCTTCAGCTAGATTAAGGGATGCACATATTATCACCCAATGACTATGAAATGTCAGCACAAAACAGAATGTAGCTTGCTAACATCTCACACAGAACTGACAAACCTTCAATAAAAGTGAGGGTTACAAGGATTGCTAAATGCTTCTCAGTTTAGAAAATACTGGAATTGCAAAATCTGGAATATGAATTATTCATACAAGCATTTTCATATTTTCACTACTTTGGTATATGTTTTCTTTTATTGTTTATTGGTAAAACTGATATACTGATTTATTGATATTAGCGCTGAGAATAATCAATGCATGAACATTTTGTTTAATCGATTTAAAATTCATTGATTTAAAGGAACACTATAGGGTCAGGAACACACATATGTATTCCTGACCCTATAGTGTTAAAACTACCATCTAGCCCTGTGGTTCCCCCTAGCCTCCCTAAATATAGTAAAATCTTCCTTGTTTTCAAGTCTGCAGCTGCTGCCTCTACCCCTGATCTGCCTGTTTACAGCTGATATCATCAGAATTGATTCTGTGATCTAATCACAATATTTTCCCATAGGATTGGAGATTGTCAAAAAGACAGACCAGGGACAGAACCAGCACAAGTCAAACACAACCCTGGCCAATCAATGTGTCAATGCACCTCTATGAGGAAAGTTCAATGTCTGAATTCAGAGGGTTGAGGCACTGAATGGCAGTACTGCACACTGTGCAGCACTGCCCCAGGAAGCACCTCTAGTAGCCATCTGAGGAGTGGCCAGTGGAGCTATCCCTAGGCTGTAATGTAAACACTGCATTTTCTCTGAAAAGACAGTGTTTACTGCAAAAAGCCTGAAGGGAAAGATTCTACTCACCAGAACAAATACGATAAGCTGTAGTTGTTTTCGTGATTATAGTATCCCTTTAACATTTTAGTTTGCATCTACTACCATGTTCTAATTATTTTTCCTCCCAAAATTATTTGATTAAAGGGACAATTATACGTTTTATTGCCACTATAACTTATTGTAGTAGCTACAGTGCAAGAAAGCTACGGGACAACATTGGGGGGATCCATTATGGAATATGGAGAAAGATGGAGGCATTGAAGATAGAAGTTTTTTAGAAACTACAATGTTCACATTGGAGGGCTAAATTCACCTACTGGCTGTCTTCCTGACAGCCATTAGAGGCACTTTCTCCTCCAGGCCGGTTAAAACTCGGTTTTGGAATCAATCGCTGCTAATATTTGCTGCAGTATTTGGTTGGAGGAGCCCAGCATTTAGCTGTAGCAGAGAATCCTGTAGCAGAGAATCCAAGGTAAATAATGTCTTTTAAACATTATTATTTTCATCAACCAAGGGTAAGGACACACAGGCAAACTATAGTCCCAAAACAACAATTCCTATACATTCTCTTTAATATTAATTTTACTTCTATTCATCGTCATAAAACATTGAAGAATACATTATTAGGTATGCAAACTCTACAGTCTGAGTACCTTGAGCAACATATATCTCAAAATTGTATCCCATTGACAAAATTCCATCTATTTTTTAAAT
This sequence comes from Pelobates fuscus, assembly GCF_036172605.1. NCBI lineage: Eukaryota > Metazoa > Chordata > Amphibia > Anura > Pelobatidae > Pelobates > Pelobates fuscus. The sequence goes on along the minus strand of NC_086318.1, from coordinate 335,265,821 downwards.
CTAGATCTTTCATATGTCCTCAATTGTAAGCTCATTTAAAGGGACACTGTAGGCACCCAGACCACTTCAGCCCATTGAAGTGGTCTGGGTGCAAATTCCTATGACCCTTAACCCTGAACATGTAATCATTGCAGTTTTTATAAAATGCAATAATTACTTGCTAGGGTTAACTCCTCCTCTAGTGGCTGTCTGCCAGACAGCCACTAGAGGGACTTCTGGGTGCTAAGACGACATTTGGTCATCTAAACAATGTTGGACGTCCTCATGCTATGCATGAGGCATTCCAGCGTCACCGTAATCCCCAAATGTAAGCATTGAATAATGCTTTCTTTTGGGGAGATCATAATGCGAGCGAGGCCATTGCCGGGCATGCGCCTTAAGTCTCCCCCACTGGAGGATGTCGGTGGGGAATGAGCGTGGGCAGTGCTGAGCTAGCACCAAGGGACATGGGCAGTGCTGAGCCAGCACTAAGGGACATCGGCGCTGGACCCAGGTAAGTGACAGAAGGGGTATTAACCATGAAGGGAGAGGGAGGGAGCTTGACAAAGGGGGAAGCTATAGTGCACTTAATTTCTTAATCTCTTCCGTTCACGTTCATGTGTTTATTATGTACCTGACGTTTTATATCTCCATTGTAAAATTGTAATACATTTCAGAATGTGTTCATATTGAAAATAATAATAATATTAATAATATAACCAAGTATAACCTAGTATAGGTCAGATTACAAATCTACCAATACAGAATTCCGCTCCATCAAGTGTAGATCATTAAAAATCTAATACAGAATGTAAGTACGTTATTATTATTTAATTTCTTAATTTATCTGCTACTTTTTACTGGGTTCACTAGCATTTTCTTGAAGTGGATTCACAGTGGCCTTTGGGACCCTGCAATCTGAAATTCATTATTCTCGTCGTTACACTTTACATGGTCAAGGAAGTGCCTAGTGGGGTAAAACATGCTATGTAATTGCATCTACCAAATGCTTTACTTTAAAAAAAAAAAAAAAAGCAATCTCATACATTTAACGCACACACACCAGTTCTGTGTATTTGTATTCATGGATATCTCCGACATACACTGAAATGCTTTTATTGCTTTCAGGATCAAAGGGAGCGTACATACTCCACACTGAAAACCAAGTCTACATCAGCTTCAATAAACAATCTTCGACCTGGGACAGCTTACATTTTCCAAATCCGTGCCTTTACAGCTGCAGGTTATGGGATGTACAGTCCAAGACTAGATGTAACCACCCTCGAAGAGGCTACCGGTAATGGCAATTTTTGTACTCCTTCTCAATATACTGAACCTCTTTGTAAATTTAGCATTCACAGAATATTTAAATATTGTATTAGTCAAATGGAAAAGAAATAACAATAGGAAAAAAAAAGTATACTATTTGTAAGAATTGGCCTCCATAACCATAGTTATGCAGAACAAAACAATAGTAAAATCAGAGTGAATATGCTTTGATAAGATGATCACTTTTGTGAACCTATTTCCTGCTAAGTTATAAAACTTCTCAACTACAGAATTAAAAGGTACAAAATAAGCAATTTGGAAAAGGAAGTCAGATGTGTGGCTGGCAATATATTTCTTAAGCACAAGAGGCATTGAACATTATGCTTTAAAATACATTGAAAACTGCTCTTCTTTTAAAACATTTGATCCATTTAAATCCTCATAACGGTAAGATGCAGATTTAAAATTGACAGATTAGCATGTTATGAAAAGAATGCATTTGCGTTTGTTTATTTTGTAGCTTTTACATGTTTTGTTGACTATTCCGTATGTTGTCTTCATGCAGCCACTGCTGTCTCCAGTGAACAAAACCCTGTCATTATCATAGCCGTGGTGGCAGTTGCAGGAACCATAATTTTGGTTTTTATGGTATTTGGATTCATAATCGGAAGAAGGTAAACATTTGATCTAGATATAACTCAGTTGTTTAAAAGTTAATCATTTGATGCACGTTGTACTGTCTATAAACACATTGTTAAAATATATATTATCTCACTTGTCATCTGTCCTTAGAAATGAGAACCAATCTCCTACGAGCATGTCATTTATACATTACCATTAACCGGGGGAAATTTTAAAAGGAACTGTGGATTTAGTCCTTTTTTAAAATGGCAATACATTATTTAAACTATTTCTTGAAGTAGTGTGCATTGATATATTGTAGATGTCAATGTGTTCTTAGTATTATCCTTTATGGGTGATTCAAGACCTAAACAAAGCACTATTGCTTTCCCAGGTCTTTCATATGTTTTGTCGAGCTGGTTACACTGCACATACCCTCAGGCTAAACGTTTTGAATTCTCGGTCAGACATATGGAGAGCTGGACACAGCTAAGGGGCTTAATTTCAGTTCTGGATCTCCTCTAGATAACACCCAGGCTGAACTTGGGACTGCTGCAATTTAGCAGTGATGTCTTATTAAAATATGTGTACACAGTGTAGTTATCTCTATTAATCTGTCTGTTTGTGTGTGTGTGTCTGTGTGTGTGTGTGTATTAAAATACATTTATATATTTTTTAAATTATATATATATATATATATATATATATATATATATATATATATATATATATGCATCATTACTATTTTTTTAATATAATTATAATGGCATTCTATACTGTGGAATTTGTTTTGTTTTTAGACATACTTAACCCCTTAAGGGCACAACTTCAGAAGTAAAAGTCCAACCCGACGGAACATTTCCGTCATGTGTCCTTAAGGGGTTAACAAAGTTAATTTTCCAACTCTCTACACCTATTAACATTATCAGCTAAATTATATTTGACAGCTTATTTGTTAATTGTTGTTTATTAATTGAGTTTAACCATAAGTGACAGGCACCATTTGTAAGAACTTTGTCCTTCTTTTTGAAATATTTCCTGCAGGCATTGTGGCTACAGCAAAGCTGATCAAGAAGGGGATGAAGAACTTTACTTTCATTGTAAGTGTTTGTTTTCTTTATTATAAGGAAATATTGCTTGTTAATCCATTCCTTGCTTTAGTTGACTTTAGGGCACAATGGGAGTTAAATAATGTATGATGAAATCTCAGGTGAGCCTGATTGCATGGACGTGTTCTATAGCAAACAGTAATATTGTTCATGGTTTCTTTATGTTATTATGCCCGTTCACACTGTTTTAAAGGGCTCCCATGAGATTCCATAATTTAAAGTTCAATGGTCAAGTAGCTGTGATCTTTCCCTCTGGCCATCTCTTTCAGAGTCCAATGTCAATCATTATAATGACACATAAATTAACTAGCCATAACACTCAGCTCTTCATGTTAATACTGAACGTAGTTATTGTTAATGTAAACATATATGACACCGGGAACAATAAATAACACATTGATCATATCTGTTCTTTATAAAAAAAAATAAAAAAATACCAAGGAAAAAAAATATTTTTCTTTTTAAAAAATGATATATTTTGCAGATTTCTTAACTAGTTTTAATGACAGTTGCTACTTAAAAAAATATCCAGAGAAAATGAAGGAGTTGTATAATGGGACAGAGACAATATTGGTGATCATCAGTCTTCCAAGACAAAATGAGGACATGAAAATTAAATGTAGAACACAAGTCGTTTATATTTATGACAGAAATTAGAAAGGGACTGATATAGTGGGGTACTGTGCATATGTTGACATTGTATTGAGAGAAACCTCAAATTGCTATTTTTTTTCTATTTATGTAAGACCGCTTACCCTAATTTGAGTGTTTGTTAATAACACTTATTTACCAGTTATAAATGATTATATCAGCACTGGCTCATGTACTATGTGTGTTGAATTAATACCACATTAAACTCTTTACATCAAATAACATATTTCAGTTTAAAATCGGTATATTATTGCTGTAAACATTGATATAGTGCCCACATTTTCAGCACATACTGTATATTTAATATATAATATAGAGATTTTAGATCTGATACATATCTTTGTGCATTATTGGAAAATAACGCCTTTGGGGGCTTTTGGAGACATCATAATAAACTATGAGACTGATTTATAAATGTCCTCAGAACCACTGGATTATTTTCTCTTAATGCATGTGTATTTTTTTATTACATGATAACTTCAGGTTATGAGTAGTGGTAGTGTTAAGGTAGTGTAGAGCTTAATAAATATTGTTAGGGTACTGTAGGGATTTGTGCACTGTAGAAGTTAAAGTGTCTGAAGAGGTTAACGATAAGTGCAGAATAGGTGGTAATGTCTAGTGTGGGTTAATATTTAGTGATAGTGTAGTTGGTTAGTTGTTAAGATGTTGCCTGAGATTAGTGGGGTTTACAGTGCTGGATTGCAGCTATTTCATTAGCATAGTGGCAGGTATTACCTGTTCATTGTGGGCAATTATTGTACAGATTACGTCACCAATCTGTGCAGTACGGGATATCAAAACATTTCAGCAGACATATCATGTATGATGTATGTGTGTGCATGCATGAATGCATATTGACATACAGCTTACAGCGTTAGTTATTAGAGAAAGAAAGAGAGAGAAAAATAGATAGTATTTGTTATAAAAAAAAAAATACTTCCCATATTCATATATGAGCACACTACACAGACATGCTTCAAGCGGAGGACACTAGCTGTGTGTGTGTGTGTACGCGCGTGTGCATGTATGGGCAATATGCACACATATAGCTATTGTTCTCAGCTAGATGCATGTCTGTGTATATATATATATATATATTTGTGTGTGTGTATATAGATATATATAAGCTTTCATGTCCATTGTAAATATTCACTATATATTCAGGATGGATAAAATATTTATATGCTTTAGCGAACAGCGTTGGCATTGTGTACATTCCATCTCCAGCATTGTTTTTACATAAGATCCTCTAACACTTTATCAAGATTAGAAGAAGAATGAAATCTCTAAAGCAAAACATTCGTAGAAAAGAGCAGCCTTTTATTTTTTGCTGAACTAGTTTGTCAGCATGCATTGAAGGGAAGGCTTGTGATTAATTTAATCTGACTGCATCAGCAGCAACAGAAACCAGTGGTCACCAGCTATTTACAGTCGCTCATGTTTTTATTGTTCCTTTGTATAAAGCAAAATTTCAACAGTATGAACGCCTGTTTTATTGAATTTCGAGCCTGGAAAAGCATTATATGTGTTGGGAGAAGTAAAGTCCACACAGTACTGTAATTTTCTTGGTTGAGTTAAACATTTTTTTTTATTATTTTTTAATTTTTTTTTTTAAACAATAGAAACTGTATGTTTACTAAAGCAGTTCCAATTTACATTTTATTTTTTCTTACCGTTATCCACCAACAATGCCTTTAGATTGCAGCCAACACTTTTTCGTTGGTATGCCAGAGAAGCTCTCTCCTGTCAAAATGTTTTATGACAGCTTGAATAAAGAACCGTCAGAGGCCCGCTTGAAATGCACGAGCCGGCTTCCAATCCAGGCCGCTTATCATAAAAAACAAGAGTATGACTTATTCTCCATCTGCTTGCCTGAAATCATAGACTAGCAGGTTAACCTATTGTTTTATATCCCTTTGCCCATTTATGTAATTTTAGAAGATAAACATTTTGTCATGTTGATATAGAACTAAATAAAAGAAGAGAACGAGACTCAGCGTAGAGATTAGAAATAATGCCAAAACAATTTGTGTTCTGTTAATTCCATCATTTGTGTAAGACTGTTAGACGAATAGATGCTTTTGGCCAAAAAGCCATCTACAGTAGGGAAACCTAATTTATTTAGTAATAATGGTTATTTAGGACATGGGTCGCAGCATATTGTAGGGTCTGGCATCTCTCAGAGCTCATAAACTGTTCAGTAGTAAATCAGAACGTGAGTCAGTCATGCTCCGATGTTTTTTTATTCTTTAGAGGAAGTCACACACACCAGTCTCTTTTCTAAGCACGTCTAAAAATGTCACTGCAGAACGGCTGAGTTAAATACATGTTAACTTGTTTTTCTTAAATATCATTTTACTCCTGTTAATCATCATTTGCATGCAGAACTCGTTAATATTGTCATGCAGTGAGAAGAGATGGGATACATAATAGAAGAGCTTGACACGTGTTTTAGAATTTAGGAGCCTTCCTGAATTTTTTTAAATGCAATACAGAAGATGCATTCTAAATGTGTTCTAAAGTTTCCCCCAAAAAGTAATGTGCCTTGAGTAATTATGAGTCCTCCTGGATCTACTGTGTCTGCCTTTAAGCAGTCTAGTGCCACTTATACAGCAACTCAGAATGTGGTGGTTTTATCAAACTGTTGCCAATTGAATTGAAGTGCAAAGTTCATAAAATGGCACAGTCACTTTGGAAACCAGTGCAATATTCTTGTTGATTCCATTGGTCTCCATGGCCATTTTCCCACGTTGAAAATTTTCCAACAACTTTCTATTAGCCAAACTTTGCAGACTGTACGTCATCACGCCACTGTGTGTCACACGAACTTGTAGTTAAATTAATGGAGCAGTTAAAGTGTAGTAGTTCATGTCCTTGTTGTCTCTGACATTTTTTTTTTATATCTAATCTTTATTTATATTTTTCAAAAAATGTCTAAATACAACACACACAAGTAAATATAAAAAAAGCACATAAAACAAAAAAATCAAAGCTTTGACCATATTGAATATTATTATATTTGATTAAAGATTACCATCATGGCTAAGAATATAATACCTATCAAGTATATTATAAGAGCTTTCCAGATATTCTGTTTTTACATTGAAAAATATAATTTGAAGGGGAAAAAGTGCACTTATTTCCTGAACATTTTCCTTTTTTTTCCTTTCCTCTCTCTTTCCTACCTTTTTTTTCTTTCCCTTTTCCCTTTCCTTTCCCTTTCTTCTTTCTTTTCCCGTTTTTATCTTTTTTTTTTATAGCAATTAAATGGAAAGTTTAAACCATCTAAGGTTTTTAGTTTAATATAATCCTAGAACCTAGAGTATAACTGCCTTCCTAGCCTTAAAATACTAAAATAACTTCAGTATTAATAGGTCTCATTCTATCTGGAGACGCCAGCTACTTAGCATTACAAAAAAAGAAACAAAAAAAAACAAAAAAAAAAAACATACAATACTACATGTATATAATCCTTTATCCTATTAGCTAATGTTAGTATGGTATACTGTCTAGTGTTTCCTTTAAAATATTCCTTTTCCTCTTTCTTCCGTAAATTCTATAGTACGTAGAGCTGAACATAACATCAACATAATTCCTTATAGATTTTATTCTTATATCGTATGTCTATCGACTCGTTCACCTCTAAGATTTTACTAACTGTGTTTTTCAATCGTTTTAACCTCTTCCTTCTCCTTTTCCTTTAAAAATAATTATTTTTTTCCCTTTTTCTCCCTCTTTTTTTCTCTCATAATTATTACTCTTTTTTTTTAATCTTTTCTAGCCATTCCTTCCATTTTGTATCATTACTTAAATTAAAATATTCATTTATCCCTTGTTCCATTTGACATTGATTTATAATGTGGAGTTTTATATCGGCTATTTTTGGTGGATGGTGTGATTTCCAATTTTTAGCTATGTGTAATTTTGTTGTTAATAAAGGATGGATTATTAGATGTCGTTTGTCTTTTTCTATTATTTGCCAACCTATGTGTAGAAGTGCAGATGCAGGAGAATAGTCTAATTTCTTTGACGTCCACTTCTCTATCCATTTAAATATTATCTGCCAGACCTTGCATATTTCAGGACATGACCACCATATATGTATCATATCTGCGCTTATTTTACCACATCTCTAACACTCAGAGGATCTAGCTGGATATATTTTAGATAGTTTTAAGGGATTATAATGCCACCTGTTAGCCAATTTGTATTGTATCTCTATTAGGTTTAAACAATGCAGGGCTTTTCTGGTTTGAGTTAATATTTTAGACCATTCACTATTTCCAATTTCTAACTGTAAGTCTTTATTCCAAGATTTTATAACCTGGATTCATTGTACTTAGAATATAGAGAGATTAAAAAAACATCGCTTTAGTTATCATTTTATAGCTCTTTTCTTAATTTATCATTTTGATAAAATAGGATGTTTTTTCTGTTAAATTATTTTTCCTATATTTTGAGAAGAAACTTTGTATTCTTAGTTAAGAGACGTTTTCTGTTGGAGGTAACTTCTGATCTTTTATAAGTTGTTCAAACTGTAGCATTTTGTTATTTTTTATTAGGTCTCCTATTTGTTTTATCCCCTTTTCTTTCCACATTTTTATATCTATATTCTCCATGCGTATCTCTATCACTTCAATTGGAAGAGTATCTATGAGTTTTCCTTTATATATTTCCATGCTGGGTGCATCTCTTTCAGTTTTAGTGAGAATTAGTGAGAACAGATGGGATACATAATAGGAGAGCTTGACACGTGTTTTAGAATTTAGGAGATTAACGGATCTTTTTAGGAGACTTCCTGATTAAAAAAAAAAAAAAAAAAATGCAATACAGAAGATGCATTCAAAATGTGTTCTAAAATTTCCCCCAAAAAGTAATGTGCCTTGAGTAATTATGAGTCCTGGATTTACTGTGTCTGCCTTTAAGTAGGTTTACAAACGTCTAGTGCCACTTATACAGCAACTCAGAATGTGGTGGATTTATCAAACTGTTGCTAATAGAATTGAAGTGTTTCATTTCAATCAGATTTTAACTTTAAATGTTTTTATCTCCTGCTCTGTAAATGGAACTATAATCACACAGAGGAGGCTACTGCTGGTTCTAGAAGGCTATTAATAGAGCAGGTGATAAGAAATTCTAAATTAAGCAGAATGTGCAATAAAGGAAGTATAAAGATTAGATCTCAATTTACAGGAAGTAACTACGGCTGTAAAACCAAAGTGATCTTATTCCCAAAAGGCAGATAATTGAGCAGGGAAGCTACAGGGACATGATCTAAAAACCAAAACTGCTTCATTAAGTAGGTAATGTTTTGGTGAGTATAGGGCCCCTTTAATTTGCCAGCTAATCACCTAGCATGATAGTACATGGAGTCATGGAATTAAAACAACTCTCAAAGACAACTGGTTAAAAATCCAATTAAAATATTTCTAACTATGCAGCACTGACCATATACAGGCTATTTGTCCCCTTTAAAAACTGATACACACAGCAAAACTAGTGCGAATTGCTGTGGCTTGCTGATGTTAGCAGTACTTATTCACATGAAACATTACAGTTGAGCACCAAAGGTTTGTATTTTTAAAATGATCTAAATAAATGAATGCATTTGTATGGTCTTGTAGTTTCTTTGCTGAATACAAAGTTGCGATATTGCAAACAAGCACCCTAAGCACATTACATTAGATTTTATTTATTTATTTAGCGGTTTGCTTTAGAAATGCTAAATGAGACACCCAACAATACAGGCACTTATTTGCATTTGATACCTTGGGTCCTTTGCTGTGGATGGCAATTGTTATGCAGATGTTTACCATCCCCCCTCACGCTTGTCTTGCATATACAAACAGCTTGTTATGTGCATTTGGATTTGTGAAAAAAAAAAAAAAGTGCCTTTGTTCATCGCAGTGCTACTTTCTGACATCATTACAGTTAAATTTCCAGGCACCAAAACCTACATTGACCCTGAAACGTACGAGGATCCGAATAGAGCTGTCCATCAGTTTGCCAAGGAGCTGGATGCATCGTGCATTAAAATTGAGCGTGTGATTGGCGCAGGTAAGACTGTGGTGTCTTCTTTATTGTACATTTCCATTTAGCCAAGATTGAATCTCAAACATGATATGACAGGCAAATAATTATATTTCAGGAATTGTGTGCTTTGTTTTGTTTTATCAGCATTTCTAAATGCAGAATGGCTTTGCTAAAAAGGCAACTGTGAAAACGGAATTCTGTTTGTCTAGTGACTGGGCCTGCTGTTTTATTATAAATGCTTCTTTTTTTTCCCCTTGTTTTACATTTTATTTACCTGTTGTGTAAAACAGGTCAGTTTTTGTTCCTATTTAAGATTCTTAAGGGGGTTTAATGCCGTGTTATTATTAGTTGTTTTCTTTTATAAATCATGTGTGTATATCAAATGAAATTGCCATTTTTGTACGTTTAATGCAATATTTCTTATTTTAAATTATGGATCTTTTCTTCCACCACTTTAACCCCTTAAGGGCACATGACATGTGTGACATGTCATGATTCCCTTTTATTCCAGAAGTTTGGTCCTTAAGGGGTTAATGAAAATAGAATAAAAAAGATTCTTGAAGGGACACATCAGGCTCGAGCTGACCACCATTTTTAAAAGGCCCCTGCATTGTAAGGAGTCAAACAATTTTAGAAAAAATGTACTTCTTACCTGGGATCTGGCAAATGCCACTCCCTACCTCCACTTCAGACAGAGAGCTGCAAACTCTCTTTGTGCCAAGAGAGCAGGACTCAGTTCATTGGCTGAGAATGATCAGCTGACACTTTCAACCAAGTATCTAGTCTTGCACTGCTTCTTACACTGTTTCTTACAATAAGGGGTGCGCCAAAGCACTGCTGGCTCCATAGCCACTACAGTGCACTGTAGTGGTTATGGTTCTTGGAGTGTTCCTTTAAAGCATTATATGAATAAAAAATATCTGCACATTGTGATTCTCACCTCACTACCTGGTAGTTTCTTATTTCTTTTAAAATTCTCTGATACCCATACTAAACATTTTATTTTATCTCTGGGAAAAACTGACTTGGCTTGAAGCCGTCTTTAGTTTTCCCTTATGTTGTCTGTAAACCTTTATAATGAACTTTGAATTAGAAATAAAGAATACAGAAATATCAAAAAGATACATTTAGTTCCAGTGTTTGCTGCAAATTCTCTGGTCCAGACCAGGAAAGTGAAAACATTTTAAACAATCCCCGTGGCTCTTCCTATATAGCACAGGTTTATGGATTATATTTCTATGCACTAACAGCAGATTGATGAAACTGCTACTCAAGCTGAAAGAATTTACAAGGGGCCTATGTTGTTAGAGTGCTTGCCTTAACTATATAACCCATATCACCCGGTATATACATGATTCCGGTATTGCACTTTACACATATGCACATACATTATTGCAATCATGATATCTACAAAAACACCAGCACATTCTGCAACTCGACAGTGTTTGGGTAAGTACACATTTTTACAGCATTCAAAGGGTATGCATTACAGATCATATAACTTAGAGGGACACTATAGTCACCGGAACCACTACTCTGCTGTCTATAGCCTGTCCCTGTAGGCTTTTCAATGCAAAGACTGCATTTTCATAGAAAAGGTAGTGTTTACATTACTGCCTAGGAATACCTCTAGTGGCAGTCACTCAGACGGGTGCTTCCTAGTCCAGTGCTCCACTTTGTGCAGCTCCTATGTTCAGCGTCTTATGCTCTGCATGGAGACACTGAATGCTCCCCATAGAGATTCAGTGTATCTCGATGAAGAGATGGTGACATGCGCAACAGCCTACCAATGCTTTTCTATGGGAAAAGATTGGATTGACTGAGATCATCAAGATTGGCGCGGCATGGGAGAAAATGCAAGTTTAGACCTTTTCAAAGCAGTTTTAGGGGGACTAGGAAGCTAAATTGTTAGTTTAACACTATAATGTTATTAATACATGTTCCTTTAACTTAGTAATATGTCTTAGAGATTAAAAGGGCATTAAAAAGTGCAAATTCTATCACTCGTTAATGATGTATTGTTCTGCTTGTCTCATATTTGCTTCTATGTACAATTGCACATACAGTGAAGGAAAAAAGTATTTGATCCCCTGCTCTGATTTTAAACATTTGCCCACTGACAAAGAAATGATCAGTCTGTAATTTTAATGGTAGGTATATTTTAACAGTGAGAGACAGAATAACAAACAAAAATTCAGAAAAACGCATGTCAAAAAAGTTATACATAGATTTGCATGCCAATGATTCCCTATCAATTAGGAAGGTTTATGGCTTCCAGGTGTCTTTTATATAGGTGACGAGATGAGATTAGGAGCACTCTCTTATAGGGAGTGCTCCTAATCTCAGCTCGTTACCTGTATAAAAGACACCTGTCCACAGAAGCAATCAATCAGATTCCAAACTCTCCACCATGGCCAAGACCAAAGAGCTGTCCAAGGATGTCAGGGACAAGATTGTAGACCTACACAAGGCTGGAATAGACTACAAGACCATTGCCAAGCAGCTTGGTGAGAAGGTGACAACAGTTGGTGCGATTGAAAGAAACACAAAATAACTGTCAGTCTCCCTCGTCTGGTTCTCCATGCAAGATCTTACCTCGTGGAGTTTCAATGATCATGAGAACGGTGAGGAATTAGCCCAGAACTACACGGGAGGATCTTTTTAATGATCTCAAGGCAGCTGGGACGGTAGTCACCAAGAAAACAATTGGTAACACACAACGCCATAAAGGACTGAAATCCTGCAGCGCCCGCAAGGTCCCCCTGCTCAAGGAAGCACATGTACAGGTCTAAAGTTTGCCAATGAACATCTGAATGATTCAGAGGAGAACTGGGTGAAAGTGTTGTGGTCAGATGAGACCAAAATTGAGCTTATTGGCATCAGCTCAACTCGCTGTGTTTGGAGGAGGAGGAATTCTGACTATAACCCCAAGAACACCATCCCCACCGTTAAACATGGAGGTGGAAACATTAAGCTTTGAGGGGACAGGACAACTGCACCGCATCAAAGGGACAATGGACGGGGCCATGTACTGTCAAATCTTGGGTGAGAACCTCCTTCCCTCAGCCACGGCATTAAAAATGGGTCATGGATGGTTATTCCAGCGTGACAATGACCCAAAACACACAGCCAAGGCAGCAAAGGAGTGGCTCAAGAAGAAACACATTAAGGTCCTGGAGTGGCCTAGCCAATCTCCAGACCTTAATCCCATAGAAAAATCTGTGGAGGGAGCTGAAGGTTCGAGTTTCCAAACGTCAGCCTCAAAACCTTAATGACTTGGAGAGGATCTGCAAATAGGAGTGGGACAATTCCCTCCTGAGATGTGTGCAAACTTGGTGGCCAACTACAAGAAATGTCTGACCTCTGTGATTGCTAGGGTTTTGCCACCAGTCGGAATGGTCAAATACTTATTTCACTCATTGACATGCAAATCAGTTTATAACTTTTTTGACATGCGTTTTTCTGGAATTTTGTTTTGTTATTCTGTCTCTCACTGTTAAAATACACCTACCATTAAAATTATAGACTGATCAGTTCTTTGTCAGTGGGCAAATGTTCAAAATCAGCAGGGAATCAAATACTTTTTTCCCTCACTGTACACAAAAACACACAACATTAAGACATGTCCTCGTGTATATGTGGAGTGCAGGCACTGTGTACCAACATTGAAAGAGTATGAGTTTATTTTCTAAGTAGTAAATTGTAGTGAGTTGACAACATACTTACTCTTGTAGGTGAAATAAAATTCCTATTTGATCTATTTGGTTTTGGTATTTTTTTTTATTTTTGATTTTTTTTATAAATCTTTATTTTATTGAGACAATGTGACATGCGGTACAGCATTCCAACAGAAGTAAAGGAGTTAGTGCATACAACAAGATTGTAAACATACAGTCGATAGATATACTCCTGTATAATCTGTCTCATTTTTTACATATAGTGAACGTGCTAGCAAACTAGGAACAACTGACTGTGCTATAGAACGATGTGTAACAGTTTAAAGGGCAATTTCAGCACAGTTTGAAATGTGAAATAAGAGTTATGGTTACAGACTGAGTTGAGGGTTACGCTATGTGATATACTGGCTCTATGTACTGTGAGTAGTGGTCGCTATGCATGTAGTGGGTAAATATAGGCAAAATCAACATTAAGCATGGTGTGAAGCTTAACTTAAGAATGGGAGTTACATGCATCCAGAGTGAGTTAGAACATGCTGGCTTCAATCTGTAGTGCACGCTATTTATACCACTGGTGTCTGGCCCAATAACTAAAAATTGCAGAACATGCTATGTCAAATTACTCATACAGCTATGATTGGTAAGGAAGCGGAGTAAAATTATAAATGAGTAAGGAGAAATACAACAAAATATATTCTTCATCAGCAGAGAATTGAGGGTCTCTTATCGGGTATGTCCATTTACTCTGCTTCCCCTATGAGTAATGAGGAGCCCCGGGTGCAGGTTTGGTTACCCGGTCAGCCGATCCCCAACAGCGGTAGAGGTGGTACAAGCGTAGGGAAGTCCCAGTGAACATCAACCGAGGTGTAGCAGTATTGGGTTCTCCTCCAACCCCGGGCTTGTGCAGGGCCGCCATCAGGGGGTGACAACCATGACGGTCTGCTGGGCCCCCCCTGCAAATACAGGGACCCGGGGGCCCCACAATGCCACTGGACCACCAGGGATGGAATCTTCCCCCTCCCTGAACCAGGTAAGAATCATGGAGGGTGGAATAACATTAATTGAATTGAATGTGGGGAGAGGGGAAAATGCTCCATTTGCACAACATACATACTCTAGTAAACACACACTGCATTCACTACACTGGCACACACTCTGCATTCATTACACTGACACACACTCTGCATTCACTACACATTAACACACACTCTGCATTCACTACACTTACACACTGCATCCACTACACTGACACCCACTCTGCATTCACTACACTAAACTCAATCTGCATCCACTACACTGACACACACTCTGCATTCACTACACTGACACACACTCTGCATTCACTACACTAACACACTGCATCCACTACACTGACACACACTCTGCATTCACTACACTGACACACACTCTGCATTCACTACACTAACACACACTCTGCATCCACTACACTGACACACACTCTGCATCCACTACACTGACACACACTCTGCATCCACTACACTGACACACACTCTGCATTCACTACAATAACATACACTCTGCATTAACTATACACACAGCATCCACTACACAAACATCCTGTATTCACAGTACACACACTACATCCACCACACATTCAAACACTCTGCATTCACTATACAGAGACACTGGTCTAATACACACACTACATCCACTACAGACACTGCATCCACTAAACACATTGCATCTAGTACACACAAACACTACATCCACTACACAAGCACACACTACATCACTATACACACACTACATCCACTACTCAAACACACTCTGCATTCACTATACACACTGCATCTGCTACACAAACACACACTCTGCATTCACTGCACAAACAATATCTAATACACCCAAACACTACATCCATTACACACATTCTAATTCACTTTCACTATACACACCACATTCAGTCCTGCATCATTGTCAGTGGACTAGCTAGGAGTGCTGTGGGCGGACTCATGGGCGTGCCTGGGGGGGGGGGCCCAGACCTTGTGCTTTGTCAGGGGCCCCAGAATTTCTGATGGCAGCCCTGGGCTTATGTGAGGGTATGCATCGCTAGTCCGCGGACTTGGGTGCTCTTTAGGGACAGGCCCTTCCCCTGACTGGGGTATGCAGAGGATTGCGGTGGTATGCATTGTACACAGCGGGTGTTTCTCCGTTTGTGCGGCAGATGCAGGGAGGGCGTGCCTCAAGGGGCATTCAGCCCGGGAGGGCGTACAGCATGGTGAGTATTTGGTTGTGCGGGTTGATTGTCGGGGTCAGTCGGAGGGCGACAGGTATGAGAGAGTTTCCTCCAGCCCCAGGCCTTTATGAGAGCCGACATCCTCTGTCCAAGGACTCTGTACCTGAGTGTGACAAAGTGCTGGCCCCCCAAGGGGTAGTTGGAAGAATGAGGTGGTATCCACCGCCACCGGCGTGTGATCTTCCCCCTGTGTGGTCGATGTCTCGAGGTCATGCCTCTAATGGCTTTCGGCCTAGGCGGGCAGTTGTTGGTGCTGTGAGAATGTTTGTGTGAGTGTGGTGTCCGGAGGGGTCTCTCCCGTCGCCCTTCTTGATCTGTTCTCCGTTATCTGGTTGGGCCGGATTGCAGTGGGACGTCCCTGCAGCTTGTCCCAGAAGGCCTGAAATATTTGGTATTTGTTTTTTGTAGACTAAGTTTTGCAAGATAGTTGGCTACTAACTACAGCTCACTGTTGAGCAGATAAATCCTTGAAATGTCGCAGATTACAATCCTTCAGTCAGTTACTGAATTCAGTCAATACATTAAACTTTAAAATATGATGAATTGATGAGGGAAAATAATCAGAAAAAAATTCCAGTTTAGCTATTTTTCCAGTGTGACTATTTTGACCTTAAATGTTAAATTGTCTTAGAAATTCTTCACAATGACTTTACCTCAGTGTTGCATCCTTATGCATACAACAAGGTCTGCATAATGCATTAAAATTTCTTCTGTGAAACAAACCTATTTTTGACAATTCCCAAATACAAAAACCACTAAGCTTTTCCCTTTTGTGTGTGTAACTGGAGGCAAGACTTAAAGAAAAAAAGAATCAAATCAAAAGGACTTTGTCTTTAAGAAATAAATACTTAGGTGATATCAAATAACATGTCACTATCTGCTGACAGGATGCAAAGTTTAATTCTGCCGGGATAGGATCTCTAAATTATACAGTATGTGTGCTGTTTTCTGTAATCGGTGATAAGAGACCTTCAAAACTAGAAGGCTTATGAGATTCTGTGACTGCATTGAACTGGCCTTTGTCTATTGTTTGTGTCAATGTAAACCTGGGGCTTGGCACAAACAGTTTCTTTGTGATAGCTGAACATCTGAAAAGCAAATAGCACAATACACTTCTTTTTCTCTTTTTTTTTTTTAAACAAATAAAAAAACACAATATCTGTGAAATATAGGAATTGAATGTAGTTCTCCGTTTAATACCTTAGTACAAATTTATGGCCATGTTTATCGTTGTTTCATAGAAAGTGTTTACAACCGTATTGGTCCCAGAAAGCAATTTACTTAATGGGTTGTGATACATTTTAATTAATTGTACCATGCATTCTGGAACATAACAAGCCTTTCAGACAGCATATTTCTATTTAGCAGGTGGAGTTTGAAAAAAGTGGGGTAGGAAGATTGTGTTCATATTTGCTCCTGAGGAATGATGCCTATGCAGCCATAATTGCCAGTTAGACGTACTTATTTCATCATTTATAATGCATAAATATCACGGCCATTTGATCCGAGTACCGCTTTCTCTCCCTGCTCTTCTTCCTGAACTACTTACATATTGATAACAGGATGTTGAGCCGCTGTGTTCTGTCTCCCAGGCACATGACACTTGTCTATAATAATGTAGTAGAAAATGTAACAAAGCATTTAGGATAATACGTTGAATGCCACCTATAAAATATTCGTTGTGCAAACACTATTTCATATTGTTATTTGGGGGATTAGAATGTGTTTTGCTGCATACATACTGGTCTGGTTAGTGCTAAATGTTTGCTTTTAATGTTTGCTACATTGCTTAATGAAGCTGTCGATTGGTAGGTCACTGAAATCTGTCGGACTGTACCAATGAGAGTTGTGGAATGTGGTCTTTATTGTTAATCTCGCTTTGGTTGGGACGCTCACTACTGATATCCAAACCACGTTTGGCAAGAACTGTTCATCACAGGCATTGTATAGCAAGTTCCATCGCTGAGCATTTATATGCGTACACATGACTACCATGTACAATGCCAAGTGTACATGGCGAGTTTATTGGCATAAAGTTCACCATCATTTGTCTTCAGACAAATGGAAATATTCTGGAAACAGGACTCACATGTGACAATCTTGCAATCCAGTGGATGGCCAAGTTTGGTGAATACTTCATACCTGCCTGACTGCTCATGCCTACGGTAAAGGCTGGTAAAAAAAATAAAAAAAAAATTGATAGCGTGCGCCTTTTTTGTGTGTTAGACTAGATCCTTTAGCTCCAGTTGAGTGATATCTACAACATACAATCATATTCTAGATAACGTTGTGCTTCCAACTTCAAACATTTAGTAATGGCAATTTAGGAAAGTCATCTGTGCACACAGTGAGTACCGTTTTGATTTAGAAGATTGCTGTGGAAGAACTTGATTGGCCCACACATAGCCCTGATCTCAAAACCGTAAAATGCCCTTGTGCTGAACTAGAAACCTGACTACACATGAGGTCTATTATTACTTTTATTGCCATTTATATAGCACCAACAGATTTCGTAGCGCTTAGTCATTCAACTTCAGTGCAATTCCTACTGGTAGTGTTGTGAATGGACGGAACATGTTTCCAAGGCAATTTTTCATAATTGTGTAAGCTGCAATAGCGGAAAAATATGTTTCACAATGTTAAAATATTAAAAAATTATAGTATAACATAAAAAAAAATTCATCATTTAAAAAAATAAAGCAATATATAAAAAAAAATAAAAGTATTCAAATATTTTTCAAAATATCAAATCATTATCAATATCAAATGTTTTTCTTAAAATATTAAATTATTTATAAAGTTTATCCAACAATTTGAAATTGAGGCCTATATGTATTATAAGATTATTTAGTTGTACCAGTAGATATTAACATACTTTTGAAAATGTAGCAACTTATTCATTTGTGCTTTTTGTTACTATTATAATACGTTCTGCAATAATATTGAAAGTTAATCATTTCACTAATAGTCGCTAAAATTAAAATTCAGGTCTGCCTCTATTATGGAAGCAGAGGTTCATTTTAAGCAGATCTTTTGGCTATTTAGAATAAAACATGTAAGCATTTAGTGCTATGAAGCTATGAAAGGCACCTGATATATATAAATATATATATATATATATATATATATAAATGTATTACCAAGGATGCATGTCAGCTTTGGTTTCAGTTGATTTTCAAGACACCACAGTAGAAACACGAAATTCAGAAACTATGTAATTTTATTTAGAAAGCAGGATACGGTAATATTTTGTGGACAAATAACTTGTCTTCTTTTCTGTCATGTTGTTTCTTTGCTATTTAATGCAAAATAGATCCATGTTCAGTATATACATAAATCCAACTCACAGTACCTAAATAAATTACATTTTATATACATTAATATAGACTTGTGTAAAACTTTTTTTTTTATATATACATTCAGCTTTGTTGAATATTAACCCCTTCTTGGGGATATGGATCTTTATTTCCCGATCCAGGGATTCTATCTTTCACAAAGGGGTCAAAGTTCAGAACCTCAAAGCTCTAATGCAGGGTGGGCAACCTTTGGCACCACAGATGTTGTGTACTACATCTTCCCTGATGCTTTGCTACCAAAATGGCTGTAAGAGCATTATGGGAGATGTAGTCCACATCTGTAGTGAGAAATGTTGCCTACCCCTGCAATAGTTCCCGGTTTGGTGTAGATAAAACCCATTTAACCCCTTAAGGACCAAACTTCTGGAATAAAAGGGAATCCTGACGTGTCACACATGTCATGTGTCCTTAAGGGGTTAAATCATACACTGTAAAACAGGAACATGCTCAGATTTACCGATTTATTTTTTTTTCCTTTTCCAGGAGAGTTTGGTGAAGTTTGCAGTGGTCGTCTTAAGCTGCCTGGCAAAAGAGATGTAGCTGTCGCCATAAAAACCCTAAAAGTGGGTTTTACTGAAAAACAAAGAAGAGATTTTCTCTGTGAAGCCAGCATAATGGGCCAGTTTGACCATCCAAACGTTGTTCATTTGGAAGGCGTTGTAACCCGCGGTACGCAATCTTACTATGGTATTTTTGATGTTTCAATGTGCATTAAGAGGGAATACTTTCCATATTACTGTAAATATTTATATACAAAGAGGGCCATAGCCTAAATTACTAAACAACGATAAGGTTACTTTAGTTACAGGATGCCTATATTTTTTACATATTTGTGATATATCTCTCAAATAAAAAAAACATTCTACAACTTTATCGTCCACCCATCTTGCTAACAGTGTCGCATTCTTGTAAACTCTAAAGAATGTGGATGTATTGATTCAGACAGTTTATGTGTGCAAATGATTTCCATGTTCAACACAGATGTTAAAATGGCCTATCGCATTACCATTTCTGCAAATCCTAAGATAGAAATGTTCAAGTGAAGCAAGATGTTTCTTATCACAATTGATACATTCCTTTCTTACCTTTGGAGTCGTTTTCTCAAACATTTTTATGTCTCATGCTTTTAGGAAAACCGGTAATGATTGTAATAGAATACATGGAAAATGGCGCCCTCGATGCATTTTTAAGGGTGAGTATAACTCATACATTACACTAGAGTGAATATTTAGTGTTTCGTAAACATGCATTGAATACACGTTTACCTTTTATGTTCCCACCATCACTTTTGGCTTTGTAAGTTGTGGGAAACCTTTTATGATACGTCCAAAATCACATTTAAATAAAGCAAACAAAAAAATAATAATAATATGGGTCAGTTCACCAAATAGTGACTTGAGTACCAATCAAGGCACCTAAAGAGCTGAATTACCTTACACCAAGCGCCATTCCTTACCTAAAAATGAAAGGCTCCTTCGGTCTTTGATTATTTCATTTTTTACAGAAAGGACAGTGGTTAAATTGAGCATTCACTTTAAAAATATCAACATTTCAAATGCCATTTGAAAACTTGGTGTACACGTTATCCCATAATACTTACAAGTACAAAACTGCTATTTTTGTTGTCTCAAATTGTTGTGTTTTCTTGTTCATTTGTTTCCACATTTATCACCATAAGGTAAGGAAAGATTGTTAGTGCATGTAAAATTAATTGTTCGGAGATTATAGACTTGTTTTATAAACTAGAAACATTTTATTCACATCATCAATCTGATGAATTACATTTACTGGGTAAATATAAAAGCATACTAGCCATACTCAATATAATGGATCATTCTTAAAACTGGTTTACCTGCCGTATATATTTTTTCTATACATTCCCAATTAAAGTCATGATTTGCAAATCATATCATTGTGGAGATGGTTAATTACTCGTGGTGTGCATATATTGGTATAATTCATGGCTACCTAAAAGTATGTGGTCACCTGCACATTGAACTTGTCGTTGGGAAGGATTTCCTAATTTCTTGGTGCAACTAGTACAAACATGTTTTACATACTAAAGCCCTTTTACACTTGGAATACTTTTTGATAATTTTACACGTCACAATACCAACATCAACATTGACAAATCAACAAATTTATGTTGAAGTGGTGTCCACATGTTTTTCTGATATCAAGCATAAAGTGTTTGTGTGTATTCCAAATTCAATTTTGACTCATTAGTAATTGTCTTGTGATTGGATTATAGTTTTTATTTTGTCTTGTGCCTCGATATGAGGCAACTATTCTGACCCTAAGGATAGCCTTTTATTGTTGGCCCTAATACAGTATACACATTTCTTTTTAAATAAAGGGAAATATATCAATTATTGGATTTGGCTCATTTTTATTCTGACCATTCCCTATCTAAAAAGTGCAGTCTTGTTTATCTTAATTTCATTTCCTATCCAAGGTGCCTTTATTCCTTAGTTATTTGTTTTAGTCCTGCTGGAAAGTCGGCTGTAATGCAGTCATATTATTATAGTTGACATATTTCTTTTGAGTCCTTACTAAATCAGCACAATTTACAGTTATTTAGTGCACCGTGTTCTTAGAACTGTTTTTGAAAATGTTTCTAGTATTTGTTTCTATTTAAAAGGGTATATGCTGACATGAAGAGTTTCTTTCGTAGAAACAATGAGGGATGTGTGTAAAAAGTGCTGTGTCTTGCAAAGACAGTTAAAGTAAAAGTGGGGCAGTTATCATGGTTATCATGTTATCATATCATGTTATCGTGGCAGTTAACATCAATTAAGGCACATTGCATTAAAGGTACATGCCAGACCCCTAAAGTTCTTTAACTTGCTGAAAAGCTTTATGTGTGAAGAGTGTGTCCTCTTTTTTTTTCATTTTCACTTTTATCAATTAACCTAGTTACGACCCCCTGGCTTTCAATTAGACAACAGGTCCTGTTACTTCCTTGTTTGTTAGCTCAGTGGAGCTAAACTCAAGAGGCAGCAATTGCTCAGAGCCCCTGGCTTGTAAAGACTTCTCACTGAGCTGCATTGGGAAGTCTTTTATTGGACAGCCACAGACACTTTGGGCAGGGTTAGTAGGGGAGGGATTGTAAAAGCTGCAGACAAGAGAAATGCAAGTTTTGCAAGGGCTTTTTAGATATAACCAAAATGAAAGAAATGCATAATTGTTATTTGGGGTATGACAATTATGCATACCACAAAACAGTGATTTGTATTTTGGCAGTGGAGTGTCCCTTTAATGCTGCTGCCATTTTTTCCAAGTTTGTACCACTTTTCAGAACTTGATACTTTTTATATATAACTTGCAGTGTATTACTAAATTACAGTAGTAATGTTGGAGTCAACCATCTTCATGAAACATACATACACCAATAGGCAAAATGTCCAATACGTCTAATTCGTAGCTAACGCGATATTACTATCTCTATGCATGGTGATATACATTCCATGACCCAAATGTAGAATAGAAATTATGACTTCAGTTTTATATATATATCATCATTTACATGTTTTTCTTGTACTATAAGTTATCTTGTAAAGGTTGTCATGACCTCACATTTTAATAATGTTTTGTTAATTTGATGAGTGGATAATCACACTGGCACTTAAGTATTATTACTTGTTGAATGTTACATTATTGTTCATGATGATCTTCCTTTGCGTCTTAAAGCTGACATTGCAAGTAAAGAACAAAATCCAGGCAAGTACCAGGAAAATTCACCATCCACCTGGTTTTCCATTTGACACATTGTTTAGATACCTTAATAATAAAATGCAAGGTCCACTAAGCTGTAATCATCTTCTGCTTCAGAATTGTTTGGAATGGTTTACATCACCTCCAAAATCTAAACGTTCAGGATCTACTCAGACAATGCCAATTGTAAAAGTCCAAACACTAAACACTCCGGGGACTAATGCGCAGGTAACTTACTCCAAATCATGACATATTTTTCATAGTTCTTCATATAGTCATATGCAGACAACAGCTCAAAAGCATTGATGAACCCATCCCACTCTGTTGAAACTACACCTATTTTTCTGAATACATTGGGATCATTGATGCTCACTACAATGCATGGTTGGTAAATGTTGAGCAGACTTTAGTTCTAACGCGTTTTACTCACCCCTTCTTCCTTTAGAAACATGATGGACAATTTACAGTCATCCAGTTGGTGGGAATGCTAAGAGGAATTGCAGCAGGAATGAGATATTTGGCTGATATGGGATATGTACACAGGGATCTCGCAGCAAGGAATATTCTTGTCAACAGTAATCTTGTGTGCAAAGTATCTGACTTTGGTCTGTCTAGAGTTATAGAAGACGACGCAGATGCAGTCTATACGACAACAGTAAGTACTCTACATGTTTTGTCAAAAATGTGTATTTTATGTTTAATATATGATACATATTATGGACCTATATTATGTAGAAGAAATGCAACTGTGCTAGTCATGGGTGCATTGTCATTGGCGTTATAGTATAAAGAATTGGCATTCAAGAGAGACTTGTACTTTACCAAGTGTCACAAAAAATGGCATATAAATGTTAAAATAATTTGTGTTGCGTAAAAAACTGGACATAATCAGTTGTATATTAGTGTACAAAGTATAGAATATAGAATATATTTTGTGAACGCTTTACAGAGATATTCTAAGCACCATAACCACTTCTGCTTGATACATTAATTATGATGTAAGGACTCTGTATTGTATGTATGTTTTTTTTTTTGTTTGTTTGTTTTTAAATTAAACATTGCCAATACAAAGGTAATTTATTTGCTACGGTGGAACTCTGCTAACTCCAGTTCCAGGCTGACTATTCAGAATTTGGCCAAATTTAGTGTTTGTCATCAGCACACTGTGAACACGTTTGATAAGATAGGATGCCTGTGCTGTGAAGAACTCTTTGATAGAGACATTTTATTGGGCATTGCCTAACATTAACAAAAACCTTTGTACTGAGCAGCAAAGAGTAAGATCAACTTAGCTGCAGATATCACAGTTGAAGCTATTGCAAAATCGGTATGTAGAATTGAAGAAAGTCTACTATGGAAAAACAATGTTTTAAATTCCTTATTCATATACTGTAATAAAATACAATGCATTTTTTAACCTAGACTTTTCTTTTAAGTACAGAATTACACCATGCAAAATTTGCCTCCTAACCCAAACTGATTTTTTTGTTAGGGTGGAAAGATTCCAGTAAGATGGACAGCTCCTGAAGCTATTCAATATCGCAAATTCACATCTTCCAGTGATGTTTGGAGTTATGGAATTGTAATGTGGGAAGTAATGTCCTACGGAGAGAGACCTTACTGGGATATGTCAAACCAGGACGTAAGTAAATATTAAATACCTACATATGGATGAACGGATAAATAGAGAGGATAGTTATAGGTAAAACCAGATTAAGAATCACATAGAGCATAAAGACAGACCTGTACGGTTTTATAGTAACTTAAAGGGACACTATAGTCACCTGAACAACTTTAGCTTAATGAAGCAGTTTTGGTGTATAGAACATGCCCCTGCAGCCTCACTGCTCAATCCTCTGCCATTTAGGAGTTAAATCCATTTGTTTATGAACCCTAGTCACACCTCCCTGCATGTGACTTGCACAGCCTTCCATAAACACTTCCTGTAAAGAGAGCCCTATTTAGGCTTTCTTTATTGCAAGTTCTGTTTAATTAAGATTTTCTAATCCCCTGCTATGTTAATAGCTTGCTAGACCCTGCAATAGCCTCCTGTATGTGATTAAAGTTCAATTTAGAGATTGAGATACAATTATTTAAGGTAAATTACATCTGTTTGAAAGTGAAACCAGTTTTTTCCATGCAGGCTCTGTCAATCATAGCCAGGGGAGGTGTGGCTAGGGCTACATAAACAGAAACAAAGTGATTTAACTCCTAAATGACAGTGAATTGAGCAGTGAAATTGCAGGGGAATGATCTATACACTAAAACTGCTTTATTTAGCTAAAGTAATTTAGGTGACTATAGTGTTCCTTTAACATCCACATGAGGAACAGACTTTAGTAGTGCAGATGAAAGAGGCGTTATATTGACATAGTTTGATGTCACCAGTGATTGTTTTTGGTACAGAAACCCTATTTTTTAGGAACTAATGAAAATAAGCAATACATTACTCAACACATATAGAAAAAGATACATGTGAAGGAATTAGTCAATTTGAAAGTAACTGTTTATTTAGCTATAACTCACAAAGTCTGAGAGTGACATGGAGAAGTTTAGGAGCCAAGCTGTATTTGCAGAGTGCAAAGATGTTAACATCTGACAGGGCTCAGTGTCAAAGATTTCATGGACTGTCAAAATATGTGCAAACAAATCCTTGGGGCTGGAAAAAAGAGGAATATTTACATTCCCCAGATACTCAGTAAAGTTTTATTTCTTTGACACCTTCGTAAAGCTTCCAGAAAACAAAAACTTATCTGGCAAGAATACACAATGACTGTAAGGCTACAACTGCTTAACATTCAGACGTGCAAGTGTACCGTGCTTTTTAGCATTTTTTTTTCAATTCGCGGAGTAAGTAGGTTCTCATCTGTTTATATCCTCATGCTGGACATAAGCTGTGAATTGACTCAATTGAATCAGTCAATTCACAAGCCAGCTGCTTGCAGCCTTTTAAAAGTTTAATTCTAAGCATATCTTATCGGGAGCTCCCTTACAATTGACAGCTTGACTTTCAGGGTGTTTTTTTTTTATCTTATTCTTCCTCTTCTTTGTCTGATATTTCTTTCTTTGACAAAATGTCTCCAATCTAATATCAAACCTGTGTTTTGGAGCAGAGTAAATCACAAACTTAAGATATGTCTTCAATATGCAAATTCCTGCTCAAAATAATTATGTGGTCATGTTGTGGTCATATTACTATTAATCTAGTGTTTAAAAACATTTGACAGTAACTGTAAAAAAAAAAAAAAAAAAAGATTTTACAACCCAAAAAAGGCATAAACGCTCACAATATTATTTGTCGCCTAGTTAGGATTTGAATCCTGATGGAATCTTGTTTTTAAATGGATCTTTGGAAAAGGTCACAATTTATGATTCTTTGCGATTTTAGATCTATCGCATAGTTTGTGAATATAGCACAGTGGTTTTGTTATCATTAGAGAACGCTCTGTGGTAGTAGATAAAATTGCACAGTCCAAACTCGATTTTTTTCAACTGATTTTTGAAGGAAAGGTCAGTTGGCTGCTTTAAGCTGTGCTTGAACTATTCACTTACTGCTGAAGAATAGAATGAAATTTTAAAAAACTTGAAATTGCCCTGATAGTGCTGTTGATTGACTTTTGAATGATTTTCCAAGCTCATGTCTAATAACGGAATGATAAGGAACAGTCAATTAGCATCAAGATTGTGGTCAGTAAAAACGAGACAATCAGGGTTATTAACTAGCCTCCAAATGTTCACAATCAAATCCTAAAATGACAAAATAGAGACAAGAATAGCCAAGCTGTGACAATGGCTGATTTGTACAATATTTCCATATCATAGTACTAATTTTGCTAAAATCAGAGACTAGGGAATAGCAGAGATACCTGCTCATGTCCATCAGGGCCGTTTTTAAGGAGGGGCAAAAGGGGCAGCTGCCCTGGGCCCAGTTACTCCTGGGGGCCCTAAGGCAGCTGCCCCATGGGCCCCCTGCAGCACCTGAGGTAATCAGGGGCCCCGGCCCTTTAATACTGCTCTGGACCTGGCCCCTGTAATATGGGGGTTGGCTGAATACATACTCACTGCTAGCCCCCATCTCACACACTGCCCTGTGATCCCTTTTCTTCCCCGTGGCATACTGGGAGGAAGGGAGGTCAGATCGCCTCCTCCTCAGTGCCGCTGGGGAGGAGGCACACACCACATGGAGGCATTGTGGGGGAGAGGGACTGAGAAAGCTGATGGCAGACTCCCATCAGCCTTGGCCAGCAAGCTCACACTGGACCCCAGGGAAGCCACCCCTCTGTACCCAAAAGGTAAGGAGACAGGAGGGTGGCTAAATATTGTTTGTTTTTTGTTTTGCTTATTTCTGATATCACTTTTATTCAAGTGTTGGTGTTTGTAATGTAACACACAGGGAATAAGTACATGTTAAAAATCCTAGAAGAACCTTGCAGTTCCCTATTAAATATAAATGTAAAAAGTATGTATTTTAACATATTATTGCATCAAGTGTTATCAAAGGCTGTACACCATTTCCAAATGTCACTTTTGCCAAATTCTGGACCAGGGTATGTAAGAACAGAGTTGAGACATTATATTGGCCAAGGTTGCTGGGAGTTGCTGTCCAAGAGCTGCTAGAAGGCAGAGATTAAAATATGTAAATGTACACGTATGTGTGTGTGTGTGTGTGTATCTGGCTGTGTTTGTGTCAGTGTGTGTATCTGGCTGTGTGTGTATCTGGCTGTGTTTGTCTGTGTGTCAGTGTTTCTGTGTGTATGTATACCTGTGTATGTGTACTTGTGTGTCAGTGCGTATGTGTACCTGTGTGTGTGTGTGTGTGTGTGTGTATGTGTCGGTGTGTGTAAGTGTGCATCTGAGTGTGTGGTAATGCATGCATCCCAGCATTTTAATGCCAACACAAATACACTCCTATATTCCATCTCTAGCACTGTATACATAAACACCCCTGCATTTATACCTTTATGTATGTGTGTATCTGAGTGTGTGTGTACATACCTGTGTCAGTGTGTGTGTGTGTGTCTCTGTGTGTGGATGTGCCAGTGTGTGTGTGTATCAAAGTGCTTGTATCTGTTTGTCAAAGGGTGTGTATATGAGTGTGTGTGTATGTATGTGCCAGTATGTGTCAAGGTGTGAGCATGTGTCAGTGTGTTTATGTGTGTTTCTGCGTGTTAATGTGCATATGTATATGTGTTATAGAAATCACACAACATGCAAACAGACCCCTGCAAACACAAACATTACATACAAGCACACCAGTTTGCTGAAACACCAATACTACACACAAATGTACATATGCATTTAAAACACAACACTACATCCAAACACCCCCCTGCATGCAAATACAAGCATTACATGCAAACACATTCCTGTATTAAAATGCTAAAATTATATACAAACACCAACTCTACACACAAAAGTACACCTGCATTTAAAAGCCAACACTACAGACAATCACACATCCCTGCATTCAAACGAAAACACTACACACAAGTACACCACTGCATTCCAATGGCAACAGTACATACAAATACACCCCTACATGCACACATGCACTCTATACAATAACATGCTGACATTCAATTGCACAAACACTGCTCAAAAATACAACCCTGCAAGGATGGTAGATCCCCAGCTGGCATAGCATCGCAGGAGTTCTATGACAGATGGGGATCTATCTTTTCTTTACTCTTGTGCTACAGGGCAGGCCTGAATTTTGTTTTGCACCAAGGCACTCTCTACATTAGTTTTGCCTCTAGGTTGGGGTGGAGGGAGTGATTGCATGCCCAGGGGGCCCAAGCAGATGCTTGCCCAGGGTCCAATCAATATTAAAGACGGCCCTGATGTCCATTATTATGCTTCTCAATAGACCTGGATTTGGCTTGACAGTCCTGATTTTGGACAACAGTGCCCACATTTTTATCTTGCAGCCCCAGTCACCAAAAATTTACAGCACAGTCAAAGGGCATGCATTCGATTAACAAAGTTTGATGAACAAAGCAAAGTTTTTGGGCTGCATACTTATTTTTTTTCTGAATTTTCCCAAGCTGCCTCACAGAAAAAGGGGTCAAACCTCCAACCCAGAGTAAAAAATAGCAACGATCCAGGCACTCAATGGTTAATCGAAAGCAGGCTTTATTGCCTGACCATATCCAATAAAACCTGCATTTAATTAACCACTGAGTGCTCAGATCTTTGCTTTTAATAAACATGCATTTAACATGGTATTTCTGCCCACGAAAGAGAATTAACCACTGAGTTACCCGGATCTTTGCTTTTAATAAACATGCATTTAACAGAGCAAAGCCATTGCATGGTATTTCTGCCCACGAAAGAGCACATCAGGCTTAATTGACTGATTGACATGCTCTACATGATGTGCACTGGCACGGCCACCAAAAGATATGCAAAGTTATTAAAACATAACCTCACGTAATATTACAATAAGGAATATGTCGTACATCAATAGATATTATTCTTGATTTCGAGTCTTTAAAGAGCAAAAAACAGAATATATATTATAGCAACTTTTCTCTACTTGGAAAAGTTTTTACCATATTAAAGAAATATTGAATTCCTTCATTCTCAAAGTAGGTTATGTGACATGCAGGATCTATTTGGGGGTTTGAAGAATATATAGTAATACGATTATTATATTATTAGTAATAGAATATATTATACATAACCACATTGTTGCCAACAAATGATTGACAGCTCTTTCAGTGTCACTAAAACCTGCCTTAACGTTATGGGAGGTGTAGTCCAAAATATCTGCAAGTTTCAGAAATGACGTGGCATATTTCTAGACTGATGATAGAGATTTTGACATTTTTAATTCACTCTGCAAATGCATGCAGCAGCACCACAGAGTGATGCATATGCCAATAAAACACAGACATTACTTTGGAAAATAGGCCCTCTTGATATCTAATAGTAATTTTGGTAAATGAGAGTATTAATTTCAGGTTGAGTTGGTGACAAAAAAAAAATCAGCGAGTTCCGTTATAACTACATTACGCAGTTATAATTTAATAAAATTGCTAGCTAACGTTCAAGTTAAAATTGCACCTGCCTCCGTGTTAATATAAAAAAGATATTACCTTTTATATCTTTTACATATTACAAAATGTTTTATTTTCTAGCATTCATTTTTATATCAAGATTTTCATTTGGGGTTTTATGAATCCAACGTTTATTTTATTTAATCAAGAATAATTAGTATTTTCCTGAATTGATAAAGTGATTGTAAAGCATTAAGGAATTTGTTGGCACTATATAAATATAATGATAATAACAATAAGAAGAAGAAGAAGATTTAATTTCAGTTCACTAGTTACACCTGATTCCCCATGGACGAGCAGAAAGTGGCTTTTGTGTCCCAGGCTTCTGTCATGTCAATACTAAACAATTGTTCACTGCAAGATATTCAGGAGCCTGAATACTTCACTGGTATTATTACAAGTGCTTAGTAACACAATGTCAGTGACATGAATTCCCTTATAGCATCATTTTAACCTTTTACAAGCATTGATATTGATTCTTTCAATGCCTTTCTATTCACGTTTTTGAGCTTAACCATATAAGAACGCGTAGTCGATGCAATATAAGAAAATATAAATTTCATTGTGTGTCAATCTCCCTCAATTTCCAAGTGGTTTGTTTACTAAACTGACAATTATGGATCACTGAGAAAAATAGAACCGTACATTTTAAGCTATGCTGAAGTTTTTCATATTCCATTTTTTTTTTTAAATGCAACGCTCTTGTGAATTTACAATTCACAGCTTAGTGAATATACCAAAAACATTATTTTTTTTTTTAGCATTTAAAGACGTGGGCAATGCTTTATCCATCACTCATTTTGCCATAGTATCTTTTAACAACTGTTATTATGTATCTGTTTAAAGTCTATATTTACATCTCTGCACTACAATCAACCACGTTAGGTCCCAAGTATTCAATAATTATCCATTGATCCTTAACATATGTGTATTAATTAAATTGTTTACAGAAGATTGACAGCTCCCTAATTTTCACTTAAAGCAGTAAAAACAATCAAAAAAGGGACACTGTAGGCACCTAGACCACTTCAGCTCATTGCCAACTCCCATCATCACCCTTAACCCTGAGCATGTAATTATTGCAGTTTTTATAAACTGCAATAATTACTTTGCAGGGTTAAGTCCTCTCCTCTACCAGACAGCCACTAGAGGGACTTCGACTTCTTAGACGACTCTTGGTCGTCTAAACGACGGTGGACGTCCTCACGCTTTGCATGAGGACCTCCAGTGTAGCCGCAATCCCCATAGGAAATCATTGAATAATGCTTTCCTATGGGGAGGTCTAATGCGCGTGTAAGGCCATTGGCGCGATTGCGCATTAGGTCTTCTCCGTCAGCGGGGGAGGAGCATGGGCGCTGGATTCAGGTAAGTGTGTAAAGGGGTTTTAACCCCTTCAGCGACGTGGAATGGTGGGTGGGAGGGAGTGGGGCACTCTGAGATTCTAAAAGAGAATCCCTTTAATTGTGTCTAAAAGGTGATAAGAAGAACTGAAACACCAACTATAATTATTGTTAAATATAAAAGTAAAAACCACTAACAGTTTTATAAATACAGTTTTTATAGATGATATTTCTAAACTTCGATCTTTTTTATGAACTGTCCTCTACTCTTCCCCTCACAGCTCGGCAATCATCAGAATGCCTTGTCCCTCTAGTCACCTGTGTCTGAAAAAGCTGCTCGGCGAGGTCCTGCAAGGTAAGTAAAGTTACTGTCACACTCCACTTACAATTAGAGGCTTCTCTGCAGTACTGGGGCATTGGATATCTAGGTTTAAAGGTGAGGATTAAAATTATGGTTAGATTAGGAAGAAATTTTTTATTTACAGATTACTGGCATCTAGGGGGGAAAAAAGTACAATTATGTCCAGGGCTAATTTTAAACTTAATTTGAGGGTTATCATAAGAATTGAGAATGGCTAAATTAGTTCTTAACCCTAATTTTAACCCTCACCTTTACTGTAAATATCCCATTTCGCAGTGCTGCAGTGAAGCCCCTAACTATAAGCTGAGTGTGACCTTAACTTTACTTACTTTGCAGAACCTCGCCAAGCAGCCTTTTTAAATACAATGAACTCGAGGAAGGAGGATTTCTGATGATTGCCGAGCTATGAGGGGAAGGCAGATAACAGGAACGATCCCTAATCCTGATTCTTATTTATAAAGTATACCTGCTCATTGTGAACTTTTTGAATGTGAATAATAGATTATCTTGTAAAAAAAAAATACTTAGTTATATTTAGACATGGTTATTATTATTAGCATTTATATAGCACCAGCATATTACACAGCACATTACAATTATAGAAAGGCCATATTTTCGGTGAAGAAGGCCCTGCTCAAGTGAGTTTACAATCTATGAGGATCTGTGGTAGTAGCATATGTATCATATCGCCTAAGGACGCTTAGTGAGGTGCAATTTCTAACAACAGTAACTGCACACACTAAAGCAGGCGAATAAACCAGTGATGCTTCTCAGACTAGGGAGGCCACATAACCCATACATTCAATTGCAAAGATTAAAGAATGTCTTGCCACTTATTACCAGCCCGTAATAGGCGCAGAACAACTTTTCGGCTTAGAGACAGAGTCTTTCTCAAGCCACTTACTGGTGAGGTGGTCTGAACGGGTGCAAAACAGTTGAATTGGTAAAAATGACCAAGTTATCTATGCTTCCAATTGACCTATGTTGGTCTAAAATGTTAAATTGACTGTGAATTCCCAGGGATTTTCACTTTAGTAATTAACCACTGAGGGTTGTCACATTATCATGTGTTTGCATCTTACATATGAATCATTCATGTGGTATGGAATATTCATTTGAAAACATTTAATTAAAGGAGCACCATAGTGTATTCAAACATGTATTCCTGACACAACAGTCCTGAAATGGCTGTTTAGGTTGCTGGCTCCCCTCCGATCTTAGTAAAAAGGTGATTTTACTCACCTTTTCTACCACGCCGGTCTCACCATGGCTGGCCTCGCCTCCATGGCTGAGATCATCAGTGTTGATGATCTCAGCCAGTCCAATGCTTTCCCATAGGAAAGCTTTATGATGCTGTTGCGCATGTGCAGCAAAACGCTGTGTTGCGCAAGTTAGCATCTCCTTATAGATATGCATTGAATCAGTGCATCTCTATGGGGAACATTCAGCATAGAGATGCTGAACGCCAGTGCTGGACACTGTTCAGCACTGGACTAGGAAGCAACTCTAGTGGTCATCTGAATGACAGTGGATCTAGTGTTCCTTTAAGAACTGTAGGGCGTACACAGGAAGTGCCTATTCCAATCTTATGCATACATAATGTTACACAGGAAGTGCCTATTCCAATCTTATGCATACATAATGTTACACAGGAAGTGCCTATTGCAATCTTATGCATGCATAAGGTTACACAGGAAGTGCCTATTGCAATCTTATGCATGCATAAGGTTACACAGGAAGTGCCTATTGCAATCTTATGCATGCATAAGGTTACAAAGGAAGTGCCTATTTCAATCTTATGCATGCATAAGGTTACACAGGAAGTGCCTATTGCAATCTTATGCATACATAATGTTACACAGGAAGTGCCTATTTCAATCTTATGCATACATAATGTTACACAGGAAGTGCCTATTTCAATCTTATGCATACATAAGGTTAGTAGGTGGCAGATTTGTAGTTAGGTGAGGTAAGATCAAAGGGACACTATCAAGGTTAATCACTAAGCTCAGACTTGTAGAGAATTTAAATCTGCATGGCAAAAATTAGGCTCAAATATCCAAGATGTGACTATTGTTGATTTAGATATTTTTTTTCCCAATTAAATGTTTTGACTTAAAATGTTAAATTCAAATTTAAATCTGCTACAAGTTTAATGAAAACCCCTGTAAACTTTTGGATTTATTACTTTTGTATAGTGGTATTACATAAAAAAAAATACTAGAAAATTCACATATATGCCCTCTTCTGCAGCAAATTCTTATTATTTGGTTGAGATATCTCTGTCTGTTCTCATCCTCCCACAATATTGTGTGGCAGATTTATGTGCATGATCAGTAATTTTGCATCCAAGTGAATATTGTCTATGCAGTTTAAAAACTGCACTTCAACCCATGGAGATAACAATTTCACCAATTTGATGATAAGAATTCTACTAATAAAATGTACAGCAATGTGTTTTTTATATCTTACACGGTACTTAATACAGGGGTGCCCAAAAGGTAGATCCCCAGATGTAGAACTGCAACTCCCATGATGCTTTGCATGTCTTAAGGATGCTTTAGAATAACAAAGCATCATGGAAGCTGTAGTTTTAAAATATCTGGGGATCTATATTTTGGACACCCCTTATTTAATACTTAATAGTATTTGCATAAATAGGAAGCCCGACATAAATGCGAATTTTGCATAGTTAAAAGCATTGCATGGTAAAACACTAGTAAATAAAGGTGATACTCACCAATCATCGCTCTTAACTGGCCTGAGTTTTGTTGACGTGTGTATTAGATTCAGTGACAGGGAAGGGAGAAAACTGTTGTATTATTGATTTTTGTATCCATCAGAAATGTGTGTTAATTGAGTGCTCGACAAATAACCTGTGGGGTTGACACTTTCTGTGTCAGTACTGCTATATTTGATTCCTGTATTTAAACTAGTTTGACATCAAGGTTTACATTAATACCTTGGGGATCTTTAGCAGCTGGCTAATAACTTAGCATATTTCATAATAGTTATTCTTAGCCTAGAGATAGAAGACAAATTTTAGGTCAGGAATTAGAAATGAGAACAGGGCTTGCAATTCCTGTTTACCTCCGACAATGTGATCTAGAGACGTGAGGAAAAGCAGAAAGCATGTAGAAAAGGAATTCTATCCAACCATAATTTAATAGCATGTTCTTGCCCTGTGATGTGTGCTGTTTTCATTTATATAATTTTTCAATTATATTTAGAATTTTACTTAATATTTTTAGGTTATAAAAGCCATTGAGGAGGGTTATCGTTTGCCGGCACCAATGGATTGTCCAGCTGGCCTTCATCAGCTGATGCTAGACTGCTGGCAAAAGGAACGTGGAGAAAGGCCTAAATTTGAACAAATTGTCGGCATTCTAGACAAAATGATACGGAACCCTACCAGCCTGAAAACTCCCATGGGGACTTGCAATAGGTAAGTAATTTGCATACTCCTCATGTTTATAAATAGTCGATTTCCTTTTTCGTGTGGTGTTTATTTAAAAATCAATTTGCAATTTTAAAGTAAAATGGTGCGGGTGTATTTTGCAGGTAAGTACCACTAGGCTTATGCCTCTATGTTTGCATTGGTTTGGTGAAACATTCTGAAGAATAATGCACATGAATAAAGAAATAGTCTTTTTTGTGCGCTGACATGGGCACTAAAGATTTGGGTCTTGTTTCAGGTCCAGAAATATATAGAAAATATAAATTGATTCAGCACACACCACTCAAATAAATATTACAATTTTATTTCACCATCAGTAGTGGAACCAGCAATATTATGATCGGAAAGATATTTATCAAAGACATATTCGTTTGAAACATTGCCAGACCCCCTATTGATGGTGAAATAAACAAGAAAATGTAAAAATGTATTTTACTGGTGATCAAGAATCAATGTTGACTGCTGGCTTTGATGCTTGGATTCTTACAGGAGAAGAAGAGATCCACTCCCCCTTCGATGGTGGGAAGCGAGAAGAAGCCGCAGATACAAACGTTAATCACCATTACTCTGGAACTCCAATCCCAGGAGAACCATTTTATTCTGAGTTTTATAATGTGTAAGGGAAACAGAGTGCAAATTAATATTATTAACGCGTCTTTTTATTGAGATGACTTAAATCCTCTTTCAATTACACATTGTATCTCCTTGCTAAAAAACCCTCTTACTGGGATGCCAATGGCTGTAAAAGAGAAAAGGAGAGCTCAGTAGGAGACCTAATGACATAATCAAGGGTGTATTCTGTGTTTGGCACTCTGACTATTCACAGCTGGTGTCTGCTTGATCTTCCACAAGGTTATTCCAACTGAAATCTAGTGTTTTCATCAAACACTGGTTTTGGGTAAATTAACCTATTCTGAGGTGGTCTGCCACCCCCCAATTATTTTTATTTTTTAAAGATATGCTAAAGATAAGTTCTCCCTACAGCCTGGTGCTCCTTGCCTGACGTTATTCCTCCTCACTGGAGTAGAAGGGATGGCAGGAGGACGGACTAGGGGGGACAGCGGAGACATGGAGGGGGGCTGTCCCGCTATTGCTTGTATAGCATAAGCTGTGTTTGCTGGCATCAGATGCCATATATGCACAGAATTGACAACTTTATTCTGGACTGACTAATGACACTGCTGGAGGTGGAGTGGTTAATCTCTGAATGAGCACGGTTTCAAAATGAAACGCTGCACATATAGACTCCAGGTACCATGACTTTTTAAATCAGTGAAGTAGTCATGGTGCTTGGAGCAACCCTTTAAAGTAAAACATTTATTCCTAAAGCTAGAGTGTTATACTAGCTATATAGATGTTCAAGCCACCTCAGAAGTGTCACTACCTGCCTGGAATAAGGAGCAAACTCAGAAGGAACTATACCTGCTTAGAAGGAGCAGGTACAGGACAGTTCTGGATTCCATGTCACCTCTTTGTTCCTGTTATCCCGAGCATTCAGCATCTCCATGTAATGTATGGAAACACTGAATATTTGTTGTAAAATCTTTGTAGGATCTCATGCAGGAAGTCTCTTTAGTGGCTGTCCGAGTGATAACCACAAGCAGTGGGATTAGGCAGCATTGAAAACACTGCCTTTTCTCTGAATATGCAGTATTTATGCTGATGAGACTACAGGGAATCCTTTCCCCAGAACCACTACAATAAGTAGTAGAGGTTCTGGTGCCAAGAGTGTCCCTTTAAAAAAAACAGATCCCTTTTCAGACTCCTGGAGACAGCTTGACACCCATGAGGAAGTGCATAAGCTGTTTCTTATTATTTTTTCTATATTTGTGTTTTCTGATGTGACATATTTTCTTTTAATCAATAATTAAAATTTTTAATCATGTAATGAAAAAAAAGTACAAAACGTGGAAAATGGATTTGAGGCTTTTTTCCCCACAATGTCATGCAGAATATGGGAATGAGCACATAAATAACAAATCTACTAACATCCAAAATAAACTTGAGAAAAGTAGGAGCATATGTGCATAGTAGAAGGCAGTTTAACTGTACATCTTGTTTAAAATATTATTGATGTTTTTGTGAATTAGGTTAGTAAGATCGACCAGAACTGGGCTAAATTGGCACTGGTTGGTTGTTAATTTACATTGGGATAACTTGATATGGGGTTCAAGAACCTTTCATTCTTGCCAGTAACACAGTCAAGGCTAAACTAATAATAAAAAAAACATTTTATTCAGAAGTAAATGTGTCACTGATCACTGAAGCGATTAATAGCTTGAAAACCATGTGATATTTCATCCATGGCAACATTTAGCTGATAGCCATTGTTTTGCTAATAGAAAATACAAACAATGTTTAGTAAAATCTCATTTTCTGTGCTATTTCATATTTTTTTCTAGACCTGTTAGTCCTCTTCTGGATCAGAACACGCTTGATTTCACTGCATTTTGTTCAATTGGAGAGTGGTTAGAAGCTATCAAGATGGAGCGATACAAGGAGAATTTCAGCTCAGCAGGATACAATTCCCTTGATGCCGTTGCCAGAATGACTATTGAGTAAGTCCTTGCCATATATAAATTGTTAATGGTATAACTTTCCTCGCTTCAGTAAGTGTAATAAATATATCAGTACACTACTGATTACAGAATGCGTTCCAAGTCTACCATGCAAATCCCTCTGCTTTTTGTATTTTTTTTTTCATTGTTTGTTTTTTATTTGTGTAACAAATATGTTTATTAATATTACCTTTTGTGACAATGCAATCCATTTCTAAAAGGCAATCGTGATTATCTGTTTATAGGGAGCAGTGCAATAAAATGAGAGGGCTATGCGATAAACTGATATGCGATACATCTTCCCAGATTCTGTGCTGCTCTGTAGAACATAGATAGTAACCTCACACACAATTTAATATGGAAGCATTGTAGAACAAAGAACTAAAGGAGATTTTTTTTAATGGAGCTTGAGGTGTTCGAGTATCACACTTTAGTGCATCTCATCTATAATTTTTACAAGAATACGATTTTCAATAAAATGACCTATTGTCCAGTGCTTTTTAATA
The DNA here is from genome assembly GCF_036172605.1 of Pelobates fuscus. NCBI lineage: Eukaryota > Metazoa > Chordata > Amphibia > Anura > Pelobatidae > Pelobates > Pelobates fuscus. The sequence continues at coordinate 335,227,875 of NC_086318.1, read as the reverse complement.
CTCTACTGGAAACACTATTATTCCTGGTACCTACATAAATGGTGAGGTCCTATTGCCTTTACTGGGAAAGTTACATATTTGTATTATCACATGATAGAGGAACAGAGATAGAAAACAGATAACAAAATACATTTAAATAAGCTGAAGCTAACATAGGCTAAAAGATGAGGCTCTTTTTACAGGATAAATATATCAAAAAGTGTATATGTATGTGTGTGAATACCAAGCAGATGCTGAATGATTACTTTGATCATTTGCAAATCTGTAAAAACAAAACAAAAACAAAAAAACCTTTTGCAGAGGTGATAGGTGGTACTATTTTGTGCCTAAAATACAAAGCAGCTCAAACACATAAAGTGGAATACCCTTATTTCCACAATAAATTAACAACATATAGACATGTGGTGTAAAATACACCACCTAGTGGAGCACTAATATAAAAAGCAATAGAGGGGTTCACTTACCCCAACAATTTAGTGTGTTCTTAAATTCAGGAATATGCTTTGAAACATACAATGTAGGGAACAAAGAGATAAAAAAACATATAGTGTAGATAGTTTTGGGGAAAATGAGTGATGAAAGTAAAAAACTGAAACCACTCACATGGTCTGGAGCCTATATAATATTGGCTCCATACGTAAGCCTATGTGCTCTTTGGGCAGCAACACACTCCTTCCTCTGAGATGTACCTCTAAAACGACAAGGAAATAAAAAGGAGAACAGGACCAAATGGGTGGTATATGTGCAAACAGGCAGATAATATATAGGTGGTTACTATTATGCTCACCTGGTTAAGAGCCTTCAATTCCTGGCTCTGAGGGTGGTCAGCGATGTGCCAGTATGAAGGGATGACGCTTCCCTGTAAAGATTCCCAGAGGCTTCAAGGACTTCAATGGATAAAGCAAATGTATTAATTCCAAATAAAAAGTAAATTTAAAATCAGAAATTTGGAGTATAAAATTATAAATAAGAGTCCAAATAAAAGTCCAAATCAGCCAAAAATGTGTTCACTCGCCTGTGAGCTTCCTCAGTCAGCTGTGATCAGTTTACAGCTGACTGAGGAAGCGCACAGACGAGTGAAATGCGTTTTGGCTGATTTGGACTAAGGCTGATTTGGACTAAGGATTAAAACCTTAGTTATCATACCTTTTCTCCCACGCTGCACTGTTCTTTTCGCAGCTGGGCTGTCTCTGGGCTGAGATGATTGCGATTGACGATCCCAGCCAATCCAATGCTTTCCCATAGGAAGCTCCCCTCCCCCCTCACTGACTGTTAGTATGTAGCATGTACAAAATAAACTTTGTTCATTGAAACTTCTGTTCCTTAGGAGTATTTGGCTGTAATTAACAAAACATTTGCAGAAATTTTGAGGGACAAATAATTGTAGCTACGGCAAAATAATCGGTTTCTTTTCAAGGTGGAAACCATTTTTGGAGCATGGAGGAATGTATTAGGGCTTTGTGGGCTGTTTTGTGTTGATTTGCAACATCTTTTTGGTAGAGCAGGAGTTATAGTTTGTATTTAAAACAAGATGAGGAGCAATATAATTACTTTGCAAAGCAAATAATTAGTTTATCATTGTATTATTTATTTGAAGTTCCGGTTGCTATATCTGTAACAAGTAGTGATTTAAAGAGATTTTTTTTTTGTCCACAGTGATGTCATGAGCTTAGGTATTACATTGGCTGGTCATCAGAAGAAAATAATGAGCAGTATTCAGACTATGAGAGCACAAGTGTTACATCTTCACGGGACCGGAATCCAAGTGTGATAGACTGTCCTCCCTTATAAGGGAGGTAAGACTAAGAGACAAGAGCACTGGCCTTCACTACAAATGAACTGCTGCTAGAGTACACTCAGATTCCTGAGTCTCCTTACTATGGCTTTCTACAGTAGATAAAAATAAAATCAACTAGATCCTCAAGCACCTACAGACTTGAACTCCTAAGTGCCACCAAACCATACCGGAGAGAGAATTTGGATCAAACTGATGTGGCAAAGAAGATAGCAGTAAAAAAAACGAAGTACTACCTGACAAAGAACAAAAAAAAACAAACAAAAAAAACTATAGCTCTCTAACCTCCTTTTTACCCAATGGACTTTTTCAAATTGTACTGTACATAAAGAATTTAAAAAAATATATTTGTTGGACAAATATCCTGAGACTATTGGTAAATGCAGCAAAAATATTTTCCTTAAGCTGTGATTTATGATATAATCTTATTTTTTCATGTGTTTTTTTTTTTTTTTTTTGGCCCTCGTCCCATTTTTGGTACAGTATGTTTCATTCCACATGTACTGGGAACCTATAAATAGCATGGTTAAACGTGTATTTTTTTTTTATTATTTTTTTTTTGAATGCTGGTATTCAGGCATTTTACGGAGTTACTTTATAGACATTGGCAAATCAGCAAATGGAAATTCTGCAGGTTAATTGCTCTGCTATTTTTAGATATTTTCTAAAGATTTGCTGAATACAAAAGCAATAATGGCTCTCTTAGAGGCCATGGCACCTTTGATATAAAATGCACAGTGGAAACATTATCTTATTTCAAGAAAAAATTGCTAAAAATGAGAGTTACACAATTCTCTGTAAAAGCAGGGTCTCCGAAACTAGATACCATTAACTAGTACTGTAAAATATTTCTTGCTGTCCCTATGTGAATATTCAGTTTCACAGAAAAAATAGACTCTTTTTTTTTTTCTGGCAAAAATTCATTGTATAAACTTTTCACTGCCTGCAATCGAGAACAAAGAGTAAACTTTTTTTTTCTTTTTAACGATAATAGATTTGAAAGAAATAGCCAAAATATATTTTGTACAAGATCTTGTCTAATGCAATCCATATTTGATTGTATGGTTTTAGATTTTATATTCGCACTATATATCAGGGTGAAAAGGGTAGTTGCTTTGTTTACCGTTAGAGAGTTCGACATCATAAGACACACAGGATTAACTGAACTGCATTGTATAGCAATTAGATTAGTAGTATTATTAATTTTTTTTTTTTTTTTACAACTACATGAAAATGCGACAAGAGTTTTATGCCTTTTTCTGTCTACCGGAAGCAATAATAAATTGTGTCTTTCTAGATATTCCCTTTGTGCATATCTTTAGAGTAAGAGATATATTTGTAAAATATGTTTAGACAGCGAACGACCCTTAAAATGGAATCATATCCTTCCAAACAGATTCGGGTTAATTAAAGGAAGATCCCAAGGATCTGTCAGAATTTGGGGATTTATTTAATAAATGTTGTCTGGTGAATTGACATCTGAGTTGCCAGATTTACACTAGAGCAACTGAGTAGAAGAGTCTTATTAACTCGTTTTGACCTAAATTTGGCAAGTCGGTTGTTAACTCATCAAAACAAACAGTTTCGTGAATAAAACCCTTAGTCTTCTTTGAAAATGTGGTCATCCACATATTGTAAATCTTTCAGTGTAAAGTGTGTAAATTTTATTTATACTGTCTTGTTTTGTACACACATTTCTCTGTAGTGAGCTCTGAATACATTGAAAATGCACTATATTTTTCTATTTTACTGGCAGAGAATCACAAAACAGGTATTTCAGTGCTTCATAATGTATTTTACCATATAGGACCAAAGATGGCTGCAGAAAACACAAAATGGATATTCTTGTTTGCTTGTTTCACTTTCTAGTCATTTAAATCTCTGTACATTGTTATTTTTTCCTGTCATTTTTATTTATTTGATTTGCTAGGTTATCATTTACAAAATGTTTTCCTTTCAAAAATATCAGTAAAATGCATTTACAATATCTCCATTTCATAGACACTTCCATTTGTAATCTTTGTACTAGACTGTAAATATATTTTTGAAACTATACCATAGTCTGCTGAAGGGTTATTTGTGTTTTTATTTTATTTTATTTTTATTATTTTTTGCTTTTTATTTAACCACCCAGAAATAACCTTTCATCAACAAATAAAATGTGATAGGATAATGCCATTCTGTTCACCAAGGGTTCCTATCCCACAGTAAAACTGATGAAATAGTGTTCGCAAGTTACCTTGAACCTTTTTTGTTTTGTTTGCGGGGATTCTTTATAAGAAGTTAATAAATGTGGACATAACAGCAGGCATTGTAACCAATAGGGCTTTGTCAATTTTAACATCTTTGAAATTCCACAGGAATAAAACTACAATACACAATTGACATTAGAGTAGGAAATACTAACTGGGGATTTCACAGAGTGCAGAAGTTTATACTATATATACTATATCCTTATTCAGCTCATAAAATCAAACAATATGCCTACAAGTAAAAGCAAGACATTATGTAAATAAGATATATATATACATATCTATTGTACAGAACATTTTAATCAGGTAAGTTAAAATGTAGGGAGTTGTTTAATTATTTGTAGATGTATATTTGCTTTTAAAGGGCTGCTTTAAGAACCACAAGAGTCTTGCCAATGTTAATTCTGTGCATATTTTAAGTATGGAGCTCATTCATTGGCTATGAGCATTCAGCTGATGAATGAAATGCAGTGTTGGCAGCGGCTTCTGCATAAGTCAGATGTCATTCAGCCGCCATTCGTTGCAGGTCAGCACTTAGTGTGACCCAGGTAAATAGCACAGTATTGTAAGTTTGCCCTTTACCAGGAAGTTTCACCAGGGCATACCTCCCAACATTTCAAATGGACATGAAGGGACACTTTAATTTTAAGGGTGTGGCAAGGGGCACAGCTGTTCTGAGACATTTTAGGTTGGTTACTACTAACAATTATGTATCTAAAATGTAATTTAGAACAAGAACAATGTTATTTACACAAACTGATTTTTAAACACATTTATTGTAGTTAAAGACCCATTACTGTGAGTATTATTGCTGCTGAGCTTTGTAATACACTAAGACACACCAACAATATGGAGCTAGAAAAGAGAGACATTATGGTTGAATAGAGGGACAGAGGGTTTTGGGACACCAATAGGGTCTGTCCCTCCTAAATATGGATACTTGGGAAGTATGCCAGGGTACTGCATTAACAGAGAGTATACAGCATTTCATAATGATTGTAAACAATAGGCACCAAGATACTTCCGGGTGTCAGAATGCAAGCGGCTTTCTCTATATCAGCCTGAATGCTGCAATGCGCCGGTCAGTGAGTCACCCTGCAAAGGACTCTTATCTTAGCTGCCATAGCCCATACTGACAGAGCATGATGGGAGCTGTAGTCTCTCACTGACATGCTCACATGCCGACAAAGAGAAGATGTCATGAGGGCCCGCAGATTGGTTCCCCCACTTCCTGTGAGATGCCATTGGGACCCCCAACTTGGCCTGTAATGGGCCCATCCACTCCCTGTGAGATACCATTGGGGCCCCCAGCTCAGCCAGTAAGGGGCCCCTCTACTCCCAGTGAGATGCCATTGGGGCCCCCAGCTTGGCCAGTAAGGGATCCCTCCAATCCCTGTGAGATGCCATTGGGGCCCCCAGTGAGGGGCCACTCCATGTGAGATGCTATGAAGGGACCCCACTTGGCCAGCAAGGCTCCCCCAGTCCCGGTGAATGTACCGTTGGGGCCCCATCTCTCCTTCTGTTTTTTTTACCTGCTCCCATACAGTGCTGGCTCTAGCCGGGGGTCACACCACTGGCTTTGACAGCCGGCTCAGTTCTCCTGCTCTTGGTCTGTGCGGTGGACTGGGGCGCAGGGATGCCAGGCTGCCTTCATTGGTATGTAAAGCGAAGAAGAGGCTACAGTGCAGGACCAACCAACACTGATGCCTCACGGTAGGTTACAGGGATACTAGAGGGCATGAACCCTGGGTATATTAGGAAAAGACAATTATAAAATGGAGTGGGAAGTCCATCCACTTAAAGTAGGTGGGACCCACTCCACCCAAATAGACCTCCAAAGATTAAAATATCATCATAGTGGTATAAACCTTTTTTGATATATAAAGCCAAATAAATAAATACAAAAAAAGTGCAAACCCAAAATGTGTAGAAAATAAGAGTTAAATAAACAATAGTGATACACCTTTAAAAGGCTGAGGGAGTTTGTCCCTAGACTCCAAATATGTGTACCAGAGACATATGTGTAGACACAGTTCGTATCCTAAACAGGATAGGTATCTATGGAGATGCCTCTAAAATACATGTGTAATGTCTTATCAAGTCTGGGAAGTTGAAAAACTGTATAGAGAGGCGAGCGAGAAAATCGGAGATAGTTGCTAACTCTCTCTCAATTTGTATCAACTCAGATATAGATGGTATACTAAAAAGTTGTGAGGGAGAGATAGAAGCAGACATTAGGTCACTAATACGTGGCTAATAGAAAATTCTAATAGTACCTATTCCTAGTGCTACCTGGTCTCCAATTGTAAAATATATACAGAGTTAACTCATTCAAAATATTAGTAGTTTAGCATGACCCAAAGGGTTGTTGAATAGTAATATAGACAGGGATAATAAACCCAAAGCCTATATGTGCAGATAAGAGGACAACCCCTATCTAGATGTGCATAGAGAGTGTCTGCTGGTAAATCTGAAACTGGGGTGAATGCTAATACTTCTACTAAGTTTCTTGATAAGGGACAGCCATAGGCTATGATTGCCATCTAGAAGGATAGCTGTATACTATTGTTACAAGGCAGCCTACTGATACATCTCCACTAAATATTTCCAGTTCACCAGCGAATATTAAGTAGAGGCTCTCTGTCTATTCAATTATCAACCCACTGCTGCTTCAAGGCAGCCTATCTAGTCGGTTCCCACAAAATACCAACAGTAAATCAAAAATATAGGTTCAGGGCCATATAAACCCAGACAGAACCAAACAACCCAGTCACCAAATTATTAAAAGCAATGTAGTTGCATTGGCAAAATAACGCTCGATGCGCGTTTCGGCGTGGATATACGCCTTTGTCAAGAGCTGACCGGCATCTGAATCCTAGCTGATTATAAAGGGAGTTTGGACTACTCTCTCAACCCGAGGTCTATTTGGGTGGAGTGGGTCCCACCTACTTTAAGTGGACGGACTTCCCACTCCACGTCATAATTGTCTTTTTCATCGGTATGTATGTTATGAGCAGTAGGTGTCCACGGTGTGAGGGGGCAGACTCTGTGTCGCTCTGTGCGCAGCTCCCGCTCCTACTAGTGGTGCCATCGGCTTTTGCCACCCAGAAGAACTTGTGACGTCATGGTGAAAGCTCGTATTAAAATAGTTGTAGTAAGGACATAAGTGCTTTAATAGTTACAAATATTTTAGTATTAACTTTGCATTTGCACTTGTGCTTGGTTTTTCTTCCCTATATCCAATAATAGTTGCTATCATAAATTCAACATCTCCTTTCTTAGTAGTTTTGTCACTTAATATAATTAGGAAGAAGTTAGATATTTGCCACATGGACAACCAGGCCTGGGCAGTTTCGTTCACTTTTAACAGACCAGGGCATACCTCCTAAGTGTTCCTATTTTGGAGGGGCAGTCTCTATTTTGTTCGCACTTTTCTATCCTAATGTTCCTCTTTTCTAAAAGCACCATATTGTCTGAGTGCATAACAAAGCTCCATAGCAATACTGTAATGTCTGTAAACTAGATAAATACATATTAGTAAGTTACAGAAAATGTCTCAGAACAGTCCCACCCCTGGTCATACTCTCACTCACACCCCTAAAATTAAAGTGTTCTTCTATATCTATTTGAACTGTTGGGTGGTATGGACTAGGGGTAGTTGATGTGTAACTGTATCGGGTAGTAACACCTTCCTACAAGACATTTCCTTCCTCTTGTCTTATTCATATTGACAAAAAGACGTGCAGCTTCTCTACCCTTAGCACAACAACACACACACTTACACTGCAAATGCAATATATTGTGATTGTGTATATAGTGTATATTTACTAAGTGAGAATTCAAAGTGAGTTTCACATTTAAAGTCAGAATCGCTGAATTGGAAAATTTCTGTATATCAGCTATGCTTTAATTTCTATTACCCTGGCCTTGAATATGAAATGCACTCTGAATTCTCACCTTAGTAAATGGCCCTGTTAGTCGGAGAATGGTGTTTCTCTTAAGCTAGGTCCTCTGAGCATGGTCTTCTGTGGATTTATGTACAATTTGTCTAAAGGAAACTGAAGATTTCTGAGAAAATAGATTATGCCGCTGTCAACAGAGAGAATTCTAGGCTGTGTGCATTCATGATAAAATCTTGAAGAATGATGACGATAATGCTTTGTTTAGTTGTAGATATGTTTTGTTTCGTAGACAATCGAATCAACACCTTTACATGGGTTGATAAGTGACAAAGAATGATAGCACAGTAAAAATGCAGAGGTCAGTTTAATACAGTGAACTAAATGCTAAAAAGGTCAGAATTCATGTTAAAAAAAGAAAAATACATAACTTCAATTGATGAAAATTTCTGAATACATTTTAACCTAATATTTTATATGATAAATAACCCTCCCCCCAACTTAATTCTAAATGTATGGTGTAAATATAACAAAATACTAAATAGAAGACAAATCAAGTAGATTGCTTGCAGACTCATGGTGACAACGAAAATAGGAATCTCTCACTAAGGACAAATCGTTAAACGGTTCTGTTGAGATACAGGCAATCAATAAAACCTCTTTTGAATTAAAGACAAATCTCTCCCCCTTCCCCCCACAACTTCACCACAATTCTTGAGAACTACTTAAGATCATGGTCTGATGTGATTCTTTTGGGCTCTGAACATAGCACAATTAACTCAATATTTTCAGCAATATGCACCAAAAAGCAATCAAATACCACTGTAAAGGTCACCACCTGCTCCTGATGGATACCCGGCACAACTGCTTCCATCACTAATCATTTTCCGTACAACTTGAATGCCCATTAAACACTTGATTTACAATAAAATAGTCTGCCATACCTTGTATGTATCCCTTACCAGAATCTGACATTTATAGCTTGGAATTTTTTGGCAGCAAAGTAAAATACTAATATAAATATCTCATAGAATGAATGCAAAAATGTTCCTCTTTGTTATACATTGATTGCAATCAGATGTGCTTCGTACAAGGGTGTATGGAAAGTCAGTTATAAAACTGGAATGCAAAAATGACAGCTAGCATTCATTCATTTATTTAAATAAATATGGATGAGAACATTTAGCATTGTCACAGAGATGTGATTGAGTTGCCCATTTAAAAACAAAGGTGTCATGCGCATATTTTATGAAAGAATAGGAATTTGATAAAAATGTCAAGCAAAATGCGGTGCCCAATCAGATCATGCAGGCCAAAATTGAAAAAGTGGCTAATATGCACTTTTGCACTAGTTAGGGTTACGTTGCACTAGTCAGGGGAAGCTACACTTCGCGTAAGTGGACACAACATTGTAGCAATGTTAGCAAATCACTGCAGTTCCAAAGAATATGTTAAAGGATAACCAAACAATAAATTATTTGCAACATGCACATAACCATACCAAGCGAATACAGGATTATGATGCTTGGTGTGTACCATTTCTTTCTTTGCAAAATGTTGTAAATTAATAATATTTTATATTATGAAATATTGTAGTATTAGCAAGTAAAATGTAATGTGTATGTATATAATGTACTAAATCAAGACTTTATTTTGCCCAGAATTTGTCCACAGTAAAGATGGTTATTTATACTGAATTGATGAAAAAGGCAGGCAATCACTTGGTGAAGCTGAGAAGACAAGGCATTGTGAAAATATTGAGATATTGATAAAAGAGCCAGAAGAGGAAAGAATATTTTCTCACAGTTTCCCAGATGCTACCGGTCACTCTCCATAATGGTGTGGATTTAAAACTCCACACATAGCTGCAAACTTTTAAATAAGAGTCTGTTTCTTGAACTCTCTCGAATTTGTTACAGAAAATAAAGTTGTATTCATTCAAAACTGTTGGAATTTGTATAAACGTCACTTACGTCTACCATCTCTTTCTTCCACATTTTCCATGAAACGCGTTGGAGCATTTTAGAGCAACAATCCCAATATCCTTCATAAACAATGTACACTAGAAAACATTTTTGTTTCATCAGTTATCCTGAACTTATTTTTTTATAAGAATAATTTATTAAGAATCTTTTTGTAGCAAATGAACAGACTGAGACTCGCAGGATCTGTGGTCTGAAGAAAGGTTATGGTAGATACGTACATCATAACTGAAGCACTATTCTTAATTTCTTAATGTGTTTTTCATATTACTTAGACTATACTATACAATTATATACTAGAAATCAGTATATGTTATGTGATTCACAGATAGAAGAGGTCATCCGGACAGGACACAGTGACTTGCTACAGACTAGCAAATATGTGTCTAAAAGTCTGATGTGTAAGGAACTGTAAGAATGTGTTCAGGGACCTTCTAAATGTAGGACCATTTGAAGTGACAAATAGTGTGATAGAATAGAAAAACAAACACTCTTTGCATATCAAAGGCTCTTAGAGAGTATGCTTTGGAAACGCCGGAGTAATGAAGTGATGGACTGTGCGAACAGAAAAAAAAATTGTATATGTATTTTAACTCTTTATACACAAATACAACAAACAAAGCAAAATGACAAAGTGAATAAGACTGGGCAATAAATCAAAGTATTACAGTAATCCCCACCAGCCTCTCAAGGCAAGACACAGGCTACTATAACCCCCAATGATTTTGTATTGTTCATGCACGAATTGTCCCTTCAGGATCTGCTACTAATGGGTAATGCTCCGGTATTATACAGGTTTAGGATTGTGTTTCATAATGATGTTTGCTTGATATACATTTGGGGGGGAAAGTGAGGGTTAGTTCTGATTTGCATTCATACCATATACAGAATTCCCACGGAACGATGGGGGGATATGATAGAAACATTTAAATACATAAAGGGAATCAACACAGTAAAGGAGGAGACTATATTTAAAAGAAGAAAAACTACCACAACAAGAGGACATAGTCTTAAATTAGAGGGACAAAGGTTTAAAAATAATATCAGGAAGTATTACTTTACTGAGAGGGTAGTGGATGCATGGAATAGTCTTCCAGCTGAAGTGGTAGAGGTTAACACAGTAAAGGAGTTTAAGCATGCATGGGATAGGCATAAGTCTATCCTAACTATAAGATAAGGCCAGGGACTAATGAAAGTATTTAGAAAACTGGGCAGACTAGATGGGCCGAATGGTTCTTATCTGCTGTCACATTCTATGTTTCTATGTTTCTATGTAATTATGTCACTTCTGGTTTTGATCGAGTATTGGCCATCAGCTCAATAATGGGTATATATACTAGCCCAGGTAAGCGGGGATGCCTTGAGAAAGGCATCTGCCAAAACGTTGAGACTGGAGGCGGGTGAGGAATACTGTATTGCTTTGATTTATTTTACAGCTTTATTCACTGTAGTTTTGTTTTGTTTTGTTGCTAGTGCTTGTTATTTTTTTTTCTATGTAATAAAGTATTGCATTTTTTATGATAGTTGTGGTGTGCAGGCAGCTTGTTTGGTGGATTAACAGAAAAAAAAAATGCAATCTTTACTTTTTTTCCCCTCAAAATAAAACTATAAATAGCTATCAATAATATACCTAACAGGACAGAGTAAAGCAGGCTAACACAAAGTTAAAAACATGATTATTAACCACTCAAGCATGTGCAGAAAAGATTAAAAAAATTTATGGTGCAGAATGCAGTGAATAAGTTCTGCTCGTTATATACATTAAAGGTACATTTCTATGTAGATTAACGGCAGTCACTGACTTGTAAATAAAACACAAATTTTAATATGCATAACCGAATGATTCGACATCTGCATATGTATTTTATGCAAACTACATTCCAGTTTCATAGGGTGTAATCCATGTTAAATCGCAGCAGATTTAAGCTTTACTGTGCAAAGTTGAAGCGTATTTTCAATAGTTTATTTATAAATCACAAGCGTAATGTGCAGTGCTATACAATAGACACACTACAGGCAACCAATTTATTATATTACAAAATTACAGAACAAAAGGGTGGAAAGAGCCTTACTTGTGTAAACATGTTATATTACTTAAATGTATTATATTAGTCAATTTATCTGTTGATTTTAAAGGGAACACAGTATACGATTTCTTTTTTTGGAAAAAAGCCAAATAATATCAGTGGCATTATCTATTTTTTTTTTTAAATATATTATCAGGGTTATTCACTAAACCATAAAAAAAAATAATCATTCAATAGATACCGTTGCTGGTAAAAGGATAATTTATGGAGACAGTACACTAAATTACTGTACTCTGTAAATTGTATCCGATTTGATCCGGATCAGAACGCTTCCCTTGTGAGAAATGAGCCAGACTTGGTGCTCAACCAAATGCTCTTCCTAGAGAGCATTTGATTGGCGCAGTGTGGCAATTTACAATGCATGCGCACTAGCCCCCCAATGATTTTCTTCACTATGGGGAATCATTGGATTAGCTGTAATCAAACCCTCACGAAAGGGGAGAGAGGTGCCTCAATAGGTAAGATAACACTATTGTGTTACAAATACATGTTTGTTTCCTTTAAAGGGACACTGTAAACATTGTAACTGCTTTATCTCATTGAAATGGTCATAGTTTCCGAAGTCCCCAGATACAGTCCATCAATTTATTATTAAACTGCTTTTAATGTTTTAATTCTAAATTAGAGTCCCCAGTAGCCCATCTCCACTCTGCTGCTTAGCTTATGAGGAAGCATTAGTATTGGTTGAGAGTGTCAGCTGACTGATTTCAGCCTATCACAGTACCCATTGATGGCATGCATTGTGATGGGTAGAAGGAAGTGTGCAATCTCATCCTTAGCCTGCATCCTATAGGGGCCCGGCTGTGGGTGGCCCGAGATCCTTATATAATGTTAAACTGCTCATAAATGGTTTAACTGTCAATGGAGGGACACAGGGCCGGTGTGTCCATAAGGCGGCACAAAGGACCACCTTGGGGCTCTCCGGCCGGGGGGGCGCTAGATCAGAGTGACTGGCAGGAGGTGGGCGCACAGTGCTCCCTCCTGCCAGACACTCTGTGCAGCGTGGCTGAGCAGAGCAGCACACACCGCGGTACAGGAACTTCTGTTTCCTGTACCTGGCCGGACTGAAAGGAAGTGCCCACTGAGAGAGCACTTCCTGTCAGTCCGGCCAGGTACAGGAAACTGAAGTTCCTGTACCACGGTCTGCTCTGCTAAGCCACCCTACAAGAAAAGTAGGAGACTTACCGGGGACAAATGGGGGAGAAAGAGGGGCACTAAGGGACGAGGGGGGGGGGGAGAGGAGGCGGGAGTGGTAACACTATGGTTTGGAGGGAGGGGGGTAGAACACTATGGGACAGGGGAGGGGGGTGTTAAGGAACACTATGGAACAGGGGAGGGGGTGGTAAGGAACCCTATGGGACAGAGGAGGTAGAACACTAGGGGACGAGGGGGAGAACACTATGGGACGGGGGACACACTATGGGACAGGGGATGGGGAAAGAACACTATAGGACAGTGGATGGGGAAGAACACAATGGGACATGGGGTGAAGAACACTTTGGGACAGGGGAGGGGGGAAAAGAACACTATGGGACAGGGGAGGGGAGGGGGGGAAGAATACTATAGGTGAAACAACACTAAAAAGAGGGAGGGGAGAGGAACATTAAGGGGGGGGCACTAAGGTACAGGGGTAGGGGACGGGCACTAAAAGAGAAGGGAGAGGAACATTAAGAGGAATGGGGGGTCACTAAGAGAAATGTAAGGGGGGGAGAGGAACACTAATAGACATGGAGGGGAGAATAGAGGAACACGGGGTGGGGGGCTGAGTGGGGAGAAAGACACACAGAGGGACATGAGGAGGGAGAAAGACACACATATGGGCCTGGGGGTTAGAAAGTTCAGAGGGGCTGGGGATGAAAGCGCCACACAGAAGGGCCTGGGTGTGGAAATACAAAGGGGCTGCGGGTGAAAGAGACACAGAGGGGCTGGAGAAGAGAAAAAAGAGCCATAGAGGGACTGGTGGTGAAAGAAAAACACACAAAGGAGCTGGTAAGAGTAAAAGACACATAGGGTATGTGAGAGAAGGAGACACAAAGAAGATGGGGGAGTAAGACACACAAAGTAGGGTTGTAAGAGATACACAAGGGATGTGTAAGACACACAATGGGGAAAAATAGGGTATGAGATACACTAAAGGGGGTAAGACATTTAAAAAAGGGATAAGAAACAAAAGGTGGGTTAAGGGACACACAGGTGAAGATGCTTTTGGTTGGGTATGTCGGAGGGGGGGGGAGGGGGGGGTACCAAAATCATCTTCCCCTGTGTACCCAGAAATCTTTGCACTGACCCTGGAGGGATGTTGCCAGGGTAATCCAGGCACTATAACCAATTAAATAAAATAAATTATAGTGCCTATAGTGTCCCTTTAACTTGCCTTGGAATTAAACCTATTGCTTTCAAATGATCTGGAGTTTTGGCATTCCTACTAATTTTTACTTTGTGGGGATATATTTGTGGTGAGAGCAGGACCCGCTCCAGATGCTTCTTGCCATGATGAATGAGATATTGGTAATAGACTGACAGGATTATTTACTAAAGTGAGAATTTAAAGTTAATTTCATATGTATGACCACAGTAATTATACAAGATGCATAGATGAATTAGATAATTGTTCCAGTTCAGCTATTTTGACCTTAAATTTGCAATTCACTTTGATTTATCATTTTCGGAAATAAACCCTTCACGGATATGAACACTGCTCGAGTTTACACGGCTGCTATCTTTAAACACTCCCAGCTGACAGTGATTAGCACAGAATGGATGGTGATCTATATGTGATAATGCTGCCGTAAATGCTGGAATGGCCTACCTTGTATGGCATTTGAACATGTATCTGCTAATTGTAAAGCAGATAAAATGTATGCTCACCTTGAGAGAACATTTGGTTTGAATCATTAAATTAACTCCCCCAAATTGCACTTATTAAATATCTGAATTACAATTCTGGGGAAAATTTGTGGATGTCCCCTCTGTTAATCTTATGGAATGTCCCCATCTGCTGGCGATTGGCAGGGGCAATTTAAAACTCCCCCACCTGATGTCCACTATGTCCATCTCCTGTTATTTCACAGGCACCATCCCCATGGGATATGACTTTTTCTAGCAAAGGGGTTGCAATTACTGCACAGCTGCAAGTTTTCACATGTTAGTTGATAAGTTCCCAATTGCCAAATAGCATGTCTCTATTATAGAATATAGTATTTTTTCTATTAATTTATTTAAAAAACAAAAATGTGTGTAGCAGCTGGCTAGCAAGTGCTGGCCAGCCACCACATAATTAACCCTTGTGTTGCTGATGTTTTTTATATAACTATAAACTATAACAAGTGCAATAGTAATATTGTAATCCCACTATTGTACAGACATCTAGAGTGGGAGGCTGAAGGAGGAAACAGGCACTGGCCATATATGTACATATGTAATCAAAATGATTCAACACCCATTAAAAATCTTGTTTTTTGGCAAAGTTTGCAGATTTTCAGCTGTTTGCAATGAACAAATAGGCTCACCAATGATTAGTAGCACAAATGAGCACCAAGGCCCAATACTGACCGTAGCTATGGATGGGAGATGTCCACCAACTCACTAGAGGGTTTTTACAGTGGCTAGAAGTCCTCAGGTGCACAATATGTCTGCAGAACTTGCCTCAAAGCATGCAGATACTTCATCCATCGATACCGCACTAGTGGTGTGTATTGGGGATTGCAAAATGGCTGCTCAGAGTCTCACAAGACTCAAGATGTCCACAACGCTGGCAAGTGCGAAGGCCCGTCCACAGTACGTGTGAGAAATGCTCCCATGGCTTAAGGTAACTAAAAAAAAAGAGCTTGGTTTTGAGAAGAAACAAGAGGCCAAATTAAAAGGGAACCTGACATGAATCATGGAAGAATAACCCGCGATCATGCTCTGACACCCAGCATAGCAGCTGGATGCTATGGGAGAGTGCCAGTGTATGAAAACACCAGAACTCTAGAGAACCTAAATCAGAGAACCTTAATCAAAGAAGGGGAATAAACCTATATGACAAGTATATAAATTAGGGACACGTTATCCTTGTACATGAATGAAAAGCACATATATAATCTAGCACTACAAAGTAAAAGTAATGAAATGACATAACACTCTGACCTGTGTAGCTGTCCGGGAGCAGCAAAGAAAGAGGAGGTGCTTAGGTGGGCATGTCTATTTGTTGGGTTTGCTGTTTTTTGATTGGCTCTCTTATTGCTGAGTAAATATTTTGTTGCTGAGAGTACAGTAAAGGAAGTTAAGCAAAATATGAAAGCTCCTGTCATGTAATAAAATGAGATACTATCTCTGCATAAAACACATCAGTGCTTAATGTTGAGTAGCAAGTTTCAAAGGTTCTTCTATCCACAAGAAAAGAGAGAGCGCAATTGTGTGACTATATATTTTGCAAGAATGAACTGCAAATGTGGCAGATATAGTATATAAATGTAGAGAGAAAGCACAATTTGCTTTAAGTATTTCTTTCTAGTCATGTCTTCGTTAATACATATTGTAAAAACAGAAATGAATATGTATATTGAAATTTATGTAACAATTTCCGAATGTCCTTTTCGGTATTACAATATGTTATGGGCAGTTTGCCGTTCATTTTCTGGGATGATGTACGGTTCCCATTGAGAGGTTATTGGTGACATTGATCTATAAATTACTGACAATTATATGACATATATGACAATCACTCTATACATATTCACTATATTAGAAGGTGTCATGTTTATCATAAGAAATACATTCTATGTAAATATATATTGATGCAACATGGCAAATGCTACAGAAAAACTATATGATGTAAACTGCACCACTGTAAATGAAGAAGTAATCAAAATTTTCACATTGAAATGCATTAAGGGATCATTTATATTGAATAACTTGTATTCAGTTTTGGAATTCTGTAAAATATTTATTAAATTGTGGACTTGTTTTTGCTTATTGATAGAATATAAGATCAGCCAATCAAACAGCAGTATCAGGAGTAATATTGTGACAATTTTTGTTCACTTCCTATATAAACAGTGACATGCCAATTTCATTCACTTATGCAATATTCCCCTATGCCAGAGTACTTTAAGCTGCACTCATGTCAAATATAGTAGTCTGTAGTTGCCTGAGTGACTCAAGAATAATGCAAACCTCCCAACTGTCCAAATTTAGGATGGACAGCAATGATTTTGAAATCCTGTCCCGCCATCCCAATTTTGTTCCTCAGTGTCTCGCATCCTGGGACACCAAGGAACTGTCCTCAGCCAGCACAGTGTGAGTGACTAAACATATCATTAAACATACTTGTGCTGTGCTGAGGGCACTTGGACCATGCAAAGTGCTCTATGCATGGTCTGCCCTGAGTGAAGCTGACCGAGAGGCTGTCAGTCAGTCAGTGATGACGGGCTGACACCCCCTTTCTGTGGATGGCACCGCCTCTTTTCCAAACAGCCCATCCATTTTGGGTGTCACCAGTAACACAAGTTTTGTCACTAGCATACCCGGTAAGCCTTGCCAATCCCTTTGTCATGCTTGCATACCTCCCAATGTTGAGATTTATGACACTTTGGATGATTTATCAGTAAAGTACTAAAGTGGGGCTATCACCATGATGCCAACCGGCACATTACCCATTGGTGACTCCTTCCCATTTATATTATTACACCACTTTTACACGAACATAACATTTTAATAAATCTCCCCAATTGTGTCAACTCCAAATACAGCTGCACCATCTTACTAATGTTGTAAAGAGTGTTTTCTATGGCAAAATATAGGTAGCTTTACTATATATGGAATATAGATGCAATCGGATAGAAGAGGCAAAACACAAAGTTACAAAGTCAGACAACATATTCATCAGTGGTATATAGTCTTACCACCTTTGATTCGGTTTTCCTTTCTTTTCCTCTGCTTAGAAATTCCTTTACTTGGGAATCTACCTTGTTGAATCCTGTTTCATTATCAAGTTTTGTTCAGTTTTAGTTTACATTTTGTGAGTAGAGAAGCTTTCATCTAAGCAGGCAATCTTAGATTGTACCATGTCTTCTTCACCACACCCACCGATTTAATCTGGTTGTAAAAGCTAGTCAATGTTTTGAGGGAACTAAATCTGGGATAAGCCAGTGGAGTTCAAACTGGTGAGGGGACTGTCCATCCCAGGTGACATTGCACCTCTTGTCAGTACAGGTGCCTGCCTACATGCATCGGTGCAGAGCAATTGCCTGCTCTGCCTATTTTATTGAGTATACAGCAGATTGTGGAGTGGGCAGTGAAGGAGCTGCTGGGATCAGTCTGTGGTCTGCCTGCACAGCTCCTTCACTGCCATGTACAGATGTGAAGAGTCAGAAAAGAGCTATATTACTCCAACCACAAACTCAGCAGGGGCAGTACAGAGTGACAAAAAAAATTATAGTTTGGGGGTGCCATTTCCACTCCAGATGCCAGGTAACCTTGGTACACCTCTGGGATGAGCTATTTCCCAGGATCCACTGAGATTAAAGGCAACAAACCTTAAGGTTCGACTTTAACTGAAGATGGATGGTTGTTAGTTTTAGGATTAGACCTTAGCTATATTACTCTACTCATTATTTCTGTCTTTTGATTCTACCAATGACAATCTGACCTCATGAGATATTGCAGTTAAAGTTACTACTTTATGTTATATCAGCTCCCGCAGTAAAGTATGAAAGTGTTGGGAAAGACCTGTATGTGTGTCTTTGTGTGTCTGTATATGTGTCTTTGTGTGTATCTGTATATATGTAGTGTCTGTATCTCTGTAGCTGTATGTTTGCAGTGTTTGTTTCTGTATTTGTGTCAGTGTCTGTGTATCTATGTGGGTCAGTGTGTGTATCTTATGTGTACTTGCATGTGTGTCAGTGTTTGTATCTGTGTGACTGTGCATCTGTATGTGTGCCGGTGTGTGGATCTGTATCTATATGCGTGTCGGTGTGTTTTTATGTGTGTCTGTGTATTGGCATGTATCAGTGTTTGCATTTGAGTGTCTGCATCTGTGTGTTAGTGTTTGTATATTTGTGTCTGTGTATCTGCATGTGTGTCTTGATGTTGATTTTGCTTCAGTGAATCAACATTTTACATATAATTAAATATTTCTACCACTTGCTTATTATTTAGTTACAAACATCAGTTTATTTCCAACAGATTCTTGTTATTATCACCTATCCAAGCTGTTGTAGATATATCTTCACCATTTACATTTATGGGTGTTTTTTTTAGAGTGGAGGTGACTATCTTGCATTTGTATCATGATTTTTCAAAATATTCAAAGCAGGCGTCTCAGACTCTGTCCTCCTTAGATGTTGCTGAACTACAATGCCATGATTCTCTGGTCATCTATCGCATTCATAGAATTCTGGGAATTTTCAGCCAGCAACATGGGGGGTGGGGGTTGGGAGTGGAGGGTGAGAGCATCTTATGGCTACAGCCAATTAGAACTTTAAATGTTTTAGGATTACTAGGCCCCAATGTTTTACTGTGTAAGGAAAAGGAAAGTAGAAGTTGGAGTAGGAATAGTTGGAATTGATGCAGATTGTTTGCTATGCCCACATGAAGATACATTATATCGAGTTTTTTATAGAAACTGCTGAAACATATAAAGTACATTTAACAAAAGTTGAAATGCTATAAGACGGGAACAGTGCACATTGCTGAAATCAAAACTGCCTTATGCAATCCATGCTTTGTCCAACGGTATAATGTAACATGGAAAGTACTGTGCATTTTATTCAGGTCTTTTCAAGGGATATTGATGTACCTGGCATTAAGACATATTCATTAAGTCTTCTCATAAAGGGATTCAGTTTTCTACCTAGATACTGAAGGCCACGTGGGACCTTTACTATGTAGGTTATGAAAGAACTGCCACAATTAATAAATCTAATAAATGAAAGAAAAGGAGACTAGCTCACAGACATGAACCATAGTTTACAGTGAGAAACACAAAACCCCTATTTATTTTATTAAAAGTACAAAAAAATAATGTGATTACAATTCCTACTTATCAGTAGTCAGGAATTAAGAATATTATTCCAATGAGACAACGCCACAAACAAATTCTTCTTTAATGATGCATTCATGTCGTCTGTACATAATTAAAAGAACACTCCATGCACCAGAACAACTACAGCTTAATGAAGTGGTTTTGATGCAAGAGGCTGTCCCTGCATTCTCAGTAAAGTAAACACCGCTTTCTTTGTAGCTGTCCTGCCATCTTTGAAGGTCAGATGTTTGGTGCCTTCATGCCAGTGGTGGAACTACCAGGGTCGCAATGGTTGTGACTGCAACTGGGCCCCGGAGTTCCACCTTTCAGGGGGCCCTGCGAAGATGAAAAGTGAAAACAGGGCAGCAACAGACAACTTTCTTTACTTAGTTAGCTCGCTTGCTGTTGCAGAGAATTCCAGCGCTGGCTCCACTCCTTCAGCAGGTCCCCGGTGGTCCAGTGGTGATATGTAGCGCTCTGCACCTCTTACAGTAACCCTCTATCATATCCTATCCCTTGGGGCTCCAACACTCATTTAATGAGTCAGAGTGCAGCCGAGGGGATTCCCAGCCAGAACTCCGACTCAACACTGAGCACTGGATATGCGAGGGAGAGGATATGATAGAGGGTTACTGGAAGGGGTGCAGTGTGTCAGATATACCACCAGAGAATACATAGCAACCATCAACAGAGCTGGGCCATCAGGGAAGGAAGTGCCATGGGGTCCCACCATGCAAGGGAATAAGGCAGGACCATAGGCTGTCTGTGCATGTGTGCCAGTGTCTGTGTGTGTCAGTGTATTTATCTGTGCATGTGTGTCTGTGTTTCATTGTATGCATCTCTATGTATGTGTCAGTTCCTGTGTGTGTTAGTATATTCAGCTGTGCATGTGTGTCAGTGTTTGTGTGTCAGTGTATGTATCTGTACATGTGTGTCAGTGTTTGTGTGTGTCAGTGTATGTATATGTACATGTGTGTCAGTGTTTTCTTGTCAGTGTATGCATTTGTGCATGTATGGCCTTAAATTTGTAATTCACTTATAATTTACTTCAACCCTGTAAATAGTGAGGTATAAAAAAAAATCAAACTATTGCCTAAAGAGGCTCGTAGACGAGTGAGTTAAAACCTAATGAGTGACATACTGCATGCGCTCATTTGTATGTAAACCAGTGCAGTAAAAGGATGTTAGTGTGGATACCATTCCCTTGGTTTCCAGTGACTAACAAGCCTGGTGGGAGCCTGCACATTGATTGATGTACTCTAAGCCGAACAGTAGGATATTTTAGCTAATAAGGATACAACCCTTATCCTAGACTGCCTGATAGGAGAAGGATCTTGGTGTGTCAACATAATAGAAATGCCAAATAGATGGAGGAGTGGCTATGCTGCTTTTACTTGGGCTAAGAGCCTTGTCTGAAATTGGCCGTGTGACGACTCTATTTCTGGAAAAAATACAATGCCTGGTAGAAACATCAGATTTGCAAATTGCTTTATATTTAGAAGAGACTGGGTAGGTGTACATTTATATTATTTATGAATGTACCAGTTCTAATTATATATTTTTTACAATATGTGTATTTTTTTTAAAAAAAAAATGTATTCTTTATTTTTTCAGTGCGTAAGAGTGGTACATGTAATACTGAGGTGCCCCGAAAGCAGTCCTCAGACAATTCCTCGCTTAACATGCGGGGCAGAGAAGTAACAGGCACAATTTTATATTTTAAATAAGCTTGGTTACGTAGATTTACACTGATTATATTAATAAAGGTAACATGCTAGTGAAATGAGGATCGCATACAGAATATATGTTAGTATTTCTATTTGTCTCCGTGTGAAGAATTATATTAATCCGAGTCAAAGAGGCATGCATACATTTCCATGTCATAGTGGGTTAGTTACGGCATTAAGTAAAACAATACTAGTGTGACATCTTTTTAGGTGTAAAAATCTGCCGAGGTGGGTAGTCATGCATAGATTTCTATGGCATATCAGATTAAGTAAAATGTAGAGTGTAATAATTCTAGTGTGTCTTCAAGTTAGGTGAAGGATTAGTCGTGTTAAAAAGACATGCATATTTATATCAAGCTTGGTTGGACGAGATACTGTTCACATTTTTATGTAATGACAGGAATGGTAGTCGATTAGGCGTTGTTTGTATAAACATGTTGTTGCTATCAGGTTGAGTGAGTCAGTGGCTTAAGTCGGTCACTCCAAGCCCTCAGAAGCAGGAGCCCCTGCGTGTGTATAATATTGAATGGTCAGGTAGTCTGCTGTGTTATATGTGTGTGAAGAGCCTCGTGTAAGCGTTTGGGGTAAGCGGTACCTCCCAGTCTTCATGTGTGAGCACGGACATGTCTGTTGCGTGAGGGTATGGTCGCGATTGTCGGTGGTATGAGAAGCGCTAAAGAAAATAATAATAAAAATAATAACAAGAATAACAACTCCCAAATGTTCAGTGACACCATCACAATGACAATAATATTAATAATGAGGGAGATCCGATCACTGTAATGAGTAGAGTATAGCTAGCGTGTCTCTGAGCCGGCTCATGACAACTGTGTCAGTATATATGGCCTTGCGGCGTTGGCTGGACACGGGGGAGTCCCAAATGGAGGGCCGGTGTGCTGCCTCATCGTGGGTATGTTCCGTGAGGTTGGGTCATAAGTGATGTACAGTCCTCTTTTGTTCCGCTTGGCTGTTGTTAGCCAGTGCAAGTGCTGTGTGTCTGCTCGTTCCGTGCTGTCCGTGGTCTTGGGGTGCCGTTTTTGAGGTACTGCTGGGTGGGTGGTGCTGTTTGGTGTGTTGGAGGGGGACGCAGCGTTGTGCCTCGGGCTCCGGCCTCCTGGCTCCTTTGGTAGGTAAGTAGCTCGGTGCATGGTGCTGCCATTTGCTTTGCGTCTCCCCTCCTCGTCTCCTTTCGGCCTCTGAGGATAGTTGTCTATTTGGGGCCCCGCGATGCTCACTTGCTGCCGTTTCCCTTGTATGTCTGGCCAGCAGGGATTAGTGGTCCGTTTCGGGCTCTGTGAGTCAGCTCTTCCACACGTGGCTTCTGCCATCTTGGATTTAGGCTTCGGGCCTACGCAGCGGCATGGTGTGGTATGGCCTCCGAGTGTGGCTATGGGGTGAGGACCGGGATCACCCCCCCGGCCCAGGGGGGAGGGGCAGGAACTGGGTCCGCACAGATGCAGCGTGGCTGTTGGGCTCCATTTGGCAGGATAGTGAAGCGGCGGCCGTCCACTCCACTCACCACCAGGAAGGTCCCGCTTGACGTAGCAGAGATCTCCCCCCTGGGGGACTAGAACTTCGAGAGCAAGCCTCACCCCGGTTCCGGTAGCCCTTTCCCATCGAGGGTCGCAGTTTTGGGTGATGTGAGTAATCAAAATCGTGATTTTACAGGCTTAATGGGTCGTTATTTGCTGGAGCTGATCTTCCCTGCGACCGCTCCGCTCGGCGGCCCGCCCCCGCCCCGGTAGGTGTAAATTTAGATCAGATGATATAATGGGCTATGGACTCAGATCCAGTCCAAGTTTTCCCCAGTCACAAACAACATGAAATACTGCAATTCTCATCATATTCCTAATAACTAACACTCTAATTCTGCTGTATTAATTCCAAACCATTCACAAAATTTCCTTTGTGGTTGTCTTAACAATTTTACTGATCATGATATTTTGCCAGTTTATCTGCAACTGGTAGCAGCATTTCTCCATATCTACATCAACCTGGCATGAAAACTGACGTTGATCGCTACGTGTCTACATAGCCACAATATTCTGGTATCATTTTGACACATACCACTATCAGTCTGGTGTCATTTCTGATGCAAACCACCCCATGTCTCCTTACCCTGGACCTTTGGACTTGCGTCCTTTTATATGTTTCATACCATTTGTAAAAAAAAATATGTAGCATGACCTACTTCAGTCCAGTGACAACGTACAAGCACAGTCTGAGGATGTAGGATGCTATACTTTGCCATTTTTCTAATATTTATCTCCCAGTAGTTTGGATACAGTTTCAGAACCATTTTTTCTTTGTGCTGCACCATATCGTTTCTTCTGTAGTGAAGTTTATTTAATTTTATTTTATTCTCTTAGCCCATAACTGGTTATTTATATTTTAAGAAAGAAGTTTGGCAGAATTCAATTAAATTGGAAAACTGACAAAAATGTACAGTGTTATTTACTATACTCCGAATGGACCTGTACCGAAATGGGGCAAAAACATTTGATGCTGTTCGGGCCATTATAAAAGCAAAATCCAGGCAATGTTCATGCTATTTAACCCCTTAAGGACCAAACTTCTGGAATAAAAGGGAATCATGACATGTCACACATGTCATGTGTCCTTAAGGGGTTAACAGCGCAGACTCAAACGATCCTTAATTTGTTGAGGATTTCAACAGGTCAGAAATTTTGGACCTGGAATTATAAAATTTGTCCGGATTGTTGAAATCCTCTCTTGATGCCCAGATGTTTAAAATCCATTCCCAGATATTAAAATTACAAACTATTTCCTGCTGGCAGCACTAGTGCTAATGTGCTAGTTCTAATGTGGTGACTGGTCAGTGCTTGCTAGCCAGCACCACATGCAAAAAGTGAATAAATATGAACATATTAGTATAAGGGAGGTTTCAAACTCCCTTATGAATCCAATTGTAAATAGCGGGTGGGGGCGTATCTACAAACAAAAGCCTGTGGCTGCTCACTGAAAATATAAACTAGCCAGTGGGCTGCCATTGCTTCCCAGTTACTAGAAAGGCCCAATCCCATAGGCCTGTGAAATAACACTGGAGACTCCCCCACCTCACTATGAATATTTTTTGGGGTGGACATAAGGTCACTCCCGATTGTTAAATGAATAGACCAAACCTGCCGCCTATAGGTGGTGCTGGGGATGACCCAAGGATGTCCCACTTATTTTTTCTAATAATCACACAAACCCATTGCCACTAACCATACCCACAGTACTTGATATTATTTTTAAAAGCAAGTGAATGATAATTTGCTGGATTTGCTGGATGCATTTGGTCCAGATTCAGTGCTTTATACGTTTTCTGAATCCTATACTTTGTATTGGGTTTGGAAGTGAAAAAGATGGTTTTTAATCAATTGACACAGATTCAGATCAACTGAATTTAGACTAGAAATAGCTTTAGGAAATAGGAGAATTACTTTTCTAGTCTGATCAGACATTTTTGCCGAATTTTGTCAATTTGGTCAAACGACAGTGCTTAGTGAATAACCCTGAGAGAGTTGGTTAATTATAGAGACATACCGAGAACAAGGACACACACTACTTCATTCTCTAATTACGTACATTCACTACAGCTACACCTGTTGTCCATCGTTCTGTACACACATTATAAATAATGAATGATGCTATTCTTATCAGCAGGATTTTTTAAATGTATTTAATTTTTTATTGTTGTTATTGTTGTTTAGTTATGATCTCTCCCCCTCATTTTATATTTCTAGAATTCTGTTGTTTAGCAGATATATACCAATTTAATTATTCATTTTTTATTGGGGGTACAGTATATATAAAACAGCTTCCTAAAGTTGAACATCTAGTATCTGAAGCTTTTGCAAACCCTCCACTTATAACCCAGCCCATCCCTTCTGTAGCTCAATGTCTGGGTGAACGGAATGAGGGGAGCGCACTGCACAGCACTCCTCCTCCTGCCAGTCACTTAATGTAGAGTGACAGAGCGAAACGCGGTAGAGGATATTCTCAACGAACACCTTCTTGTCAGTCCAGGTAGTGAAAACAGAAGATCTCTACTGCTATCTACTTGGCCATGCTACATGGAGGGAGATCAACAGGCACATGCTTGCGACTCCAGAACATGCATGAACAGGTAAGCAGAACTGATGTGGACCAATCGGAGCCAGTAATTACATTTCCTCCCCTCTGGGTCTTTAAGAACGTGCTCTGAATATGAGTAGTATTTTTAATACTGGGATTTCAGCTGTGCAAACAGTTATTTCATTTGGCATGTGCGGCCAGTTCGGAGGTTCCACTCCATTTGAGGACCAAGTAAGTATTGGTACATTCGCTCCTTTAATTTAATTAAATAGGTGATGTTACACTTCTGTAACACCTAAGTTCCGCCCGTGCTACTCCTGTGCACTTTATTGATTTGCCCTGCATAGGGGCACTTCCGCAAGCAGGGCAAACCTCCTCCATGACTATGTTGCCATCTTGCTGGCGACTGACTGAAATTATGTCACCCCACTCCATTCCTATACTCTCTAGTCAGCCAAAGCAGTGTTGGCTAGAGTTGCCATAGTAACCACAGAACCTGAGCTGTGCTTGCTCTGGGTGGAGAGCATATGGGCCTCCTTTGGGAGTTTAGCTTCTCTCCTTTATCTCAATTCCTCTGCATTGAATGTCTGTAGAGGAATTGAGAGTCAGCTGGAAGAAAAACATTTTTTAAAATAGTTTTTTCCTCTAAAAAACTAATCATTTGCTAGTAAAACTGCTAGCACAATGTAAAGATTGAATTTCAAGTTCTTTTAAAAGAGGTAAAAAGTTTGAGCCTTGACAGTTTCCCTTTAATTTTAAATGTCACACCTCACAAACACTGATTAGTTAAGTATAAGCAATTACTAAAGAGAATATTTTAAATTCTAGGTTTCTCTTACATTTTTAAACAATTTAGAAATTATATTTCCTCCATCAATGAAAACGATGCCTTTCTTTTTAAAATGCATTTTCTAATACATCAAAAATAAGTTAAAAGCTCAACATGTAAACATGGTGTAAAACATTGTGTATCAAGAAATTGATGAAAATGTAATAATAAAATTAGGGAAATATAATAGGGTGGGAACCAGACTGAAGGAGATACAATTAAATATTACATTTAAAGAGAATCTGCCATACTAAACTAAAATTCAGGTTTATTGTTAAATAATTTAATATATTGGATAACAACGCTAAACTTTGGAAAGTATACATTGAAAAGTCTTCACCTGACATTTGATTCCAGCTCTGGAGGAACAAAAACAAGCACAAAAATTCACCTGAATGTCCCTTGACTTTTATTTCTAATAAAATATCTAGCTGATAAGCAAGGCATTATGGGAGATATCAGAAAGAATGTTTGGTAAACTGCAGAGACAAGAGTGGCTTTCCTGCAGTAACTGAATTTCAGCCTAGATCATTTTATTATGTTTTTAAATCTGTACATGTTCTACCTTTTAGAAAGCACAAGGATTACTATTATATAAATTATTAGATTATTATATATTCAAATGGGACTCTGTCATGTCCCTTTAGTGTTTTAAAATGCATATTTAAAAAGTACACTTCTAGCTTTAAATTCAATTTGAGTTACATTATAATGTGAATTGAAAAAGAACACACAGACACATACACACGCACACACAGATATTTCTTATGACATACATATACAATATACATTTTCAAGGTCTTTCGATAAAGAAATTCTGTTACATAAAATATTATTTTATAATTGGTATGGTTTTTTGAAGTAGGTGGACATTAACCTAGAAATATATTCTGTGTATTAGGAAATCAGTATGAACCTTCAAACAGAAGATATTGGATTTATTTGAATAATCCACATTATAAGGCACAGGTACATCGCTTGACACCTTTAACACAGTGTTATGCACTTGACAGAGGTCAGTTATTTAGAACAGTCAAGTAGACATCAGAAATATAGTGTGTTTATGAAAAAACTATTTAACGTAAGAACATTTCAAAGTTTGTTAATACTGCTTGACATATGGTATGTGTCTTGTATAGGGTACTATGGGCTTCCAAACAGAACCATTACATTTTTAGCCATGATTGATTTTTAAGTCCACAATCTAGAAAAAATAAAAAGCATAAAACATAGTTATTTACAAAGTTGGGAAATGTGAATAATTCATATTTTTATTCCAAAGTGTCTGAATTGGAAAACATCTTTAAATCGACATTATCTTCAGCTTATGGCCTAAAAGTTGCAATTCACTTATACGTTCTTCAAAATTAATAATGAAAAATGGAAAATATGATACCCATTACATACAAAAATAATACAAAATAATAATATATAGCTTTAGCTATATATGTAGTTTGGCTGGACAATGGACACCTCGAGGGTCCCATATAAATGGAAAAATCATTTTTAAACTCTTATCCCGGCACAGTTAACACTATGGCACACTAATGTTTATGGTGCTAAGATTGCCTTTTTAAATGTTTATGGGAAGGATTTTCTATAGATGTACATTGTTAGTTACAGTTGTGCTCAAAAGTTTGCATACCCTTTGAGAATTAGTAATACATGTACCGTTTTTAAAGAAAACATGAGTGAGCGGGCAAACCACATTTAATTCATTTCTTATGGGATTCATACTCAACTGTAGGTTATACCAGAATGGCACAATCATAAAACAAGACATGCCAACAAATCAAAAAATGAAATGATCCCTGTTCAAAAGTCTGCATTGCACGGAGGACCTCCTAGGTTAGAATCCACCTTTCTCTGTATAAGTACCTGTGTTGTGTGCAATAGAACTGCATTATACTACCCTACATTTTGTCTCGACTAATCTGTGAGGTGAAAGCTATAATCACTGCAAGGAGCTATAACCACTGCACGAGTCTATAACCAAGGTGGTCCTATCCAGAGTAGAGGTATCCAGAGACCCTCAGTCCAGCTTTGGCTACTAAGTCTGAAGTGCTCCATCATACCCTACCAGCAGCGAAGAACATGACCCAACAGCGGAACTGGAGTACAGGAGCTCTGTTACAATTGTCTATGAAAGGAACAACTCTAAACTGCTATAAATAATGTGTAGCTAGCGGTTAAGTAGGTGCCTATTGTACTGCTGCAGGTTTTTTGATATAATAGTGGGTTAAGTAGGTGCTTCTTGCACAGCCTCAGATATTGGGTATACACTTGCATAGTTATACTCCATTGTACTTAATTGTTTCTACTAGAATAATTTGCAAAGATTTCTATAGCTATAGCCAGTTAGCCATCCCCTTAAATATGTAGCCCATAATGTAGCCCATACAAAATGGTACTGCAAGTCAGGCACATGTCATGAAAGCCCTCATCCCCTCTGACAGTCTACATCAAATGTTTAGGCGAGGAAGCCTTTGCTTAGGCTACTTACCTACATGGTTCATCTTGCATCATTAATGAAAACACAGGGGATTTAATTAATCAGCAAAGAAACAGAGGTCTGGTGCATCAATTAGCTCACCAGTTCCATGCATGTATTTTCATGAATGATGGGGCTTCTAAGTACTAAACTACAAAACCCATAAATCTATGGTAGGCACAATTCAGCTACTTCTTAGCCAGGGGAGATTTTCATGGAAGAAGCTGTAAATACTGGGCAAACACAGATGACCATATTTTTATTTTGCAGTATGCTTCATAAGGTATATAATATATTGGAGTGTATTTATAAAGATGTATTTTTTTTTTATTAATATTGCTTTAAAATGCTGCTTTAAAAATTATATTCAGCTTACAAAATATATATGTAAGGAATTTCACTTTCTAGTCACCTTTCATATCCTTTAAATATGTCAATCAATACTCCTTGTGTCTCTCCGTTCTGATTTACTGTCTGAGAGCCAAATTGGTATCTTTGTACATAAAGGCAAATAAAAGATGGAGTGTTGATGCACTACTCATTGAAAGATGAAAGAGACCCAGAATGAAGGATTTATATTAAATACATAAAAGGAAAAATGGAAGTACAATGATATTTCCTCTTATTGGAATCTGGATTTAGCTGATACTGAGCAGAAAGTAACAAATGTTAGCTTAAAGTATATGGAAGCTATTCAAAGCCGGCATCTCATGAGACTGGTCTGTTGACATGCATCCAAAAATATTGAAATGTATTCAGCCTTGTAGAAATAAATAAATTTGGATACATTTGGATAACGTTAGCAAAAGCTATTCCTACCATAATAAACCATCTAGAAATATGTGAAAATTTACACGTAAAGTACAATTACCAGTCAAGGATAGGCAGGGCATATTTATTAATGTATTAAATCAGGTGTGTATCGAAAACATGTGGATGTAGAATTGGCCATTAACCACAGATCCACATGCTAACAAGTCTAGAGCAAAAGAAAATAGGAGAGTATATTTTTATCAAACTCTTTTTGTTTAAGACAAGTAAAGAAAAACATACAATCACAGCATGAAAGATTTGCATAACGCATGAAACAAAATAGTAAAGTGTAAACTTGGAAACGAAGAATATTTATTTATGCAGACTAACCCATTGACAGGCAAGCATGCGTGATCATAGGAAAATCCTATTCATGTCTATCATTTCTCTTGTAAGGGACTTGGAATACATGAGCGATTTTAAAAGAGTTGGTCGGGAACCATCCCTGGGTATGGGTTCTCTACCTTTAAGAGCCTCCAATAAATATCATTCTGTCTGTTGAAATGTAATTGTAGTTTTAGAAAGATTTCTGGCAGCAAGTGGGAGATTAAAGGAAAACTCCCATTCAACACTTGCAATATTTTGCAATTAATCTTTGCAATATTTTAACCCTAACGTTGCTCTTTTGGTGCCCAACACTGTTGTCCCCAACTTCTGTCCTCTCTGAGCTGCTGTATGATGTTTAGCTTACTGGCCAATGATAGGTTGAAACAATTGGACAATGCGCTCAGCCTATGTGCATCCACAAAGCTAGACCTTCTTCACACTGCAGCGCGTTGAGAATGGGAGTCGGGGGCAGCTGTGTTAGACGTCGGTTGGATAACTTTGGTGTCAAACTGTAGCAAAATGGTTTAACCTGTGAATATAACATGGAGCCTTGACACTCTGCTGCCAAAGGGTGTTGCATTGCCTGGACAGAGTCCAGCCTTTGTCTCCTTTTAGAATGTCAAATACTACTCTAAAAGGAGTACATTTAGATCTCCAACCCAAAACCTGAGTTGTAAATATATATATATTTTCCTACACCATTACAAATGCACAAGGGTAGCATTATCTTCTGTGCAATTTGAGCAATGGTTTCTTATTAGAAAGCCTTGATTTAAACAAAAGATGTGGAGTGACATATGTTTTGTGAAGAAACCTTAAAGCCATCTCAAGGAATGTAAATACCAAAAGAACCATACTTATTTGCAGAGTTTATTCAAAAAGAGACTCTGTCTACCCCATGAGTATTTAATAAAGATAACATCTTGATGAAAAACTCACATTGAAACAGTCAAAAGATATCATAAGACAAAGTAGGGATGCCTTTGTCTTAATATAATCCCTGCGCCTGCCAAAACTTGACTTGGCAGACGTATTGCCATCACGTTTTTTAATTTCTCCCAGCTGTCACTAGTGATGGTTGTAGAGAAAAGGGCTCTGTCCATGGAGGATTCTGCAGTCTTGCAGGAACTCCCATAGACATCAGTGGTGTGCATGCGAGAGTACAACACTGACGTCAGTGAAGCTTCAAGAGCGGAAGAGGAATGGCAAGAAGACAATGGTGACGGCCACAAGGGATAGGTTCAGCTAAGTAAAACTCATATTCCCCTGCACCCCACTAGACACCAGGTGGAGCCATCACCGTCGGAGAGCTTTACAAATCATGCAAATACCCAAGACAGCGACAAGAGACAATTACCTATTGGGAATGCACAGGTTGCCAGTCCCTTGGCAAGTGCCTCTAGTTCTCAGTAAATTTTCATATAGACACAGAGGAAAGCTGTATGTTGATCTGTTAAAGTGGTGAATGCAGTCTTGTGAAGTCATTGAAGCAAGGACTTTATATATCTGAGAAACGGGGAGCCCTGGGTGAATGGATATGCATTTTCTGGTAGAAGGCCATCTCCTACTTAACAGTAAAGTTCAAACCCTTGGTAGTTAACATAGAAACATAGAAACATAGAATGTGACCATTCGGCCCATCTAGTCTGCCCAATTTTCTAAATACTTTCATTAGTCCCTGGCCTTATCTTATAGTTAGGATAGCCTTATGCCTATCCCAGGCATGCTTAAACTCCTTTACTGTGTTAACCTCTACCACTTCAGCTGGGAGGCTATTCCATGCATCCACTACCCTCTCAGTAAAGTAATACTTCCTGGCATTATTTTTAAACCTTTGTCCCTCTAATTTAAGACTATGTCCTCTTGTTGTGGTAGTTTTTCTTCTTTTAAATATAGTCTCCTCCTTTACTGTGTTGATTCCCTTTATGTATTTAAATGTTTCTATCATATCCCCCCTGTCTCGTCTTTCCACCAAGCTATACATGTTAAGATCCTTTAACCTTTCCTGGTAAGTTTTATCCTGCAATCCATGAACCAGTTTAGTAGCCCTTCTCTGAACTCTCTCTAAGTTATCAATATCCTTCTGAAGATACGGTCTCCAGTACTGCGTACAATACTCCAAGTGAGGTCTCACCAGTGTTCTGTACAATGGCATGAGCACTTCCCTCTTTCTACTGCTAATACCTCTTCCTATACAACCAAGCATTCTGCTAGCATTTCCTGCTGCTCTGTTACATTGTCTGCCTACCTTTAAGTCAACAGAAATAATCACCCCTAAATCCCTTTCCTCAGATGTTGAGGTTAGGACTGTATCAAATATTTTGTACTATGCCCTTAAGTTTTTACGTCCAAGATGCATTATCTTGCACTTATCCACATTAAATGTCAGTTGCCACAACTCTGACCATTTTTCTAGTTTACCTAAATCATTAGCCATTTGGCTTATCCCTCCTGGAACATCAACACTGCTACATATCTTAGTATCATCAGCAAAAAGACATACCTTACCATCAAGACCTTCTGCAATATCACTAATAAAAATATTACAGAGAATGGGTCCAAGTACAGATCCCTGAGGTACCCCACTGGTGACAAGCCCAAGCTTCGAATATACTCCATTGACTACAACCCTCTGTTGCCTGTCACTCAGCCACTGCCTCACCCATTCAACAATATTGGAATCGAAACTTAAAGATTGCAGTTTATTGATAAGCCTTCTATGTGCAACAGTGTCAAAAGCCTTACTGAAATCTAGGTAAGCAATGTCTACTGCACCACCCTGATGTATAATTTTAATTACCCAATCAAAAAAATCAATAAGATTAGTTTGGCATGATCTCCCTGAAGTAAACCCATGTTGTCTCTGATCTTGAAATCCATGTGTTTTTAGATGTTCAACAATCCTATCCTTTAACATGGTTTCCATCACTTTCCCCACTACTGAAGTAAGGCTTACTGGCCTATACCTTTCTTGTGAATGGGCACAACATTCGCCAACTTCCAATCTTCTGGGACTACTCCTGTGAACAATGATTGGTTAAATAAATCTGTTAATGGTTTTGCTAGTACACTACTAAGCTCTTTTAATAGCTTTGGGTGCTTTCCATCAGGTCCCATTGACTTATTTGTCTTTACTTTTGACAGTTAAAATAGAACCTCTTCCTCTGTAAACTCACGTGTAATAAATAACTAATTTATCCTTTTTCTTAACCCCTTAACCCCTTAAGGACACATGGCATGTCTGACACGTCATGATTCCCTTTTATTCCAGATGTTTGGTCCTTAAGGGGTTAAGGACACATGACGGAACTATTCCGTCACAATTCCCTTTTATTCCACAAATTGTGTCCTTAACGGGTTAACTGAGGTCCCTCTCCTTCATTTTCATCTGTAAATACCGAACAAAAATATTCATTGAGGCAGTCAGCTAGACCTTTATCCTCTTCTACATACCTTCCTTCTTTTGTTTTTAATCTAACTAATCCTTGTTTTACTTTTCTTTTCTCATTTATGTATCTAAAAAAAGTTGTGTCCCCCTTTTTTACTGACTGTGCTATTTTCTCTTCTGTGTGTGATTTGGAAGCTCTTATAACTTGCTTAGCCTCTTTCTGCCTAATCTTATAGATCATTCTGTCTTCCTCACTCTGGCTATTTTTATAATTACTAAATGCTAACTTTTTGTTTTTTACTATTTTGGCCACATCTGCGGAGTACCACAGTGGTTTCTTGAATTTTTTGCTTTTACTGACAAGCCTAATGCAATTTTCTGTTGCCTTCAGTAGTGCAACTTTTAAATAATCCCATTTCTCTTGGACGCCATTTAAATTGCTCCAGTCTGATAATGACTCCTTAACACATATTCTAATTTTAGAAAAGTCTGTTTTTCTAAAGTCTAAAACTTTTGTTTTTGTGTGGTGTGACTCAGTCACTGTTCTTATATTAAACCACACTGACTGATGATCACTGGATCCTAAACTTTCACCTACAGTAATATCGGATACCAAATCTCCATTTGTTAACACTAAATCTAGTATGGCCTCTTTGCGAGTTGGCTTCTCAACGACTTGTTTTAGAGACAATCCCAGTAGGGAGTTTAGAATCTGTGTGCTCCTGGCACAAGCAGCTATTTTTGTTTTCCAATTAACATCAGGAAGATTGAAGTCACCCATGATGATAACTCCCCCCTTCATTGTCATTTTAGCTATTTCCTCAACTAGTAGATTATCTAACTCTTCAATATGTCCTGGGGGCCTATAAATCACACCTACACGAATTACTGTAAGATTACCAAATTCTAACGTAACCCAAACGGACTCTATGTTCACCTCACTAACTTTTATTAGGCTAGATTTTATGCTATCCTTCACATACAGGGCCACCCCTCCCCTTTCCTGCCTTCTTTGTCTTTTCTATATAAAGAGTACCCTGGTATTGCTATGTCCCAGTCATTTTTCTCATTATACCATGTCTCAGTAACAGCGACTAAATCTACACTATCAGTTGCCATTATTGTCACAAGTTCATGGATCTTATTCCCTAAACTGCGAGCATTTGTAGACATGACTCTCAGCTTATATTTTTTTAACACACTTGCTACAGGCACCTTCTGTCCTTGTTTTGGGGGACAATTGGATTGATGTTTTATCACCCTTTTGCCCCCCCCCTCCTAGTTTAAATACATCCTAGCAAAACCTCTGAACTGCTCACTGAGAACATTTGTTCCCTTTTGAGAAAGATGCAAACCATCTTTTTTGTACAGTTTATTTCCATTCCAAACAGAGCTATCATGAGAAATAAAGCCAAATCCTTGCTCCCAACACCATTCACCAAGCCACAAGTTAAAGTCCCTAATACGCATCCGCCTGTCGTTATGAGTGTTAAGCACAGGCAGAACGAAAATGTGGAAACAACCTGCCGTATATCATTGGCAAAAACACTAAAAACTTCCTTAACCTCTGAAACCTCATTGCAAGCCAAGTCATTTGTCCCTAGATGGACAAGTACATCCAATTCCCCTTCCTGCTTTGCTCGCTTAACAATATTACAGATACATCTCCTGTCTCTGTAAGCAGTAGCTCAGGGAAGACACCTCACAAGACCACCATTGTCCATCTCCACACCTCTTATGATGGAATCCCCCAACAACAACTGCTTTCTATTAGGCCTCACCATAGTCTCCAAGCCTCTCTCCACAACATCACTAGCCTCAGTGCCTCTCTCCACAACACCACTAGCCTCAGTGTCTTTCTCCACAACACCACTAGCCTCAGTGCCTTTCTCCACAACACCACTAGCCTCAGTGCTTCTCTCCACAACACCACTAGCCTCAGTGCTTCTCTCCACAACACCTCTAGCCTCAGTGCCTCTCTCCACAACACCACTAGCCTCAGTGAAAAAGACCAGTAGTATACCGACTAAACTTGAATAATCAATCTGCTGAATTGAAGGGGTTCCAGGTGAACCTCACTAGCACCCAAAGTGATAAACCAGAGAAAAAAGTGGAAAACACCTTCAAATAAGCATGTAATCAATACAACCTGGAGAATATATCCAGAATATGAATATTCAATATAAGAATATAGTGCAATCTGAAATAATAAAAATATATATCATAGCGTTATACAGTTTAAGTAAAATAGTGAGAGTGTAAAGCTAGATATTAAACTCACAAACGAAAATGCAAATCAGGCCTCTCACCCCCCTGGGGTATATGAATATATGTCTTGATAGTAGATCAAAAACGAAGTATGTCTTAAAGAAATGGATAAAAAAGAGCCATACATGGTGAAGTATGTATAAAATAGTACAAAAAATATTTATTGGGAGCACTTACAGACATAAAATGGTAGTAGCCTACTACCATTTTATGTCTGTAAGTGCTCCCAATAAATATTTTTTGTACTATTTTATACATACTTCACCATGTATGGCTCTTTTTATCCATTTCTTTAAGACATACTTAGTTTTTGATCTACTATCAAGACATATATTCATATACCCCAGGGGGGTGAGAGGCCTGATTTGCATTTTCGTTTGTGAGTTTAATATCTAGCTTTACACTCTCACTATTTTACTTAAACTGTATAACGCTATGATATATATTTTTATTATTTCAGATTGCACTATATTCTTATATTGAATATTCATATTCTGGATATATTCTCCGGGTTGTATTGATTACATGCTTATTTGAAGGTGTTTTCCACCACTAGCCTCAGTGCCTGTCTCCATAACACCATTACACTATGAAAGTGCAGAAAATGAATTATGTAGAGCAACAGACTGTGCAATATGCCTTTTATCCACAACTCTAAGTCTACCAGATCCTACAGTGATCCATCTGCCATTCCTAGTATGTCTCTGCGGCAGTGGCTTTGCAGCAGTTCCAGCCTGAGTTTGTTTACCAGATAATTTGCAAATCTCAGATTTTAAAAATACAATCTTCTGCCGCAAGATAGAGAACTGTCTACAGATTAGACAACAACCAAACCTCCAAAAAGTGGAACGTGAAACAAATGCATAGCAACTAATACACAGAACTAAGTCTGCCATTCCAATGAGGCGAATTAATTTAAATCAAACAAATCTTAACTTTTTATTTATCCTCCTGAATACCTCAGATTACCTCCAGTTTATCTCCAGAATATCTCCAACCACACACACTTAGAAGCAACACTCTCCAGAATATCTCCAACCACACACACTTAGAAGCAACACTCTCCAGAATATCTCCAACCACACACACTTAGAAGCAACACTCTCCAGAATATCTCCAACCACACACACTTAGAAGCAACACTCTCCAGAATATCTCCAACCACACACACTTAGAAGCAACACTTAGATGAAGCAACCAAGCTATATTAGCCAAGCTAATGACAACAACCCTTATATACTCCTAAAATCACCACCCACTAGGAATGTTTAACACCTGGGTAGGCTTCTGCTTATTTGCAAACAATAGCTAATTTAAACAGCAATCAATAGCAAGTAGCTAACTAATCAAATCAAATGCCTTATAATTACAAACAGGAAATCAAACCTTGTGCAATCAGTAACCTTTTCCTACAGATGAATCTTACCTGTAACAGTAAAAAAGAAAACTCTTAGCACAAATTTTAGACAGTTGAAGCTTCTGTAAAACTCTCCAGAATATCTCCAACCACACACACTTAGAAGCAACACTTAGATGAAGCAACCAAGCTATATTAGTTACAGGTGATACTCGAAAAATTTGAATATCGTGCAAAAGTTAATGTATTTCAGTAATGCAACGTAAAATGGGAAACTAATATATGAGATAGACGCATTACACGCAAAGCAAGATAGTTCAAGCCGTGATTTGTCATAAGTGCGATGATATGGTTTACAGCTCATGAAAACTTCAAATCCACAATCTCAGTAAATTAGAATATTGTGAAAAGGTGCAATATTCTAGGCTCACAGTATCCCACTCTAATCAGCTAAGTAAGCCATAACCCCTGCAAAGGGTTTCTGAGCCTTTAAATGGTCTCTCAGTCTGGTTCAGTAGGAATCGCAATCATGGGGAAGACTGCTGACCTGACAGTTATGCAGAAAACCATCATTGACACCCTCCATAAGGAGGGAAACCCTCAAAAGGTAATTGCGAAGGAAGTTGGATATTCCCAAAGTGCTGTATCAAAGCACATTGATAGAAAGTTATGTGGAAGGGAAAAGTGTGGAAGAAGAAGGTGCACAAGCAGCAGGGATGACCGCAGCCTGGAGAGGATTGTCAGGAAAAGGCCATTCAAAAGTGTTGGGGACTTTCACAAGAAGTGGACTGAGGCTGGAGTCAGTGCATCAAGAGCCACCACACACAGACGGATCCTGGACATGGGCTTCAGATGTCGTATTCCTCTTGTCAAGCCGCTCCTGAACAACAAACAACGTCAGAAGCGTCTTACCTGGACTAAAGAAAAACAGACTTGGTCTGTTGCTCAGTGGTCCAAAGTCCTCTTTTCTGATGAGAGCAACTTTTGCCTCTCATTTGGAAACCAAGGACCCAGAGTCTGGAGAAAGAATGGAGAGGCACACACTGCAAGATGCTTGAAGTCCAGTGTGAAACTTTTACAGTCTGTGTTGATTTGGGAAGCCATGTCATCTGCTGGTGTTGGTCCACTGTGCTTTATTAAGTCCAGGGTCAACGCAGCCGTCTACCAGGAGATTTAGGAGCACTTCATGCTTCATTCCGCAGATGAGCTTTATGGGGATGCTGACTTAATTTTCCAACAGGAAAAACTTGGCACCTGCCCACACTGCCAAAAGCACCAAAGACTGGTTCAATGACCGTGGGATTACTGTGCTTGATTGATCAGCAAACTCGCCTCACCTGAACCCCATAGAGAATCTATGGGGCATTGCCAAGAGAAAGATGAGAGACATAAGACCGAACAATGCAGAAGAGCTGAAGGTCGCTATTGAAGCATCCTGGTCTTCCATAACACCTCAGCAGTGCCACAGGCTGATAGCTTCCATGCCACGCCGCATTGAGGCAGTGATTGCTGCAAAAGGGGCCCAAACCAACAAATATTAGAAAGGTACATTTCTCAGTATGTACCATTGGGAAATAAATATATAAGACACAAATTAAAACTAATGTGGCTTAGTAGAAAAGTAAAACAAGAGATTAAAAATAAGAAAAGGGCATTTAAAGCATTTAAATCGGACAAATCAGATGCATCTTATAAAAGATATAGGGAAGCAAATAATGCGTGCAAAAAGGCAATTAGACTTGCTAAACTTCAAAATGAAAAAATGATAGCTAAAGAGAGCAAAACCAACCCCAAAGCATTTTTTAAGTACATAAATTCTAAAAACAAAACAAAAAATAAAGTGTAGGTACACTAAAAACTGAAGCGGGAGTGTTAGTCAATGAAGACCAGGAAAAGGCAGGAATTTTAAATAACTATTTCTCCTCTGTATATATTAAGGAAGAACCCATGGCAATAGATGTGCAAATGATTGCTACTAAAAACTTGCAGAATAATTGTAATTGGTTAACTCAAGACAAGGTGCTGCGGCAACTAAGTTAATATAAACAAAGCTCCAGGGCCTGATGGTATCCATACACGTGTACTTAAGGAACTAAGTGTAGAAATAAGTGAACCTCTGTTTTTAATCTTTCAAGATTCTTTTCTTTCAGGAAGTGTTCCGGAGGATTGGAGGAAGGCAGATGTGGTTCTTATATTCAAAAAGGGTTCAAAATCCTTGCCTGGAAATTATAGACCTGTGAGCTTAACTTCTGTGGCTGGTAAAATATTTGAAAGGTTATTAAGGGATAATATTCAAGAATTCCTTGAGAAGAACATGGTTATCAGCAAAAATCAGCACGGTTTTATAAGGCACAGGTCGTGTCAAACTAACTTGATTGCATTCTACAAGAAGTAAGTAGAAGTATAGATCAGGGTGTTGCAGTCGATGTGACCTATTTGGATTTTGCCAAGGCATTTGATACAGTTCCACACAGAAGATTAGTGTTCAAACTCAAGGAAATCGGTCTAGATGAAAATGCTTGTTCTTGGGTAGAACATTGGCTTAAAAACAGAGTACAAAGAGTTGTCATTAATGGTAAATTTTCAAGCTGGACAGAGGTGGCAAGTGGTGTCCCTCAGGGGTCTGTTCTGGGACCCCTTCTATTTAACATGTTTATAAATGATGTTGAAGACAGCATTGAAAGTCATGTTTCAGTGTTTGCAGATGACACAAAACTTTGTAAAATAATACAATGTGAGCAAGATATTACTTTGCTGCAGAGGGATTTAGATAGACTGGAGGACTGGGCACTCAAATGGCAGATGAAATTTAATGTTGAAAAATGCAAAGTTATGCACTTCGGCGTAAAGAATACACAAGCAACGTATACCCTTAATGGAAGCAAATTAGGGATAACAACACACGAAAAGGACCTGGGAATTGTTATAGACAACAAACTATGCAACAATGTGCAATGTCAATCAGCAGTGGCCAAGGCCAGTAGGGTATTATCATGCATGAAAAAGGGCATTCATTCTCGGGACGAGAATATCATTTTGCCTCTTTATAAATCACTGGTAAGACCACACATTGAATATGCTGTGCAATTTTGGGCACCTGTTCTAAAGAAGGATATTATGGCACTAGAAAAAGTGCAGAGGCGGGCTACAAAATTAATAAAAGGAATGGAACATATCAGCTATGAAGAAAGGTTAACAAATTTAAACCTATTTAGTTTAGAAAAACGTCGCCTGAGAGGGGATATGATAACATTATACAAATATATTCGGGGCCAATACAAACCATTGTGTGGAAATCTTTTCACAAACCGGACTTTACATCGGACATGAGGCCATGCGTTTAGACTGGAAGAAAGAAGATTTTGTCTAAGGCAAAGGAAAGGTTTTTTTTACTGTAAGAACAATCAGGATGTGGAATTCTCTGCCTGAAGAAGTGGTTTTATCAGAGTCCATACAGATGTTCAAAGAGCTACTAGATGCATACTTGCAAAACCAGAATATTCAAGGATATGATCTTTCAGTGTAGGGTAATAACTGCTTGATCCAAGGATAAATCTGACTGCCATTCTGGGGTCAAGAAGGAATTTTTTTCCTAGCTTGTTGCAAAATTGTGCTTCAAACTGGGTTTTTTTGCCTTCTTTTGGATCAACAGCAAAAAACAAATGTGAGGAAGGCTGAACTTGATGGACGCAAGTCTCTTTTCAGCTATGTAACTATGTAACTATGTAACCAAGTACCGAGTCCGTATGCATGCTTATACTTTTCAGAGGTCCGATATTGTTCTATTTACACTCCTTGTTTTATTGATTGCATGTAATATTCGAATTTACTGAGATTGTGGATTTGGGGTTTTCATGAGCTGTAAGTCATAATCATCGCACTTATGACAAATAACGGCTTGAACAATCTTGCTTTACATTTAATGCGTCTATCTCATATATTAGTTTCCCCTTTTAGGTTGCATTACCGAAATAAAAGAACTTTTGCACGATATTCTAATTTTTCGAGTATCACCTGTAGTGTATGCAAGTAAAGTCTATCTGGTCAGCAGGGGTGGGGTGTCTTGACCAGTAGGGGAATGCCAATGGGGGCAGTTTTAGTCCAACCTTGTACCATGGTTGGCGGAATATTAACAGCCACTAGAAAGATAGGCTCATCTGCTGGTGTATGATTATGGGCTATTGTTCGGTCACATCTGGCTGACAGTGTAAATGGAAAGTGCCACCTGTGTGTGCTATTGCCTGCAGACAGGGGATCAGTGATTGGTTTCACAGATCTACAGACCTGGAGAGTTATTCTGGACAGGTCATTGTATATTTCAATGGTATGACCCCCTAAGTTACATGCGGGCCAAACGTGCCTTCAACATGAGCTGTATGCATAAG
This sequence comes from Pelobates fuscus, assembly GCF_036172605.1. Taxonomy (NCBI): domain Eukaryota; kingdom Metazoa; phylum Chordata; class Amphibia; order Anura; family Pelobatidae; genus Pelobates; species Pelobates fuscus. The sequence continues at coordinate 335,186,190 of NC_086318.1, read as the reverse complement.
GCTCTGTGTGCTCTGTACATAGGGGCCGGTGTGTCAGCAGTGCGGTCTAGTATATAATTAAATAGGGCTCCTATTTCTCAAGGCCCCTTGATATTTCTTCCATCATGACTTCCAAGGTCCTGAAACTGGTAGTTGATGTATGTGAGGACGTGGCATGTTGTCCCAGAGTGTCTGTTATCCATGTGATGGCAGTAGTAGTTTCTGTATGTGAGGACTACGCACACTGCAGTCTCCTCTCAAAGGAAGAGAGGGAATGCTGGATGTTAGTTAATTCAGACCGAAGGATCTCTTTCAATTCCTCCATTTATCTTATCTAGATGTAAAAAGGGCAAACCAATCAGGAGTGGCTCTGTCCCCTGCTCTTGGTGACAATGTGGTCACACTGCTTACCGACTCTGAGGAGTCCGTGAGAAACAGCCGCCATTTTTTTGAAGTCCACAAATAACTGTGGGTAGAGAAGGATTGGGGTTTGCCTTTTGTTCTTGTGGTGAAGGGAGACCTGGTGCCTGGAGTGTCCCATGGTGCGGGTCTTCCCTGTTTGCAGTGATGTTTCAGGCTGCAGAGCCAACAATTCAGGCGTCCATCTCAGACTAAGGCCAAGCCAATCCCCTAAAGACTTTATGTATATACATATGTAACTGTATATAGTGTAGTGAGTGTAGGGATAATGGGATTATATCAGCAAGGAGATCCTGATAGGGTTGATGTTTGAGTGCAGATTGGTCTATTAAATTTGATATGTTAAAGTTCCCTGTGTTATACAGTTGGAAAAAGGTGAAAGAAAATTGATTACTATTTTAGTAAGAGGTAGAAGAGGAAAGAATAGTAAAGCAAGTGCATGAAAGTGGATGTGCTTTTTCAACTTTTCTTCCACTAAGCAGGTAGTATAAGTAAGAGTATAAATAGTAGAATGAATACGATTTTAGTTCAGCTGCTTTTAAGGATATCTGAGAGGCTTGATGTAGCAATGCCAATAGATCAGGTTCTGATAAAAATGTTGTAGTATCCTTAATCCAATCATCTACTTACTCAGTGCCACCAGATTATATTCGTCTATCAGGGTTTTTCACTAAAGTGAGAATTCAAACTATTTTCCAAATTGAAGGTCAAAAAAGCCTAATTTGAAAAATTGTCTAAGTCAGCTATACTTTCAGTTTGCCTAATCTGGCCGTAAGTCTAAAAAAAATCACTTTGAATGATCACTTTACTAAGTAGCCCTGTATGTGTCGGGGGAAAAAATTGTGGTTTTGGCAATTTACATTTATAGTCTGGCTTTTTATGGAGCCAGAAAATGTAATGTCTGATCTCGTTAATAAACTGGCAGCACCTCTAAAGGATATAGAAGTTTTGGAAACAACACCTTTTTAATCAGGTGGCACCTCCCCACTTTTTGGCAATTCTTCATTCTTCCACACCCATTGAAATGTAATGGAAATTAGCCAGGGCTCGAGTCCTGCAGGAACGCGTGGGAACGGCGTTCCTGCACTTTTTCCACAGCAGGAATGCCGTTCCCATTACTAATCCTGCAGGACCCAGGGCTGACACAAGCGGCTGCCAGAGCAGGGGGAGCACAAATCCGAATCCCCTGCCTCTGACTGGGGACTCGGATTTTTAAACTCACCTCTCCCCCTGCAGTCAGTGGAGTCGTCCGGCCTCTCCTAATGATGTCAGTAGGAGGGGGCGTGGCTTCCTCTGCTCTTCTCACAGGACCGCTGGGGAGCAGAGGAAGTCACGCCCCCTACTCCTGACATCATCAGGAGAGGCCGGCTTACTCCACAGGCTGCAGGCTGCAGGTTCCAGGTCCTGTCCCACCCCTCCTGGCCCAAGGTAAGCCTCAGGGAGGGGGGAAGGCACTTTAGGTTTTTTTTTAATCCCTTTCCTCAGTCCCTGCCCCCCTCCTCAGTCCCTGTCTCCCTCCCCAGTCCCTGCCTCCCTCCTCAGTCCCTGTCCTCCCTCCTCAGTCCCTGTCCCCCTCCCCAGTCCCTGTCCCCCTCCCCAGTCCCTGTCCCCCTCCCCAGTCCCTGTCTCCCTCCCCAGTCCCTGTCTCCCTCCTCAGTTCCTGCCCCCCTCCTTAGTCCCTTTCCCCAGTCCCTGTCCCCCTCCTCAGTCCCTGTCCCCCTCCTCAGGCCTGTCCCCCTATTTAAGGCCCTGTCCCCCTTCCTCAGGCCTGTCCCTGTCCCCCTCCTCAGTCCCTGTCCCCCTATTTAAGGCCCTGTCCCCCTTCCTCAGGCCTGTCCCTGTCCCCCTCCTCAGTCCCTGTCCCCCTATTTAAGGCCCTGTCCCCCCTCCTCAGTCCCTGTCCCCCTATTTAAGGCCCAGTCCCCCCTCCTCAGTCACTGTCCCTCTATTTTAGGCCCTGTCCCCCCTCCTCAGTCCCTGTCCCCCTATTTAAGGCCCTGTCCCCCCTCCTCATTCCCTGTCCCCCCATCTCAGTTCCTGTCCCCCTCCTCAATCCCTGTCCCCCTCCTAAGTCCCTTTCTCGAGTCCCTGTCCCCCTATTTAAGGCCCTGTCTCCCTCCTCAGTCCCTGTCTCCCTCCTCAGTCCCTGTCTCCCTCCTCAGTCCCTGTCTCCCTCCTCAGTCCCTGTCTCCCTCCTCAGTCCCTGTCTCCCTCCTCAGTCCCTGTCTCCCTCCTCAGTCCCTGTCCCTTTCCTCAGTCCATGCCCCCCTCCTCAAGTCATGTCCCCTTACTCAGTGCCTGCACCCCTCTTCAGTCCCTGCCCCCCTCCTCAGTCCCTGCCCCCCTCCTCAGTCCCTGCCCCCCTCCTCAGTCCCTGCCCCCCTCCTCAAGCCCTGTCCCCTCCTCAGTCCCTGCCCCCCTCCTCAAGCCCTGTCTCCCTCCTCAGTCCTTGCCCCCCTCCTCAGTCCTTGCCCCCCTCCTCAGTCCCTGTCCCTTTCCTCAGTCTCTGTCCCCCTCCTCAGTCCCTGTCTCCCTCCTCAGTCCCTGTCTTCTTACTCAGCCCCTGCTCCCTTCATCAGCCCCTGCGCCCCTCCTCAGCCTCTGTCCCCCTCCTCAGCCTCTGTCCCCCTCCTCAGCCCATGGCCCCTTCCTCAGCCCATGCCCCCTCCTCCTAAGCTCCTGTCCCTCTTCCTCAGCCCTGCCACCTTACTCAGCCCATGGCCCCTTCCTCAACCCATGTCCCCCCCTCCTCCTAAGCTCCTGTCCCTTTTCCACAGCACTGTCACCTTACTTAGCCCCTGTCCCCCTCCTTAGCCCCTGTTCCCCTCCTCAGCCCCTGTCCACCTTACTCAGCCCCTGTCCACCTTACTCAGCCCCTGTCCACCTTAATCAGCCCCTGTCCACCTTACTCAGCCCCTGTCCACCTTACTCAGCCCAGTGCTCTTACTCAGCCCCTGCATACGAGCATCAGCCCCTTTGCATACGAGCATCAGCCCCTTTTCCTCAGCCCCTGTCCCTTTTCCTCAGCCCCTGTCCCTTTTCCTCAGCCCCTGTCCCCCTTCCTCAGCCCCTGTCCCCCTTCCTCAGCCCCTGTCCCCCTACCTCAGCCCCTGTCCCCCTTCCTCAGCCCCTGTCCCCCTTCCTCAGCCCCTGTCCCCCTTCCTCAGCCCCTTTCCCTCTTCTCAGCCCCTGCCCCCCTCCTCAGCCCCTGCCCCCTTCGTCAGCCCCTGTCCCCCTCCTCAGCCCCTCAGTTCCTGTCCCTTTCCTCAGCCCCTCAGTTCCTGTCCCTTTCCTCAGCCCCTCAGTTCCTGTCCCTTTCCTCAGTCCCCATCCCTTACCTCAGCCCATGTCCCCTTCCTCAGCCCATGCCCCCCACCCCTCCTAAGCTCCTGTCCCTCTGCCTCAGCTCCTGTCCCCCTCCTCAGCCCCGTGCCCTTACTCAGCCCCTGCATACAAGCGTATCATTTTTTTGTGGTGTGAGGGGGGGGGGGGGCGGGGGGAAGGGGGCGGGGAGTGGGTCTTGGGTGAGTTCCTGCACTTTTTTTACCCAGGACTTGACCCCTGAAATTAGCCCTTCTTTTCCTTTGTTTCCCTCAGGACATTTTGCCAGGGCTGTCGTGTAGTTATATTTTCTATAGAAATGTTGTGGCATTATACATTTTTTTAAGAATGATAGAACGTCTGGGTATTGCCAACTAGTGATCTCCCTGGCCAATCCAATGCTTTTCACAGAGAAGTAAAAAGAGGCAGCAATTGTTGCACTGCACCGGCAATGCTTCTAAGAGAGAAGTATTGAAACCAATGCATATTTCTAAAAAGGTGACCTAGAACCGGATAAAGATGCTGATTTCTCGAAATCTGTACTTATATAAAATTAACCCCTAAAGCACTTCAGCAGCCTGAAGTGCTATTACCGTATTACATGATTGGAGTGTTAATCATATCAGTTAATCATAAATGTATCATAGAAATTATGAACAATTCTAGTAAGACATTTAGTCGTCTGTCTGTCTTTCGTTTTGTCTGTCTACCCATCTTTCTCAGTTAGTGTCTTTCTTGCCATCAGCCCTGCTATCATTAATCCATCTGGGCATGTTGAATTTAAATTCATGTGCTTTATAAACATATATGCCGTTAGAATCCTCAATAGTTCTCTCTGGTAATAATGTGCGATAAAGGTTCCAGCTATATTTACACTAATAATAGTTCCTGAAAGAACCTGCTGTGAGGTCTTCTTTGTTATGAGTTTTGATATTAATGCTTTAAACATTATTATTAAGGTGAAAACACTAAGGAGAATGTTATAGCATAAGTGTTAAGGGATGTGCTAACAAAATAGAAATTTACTCTGGAGCTGCATTTCATATCCATAGTGTCAGACATGGCTCTCAGCAACCAACATTGCTCTTTTGTTTTACTTAATATTCATGATTTAGTTCTTAGGATAAGCTGAGCAGATTTTCTATCTTATGTTTTGTTTTTATTTTTACATTATTCACATTTTGAAAAATTCAGTCTAGTATTATTATTATTATTATTGCCATTTATATAGCGCCAACAGATTCCGTAGCGCTTTACAATATAATGAGAGGGGATTTAACTATAAATAGGACAATTTCAAATAAACTTTTCGGGAACAATAGGTTGAAGAGGACCCTGCTCAATCGAGCTTACATTCTATAGGAGGTGGGGGTGTAAAACACATTAGGACAGTAGGTTTTGATGATTGTCTAGTGTACCTACAATATAAAAATAAACGTTGGATAAAATGTATGTTGTTTTCAATTGTCCAATTAAACGTATAGTCCTGAAAATAACTAATCATTATTATAGGTCTATAGGTTCCCATTTAGCTATAGATTCACTTTTGTCAACTCCCCTTTGTTTAAATGAACACTATAGGAACCCAGACCACTCCGGCTCATTAAAGTGGTCTGGTTGCAGTGTATCTGTCCCTTTAATTCTGCAATGGTTCTCATAAACTGTAATAACTACCTTGCAGGGTTAAGACTGCCTATAGTTGCTGTCAATCAGAGAGCCACTAGAGGCAGTTCTGGGTGGTTAGATGACTTCTGGTCGCCTAACTGATGCTGGACGTGCTAAGCATGAGGACTTCCAGCGTCAGTAAATTCTCCATAGCAAAGCACTGTAGCAATGATTTTCTACAGGTAGGGCCTAATGAGCTTGTAGCATTGATATCCAAGTGCTATATCCACCTCTAGTGACTGCCTATGAGAAGCAATGGATTGGAGGTTTACATGCGCAGCCAAATGCCGCACTTCTCCAATCAATTGCTGGATATAGCAGCTTTTGTTCCCAGACTGCCACAACATAACAGTTTCTTTTTTTTTTCTTTTACACTGCAGATTTAAAATGACAGGGCCTCTGCATCCAGAACACTTCATTTAGATGACATGTTTTGGGTTATTACAGTGTCCCTTTAAGTCAGGAACAGCATTAATAACACTGTATGTGTCACTTTACATGGGATATCAATAAATCAATTTGAAAACAATCAAATTTAGTCAAACAAAAGTATTTGTCGAGAGACAAATGAACTCCAAAGCATGGAACCTGGTTAACTGGAAAATCTTTAGCAGTATTATTTAGATGAGGATGTAGAAGAGGTCTTATAGCACCTTCCGTTTTGGTTAAAGGGGAACTGTGACCTAATATGTTTATGTAATCCTATATTTAACAATCCCTGCCAATCATTCTTCTAAGCTATGTCCTTTATACCTGGTAGTCAGTTTAGGAAAACATATTGAGAATAGGAGAAATATAACAATGTTTCTATTTCTCCTCTTCATTTGCAATGTTAGCCTTGTCTTTGTCTGGTCTGGAATCGATCATGATACCATTTGCTTAAACTTTCACATACATTTAGGATATAGACCATCTAATGAAAACAGGGTAACACACAGTGTAGGAGATTTTCAATGTTTTATTAAACAGTAATAATTCCAGAAGTTACAGTTCCCGTTTAGTATAAGGAGATGTAGTATGTGAGACAGAAAAGGAAACAGTTAATAGAACTGTTGTGAGCACAAGAGGTAAAGCAGAGTTCATGGGCTTCGGAGAGGAGGATAATATTAGAAGCAATAAAGTGAGTGGTAACTTTTATAGTAGGTAAAGTGAATCCATCTTCCTGTTCGTCTATCCTTGGGCAATATTAGAAACATTATTATTATTATTAGTTGTAGTATTATGATAACTTTTAGGAACAATAATACAGTCAATTGTGGCTATTATAGCTGGTGAAGTGAATTTATCTACAGTGAGGGAAAAAAGTATTTGATCCCCTGCTGATTTTGAACATTTGCCAACTGACAAAGAAATAATCAGTCTATAATCTTAATGGTAGGTGTATTTTAACAGTGAGAGGCAGAATAACAGAAAAATAATCCAGAAAAACGCATGTCAAAAAAGTTATAAAAGGATTTGCATGTCAGTGAGTGAAATAAGTATTTGAACCCTTTGACTAGTACGTGGTGGCAAAACCCTTGTTGGCAATCTCAGAGGTCAGAGGTTTCTTGTAGTTGGCCACCAAGTTTGCACACATCTCAGGAGGGATTTTGTCCCACTCCTCTTTGCAGATCCTTTCCAAGTCATTAAGGTTTCGAAGGCTGACATTTGGCAACTTGAACTTTCCACAGATTTTCTATGGGATTAAGGTCTGGAGACTCGCTAGACCACTCCAGGACCTTAATGTGCTTCTTCTTGAGCCACTCTTGAGCCAAAGAAAAAATAGGAAATCCAAATGTATAGTATATACAAACAATTGGTATTGATGGAGGAAAATATCCTACTTGCGCCACCCAGAGCAATGTCCTGCTCTGGTATGAAGAACTTGAGGTGGAACAATCCCCACTTCCCAATCCCAATGACACTTTTAAGAAAGCCTTTGGCGAAACGCATTAATTGAGGACTTATTTTATCCACAGTTTGTTTATTATTTGTTTTTACTTATATAGCTGTTGTTTCCAGCTTTTTATGTAATAAACCTGCTATTTTATACATCATCACTTGTGGAGTACATCCTTCATACAGCCCCCATCATCCTTCCGGTTCAAGCATATATACCTAGGTGGGGATTGTTCCACCTCAAGTTCTTCATACCAGAGCAGGACATTGCTCTGGGTGATGAAAGTAGGATATTTTCCTCCATCAATACCAATTGTTTGTACAGTTGCAAGAAAAAGTATGTGAACCCTTTGGAATGATATGGATTTCTGCACAAATTGGTCATAAAATGTGATCTGATCATCATCTAAGTCACAACACTAGACAATCACAGTCTGCTTAAACTAATAACACACAAATAATGAAATATTGCCATGTTTTTATTGAACACACCATGTAAACATTCACAGTGCAGGTGGAAAAGTATGTGAACCCCTAGACTAATGACATCTCCAAGAGCTAATTGGTGTGAGATGTCAGCCAACTGGAGTCCAATCAATGAGATATTAAATCTAAGGGTTCACATACTTTTTCCACCTGCACTGTGAATGTTTACATGGTGTGTTCAATAAAAAACATATCTGTGTGTATAATCTTGAGCGCTGATCACCTCCTGTCTGTTATTTTTACTATCCACTTCACAAGGGTGGAGAGAACCCCTTGTTGGTGATTTGCTGCTAATTATAGATATTAAGCACTTATACTCACCAATTTTTCCAGTGACCAGGTAAAGGTTGCGATTTGTGGGAGTCACTTGCATTCATGTATAATATGCAAGGGTTAAATTTTAGGCTCCAGATGAAAGTGAATTTTGTGACGTTACCTTGAATCCTGTAAAATAGGACAATAATGGGCTGTGAGCAGATTCATGGCTTCTGCAGAATTAGATGGAGAGCACAAGCGCATTATATGAAGGACAAGCAATGTTTTATCCACAAATAAGCAGTCAGGGCTGGCAGAGTTAAATCATAGGATAGCGAGGGGAGGTTTAAGAAATGTACTGTTAAATCAATCAGTATAGAAACATTAAAACATTGTACTGGATGAAGTTCCGAAAATATAAAGTCACAGTCTTCTTTCGATTGCTTGTAAACTAATTGGTAGAACATATTAGATTGTAATTGTTAGACAGGTTTTTCTCTATTTTTTTCTTCCTTTGTGGGTTTTGCTTTGTGAGGAATTGACGCCTCTAGTGGTTGGAATAATTAGCTACATCTTTTAAACATATATCAAATTGTATTAATCTGAGCTAAGTCGATTAGAGAGATCTTCTACAACCTTGTATGCATTTTTTTTTGTTGTGAAGGAAGCATGTTCCAATTTATGAGAAAAAGAAAAATGTTAACCTTCTAAATGGTGGCTCAGTGTTCGTGCCTGTTAAAATAAAAACTCTAATTTGCTGTCTAACTTAGTTAATAAAACATTTAAAATGTGTTGGGCTTAGGGTTGCCTGATCACACATATTTTCCTGGATGTATACGACCTATTAATGCTGATGGTGTGGACATGAAAAGTAGTGCCATGCACAGTGTTGAATTTCTATTCTCAAAGGACAGCCCTCAATTAAATAATGTAATTCCATAAGAACATGAACCAGTTTAGATTTCCTGTCCATTTACACGAAAAAGTGATATATGGCTGCTCTAGTTGAGCTGGGATAGGATATCATCACTTATTTGTGTTTGCAATATATATACTATATATGGTCTATCCTATATCTATCATCTTGACTATGATACAACAGTTAATTCACTGTCCACAGAGTTACTTACAGACAATATAGGCACCCTGACCACTCCAACGCATTAAAGTGGTCTGGGTGCATATTCCCAGCTTCCTTAACTCTGGAAAGGTAATTATTACACTTTTTAATTAACTGCAATAATTACCTTTATGGTTTAACTCCACCTTTAGTGACTGTCTACCAGACACCTACTAGAGGGACTTCTGCGTTGTTAAGCGACTTTTGGTCGCCTAACTGATGCTAGACGTCCTCACGCTATGTATGAGGATGGAACCCTATAGGTAAACATTGAATAATGGCCGCGCTCGCATTAGAACAGCCCAATAGTAAATCATTGAGTAATGCTTTCCTATGGGGCTGTTCTAATGCGAGTGTGATCATTGGCACTCAAGTGCATTAGGTCTCCCTCTCCAATGTATGCAAAGGAGCAAAGGCAGGCCACGAGCCAGCGCTGAGAGATATCAGCGCTGGACTGAGGTAAGTGACAGAAGGGGTTTTTAACCCCTTTTGCACCATGGGAAAAGGGAGGGGGGAAGTGGAGGGGGGGGGCACTATAGGGAGCTATAGTGCCAGGAAAACAACTTTGTTTTCCTGGCACTATAGTTTCTGTAAAGCAGCTTCCTGTACCCCGGTTGGGTACCTCCGCCGAAAGATGCTCCTAGTGCTCACCAAGAGCTCCAAGTACTCCACCAGACACCATAAGCACTGCAGACCCCACAACCGCCGCAGCTTGGTTGGGGTCTCGCCGTCTCCTTCCCACCCTGGACCCACGACAAGGCTCCAGATTCCAGTGGGTGAACCTCTCTTCCTCCAGAGAGTCAAGCAGGGGAGTATAGTGATTATAGCAATCCCTTGTAGTGATGTAGCAATTCCCCCTAATAAGAGACAAGACTCTAGATTGAGGGAGAAGTAAGTCTGTTTAATGGAAGCCACAGCTGGCCTTTTATGCAGGTTTCCCAACAAGGGTGACGCCCAGGTGGACCTTGTTGAGCACAGGGACACAAAGTGTACAAACCAATGAAAACAATGTGACAATGAATGACACTCCCACATACAGTACCCAATCCCTCCCCTCTGCCTGTGATATAATTAAGGCAGATAATGCATTAACTTAATTGTCCCCAGGCAGAATGTTTTTTTTTTTTTTTTTTTTTTAGAGAATTAAGGCTAACGGTCAGTCTCTCTGTCTGAAGTATAAAAGTACATACTTCATATGAACAGAGCCTTTTAAAGTGCATTGGGCAAGGTACATTGCAGGGCCCTTGTCCTGAGGCAAGAGGCTTGCCAGCAAGCCCCTCCAAAAGCCACTGACGAGGTTACTTTTGTCACAGTTCCCTTTAAGAGTAAGTTATTTTACATTTTCTCTTAAACTGTACTTTATTTATCTGAAATATGCTGACAGTGAGTACCTCCTAAATTCAATTTTCTACAGAACACCCCATGGGACCACATGCTAGAACCCTGCAAAAGACATGTATAGTGAAGAAAAATCTACTGAATTATATTGAATACCACCTTCTCTGTCCCTGACGAATGTGAAACCACTAACAATGCAACTAATATTGCAGCACACCACATTTCAGATGTCTTTGTATGTGACTTAACAAATATTTCTTACATTTCTTTGATTTGGGTTTTGCTTTTTTTTTTTTTTTTGATGACACTTTTCAAGTGATAAAGTGTTTAGTGTAGTAAGCTAGCTAAATTAATATTAGAAAATATTGGTGACTTTATTAGAAGATTAGATCACTGGAAGTTATTAGCACAAAATGAAATAAAGCAGAATTAAAACCAAGTCCCTCTAGTCTTTCTCCGATTTTTATAGATTTCCCAGGATTACACATTAGTTATGGAAATCATGAAAACCTGTTAATTTCATGAACAACATGGGCCAAAAAATGACCAAATACTTCATGGAGCTGAATAATTTGATTTATATTATTCAGTAAGTGAACAGTCATCTACTCCCAATAGTCTTCCCTGAAGTTCTTCGGTCATGCACATATGAAAACGTTTGCATTTTTAAACTCCTGTCAGAACGGGAGAGCTTGGATTCCTTTTGTTTCTTCCCGCCCAGTGAATTTGTTGATTACTAATGACGCATGGTACATGTACAGATGCATAGCCTACTCAGGAGACATAGTTTATGTTTAATTTAGCTTCAATCCTAAATATATTTGCTAGGAAAGTTAGTAGATTTGGTATTTCTAAATAAAAGTATTAGCTTGCCATATATTTCTTTGTGAGAACTAAAAAATGTTGTGTGTGTGTAAAAGAAGCACAAATATTGTCAACACACCACTCAAATCTTGTGCAGTTCGTCTTAAAATGTATTTTTATGAAAGTAAACATTAACGAGAATAATCGTAATTTAGAACTGACTCTTGGTCAAAATTGCTATGTGTTTGAGTAATACGCTTTAAATTATATTCGGGCTTGTTTACAAAGACAAACAAAACAAAACCTACTTAGGAATGCATCACTCGAATGAATTTGCTAAATAATAACTGATCTAAATTCCACATTGATAATAGGTATTTCTGCAGTAATGCTCAGGATCCTTCCCCTTATTGGTGCGTTACGAACCCGGCAATAAATATTTTGTCAGCAGACTTCAAGGAAATATTATTTAATAATAAAAAGCTGTGGCTGTGACCTGACCAAGCATGGTGCAAGACATGTGTTAGAGGAGCTCCGCACCCCTGTCATTTTCAGCTGTAATCATCAGCCTCAAGTTTTGTCAAAATGGTCCGAAATAAGAAGCCATCAGCTCCTAATACCTTGCAGGTAGTAAACACGGGAATGCTGGATGATTTTGTCTCTGTGCCATCTCATCTCAGCGGCCTGTGACCTACAGACAAAATGGTGCCTGCCTTGGCTCAGACAGTGCAGGAGAATCACTGCAGGATGCAGAAACTGAGGGATTCATGGCCCAGATCCGCTCTGAAGTCACCCAGATCTCGGCTAGAATCCTCACTAAAGCGGACACAAAATCCCTTGTGTAGGAGCTCCATGCATTGGTTTGGGAAGAACTGGCAAGCCTACGGTCTGACCTAATGGCCCTAAAACACATAGTCCGAGGCATAAAACTGCAAACTGCAGCACCAGGCTGCAGAGACAGCACTCACCAGACAGGGCAACTAGGCCTACGCAGACAGTTCATGGACCTGGAAAACTGCGGTAGATACCATAACATTATAGCATGTGGCTTAATAGAACCTGACAGGGCCCCAATAACTTCTATGTGGAAGTGCTTTTCCTGCAGATTCTTGGTCTGGAAGCTCCCACAGACATTCAATTCGACAGGGCACACACGGCCCTGAGTTCCATGAGGCAAGATGGCAGGCCGATAGACGTCAATTGCTTCATCCAAGCTTACAGATTGAAGGAGAGAATAAGGTCTGCTGCGAGCAACACCAACCCAATCTGCTTTCAAGACACCAGGTTCTCGTTTTACCAGGATCTCTACAATATGACACTGGATGCCAGATTGGCCCTCTGATCAGTTACTGGAGCCCTGTGGGAGAAGGGGATAGCCTTCTGCTGGTGGATCCTGGATCATTGCGCCATGAAGGTGGGGAGGCATGGAGGGCCAAGAAGAAAAAAGGGACAGTAAAGGATTACATTGGCAGACCAGAAGGAGATAGTTACTCCACAGTAGCAGATGCAATTTCAGGTACTCTTTGGAGTTGGCTGCTGTGGGACTGGGACATGAAGAGCTTGGGCTTTCAGAACTTGTGTGGGGATATCAAAGGATGTAAGATGACCTAAACATGTGGTTTCCTCATTACCCCACTTTTGAAATGCCTTGCACATCAGATCAGAGCTCTGTCACCTCTGATACTTGGACAGGGGGTAAGTAGGATGGATCTTCAGTATTTCTATATATATTGAGTGGATTTATGGGATTTCTCCCTGTGACTTCCAAGCACTAACTCTGGGGTTTGCCACCTCCTGGTGTAGCTGCAGCATATAGGGAGAACCTGGCAGACCAGAGAATACAACAATATAGAGATGCTGTACTAGCTTTTTTGCTTGTGAACTTAATATGATAAATTGCCCATGCACCTTGGAGGTTGCAGTCCTGCAGTACCATATTCCCATGACCTTGGGAGGCTGGTATCCAGTGGGCCAGGCCCATAAAGCATAGACCCTGTTATAGCTGACTGAGGATCTGAGTGTTTTGGCAGTGACACTAAATGCACTTTCTAAAGGGCAGATCACCTCATGTCCCTTCTGGAATATGTTAAGGGGGCTTGTTGGTGACAAGCAATTTGTGCAATTTAAAAATGCTACCTCTCATTTTTTTTACCTTCACTTAACTTCCTATACCTTTCACTTACCTCCTGTAAGTGAAAAAGTAAAGGCATTTAGGCATTTGAAAAGGGAAGGTTTCGGGACCTAATGTTGTAAGGGAGCAAGTATATATAAACTCATAATAGTATTTACAGTTAGGGGGTACCATGTGGTAACCAGGGCCGGCCTCAGGCCATTAGGCGCCCTGTGCAAAAAGATTCACAGCACGCCCAATCCTCCCCGGTCATACACCTTCATCCATGTATGTGTGTGTGTGTATAGGGGTGTAGTGTTAATAATAATAATTAATAATGATTTAAAAACAAATGTTCATTCCCCCTTCCTTGTTGTTTCATTGCAGGGAGGGGGGAATGCTCATCTCTGGTGATCCAGGGGGCTGGGAATCTGGTCTGCTCCTTCACCGGGTACAGACTTTGAGTACATTTACAGTGTCAGAGCTTTCCTCTGGTAATCCGAGGCAGCGCTCTGATTGGCCCGAGCTAGGAAGACAGCTACTTGTGGTCTACAGCCATCCGAAGTGCAGGCCATAGGTGCCAAACTGCCTCCTCTGCATTACAGAGGGGCAGACTAAGTATAATACTGTAAAAAAAAAAAGAATATACAAACTACAATTAACAGAATAATATACGTAAAACTAAAGGTGTTCCCAGGTGTACCTCACAGACACCTAGTAAGCAATAAAGTCAAAGAAAAGTGAGAATAAAACACTCAGTATGCGTATATAAAAATTTAAAGAACAACTTGGAAATAAGGGCCAGGATAAGTAGATCAAATGTAGATCTATAATAATAATAAACAAAACATAGCGTAATATAATTAAAAATAAGATTGAATATGTGGTGTTGGTAGAAAACTCACAAACATGTGATGAAACAGGCTTCTCACCCCACCTGGGGTTTAACGAATCAAGAAAGGGAAAGGTCTTCAGATGAGGAAAATCCTTGTTGTGCCATTCATTCACGACCATCATCTCATGTTGCAGCATGATAATTTCTGGAAGCTGAAAACATCCCAGTTCTTGCATGGCCAGCATACTCACTGGACATGTTACCCATTGAGCATATTTGGAATGCTCTGTATTGGCGTATACTACAGCGTGTTCCAGATCCTGCCAATATCAAGCAACTTCTCACAGCCATTGAAGAGGAGTGGACCAACATTCAACAGGCCACAATCAACAACCTGATCAACTCTATGCAAAGGAGATATGTTGCACTGTGTGAGGCAAATGGTGGTCACACCAGATACTGACTTGTTTTCGGGCCCCCCAGAACTCTTCAATACAGTAAAACTGCACATTTTAGAGTGGCCTTTTATTGTGGCCAGGCTAAGGCACACCTTTGCAATAATCATGCTGTCTAATCAGCATCTTGATATGCCACAACTGGGAGGTGGATGGATTATCTCACCAAAGGAGAAGTGCTGACTAACACAGATTTAGACAAATTTGTGAACAATATTTGAGAGAATATGTGTACATAGAAAAAGTCTTAGATCTTTGAGTTCAGCTAATGAAAAATGGGGGCAAAAACAAAACTGTTGCGTTCATAATTTCGTTCAGTGTATAATGCGTTTATAATGTACATTAAGGGGGATTTACTCATAATGCAAACAGCAGTACATATATAAAAATACTTGACAGATGGTACAGTTTAATAATGTTACACAGAAAGATAGATCTTCGATGGAGAATAAGCGCCTTTGTTAAGAAAGCCAGAGGAACAGAACCTTTTGTCTACTGTTCTATTATAGACATGACTATAATGACATCAGAACTTTAAGCTAATACTCTGCTCACATAATGATCCGTATGAAGACCCTCTATCCTCGTGTTATAAATCAACATTTTAGACTTCTCGTGGTACAGAATAGCAACTTACCATTGGTTCTTTTCAACCAATTAGACATCCATACCTAACATGAATAGGGACATGTTAACACCATGTGTTTTAGTTCAGAAACTTATATTGAAAGAACTGCACTGTATCTTGTACTAACATGAACTCAAGATCCATTTGCCCAGGAAATACTTAAAAACAAGAAAAAGCTCAATATATCCTTACTGGTAATATATGTTATAAATAATTAAATAAATATTAATTCAGGCCACTAGCCAATCACTATGTTTTAGAGAAGGAAGATTTTTTGTGATAGTACATTAAATGGAATTATTAATTCTAAATCTTGGACATTTAACTAAATGATTATATTTAACTTTTCTGGATTTTCGTGAGCTATAATGAATGACATTATTATGTTAATTGAAAAGATTTTAGGGCTTTTTCCAAGAAATTGGCAATTGCTGACATAGATAAAAGTCTTAAAATAGTAATTGATGATCGTGTCATGTAAATTGCAATTGGACCCCTTTGGCACAGAATTACAAAATGCTGTTCATTAGAATTTGCATTATTAAAACTCAGAAATAACTACTAATTAATAACAGGTGCAGTTTAATGAGTGAACATCTATGTTCATGAAATTTAAATAAGCCAACACCTAATATGCCCCTGGTCTGTCTACTGTCATAAATGTAATGACCTTGTGGTCAAATTACTGCTACCAAGGTTTTCTGAACTTAACCTTTGATTTGCCAAGTATTTGGATACTAGATCATAGACCTTGAGTATGTGAAAAGTCAACACAATTAAGGGAGTGATAGACATGTAAAAAAAGGATTTGTAGTGGAGCGCTGATTAAATATAGATAAAAGAGATTGGGGTAAATAGATAGGAAACCTAACAACCTATATAATAAACGGCAGATGCATAAAATAAAATAAACCCCTCTCTTAAAAGGTCTTGGAACTGACCTTATTTATACACTCAAATTGAGTAAAAAATACATTTATTGATAAAATGCAGACAAATATATCACAGAAAAGAAACAATAACTTTTGCAGATGAAAATATGTCTATGAAAAATAGCTAAAAAACAGCCACATAAAAAATGATAATATTAAAGTCCAGACCTTATTTGAATGCTCGGCGTCCCGAGTTAGCAAAGATGTATGCTGCTGAAAAAAATATCAAATAACAGTCCTCTTTATAATCCAGATGCTGGCTGATATCAGACCTCTCCAAACGCGTTTCTCCGCTTCGGCGGCTTTTTCAATGGATCTATGGATCTACTTTTCCTGGGAGAGAGGGGTCGTGTGATCTACCCTAAAAGACACAGACGTTTGGAAGTTTAGAGCCTAATAAACTTGAAAAGGCTCTAAATATTTATATACTTGTTTTTTATTTTCTAGAAATATATATATATATATTTATAGTGCTATTATATACTTTGTAATAAAATTTCCCTATTTTACCAAATCCTTTGTATCCTGCACAAGTGATTCCAGGGAAGGGGTAGTGTCAACCCACAAATTGACACTAGGCCTATATACTCAGAGCCAGTTACCAAAAGGCTCTAAAAAAGGTGAGCACTTCAATTTAATTTTATTTATATGGAATTATTACCAAAGATGCTACACTTAGTGTGAAATATCTGTGTCTTTTATATACGCTGTGGAGAGGAATATACACACTTTTCCTGGGAGAGAGGGGTCGTGTGATCTACCCTAAAAGACACAGACGTTTGGAAGTTTAGAGCCTAATAAACTTGAAAAGGCTCTAAAAAATGTGAGTGTAGATACATCTGTTACTCACTTTAATTTTGAATATAGTATTTAACATACTGCACAATTATCTGTATATCCTTTCTGTTTTCTTTTTATGTATATTACACTGGAGAATATAGAGGATAAGTTGTCTTTGAACCCCAGGTAAATACACTGTGTTCTCACAGATTACATAGCGCTGCACTCCTAAAGACAGAAGACCTAGGGGTGGCAACACCTATTAAGTCTGAAGTCTTTATTGTTTTTTGGTGATTAAAAAAGTCTATATATTCAAATTTGATAACTACAGGTATAATTGTGCATATTTCTAATTGTAAAATCTTGTGTTTGAATCTGTGAGTGTAGTGAGAGTATGCAGCTCAGATGTGTATTATTATTATTATTACTGGGATTTATAAAGTGCCAACATATTGCACAGCACTGTACAACTGGGGGCAATGACAGTACCTTATAAACAGACCAATAAAAAACGCAAAGAGGGCTTTGCTCGTGAGCTGAGATCGAACCACTGAAGCTCTTTTATACAGAGTACTTAGCTAAATTGCCTGTGAGCGCACAATCTAGAGGTTAATATGGGGAGTTGAAACAAGAAATAGCAGGGGAAATTATGTGGTGATAGCCAAAGAGAATTAAAGGATAATTGCAGCCACTGGTATCATGTAAAGGGAATGAGCGGTGACTGAGTGACTGAAGCCAAACAGCTGGAAAAGCATGCTAGAAAGTTAGACGGAACCAGGATGGGTGATAGAAGGAATAAATGGCTGGATAGTGCTTATATGGCTTTGTTTCTGTTAGCTGGTTTGTGGAATGAGATATATGAGAAGGAACAGGAAAGATTGAAATGCACGCAGGGTTAAGTATAATGTTAGACGTAGTTCGGGTGAAGAAGAAGGTTTAATAGAGGAGTTAGTGTCTAAGTTAGATTCCATAGGTTGCTTAGCAGTAAGAGGACAAAACATTTGAGAGGTGTTATATTTGTGATATAAGGGGTGTTACGATTATTGGGTTTAAGGTGGAGCTAATTATGTATTGAGGTATATGGGGGGTTTCGTTTTTAAGGGAAGTTAAACCTAGGATTAAGGTAAAGGGTTTTGTTTCTAGTTTAGGCTTTGAGTTCTTAGATTTGTTTAATTTCAAGGATTAAATTTGGGGTTAGGGAAAATGGGTGTTTAGGGTACTGGCATGAGGAGGTTGAATGGCTATTTGCAAAGTACTTACTCTCCTATGACTGATAGTAGAACTAAAAGAACTGCTATACAGTGTGAATAACTCAATGCTGCAAAAGGATTTCCTGTTTGAGACGCTGTTAGTGGGCAGATGGTAAAAGATCCCTTCCTCTTGCTGTCCAGCCTCACACACAGACACTGGAGGAGCTGGGAAAGCACATTGTTACACATTGTAACTGTTCCTGCAGGTCTGCTATCATGCATAGGAGGTTTACTAGACGACAGAGGACACTGGCCAAGGCTCCTGGTACTCAACTCTCTGGTTTGTTGGTAAGCGGGAGATCTTGGCAAGGTGACAACTCCAAAACACCAGTGGGTACCGGAATATAAGTAGATTTTCCCAAGGAGCTCCAGCACCACCGACTGTCTCTGTCGGCTATTTTTGGCTTAATTTCCTGACTCTGTTCCATTATTCATCAGGAAATTGCCTTTGTTAGAATCCTGGATGATGGTCTAGCATTTAACATTTATGCTGTTCTCAGGCCTCCCATTAGAAAATCAAGGTAAGGAAGACACCCATATTTTCTATATAACTAATAAAGTGGTGTTGATTTATGAGGCGAACTGCAGCTTTGAACCTGCCTCTTTGAGTCCAGCAATTGTATTTCTTTTTACTGCTGTTGACTGCAGTTAAGTTTGACTGAATAATTACTTTATGTTGCGGTCGCCGGCCCGCCGAGCCTCACGGTCGTGCCCGACCGGCACGACCGCTCCGACTACACGAGCTTACCTGCTCGTCGGCGAGCCGGGAACCGCGCACATAGTTCTTCAGGGCATCGCGCCCGGATCCAAGATGGCGCCGACCGCGTGGTCGCGTCTATTACCAGCCCCGCCCCCGAGAATTATACCAACGTGTGCGTGACGTCACGACGTCAACGCACACGCACGTTTTGGGGTCAGAGGTCGCCCTCTGACCAATCATAGCCTAGAGAGGGGTATTTAAACCCCTAGCTTTCCCCATTACTTTGCCATGTCGTGGTTTCAGTTTCCTGGTTTCCTGAAAGTGCTATTCTCGTGTTTCTGATTTCCTGGTATCCTGATCCTTGGCGTTTCCCTGGTTATTCTGATCTCTGGTTTCCCTGACTTGGCTTGTTTAATCGGTATTGAGTATTTTCTGGCTTCCTTGACCTCGGCTTTCCCTTTGACCATTCTCTGTCTCTAGCGTATTAGTCCGGCCATTCTAAGGACCGGTTTACGCTCTTTCCTATTATTTTTCCGTTTCTTACTTATGTATATGTTTACATAGTTTCTGCGTGCTGGACCACATTACTAGTCGTGACATTACGACATGGCCATGGATCCTGCAGAACTATGCAAGCATATGATCGCTTGTGAGAGTAGGGTGGAGGATATGGACCACAGGTTAGACGAATTTGCCCAGGCATTTCAGACCTTGCTCCAGAGGACTGCCTATTTAGAGGTCCCTCCGGTACCACCTGTGGTTCCGCCACCTGTAGTGGTTCCCGTACCACATAAACCACCGTCCATAACCTTGTCACCGCCCCCTCGCTATGGAGGTGATTCTAAGGAATTCAGAGGTTTCTTAAACCAAATTGAATACCACTTTGAGGCCTCTCCCGGTTCATTCCCAACAGATAGATCAAAAATAGGCTATCTGATGAACCAATTAACTGGAAAAGCTTTAACCTGGGCTAACCCCTTATGGGAAAGTGGTGACGCAGTAGCCCGTGATTACAATACTTTTCTTACGGCCTTTAAAGCTACATTTGAACCTAAAGGCAGGGAGAAGAACGCTGCCAAAGCCCTTATGCGAATCAAGCAAGGCACTCGTTCTGTAGCCGATTATGCTATAGAGTTCAGGACATTAGCGTCTGAGGTTGATTGGACCAATAGCGGTCTGGTGGCTGCTTTCTCTGAAGGTTTAGCTGAGAATATACACGATGAGACTGCAGCTAGAGACCTTCCGGTTAGTCTTAATGAGTTTATTGCTTACATGATAGACATTGACAACCGGCTCAGAGAGAGAGAGAAAAACAAACAACGTAACAGACGCTCTAATTTGTCCATAGCTCCTCGTTTCTCTAACCCAGTGGTGAGTAGCCAAACGCCTCTTCCTGAACCTGAACCCATGCAATTGGGTAGTGCTAAACTCACTGAGGCAGAGAGACAACACAGACGTAACGAGGGGTTATGTATGTATTGTGGCAAGAAGGGGCATCTAAGGTCATCATGCCCGGTTCGGCCGGAAAACTTGCACACCTAAGGCACGTACGGGGACCGACCTTAGGTGTGATGTATATGTCCCCTAAATTGACTAAGAACCGTTTCCTTATCAGAGTAACCTTATCTTTCGAGAACACTACTGTTCAATGTGAGGCTATGATTGACTCTGGGGCAGCGGAGAATTTCCTAGACAAAGAATTCTCTGCAAAACATCTCCTGCCCTTAAGACATAAAGAAAAACCTATAGCAGTCGAGGCCATTGATGGGAGGCCTCTTACCCAGCCTTTCATCACACACGAAACTCTGCCAATCACTGTTTCAGTGGGTGTTCTCCATTCTGAAGAAATGACCTTTCAAATTATCTCTTCACCTACAGTTCCGATAATACTCGGTTTCCCTTGGCTCCTTAAACACAATCCACGTTTGGATTGGATTGAAGGAGAGATTGTGAGTTGGGGTGAGAGATGCAAAGGTGTCTGCTTTAAACAAATCCCACAACCTATTGGCACCATTAATGTTCCTGTTACACCTCCTTTGACCACACAAATTCCACAACAGTATATGGATTTGAAAGAGGTATTTAACAAGGTCCAGTCAGAAGGGTTACCTCCTCATAGACCTTATGACTGTACTATAAATTTATTACCAGGGACTATGCCTCCCAAGGGAGGAATCTATGCCTTGTCCCCCCAGGAAAATCTTTGTTTAGAGGAATACATTAAGGAGGCTCTCAGAAAGGGTCATATCCGTAGGTCCTCCTCACCAGCCGGGGCTGGCTTCTTTTTTGTCTCTAAAAAAGAAGGAGACCTACGCCCTTGTATTGATTATAGGGGTTTGAATAGGATTACCATCAAAAACGCCTACCCTATTCCCCTTATATCAGAGCTATTTGACAGATTGAAGGGAGCTCGAGTATTTACCAAGCTCGATCTCCGAAGTGCATACAATCTAGTCAGGATTAAGGACGGTCACGAATGGAAGACCGCATTTAACACCAGAATGGGACATTACGAATACCTGGTTATGCCGTTTGGTTTATGTAACGCTCCAGCGGTATTCCAGGATTTTATTAACGATGTCCTAAGAGAGTACCTTCACATGTTCGTTCTAGTGTATTTGGACGACATTCTCATCTATTCCCCAGACCTAGAGACACATCACGAACATGTGAGAATTGTACTGAAAACCCTGTTACAAAACAGCCTTTACTGTAAACTGGAGAAATGCCAGTTTGACCAAACGGAGATACAATTCCTTGGATACGTTATATCTCCGTCTGGTTTCCAGATGGATCCTCGTAAACTGGAGGCAGTCTTACAGTGGCCATTACCCAAGGGCCTTAAAGCTACTCAACGCTTTATAGGTTTTGCGAATTACTACCGCAAATTCATAAGGGGATTTTCCTCCGTGATTTCCCCTATAACCAATTTAACAAAAAAAGGAACAAATTGTATATCTTGGCCCAAAGAAGCAAGAGAGGCATTTGAACAATTAAAATTTTTATTTTCCTCAGCACCTGTCCTGACCCATCCTGATCCATCCAAACCATTTATCCTAGAGGTGGATGCATCAGAAACAGGAGTCGGAGCCATTCTGTCTCAAAGAGAAAGTCCTGATACGCCTTTACATCCCTGTGGATTTTACTCTCGCAAACTCACACCTGCAGAGAGGAATTACGACATAGGGAATAGGGAACTTTTGGCCATTGTACTTGCCCTTAAGGAATGGAGGCATCTCTTAGAAGGTTCCAAAGAGCCACTTTTGATCTTTACTGATCATAAGAATTTGGCTTATATTGGGGACGCTAAGAGACTGTCCTCTCGTCAGGCTAGGTGGTCATTGTTCCTCTCCCGATTCAATTTCGTAATTACGTACCGGCCTGGTACTAAAAACATCAAGGCAGATGCACTTTCTCGGCAGTTTGAGACAGATGAAGTACCAGAACAGGAAATATATCCTATTGTACCTCCTGAATGCCTCATTGCCACTACTGTTTCCGAAGTGTCTTCTCCACTCTTCTGTGCCATAATAGCAGATCAAACTCAGGCACCTGTGGGAAAACCTCCGGACAAACTGTATGTGTCACCTCAGTTTCAAAAGAAGATACTAGATTTGTTCCATGACAACCTCACAGCGGGCCATCCTGGAGTCCATAAAACTCTCTCAGCCGTCTCCAGGAGATTTTGGTGGCCTGCTCTCAGAAACGACATCAAAGATTATGTTGGGGCATGTCAAATATGTGCAGTTTCTAAAGTTCCTCCTAGGTCACCTCCTGGACTGTTACAACCACTGCCCATACCTAGTGCTCCCTGGACCCACTTGGCCATGGATTTCATTGTGGATCTACCCAGTTCAAGCGGGTTTAATACAGTCCTTATGGTTATTGATAGATTCACGAAGATGGCACATTTCGTCCCACTTAAGAAATTACCATCTGCTCAAGATCTTGTTCAAATATTCTTGAGAGAGATCTTTCGGTTGCACGGTGTACCCAAAAACATAGTATCTGACAGAGGTACCCAGTTTGTTTCTAGGTTTTGGCGTTCCTTTTGCAAACAATTGGGCATCGAACTCTCCTTTTCATCAGCATATCACCCTCAAACAAATGGAGCAGCAGAGAGGGCGAATCAGTCTTTAGAAGCCTATTTACGTTGCTTTATAAATGCCAATCAATCTAACTGGTATGAGCTCTTACCCATGGCTGAGTTCGCCAGAAACAACGCCACTCATGAATCTTCTAATCACAGTCCATTCTTTGTTAATCAGGGTTATCACCCCGCTGTTTTACCTTCTGCATTCTCAGACACAGAAATCCCCGCTTTGGACACCCGTTTAGAATCGATTCATGATACCTGGGATGCCGTCCATTCAGCTCTGCAAAAAGCCTCATTCCGAGCAAAGGTCCAAGCTGACAAGAAACGGGGCGCTAATCCTGTCTATCTTCCAGGTGACAGGGTGTGGCTCTCCACGAGACATATCAAGCTTAAGGTCCCATCCATGAAATTTGCCCCTCGGTACATTGGTCCCTTTCGAGTTACCCAACGTATTAATCCAGTGACCTATTCTTTGGCACTACCGGCTCATATGAGAATAGCGAATACTTTCCATGTGTCTCTACTCAAGCCCCTTACTTGCAATCGCTACACCAGGGTATCCACTCCTCCTCCGCCCTTGGTAGTGGGTGATCAAGAAGAATACGAAGTCCATTCTATCATGGACTCCAAATTATCCAGAGGTGTCTTGTCCTATCTCATTGACTGGAAGGGTTATGGTCCCGAGGAACGTTGTTGGGTTCCTGCTGACCGGGTCCATGCGCCCCGTCTTATCCGGTCGTTTCACAACCGCTTTCCTCTTAAGCCGGGTCCTTCCCGCCCGGTGCGCGGTCTTCGAGTGGGGGGTACTGTTGCGGTCGCCGGCCCGCCGAGCCTCACGGTCGTGCCCGACCGGCACGACCGCTCCGACTACACGAGCTTACCTGCTCGTCGGCGAGCCGGGAACCGCGCACATAGTTCTTCAGGGCATCGCGCCCGGATCCAAGATGGCGCCGACCGCGTGGTCGCGTCTATTACCAGCCCCGCCCCCGAGAATTATACCAACGTGTGCGTGACGTCACGACGTCAACGCACACGCACGTTTTGGGGTCAGAGGTCGCCCTCTGACCAATCATAGCCTAGAGAGGGGTATTTAAACCCCTAGCTTTCCCCATTACTTTGCCATGTCGTGGTTTCAGTTTCCTGGTTTCCTGAAAGTGCTATTCTCGTGTTTCTGATTTCCTGGTATCCTGATCCTTGGCGTTTCCCTGGTTATTCTGATCTCTGGTTTCCCTGACTTGGCTTGTTTAATCGGTATTGAGTATTTTCTGGCTTCCTTGACCTCGGCTTTCCCTTTGACCATTCTCTGTCTCTAGCGTATTAGTCCGGCCATTCTAAGGACCGGTTTACGCTCTTTCCTATTATTTTTCCGTTTCTTACTTATGTATATGTTTACATAGTTTCTGCGTGCTGGACCACATTACTAGTCGTGACACTTTATATTTGCTGAGGAACCAACAGCTGAACACCTGTTAACACAGGTTTTTATATTTACACTGAACAAAATTATAAATGCAAAACTTTTATTTTTGCCCCCATTTTTCATGAGCTAAACTCAAAGATCTAAGACTTTTTCTATGTACACAAAGACTTATTTTTCTCAAATATTTTTCACAAATCTGTCTAAATCTGTGTTAGTGAGCACTTTTCCATTGCCGAGATAATCCATCCACTTCACAAGTGTGGCATACCAAGATGCTGATTAGACAGCATGATTATTGCACAGGTGTGCCTTAAGCTGGCCACAATGAAACACCACTCTAAAATGTGCAGTTTACCGTATTGGCGGAGTCCGTGGGTGTACGGATGGGTCCGAAAACCAGTCAGTATTTGGTGTGACCACCAGTTGCCTCATGCAGTGCAACACATCGCCTTCACACAGAGTTGATCAAGTTGTTGATTGTGGCCTGTGGAATGTTGGTCCACTCCTCTTCATTGGCTGTGCAAAGTTGCTGGATATTGGCAGGACCTGGAACAAAGCTGTTGTGTACGCCGATCCAGAGCATCCCAAACATGCTCAATGGGTGACATGTCCGGTGAGTATGCTGGCCATGAAAGAACTGGGATGTTTTCAGCTTCCAGGAATAGTGTACAGATACTTGCAACATGGGGCCGTGCATTATCATACTGAAACATGAGGTGATGGTCATGGCTGAATGGCACAACAATGGGCCTCAGGATCTCGTTACGATATCTCTGTGCATTCAAAATGCCATCAATAAAATGCACCTGTGTTCATTGTCCATAACATATGCCTGCTCATACCATAACCCCACCGCCACCATGGACCTCTTGATCCACAATGTTGACATCAGCAAACCGCTTACCCACACGATGCCATACAAGCTGTCTGCCATCTGCCCTGTACAGTGAAAACCGGGATTCATCCATGAAGAGAACACCTCTCCAAAGTGCCAGACACCATTGAATGTGAACATTTGCCCACACAAGTCGGTTACAACACTGAACTGCAGTCAGGTGTGTAAAATCTTCTTTGTTTCCTTCTTTTCTTCTGTGATTGATATATATACGTCTTTAGTATATATAGTCTTGGGCCAAAAGCTCGCCACATTAATATACATCTATATTAATGAAAAGTACTAATATGCAATTTGACTTACGGTTTCTTCAGGTTTATTCTTAGTTACTGATAGATAATAAAACAACAAAGGATGTTACACGATAATGGATGTTCAACAGCAGATGGTAATTGCTGGACTCCTGAAGGGAGAGTTACATCGTTGTACAGGAAAGGGAGCCAAGAGATCTCGTGTCCCTTTGTTCAGTTAACTATATAGATGTGCCCATACTGACGTCAGAGTGTAACTCTAGCCATATAAGGACAAAAACCCCAAATCCACATTCCAGACTTCTCAGACAAAGAAAGCCATGTGACTTAGACCATCTGTTACTTATCTCAATCCACACATCCATATATAATCAATAGAAACATAGAATATGCAATATTCTACAGGTCGAGACCCCGATGAGGATGACGAGCATGCAGATGAGCTTCCCTGAGACAGTGTCTGACAGTTTGTGCAGAAATTCTTTGGTTATGCAAACCGATTGCTACAGCAGCTGTCCGGGTGACTTGTCTCAGACGATCTTGCAATTGAAGAAGCTGGATGTGGAGGTCCTGGGCTGGTGTGGTTACACGTGGTCTGCAGTTGTGAGGCCGGTTGTATGTACTGCCAAATTCTCTGAAATGCCTTTGGAGATGGCTTATGGTAGAGAAATTAACATTCAATTTACAGGCAACAGCTCTGCTGGACATTCCTGCAGTCAGCATGCCAATTGCACGCTCCCTCAAAATTTGTGGCATTGTGCTGTGGGATAAAATTGCCCATTTTAGAGTGGCCTTTTATTGTGGCCAGCCTAAGGCACACCTTTGCAATAATCATGCTGTCTAATCAGCATCTTGATATGCCACACCTGTGAGGTAGATGGATTATCTCGGCAAAGGAGAAGTGCTCACTAACACAGATTTAGACAGATTTGTGAACAATATTTGAGAGAAATAGGCCTTTTGTGTACATAGAAAAAGTCTTAGATCTTTGAGTTAAGCTCATGAAAAATGGGGGCAAAAACAAAAGTGTTGCGTTTATAATTTTGTTCAGTGTATGTTGTCAAACCGTGTGAGTTACTATCATGTTTGTTACTAGACAGGGAGCCCTTGATATTTATGCTGAAGATCATCCCTGTAATTCTGAAATGTTTAGCTGTGCTTTGCAAGCAAACCTTTCCATGACCATAAATGTAGAAAATAAGTAGAAATTCTATTTATTATAGGAAGCATTGTCTAAAAGAATGGGTGGTATACATTAACATAAGAGGATGCTGTGGTGTCCCAGGGGTGACTGGAACATGCTCACTACAGAAAAACTCTGTACTCACTATCAGGCACACAAACACACACAAGCTCACTCACTATCAGCCACACACAAGCTCACTCACTATCAGCCACACACACACAAGCTTACTCACTATCAGGCACACACACACAAGCTCACTCACTATCAGACACATGCACACACACACACACCCACACAAGCTTACTCACTATCAGGCACACACACACACACACATACACATACAAGCTTACTATCAGGCACACACACACACACAAGCTCACTCACTATCAGGCACACACACACATACACATACACACTGTCATGGGCTGTAGCCTACCTGTCACAGAAGGCTGTGGGAGACTAGGTGCACTGGGAGGCAAAGTCTGTCCTCTTCCTTCCGGCAAGGTCAGCAGTGTGAGTGCGGGAGCAGAGAATGTGAGGGGCGGAGCTTGCGTATAGAGGTATTGAGCATAGAGGCACCAAACTGCTGGGGATTCGGAAGGAAACCTCACAGTGCTTCCTCCAGCCCCCAGCACCTCCCTCCTTCTTTCCCTAGGACTGAACTGTCAGTCTGAGGGAAAATTGTGAGGAGGGAACATGTTGAAAAATTCAGGTGGGGGGGAGGGCAAGTGCTCCCTCTTGCCCCCCATTCTGATGCCCATGGCTGCAAATGGTGTACAATAAGTGGAAGAGGCAAGGGTTTGATTGAACATCCCTGCCCTTTTGGCTGCTCACTGCATGCTGCTCAAGAGATCCCTGACTAACCAAGCAGAACATGCAGATCCTCTATTATGATCCTGCTTATCCATACTACAGTATTGGTTAATAAGGGGTTTAAGAGACACATACAGGGTTGAGACACACACAAGGAGTAAGGGGAATAAAAAGACACAGATGGGATAATGGAAGGTTAAGAAACTCATATAGGAGTGGGGGGGGGGCAAGATACACACAAGAGGGCAGAAAGGTTTAGAGAAACACAAGGGGTAAAGGGGTTTAAGAGAAACACAAAGCTTAAGGAGCTGGGTGAATATACAAGATACACCCATTGAGATCAGGGGGATTGCTAAGGGAAATGGAACAGCACAAAACAAATTACAATTCCAGGTAGAGTTCAAACCCGCAATGCCACAAGTAACCTAGGTACACCTCAGGAGGAATTGGAAAGATCTAGACAACATGTAATCAGACAATTTTGCTCAGATTCTGTTGCATTTATCCAGCATATAGTCAATACTTGTTGTTATATTAAAATGTTTTAACTTCATTTCATCTAGAATATTTTAACAATAAGAAAAAAAGAAAATGTTTTTTATGACTATATACCTTAAGAACTAATTACTGGCCCATGTAGGATTCATAACATGCTTACACGTGCTGACACCAACGTATACGGTATGGTATTCCACAAGGTACTCAGCACAATTTCTACATTTAAACTTTGGGTCAGTGCACACTCATATGAGACCAAATGCAAATTAATGGTGATAATGATTCATTTTTGAAGCACAATAAATCAAATGATCTATCTTGAGAGCATATTATGAATGGAAGCAGGTGCTCTTTTACAATTCTGCAAAGAGGTGGCTGCAGCCGGGTAAATATTTTTATTTTTATAGTCTTTATTTTTTATGATATATTCTGCATTATGTACAACAGATATATGATGGCATGCTGGCAAGTTATTGTGACGGTTTTAGGGTTGCTGAACCTTCTGACATTACATAACCTTCATCTTTCAGCACATCATTGCCTAAATTTGTTACCAGTGCTCAACCGGGGATTATCACAGACTACTTTGTCTAGTCCAGTGTAGGACTTCAATAACGGACCTTCTGATGTCCTACGTTGCTATTAAGTTCAGTTCATCTCTCTGGAGTAAGACCTGAGATTAATCTAAAGAAATCTCTTGTCTACTTCATTAAGTTCTAAAACAGTTTCCTAGACATATTGTCTAAATCTCCAATCCTGATAATGATCCTCATCTTTACGTCTTGCATTTCAATCTTTCAGCCACACTACATTTTTTTAAGGCTCTATCAAATGAAGTATGTATTTCCATTTTAATTAGAAACTATAATCTACACCAGGTCATCATCAGTACAAGAAAACAGGAAAGTGAGACAGGAACAAGCTGTATCATAAGAAACTCTAGCTGGGTACAAGCTGTATCAGTCTGGGTTTTATATCTAACTAAAGTTCTTCGGCTTGTACTTACAGTTATATTTCATTGGAGACAAAAAAAATGATACATTTGTACAAACTAAAGGAAACTTGCTAATTATCATAAAAAGCAGCTAGTACAACTGTCTGTTTAGTTTAAGCCTCAAACTATGAACTGTTTACTCATAAGTTTTAGTTTAATCTTCTCATAAAGGCTGAATAAATAACATAATCTCACTAAAATGTGTTTTAACCTAATGTGAAGAATTTCATAAATGACAGAATGATTGTATCAGCATTTCCCATTGGTTCCTTGAGGGAGTAAGAGATTGATAACTTAATTCAATTTACAGTGGGAATTAAAAATAATTCCAGCTCTGCCAAAAGTTTGTTCCTGTTTGAGTTAAAGATTTCGTTTGTTAATGTGAAATCGAATAGACACAGCCAATGTTCTGCAGAACATAGCAAAGAACGGGTTGTAATAATGGAAGGTTAGGAGTGAACCATATTCTTATTGCTACATTAACTAATTATTTAACTGCATCATCAATCTGCCAAGAGGCAAATTCTTAAATTGTAATTAACTTTAAAAAATGAATAGAAGTAACCAGGACTCAATGATAAGCAGGTATGCAGCAATATGGGTGCATCCCCAAATTCTACACCATATAACAAGTCAAAGTCACTTGTTTCCTCAGCCCCTGTTTCACAGTGAGTGGGTATTTAAATGTGGGAGGTTAATAGGTGAGTGAAATTGGGCATTGATGTATAAATGTGAATGCATGTGACCCCTTACTTAGCAGAAGGACCTACATATCAATATATGGGTCAGCGTTCCACAATTCCTTGGCCTATAAACGTGTTGATTTCCAACTCATTTAAAATATTAACCCCTTAAAGACACATGATGGAAATATTCCGTCATGATTCCCTTTTATTCCAGAAGTTGTGTCCTTAAGGGGTTAAAGAAAAAAAAAAGAAGGAAGGGGAATGGTTAGTGTAGGACCCACCTAAGAGGTTTGCCTTAATGTGGCAGGTGGGCATTCCCTCTAACTAAATAACCTCCATTTGTTTAAATATACATAGGAATTTGGGAAGAGCGCAGGTAACTTTTTTTCTTTGGTTTTTACTGTATGTATTGGGGCTGATGTGTACTATGGCTGTTGTTGCAGCTCAAGAGTAGTGGGTGTTTGAGCGGAGGACTTGTTTTTTTGTATTAGTATTCATTTAAAATATTGCAAGAGTAATGCAATATCCTTATTGCACTAATTAATAGCAACAAACTTTTAGAAATTTCAATAGGGAAAGAGTGACCCTTTTATTTAAGGGGTTTGATTGGGGATGCTGCTGTTCTGAGAAATTTAAGGTGACTTACTAATACTATATACAGAAATAAGGTATACAAATTATACCAAACATGCTGTTTTTGCTCTAAATTACATCTTATTGTATAAATTAGTATTAGTAAGTCTTAATCAATAGAGAAAACTACCTCAATAAAGAGATAGAAAGTGTTTCTTTACAGTGCCCAAAATGTAAAAGCTGCTCAACACTAAAAGTGGAATACCCCTTACCCACAATAAAAAACAAATATACAGAAATAAGGTATACAAATTATACCAAACAAGTGGAGCGCTCTAAACAGTAGAGGGGTTTACTCACCCCTTTGGTACAGTGACAGTCTTGAAAAACTTGAATGTACATATAAAAGGAAACAAAAACAAGAAAAACCAAAATATAGTGCAGATGTTCCAAAAATGGATAATTGGTAGTAAGTAATGACTGAAACCACTCACATGGACAGGAGCCTATATGGTATTGGCTCCGTAAAAGGATCCTTTATTCTTTTAGGGCAGCAACACACCCCTTTATCCAAGGTAATGTCCCTCCAGGAGTATACAACGAGAAGAAAAGCAGAAAAACAGCTGTGTAGAATTGCACATACTATAATGGTATTTTGAAATATAAATAGTTGTGCTCACCTTCTGCAGAGCCCTGAAATCCCGGCTCTGAGGTTGATAAACAATGTGCTACTTTAGAGGGGGAATAGCACTCTCCCCAATGGAGTTCCTGATGGCTAGAAAGGACTTTGGACTAAAGTATAAAATAGTAAATAACATTTATTGTATTAAAAACAAAATAAATGGTTACTTAGAAAGTAAAAAGATCCAATAAAAGTCCAATAAAAAGTCCAGAATAATCAGCTAAACTCGTTTCACTCTATGAGCTTCCTCAGTAGGCAGCTCCAGAGTGCTCCACTTGTTTGGTATAATTTGTATACCTTATTTCTGTATATTTGTTTTTTATTGTGGGTAAGGGGTATTCCACTTTTAGTGTTGAGCAGCTTTTACATTTTGGGCACTGTAAAGAAACACTTTCTATCTCTTTATTGAGGTAGTTTTCTCTATTGATTAAGACTTACTAATACTAATTTATACAATAAGATGTAATTTAGAGCAAAAACAGCATGTTTGGTATAATTTGTATACCTTATTTCTGTATATAGTATTAGTAAGTCACCTTAAATTTCTCAAAACAGCAGCATCCCCAATCAAACTCCTTAAATAAAAGGGTCACTCTTTCCCTATTGAAATTTCTAAAAGTTTGTTGCTATTAAAATGATTTCAAAATTATAAAGAGGGACACTTTAGTTTTAGGGGTATGAGTGGGAGTGTGGTCAGGGTGGTCAGGTCTCTCCTCCCCTGACACTAAATTTTTAGGTGACTTATTAAAATGTATGCATCTCATATCAAAATGCGGTTATATCCAATATAGGGCCATTGGAAGAGCTATATCATTACTTGAGACAGCTGGTGGCGGAAATACTACCGAGGCTTGCAAGAAAACTAACCTTTGATCGGGCTTATCCCCTAACGCACCTCTCAATATCACTAAAGATGTTGTGGTCTGCTGTTCCACATTCCAAGATAAGGGCCATATCATGGCAGCTATTCGAGATAATACACCTTATCCATTAAAAAAAAAAAAAGTCACACCTCACATTCTATCATAACCTGACAAGATCCATGCTCCAGTGGTGTTGAACTTTTAAGCCACTGACAACTCGGCTAAAGGAATCCAGAGTGGCCTATAAATGGAGTTCTCCAAGATCCCTTCTGGTAAGTCGGCAGGGGACTGTACATTGGCTCTCCAACATCACTGAGGCTTCACCCTTCTTACAAGCATTGGGAATACCCGTACTGCTTCCTGCGGTGGCTGAGCCCCACACTGCCCCTACATGGCGTCTTACTGAGTAGTTCCTTTTGTTCCAAGAGGACGAGTAGAGATCCAAATGGGAATATGAATGGTGAAGTGCCGGACAATCTCCAAGCATCACTTGGATACCCCGTACTGTTTCTCTATAATGTTGATTTCCTTTTTTAATATTGTTGTTATGCTTCATTAACATACTGCTCTCAGTATAAATGAGTTTTGCTATTCGGGACACCTCACAGAAACCGTTCTACAGAGCATAGTTTATGCTTGTCCCATGCATTATTTACTTAGTGCCAACCAACCTTGATTAGGGGTACTCTAAGCAACCATGAGTCAGTGGCGGATCCAGAGCCTGATCTCGGGAGGGGCACTTGTAGATTATTTAAAAAAATAATCCTGGCACAATAACCACTACAGCTCAGTGTAGTAGTTATGGTGCCAGTAGTGCCAGGATCCCACCCCAGAGTAAATAGTCATACCGTTTAAGAACAGTTTGACAACTTACCTGGGGTCTGCTGGGATATAGGGCATAGGAGAAGTGGTGTGTGTTAGGGGTGAAGTGTGTGTGAAAGGTGCAGTGTGTGTGTGAGCGGTGAAGTGAGTGTGAGTGCGTAAGGGTGACAGTGTGTGTATGGGGGCACTGTATGTATGTGTGGGGCAGTGTGTGTATGGGGGGCACTGTGTGTATGGGGGGGTTGTGTGTGTGTGTGTTTGGGGCAATGTGTGTATGGGGGCAGCAGTTTGTGTAGGGCACTGTGTGTGTATGGGTGTGCAGTGTGCGGGGCAGTATGTGTATGGGGCAGTGTTTGTGGGAAGTGTGTGCATGGGGACAGTGTTTGTGGGACAGTGTTGTATGGGGACAGTGTTTGTGGGACAGTGTTGTATGGGGACAGTGTTGTATGGGGACAGTGTGTGTATGGGGGCAGTGTGTGTATGTGGACAGTGTGTGTATGGGGTCAGTGTGTGTAGTGTTTGTATGTGGGGCAGTGTTTGTGGGTCAGTGTGTGTAAGGGGGAAGTGTGTGTAGTGTGTATGGGGCAGTGTTTGTGGGGCAGTGTGTGTGTATGGGGACAGTGTGTGCATGGGGACAGTGTGTGTATGGGGACAGTGTGTGTATGGGGTCAGTGTGTGTATGGGGTCAGTGTGTGTATGGGGTCAGTGTGTATGGGGTCAGTGTGTGTAGTGTGTGTATGTGGGGTAGTGTGTGTATGTGGGGCAGTGTGTGTAGTGTTTGTAGTGTGTGTATGGGGGCAGTGTGTGTATGGGGGCAGTGTGTGTATGGGGGCAGTGTGTGTATGGGGTCAGTGTGTGTATGGGGTCAGTGTGTGTATGGGGTCAGTGTGTGTATGGGGTCAGTGTGTATGGGGTCAGTGTGTGTAGTGTGTGTATGTGGGGTAGTGTGTGTATGTGGGGCAGTGTGTGTAGTGTTTGTAGTGTGTGTATGGGGGCAGTGTGTGTATGGGGGCAGTGTGTGTATGGGGGCAGTGTGTGTATGGGGGCAGTGTGTGTATGGGGTCAGTGTGTGTATGGGATCAGTGTGTGTATGGGGTCAGTGTGTGTATGGGGTCAGTGTGTGTAGTGTTTGTAGTGTGTGTAGTGTTTGTAGTGTGTGTAGTGTTTGTAGTGTGTGTATGGGGGCAGTGTGTGTATGGGGGCAGTGTGTGTAGTGTTTGTAGTGTGTGTATGGGGGCAGTGTGTGTAGTGTGTGTATGGGGCAGTGTGTATGTATGGGGCAGTGTGTATGGGGGGGAGGGGAGGAGGGAAGGGGGGCTTTTTTAATAAAAAAAACAAAAAATGTATTTAAGAAAATATATTTATGCCCCCCCTCCCTTCTTACCTTTATTGAGGAGGAGGGGGGGCATTTCTGGATCCCTGGTGGTCCCAGTGGGGAATCCCTGGTGGTCCAGTGGTTCCAGTGAACTCTAGCCCGCGCTCCACGGCTAGAGTTCACTCTCGCGAGATTTGGAGCGTTGCCGTGGTTACCGCGGCAACGCTCCAAATCTCGCGAGAGGAGGACCCGGAGGAGCTGCTGGTAACAGCTCCCGGGTCCTCTCTCCCTCCCCTGCCGGCTGTCAGCACAGTGCCTGCGGACCGGGGAGGGAGATCACTGATCACTCTCCCCGATCCGCAGGCACATTGCAGGGCTGGCGCTTGGGCAATGCCAGCCCTGCACTAGCCGGCAGGGGGAATCTCGGGGGGGGCAATTGCCCCGTTGCCCCCCCCCCTGGATCCGCCAATGCCATGAGTTCATATGGCAGTCCTTCTGTCAAGCACGGTTATCTGTTATATAGTTACATACTATCTTATATACACCACACCTTTATTTTTTATAATTTTTCATGGCGAATATGGTATGTCACTCTTCTTTTGAATGACCTTTCTTTTACTATACTCATGGTCACCCAGGACTTTCACTCTGGTTTAACCTGTTTATCCTGACAGCAGGAAAGTACTTATCGGCATGTATAATGGTAGTCTCTTGGGTTCCACTTCGACACGCTCTTACATGCTCACCTCCAGTTAATTTTTCCTGTACTCTCCATATTTCCATTTACAATTTAAAATTAGATTATTCATAACCACCATATTATATGCTATATGTATCCCACGATAAGTTGAATTCACCTGAAATTAACTACAAATGTTACAAACATCATATATTACTTTGCTTAATGCCATCTCTTGGATACTGTGATATTCCCATGTATGCCTGACTTCATCATAACTTGTACTGGGCGACATCTATATTTATGCCTCTTATATTGCTGCAATCTGATATTGTTTTATATTTGTCTGCCCATGCTTAAATCTCAATAAAAAAATAGAACGACAAAAAAATTATTTATGCAGCTAAATTTTAATTCAGGATATGAACTCCACATCTTATTTACACAGACTGATTTCTAAGGACACTTATTGTAGTTTAAGAGTTAAAGACAGTGAGTTTTATTTCTGTGGAGCTCTGTTATACACACAGATACACAAACAATATGGAACTCACAGAAAAGAGGGACATTAGGATATAAAATACGAAAAGATGGATTTGGGCTTAAACAGGAACTGTCTCTCCTAAATAGAGACACTTGGGTATATGTTATACCCATATTTATCTGAATACCAATTAAATGTAATTCCAGTTTCACAGTATGTGAGCATGGTGATGCTTGATATTTTTTTTTCAGTTAAAATATAGGTTTTTGGTTAAATATATTTCATCAGCATATAAAATCAATTAAATTACTGGATATTATGGTTTCAACATGTATGAAGAAAAATTTACCCAGAAAACCATACCCGGAGATATCAAAGTTACTGGAAGGCTGTTAAGTCGAGAATAATGTTATTTTTACATTTTCTCCATTTGTAATTTTTCCCTATAAATAGTCAGTTATTATTATTATTATTATTTTTTTTTTAATTTCAGACATTACCAGCCAAGAGATTTTCTAATACATCATTGTATAGGGCTTTGGTAAAAAGTCATCATCAATTTAGTATTTTCTCTTCCTATCTCCTGACTTCTTTCCATAACCCCTATCTCTCCTCCTTCCCTCTCTCCTCCATCCTCCCCTCCACCCCTCTCTCCCCTCCCCCTCATATCTCTCCTCTCTTGCCCTCCTCTACTTCTCCCCGAATTCCCCACCTCTTTGTATTAGGGGGCTACCCTTCGGTCCTATGAGAGTCCATCACTATTCACTCTCTCCCTTGTTGGGAGGTAGTGGTCAGGGGTGGTGGGGGGTAAGATTAGGGGAGGAAAATCTCTTGCTGCATTCATTCATCTATCACTCACACATTAAACTTTCACATTAACTTGGTACAGTGGTGACTTTCATCTTCATCCCATCTAACTTATGGAAGTATATATTGTATAGGTAGCTATTTCTATGGTAAGTTATTTTTTTCCTCCTGTTCTAATAATTCTAACCAGGTAAACCAGAAATTATTCTCTTTACTGTTGCTTCGACTTTTGTTTACTCCAATTTCCATTCTTATCTGAAATTTTACTTGTTGTATGAACTTTGCTTTGGAGAATTCATCTGTCTTTTTCCAGTTTCTCGCTATAATTATTTTTTACGCTATCAGACAATGAATTGTCAATATCTGCTTTCTTTTAATTAAAGCGGGCCATCTAAAGTGAAGCAACATCGTGTCTGGGCTAGTCTCTATTCTGATATTGTCCAGTTTGAATAACAAAGTGCTCACCCAGCTCCACAAGGAAGTTACTTTTTTACATTTCCACCATATGTGAAGATAATCTCCTCTTGATTCGCCACATCTCCAACATAGGTGGTCATTGTCTGTTGAGATTCTAAACAATCTTGTAGGTACCAAGTACCATTTATTTATCACCTTGTAATGGGTTTCTAATAAATGTATACTGTGCACATATTTGTTCACCTTAGCTAACGCCCCATACCAAATATCTATATCTATATTTATATGCAGAAGTTTTTCCCAACTTTTAATTGCTGTTGGGTGATGTTCAGACACCTTAGTATCAAGTATTCTAATACTTTTTGAGAATAATTTCCTTGTTTCATTATTATCAAAAGTTGCTTTTATTGCATTGTACATATTCCCTTGATTCATAAATTTGTGTTTATTTAGGTAGCTGTTTACCCTTATATATGAAAAAGCTTCCTGTGGCGAAAGAGACGCTTCATTTTTTAGTGTTCTAAATGGTTTCACCTTGTCATCTTTGTAAATATTTTCTATTGTGATAATATTTCCTTCTTTCCATTTTTTTAAGGAAATATTAGGTATTTCTCTTTCAAGATGCTCAATACTTTGGAATCCAAAAATTTTGTTTTGTATATCTAATTTCTTTTTTAATTTTTCCCACATGGGGAGTAAGTGTCTCAACACATAGGAAGAAGAGCAATCACATATTTTATTATTCCATATTATATTAGCTAACTTCTTGGTTTGACACATTTCAGCTTCTAGCCAGAACCAACCCTCTTTAAGTATGGATTCTTTCTGCAGTAATGTTATATGATGAATTAT
The DNA here is from genome assembly GCF_036172605.1 of Pelobates fuscus. Classification (NCBI taxonomy): domain Eukaryota; kingdom Metazoa; phylum Chordata; class Amphibia; order Anura; family Pelobatidae; genus Pelobates; species Pelobates fuscus. The sequence goes on along the minus strand of NC_086318.1, from coordinate 335,148,901 downwards.
CCCAGCCTCATAATATTTTTCTATATTTGGGTAACTAAGCCCACCTTTGCTAGTATGATTACATAAGGTGTCTGTTTTTAACCTGGGTTTTTTGCCTCTCCATACAAAATTGGAAAAAGTTGATTTTATCATTTTTATCCATGGGGGAGGGATTGTTAGCGGCAACATTCTGAACATATATATCCATTTGGGGAGAACATAGGACCTTAAGGTGTTAATTCTGCCCCACCATGATATTTCTAGTTGGCGCCAATCCTTTAAATCTTTATTAGTTCGTTTTAGGAGGTGTAAGAAATTTATTTCCATTAGTCTATCTATATGCTTCGTTATTCTAATCCCCAAATATACAAATTCTTCTGGTTGTAGAAAACCATATTTAGTTTGGTATTCCTTTATTGTGCTTACTCCGACATTTTTATACAGAGCAATCGATTTGGTCATATTTATTTTATAATTTGAAATGGTGCTGTACAATTCAATTTCTGCCATTATTTGGGGTAAGGAGCTCTCTAAATCCTTGACATATAGGAGGGTATCATCTGCGTATAGTGATATTTTTAAATCGCCCTTAACTGTGTTAAGGCCTTTTATTAATTGATTTTGTCTTATTTTTAAAGCAAAAATCTCCATAGTAATAATGTATAGGATTGGAGACAGGGGACATCCCTGCCTCGTTCCGTTTTCTAAACCAAACCAGGAAGAACATATATTTTGACCTACCGATCTTGCTGATGGGTTGGCATATAAAGCTCTGATCGCATCCAGCATCCACCCAGAGATATTGAATGCTTCTAAGGCCCTAAATATGAATCCCCAACTGACCCTGTCAAACGCTTTCTCTGCGTCTAAGGACAGGATCAGGAGGGGATCCCCGCTTTTGTTCGACATGTCCATTGCATCTATTAGCCTCCTCACGTTATTACCCGAGTTTCTCCCAGGGATGAATCCACTTTGATCTGGGTTAATTATATCCTCCAATATTGTTTTTAATCTCTTAGCTAAGATTGATGCAAACAGCTTAACATCCACATTTATTAAGGAAATTGGTCTATAGTTTATTACTTCAGTTGGTATTTTACCTGGTTTTAGTATTGGCAGGACATTTGCTTTCAGCATTTCTTGTGGGAACGCTCCCTTTTTTATGGCCTCGTTGAAAGTCTTAGTTAATGGATCTGCAATTATATCCTTCATATCTTTGTAAAACCTATTACTAAATCCATCTGGTCCTGGAGTTTTATATTGTGCCAATTTATTTATTTGTTCTAATACCTCTTCTTTTGTGATGTCTTTGTTTAGGTTTTTTCTTTGTTCTATGGATATTTTTGGGATTTTCACCCCCTTAAGATATTTTTCTATTTTCTCATTTGAATTATTTTTAGGTAAATTATACAGGGATTTGTAGAATTGATTAAAAGCTTCTCCTATTTCTTTAGGTGCTATGCATGTTTTCCCATCATATATGATTTTATCTATTCTATTATCTGCTTTCCTTTTTTTTAGTTGGTTTGTTAGTATTTTATCTGCTCTATTTTGCCGGTAATAATATTTAATTTTTAATTTAACCATTTTTTTTTCTATGTTTTCTAAGATTTTATTTTTTATAGTCTGTTTAATTTGTTCTATTCTGATTTGACCTTCTCTATTTGGGTTATCCTTATATTCTTTAATAATTTGATATAATTGAATATACCAGATAGCCAACCTCGATCCTTCTGATCTTTGAATATCTTTTTTAATCTTTATGCAGTGCCCTCTAATCGTTGCCTTATATGCGCACCATGTTGTTATATCTGATATCTCTAACGATTTATTTTCTATGAAAAAATATTTAGAGGTCTCTTTCAAAAATTCTTGATTTTCTTTTCTGTAAAGAATTGACTCGTCTAATTTCCAGGTTGTCCTTGAATGATTGATCTTCCCTTCTTTTAATGTCATTATGATACTGTTATGATCAGACCATATCATAGTTTTTATCTCTATTTGTTCAACTTTTTCTATTATTCTTGTGTCACCTATGAAAAAATCAATCAATCCTTGAGTATGAATTGTGAGGCCATGAATAAAAGGAATATTCTTTATTTATTGGGTTTCTTATTCTCCAAATGTCGTATAGGTCGTTCTTTTTAATAATGTTAGAGAAGGTTTTAATGTTCCTAAGTTTAGTTTTGTCTATGTTTGTATTGTTCTCTCTATGTGTGTCCATTTCTATATCCAACACACAATTAAAGTCTCCCCCCAATAATATACAACCCATAGCAATTTTATCTACTCGATCTAGGATTTGAGAAAGTAGTTTCATCGGATTAATATTAGGTAAATATATATTTACCAATGTATATAGATCACCATTAATTATACAAACTAAAATTAGGAACCTTCCTTCGACATCACTCTCCTGATGTTGTATTTCTACTTGTATATGTTTTGAGAACATGATTGCCACCCCTGCCCTTTTTTCCTCTTTTTTAGATGGAGTGAATACCAATGGAAAAAATTTCTTACACCACCCAATTTTCTCCTTAAGGATCCAATGTGTCTCCTGTATTAGTGCCACTTGAATATTTTCAGATACTAAATAATCTTTAAAAGCCCATTTTTTTTTGGTGTATTTAAACCCTGAATGTTAATTGAAATTAATTTCACCATTTAATAACTGATTAACCATCCTCTTTTTCTTCCCCGTTGCTTAACCCTGATCACCATGTCGTTCACCACTGTACCTAAGTCATTCGTTCTACACATACATTCTTCCATTTTATTGTCTTCTACTAAAATCTCTATATTGTTTAGAGATCTATTCTTACATTCGCTTAAGTTGCCTATTTATAGGCAATCTCTAAGTCCTATTAAGAACTCATGGGCGAAGTAATTTGGGCGTTATGGCGGTACAGATTAATTTATCTGCTCTACATTTATTATTTGATTTTCACATGTTCGGATTCTATGTGTATCTCCCTCTCCTCCTCCCTCCCCCCTCCCCTCTCCCCCCCCCCCCCCCCCCGTGTGTTTAAGGAGAGGGGAGAAGAAGAGAGGGAAGAAAAACAAAAAACAAAAAAAAACCATCATGCCTATTATTTCGTTGTGATCTACACTACTCTACTTCAATCCTCATAATCTAATCTGCTCTAAGTGTTTATTTGTATCACGCTTGTAAAATATTGTGCTTTAGTGCCTGTGTTCTCTGTTATGTTCTTTTATATGGTGCTTCTATTGTCCCTAACTATAATGCTCCCCTTATTATTTGCTCTTTTTATTTCTTAAACTCAGAGAGAGGTGTATATATATTGATTCCAGCTTCCCCTTATTTACAGTCTTATGTCTAACTCTAATCATGTCTTTTCTGCTCCGTGTTTATATTGTTATTCTCTGTTGTGTTTACTACTAGTGTACATACATGCAGTTATTATTATTATTATTATTGCCATTTATATAGCGCCGACAAAAAATCTTTTAATCACAGATAGTGTTGTCGCAAACCCGAAATTGTCGCGAACGCGAACTTCCGCAAATGTTCGCGAACCGGCGAACCGCGCGAACCGCCATTGACTTCAATGGGCAGGCAAATTTTAAAACCAACAGGGACTCTTTCTGGCCACAAAAGTGATGGAAAAGTTGTGGCATGCCGGAGGGGGATCCATGGCAAAACTCCCATGGAAAATTACACAGTTGATGCAGAGTCTGCTTTTAATCCATAAAGGGCAGCAATCACCTAACATTGACATCTGTCCTCAAAGCCCCTGATACACACTGACACCGAGCAGAATAGAGACTGTTCCCCGTCCTCAGAGACCATGATACACACTGACACAGAGCAGAATAGAGACTGTTACCCCTACATAGGGTCACTTGGCAGATATGGCGGGGTCGTGGGAGGGGGAGGATGACTTTCACCTCTTCCCCTGTTAGATTCCCGTTGTGCTGTGACATCACCCTTATACGCTGTGTAAAGCATACTATTTAATTTGATCAGCTAGGCCACTTGAGTTTTTATAGTTTTCACGCTGCTTGTAGTTTATATATGGTTCACAAAAATCAAACAAACGATAAAGTAAACATGTAAGGATTCAGAATATTCTTTCAAACCCTTACACATTGTGTGTACGTATTTTTTGTCTTAAGTTTGTGGCTTTAAAGAGGTTCACGTTGTTTCTATGATGTGCATAACATGTTCTTGTAAATGTTTGTTAAATTTTTCCTGGAATTGTAATTTTTCAATCGGAATAAAGATAGTCAAATCCCTGATACACACTGACACAGAGCAGAATAGGGACTGTTCCCCCTACATAGGGTCACTTGGCAGATATGGATTGACACCTATCCTAATGATCCCTGATACACACTGACACAGAGCAGAATAGAGACTGTTCCCCCTACATAGGGTCACTTGGCAGATATGGATTGACACCTGTCCTCAAAACCCCTGATACACACTGACACAGAGCAGAATAGGGACTGTTCCCCCTACATAGAGTCACTTGGCAGATATGGATTGACACCTGTCCTCAAAACCCCTGATACACACTGACACAGAGCAGAATAGGGACTGTTCCTCCTACATAGGGTCACTTGGCAGATATGGATTGACACCTGTCCTCAAAACCCCTGATACACACTGACACAGAGCAGAATAGGGACTGTTCCCCCTACATAGGGTCACTTGGCAGATAAGGATTGACACCTGTCCTCAAAACCCCTGATACACACTGACACAGAGCAGAATAGAGACTGTTCCCTGTCCACAGAGACCATGATACACACTGACACAGAGCAGAATAGAGACTGTTCCCCCTACATAGGGTCACTTGGCAGGTATGGATTGACACCTGTCCTCAAAGCCCCTGATACACACTGACACAGAGCAGAATAGAGACTGTTCCCTGTCCACAGAGACCATGATACACACTGACACAGAGCAGAATAGAGACTGTTCCCCGTCCACAGAGACCATGATACACACTGACACAGAGCAGAATAGAGACTGTTCACCGTCCACAGAGACCATGATACACACTGACACAGAGCAGAATAGAGACTGTTCCCCGTCCACAGAGACCATGATACACACTGACACAGAGCAGAATAGGGACTGTTCCCCCTACATAGGGTCACTTGGCAGATATGGATTAACACCTGTCCTCAAAGCCCCTGATACACACTGACACAGAGCAGAATAGAGACTGTTCCCTGTCCACAGAGTCCATGATACACACTGACACAGAGCAGAATAGAGACTGTTCCCCGTCCACAGAGACCATGATACACACTGACACAGAGCAGAATAGAGACTGTTCCCTGTCCACAGAGTCCATGATACACACTGACACAGAGCAGAATAGAGACTGTTCCCCGTCCACAGAGACCATGATACACACTGACACAGAGCAGAATAGGGACTGTTACCCCTACATAGGGTCACTTGGCAGGTATGGATTGACACCTGTCCTCAAAGCCCCTGATACACACTGACACAGAGCAGAATAGAGACTGTTCCCTGTCCACAGAGACCATGATACACACTGACACAGAGCAGAATAGAGACTGTTCACCGTCCACAGTGACCATGATACACACTGACACAGAGCAGAATAGAGACTGTTCCCCGTCCACAGAGACCATGATACACACTGACACAGAGCAGAATAGGGACTGTTCCCCCTACATAGGGTCACTTGGCAGGTATGGATTGACACCTGTCCTCAAAGCCCATGATACACACTGGGGGGAGCTACTGTCCTCCCCAACCCCTGCGCGGTGGGTGGGGGCCATAAATCACAATGGGGGGACCTACTGTTCTCCCCCTCTCGGCCCCCACCCCTGTGCGGTGGGTGGGGGCCATAAATCACAATGGGGGGGCCTACTTTCCTCCCCCCCGGCCCCCATCCCTGCGCGGTGGGTGGGGGGCATAAATCACAATGGGACGGACCTACTGATAGGAGTGGAGTATTGTTCATATCAGTTTAATACCTTCCGCGTCTCCTATCAGTGGACGTGTATATGGCAGCCATTTTAGGAACCGCACACCTGGGACCCGAGCAAGGTCACCTCGTTCAAGCTGCTCTGGTTCCTTGATGAGCCAGCTGCACGTGAGTTAACATGTCCCGTGGAGAAGCACTCTGTCCTGTAAAGCCTCACCACAAAAAAATTAAATAAATAACAGCACTCGGAGTGGTGAGTTTAGTAAATGTTCATATCAGTTTAATACCTTCCGCGTCTCCTATCAGTGGACATGTATATGGCAGCCATTTTAGGAACCGCACACCTGGGACCCGAGCAAGGTCACCTCTTTCAACAGGCGACATGATTTGGCCCTGTAAAACTATCCTGGATATTCTCTACAATTTCTATGGATATGGCATTGATTTATGTAACAGGGAGATGGAAGAAGATGCTTGGTCGGTCCTCTTACTTGAAATTTGGGGCACTGCGCGGGCAAGCTAATGTGCCACCAGATAGGAGTGGTGAGTTTAGTATTGTTCATATCAGTTTAATACCTTCCGCGTCTCCTATCAGTGGACATGTATATGGCAGCCATTTTAGGAACCGCACACCTGGGACCCGAGCAAGGTCACCTCTTTCAACAGGCGACATGATTTGGCCCTGTAAAACTATCCTGGATATTCTCTACAATTTCTATGGATATGGCATTGATTTATGTAACAGGGAGATGGAAGAAGATGCTTGGTCGGTCCTCTTACTTGAAATTTGGGGCACTGCGCGGGCAAGCTAATGTGCCACCAGATAGGAGTGGTGAGTTTAGTATTGTTCATATCAGTTTAATACCTTCCGCGTCTCCTATCAGTGGATATGTATATGGCAGCCATTTTAGGAACCGCACACCTGGGACCCGAGCAAGGTCACCTCTTTCAACAGGCGACATGATTTGGCCCTGTAAAACTATTCTGGATATTCTCTACAATTTCTATGGATATGGCATTGATTTATGTAACAGGGAGATGGAAGAAGATGCTTGGTCGGTCCTCTTACTTGAAATTTGGGGCACTGCGCGGGCAAGCTAATGTGCCACCAGATAGGAGTGGTGAGTTTAATATTGTTCATATCAGTTTAATACCTTCCGCGTCTCCTATCAGTGGACGTGTAAATGGCAGAGATTTTTAATTGTTGAATCGCCTCCCCTTTTTAGGCCAAGGTGGGAAGATGCTTAGACCACTGGTATATTGGTGCCATCTTGGAGGATTTTTTTTTTGGTTTGGTTTTTGAAGCCACAGTGCTGCACCAGTGGGCCTAAAAATTAGGCATGTACACAATTAGGCATGTAGCAGCGGCCAGAAAAATTGATGTTTGTTTCACAGGCAGAAAGTGCCCTAAAACATGGCGGCTTGAACCCTAGTTGGTGGCGGATAAGTCACGCAAGTCAAACGTCATTCAGAGCTAAAATACAGCAGCGTGTGGACCATTTTTAGCCCAAGGCAGCTCATCTCATCAGGCCTTTTTTAATCGAATGTATCGCCCAGTGTCAGTCCCTTCGGGATCCATCCCTCATTCATCTTAATAAAGGTGAGGTAATCTAGACTTTTTTGACCTAGGCGACTTCTCTTCTCAGTGACAATACCTCCTGCTGCACTGAAGGTCCTTTCTGACAGGACACTTGAAGCGGGGCAGGCCAGAAGTTCTATCGCAAATTGGGATAGCTCAGGCCACAGGTCAAGCCTGCACACCCAGTAGTCAAGGGGTTCATCGCTCCTCAGAGTGTCGATATCTGCAGTTAAGGCGAGGTAGTCTGCTACCTGTCGGTCGAGTCGCTCTCTGAGGGTGGATCCCGAAGGGCTGTGGCGATGCATAGGACTTAAAAAGGTCCGCATGTCCTCCATCAACAACACGTCTTTAAAGCGTCCTGTCCTTGCCGGCGTGGTCGTGGGAGGAGGAGGAGGAGGATGACTTCCACCTCTCCCCCTGTTAGATTCCCGTTGTGCTGTGACATCACCCTTATACGCTGTGTAAAGCATACTTTTTAATTTATTTTGCAAATGCTGCATCCTTTCCGACTTGTTGTAATTCGGTAACATTTCCGCCACTTTCTGCTTATACCGGGGGTCTAGTAGCCTGGACACCCAGTACAGGTCGTTCTCCTTCAGCCTTTTTATACGAGGGTCCCTCAACAGGCAGGAAAGCATGAAAGACCCCATTTGCACAAGGTTGGATGCCGAGCTACTCATTTCCCGTTCCTCCTCCTCACTGATGTCATTGAAGGTATGTTCTTCCCCCCAGCCACGTACAACACCACGGGTACCAGATAGGTGACAACGAGCACCCTGGGATGCCTGTTGTGTTTGGTCTTGCTCCTCCTCCTCCTCAAAGCTACAATCCTCCTCTGACTCCTCTTCCTCACAATCCTCTTCCAGCGTTGCCGCAGGTCCAGCAAGCGATGCTGATAAGGCTGTTTCTGGTGGTGATGGTGACCACAACTCTTCCTCTTCCTCTTCCTCTTCACGCTCATCTACTGCCTGATCCAGCACTCTTCGCAGGGCACGCTCCAGGAAGAAAACAAATGGTATGATGTCGCTGATGGTGCCTTCATTGCGACTGACTAGGTTTGTCACCTCCTCAAAAGGACGCATGAGCCTACAGGCATTGTGCATGAGCGTCCAGTAACGTGGCAAAAAAATTCCCAGCTCCCCAGAGGCTGTCCTAGCACCCCGGTCATACAAATATTCATTAACAGCTTTTTCTTGTTGGAGCAGGCGGTCGAACATTAGGAGTGTTGAATTCCAACGTGTAGGGCTGTCGCAAATCAAGCGCCTCACTGGCATGTTGTTTCGCCGCTGGATATCGCCAAAGTGAGCCATGGCCGTGTAGGAACGCCTGAAATGGCCACACACCTTCCTGGCCTGCTTCAGGACGTCCTGTAAGCCTGTGTACTTATGCACAAAGCATTGTACGATCAGATTACACACATGTGCCATGCACGGCACATGTGTCAACTTGCCCAACTTCAATGCCGCTATCAAATTTTTTCCGTTGTCACACACCACTTTGCCGATATCCAGTTGCTGCGGAGTCAGCCACTTTTCCACCTGTGCGTTCAGGGCGGACAGGAGTGCTTGTCCGGTGTGACTCTCTGCTTTCAAGCAAGTCAAACCCAAGACGGCGTGACACTGCCGTATCCGGGATGTGGAATAGTACCTGGGGAGCTGGGGGGGTGCCGTTGATCTGGAGCAAGACACAGCAGAACAAGAGGACTCAGCCGAGGAGGTTATGGAAGAGGATGGAGTAGGAGGAGTAGAGGAGGTGGCAGCAGGACTGCCTGCAAGTCGTGGCGGTGTCACCAACTCATCTGCAATGCCACGCATTCCTTGCTTGTCAGCCGTCAGCAGGTTTACCCAATGCGCAGTGTAGGTGATATACCTGCCCTGACCATGCTTTGCAGACCAGGTATCAGTGGTCAGATGGACCCTTGCCCCAACACTGTGTGCCAGACATGCCATGACTTCCTTTTGCACAATCGAGTACAAGTTGGGGATTGCCTTTTGTGAAAAGAAATTCCGGCCGGGTACCTTCCACTGCGCCTCAGACTCAACCAGATTGTATGGTAAAAGCTGGCGGGCTAATAGTTCGGACAAGCCAGCTGTCAGACGCTGGGCAAGGGGGTGACTTGGTGACATTGGCTTCTTACGCTCAAACATGTCCTTGACAGACACATGACTGTGGGCAGATGAGTGGGAACTGCTCAAGGCGGGAGACGGAGTGGCGGATGGTTGAGAGGGGGCAAGAAGGACAGCAGTGGTTGACGTGGCTGAAGATGCTAGACCAGGAGGAGGATGGCGGCTTAGAGTAGGCGTGCTGCTTGTACTCATGTGTTGATCCCATAGGCGTTTGTGATGTGAGATCATGTGCCTACGCAAAGCAGTTGTACCTAGGTGGGTGTTGGACCTCCCACGACTCAGTTTCCTTTGGCACAGGTTGCAAATGGCATCGCTGTTGTCAGAGGCAGACACACAAAAAAAAATGCCACACTGCTGAGCTCTGCAATGACGGCATTCTGGTGGTGGACACAGCATGCGTTGATTGGCGTGCTGTCGGGCTGACCCCGGGTGCCAATGCATGCTGTCTGACTGTGCTACTAGCTCCTTGTGACGACCCCCCCCTGCTTCCAACTCGTCTCCTCCTCCTCTCTGTCTCCCCATCTGAACTTTCGCCCTGTTCTTCTTCTTGCCGACCGTGACATCCATGGACGCATCGTCATCATCAACCGCTTCGCTTGTATCTGATAACTCAGAAAAGGAAGCAGCAGCGGGTACAACATCATCATCATCACACCGTACCTCCATGTGTTTAATGCTGCCTGCCTGAGACATATCCCTGTTATCTACATCCTCTAGCAATAATGGTTGCGCATCACTCATTTCTTCAAACGGGTGTGTGAATAACTCCTCTGACATACCAAGTAAAGCGGCTGTGGTGCTAGTTTTGGTGGTGGCGGCAGGCGGGTGAGTGGTATCTTGAGAGGTGCCTGAAGCTAAGCTGGAGGAGAATGGTGCGTCAAGGTTCCGAGCGGAGGCTGTACAAGATTGGGTGTCCTGTGTTAGCCAGTCAACTATGTCCTCAGAACTTTTCAAGTTCAGGGTACGTGGCTTCTGAAAACTGGGCATTATTCTAGGGCAAAAGGGAATCACAGCAACACGACGGCCCCTGCGGGGTGGCCTGCCTCTGCCTGTCATTTTTTGGGGGATTAGTGGTACTATGCGTGCAAGCTACTGTGAGACCAGATATGATTGGCAATGTGAACTGTAACAGTTCTGCAGAGCACACACTGTAGGCCTGACACACCCGCTTGAAGACAAGTAACTGCTATTCAATCTATAACAGTGAAAAACAAATTTTGGTTTTAAAAGCACGCTATAGAGACACCAGATATGATTGGCAATGTGCACTGGAACCGTTCTGGAGAGCACACGCTGAAGGAAGGACTGACAGAGCCGCTTGAAGGACACTGACTGGCTGCTATTAGCTTACACTGGAAACCTTTTTTCTTTGTAAAAGCACGCTATAGAGACACCAGATATGATTGGCAATGTGCACTTGAACAGTTCTGCAGAGCACACACTGTAGGCCTGACACACCCGCTTGAAGTCAAGTAACTGCTATTCAATCTATAACAGTGAAAAACAAATTTGGGTTTTAAAAGCACGCTATAGAGACACCAGATATGATTGGCAATGTGCACTGGAACAGTTCTGGAGAGCACACGCTGAAGGAAGAACTGACAGAGCCGCTTGAAGGACACTGACTGGCTGCTATTAGCTTACACTGGAAACCTTTTTTCTTTGTAAAAGCACGCTATAGAGACACCAGATATGATTGGCAATGTGCACTTGAACAGTTCTGCAGAGCACACACTGTAGGCCTGACACACCCGCTTGAAGACAAGTAACTGCTATTCAATCTATAACAGTGAAAAACAAATTTTGGTTTTAAAAGCACGCTATAGAGATACCAGATATGATTGGCAATGTGCACTGGAACAGTTCTGGAGAGCACACGCTGAAGGAAGGACTGACAGGGCCGCTTGAAGGACACTGACTGGCTGCTATTAGCTTACACTGGAAACCTTTTTTCTTTGTAAAAGCACGCTATAGAGACACCAGATTTGATTGGCAATGTGCACTGGAACAGTTCTGGAGAGCACACGCTGAAGGAAGGGCTGACAGAGCCGCTTGAAGGACACTGACTGGCTGCTATTAGCTTACACTGGAAACCTTTTTTCTTTGTAAAAGCATGCTATAGAGACACCAGGAGAGAGTTGGTATTGAGGAAGTGAGACATACGGGTAAAGACAAGTCATTCCTGAAGCTGAAGGGGGGGTACGGGTCAATAGAAGTTTCAGGATGGGTAATACAGTGGCATGTTTAAGGTCAGCAGGGACAATGCCAGAAGAGAGAGAGCAGTTGAAGATGTGTGTTAAGGAAGGCACAAGACAGGGGGAGAGAGATCTGATAAGTGAGATGGGGCAGGATCGAGTGGGCAAGTGGTGGGGTGAGAGGAAAGGAGAAGCGCAGCCACCGCTTGTTCAGTAGCCGGGGAGAAAGTCTGAAGGGTAGGAAAGGCATGATCTATGTGTGGTTGAGAAAGAGAACGGCAAGGTGGGGAGAATTCTTAGCTGTTCAATCTTGTTGATATAGTAGGATGCAAAGCTATCGGCTGTAAGGTTAGTTTGGGGGGTGGCCACAGCAGGGCGAAGAAGAGATTTAAAGATGCCAAAGAGACGCATGGGATTGCAGTAGCATGAATTAATGAGAGAGGAAAAGTATGACTGTTTGGCGAGGGCAAGGGCTGTGCTGTATGAACACAAAATTAATCTATAATGGAGATAGTCTGCCTGAGTGCGAGACTTCCTCCAGGAGAATTCAGCACAATGGGAGTATCTTTGTAGGTAGCGTGTTGATTTAATGTGCCATGGTTGGGGGCGTGCCATCCTCGAGGTGCATTTTTGGAGCGGGTCTGCAGCGTTCAAGGCAGAGATGGCCAGTGAGGGACAGGAGAGGGAAGGGATGGATAGCAGTTGTGAATCAATATCAGCTGACAGCTGCTGGAGGTCAATTAGCCCACTGTGATAGCCCGAGGGAGGAAGTAATTGAAAGCAGTTTAGAGGCTGCTGAGGTCAAAAGTTGGTTAATGAGAATATTGAACTCCCCGAGAATTAGGGATGGAAGAGAGGAAGTAGGGTAGCCAGGCAACAAAGTGGTCTAGGAAGAGGAGAGAGGATGAAGGGGGGCGATAAATAATAGCAATGTTAGCAGAGAAGGGTTTGAAGAGACGAATCAAATGAAAGGGGGGGGGGTGGGCGGGTGGGTAGATGTTTGAAGGACCAGTGAGGTGAGAGGAGAAACCCTACACCACCACCTTTACATTCAGAGTGTCTTGGGTTGTGGGTAAGTCAAAGACCCCCAAAGGATAAAGAGGCAGTTCTCATACATCTTCCTTATTATCGTTCAAGTGAAGTAAATATTAAGCATACTGTTTATAATTATTATTATTTTTTTTTATATATTTATTTCTATTTCCGTCCTTTATCAAAGATTTTTGATTTCTGGTTTTATTGTATCCACTAATTAAATATATGCCTAGTGTAAAACAAAGAGGAAAATATATTTGAGATGAGAATTAAGTACTTTGTATTATTGAAAAATTATGTTTTCATCAGATTCCTTAAACACATCATTCCATTGAATCTCTCTTGTGGTGGCTACAAATGTTGAAATCTTTTCACTTCCACCGGCTCTGAACTAAAATGAAAGTGATCATTTATCCCCCTATTCTGTTTATGGTGGGTGATCTTTGGATATTATTTGAACCTTAAGCTGTAATATCTACTTCATATTATGTCTTGTAACATATTTTCCATTAACTGCTTAATAATTTATTTCTGTTATTAGATGCACATTTTCCAGGTAATAAAAGTTGCACTTCATATCTACCCTTATGCCCCAGCATCTTTTTGTAGTCATAATTTGCATTACCCAGAGAGATGAAATATTAGTAATTAGTTTATATTATTGAAAGTCCTAAAGTGTAATGGTTTTATTAAAGAATGTCAGGGATAATACACCCAGTACCCACTTTATTAGGTATATCTATCTAGTGCCAGGTACAATTCCCTGTTGCAGTCAGGAGTCAATAAATAGTATGAATTACAGCATATATTCAACATGGAGTTTCAAATATTCATGGGGTACTTTGGTAAATTCTGACATGGTGTAATTTTTTGGATACATACTCAGAAAACCAGTTACACCCTCATCCGAAAGATGCTGTATAGGCTTGATATTCAGGGGATTGCGTAGGCCATTGACATAAGATGAAATCAACCTCATGTGGGGTATAGAGGTACACATAGATTTCTTTAATTGTAAAGTGAAAACCAATTAATATATGATAATAAACAGAACAAATAATCAAACTGATGCTGAACTTTGCTAATGCTGAAAAAAGGTAATTTTTTTTGTCTTTTCATTTTTCTGCTTTAGGGTTAACTCTGTCATGATTAGCAGATAGTATCCATTTATTGTGGCATGTTATGTGTGAGAGTCCCTTTAACTATTAATAAAATATATTTTTTACATATATAACCACAATTAGCGAGGATGTAAAAAAATCTTTATATTTTTACTACGATCCCAATATAAACTCTCTCTCTCTCTCTTCCTCATCTATCTAATATATGTATGTCTATCAAGCTGCACATCTGTCTGTCTAACCAGCAAATTTTATTTAGAGATATTATTAATATTAGTTATATCATTTATAGAATATATAATTGTTTTAACAATTGTAAAAAAGTAGAATGTATAATTTTAAAAGTAATTAAAGATATACAAGGTCATTTAGCAGATTGTATTCAATTGTCTTAATGATAAGTACAAAGTTCTGTCTAGAAAGAGTAGAACCCAATAAAAAAGATTTCTGTGTGTAATTTTGTGAATTTGCAGACTAAGGTTTTAATTTTCCACAAGGTCAGCATTTTACAAACACAATATTATAGAAAAACATGAGACTAAGTGGAAAAGATGTCCAATTACTAACTTGTTGTGTAACAACCACAGTAATGTTTGCAAAAAAGTTCCTATAATAGCATTTATCCTAAGGCAATATAAAGCTCAACAAACAATCTGAATTTAATAAAAAAAAAAAAGGTTCCTCCATATCTAAAGCAAGTAAAGCAGTTTGGGATCATTCTACAGCCTGATTGATAAAGTAAATATTTTATTTTTGAAGGTTGTTTTAATTTTAAGTTTTTGCTTATTTATTGAGTTAAGGGGCTGCATTTTTTTAATTTTAAATTAAAGAGAAAATATATTCATATAATAGGTTCACAACCCTACCTAGGAGCATTTATAAATAAACGATTAAACTTGGAAGTGGATATTAGAAAGGAGCTTTGTCCTGAATCACAATACGCATTTGGCAATGTGGAGATTTGACCATCAAATTGTGGACCCCAACAGGAAAGGAGAAAAAATTATAGCGTAGGAAAAAAGCTCAGAGGAAGTGGTGAAGATGTTTGTGAAAAAGTGATAAATAATCTCTCTCTCTCTCTCTAATAATATGCTGGGGCCTGACAAAACCTTGTAGAACACCGAAAATATCCACATAACAAATTTCTCCAACCCCATACCTCGTGGCATGCCACGGACAACTCGGAGCTCCACACAAGTAATTTATTTAATGCTCAAGAAACTTGTGATTACTTGCTGTTGATATTGTATGCTGTCTTCAGGAGGTTATTTTTATTTGCAATTTATATTTTATGATATTTGAAAATAAGTATCAAGTTTTATTTCAAAATAGCTATGGCTTTATTGTCTTCACGGTCTCACAAATCAATCGCTATTTGTTTTGCCAAACAGGTACATTTCTGTATGTCTGGCCTTGGGTAAGAGGAGTATAAGAAAAAAAGTTAGAGTCAAAAATGCCTGCCTACAAAAAACCACAAAAAAACCCACACATGCAATAAATACAATTTACAAAACAGATACAAAATTCAAAAAGGAATAACATTTTAAATTACTGATTTTATAAACACGTATAATCAGTATGTCATTATTTTATTTGATGTGTGGCTATTTCAGGTGATATTAATGGAAACTGCATTTTAAAATTGTGAAGCCCTTCAAAACACATTTGTTTATCCTAATGCATTCTATCTAATGTGCTGGCAACACATACTTTAAAATTAGAAAAGCACAAAACTATTGTGTGCCCACTGAATCCCAAAAATCACTAAGCCAACTTAAATCATGTATTATTAAATTGTTGTAATAAATTACTGATATGAACATGTTCGGTCATTAATCATTTGCCAGTGCACACCATTCAGCGAAATAGTAAAACCATAGTCATCTATTAATCATGAACAGATACATAACATTTGTAGGTTACTAATTCCAAGTAAAAAGATAATGATTGTAGCAATAGTTCAAAATAATATGGGAAAAACAGGAGAGTAACGAATAACTGCGGTGTCCGAGTGCAAGAATCAAAGAAAGGTCGCCCTTGTTGAACCTCCACACTGTGAGTGTGATTGTAGGCTGAGTATATGTATATGTGACTAAGCGTGGGGTTGTCTGAGTGTGCTTGTGTGTGTGGGTCATGCATTTAATATTAATAATAATTTTTATAAAAGTAAAACAGACACAGGCATACACACACACCCAGGCAAGTACTTACAAGCATAGGCACAAGCACATATGAGCACAGACACAGGCACATATGGGCACAAGTATACACAAAGGCATAGTCACACTGAGACATGCATACACCGTCACAGGATTTCACAAAGAGTCACATATACATGCACACAGAAACAGGCTGCACAGACTAAGGCACAGGTTCACACAGAGACTCAGGTATACATTGACACATACAAACACGTGCATAAAGGTGTACAGAGGCGTACGCATACTGGCACACTACCTGTGGTTTGCACATAGCGTAAGAAGTGAAGGCAGGCAGTGGCTGATTATGTTGTGTACATCCAGTTGCTGCAAGCCTCTCCCTCTATATAACATGCAGATTGATGGAGAGGAAGCAGAAAGCCATTGGCTCTGCTCTTCTAGCCTCCGAATCTCTGATACGAATCTCTGATGCTCCCCTGCCCAGTCTCAGTGAGTCTCGGCCGGGAAAGGAAGCAGTGCACTATGTGTACAGTGTATCAGTGTAATGCAAAATATATACATAGTATTTATATAATGTATATGCTTTTCAGTAGACTGATTGGCACATTTTCACTCTCTATTGATTTGTCTGAATCTTTTTCCCGCATATCTGAACTGTTAAATAAATATGTGCCTTAGGTCCTAAACTAAAATTGAATTTTTCTTCCATGCACACGTCTAGTTGCTAGTAGCTGGTTCATTTATGCTGCTAGGAATCCACATAGTATAGTTAGTTTATTTATCCAGTAGGTGTGGACCAAGTCAGGTCCTGATGCTTACCAGCTCATCGTGTTGGGTACTCATTATTGGATATCTTCTACTTTGATGGTGACTGGTTCCTTTTCTAGTAGTATGGAGAAGTCTTCTTTCAATCGTGTAGCCACTTGTCCTTGGTGTTATGTGATTCTTCTTTCACCCAGGTGTTCATATACTTATACTGTTCAGTATGGCTCTGGTTGAGTCTTCGGTTGATATGTCGTTACACCTTGGATTGTTCTCTGGTAAACAGGGCATTTATATTCTTAGTCTTTGCTTCTTGTGTGTATTTGCCCTTGCCGTCCTGAGCCTCTGGTATGTGCATACCGTTGTATTTACTTGATCCTGGCTACTAAGTTCCTTGTGTGTTGACTTTAACTTGGCTTCCAGTTTCTTGGTGTTGGCTGAAATTGTAGATAGGTCTTCATTAACCATTGCAAGCATACTGTCTGGTGGAAGTTTTCCAGTGATCTTTGGTTGTCATTTCTGGAGGTCAAGGGCTGCTAACTTTTTTTTTTTTTTTTTTATTCTTTATTTTCTGTTGTGCATGAATAGAACAATAGGCTTACTTAGCCACAATAGCAGTCATAAGCGGTAACAGGCATAATAATTCACACATGGCATATGAATATACAGCACGATTTTTACATTTTGTTGAGAGAAACATAGATAGTGGGTAAATATAGCATTAAACATGTGGGCTTTCCTGTCTGACCTGACCATTTTTTTTTTTTTTTTTTTTTTTATAACTTCTGTATTTCTGATGATAGAGATCGAGCTATAGGCTGTCAGTTTTTATCCTTGAGAATAACTGAAAATAGATAGAAAAATATAACAAACAACAGGACCCTCTGTCTATGGTAACATGTGTAACCTGGCTGTTGTACAAGTACGTGCCCCATGTAGGAGTGTGCTCTCCACCTGCCGGGTCGCCTCTGGGCCGTCAATGCCTGCACGCCACGGTTTGCTTTGTGTGGAAACATCTACCGTGTGTTTCTCACCCACCGGTGTCTTGTGAGTCCGTGCAGTCGCCCACCACCGGCCCCGATGTGCGCTCCACCCACTACCAACAGCAGGTGTGAAATTTTAAGGGCCTGAATGTAAGCACCAGTAGGCACTCCTTTCCTTTAAGTCGTGTTCTGGGTGTACCTCCCTCTGCCTCCTTTGGGAGACTAATGTTACCCATTTACAGATAAAGGTAGAAAAGGTGGAAAAAGTGTCGAGAGAAAGAGAGGGGGGGAGGGGGAGGGGGGGGGGGTGCGAGGAGCATTGTCCGTTTAATTGACTAACCTGCGATCCCCGGGGCTGCCAGGCGGTTCAGCCCAAGGGGCTATCTACCCAAAGAGCCCATATTTTCTGGAACCGGGTTTGGGTTCCCTTGACTCTTGCTGTCAGGTCGTCCATCAGATGAACTTCCCTGATTCTAGTAATGACTCCTGCAATCGGTGGGGGGTCATTTTGAGCCAATCCGCCGCCACTGCCCTCCTAGCTGCTAGAGTTATGTTGTGTATGAGCTTTTGTATGGGTCTAGTCCACCATCTATTGTTCTACTGAGTAGGTATACCCATGGGTCAAGGGGGGAGCACTGTTCAGTACCTGGGCTAGGAGATCTTTAATTTGTTGCCAAAAGCTTGCTATCAGTGGGCATTCCCACCACATGTGGATATACGTCCCTTTTAGTCTGCACCCTCTCCAACATACGTCAGTAGTGCTCTTTTTCATTTGATACAGTTTTACAGGAGTTGTGTACCAGCGGAGCATCGTCTTAATTGCTTGCTCTTGGAACGTTACACAAACTGAGGATTTGTGGTTGGCTTCCCAAATCTCCTGCCACTCTATCCCTTCCAGCCTCTCCCCTAGGTCCCTCTCCCAGTGTGTCGTGTATGCCAGCTCTCCCCCTTCGGGCTGCTAACTTCTAAGAGCATCCCTCATATCTGCAGTTATGCCATTTTGCAGCATAGATGCAGGTTGACAGCCCTCTGTAAGATTAAATGTATAGTATAAATGACATTAAATATAATAATACAATGTAGTTTTTTAACATGTAGAAAAAAAGGGGTCTCCCATCTTTTCTTTATGATATATTTTTTACTACATTTTCTAAAAGTATTAATTATTGTCTTTGATGTAAATACTATACAATGACACGTAAAATATTTATAATATTTTTATGTCTGTGTGTAATTCATTTTAAATGATCATGTACAATGTTCTTTTCATTCATTTTTTTTAAAATAAAAGAATATATGTTTTTGAATATGCAAACAGTGAATCATATATTGACATTCACATATATTCATTTCAATTTATAAAGGTAACCATTAAACCAAAGAGCTCGCTACAGAGTAAGAAGTGATAAAGAAAAATGTTGACACAAAAATCGTTAGTCATCATTCTGCACTTCATAAAGTTTTCAAGATGTTCTCAAACAACCCTAATGATAGTGTAAATCATATAATGCCTCATTATTTAGTAAAAGTGTACTTGTGGGTGAAACCATTATCTAACGAACTGCAACAAACCTAGTTTAAAGGATTAACTTTTGACAGATGCTGACTTTGTATATTGAATGTATGTTATGCTGGCTAAATAAAGAGTGACATGTTTGGATAGTTTTGTTTTAAATATCTTAAAACTGTCATTATTAACAAAATACCAGTATGTGAAAATAAGAATTTTAGTAGAATAAGGAAAAAATACCACATCACAAAATACAGTATTAAAATCTTTTTTTTTTATAATGATGTCAAACTATTTGATAATTTTTTGTGTAGTTTTTTTTATGTTATACAATGTATTTGTATATAAATATATTACAGTAATACAATGCTAAATTAAAACACACTGGATTGTGATACCTCAGGGTGGGAAAAAATTCAGAGTAGGGTTTGAGGAGTCAATAACTTTTTTTTAATTAAATAACCATTTTTAATGATATTACAGACAATGAATATTTAATATATGGAGATTTGTTTTACTAGGTACAGAAGATGGCATCTTTTAAATCAGCTCCATTTGCTGCCTCGCACATTCAGACTCTTTCTACTGCATTGTTCATAACATTAGTTAATGTTTAAGGCTCTGGTGCTCCAATGTCTGCATGGATATTCTTCTTGAGTAGCTCAAGTGTATGCAGCATAATTTCAAGTGAAATTCTCTGCTTGTAATCTCAGAAGTTCCATTGTGGCCCTAGCTGTATGGGCAGGAGCCCCATCCTGTTGAAACCACTTTTCAGAATGATTTTCCACTACAGGATGTAAACAAATTTCAGTCATATCCCGATATCTCACACTAATAAAATTTCACAGTTTTTACTCATTGTTCATTTGTGAAATTGCCCAAGACTCAGTTAGAGCATGTACCTGCAACAAAAAAAATTACTACTAACAAATAAGTTATTTGCCTGTGAAATCCTTCTTCAACTTTTGGCCCACCCTGTATAAGGAATACTACATAGTGAATGTTAATAAAACGAACTAAAACCCAATATGTATAAGAATAAAACCCAAAGACAATTTTAAAAAGGAAATATGTATTTTGCATTGTGGAAACTGTGTAAATTCAGGAAACAAAATAATTAAACATAAATCAATTTAAAAAAAAAAAGCAAATAAAAGTGAATATAGCAAAATATTATAGTTTATTACATAATTTGATAAACAATCTATGCAGCTGAAAAATATTTGAATCACACGATATCCCCAGCAGTTAAGTAATTATGAGAATAATTAGAGTCAATTGATTATATCAAAGGTATTGTTTATTATTGTTTAATGTTATGGATAAATATGGCGATACAAGGTACGACTGCCACACTATAATATATGTTGTCCGTTTTAAATGCATTGTAGTATTAATGACACCGTTTTTTTTAGAGTAGCCTCCTTGGATTGGATGCATGACTCATATACAGTAGGAATGTGAGGGATGTACCCTTACTTTGATTGCAGCCTAGAAGAAGCCTTGGACTTTTTTATTTTTTCTCCGGTGTCATCCAAATGTCCTGCAGATGGAAAGAGCACAACCAGGTAGAACCTTTGTGAAACTGATTTCTTCAGGAACATTCACTGCCAGTGTCCAGTGTGGTTCTTCTGTGTCTAAGAGAAAACAGGAAGGGGAGATGATGTTATATAATGTTCTTACTCCTGCAATTCACAGATACTGAGCAAAGGAACCTTAATAGGGAGCATTCCTAGGACAGATAAAAATGTTCAGCCTGGACTCCACAAAGGCTTATCAGTTGTGCTACCAGAATGATTGTAGGAGGAGGATGGTAGGATGAAACTAACAAATCCAAACGAGGAATGTGAAAGAAAGACATGAGTGGCGATGCGGAAGAGAGACATGAGCAAAAAGAAATGTGGGAATTTTGACATAAGAAGAATGAATGGGGAAACGTCATTCAAGTAGAACAATGAAAGGAGAGCGACAGAAGTATTGGGAAAAGGGAGAGAGACACATACTAAACAGTGATTGGGCAAATAGCACAGATATCACAATGTATACCCTACCTGCTAACAAAAATCATGGAACTTACTCTAAGGAACATTTAAGGGTGGGAATAATTTCCCATTTAGAAATGTATTTTGTAGATAGTGAATTAAACTATATTTTGCTATATTTTGCTATATTTTGCTATATTTTGCTATATACATATTTAAATCTGCACTCATGTCGCTTTAACCCCTGTATCACAACTCAACTTTGAATTATATGTGTCGTCTTGCTCAGAAATGCTTCAGACTTGAGAAAGGGAGGTTCTCCCGAAAGCTTGTCATTAAAAAAATTCTGTTAGTCCAATAAAAAAGGTATTACAAGATACAAATTTGTATCTGCTTTTTACATATATACATATTCAAAAGAAACAAAAAAAAAACAGTAAACATAGTTTGCAAAAATGAAAATAAATTCGAACTCACAAATACATGATTGCTATGTCACAAATATTGTATGTGCATGTGTTGTAGTGTCATGGACAATGTGATATTACAGGACAGTGTCATTAACCTTTGTATTGGTGCACTTATGAGCATGTTCAATACTATTCTCCTTGAAACTGATGTGAGGAGCACCTCCAAGATGACTTTCATTGAAACTTATTATTTGAAAGAACCAATTGTTAAACATACTGCAAACTGAAAATCACCCCTACTTGATATAAATATTTCCAGTTATAGGAGCCTTCACTCTTTTGCATAGGCTTTCCAGTAGTTGTTAGACTATTGCCGTGGATATTTACTACAATTTTTCATTAGTAAGCTAAGGAAATTATGTTGATTTATTAGACATGCCTTTCAGCTGATGTTGAACTTCATAACCAAGTTGTTCTGTGAAGGTCAGTTACATTCATTTACACACATTTCAACAAGACTTGGGTGCCAGCAAAATTTGTGTTTAGTCTGAGACAAATGTTGTCCATGTGTTCATACATTTTTGATCAAAATTTGCCCATTAATTTCTTTTCAGAATTTAATTTGGACAAATGAAAGGGTGGTAAGGAACACTATGGGACAGGGGACAGGGGAGGGGGGTGGGTGGTAAGGAACACAATGGGATAAGCAGTGGTGTATCCTGGTTTTGTGCTGCCCTAGGCAGGACAAAACTCAGGCATCCCCCTCCCCCCCCGCGCCACCCCCACCCAACCCTTCCCCCCGCCCCGCCTTCTAAATACACGCACACACACACATTTACTGACAGATACGCATACACTAGCTGACAGAAACACACACTCGCTAACAGAAACACACACACACACCAACAGACACACTCACTAACAGACAAACACACACTCACTAACAGACACACACTAACAGACATACACTCACTCACTAGCAGACACACACACTCACAGGCAAACACACTCACACTAACAGACACACACACAGTCAGACACACACACACTCACTCACTAGCAGACACACACCAGCAGACACACACACTCACACTAACAGGCAAACACACACACACAGTCAGACACAGACACACACACACACACACACACACACTAACTGACACACACACACACACTAACAGACACACACACACTAACAGACACACACACACTAACAGACACACACACACACTAACAGACATACACACATACTAACATTAACACATTTTTTATTTTTTTATTTACCCCCCCCAGCCTCCTTACCTTTGGGAATGCTGGGGGGTGAGTTCTCTTTCTCCCTGGTGGTCCAGTGGCTGCTGGGCGGGCAGCGCTGTGAGCGGCTGGCGAGCGGCTGGCGAGCGGTTGGCGTGGGAGCACTTTTCCCTGAGCACTCTGCTCAGCTCCCTCACGCGTCGCAGAGTGAGGCTGGGAGCCAGAATATGACGTCATATTCCGGCTCCGGGCATCACTCTGCGGCGCGCGAGGGAGCTGACAGCTCGGAGGAAAGTGCACCCTCGCCAGCCGCCCGTCAGCGCTGCCCGCCTGCCCAGCATGTCAGTTAGCTGCCAGGCTAACAAGACATTTGCCCTGGGCATTTGGGGGTGGCGTTTTTTGCCGTCCCCTGGAAAATGCCGCCCAAGTCAAATGCCTTGTTTGCCTCGTGGCTAAAACGTCCCTGTGGATTAGTGAGGGGGGTGGTAAGGAACACTATGGGACAGGGGAGGGGGATGGTAAAGAACACTATGGGACAGAGGAGGGGGGTGTTAAGGAACACTATGGGACAGGGGAGGGGGGTGGTAAGGAACACTATGGGATAGGGGGGTGGTAAGGAACACTATGGGACAGGGGAGGGGGAAAAAGAACACTATAGGACAAGGGGGTTAAGGAGCACTATGGGACAGGGGAGGGGGGAAATAATACTACAGGACAGGGGAGGGGGGAAAGAACACTATGGGACAGGGAAGGGGGTGGTAAGGAAAACTATGGGACAGGGGAGGGGGTTGGTAAGGAACACTATATGACAGCGGAGGGGGATGGTAAGAAACAATATGGGACAGGGGTGGTGGTAAGGAACAATATGGGAAAGGGGAGGGGGTTTTAAGGAACACTATGGGACAGGAGAGGGGTTGATAAGGGACACTATGGGACAGGGGAGGGCGGGTGGAAGAACAATATGGGACGGGTGGAAAGAACACTATGGGACAGGAAAGGGGGTAAAGAACACTCTGAGGGAGGGGGGAAAGAACACAATCGGACGGGGGCAAAGAACACTATGGGGAGGGGGGAAGAACACTATGGGGAGGAGGGGGAAAGAACCCTATGGGGGGAAAGAACACTAAAAAGAGGGAGGGGAGAGAAACACTAGGGGAGAGGGGAACATTAAGGTGGGGCACTCAGGTACAGGCGAGGGAAGGGAAAAGGAACACTGGGGTAGGGGGCGACCACTAAAAGAAAAGAGAGGAACATTAAGAGGAATGGGGGGGGGGAGAGGAACACTAATGGACATGGAGGGGAGGAGAGAGGTACACAGGGGGGCCTGAGGGGGGAGAAAGACACACAGATGGGCCTGGGGGTGGAAATACAAAGGAGCTGGGGGTGAAAGAGACACAGAAGGGCTGAGGAAGACAGTTTTTTCTCTCTTTAAACATATTGTTGACCATCTTTGAAGCGTTTATGCCAGACCTTTATTTGCCCTGCATTCATTGCATCGTCTCTAAAAGCCTTCTGAATCATCCGAATAGTTTCCACAAAGGAATGTATAAGCTTAACGCAAAATCTTGTAATTTTGAACGTGACGGCCATACAGTACACATGCTCACTCAATGGCGTCTGACGCCCCCAATGACCAGTGCAATGAAGTTGTCATTGTTCACACATGCGCATTCCAGTCTACTCTGCATGGCTGCCAGTTTACAATATATGTGATATAATAATAGTAAAATTATGTTAAACGGTTTTGACAAATTAAAAGTATCAAGAAATCCCATACTTAAAATTATTATGTAAAATCCCCAAGGTACAGATGTCTATTAATTTGTTCCAGTTATATTCATTACATGAGAGGTGCTATTTCACAAGCCAGTAGATTTTACAATTAAATCTGTCTTGTGTATCAATTTCAAGGATAAGTGGGATACTAAATGACCAACAATTAATAATTAAGTTATTTTTGTTTTTATTATTCATTATTATTTTTGTTAGGGGTATCTGCATTTAATTACCATTCTAGAACAATTAAAGTCTGTTATTCAAGATTATGTACATGAATATTACTTTTAATACCCCATGTGACGCTGTATTCCAAAAGGAAAAAAAAATATGAAAAATGTGTCAAAATCATTAAAACTGAATAAATGAGAGCTTAATTGATAATAACAATGTGAAATTAATAAAGACATATAGTATCACACTCCTATCAATGCACATATTTATTTGAAAGAGCAACCAGCTTGATTTTCGAGGATATCCTAGGAAAATACTTTAGATTGGTTTCTTAATTAGTACAATGCATTATGGTTAGAATAGACTGGATAATCATGCAGATTAATGTTTTTTTTACTGTGCTAGCTATCTTATTGAAATATTACAGTTTGTGCAAATTACCACTTGCATGCAGTACATTTAAGTGATTATTGAAAATGTGTTGAGCCATATTCAAAATAAATGGTGGATGAATGATTGGATGCAATGTGACATGTGAGAAAATTTATGGAGGTAAAAAGTCACCACCAACTGATTGCAGATGAGTGTCCAATTAAAATTCCAAGTAGACTAATAATTAAGAAGACAAATTCATATAATGGGAAATTCTAGTATGAATTGCTATTCTATGCATTTGTTATTACAAAAAAATAATAAAAAAATAATAAAACCATCTTATTCTTACACATTTTACCAACCTATAAAATTGCATTTAAAAAACAAAAAATATTGCACAATGTGATTGTTATGAATATATGAAGTCAAGATTCATTTTTAAAATAAATTATATTAAAGGGACATATATTCACCCAGACCACTACATCTCATTGAAGTGATCTGGGTGCAGTGTCCCAGTCCCACTTTTAAAAAACAAACAAACAAACTAAAAACACTGCAATGATTACATTGCAGGGCTAAGACTGCCTCTATTGGCTGTCACTCAAACAGCAACTAGTGGCACTTTATGGTTGCTAATGGACTTTTAATCCCCTAACTGATGTTGGATGTCCTCACGCTCTGAGGACATCCAGCATCAGTTAAATCCCCATTGAGGCAGTGCTTTCCTACAGGGAGGGCCTAATGAGATCGCAGCGCTCACCCTGTATGCACTTTAACCCCCCTCATTGAATGACGTCAGAGGAGGTGAATCTGCGTTGGGGGGGGAGGGGGAGGGCGAGGGGTGTTGGAGGGGCACCGGGGAGGGGTGAACTAGAGGGCTCTCTAGTGTTATGAATACAGATTTGTATTCCTATCTATAGAATCCCTTTAATAGACGTCCTTCAGGAATCACTGTTCAAGCACAATAAGCAAAAAAATACAAAAGATTACTTTGACATATTTTTTCAGCTGGTGAAAAATCTATTGTGTATCTCTCCATAATTATATTAATGGACTTCTAAGAACAAATGTAAACAAAAGAAAAGAAAAAAAAGATATAATAAAATAAAAAAAATAATTTGACACACTCTTTTGCTCCTGGTGAATAGAAAGGAAACTATATTGGCATCTGAATCAAAAAATTAAATATCTGAGACACCAAAAGGGGGCGTACAAAATCACACCTGTGTTAAAGCACACCTTTAGATCTGCTAGACCAGGAGTAGGCAACCTTCAGCACTCTAGATGCTAAGGAGCGTGGACTATGTCTCCCCTGATGCTCTGCCAGCATTAAAGCCATACAAGCATCATGGGAGATGTAGTCCACAACATCTGGAGTGCAGAAGGTTGCCTACCACTGTGTTAAACCAAGGTTGTAAATCCCATGATGCTGATGAGTCAATGTCAACATCAAGGATAAGTGTTTCTAAAAAAAAAAAGTATTTAAAATTTAAATAAAGTCCAATAATTGCATAATTGGGAAAATCCTACTTTAACGATTAAATAAATAAATCTTAAATGTAAATAAAAGAGGAGCCAAGAGGTTCACCTATTTAATGAATTCTGGATCAATTCTGACTCCAAAAGCCAGACAGACTTTTACTATTCATTCTTACAGCCAGAGACTGGTTACGTGAATGAATTAACATGTTTTGGTCATTAAATTACAATCCAGACAAATGGGTATGATTGATATCATGTTCCTTTAGACTGGATATTAACACACCGCACACAGTATTCTTTATACCCTGCATTAAAGAAAATTAAATGCATTGTGGTTTGCAGTAACTCCGACAGTTTATGCTATGCAGAGCAAGCTGAAATTTAAACATGCTATTTAGCTTTAAATGCACTGTAAGCAGAAAATGAGACGATGGTTTTAAAATAAGAGTTAAAGATGACATGCGTACTAACTCACCTGTGAACTTAAGGTGGAAATATAATTATATGCTTAGTTGTGTATTTATTCAATTAAATACATATGATTATATTTATTTAGGATTCATTCACTTCCTTAATGCTTGATGTCTTATCAGACAGCTAATAGTTTGGAATAAATATATTACATTTTAAGGGAAAATAATATGGTACTACACTTTAAATATAAAATATTTTTAAGAGCTACTTGTTTCCAAACTAATACGCATACAAGCAATTTTTTCACATTACATGCATTGGTTTTACACTTCTATACAGTGTGTTTATACTTAAACTAAACAACACAGAAGAGGTGGGCTCCAGTTTTATTTTATTAAAATTATCTTCTCATACCATGCTAGTTTCCTGCATGTTGACAACTGACCATAATACTACCAAGAGCCCATGCATAGTGGCTTCTCCTTTCTTCTGTAAGCATAATACTACCAAGAGCCCATGCATAGTGGCTTCTCCTTTCTTCTGTAAGGGTGTCCCCCGATAAACTGTGCCAAAAGCAAGGCAGGATTCGGACAAAACAATACATTGTGGCTAATGGAACAACCAATTTTCTAAATTCAGGCCACTATAAAAAAAGTTGTAAACATTGTTACTCCGCTTTTTTTCCATCTTGACTAATCATCATAAATATTCATCAACATCTTTCTGTTAACCAGTGATTAGTGAACAAACGCCCACGTTATTAGTGAAAAGGCAAAACAAATTTGAATGAATTTGGCAGTGCTACTTTTTTGGGTGTAGGAAAAGGATTTCCTCTCTGATTTAAGAGTCCATCTTTCTTGGATTCCCGTCATCTTTTTTCCTCTCCGATACCACAGGTTGACTGCGGTAGTCTAGTTGCGTCCTGTTCGTCCCAATTTAAGAACACACATCATGGATTTTATTATGACTACACAGGACAAAAAAGGCCAATAGAAACATGTTAAAATGTAATGGATATAATCGTTAGTTAAAATATTTATACTGCTTTCACATAATATTTGATTCTCTTAAATTTAAATTACCGCAGTAGGTTTTATTTTGAGAGTAAAATTTAGAGCAGGGACCATAAAACAGGATATTTAAACTAAATTAGCTTGTTATACTTTCTTGTATGTTTTGAAAAGTATTCAACAAACATTTTAAGAAAATGATCTAGTTTCACAAATTAATCCTTATGTATATGGATAGAGTCAAACAACCCTATCTCTGCCATAGTCCAGAGCCAATTTGAAAAATGAACTTATTTTATTTCAAAGACCTGCATTTGTTGGAAGAATGGAATGCTGGCTCTTTCTAAATTCTGTAATTAATATGTGGTTATTTCTGTCAAAGATCAAATATGTGTTTATAGGAGCCCAGACAGTTCATACATTTGAAATCTGATAAGGAAAAGATCCTGGTTTCCCTCTAAGTGCATTTTACTATTTTTTGTTTAGCAGCATAACTAAGCTGTGCTTTCAGTTTTTTTCAAAACACATTGGATTAGCATTAGAATATTTAATAGTTAAACAGCGCACTGTATTTCAATGTTAAGGAGCTAATAATATGAATAAAAGTATCTAGATTATCCAGTGTCCGGAAAGAGCCCGAGTTCAACCCTCTGAAAAATTTGGGTTGAACATGGCCAGAAACATCGGCCTGGCACGGAACGTTTACAAGAGTGCTTTATCATATGCCAAACTGATAGAGTGGTGTCTCTGGTAAGATAGCAGCAATGACGACAGTACACATCTGCCTCAATACAATAAAAAGAAAAAAAATTACTTGCACATTATCCCAAATCCCTGTGCACATTTAAATAAATTGATTTTTTTTTTAGTATCTCTCCAGTGGCCAATAAAGGGTACCAAGTCACCTGCCAGGTCAAGGCAAATAGTATTTGTACTTGCAGTTACCTGTAGTAATTAATAATCTGGCTGATAGCATTTAATGGGCAAATATTTTAATATGTGCAACAAATGGCTAGCCTGTTGCACCACTCCTCCCCTCTTGAACCTCTCCCTCCCCCGCCCCACCCCCATTCCCCCTGCTTGCCACTCCTAGCTGTAAATTCCTTTATATAACTGTGCATCCTTCTTCTTCCTTCCAATTTAACTTCCATCTTTGCAAATAAGAATCTTCATTTTTACTCTGCTCTACCCACCCATAGACAGAGAGGGTTATTTATAAACCCCTACACACTCCTAATATGGAACACATGGGGTGGGTGGAGCACTTTAACATGGCTGTGTAATATAAAAGCAAATACAAACATACTAAACTTAGCCCTGCTCTCAAACTCCCACTTCTCCTGGACGACAACAATGACTAGAGTACTATGGTGGGAGTTTGAGCGCAGGGATTAATAGCCGCTACTCTGCTGGTTTGACATATAATAAAGGACTTTTGTAATCTGTCCTTGGGGCCTGATGCAATGTTTCTGTTCATGTTGGTTTTGATGGTAGGGTGGGTCAATTGGGTCAGATGAGGGGATATGTTGGGAATCCAACCAAGCAAGGCTGAAAGAACTCCGTCCACGTCCATAAAGGTTCACAGGCACGAAAGACTGGTGCAGTCTAGTATTTTCAGCAAACTGACATCCGGATAATAAAAGAGAAAAGAAACCCAGAAAACCCATCCAAATACTTGGGAAGAGTTAGCTAGTCTTTTTTCCACTTTGGAACCTCAAACTTGCC
Organism: Pelobates fuscus; assembly: GCF_036172605.1. Taxonomy (NCBI): domain Eukaryota; kingdom Metazoa; phylum Chordata; class Amphibia; order Anura; family Pelobatidae; genus Pelobates; species Pelobates fuscus. Next base: position 335,118,914 of record NC_086318.1, on the reverse strand, counting down.
AAACAAATCTAAGGTGAGTAGATGATAAAGAGGAAAAATAAGCCCTAGGTATTTTAACTGGAACAGTTTTAAATAAAGCACATTCATCTGGATCAAGCTAACTTTTCCAAACTGGGTGATAAGCAAAGATCTCTAGTGCCAAAGATCAGCAGATAGTTTTCCAGGAAAGTTACTGCATAAATCTAGGAGACATCTTTTGACAACCAAATACTGAGATACTTCATTTTCTGCAAGCACCACCAATGGAAACTCACCCTGAAGTTTAGCATCCTACCCATCAGAAACCAAAACATTAAGCATATTTTACTTCTCTGCATTCAATTTAAGATTAGCTAAGAACTGGTAAAAATAAATCTCGCAGAGAATGTTGGAAGAAAGACTGCGAATTGCCCCACAAAAAAACAATAACTAACTAGCATGGAAGGTTATTTTGTGCTCAGCCTGACCACATCCAAATCCTCGAATACCACCATTTTACTGTAATGACACAAGAAAGGGCCTCAGTAAAAGGATTAAGAAGAGGGGGGACAGGCTTCCATTGGCTACCTATTCCTGCCACAAAAAGGCACAGTTAATTTAGATCCTGGATGTTTAAGAAACCTATCCTATTAATGTGAGTCTCAGAGGGCCAAAACCGATGTGTCTCATGGTAGCCACTGGTTAATATATATATATATATCTCAAGCCAATCGGCTCAGTGCTTTTTCAATGTCAGTAGAGAGGTGGAGGATTTACCCTGTTGATAATGTTGATAATATCAAAAGCCCTAGTCCTTCACATATCTACCAGGAACAATGGCAACAGTGAACCAAGGAGAGGACCACCTGATGCAATTATTTTAGAAAAGAGTTTTAATATCTTAATATATGAATTCAAAAGGGAGATGTGGTGATAGGTATAGCACTGACTCAACACTTTACCGTATTTGGTAGTTATATGACTATATATAGCAGCCAGAGAGGAATAGCAGCAAGAAGAGAGAGCCAAACTAATGGGAACCCTTGTTAAACCTTCCCTAGAGCACTGAGTCCAGGTAAGAAGCCCAGTGAGCGCACATGCCCTGTACAGTACTATCAGGGTTAAGGCCACCAAATATGCAACCACCTCCTTAACTTAACAGAAGGGTACGACATGAAACAAAACATTGCCATTCCAGTATGCACCCACCCACCCCACCAATAAATAATTTTTAGTGTATTCACAGACTAACAGAGAAAACACCAGACAAACCCTATGTTTGTGTCTCCCACCCTGTTAGCCCCATGCCGCTCAATATAGCTCAGGAAGACTGCATTAGAACCACCACTGCCTGATGTGCAAAGAACCAAGATAACTTAAAGAAAAACTGCTAATTATCCCTACATCTGAATATGTTTTATGTGAACCAGCAGTATAAATAAGAATCCATCCATTGATGTCATAGAAAACATATTATCCTGTAACATATTTGGCTAGCAAAATCAGAGTCTAAAGTACAAATAAATGATCTTTTTAACAATAGATATAGCAAAGCTTATTGTTTTGGCCTCATTAATCAGATAACTTATTAACTTCAGCAACTTCAGCAGGTGATGTTCAGTCTGACAGAAAATTTGATCATCTCTGTGTGATTCTAAAATTTAGTTTATATGGACTAAGATGATTATTTCTGCTGTTGATAACTTGATGGCTTAATTTTATATTTACTAACTATATAAAATGAAATGGCATTGTATCCCCATGTATTTAAATTTCCCAAAAGTATGTAATTGCAACATTTACCTTAGCAAATACTTTTTATTTATTTAAATAAATAAAGGGATTGAGTTAGTGATTTTGGCTTTTGACGGGAATTTTTTTGGCCGATGTTGTCCTTACCCCATTTAGAACTCAAATCAGAGACTTGCCCATACTGAAATATACTACATATTAAAGCAATACTTCTGATAACAGCCTGCAAAAGTAAAAGTTTTACCTTTATTTCCAGCAAATCTCTCACTTCCCGGTAAAAACATACATCCTGGTGTACACCCTCCTAGCAATATCAAACAGTATATTTGCTATATCTTTTTATTTGGATTTCCAAGCAATGGAAAGCTATATTAAGTGCTTAAAGGCCACTTATCTATCCAAGTTCGTTTTCACCATGCTGAAATATGAAATTGTCTGCCAGTCGCCATACTTTACCTCAGCATTGCCGCAGGTACAGTGCATGTTAATACCGCATTAGACCCCACTCGTCGCGGGACGGAGGAGGGGGTGAAGGTTCGACCCAGCACCGAGGGACATCGGCACTGGGATAAGGTAAGTAAATAAAAGGTTTTTAACTGGGTCTATTCACAAAGTATATGCATAAATATGTACAATTTCAGAATAGCATCCTGGGTAAATTATAAACCAATAGTGTGCAAATACACAATAAAAGGTTGCATACATATTTGGTTCAAAACAAAACGATATAACAGTATGAATTCAAGCATACAAATATTTATCTATATATACACACTCACACATGTACGCAAACTCACAAACACACATGTTGACTATATAGCATTCAGTAGCATCATTGTGATTTTGTAACATTAACAATCAATTCATTAAGGTCTAATTCAATGGCAGTGTATGCCCGTACAATAAGATTTTCAACACATATTCTGCATTAATAATGTGGTGAATGCAGTAGAAAAACTGAGTCTTAGAATATTGATTGTGACTTGAACAGAAGAGAAATGGTTTAATGAGATCAATGTGAACATGTTGGAGACCGGGAATACCATTGAATGTCTCTTCTGGATATAGAATAGAAGAGGGCGCTGACATCAGAATTGATTATTGGAGTTGTGAGGTTAACACATCCCCATGAGTTTATCATGTCCTCTAGGTGATAACTAAACAAATTTATTTTCCCATTACAAGGTTCCTTCCCAGATATTTCTCCGACCATATGTAGCTGTTTGATAACATAAACAGAAAAAAGGGAACATAAAATATAAATGGAACATCTACCAAATATTGCAATAACTTTTAGTTAAGCCCTATTAGCAGCAGTGCCTTATTTATAAAATGTATGTCTGAATAAAAAGTAACAACGATAAATTGTATCTAATAGTATTTGTATATTTCAGAAATCACCACTAATCACATACAGGGAGTGCAGAATTATTAGGCAAGTTGTATTTTTGAGGATTAATTTTATTATTGAACAACAACCATGTTCTCAATGAACCCAAAAAACTAATTAATATCAAAGCTGAATATTTTTGGAAGTAGTTTTTAGTTTGTTTTTAGTTATAGCTATTTTAGGGGGATATCTGTGTGTGCAGGTGACTATTACTGTGCATAATTATTAGGCAACTTAACAAAAAACAAATATATACCCATTTCAATTATTTATTTTTACCAGTGAAACCAATATAACATCTCAACATTCACAAATATACATTTCTGACATTCAAAAACATAACAAAAACAAATCAGTGACCAATATAGCCACCTTTCTTTGCAAGGACACTCAAAAGCCTGCCATCCATGGGTCTGTCAGTGTTTTGATCTGTTCACCATCAACATTGCGTGCAGCAGCAACCACAGCCTCCCAGACACTGTTCAGAGAGGTGTACTGTTTTCCCTCCTTGTAAATCTCACATTTGATGATGGACCACAGGTTCTCAATGGGGTTCAGATCAGGTGAACAAGGAGGCCATGTCATTAGATTTTCTTCTTTTATACCCTTTCTTGCCAGCCACGCTGTGGAGTACTTGGACGCGTGTGATGGAGCATTGTCCTGCATGAAAATCATGTTTTTCTTGAAGGATGCAGACTTCTTCCTGTACCACTGCTTGAAGAAGGTGTCTTCCAGAAACTGGGAGTTGAGCTTGACTCCATCCTCAACCCGAAAAGGCCCCACAAGCTCATGTTTGATGATACCAGCCCAAACCAGTACTCCACCTCCACCTTGCTGGCGTCTGAGTCGGACTGGAGCTCTCTGCCCTTTACCAATCCATCCATCTGGCCCATCAAGACTCACTCTCATTTCATCAGTCCATATAGCAGCCAGAGAGGAATAGCAGCAAGAAGAGAGAGCCAAACTAATGGGAACCCTTGTTAAACCTTCCCTAGAGCACTGAGTGATGTTGCAGCTCTGAAATATGGCCAAACTGGTGGCAAGTGGCATCTTGGCAGCTGCACGCTTGACTTTTCTCAGTTCATGGGCAGTTATTTTGCGCCTTGGTTTCTCCACACGCTTCTTGCGACCCTGTTGACTATTTTGAATGAAACGCTTGATTGTTCGATGATCACGCTTCAGAAGCTTTGCAATTTTAAGAGTGCTGCATCCCTCTGCAAGATATCTCACTATTTTTGACTTTTCTGAGCCTGTCAAGTCCTTCTTTTGACCCATTTTTCCAAAGGAAAGGAAGTTGCCTAATAATTATGCACACCTGATATAGGGTGTTGATGTCATTAGACCACACCCCTTCTCATTACAGAGATGCACATCACCTAATATGCTTAATTGGTAGTAGGCTTTCGAGCCTATACAGCTTGGAGTAAGACAACATGCATAAAGAGGATGATGTGGTCAAAATACTCATTTGCCTAATAATTCTGCACACAGTGTATTTACAAAGCACCACAGAATCCAATAATCCCTTTAAAATACTTAAGATTTACATTCATTTTTAGAGATTTATTTAAAAAGTAACTTTAATTTTTAATACACAGTAAAAATATGCTGGTCCACATGTTTGATGTCCGTGTTTTATCTGAGGTTTTTTTGTGCATAAGATTTAGTTTATATCAATATTTTTTTAAGCAATTCTCTCTCTTTATAAGCCATATTCTAGCCATAGGGATAAAATATGCATAAACCAATTTTGTCTTTTCTTGAGGGTATAGGGGTGACCTTATCACCTGGTCCTTCCTGGTTAATTGAAGTTTAGAACCCCTTGTATATTTTCCTTCCAGAGGACATATAGTTATTATACAGGTCGATTATTTTACATAGATTGATCTACTGTGCAGATATAGTGTTTTTCACAGTGAGAAGACGCTGCCGTCCATAGGAAAGCATTGAGAATGCTTTCCTATGGACTGACTGAATGTGCGCGTGGCTCTTGCCGTGCATGCGCATTCAGCTGATGACGTCCAAAGGAGGAGGAGAGTCCCCAGCGCAGAGGGAGCCATGCACTGGAGAAAGGTAAGTGTTTAACCCCTTCCTCCAACTTCAGCCCACCGGGAAGGGGGCCATGAGGGTGTTTTCCTGGCACTATAGTGGCCCTTTAATAATAGGACAGCAGAGATATTCACGTTTTTTATTGTTCCTTTGATTCCATAAAGATTACTTTGCATTTATTTAATTAAAAAAAAAAAAAAGACATGCTGGAATGAATAAAATACTCTCTACTCGCCTTACTTGGTTAGAGATCTATTTTGTTTTATATATCACAGAGACATGTCCCAGATTGTCTGATAGTAGAAATTACATTATTTGCATCTACCATCAACAATTCAGGCGTCTCTTTCATCGAATAATAAAGCTTTTACGCTGCCATGAGAGTTCTCTTCATAGGTCTACTTCTGTCTAAAGCATTTTATTTGAATAACTCTCATATCATTATCTGTGAATCTTCATATTCCCCAGCTTTATTGCAGGCCTATTTGACCCCTTTACCTATCTCTCCCACAGTCTGAATTTAAAGCTTCCCTGCCTCACATCAGAACAGCACTCAGTCTACCTTGAGCTGATCCGGATGCAATAAGCAAGGTAGCCTTCTGGACAACATGTAATGCTGCACAAATGGATGATGGCTGTTTGAAGAGAAATCAGGTTGTTTTAAAATCTGTCCAGTATGAGAGCACCTCAGACATGCTCAGTATGCCCCTCAGTAATTTTTTAAGTGTCCTTTTGAATCTTCAGGTATTGTCCAATATACAATAGTTCAAAAGTCTTACAATCTCATTTAAAATGTACTACTCAGCAAGTAATCAAGAGATAGAGAGCTCAGCTCGTAATGTAAAGGTTGTAAGTTTGAGGCTTGCATTATAGGCTTATTTCTTTTTCTCGTTCCGTGCACATTAGATTCAATAATAATAACAATAATAATAATAATAATAATAATAATAATGTCAGTAATAAATAAGAGGTTGTGATATAAATTCCTGAATTGTGATTTTTTCCCCCTGCTGATTCTTTATTTTTCCACAGTTATGCAATTATCAAATTTATAATTTATATTATCTTAATATATTTAGTGAAATACCTTATTGAAACCACAGAAACTACAATATTTCATTATCTGTGGAGTATATATATATATGGTCTTGAAAAAAGTCCGGCAAGGACTGAAACGTCGACACTTCTTTGTATTACTTGATGCTTGAATAAACAGCACGATTAGAAATATTATTGAGTCCTGTGAGTGCACTTCAACAAGAACATATATATATATATATATAAATAAATAGTATATCTGAATAATATATAAAGTAAATAGAATTATTGTGGCATCTTGTAGTGTGATTTTAAACAATTGAGTTTAGAATAATTTGAAAAGTTTAGTTTAGAAACTTTTGTTCATAGCTAAGGTGAAAGTAAGTTAATTAATCATTTATTTAATATTTTTCACAATATTTTCTATCCTTAGATACACACATGCACACCCCATTCTACTAATTTATTTGATTATAAATTACTCCTAAAAAAATATAAATAAATAAAATAAACTAAATACACATTAAATATGGACTGGGCGTATCAGTTGTGCAAGTTAGGTATTTTTTAAAATTTAGTTTTACTAGCATATTTAAGGAATTTATATGTACCTTTTGATAGGTTATATTTTTTGATTGACTATACGCCAAAGGCCTGTGTCAGTAATATCAGTATTGTACTGAATAGCACTAGTTTCAAAACTGAACCATATGACAGTCTGGAGACCCACTGAACGCATGAAAATTCAGATCTATCAATAACTAAACTTTAATTATACACTGATGAATTAGTTGTAGTGTGCTGGATAAGACCGGTGTCATATTTATGAAACACTTCAATCAATTATTTGTCAGACCCTTCAAAGCCCACTTTGTTTTGCTGAGAGCAAAATGTACATATAATGATTTGTTTTCTAGCATTTTGCAAGCACCTAGAGACCTGTACTTATTTTTTATAATACTTAAGAAAGGTTTTTTGAAATGAGGCATTTGATAGCCTAGTAAATGTTATTATCGGGCTAATTTGTGAATTATATTATAGACACTGAAATACACAATTCAAAGAACAACAAAAAGTGCCTAAAACTGTTCAGCTGCATCCATCTGCTTCTAGGCAAAATTCCATATCACCATGAACATTGTAACTGGGCACTGAGTGAATCCAAAGAACACTTTGCCGTTGGGCTTTTTATTATTGCATTGAAAAAATACAAATGTTTAGTAAGAATTTTAGGTATATATATATATATATTAAATATTTATTTTTTGTGAAGCCGCCTACAGATAAAGACCATTAATAGCATTCTATGACATGTTATTAGCAGGTAAAGGATGTGGAAAATTGTGTCAATGCTCTTGGCATAAGTCATGTGTTGATATGACAAAGGCTTGGACTTTAGAGTGGAACTATTGTTCTCATTCATTGGAAGCTGTGTCTTCTAATTGGCTCCTCTGATCTCAGTTTGAAATGTATATGGAATGCATCCAAAATTAATAACAGTACATCTGTTAGTTTAACAGAGTAGCAGGTTTTTGATCAATAGACCTGCACAAACATTAAAAGTGATCACTGACGCATACATTTTAAAATATCTAATTACAGAATACATCCTTTATGATAGAGCTCATTAGTGAAATCTAGAATTAGCCTACTCAAATCTGCTGATGTACCATTACAGTTCCAAAGCGTGTTCTAATACATCAAAGCAATATTAGTTATTTTTGCTTCAATTATTGTGTAATATAATATTTGTGATCAAGTGTTGTATTATTATGGGCTTACCTAGATGTAATAATTGTTTGCCTTCCTAGAATAAACTTTAGCCTATTATGGACCAAGGGTATTTCTCACCACGGGACACACACATTTTTATTATTCATGACGTTGATGTTTGCGACTCCAAAAAAAATAAAAAATAAAACAGGATTTCTGAAATTTTGAGAAATTACAAGGTTAACAGTTTTATTTTTATTTATTTTTTGTCAATCTTTCTTTTATTGAGTTGTTAGTATAAACATATAGAAAACAGCATTAAATCAGAATATGTCAGGTTTGTAGACAAATTCAAGTCTTTGTGAAGAAAGTCAAAAAGTCAATAAAATTCTGATGAAGAAATATATCTTTCTTTTAGTGTAAAGTAAGAATTACACTAAGCAATCATGTCTAAACAGTTTTTTTTACTTCAATTGTTTATGCTTCTTGATTTTAGAGCAGTTTATTAATCAACCTATGTAAATGCCTTAATGGCATACTTATTCTAAATGAAGATTATTCTGACCTTCGTATATGATGGCTTGAGGGTTGTGTGGCGGAACCACCGCTTGCTCGGGTGCTTTATACTTACACTGTGTGTTTTTCCATTGCCCTTCGTCTATTGTACCCACTCCCTGTTCGGGAGCGCCCCTACGAAAGGAACTCTTTCGACTCCTGAACGGGGACCACCCCAATATCCTATTTAGAAAGCTATTAGAAAGTTCAAGAAGAACGTTCTCACCTCTGGCACAGTTGCGAAACCACAAGGGAGGCAATTAATGAGTGCTCCCCTGGATGGCCACCATTTCATACAGATGAACGCCAGCCAGGGGAGCCTTCGTGGATTGCTTTCCAACTCATTCATCTCCTGAACGAGGATCCTCCCAGTGCCCATTAGAACGTTCCCACCAATTAATTAGAACATTCACACTCGCTACAAGTGTGAAACCACAACGTTCGCACTGGCAACATAAGTGTGAAACCACAAGGGAAGTAATTAATGAGTGCGTCATTGGGTGGCTATCATTTCGTATAGACGAACATCAACCAGGGGGAGCATTCATACCTCAAAAGGAGATGCTTCCCTTGCAAGTTTCAGCACAGGAATCTTCCAAATGGAGATTGCCCTGAGAATGTGCCAGTGTGGGGTTGATTGGGGTTGGTGGGGACACTTTTGGGGTACTGGCTGGCTTTTCCTGTGCCTGGGAGACAAAGCCGTGTGTGGCTCAATAAAAGGGTGTTGTACCTCCAGAACTGTGTTAATAAGTGGTTCCTCAGCGGCTGAAGGAAGGAATGAGTGGAGGTAACCTGTCTGGTGACCCGTGGTCCACTACAGGTTGTTTTAAAAAATAAATAAATGATTAGTTATCAAAAGTTAGCATTTGTATAACATTGTCCATCGAAACATGATAATCCTGTTCTGTGATTGGGTTACCTTCAATGTACCAATCTACCAATACAATATACCAATAATCTTGCTTAGCATAGTTAGGCAGGAGTCTTACCTATGCATCCTGCTAAAGTAAATAAAGCTTGCCACAATTTTTTTCAAAGAGGTAGGTTAAACCCCTGGTCAATGAACAGGATACAGCCAGGTGAGACACTTTTATGTTACATAATTGTCGTTACTATGCATCTATATCTGTATGCATCTTTAAATAAAGGATTATGACAGCTGATGAGAGTTAAAGGGATACTATAGACATCAAAATAACGTTAGCTATAAGAAGCATCATTGGTGTATAGATCATGCCCCTGCAGTCTCAGTGCTCAGTTCTCTGCCATTTAGGAGTTAAATCACTTTTGTTCTGTTATGCAACCAAGCCACACCTCACCAGGCTTTGACTCATACAGTCTTCATGATGAAAAGGTTTCATTTTCAATTAAAATGTTAACTTGCTTTAGAAGTTTTTATCTCCTGCTCTGTATATTGAACTTTAATCACAAGCAGGATGCTCCTAAAAGATCTCTGCAATAAAGGAAGCTTAAACATTAGATCTATTTTTACAAGAAGTGTTTAGGAATGCTGTGTAAGTCACATGCATGGGGGTGTGACTAGGGCTGCATAAGCAAAGTGATTTAACTCCTAAATGGCATTGGAATCGAGCAGTAAGCCTGCAGGAGCATGGACTAGACACCAAAACTGCTTCATTAAGCCAAAGTTATTTTGTTGCCAATGGTATCCTTTTAAAGTTTACTACCCATTTTAAAAATTTATACTTCTTTGAAAAATAACATAGAACCAAAATATCCCTCAAACATATCTAATTTTATGGAAGAAATGGCATGATTTATATTTTATTGGAATGTACTGTGCAATGCGACAAATTGTGCTTATTCATTCCAACAGAAGACTTGGAAGCCACTAATGTGCTTATATTTCATCCAGTTTTCTATGAATATACTACTTGCCTTATATAAGTACATTTATTTCATTTAAATACAAGAGTCTGCATTTTACAGATTACATAACGTAAACTAAAGAATCTATTTATGTACTAAAAGAACAAGATTTTGTACTAATAGTCAAAAACATTGGATCCCAAATTACACGTATAAATTCAATATAACACAGTAGTTTGATATTGGCAGCTATTGGTGTTATTTACTAATAGCCAAATTCTCAAAACATTACTGCCAATTTGTGTCACAGGAACAAGTTTAATCATATGCCAAATTGCCCATTGGTGTCAGTGGACCTCATTAAAATGTGTCTAAATCAACTGTTATTTTTTAACCTAACATTGAAATTCTTAAGTGGTATTAAATGGATTTAATAAATTTATCTAGATAATAAAACATTGCATAAAAATGAAATTAAATCATTGTGATTGTTCTACACAACAAAATAACAAAACATTTTAATTTTACAGGAATCTTGTACACAATTTACCAGGGCAGCTATACTGCTACTTTGAAGATTACACTTTCTTTTAAAACATGTGAGTTAAACATGTGCAATTGCAATGACTAATTTAATTAATTGTCCTTGCTGTCTTATATCAATTGTATAATGTTTCATAAATCATTTTCTATAAAAATGTTTTTTGTTGTGTTCAGCTTTCTGTCTGGTTGTGTTGGAAAGTATCCTTCTGTTTCTTCCATGCTGTTATATCGAACTTCTAGCTTGCCCTCAAAAGAGATCTTCATTCTTCGCAAAACTCAAAAATGGATCCAGATTCATAACGATATCTATATGATTGCCTGTTGCATAAAAGTGAAGGTGGTTGATTCACAAAGGTTACATAATATGCCCCCAGTTTGTTTGCGTTGTGTAGCAAGTTGGACACTAGAATGCGTATGTAGAGAAACTTACTAGATAATATGCAGCTACAGCTTACTCAAGCTACTATGAGTGACTTTCTTTAAAAGTTAAGTAGAATCCTCAAACTCACCCTGGCTACAAATTCTCCGTCTGGTCTTTTGAATTGCGACGGCAGAATATGTTCCTTCAGGAAACAGACTGACAAGCTGCTCTTTCAGAAATTTGTTTGTGGCCCACATTTGTATTGTTTTGGAATTGCAAAACAGGTTCTCCATTTAAAGTGGCAAACTGATGCCAAAATTTATTAAATAGTTAAACTGGAAAACATTACTACAAAGCTTTTACAATGCTAATTGTTTTGATTGTCTGGTCTCCAAGGCTACATACTTTTGCCCCATTAAAACACACATAATACTAACTAGAAATATCTTAATATATCTGTCATGCACCGATTTTGTTTGAGCTTGTCCTTCCCTTTCTTTAACACCATCAATTGTCTTTTCGCTTCTTTTATTTATTTGTTCCTTTAAATATTTCCAGTTTCTTCACAGGATAGCAAGTTCGGCACTGTTATGCCATTATTTTATTATTGTCATCGTCATCACATATATATATCATTTTTTTCCTTGCAAAGCACACCAGCAACACATTTGGGATAGCTCACCCTCTCAGCTCATAGGACACCAAATATAACAATTAAATAATGCTATATAAGTCCCTTCACAATACTTTCAGGGTTCTTTTCCTCTCCTCCGCTGGGGGCAGGAGAAGGTTTAGTTTGATATCTAGTTTTAACTCCAGGTTTACCCGGGATGAACATACTATCTTCCCTGAAGGATCAAACAAACAACATTCAAGAGCAGTACTTGCTGGGTCAGAATTTCTATGAAAACAAGTCAAGTTCTGGACTATAAAGATTTGATGAATCCAGCTCGGTGTGGCTAAGGTTGGAATCGATTAATGTATGAATAGCTTCTGAAGTGTTTCATTGAATAGTGCATACCTTATCTGTTAGTATCTCCTGGGTACCTGTCATCAGACTTTCAATGTGTATGTGTGCATTTGACACAACAATGCTTATATGACTTTGGCACAATAACCTCTTAACAACCAATAGTTACAATTTACATTGATCAAAATTGGGTTCCGTAAGTGCCTTATGCCAGCATGAAATGTCCTGCAGTAATAGCTTTGGTAGTTATGTGTATCAAATAGTTTTTTAATTGAGTGGCTAATGCCATTTTGGAATAGGACTCTTGAAGGTCTGTTCGTATGGCGGCATAGGGTAGGATTAAGGCTTCTCATTAAAATACTGCATGGTGGTGTTATCTTTTTTTTTATTTATGCCCGTGCTGTCAACCTCAAAGTACAAAATAACACATTTCTATAAATTATACTTTATTTTGCTAATGAAAAAGTATTTACTAGTATTGAACAGTTACAAACCTAACATATCTAACCATGAAATCACTTAAGGAACTTACCTTCAGCTCTGTACTTAAAATACAGAAAATTGAGTAGTTATTGTTACATTTGAAAAACTCTCAAAGGAATGATATATCTGCTTGGAATGTTGAAAATTTGCTTGGAGTTAAACATTATCCTTGGAGATTTAGAGTCTCTGAACTTTCCTCGATTTACTTCACACAGCTGTACCTTTGTGCTAATATAGAAAAATGGACTAAAATACAGGCTCCAAAAAAAGCACAAATGGATATTTAAACATTTCCACCTACCAGTCGGTAATGATACAGAAAAAAAAGTCTCACCTGCTGTTCACAGCTGCTAAGCATCTAAGCCCCTGGTAGTGATAACAGTAGTATGCAGAAGAGCAGTTGCCCAACAGGAGTGCTCTTTGTGGATTATAGGCCATCATTATTAATGAACCACTGCACTAATGTTTCAGATGTATGGCTGGAAACAATAAAGCAAAATTATGTCTCTTATTAAAAAACAAAAAAAATAAATAAAACATAAAACCTTTATTTTACTTAATTCACAAAATAAAGATAAAAAACTGAAAATATTTTTTTTTAAGTGAGTAAAATCAAAATAACTAATTACTTGATTACTATTTAAATTTTAGATGGATGTGACCAGCTTTAAGGATAGATAATGGAAAGACTCAAAAGCAAATGGTGACAAGATAAATATATATTATGCAGTATAGATTTATCAAGCAGAGACCAAAAAGCAGTCCAAAGAACAAAAATGCAGTAGGAAGACTTGGTGTATCATTCTTGTCAAAACGTTAAAGAATCCAACAACACACAGTCACATCCAGAGAAAATAGTGATGATTCTATTTCCTAAAATTTAAATGATTCTTATTTAAGCATAATTTCATAATTTAGTTAATATGTTACATAATTTGTCCCATTCATATTGAAATTGTTAAGCATGTGATAATTAAGCTCTGTCAACAAGGCTGATATTCTGGAAAAAAACATAAAATATATATTTTTTTAAAATTGAAAGGAAACCGATAAGAACAGCATAGATATACTAATAATTGAAATATTCTAAAGTTGGGAAGGTGTTATAAAGATTTTTTTTTTTTTTTTTAATGAAGCACAAATCTATAATACAGTTCGTAATCAATACTTCTTCTGACTTGAATAAAGAGATAACAGTGTCTGTCTAGCAATCAAAATGAGGCTGAAATGACAAGAAACAACAACTTAATTATCTGTGTTCGTGCAGAAACCCAGAAAAAGATAGATGTCAGCACAAAGGAATGTGCAGTTATTAACTTTAATCATCATTAGTACACAAAGATAGCTCTAGACAGTATACGTCTGCAAAATTGGGACATGTAGCTTCTATAGCAAGGAAATGTATTTACTCATAACAAGTACAGCATTATTAAAGTTTGTTTGAACCTAACTGCAACAAGGTCCTGAACCTTACATTACGCCCTAACAAGAGACGTCTAGATAGGAAACTGACAGTGGCTAGAGAGAGGCCACATTAAAAGAAAATGATAAAAAGAGAAAAGTAGATGGTATAAATTAAATATTAGGTGGACGGTCAAGAAGTCAAGGGTCATAGGTAGATAGGATGAATTGTTTGCAGGAATTCAGTCAATAAATAGGTAGTTCACTCATGAGCAATGGATAAAGATTTACAGCGCATTCTAGCACAGGATGGGTCCTATTTAATATGTGTCATGTTATACATTAATTTGTTAAAAACAACTTGGAAAATTAGTCCAACATATCTGAATAAGAATACATCCTTATTTTATTAACTTCATGGGAAATGAACAATGTGATTGGCTGTTTTTCTAATGGGTACCTATTATAATCAAAAGAAGATTAAGTTATTGATGAACTCATTTTAAGGTCAGTATTTTATTTCACATATAATTATATTTTGAACAGAGGAAAAACAAATCCTCTATACCCAGGTATATTTAAATGCAAAAAAATCCTCAGTAATGATGATTTCATTTAAAATGTTTTGAGTCTTCTGTCTCAGAAGCCATAGGATCTGTAAGTGTGATGTCATGTGTGCTTATACTGCGAGCTTTCTGTCTCAGAATCCATAGGATCTGTAACTGTGATGTCATATGTGCTTATACTGGGGGCCTTCTCTCTTAGAATCCATAGGATCTGTAACTGTGATGTCATATGTGCTTATACTGGGTGCCTTCTGTCTCAGAATCCATAGGATCTGTAACTGTGATGTCATATGTGCTTATACTGGGGGCCTTCTGTCTCAGGATCCATTGGATCTGTAACTGTGATGTCATATGTGCTTATACTGGGGGCCTTCTGTCTCAGGATCCATTGGATCTGTAACTGTGATGTCATATGTGCTTATACTGGGGGCCTTCTGTCTCAGAATCCATAGGATCTGTAACTGTGATGTCATATGTGCTTATACTGGAGGCCTTCTGTCTCAGGATCAATTGGATGTGTAACTGTGATGTCATATGTGCTTATACTGAGGACCGTCTGTCTCGGAATCCATTGGATGTGTAACTGTGATGTCACATGTGCTTATACTGGGGCCTTCTGTCTCAGAATTCATTGGATTTGTAACTGTGATGTCATATGTTCTTACACTTGGAGGACTATATCTGGCATTGAAATTTTGGTTTGCTTATGTAGACTTGTTCTAGAACTGCACAAAACTGTGTGTCTTAGCATAAGGCATTCTATTATCTAAACCTAGTGTATTATTTAGATTCAAAAGGGCTAAACAAAGCCATTGCAGTGAAAATTGTTTATGTGCACAACATAGCAAGAAATGGAGCAAAGGGTAGGTAAGCAAGATTTTAAAGGTTAAGTCTGTTTTCTATTTTTTCTGCGGTAGAAAACTAATATTAACACTTGTAAGCATATTGAGAGTGACAAGGCTAAGGATAGGACAATCTGTTGCATTGTACTATACAGATGGGAGAGATTGGGCAAACACATAAGCTATTGTCCTCATAAATTAAGTGAGTTTTAAACTAGACCCATTGTGCAGGATACTCTCTTATAGGGACCTGGGGAGCCTGTGTTTTGTTTTTCTGCTGTTCCCTGCCTAACGTGCATGGTTTGGAAGAAGTCATTTAGTCAGAGTTCGCAAGATTGACACTAATATTTATTTATATGATCACATTATTGCTTTAATCATACCATAACACTACCAGTGGGCATTTTGTTTCTTCATCCTTCCATAAATAATGATTGCAACATGAAGGGTTACTGTCCAGTGATAGTGGGGATAGTGTAGACATGACAGGGTTAATAGCATGTAGCCAATGACAGCACCACACTTTTTTATGGGTATTTTTTAGTTATTGCTTACATTTACCAACTCAAACTTTAATTATTTCTGCTGTTTCTTAAAAGAAATATAAGCAGAGTTCGCATGCTTGAATCGCAAGAAGTACAGCACTCTGTTGTCTATCATGCAACACCACAGTAATACTTCAAAACTGCCCTTGAACTCACACAGGCCTTGAGTATGAATTTTTACAATGAATTAAATCTTAGCAAAACCACCAATATCTATGAGAATATTTGGACAAGAGATTTGTCCTCATTTTCAATGGACAATGGTCATCACTGACAAGTTAGTAAGTATTGATCAGAAATGGAGTGGATCTTCATTACCTCCAGAGACGTGTTCTGCAGCTAAAGAAAGAAAACAAAAAACGTTTATAGATTTAGAAATATCCGATCAAATTTTATTAAATACACTTTTTACAACAATTTGTTAAATGCAATAAAAATATGAATTTTTAGACATATAATTTCCTTTTAAAATCTGTGATCTGGCTAAGACCCTATGTGGAGAACTCAGCCATCTCTACATCCAG
The DNA here is from genome assembly GCF_036172605.1 of Pelobates fuscus. Lineage (NCBI taxonomy): Eukaryota > Metazoa > Chordata > Amphibia > Anura > Pelobatidae > Pelobates > Pelobates fuscus. The sequence goes on along the minus strand of NC_086318.1, from coordinate 335,102,397 downwards.
CAAAATTAAACTTTTTGTTTTTTTGTAAGTGAAATAAACTTATTTTTGTGTTAACTTTAAAGTTTCACATTGGGGCTATGAAGATTATAATCCTAGGCTATTTTAGAAAACACACATGCAAGAACACATATAAATACTTAGTCACACATACCTAAACACACACACACACACACACACACACAGAGACACACACACACACACACACACACAATTATACACATTCTTGAATATACATACATTCTCACATTCACACACTCTCATGTAAAAATAAGCACATACACACACATATAGGACAATAACATTCCACTCTCCCTTAAAGGAAAAAATGGTTTTAAATCTTGCATGGATAATAGTTTCACAAATGAAAAGCATGTCACAGTCATTGAGATACTAAAAACTCAGACTTTGCGTGATAAACTTAGCTATTTTTTTGTAAAATAATTATAATATTTGTATGAGAATATTAGTTAAACACTCACAATTATATGATGTTCAGCATCTAAGGAATATTTTTTTTTAATAATTACTAATAAAACATTAAAATCAAACTTTATCAAAGAGAGCCTTTGTGAAATGGTCATTGTAAATACCAGAATTATGTATGTTCTTTGTATATGTTTTGTGACAAGAAGAAACGCTTGCAGGACTTCTCGCGGGCGGCTCCCTTCCTATGAATAGCCTGCCTACCCCCATCAGACTCTCCTTTAGTCTTGCATCTTTTAAGGGTCTTAAAACCCATCTCTTTAGGAAAGCTTATGGCCTCCCAGTCAGTGTTGTATTTTGGATTGGTGCTGCCCTAGGCACGACTAAATTCAGGCACCCCCAAAATCTAAATTTGCCCCCCCCCCAATTTGTGTCAAGGCCATTTTTTTGACTGCCAGACACATGCCCTCATTGATACATGCACTGATATACACAGTCATTGGCACACACTTTCATTGACATACACACAATGATACACACTCAAAGGCACACCCATTCCCACTCACAGACACACACTGACAGGTACACTCACTCACATTAAGGTGGACAGCCCCAGAACACGAGGCAAACAAGGCATTTGTCCGGGAGCTTGGAGTTGCATTTTTTGGCGCCCCCCCTGAATGTGCCGCCCTAGGCAAATGCCTTGTTTGCCTTGTGATAAATACATCCCTGCTCCCAGTGTAACCTCTACCTCACATACCTGTCTCTTGTTCTCTCCTAAAGAGTAGCACTCTACTCTCTCCTCCAGCTCTGCTTCACTCCCACCTTATTTGATTGGTATTTCCTGTTCTTATGTGTTTTATACCCCACCTCCTATAGACTGTAAGCTCGTTTGAGCAGGGTCCTCTTCAACCTATCGTTCTTGTAAGTTTTCTTGTAATTGTCCTAAGTTAAATCCCCCCTTTCATAATATTGTAAAGCACTTTATATTGTTGGCACTATATAAATGGCAATAATAATAATAATAATAATAATAATAATAATAATAATAATAATAATAACTGCTACAGTGTGAAAAAATACCAGCATAACAATTCACCTCCTCCCATCAGTGGTTCTGACAGAGAGACCAAGCCACAGATGCAAGTGTGTGAGACTGTTGGCATGGGTGAAGTAATTATGTGCTTTACAGTATGTCTTCCTCTTGCAATCCTGAATTCTAATTGAGTCCAATTTGCAGCAATGAACCATTATATATTGTGTGTACCATTACATATGCTGTGCACCATTATGAGTGTTTTGGGAGTTGCTCACTTAATTGTAGATAAATCAATTCTAATCAAAATTAAGCATGAAAATTAAGATACAGGGGTCAAAACATTAATAGAGCAAATAATCTACAGATCTAAGCAATAAAAAACAAACAAACAAACAAGCATGCCAAAAGCATTATATGTAATCAGATTTGAAATGAGAGACTCATAACAAATAATTAAATTAAATTACTTTAGCCAAAAATAAATGTACCACCTTAAAATCTAAATCCTCAGGGCAAATATCAACGATAACCAATAGAGCAAAAACAAATAAACAAACCAAAACATTTTAATCCCAAATAAATCTTATTTCTAAAGCCAACCTAGAACTTTACCAGATTATTGGTCCCCTTTCCCAGGGGAAGGCAACCTTCGGCAACCCAGATGTTGTGGTCTAGATCTCCCATAATTCTTTTACAGCCATAATGTTGGCAAATCATCACAGGAGATGTAGTCCACAACTACAAAGTGCCAAAGTGCCAAAGGTTGCTTACCCATTGCCTACCTCTTTTTTTTTTTTTTAAAGTATAAAATATATAAGAATATTCTTGTTGAACATTTTGCGAAGTCTGAGTGATGTATAATGACCTTTAGACTCATTACGCAAAGTCATTCAGAAGGGGGAACCTTAGGATACTTTATAATGTGTGGGAGGAGAAATAAATCTGTTATAGAAGCAAATGCACCATGATAATCATAGATCAATACAACTTTGAAAAAGCATAGTCATTACAATACTTTTTGCTGGGAAACTGGACTTTGTGACACTTCTGTTTAAATGCACAGCAAATCCAATTTGTCATGAAAGATTCCAATTAACTTAATGGGCATAATACAAAAAAGTAAACAGTTTTTTGACATTTGATAGCTTTCTCCCATTGAGACTTCATTAACTCCTGCTGGTGATTCATCATTATATGTGCTATTGTTTGTAATTTTAAAATGTGTCTTATTGTTTTTTTTTTTTTAATCTTCCTTTTAATATTTTAATAATATTATACTTTAATATTTTTATTATCTGTAGCTTCTATCACTGATTTCAGTTTGCGTTTCATAAAAATGGCATCAAAACAATCAGTATGAAAAATGACTTTTTTCGAAACGCAGATTTATTAATTTTACATTTCTAAAGAAAGCGAATATTCATGAAAAATACTTTCACATTAAAACAAAATCAACACATATAATATAGACAAATTTCCTATTACAGCGGTACTTAATTTGAACTTTTTTATTGTGATTTGAAAAGCATTTGTTTTAGACATCTTTTTTTATCTTTTGTATCTTGACAAGGCAGATAGGCTATGGATTTCTATTCCATTTTAACATTCCAAGATGAATTGCTAGTACAGCTACAAACCTCCGCTATGCCTATTAGAATAATAAAAGTATTGAACTGAGACTATGTAATGCAGCTAAAGATAAGGAATGTCAGCACAAGCACTTTGTAAAGATTTCCATGGAAAATAAGATTACAATCATGATCTTGGCTTTCTCTCTTTTAAGGATTTAGCTTTGTAAGCCTTAATGGCTGTTCAGGAGCCACATATCCTCTAGGCATGATTGATCACCAATTAGTTAAGTCTTCTTATAAATGTTATTGTTTCTACTATTGAGATTATTTGTGATAAGAGAAAAAAAAAAGCATACAAAACGATTAACAGAGCTTTGTGATTTTATTACACTTTCAGTGGTCTACCAAAAGTTGATATGCTTAATCTGAGTTTAAGTCTTTTTTGTTGAACTAATTGGCAGACACGTTGAAGAAGAAACATATCGTTTGAAACCCATGTATGGAATGTAATACTTTATTGATTTGTCCAGATTTTTGGCAGCACATTTGCATGGTTTCAGTGTCGGTCTAAAGTTGGCAGTAAACAATAATTATATCTGAAAATACCTTTCACCGTAATTCCATATTGGGAATCAGAAATTCTGGCACTTGTGCCGAACTTACTCCCTACCCATCTGTCACACTCTCAAAATATTAGGATTTATTAATTCAACTGCGTAAGATGCAATAAAGAATTGTATACGTCTGTGCCACAAGACCTTTTTAGTAAACCTATCATGCTGTATGAATCATGACAATTTGTTTCTCAATTTAACAACACTGTCTATGATTTTAAGTGTGAAATGTTAAAATAATTAAATTGGCTTACAGTCAGATCCTTACATACGCTTTGCTTGTCTACGGTCTTCAGGAACAATAGGATACTATTTACTTTAAGTCCATCTGGATATAGTAATCTTTTTTGTGCTATCAATCTTCTTAAACATTTTTCTTAATATTTTTGCATTCTTTTGTGTGTATAATATAATTACCTTAATTTTGAACATCACTGTCAGATTAAATTTGACAAATACACCAACGATAATTTAGAAGTGAATAATTTAGACATCTACCTGGAAATTTCTTTCTTCGGGGCGTAATTCACAACTGCCTCACTTCTCACGAGAATACATATAAACCAACCGTCCTCATGATATTAGATGCAATAACAAAGTATAAAAAAAACGAAAAATCATAGTGTGGTATGAAGAGATGTGTTTCAAATTTAATCGTGAACAAGGGAAATGTTATTACAAGCACACCAGTAGTGGAGAGTCCCAGAAGGTCCATTGAGTCAGAGAATGAAGATACTACAATCTAAGAAGCTAAAGAGGGATGCATGCAGTAGTTATGTATACCTTAATAGCACTTATTATAAGGTATTTACACAGAGAAGTATTTCTTCTAAATCCATTATTTTTAAAATACGTAATTGTTAAATTAATGATGCTGAAGTCATACATAAAATTTTTAGCATTTCTTTGTCTTAGTGTTTCCTGCCACAGTTATAAATTGTACTTTCAATCCCTATTAAATATAGTCATCTACTTACAGAGACTGAGGACTCATAAGTTAATATCTTAGTGTGAGTTCGTTCAGCCATGTATATTATATCACATGAATGAGCACTATAAGGAGCAATGGTGTCTATCAGTGTTTATCCATGTGTGAAAGCAGAGAGCATATGCATTCAAGCATGAATGGTGGAGCCTCCAAAACCATAACAGATGCTTCCAGACCACAAATAACATCATTCAATGGTGCATGCCATTGTCCAGCATTCTGTTAAATTGTGCCTTATTATGTTTATTATATTAGTGCAATAGACGAAAAAAGGGTTGTACTTGCATGACAAACATTCGAAATTCTATGAAAATTTCAGAGAGCTCTATTTCTTGTCATGTACAGTGCAAAGGTAATTCTTGTTGATATTAGCCTGGACATTAATTATTTATTTATAAGATATTTTACCAGGAAGGATACATTTACAGTTCTCTCGTTTTTAAGTATGTCCTGGTGCCACAAACATTGCATTGTTACAATAGGGTACAATATAGTATTAAAAAATACAAAATAATATTAAAATACACATATATAAATTTAACACAGAACATGTAATAACTATAATCAACCATGATCACAGGTACATTCTTCATTGAGATATATTGACAGCGATGGCTTAAAGGATTTAAGACTGGAGGAAGATTTGATTGGTTAGGTTATTCCATTATTGCGGTGCTCTGTAGGAAAACAAGGATCTTTTTGTATTGAGGTAGACTAAATAAAGTGTTTCTACTGGATCGGAGGTTATAGGAGGTGGGAACAGCTGGGGAGAGCATTCTGCTCAGATAGGGTGGGAGCTTTTTCGAAAAGCTTTTAAACACAAGTAGTGATGTCCCGAACAGTTCGCTGGTGAATAGTTCCCGGCGAACATCGCATGTATTATTTTTTGTGTGTTTATTATTATACATTATCGCCCCTAGCCAGTAACCTGTGTTTATTATACATTATCCCCCCATAGCCAGTAACCTGTGTTTATTATACATTATCCTCCCCATAGCCAGTAACCTGTGTTTATTATACATTATCCTCAAAATAGCCAGTAACCTGTGTTTATTATACATTATCCCTCCCATAGCCAGTAACCTGTGTTTATTATACATTAAATAAAGATAGTGGGGGGACCCTAAATAAAGATAGGGGGGGACCTACTGTCCTTCCCCCCGGCCCCCACCCCTGAGCGGTGGGTGGAGGGCCCTAGATAATAATGGTGGGGGTCACCTACCGTCCTCCCCCCGGCCCCCACCCCTGAGCGGTGGGTGGGGGCCCTAAAAAAAGAATAAGGGGGTGACCTACTGTCCCCACCGGCCCCCACCCCTAAACGGTGGGTGGGGGCCCTAAATAAAGAGAGGGGGGGGACCTACTGTCCTCCCCCCGGCCCCCACCCCTGAGCAACGGGTGGGGGCCCTAGATAATAATGGTGGGGGGGACCTACCATCTTCCCCCCGGCCCCCACCCCTGAGCAACGGGTGGGGGCCCTAGATAATAATGGTGGGGGGGACCTACCATCCTCCCCCCGGCCCCCACCCCTGAGCGGTGGGTGGGGGCCCTAAATGAAAATCCCCCCAATCAAGGTGACTAGGGGTCCCAAGCCCCTAGTCACCCCCCCCACCCAAATCAAGCTATCCCCTACCTACCCCCTCACCCTAAAAATATTAAGGGGGTAATAAAATAACTAACCCGTAAAAAAAATTAAACTGATCATTTGACATCTTCTTTTTTCTAAAATCTTCATTTTTCAGCCCCAAAAAAGGCCAAATCAAAAGCCATCATACCCAACGAACTTAAAATAAAATGAAAAACCCGAGCGCAAAAAAAACTTGACGAAAAAGAAAAAACCCGAGCGCAAAAAAATTATCCATTTTCACCCATGGAGGGCTCCGTGCAGACTGAGCTACGCAGGGCGGGGCAAGGCTTATAAAGCCTTGCCCCGCCCTGCAATTAGGCTAAGAACACTCTGATTGGTGGGTCTAAGCCAATCAGAGTGCTCTTAGTCATTTTACACAGCGTGGGAAAGTTCTTTGGAATTTCCCCACGCTGTGTAAAATGACACAGAGCACTGTGATTGGATGGCTTGAAAACCATCCAATCACAGTGCTCTGTGTCTTTTACACAGCGTGGGAAAGTTCTTTGGAATTTTCCCACGCTGTGTAAAATGACACGAGCACTGTGATTGGATGGCTTGAAATCCATCCAATCACAGTGCTCTTTGGAATTTTCCCACGCTGTGTAAAATAACACAGAGCACTTTTATTGGATGGCTTGAAATCCATCCAATCACAGTGCTCTATGTCAGTTTACACAGCGTGGGAAAATTCCAAAGAACTTTCCCATGCTGTGTAAAATGACACAGAGCACTGTGATTGGATGGTTTTCAAGCCATCCAATCACAGTGCTCTGTGTCATTTTACACAGCGTGGGAAAATTCCAAAGAACTTTCCCACGCTGTGTAAAATGACAAAGAGCACTCTGATTGGCTTAAACCCACCAATCAGAGTGTTCTTAGCCTAATTGCAGGGCGGGGCAAGGCTTTATAAGCCTTCCCCCGCCCTGCGTAGCTCAGTCTGCGCGGAGCCCTCCATGGGTGAAGATGGATTATTTTTTTGCGCTCGGGTTTTTTCTTTTTCGTCAAGTTTTTTTTTTGCGCTCGGGTTTTTTATTTTATTTTAAGTTCGTCGGGTATGATGGCTTTTTATTTGGCCTTTTTTGGGGCAGAAAAATGAAGATTTTAGAAAAAAGAAGACGTCAAATGGTAAGTTTATTTTTTTTTTACAGGTTAGTTATTTTATTCCCCCTCACTATTTTTAGGGTGAGGGGGTAGGTAGGGGATAGCTTGATTTGGGTGGGGAGGGTGACTAGGGGCTTGGGACCCCTAGTCACCTTGATTGGGGAGGGGGGGGAATTTTCATTTAGGGCCCCCACCCGCCGCTCAAGGGTGGGGGCCGGGGGGACAGTAGTTCCCCCCCTTATTGTTTTTTTAGGGCCCCCACCCACCGCTCAGAGGTGGGGGCTGGGGGAGGACAGTAGGTCCCCCCCACCATTATTAAATAGGGCCCCACCCACTGCTCAGGGGCCGGAGGAGGAGAGTAGGTCGTCCCCTCTCTTTATTTAGGGCCCCCACCCACCGCTCAGGGTTGGGGGCCGGGGGGACAGTAGGTCCCCCCCTTATTGTGTTTTTAGGGCCCCCACCCACTGCTCAGGGGTGGGGGCCAAGGGGGAGGACGGTAGGTCCCCCCCACCATTATTATCTAGGGCCCCCACCCACTTCGAAGGGGTGGGGCCGGGGGGAGGACAGTAGGTCCCCCCTCTCTTTATTTTGGGCCCCCTCCCACCACTCAGGGGTGGGGGCCGGGGGGGGACAGTAGGTTTTTTTAGGGCCTCCACCCACCGCTCAGGGGTAGGGGCCGGGGGGAGGACGGTAGGTCCCCCCCACCATTATTATCTAGCGCCCCCACCCACTGCTCAGGGGTGGGGGCCAGGGGTGGAGGACAGTAGGTTCCCCTCCCTCTCTTTATTTAGGGCCCCCACCCACCGCTCACGGGTGGGGGCCAGGGGGGACAGTCGGTTCCCCCCTTATTGTTTTTTTAGGGCCCCCACCCACCGCTCAGCTCAGGGGTGGGGGCCAGGGGGGACAGTAGGTTCTCCCCTTATTGTTTCTTTAGGGCCCCCACCCACTGCTCAGGGGTGGGGGCCAGGGGCGAGGATGGTAGGTCCCCCCACCATTCTTATCTAGGGCCCCCACCCACCGCTCAGGGGTGGGGCCAGGGGAGAGGACAGTAGGTCCCCGATCTTTATTTAGGGCCCCCACCCACCGCTCAGGGGTGGGGGCCAGAGGGGAGGACAGTAGGTCCCCCCTTATTGTTATTTAGTAGGTCCCCCCCTTATTTTACATGCTTTACGTGGCCAGAAAGAGTCTCTGTGGGTTTTAAAATTCACCTGCCTATTGAAGTCTATGGTGGTTCGCCCGGTTCGCCGGTTCGCGAACATTTGCGGAAGTTCGCGTTCGCCGTTTGCGAACCGAAAATTTTATGTTCGCGACATCACTAAACACAAGGTTGGAAAGATGAAGGGTGTGTCTGGATTCCAGCAGTAGCCCGTTTAGCTCTTCATGTCACAATGATGGGTCATGTAATTATATTGTAGCACAAAGAGGAAGAATTAATTATATAATGTAATAAGTTTATAAAGGTGGATTTGCGGCACAGGTTCATACACTACATCCCCATATTCAATGACTGGCATTAGCATTTGTTGTACAATCTGTTTCCATATTGTGGGACTTAAGCAGGATTTGTTTCTGTACAGGGCAACTTGTTTTGGATAAAGTTTTGAGGAGAGTTTTTCATGATATAAGCTCACCTACATGTCTGCTGACACCTGCAGGTACGGGAATAGCAGTATCAAAAAGAAAAAAAAATCCACACAGTTCCACATACTTACAGCTCATGTAATTTCTTAATTACTCTCTGTACAGATTTTCTTAGAATAGGATATATTAAAGTAACACTATGCACCATCATGACTACAGTTCACTGTACAACAGTTTGAGTATGGTTTGAAACTTACCTGGGTTCTGGCAGGTACTATGTTTGCTTACCTGTGTTTCAGGATTCTCCTGCAGTGGAATACAGTTAGCAGGACTTCACAATGAGCTTGGCCTTGGATCAATTGTGTTTAGCTGAATAGAGCAAAAATAATTTAAAAATAACACTGCGATGGTACTAGAGCACTCAACAGAAGGTTGTAGCGGTGATGGTGCTTGAAGTCTTCATTTAAAGAACCATCAGTAAATTATTACAGTAGACTGGAATGGAGCAGTATGTTAGAGTATATACTTGTTAAGACTGTAGACAACTCTTACACAGCCACCAGCCTATGCACATTATTTATGTACCCAATAACATGTAAATAATAAGTGGTGTGTTTTATCACTGTATGGTACCTGATTAACTTAGTATATTCTGTTTTAGAGATGGATAGTATGTTATTTATAATCTAAAGGACTGGTCTTCGCTCTTGTGTTCCAAAGAGAGGGTATAGTTGATGGTACAGTATGGTAGCAGAGACTGGATATACCTCTGTCCAGTGGCAGACCTACTGGGGTCACTGGGGTCGCAGCTTCAACCAGGCCCATCACTCCAGGGGGCCCGGCCGCCCAGTGGACTCCTGCGACTGGGATGCCGACTGGCCATGTGGTGAGGTACAACCGCTGTGGCCGCTGTGGCCCATCAGGTGAATCATGCTATTAGGGCCACACATTGGCAAAATATTTCAAGGGGCTGAGTCAGAGCTGCTGCGCTTTAACAGTGCGACCGGACCCCCAGTGACGAGGTCAGCATGGGAGTAAGTGACTTCCCCTTTCACTTGCTTCCAGCAATCACGAGTCGTGCGGGAGGAAGAAGAGGAGAGGAGGTAGTTGCATCAGCCTGAACCAGCGACTGGACCCCAGGGAAGTTACTCTCCTGCACCTGAAAGATAGGAAACAGTAGGGTTGCCAAACCATTTTGCATATGTATGTGTGTATGTCTGTATGTATGTGTGTTTTTCTATATGAGTGTGTGTCTCTGTGTGTGTGCCTCAGTATGTATGTGTGTGTGTGTCTGTATGTATGTGTCTGTGTGTATGTCTATCTGTGTATCTGTTTGTCTGTATGTGTGCATGTATGTGTATCTGTGTGTCTGCATATCTGAATGTCAGTGTGTGCCCTAAGTATCTTTATGTGTGTCACTGTTTGTATCTGTATGAGTGTCATTCTCTTTGTCTGTGTATCAGCATGTGTGTCTGTGTGTATATATGTGTCTGTGTATTTGCATGTATGTCAGTGTGTGTATCTGTGTGCCAGTATCTGTATGTGTGTCTGTATATCAGCATGTGTACCTGTGTATGCATTTGTATGTGTTATATGGTGTGTATCTGCATTATGTCAGTGTGTTTTTGTATGTTTATCAGCATGTGTGTCAGTGTATGCACCTATGTGTCTGTGTAACAGTTAACCTTCTTCACCCTGCTACACTCACATTATGTATGCTTCACCTCCTTAATGTTGTTTGTGAACATTGTGAAAGAATAAAGTAACATTTAGAGAAGCTTAACCCCTTAGTGACCAGACCGTTTTTCAATTGTCTTACTGTTAAGGACCAGGGCTGTTTTTACATTTCTGCTGTGTTTGTGTTTAGCTGTAATTTTCCTCTTACTCATTTACTCTACCCACACATATTATATACAGATTGTATCGCCATTAACTGGTCTTTTTAAAGATACCATTATTTTCATCATATCATATAATTTACTATAAAATTATTATAAAATATGATGAAAAAATAAAATAAAAACACACTTTTTCTAACTTTGACCGCCAAAATCTGTTACGCATCTACAACCGCCCAAAAAATGGTGCTAAATAGTTTCTAAATTTTGTCCTGAGTTTAGAAATACCCAATGTTAACATGTTGTTAGCTTTTTTTTTTTGCAAGTTATAGGGCTATAAGTATAAGTAGGACATTGCTGTTTCAAAATATATATTTTTAACATTTATCAGTAGTGACATTGTAACACTGTTATCTGTCATAAATCTCTGAATCACACCTCACATGTACATCTTTTTTAAAAGTAGACAACCCAGGGTATTCAATATGCTGTATGTCTAGTCTTTTTTAGTAGCCACTAAAAATATGAATGCTAACTTTGGCCAGTTGTTACTAAAAAAGACTGAACCCCATTTGCAATACCTTGGGTTGTCTTATTTTGCAAATGTTATGCCATCATGGGCTACCATACACTCTCAAAGGCAACAATGTGAAAAAGTGGAAAAACAAGTCTTATATTTGACCCTGTAACTTTCAAAAACACTATTAAACCTTTACATGGGGGGTACTGCTATACTCGGGAGGCTTTTTTGAACACAAATATTAGTGTTTCAAAACAGTAAAATGTATCACAACAATATCATCAGTGAAAGTGCCGTTTGTTGGTGAAAAATGCAAAAAACATCACTGTCACTAACAATATCATCGCTGTGATATATTTTACTGTTTTGAAACACTAATATTTGTGTTAAGCGAAATCTCTCCCAAGTAAAACAGTACCCCCATGTACAGGTTTTAGGGTGTCATGGAAAGTTACAGGGTTAAATACAGTGCTAGCAAATTAAATTCTATGGACTTTCAGCCTGGGTTGTCAGGCAGGTCCCTTAAATTGTAATCAATAAATTTACTTAATTATGTGAAAATACAACATAAATATGCATGTAGAATTTAAATATATATATACATATTTATATATTTGAAGTCTATGTGTATATTTATTAAATTATTTCTGTAACTATGTATATGGATATATACTGTATTATATTTATTTATTTATATATTATTATATGTATTTTGATATATGTATATATATATATATTAATATCAAAATAAAGTTAGAATAAAATTACATATATATATATCTATATATTTTTTAAACGATTTTAAAATTATTTTAATTGTTTTATTTATTTTTATTTACTTATATATATTTTATAATAATATATACAATATATAGTTATTATATATTCTATATATATATATATATATATAATATATTTATATATATATATATATATATATACACATGTGTTATTTAATTATAAGTGTATTTTTATATTAATATACGTATATATTAATATAAAAATAGACTTAGTATGACATTATATATATAATATATATATATATATATATACACATATTATATATAGATATAATATATGTATATATATCTCATATATGTATTTATTTATTAACATTTTTATTTTTTATTTTAACAGAAGCAGGGAGACTGCCTGTCAGTTTAGGCAATCCTCTTTCAGAGCGATCACATGGCCCGCGGGGGCCTAATTTGCTGAGGGGGGACTGTCTGGACTGTCAGGCAGTCCCCCCAGACCTGGAGCAACACCGATCACTGGTGGGGGAACAGCGGTGATCGCCCTTAAGGACCATTTTTGTCGGACGTACCTAGTACGTCCGCGGTCCTTAATGAGTTAAAGGAATACTGAAAACACACCAAAAGTACTTTAGCTTGCCCTGTCCTCTTTATTTTCAATAGAAAAGGGGAGCTAAAGTAGAGCTTAAGTCTGATATAAGTATGTAAGCATGATACCAGTGTAGCTAAAGTCTGATATAAGTATGTAAGCATTATACCACATACAAGAGATCTGTGGCTTTTGAAAACTATTTTTAGATATACCCTAATGAAACTAAATGTATCATTACATACATGCATATTTTATTGGGGTTATAGCTACTAAATATTGTAAAGTGCTGTGGAATTAGTTGGCACTATATAAATACCAATAATAATAATAATAATAATAATAATAAAAATAATAAATAGTGATTATTTATGTATTTGGGCAGTGAATGTTCCTTTAAGCCCTGGAGACTGGTCTAATGCGGCAGGTGCCCCCCTTCTCCTCCAAAGTTTTTGTTGGAAAAAAGAATTAGAGTTGTAGAGACTATCAGTATCAATAAAAAGTGTTATAAAAAAGCATATGTATGCCTTGATCAGATTTTCAGTGTACTCTCAGACGTGCTTGCAGGGCTGTTTTCTAAAATGAGCATTAAAAGTGAATTCAATTTGAATTTGACACTTGGAGACAGTGCCCTGTGCACTCTAAAAGAGAACCATGCATTGTCCCTTTTTATAGGTCTGTTATTGGGTAACAACATCAGAGTGGGTAGTAAAACTTCTTTAAAGTAATTTCTGTTTATCAAATACATTTTGGGGTTAGGATCTGCAGCCTCACCATCTTGAAAGATCAGTAGTTATCATTGAGTATAAGTTAACATAAAAAAAAAAAAATACTTATGTGTCTTAATTACTAATCGTACTCATTTTTTCAGTCCAGTTATGTAGGTGCAAAATATCCGTGTGCTGCAGTATATAATATTTCTATTTCATCTTGATTGAAAACATGCAGGGTTACTCAAACCACCATGACCACTTCAGTGATTTGACATAGTCATGATGGTAATAGTATATATATGCAGTGTTTCTTGTGCTTGAAACACTGCACATGCTGAGATATTTTTAATTGTGCACTTGGGGCAAGTTGCACCCCAAACATATGTGACATTGGCAGCCTGGAACTCTTTTCCTTTTTACCTAATGTCAATTCTGTGCATATTTTACATCCGTTATCAGTGCGCAGTGCATGCTGCCGGCAGATGTTCAAATCTTCCCCTTGCTAGCTTTTCCCACCTTCCCTCCCAAATCGGGCTCCCTCCTGCATTGCGCTCCCTCCTGTCTTTCTCCATTGCAGGCAGTTTACAAAAACAAAACCGTCCGACTCTTCATTTTACAGGTTTTACTGCAATCGGAGTGGGAGGACCTCATCCATAGGTACCAAAAACCCGTTTCAAAGGGTTAAAGTAAACCTTTACTTAAATCCTCTTCTTTTGTCAGAAACAACGCTTAGCTTTTAGGATGAAATCTCCTGTTATTTATATTTTCTTTTTATCAAAATAGTCAATAACTATGTATAGTTTACAAAACACAACCTAAAGCTTAATTACCTTTATTTTATCATAATAAAATATATAATACTTTCACATGCTTTAGTGAGCTCATGGAGTGATCTACTTGTACTGAAGTTCCGCAGGCTTAATTGTGTTCATAAGCTCAAGTAAGTCGCATCTTTTGGCTGAAATAGACTAACAAATTACAGTTTGTCTTAATGAAAGTGAAAAAACACAGCCCTAAACAACATGCCTTTGTCAGTATTTAGCTCTAAATCACGAACAAATGGATTGCTTTCTGAATCCTGACAGTGATGCTTTTAGACTTGAGATGTTCTATTGCTTTGAACCATCAAGTCTTTTCCAAGAACACAGCAAGAGGTTGATTGAGAAGCACTGGAAGCAATAGCAGCAGCAGCAGGCATTTCTTCCGGGATGCTATTTACAGGTGGTGCTCTTGCTGTCTCAAATAACCTCATAATATCTGCAACACAAATGCCAAGTGCCGATGAAAAGACTAATGTTTCATTCGCTTCGATTGAAACATGTATAAAATGTTTTCTCAAGCATAAAATTAAATACTTACACAAATATGGAAACACAATAGTTATTTGTGCATATCTATAACAAAATAATAACAAACAAACAATCCACAAAAAAAGTCATTTATTTATAGTAATAAAAGCAAAATGGTTCTCTAATATGAAATATTATGGAATTCACTGATAGTGACATTAAAACTCTTACATAACTTTTCTGATATGATAATAATTCTTAGCCTGATTTTTTAAGAGTTTGGTGTTTAGTGGCTGGGTTATTATTGGCCATACTCACTTCACGTACAGTTCTGGACGACATCCTATAAAATCCTCCCTAGAATAAACATATATCATACTTGACATTCTTTTCAAACAGTTTTTTTTATTGTTTATATAAAGCATATATTAGACATTTAATAGTTTCTCAGCTCTTAATTTTTTATTTTTTGTGTTGAGGCACCTATATGCAATATTTTTGTTTTTTTCTATCTATATCTTTTTATATTGCACGGTAACATGTACCTACAAATAAACAAATGATTATAGTCAGTGAACTATAATATCACACACTAAACATTTTGCAATCAATTAAGGCAAAGTCAGCTTTAGGCTACACAAATGGATTAAATCTACAGCTCTTATCAGACGCACTAAATGCTGTTGATCTTAGAAATTAAACTGAGGAGAGGACTCAGTAACTAAGAGCATAATAGAGAAAAAACAACACAGAACAGCAGCTGCACATGCCAACAAAGAGAGCCCTTTTAAAGGTAATTAATAATTTCAGTTGAGAGATTGAGTCTAGAATCTGAACTGAATAACCTTAAAGAGATACTACAGGCAGAACAACTGTAGCTTCATGAAGCAGTTTTGGTGTATAGATCATGCCCCTGCAGTCTCACTGCTCAATTTTCTGCCATTTAGTAGATACATCACTTTGTTTATGCAGCCTTAGGCACACCTCCTTGCATGTGACTCACACAGCCTTCCTAAACACATCCTGTAAAGAATCTTCTAAAGTTTACACTTCCGTTTAATTAAGAATGTATTATCTCCTGCTCTGTTGATAGCTTGTTAGACCCTACAGGAGCCTCTTGTATGTAATTAAAATTAAATTTACAGAGCAGGAGATAAAACCTTTTAAAGTAAGTTACATCTGATTGAAAATTAAACCTTTTTGTTTTCATGCTAACTGTGTCAGTCATAGTCAGGGGAGATGTGGCTAGGTCTGCATAAAGAAAAACTAATGTGATTTAACTCCAAAATGACTGTGAATTGAATAGTGAACTTCAGAGGCGTGATCTATACACCAAAACTGCTTCATTAAGTTATCATTGTTTGGGTGACTATAGTGTCCCTTTAAGTCCCATCCCATACCAATGACATGTATCTTACCTCCCAAGGCTAAACTTTCCACCAGATTACCAATCAAGAAAGGGATGAAATAGGGGAAGAAATGAGGTCTGCAAATCCAGATAAAGTTTGCACACAAAGGTGCTACCAGTATTTTATTTGAAGGACAAATAAATAAGGCAGATGTTTCTGGCAAAAGCTCTTTTTCAATGCAAATGTCCCTGAAAATTAAAATAACTCACCAGTTTATATACAGAGTGATATATGGAACAATGGAACATAAATATCCTGTCTTTTGTTTCAAGATTGTGTGCATTTTGCTAAGCAGTGCATTGTAGCATTGTTGTTAATCACTGTGAGACGTGCATAAGATGCAGGGCCGTCTTTTCCCAAAGGCACGCTGGACAGTTGCCTGGGGGCCCCCACTGCACTGCCCAGCATGCCCGGCCGACAGGGGATATTCTTTGATGTCCCCTGCCAGCCAATGGAGAGTCAGCCCTGTTTTATGGCCGTGGGCCCTCTCGGGCTGGTGAGGAGATCAGCGATCTCCCTCACCAGCCCAAGGGCCCTTCGATCGGGGAGAGAGTGGGAGGGATCTGGGAAGCAAAATTCTGTGTACGGGAGGACAGGAGAGCCTGCAGCCAGACAAGCTGCAGGCTACATAGAATTTACCACCACCGGACCACCAGGGCTGTCTGTGTCCCCCCATCCTTCCCCAAAGGTAAGAAGAAGGGAGGGGGAAATGTATAGGATTATAAAAAAAAAACAAAAAAAAAAAACATTTGCTATCTGCACCCCTCAAACTCTGCAACATACACACACAGAACCCCTCCCCCCACACACTGCACTCCTCACACACACACAGCACTCCACACACACAGCACTCCACACACACAGCATCCTCTAAACATATATCACTCACACAGCACCCCCAACACACAGCACTCCACACACACAGCACCCCCCTACACACACACAGCACTCCTCACACATAGCACCCCCTACACATACAGCACTCCTCACACACAGCACCCCCCACACAGCACCTCTCACACACACAGCGACCGTCTCACACACACACAGCACTCCTCACACATACAGCACCCCCACACACACATACAGAACCTCTCACACACAAAGCACTCCTCACAAACACAGTACTCCTCACACACATCACCCCTTACTAACACAGCACCCCGCACCCCTCACACATACACTCTGCACCCCTCATACACATGCAGCACCCCTCACACACACTGCTTTGCCCGAGGCCCATAATGATGTTAAGATGGCACTGATAAGATGGCAAACCTGGGATAGTCTGGCAGCATCCTCATCCTCTCCTGCTTTACTGTGTTGATTCCCTTTATGTATTTAAATGTTTCAAAATAAGTGAAATTAATGTAGTCTGTCCACGTTCGGTAAGGGCATTTACTAAATATATTAAGATAATATACATATTTGATATTGGAATAAAATTTGAATTATAATATACTTTTTGAAAAATAAAGAAAAAACAGAAAACATTATAATGTTGAAATCAAAACAGCCTGGATCTCATGCACCATGAATGAGTGGTGAAAAACCTCATCATGCAGGAACTACGTTTTCAAACCTCACCATACAAGCTAAGTCTCCTACCCCTATGGTATTTTTTAAGTAGCAATTTAGCATGAGATTGTAAGACTTTTAAACTATCATGCACTGAATGTCCAGCTTAAATGCCCTATTGGAGATTAAATAGGGCACTTTAGAATTCACCTCAAGCAGCATACTGAGCATGTCTGAGGTGCTCACAGATGGGGCAGTTGTCAAAATGTCCTAAGTTCTACACATGCCCAGCTGCTCCCCACAGTTTATCTACACAGCCACAGTTCATTAAGAATGAGCCAGTATGTGCTGTCATGGAAAAAGAGGGTAGGGAATTATATTAGTGTAGCATTGTGTTTATAATGAAAATCTATTAATCCATTATTCCATTCCCCTAAGAAAACAATATTTGTAGTTTACTTTTTGCCACTGGCAATGGCAACAATTAGCAGTTTGGTTGCTGCATTGAGTGCCTCTGTTGGATGACCTACTAGTGCTGCTCGTGGTTTTCCAAATGGGGCATGCGTAGAATGACATATACCACTTTATAGCTGTGACACAAAGATTCATATAAAGGTTTCAGAGTTTTTTTTGTAGCTGTAAGAATGTTCTGCATAGTAACAAATTATATTCATATTACTCAAATGTCAAACGTGTTTGCTATCTAGAGAAATTACACGAATGCTTAATAGTCTTATAACAAATACAAATAACATCTACTATCTAAACGCATTATTTTTTTTACACTAGATTATTTATTATGTGCAAAATGTGCGCATATTTAGAATTTGACAGTAACTCCAGCCAAGATTATAGTGCATGAGTGATCTAACTTATCACTTCGTAAATAACCCTCATTAGAGAGTTGCACTACAAAGACAAATCTTTCATAGTTTAGTTATCTAACATATTTCTGATGTTCAGAACTCAAACCAAATATTTTTGAATGAAGGTTATCTATTAAATAGACTGTTAACCTACATTTCATAGCATTTACATTACGTCTGCATTCCTGGCCAGGTGGGAAAAGTTAATTCTCTTTGCAGCCTATTTATTACAATAGGAATGAATGATTTGTCTGATACATATAACTCAAGTTACTTTTGCTTTTAATTTGATATGCAAAGACATTTGTTTTAATTTATATAAATATTGTAAACCAATAACAGTGGAATTTGTAATGTTTTTATTTATACTGTTAAATCTGGCATTGCAATAAATAAATACGAAATATACAGAAGCCAGGAGGTATATGAGGAATACAGTGGCCAAACATAAATAAAAAACAAAGGAACAAAAATGTCATCAATACGGTAATAAGTAGACAAGTGGTTTAAAGGAACATTGTAGGAAGCAATGCGTACTAGCATTTCTTTTAAGTTTAAATGGATGGCAAATTCATTTGCACAGATAAAATGTTCCAAATGTCAGCACATGTATCTGTTTTGGTACAGGGAGATTTCTAAAATCATTATTCTGACATTTAGTCTGTTTCTATACACTTTAATTGTATATGCCTTTGAGCTACAGAGAAAAATCTGTCTAGATTTCAAGGGCTTACTAAAAATACAATACAAAGGTAAGGAAACTTGCATGATTTAGTGGCATCTTACAAAGAGGGGTTCTTATTTTTCCATTAATTCATTTAACAATTAATTTAATTGTATTCTTCTTAATTTACTTGATTCTTTTAGTGTTCTTTTCTTTTCAAAGATAATTCCAAGAAAAAAACTATTGAAAATGCATAAATATATCCAGCCTATTACAGAGCAGAAAAAAGATGCCTGGCATAAAAATGTTTAGGTTAATCAGGATACTATCCATTTTTTGGAACACAGATACTCATAATTGTATTTATATTATGTTCTGGGTTTATTTTTTAAGTTTGTGATGTTTCTTTATTGTATAATTGTTGCTTTGGGTATTATCGGTTGATGAGATGAATGGACAATGTGTGATATATGGGAAGTATGAAATGCATTTTGAGTTGCCTGTAATAACTTGTGGCGAGGTGGTCTGTGGCTTGGGGACCCTTGGTAATATTTGTATTGGTAGGATCATGGTAGAGTTTTTCTATACCCAGACCTCAATCTTATACATATTTATGGTTCTCCATAGTATTAAGACTTTGGGGTCCTCTTTCAATGGCATATACAGGGATCAGTTGGCAGTGCATTCCCAGGATGTTTCATATGTGGATCTTGTGTCTGGGGATATATGCCCCATCATATATCTTATTATCCACTCCAGGCCCAAGTTGTGAAGGCATGTAACATGGCATTTGCTAACTAACACTTGGTTATCTTCTACCCATAGTCTAATTACCCATAAGGTGGCATAGGCAGCTGTCCCAGGTTATCAGCATTTATGTGGCTTTTTCCCCTATGTGGCCACATGGTGGCACTGTACTGGAAGGAATTGATATTGCTTTAATTCCTCTGGAGTCACTGGGAGCAGCACGCAGAAAAGAGAGGAAGAGGTTCAGCTCTGCACAGAGCAAGTAAAAGTGAGGCAGCTGTACATTATGTATAGGGCAGTCTGTGTGTGTGTGTATGGGTTAGTCTGTGTGTGTGTGTATAAGTGAAACTGTGTCTGTGGTCAGAGAGTGCATTCTTTATGGATCAGTCTGTATGTGTGTATGGGTCAGTCTCTGTGTTTATGTGTATGGGTCAGTCTATGTATTTGTGTGTGTGGGTCAGTTTGTATGTGTGTGAGTGAGACTCTGTGTGTCTATGGTTAGAGTGTGCATTCTGTATGAGTTAGTCTGTGTGTGCATATGGGTTAGTCTGTGTGTGTGTATGGGTCAGTCTGTATTTGTGTATGGGTTAGTCTGTGTCTTTGTGTGTATATGTTTGTGTGTGTGTGTGTGTTTGTATGGGTCAGTCTCTATATATGTGTGGGGACCAGTGTGCGTGTATATGGTTCTGTGTGTGTGTATATTTGTATGGGTCAATATTATCCCACATAAATTTATCACAGCCTCAAACACAGACACAACTTTTAACCACTGCACAAACTGACACATAACACTCAATGTCCCCACACACATTCAACACTAAGCCACTGCACGCAAAACTAATAGAAAAGTGCCCAGGGCTCTTAGAGGGAGCCCAATCTGGCATGTTGCCTAGTACCACCTCATTGAACACAAGGCTAACTAGGGTCTTGGGTACATAAATGCATCCATTTCTTTGGGTGTTGATGTTGTTTTGCATATAGTAAATGACAATGGGAAAACCTATGCATTATCCTCACTGGAACTTGCATTTATTTGTGAGCCTACGATCTCTCAACTTTGTTTTCTTATGTATATTGATCACCTGAGTGTGTTTAAAGGGACACTATAGGCACCCAAACAACTTCAGCTCATTAAGGTGCACTGTCCCTATCACACATAGTCCTGCAATGTAAAACATTGCAGTTTTAGAGAAACTGCAATGTTTAGATTGCAGTACTAAGGAAGCCACAAGTGACTGTCTACCAGCCACTAGAGGAACTTCCTGCTTGCCACACATCTGCATTAGCACCTCTCCTATCAGATGATGTTGGAGGGGGTAGAGCACTGACTCGGCAACGAGGGAGCTGGAATCAGGTAAGTGACGAAAGTTTTTTTTTTAAACACTTTAGCTTCCGGGGGATCATGAGCGTGGGGGGGGGGGACCAGAAGGAACTATAGTGCTAGAAATACACATTTGATTCCTAGCACTATAGTATCCCTTAAATACAGTGCCGCAGCGAAAGTTCTACATTAGCTCCAGCATTCTAGTGGAGAGTTGTCTAACATGCCTACTGAAGATTTAGAGTCTAGCTAAAAAAATTCACCAATTAGGCAGCAAAAAAAAATTCATAAACAAACAAATTCCTTATTGTTTCAGAAATAGCATTTACAGTCTTCATAATGAGATAGCATGTAAGCTCATTGAGCAGGGCCCTCAACCCCCTCTGTTCCTGTACGTCCAGTGGTCTGATCTCAATTATGTGTCTGTTAGTCCACCCATTGTACAGCGCTACGGAATTTGTTGGCGCTATATAAATAATAAAATAATAATAATAATAATAATAACACCTATACATACCATTATGATAATGATAAATGGTTGATTTAGTTATTGGTTACAACAGTTTTAATTAAGGCATCTTAAATGCTTATTAGAGTGGAATCTTTAAAAAATATAGAGGGCATTTTTCATATGATTAAGCAATTTGTAATGTTTTAGAAATTATTTCTGGATTCTATAGAAAGTTCCATGGATAAATCATATAGCATTCTACTGCTATTTAAACAGACATTGTTAAATTGTCAGATGTTCTTAAGATAACAAATTACAAACCAAAATTCGAAAAATAATGAATTGATTGTCGTTTCCAAAATAAAAAAAATAACTAAAGAATGACCAGAAGAGCTTAGGTTTAGTTGTAGTAAAATGTCAAGGTTTACCACATTTTAAATTTAATGTAAAACAAATGTGCATGTGCGTATATATGAAACAGATGATAGTTGTCTCTGAGAATAGGTTATAATTAAGTTAAAATAAAAAGAACCACATAAAGGTTTGCTTTTTTGTGAATCAAAGATATGTTATGAGAAAATTCTGCTAAAGTTAATTCTTCCAAAACCTATTTTCTATGAAGTTTCTGTTATATTTTTGTTTTCTACATTCAATGAATCTGCCCTGAACATAGTTATATAATATGCCTTGTTATAACTTTATTAACTAATATTTACATATTAAACACTCCTATTCCCATAATAATTAAAGCTCATTTACCAGAAAGTATAAGCTGTTTCTATAAGCTGGTTCCCATTGATAGGCTAAGATCTATTTCCAGCCTATCCCTTCCTCATCCTACGGTGAGGACAGGAAGGAAGCCAGGAGGAAACATATCACTTGGTAGAGCCCCAACATCAAGGTTAAATCATTCAAAAATGGTTTACCTCCTGAAAGGTAAGAAACTTCAACTCTAGGAGATAAGAATGTACCCAGATACTCCCATCAATATAAGAACTTAAATGAGTTCTAAATGTTATAGGGGTGGAAGTGTTTTTTCAATTCATAGAAATCTGATTTGGTATTTAGAGACATTGTTTTGTAGTATGGAGAAACTAAAATCTCACTAACATTTACAAAAACAGATTCTTGGGTAAAACTGTTAAGAGTTATTTGTACAGTATTACATAAGTCATAATTTTTATTAAAATTGACTTATCTGAGTTTGTAAAAAAAAAAAAAGGTATGTGTTAATGGATAATAGACAGAAACATAGACATGGGTTTTTGATGACATCTAGATAGTTGATGCATAAATCAGGTATTATGACTGGATATCTAAAGTAGATATTGGGGCTTCAGTGACTTTACTATGGAAAACATTTTAATTGATATCTATATATTTAGGGTGTCCTAAATAGTAAATCCTCTTTGGTTTCTATGTTGGTCCTATTACAGTTATCAGTAACATACAACAATCAAGCTGTGCCTAGTAGACATTTCTCACAATATGCAATATATATCCGAAACATCAGTAGTTGTAAAGACATTTCAAATCTTCCTTAAACAATCTTGATGTTTATATTGATTATCTGATCCTCAGTAGGAACATGAAATAGAGAAAATGTAGATAAAGAGAAGACCAATTGTGTAGCATGTACAAATATGAAGTATACCAAATCTTGATATAACAAATAGCCACTTACATGTGGGAGAGCTTCATACAAGTTCTAGTAGCAAAGGCAGATAACAGTATGATAGCTGCTTTTGGATATATGTTTAAAGTTTATTCCGACCAGTGATATGGAATGACAAAAAGTGAGGGAGGGCTCCAATAGTGTAATACTGAAAGTACAGAAGAGTAGGATAAATAGAAACAAAGTAACACACTCACAAAACTGGAGCTTGAAGCTAAAACTCAAGGTTTCAGGTGTTCATCAGTATGATCCCTACACACAGAGATATGATGGCCACAGTTATCTGTATAACACCAGTAGTATATGTAATAGTGGTGAGATATAAAATGCTCTTTTTGGACCAGAAAGTATAACTAAATAGTGGAAACTTGCTTACAGCTTTTGGAGCAGTGGATCCGCTCACTGTATACAGTAGAGGTGGTATAATTGTAACCAAGGATATGATATCTAAAAGGGCAGATGGTACATGCCCTAAAATAGCCAGGATAAGTTAAAAGTGATTAGAAGCAGGAATAAAATTTATTAAGCAAAAAAATCATTTAAAAAGCCCAATAAAGGTAAACGCTAAAAGCGATTAGAAGCAGAAGTAAAATGTATTAAACAATAAAATAATAATAAAAAACAATAAAGGTAAAATCACTACGTGTTTAGCAAACTCTGTAGGCTTCCAGAAGTGAAAACATAATGCCTGGCAGAGTCTTGTTTTATTGAAGAATACCACCAAATACTGTGCTGCTATTTATCACTTCAATATGTTGAAGAGTAAGGTGAGGATCAATACTTCACCTTGATCCTCCACAAAAGATTTTTATATCGATTTCACATTTCTTTGGTTCATATTATAGATTTATATATCTTTTGGTGCAACTAATCCTTTGACATTTTCATTCAGGAAACCTTTAGTCTGGGAGAGCTAATGGAAGCTCCTGCCAAAGATTTTCTGGCTTTTCGTTTGAAGTACAGGAGAGGGGGAGTGGTGACCATTGGACCCCAGATAAGAAGTCAAACCTATCTAAATGTTCTAAAATAGTTTGACAAAGCACAAAGAGGGCACTCCTAGCACAATAACAGCTATAGTGAGCTACATTGGTTATGGTGCGTGGAGTGGTCCTTTAAATAGTAAAATATATGATTTTAAAAGCTATCATACAAAGCTGAAGATAATCTTACCTGTCTCATCATTCCACTAGAATTTCTTGGGGTGGTTGGTCCAAATTCCTACTTCTTACACCCTACTGTGGCAATTAAGGGATTATATTGCCTCGTTTTAACATCCAATTTTTTCCATTCTCCTCATTACACACTATATTCTGCTTAAAGGGAATTTCCAGTGCCAGGAAAACAATCCATTTTCCTGGCACTGGAGGGTCCCTCTCCCTCCCACCACCCCAATTCCCAGGTACAGAAGGGGTGAAAACCCCTTCAGTCACTTACCTGAGGCAGCGGCGATGTCCCTCGCCGCTGTCTCCTCCTCCGCGACGCTCCGCCTCTCCATTGCGTCGGCCGGTGGGCGAGACTGATCCCGCCCACTGGCCGAGGAGACCTAATGCGCATGCGCGGCAAATAATTTCAATGCTTTCCTATGGGGATTTGAGCGACGCTGGAGGTCCTCACACAGCGCGAGGACATCCAGCGACGCTCTAGCACAGGTTTCCTGTGCTATAGACCAGGAAGTGACCTCTAGTGGCTGTCTAGTAAAACTGCAATAATTACACTTGCAGGGTTAGGAGTAGTGGGAGTTGGCACCCAGACCACTCCAATGGGCAGAAGTGGTCTGGGTGCCTGGAGTGTCCCTTTAATATCTAGGAATACCTTCTTACTATGCTTTCCTGTTGTGGCGGCCACCCCGACAGAAGAGAGGTGTCCGCCGCCAGAGATGTCCTTTCCTCCTAGTATGAGCAATGCTGTAGTATTCCCAAGCAGTAATCCAAGCGATAACAAGGTATAGCGGTTCCCTACAATTCCCTACAATCACAAGACGAGGATCTGTGTTGAGGGTGAAGCTGAACTGGTTTAATGGTAGCCACAACTGGCCTTATATGCAACTCCCCATGCAAGGGGTTTCTTATTACATATTCCAGGGGCATTCCCCACTGGAACTGAGAGGCGACTTCAGTAAAAGCACACACATTAGCACATTAGCTCTCAGCTCCAGGACATGCATAATAAAAACACTACAAAACATATAGTTAACAATTAGGTACCCCCTTAAGTCCTATATCCCCGAATAGCCTGGGTCTGAGCACCCATTATATCCGAAAATGGATCAGATCTCATGAACGCAGCCGGAACGCCACCAGGGGAGTTTAAACCAACTGCACACAAGGCGCCTGCCCAAAATAGTTCCATGAAATCAGGCTGTGTGGTTGGTCTCTTTCGGGAGTACAAAATACAACAATATATACAAATAAACAGTTTGTGCGTACGCTCACACAGTGTATCTTGTTTGAGAGTATGCTCCCACCGAATGCCGTTTCTCTCAGATGAATAGAAATAAACATATGTGAAAGTGGAAGTCCCAGCAGTGTTCGTGCCATCGAGTGTCCGATAATAGTTCCAAACAGTCGACGACCGAACACCGATGGGTGCGTTTGCAAAACAAGATGGCCGCCGCCTCGTGTTCGTCCATACTAGTGGCGGACACCCAGCCGACCACTTAGAATGTTACAGTGATTGCGGTTTGCGAAGGTGTTAGTGAGGTCAAGTAGGTTAACGAGCGGCACATGACTGTTCTGTGTGGTCTATGTGTTCGTTACGTTGTTCGGTATATGAACCAAATGGGGCAATCTGTTCGGTGAGGTTCATATACTGATCCAATCAATGCAAAGTAATAATTCAGGAACAGGTGGATCTGTTACACCTTTTCTTTCAAGGATTTCCTTAGGTGCATGACCCCATGTTGTCAACACCTCACCTCCAAAACTGCAATCATTAATCCACTCACCGTCCTATAGACTAGCAGTTCCCAATCCAGTTCTCAAGTCACATCAGCAGTGTAGGTTTTATCAGCATCCTCATAGAAATATAAATGACTAAATCATGGACTTTTGGTAAATCCTGAACTTAGGGTAGCAACCACTGTTCTAGCTTACTATCCACTGTAAAGCATGAACATTCAAGTATTTCTGATCCTCACTAACTCATTTGGCCACTCACAACTTACACAGTGTTTTTGAAGTACCTTAACATTTGTAACTTTCACTTTCAAATTCCCCTGCAACCTATGTTCTCAATTTTTCCTTTTTATAGATTGTTTAATAATGACCATCTTGCTTAGCAGTTTGTGTAAAAGTCCTGTACATGCTTGATTTGATGTTCCTGGAGTGGGTCCCCATTCGATTTTTACTGATATGCCTATTTCCCACCAATTACATATCACTGTGAAAAATGTTCGGGATTCATAAATAATTAATTAATGACAATAAGGCATCATGCAATATTATTTAAACAGAAATATAAAGATATTGGAATTCAAATTAAATTCAAATTATCTTGAATTTAGATCTGGTAAATGTAATATCATACTTTATGTAATAGAAATTTTTAATTGTTTTTCTCTTCATTACTATAGTCTTTTCAGAAGCCAAGTCCTAAACTAAAGTCATTTAAAATTAAACAACACCGAATGTAATAAGCTAAAAAAAATAGATGATGGTTGTTTTATTAGCATTTTGGCTGCTGGAAACCAGAATATGATTTATGTGGATGATTTCATATTGAATATTTGATGAATATCATATTAATATTACAGAAACTTCAATGTTTGAATTGACTTATTTCGCTATTACCAAAACATAAGTGATGTTTGCCAGCGTGATCACCTTAATAACAACATTTGCAAAGAAAAGGAAAAAATACACCATCAGGAAAGTAATTTTAAGAATTCGGATCACTAAAGAATTCTAATGAACTTTGTGCAAAACAAAAAGAAAAAAAGAAAAGAAAAGAAACAAGTGATAATTCTACAATAATGAATACAAAATGAGATATATATATATATATATATATATATATATATATACAGGCTACACAATGCACCTCTATGAACCATAATTACCAACAATGTTATTGGATCATTTTAATACTTGACATCTGTTAAAATATGTATTTTTATGGTATGCCATTATGTCAAAAACACAATAATCTCTGCATTCAGCCTTCCAAACTCAATGCAATATTTACAACAGCAGAATCTACATTTTGGGGGAATTACTCCATAGAGGCCTATGCCAATTACAAAGGCATAACAACCTTTGGTCATTGCCTTTAGCATCCACTATAGAGTGAAAGCCTGTGGAGACAATGGCTTTTTTGAATTGCTTTTGTTTTATTAGAGTAATATAAATTTGACTTAATGTACACTGTAGTCCATTTATCTCTACCCTCCAATGTTTGTTTGGAACAAATCCTCTAAATAGACCAGAATCCTACCTCTGTTTCCAACATTCTCTCTATTTCCATACATACTAACTCTCGTACACACACACATACACACGCACTCTAACACACACACACTCACACTCACACACGCATACATAAATAAAAAAAAAAAACTGATTTGGCACTTTGAATTTATATAAAAAGTAAAACTTAATTTTTTTTCATGTATATTTTTAGATCTGCTAAAAATATTTAAGCAGAAGAATCAGAAGAAAGTCACAAATGCAAATCGAAATATGTTTATACCTTGTATCATTAAACCAAAGTGTACCCACCCCCGAATCCTATCCGTGAACACTAGAATTAGAGCACATTCCCAGCATTATAGGTGTGCATGCGTGTTCACACACCTGTGAAGATTGCCATAGTAACTAGAACGTGATAGCAAATTGATTTTGAGAAGAGACTAATATAGGAAAATAAAGAGGAGCAATAAAAAAATCTTTATTTCTATATTATATATTTAATAAACATATAGTACAGAATAATATAAATACAGATTTGCTACTGCTCCTCCTCTTATTCTCACATAATCTGTGCACCAAAGGGGCGGTTAAATGTGCTGTAAAATTTCTCCATATGGGGTTATTCACTAAACACTAGATTTTGTATTGGACAAAATCCAGTGAAAATTTGCAAATTCTGAGCACATTGGCAAATTCTTATATTTACTAAAGACAAATACGGTCCAGATTCGGTCATTCCCACCAATTCTGTAACATTGGTTCGAATGAGTTTGGAAAATCATTGACTTCTGCATACGAAACAATTTACATCATCTTAATCTGGTAGGATGCACATTTGCAATTATTATCAGTGTTAGCAGCCAGCAGGAAAAAAGGGAAACACCCTCAGCAGTGCAAGGATTAATTATATGGCGGCTGGACAGTACTTGCTAGAAAGCTGCTGCATGTAAATGGTTAAAAAATAAATAACTTCATTAATAAATAAATGTTCTATGGAAGTCAATATTACTATAATGGAGGTATTGTACCTCCATATGCCCCACCTGACAAATAG
The DNA here is from genome assembly GCF_036172605.1 of Pelobates fuscus. Lineage (NCBI taxonomy): Eukaryota > Metazoa > Chordata > Amphibia > Anura > Pelobatidae > Pelobates > Pelobates fuscus. Next base: position 335,073,644 of record NC_086318.1, on the reverse strand, counting down.
GGGCATGTCTATTAAACATGTGAACCTAGCCACTGGGCAGCCATCGCTGCCCAGTCAATAGAAAAGGCCCTATTATGTGGGGATAGTGCCTATAAAAAAACAACAGGGAGGCATAGTTCCCTCCCACCCCTGTGCCCCATCTGGGGATGCTTAACATTTAAGGGGGGGGAACTAGTGTGCCCTCCCATGCCAGCATGGGGGCCCTTATATGTATAATAACCTATTGTCCCTCCACCAATTCCAATCCATGCCAGTGGGTGGGGGCCCTAATTAAATATAAAGTAAGGAGGTTGACATGCCATTGTCAACCCCCCATATAATAATAAGATCCAAAATCCCCTAGCCATCCCCTAAAATAAAGTCCTTATCTAATCCCCTCAAACTAATAAAAGTATGGAGGGGGCAAAACTCTAATACCTGTAAAAATAAATTATACTTACTACCAGAAGTCTTCTTTCTTTTAATTCTTCTGTTTTTCAGCCCAAAAATTGCCAAAGAAAATTCCAGAACTGAATGCCACTAATTAAAATAAAAAAATAGCAAAATATATTGTGCAGCAAAATTAAAACCTGAGCCCCGACAAAAAGTAATCCTCCCTCACCCATGCAGAATAAGAGCTCCTAGCAGGGAAAACCCTTTTATATTTCCCACTCATTGCCAGATGACCAAGAGCTCTCTGATTGGTTGGCTAGTAAACAAACCAATCAGAGTACTCTTATACTTCTTACACTTATCACTTATTTCGAAACCGGCATGGCAGGAGTCCAAAGGAGGGTATACTAGATGTCATCCTTATTTTATAAATTTGGGTCCACACCCACCAGCATCGGTGGTGGCCAAGGGAGGGGACACTATTTAAAGTATCCCTCACATAATCCCCAATGTTTTACATGTTTAGTAGACATGTACTCCCCTACTTATTAAAGAGAAAAATAGTGGTACAGTATGGCGCTCAAATGGTTAATTAGCTAGTTAAACATTGCTAAAACCACCATGAAACCAACCACTTAATTTCACACAATACATAAAATAGAAACCAAAAAATAAGTGGATGGCGCACTTACAAAATAAAAAAAAGTGACAACACTTGTGTGCACAGTGTATAAAAGAGTAGTTACAAAAAGTACATACACTTATTAAATAGCCATGTCCAGAGGCTTTTCTAAAAGAGAAAAGTTCACATAGGGCAAAACAATCTGTATAATGTCCACAATGTGAATATTTAGAATATATATTGTAGTTGCATCCTACTCACTTTTTAACGAGCCTGCATAAGAACTGACTGAAGTATACACGCATGGGTAGGATGTAGAAATGAAGTTTCTATGCTTCTGTGCTCTCTCCCAATGGTCATATGGTGAAGAATAATAAGCAAGAATTAAAGGTAAAATCTTTACATTTATTCAAAAATCAATAAAAATTCTTACATATAAGAAGCACAAAGAGCTGCATGCAGAAGCTCTTCCGAAAATAAGCACAATGCGTTTTGGCTGTATGCCTTCATCAGGTGAATAATAGTATTGTCCTGTCTCCTTTTTATCTCAAAATTTGGCAACAAACATCCATATAGGCACGTCCACTTTGGACGCATCACGTCACTTCCGGCGGTGCACGGCGCATACTTCAGGTTTCGTCTAGTTATCAACCCTTCCTCCGGCACCATCATGCTGCTCCCGGGAGAGACTCCTAGGGTGCACACACTCACCTTAATACTTAATTCCAGCTGATATGAGGTCTTCTCTTTTTACAATCCTTATGAAGTAGTCTCATATATGTAAAATGCTGCTGGAAGTACTCCGGCGGCCATCTTGGATAAGGCATACCAATATTATAGTGTGGGCAAAAGGACATAAAGAAAAAAGAATAAAAAAGCAATATCAATAAGCATATTAAACACATATATAAGCTTAAAAAAAACAGAGTGCACATGTATTTACCTCTATAGTTAAATGTTATACATAAAACAAAATAGAATGTAATTAAGACTTTCAAATATAATTTATGCCAGACATGCAATATCAATCATTATATTTAAAACCATGTAAGTATATAAAACAAAGTATACATATATTTACCTACATGGTTAAAAATACACCCCAAATCATGATTGAATATAATAGAAATTATTTTAAATATAATAAAATTTCAGGAGGCGGGGCCTGACTGCCAAGCTGGAAAGACGCATGATCCATAAGCTCCCCAGCATTTTCACCCAAACTGCAATTTACCTACTTTCTCAAGCTGACTTTTGACTTAAGCGGATGATAGTTTGGGAGTAGAGTCTCCTGTGCACCTCCAACTAAAAAAAATCAAACGCAGATCTGCCCAGAGACTAAAATTGATTTTTCAAAAACTCTGATTGTTCAAAAAATTTATTATCATCAGTACAGTTACGTCTTAGTCTTGTACATTGTCCCTTTGGTACATTAGTTAGTCTTGGGGTAAAATGGCAACTCTCCATATTGATGTAACTGTTGAAATCCACTGATTTAAAATAAGTACCGGCTTTTAAAATACCCCTTTGTATATAAATCTGTAGATCCCCCAAAAATTGACTTTTTCATGGCTCACTTCTTGGGTTAAAATAATTCCCCATGAATTAGAATTAAGAAAACCTAAAAATAAATCTAAAGTTGCACGATCCCCATTCCAGATGAAGAAAATATCGTCTAATATCGTATAAGACCAAGTTTGCTACCCAGCCATGTCTGGAAAATATGAAATCATTTTCCCAATATGACATAAAAAGAGTGGCATAACTGGGTGCAAACTTGGTTCCCATTGCTGTGCCATCTTTTGTAGATAAAAAATTTCCTTCAAACCCCAAAAAACATATTTTTTAAAATGAGATTTATTCCTTCTATAAAATTTTTTTCGGTCTTGGTGGAAGGTTTTAGATTGGTTTAAAAACATTTTTACAGCCTCACAGCCCTTTTCATGTTGGATGATCGTATATAAACTACTAACGCCCATTTAAAATCATTGAGGAGATGGAGAAGATACATGGTATCTTTAAGATATGACAGACTCTATGTCACTAGGGGTTGAAAGTGTAAATCTATACATTGTGACAGGGGAGATATTAAAGAATCTACCCCTGCCACAATAGGTCTACCCAGAGGATTACAAGACCTTTGTGTAATTTGGGTAATATATAAATTACCGGGATTTTCAAAAATTTTATATATAAAACTTTGTACTCATTTTTGCTTAAAATCCCTTTATGGTATCCCTTATCTAGGTATTTACTACGTATTTTTTATATATCTGGTTCAGGGTTCTTCGTTAACTGACAATAAGTATTTTCATCAGCTAATGGCCTAAATATTTTTCCAACATATGAAGTCTTATTCAAAACAACCACCCCTCCCTCCTTATCTGCTGGTTTTATAACAATGTCTTTATCATTTTTGAGTTCTTTTATGCTTTCTTTTTCTTTTAAGGTACGGTTTTGTTGAAATTTATTAAGGGGTTTATTTTTTTTCAAATCTTTCAGACAAGCTTTTTCAAATGTTTTCATACTGCTGGATTTAAGGAAATGTGGGGAAATTCTCATTGGGGTTTTAATGAAGTATCATTAGTATGAACTTGATTAATATTTTTTATCTGAATTTAAAACATATTTCTTCAAACATAATTTCCTAACATATCTATTTATATCCAAAAATGTCTCAAATTTATTTAAACCAACATTAGGGGCGAATTTTAAAACTTTTATTTAAGAAAATTTAAAAATAATAATTTCTTTAAGGTATTTTAAAAACCAGTACTTGTTTTAAATCAGTTTATGTAAACAGTTACATCAATATAGAGAGTTGTCATTTTACCCCATTTTAAGACTAAAACGTAACTGTACTGATGATAATACATTTTTAGAACAATCAGAGTTTATGAAAAAAATATTTTTCAAAAAAAGAGTATAAAAAGGTAGATGTGGAAAGTCAGTTCACGGATATTATAAATAAACCTAGGAAGGAATTATTGTCATATAATACTAAGAATAATAAATCCCAATGTTAACAGATTCATTTTATATGTAATTATAATTCACAAAGTGGACTTTTTAAGAAGATTTTAAACAAACATTGGTACATTTTAGAACAGGACGAGGATTTAAGTAATTTTATTGGGACAAAAACCAAAAATTGTGTACAGGGGGGCCAGGAATTTTAGATGTATTTTAACTAAAAGTTGTATAACCAAAGAAACAGAAGAGAGAGAGATTTTAGGTTCTAAATTAAAAGGTTTCTATAATTGTGGAATGCGCTATGTGTTGTGTCCTGTCTGCATGCTTATGCTCCCCTGGTGATCATGACACATAGTTGAAGGCTGAACATGTGGCAAATACATGTTGAAAGTCAAGGACAGCATGGCAAAATACAGGCTGAATGAACAAACTTACAGTTTTGTTGTAATAAACGCACAAACAGCAACAGGAAAAGCCATGGCTGGGCCGGACACAGCAGTGCCACATGAGCTTTGAAGGAGGCTGCTGTTTTTTTTTACTATAGTGAGGTAAAACGCATACCTGCATGGGCCACACAAGTCCAAGACCAGCCTGTTTGGAGTTTAGGCAGTTTGTGTTGATGACCTTTGAACCGGAAGTAGATGGTTCTGTACTGAACCAGGCAGTCTCAGCCTAAAGGAAGGGGAGGTCTGTGTATTTATAGGCCGGGTAACTCCTCCTACAATTACAGGCTTTGCCTAACGGCTCAGCCTTCACATCTATATATAAATTCCAACAAATAGGGTGCACTCAGAGGCTTTCAATGCTTCGACCCCTGTGGGTCTTTGTCAAGATAGACCTACAGGAGTCAAAATGTTGATCGGACTTTGTGTATGTTGTCATAAAGTGAATTAAAATTAACAGAGTGATTGGAAAAAGCCTTGGAGCGCACCCTATTTTTTAAAAATGTATTTATAATGCAGGTTTGCACCAAGGTACAAGATGCATTTCTTTTGTTTAAGAGGTGATTGCCAAGCTTTCTGAAAAAAAAAAAAAGAAAATATATAAATATATAATATATATACTTTTCTGTTTTCCTTTAAACCGATAAATGGTTCTTTTGGGAAATGATCTTATTATAAAATGTACATTGCTTAATATTTCTCTTTTTATTTCTCTCTTACTATACAACTCTATTATACATATAAAAATGTCTTTGTTCTGTTGATTAAAATCTACAAGTACATATTGCCATGTTTTTGTGTAAACATTAAACATTCCTAATGCAATTAATATTTTACTAATCAGCATTTAAGAAAGATTAATGCAGTAGTTTCACGTTTTTTTATATACCTAGTTTTTGCTGTTCTGTACAAAATAGCCCATAATGTTGAAGTGGGAAAACAAATCTCAATCTAAATGTATAAATATGCCTAATTTACAATATTATTTACAATTAAAATGCATCATAATCTTCATTGCTAGTGCATTCAGCCTCTTTGCAGTTACCCTCCTACGTAAGCTGTATATAAAGTAACATAGATAATTGGATGGAAGACTCCTACATGCAGTTGAACAGTCATATGAGATTGTATTAAACAATCAGTTCCTGGAATATTAAACTAATTCTAGAATGTTGTTCTAGAAGATTCCTGTCAGAGTTTTATACAATGTTAACTCTTTTGAAAGGAGAGCATTTGATAGATACCATGAAACCAAGACACCAATGATAATTTAAGAGCTCCACATCTCCTATGGGAGAAACCAACCAAATAACACTTTTACCTTTTATAGTTTGGTAATAATTTTACAATCAACTATTAGTAGAGTTGAGCGAACCCGAACTGCAAAGTTCAGGTTCGTACCGAACATAACGATTTTTGGACCCCGGACCCAAACACGGACATTTCAGTGTATGTTCGGGTTCGAGTTTGGTGTTCGGCGATTTAATGATGCATTTTGAAAAGCTGCAGGGCAGCCAATCAACAAGTGTTTGACTCGTGTGCCCTTAGAAGCCATCACAGACATGCCTACTAATGGCATGGCTGTGATTGGCCAGTGCAGCATGTGACCCAGCCTCTATATAAGCTGGTACTAAGAATTCGTAAATTATACCCCTACTCGCTATACTGCGAGTAGGGGCATGTCTATTAAACAGTGAGCAGCCTGCAAAAAACATTCCCCCCTCCTGAGCCCACACCCGTGACGCGCGAGTGGAGGCTTTTAAACTAAAGAGGGGACCTATTGCCCCCGGCCCCCACCCCTGAGCGGTGGGTGGGGGCCCTAAATATCAATAAGATGGGGGACCTATTGTCCTCCCCCCGGCCCCCACCCCTGAGTGGCGGGTGGGGGCCCTAAATATCAATAGGGGGGGACCTATTGTCCTCCCTTCGGCCCCCACCCCTGAGCGGCGGGTGGGGGCCCTAAAAATCAATAAGGGGGGGACCTATTGTCCTTCCCCCGGCCCCCACCCCTGAGAGGCGGGTGGGGGTCTTTTTACAAACACTAAGCAAAAAAAAACAACAACCTTTTAATCAGTGATTCCAAGTAGGTTTAAAGTGCCAGTGGCTACAAGGAGTACTAACCTAAACACAAACAGTAGCTAATGTTATCTAGGTAGATGCAGCAGTGATCTTAAACCTAGTCTCACTCTAGGATCAATCTCATATCTCCCACTCAAATGTGTTTTAAGTGCCATTGACAAACAGTAGTAACTGCTCTCTAGGTAGATACACCAGTAACCTTAAACCCAGGATTCATGCGATAGGTAATTCTATATCTCCCACTCAAAGTTATTTTAAGTGCCACTGACAGACAGTAGCTACTACTCTCTAGGTAGATATAGTATAACAGTAACCAGAAACCTAGTATTACAATTGTGTAAAACTTTTTACTGGACGACACACACCCTAAAAAGATTTCTTTTCCACAAACATTTAACAAAAAAAAAATACTTTTATACAGTAAATGGTGATTCCAAGTTAGTGTTACGTTCCAGTGGCTACACAGTTGATGCATTTTGTCCATTTCTCCCCCTCTGTGTGTCTCTCCACCCACAGCCACTTTGTGTGTCTATTTCTTCCATTTTCCAGCCTCTCTGTGTGTCTTCTTTTTATTTTGAAGTTATGTGTTTTTCCTTTTTTTGTGGCACAATTGCAAATCATTTAATGATTTCATATGTTAAATCAACAGTAGAAAGAGTGATGTGTGGGAGGCTGAACTCGGTGGACTTTAGTATTTTAGCCTATTTTATCATGTAATTACAGTATATAACATTGGGTGCATAGTATTGCATATGATATTTTGACCATACATTGTGAGTGTACCTTACCATGGTCAGTTTCAGACACTTGCTTGTTAATAAAACAACATTATATTATGTTATTTGTTTACTTACGTTAGAATTTGGTAATCACACAGTAACTCATGTAGGTGCGATTTATAGGCCCCCAGGACAAATAAAAGAGTTAGATAATCTACTAGTTGAGGAAATAGCTAAAATGACAATGAAGGGGGAAGTTATCATCATGGGTGACTTTAATCTTCCTGATGTGAACTGGAAAACCAAAATAGCTGCTTGTGCCAGGAACACACATATTCTAAACTCCCTACTAGGATTGTCTCTAAAACAAGTCGTTGAGGAGCCGAATCGTAATTTAGTGTTAACCGATGGAGATTTGGTATCAGATATTACTGTAGGTGAAAATTTAGGATCCAGTGATCATCAATCAGTGTGGTTTAATTAAGGAACAGTGACTGAGTCACAGCACACAAAACCAAAAGTTTTAGACTTTAGAAAAACAGACTTTTCTAAAATCAGAATATGTGTAAAGGAGTCATTATCAGTCTGGAGCAGTTTAAAGGGAGTTTAAGAGAAATGGGATTATTTAAAAGTTGCACTGCTGAAGGCAACATAGAATTGCATTAGGCCTGTCAGTAAAAGCAAAATAATTTGAGAAATCACTATGGTACTCTGCAGATGTGACCAAAATAGTAAAAAACTAAAAGTTAGCATTTAATAATTATAAAGAAACCTAGAGTGAGGAAGATAGACAGATCTATAAGATATGCAGAACGAGGCTAAGCAAGTTATAAGAGCTTCCAAATCCCACACAGAAGAGAAAATAGCTGTCAGTAAAAAAGGGGACACAACATTTTTCAGATACATAAATGAGAAAAGGAAAGTAAAATGAGGATTAGTTAGATTAAAAACAAAAGAAGGAAGCTATGTAGAAGAGGATAAAGGTCTAGCTGACTGCCTCAATGAATATTTTTGTTCAGTATTTACAGATGAAAATGAAGGAAAAGGGCCTCAGTTAGGAAAAAGGACAAATGAGTCAGTTGTTACATGTGAGTTTACAGAGTAAGAGGTTCTATTTCAACTGTCAAAAGTAAAGACAAATAAGCAATGGGATCTGATGGAATACACTCACAGTTATTAAGAGAGCTTAGTGGTGTACAAGCAAAACCATTAACAGATTTATTTAACCAATCATTATTACCAGAGGTAGTCCCAGAAAATCATCTTGTGCTAATTCACAAACAAGGTAGTAGGGAGGAGTCGGGCAATTATAGTCCAGTAAGCCTTACTTCAGTTGTGGGAAAAGTGATGGAAAGGATAGGATTGTTGAACATCAAAAATCACATGAATTTCGAGATCAGAGACAACATGTGTTTACTTCAGGGAGATCATGCCAAACTAATCTTATTCATTTTTTTGATTGGGTAACTAAAATAATAGATCAGGGTGGTGCAGTAGACATTGCTTACCTAAATTTCAGTAAGGCTTTTGACACTGTTGCACATAGAAGGCTTATCAATAAACTGCAATCTTTAAGTTTGGATTCCAATATTGTTGAATGGGTAAGGCAGTGGCTGAGTGATAGGCAACAGAGGGTTGTAGTCAATAGAGAATATTCTAAGCATGGTCTTGTCACCAGTGGAGTACGTCAGGGATCTGTACTTGGACCCATTCTCTTTAATATTTTTATTAGTGATATTGCAGAAGGCCTTGATAATAAGGTATGTCTTTTTGCTGATGATACTAAGATATGTAACAGGGTTGATGTTCCAGGAGGGATAAGCCAAATGGCAAATGATTTAGATAAACTAGAAAAATGATCAGAGTTGTTGCAGCTGACATTCAATGTGGATAAGTGCAAGATAATGCATCTTGGATGTAAAAACCCAAGGGCAGAGTATATAATATTTGATAGAGTCCAAACCTCAACTTCGAGGAAAGGGATTTAAAGGTAATTATTTCAGATGACTTAAAGGTAGGCAGACAGTGTAATATAGCAGCAGGAAATGCTAGCAGAATGCTTGGTTGTATAAGGAAAGGTATTAGCAGTAGAAAGAGGGAAGTGCTCATGCCATTGTACAGAAAACTAGTGAGACCTCACTTGGAGTATTGTATGCAGTACTGGAGACCGTATCTCCAGAAGGATATTGATACTGTGGAGAGAGTTCAGAGAAGGGCTACTAAACTTGTTCATGGATTGTAGGATAAAACTTAAGGCTAGGGACTAATGAAAGTAATTTGGAAAATTGGGCAGACTAGATGGGCCGAATAGTTCTTATCTGCTGTCACATTTTATGTTTCTACTTTGTTTGTAGTATGATGTATTATTGAAACACGCTTTTTCATTAATAAGGCCTCCCACAATTATTTAGTACACATATACTACTCTTTACTGTTTTCTTTTTGCTATTCGTGGATTGTGTCTAACACAATAGGTGTATTGGAAGGGTAAAAACTGGATGGTATCAGTATCCACGATTTAATCTTCACTATTTATTCACAGAAAATTTTTCTGATTTACACTGTGTTTTGTTGCCAAATTGACTTTATATTGTTTTGCCTTTATTTAACACCTTGTAAACTAAGCCTTGCCTATTGTTTGGGTAGGAGGTTTCTATATATCTATTTATCACCTAGTCCAGTGGCAGCTGATGGCGGTAGGAAGATGTTTGGCTGATAAGTAAGCAGCACTGAGGTACCAGGTTAATGCCAAAGTGTTGTGGTAGCTAAAGGAGGTGTCATCTCTCATAGAGAAGTGACAAAGTATCACATTCTTATCTGCATTCTAAGCCAGGGATCTGTCACTGTACATCTCATTACACTGACCAATAGCATTCATTGATTTGTTGGGCTCATCTTTCTTCTATTTAAAATTATAACCCATACACTTATTATATAGGTATATTATATTGGTTTACTCGATGGTTACTCCATGGCTCTTATATCTCATTCAACACTTAATACTATTTAATACCATTTAATTTAATTCCTTTTTTGAGTCAAGCATTTAAAAAGGCACATATGTTACAATGTCATGTAAGCTTGTCGAAAATTTTACATAATACATAAATATGCATAAAAAAATTCAATGGCAATAAATATATTTTGCAAAGGTATGTCACAGTGTAGACTTGTGGCCGTTATTTCAAATGATAATGCCAGTTTGGCGGTAAGTCCTCAATGAAAAGTGGCATGTCAGGGCATACATAGATGTGTCATGCGGTTGGTGTGTATATGTTTGGCATTAGTACGTTCAATGAAAAAGGTTTATTCAACAAAAGTAATATAAAAAAAAAAAATAAGATCAACAAGAACCGTAAATACATTTTACCCATGGCACTGGTGGAGCTGGCATCTCCTGAGCTTATCTCCCTTTTGGATAAGTGTAGAAGTCTACAATCCTGCTTCCTGTTTGTACTGTTCCCACAGGTCCATACCTTCTGGAAGGTTTTAATAGTATTACAGACCTGTGATGTCAGCCTATCCATTAGATAATTGTCCTTGATTTTGGCTCTCACCAATGGGGGGGTTTCAGTGCACCCCGTTTCTATTGTTATGATTATATCTGCCTACATATTGCATGAATTGATATTTATGCAATATCACTTCCCATCCTACTAGTACATATGTCAGACTTAATGAAAAATAAATCAATGAGAGTTTTTGAATGGACATTCGATCTGCATACAGAAGTATAATACAGGGAACATTAACAATATCAGAAAAAAATAAAGGACTTTACATATAAACATGTTATATGGAACACAATGGCATTTTAGTTTTAGCGTTACCTCTCACATATCCAGTGTCTCAAATCTGTTTTGATATATTGAAAATCGCTTTGTGCAGTGATGGACAGGTCTGCAGAATGTATAGCATTTATTATGCTCTTCCAATAATGGTTCCTCATATTCCTGTCCATGTAGACAGGCTTCCAATTAACCTGTCAAAATGTGGCACTAGTTTCTCAACAAGTTAATGGTCAAAAAAATAGATTTTTTTTCCCGAGACTGTGTTTTTGGCCTTCTTCTTTGATTCAATATCTGACTTTTGCTAAACGGTTTCTTTTTTTTTTTTTTCTTCTTCCAAATATGTTGACTAACAAAGGAGGCATCCGTTATTATTGCTGCCTATATACATAAACTGAGGAAAAAAGCTTTCTAAACCTGATATTTTTATACTTCTAATTTATTGACTTACATTTTACTTGATTAATTGCATTACTAACAAATCTGTTTAAGTCATTTAATAATTTTAAGTATGTTTAGTAAAATGGTGAAATGTGTGTTATCCCCAATTTTCTTTACTATTTAGTATTCCTTTGTAACTAAGGAGAGGTTTAACCGGATTACATTGAGGTTGCAACTATTTGAGGATCACTGACAGACCATTAAAGCATATCTGCAAAGCAGTCAGGGTTAGCTCAGGGCCAACATAAGATAAGACATTAGGAAAATGAAAGATTTTGCCAAAAAAGCATAATTTTACTGTGACGAAACCAACCTCGCCACTGGGCATTGGAGAAGCCTGTTTGCCCGCCTCCTGCCTGCTGACTATGGCCCCTGGGAGATTTGACCCTTTAAATACAGTATTTGGGCATATTGTATTTTATTATGCTGCTGCTGGCCCTTTAAGAACCATTTGGGGACGTACTGTGACTTTTGGGAACAATGCCCCTTTAAAGGGACACTCCATGCACCCAGACCACTTCTGCTCAGTGGAGTGGTCTGGGTGCCAACTCCCACTACTCCTAACCCTGAAAGTGCAATTATTGCAGTTTTTTTATAAACTGCAATAATTACCTTGCAGGGTTAACTCCACATCTAGTGGCTGTCTACTAGACAGCCACTAGAGGGAACTTCCTGCTTCATAGCACAGGAAACCTGTGCTAGAGGGTCGCTGGACGTCCTCATGCTGTGTGAGGACCTCCAGCGTCGCTCAAATCCCCATAGGAAAGCATTGAAATTCGTTTTCAATGCTTTCCTATGGGGAGCGCTAATGCGCATGCGCGGTATTGCCGCGCATGCGCATTAGGTCTCCTCGGCCGGTGGGCGGGATCAGTCTCGCTTACCGGCCGACGGAAGCACAGGGAGGAGCATCGCGGAGGAGAAGACAGCGGTGACGGACATCGCCGCTGCCTCAGCTAAGTGACTGAAGGGGTTTTCACCCCTTCAGTAACTGGGGATTGGTGGGTGGGAGGGAGAGGGTGTGACATGACATGATTCCCTTTTATTCCAGAAGTTTGGTCCTTAAGGGGTTAAGACTATGGCCCCTGGAAGATATTGCCTGTTAAAGACTATTTTAGCAGATTGGATTTTGAAACTGAAATCGGCTACACATTTCAACGAACACCGCTGACCCTTACCTTCTACTACACTCCGTTTTCAGCTGCAGAGACTAAGTCCCGTTCGGCAGTTTGAACTCACTGCTAAACTAAGCTAAATGCACGAATGGCCCCAGTGTGCTGATTCTGAATATGTATTTTTGGACATATATTTTTAAAGTTATAGCACATGTATAAAAACTGTATTTTTCCTGCTTGTGATAATTATGTTAACCCATTGTGTACCATAATTATATCACAGGCAGAGGGGAGGATTTTGTGTATAATTGCTGGGAGTGTTTTCTGTAATGTACGTGTATTATTGGTTGTTCTGTAAAACCCTGTGGGCAGTACTATGTGTGTAGATTGTGAATAAAAGAAGCTGTATGTGCCAGTACAGTCAGTTCTGCTTGACCTCAAAACGAAGTGTTGTCTCGTTATTGGGGGAATTGGATTGTATGCTACTTGCCAGGAGCGTAAGCTGATTGTATGCTTTTCCTGTTCAGCTGTTTACAGCATTCACATGCTTATGAGCATTCGTATGCTTCTCCGGTTCGGTGGTTGTGGTGTCTGCTGCAGTGCTTGGAGTCCTCAGGAAGCCCTAGGAGCATCCTTCAACGGAGGTACCCAGTCGGGGTGCCCGTCGATCCGTTACATATACTGCTTTTATTTTTTGGACAAACTTACCAAGACAAAGATCTACAATGAGTTGCAAGTGGTAATAAAGTGTTGTTAGGTGTATTAGGACCACTAAGAAAATAAGTACTCCAGTGAGTGAATGCCAGGCCTGTCCAGATAGCTGATGGTTGAGCAAGGTGAGCTTAATATCTGAGTAGTCGATATGTAACTCCTTGACATTTGCACAGACGTTATTCGGCATGTGCTAAACTTTTATATAAACCTTTGTACAGACGATATTCGTATGTACTATAACCTTAAACTGAATAAGACACGGACACAGTTAATTCTGTTGGAGTATAAAGTCCACAGCTTTTATTAATTAAATTATTAATTAAATTATCATAAATTAACATAATTTGGGGTCATTGTCCAACTATACATTAACTTACTATACCCCCCACACAGTACCCCTGACAATGACCCCACCAATTGAACAATATATAACAAATAACAATTCACTTGAAACACGGCCTACCAAAGAGGCCCCACATCATATTGTTAACTGTAGGGGTGTACCTCAGACACCCCTACACCCACAGGTTCGTCGCCACCGAAGAGCTAGAACCAACCAGTCCTTAATTCCATCAGGCCTACACCTCGGCCTGTCCAGTCCAAACTCTACGCCAAATTCCAATTTCTACTATGCCCTGTTCCGCCGCTGTGACTGAAACGGAACTGTTAACCCAAGGGAGGGTGGGTGGGACAATTTACAGGTAAGAAAGGCTCTGATTAAAATGGCCCCTATTCTAAAATGGCTGTTCTTTATACTCCCTGTCTCCGCCCCCAAGCTCCATTAAACTAATCCAACCCCCAAACACTAGCACCTGCCCACTTCCTGGCTCTGTCAAGGCCCACTCCTCCTACTGCGTTGTTCCATGGGCTTCATGACATTTGCACAGACGTTATTCGGCATGTGCTAAACTTTTATATAAACCTTTGTACAGACGATATTCGTATGTACTATAACCTTAAACTGAATAAGACACGGACACAGTTAATTCTGTTGGAGTATAAAGTCCACAGCTTTTATTAATTAAATTATTAATTAAATTATCATAAATTAACATAATTTGGGGTCATTGTCCAACTATACATTAACTTACTATACCCCCCACACAGTACCCCTGACAATGACCCCACCAATTGAACAATATATAACAAATAACAATTCACTTGAAACACGGCCTACCAAAGAGGCCCCACATCATATTGTTAACTGTAGGGGTGTACCTCAGACACCCCTACACCCACAGGTTCGTCGCCACCGAAGAGCTAGAACCAACCAGTCCTTAATTCCATCAGGCCTACACCTCGGCCTGTCCAGTCCAAACTCTACGCCAAATTCCAATTTCTACTATGCCCTGTTCCGCCACAGCACATGGCTTGACCTTCTTAAGCGCATGTGCGACCCCCACCACACCTAAACAGGGCCTGCTCAATACCTTCGTGGAACCCAAGGTTCAACAAATCGTTCCCCACATCTGACAGGTGTACACCGTCCCTCCTGAAATACCCAGGTAACATGCCCTCCAACTCTCTGTGACGCACCACTACGCCCCCAGAACGTCTAATGAAAACTGACATCATCTTATTCACCTTACCCCTCGATCGAGCTATTGCAGCCGGGTCCCTGGCGTGCCGCCACGCAAAACGTGGCACCATTTCAGACCACACCACCACCACGCCAGGAACCAGCTCCCTCAGCCGATCTACATCCCTTTTCATCCTTCTCACCAATTCCCTTTGTGGAATCCCACCTAGGTCGTTCCCTCCTCCATGAATCAATACCACATCCGGGACCGACCCTCCAACCACTTTCTGAAACAAGAAATTACACAAACTCTGCCAACTTGCCCCCCTGAAACCAAACCAACATAGAGTCACTCGTTCCAAAGGAAAGCCCAGCTGTGATCCGCTTCTGCGAACTGCGGCCCTCTTCTCCGCCCAGTACACATACGAGTGGCCCAGCAACCAAACTTTCAAACCTGAAAAGAGACAAAGTTAGTGGCAGAAAAAGGCAACGTCCCCATCCCCAGATACTTGCACCCTAGCAATTACACCAACATATCAGGCCTTACATACGAGCGGAATCGCACGGACTCCCACCTCCCAATTTGCTTGATCTTCTCGTCCCCCAGACCTAAACGCGCAGCTTCCGTCGCTGCCCCAATGCGAAAGGAGTGCGTCCCAAATTGACTCGGCTCTAAACCCATTCTCCGCAGACCCATTCGAAAAATCCGCAGAAACTGAAATCTCGACAACGCTGAACCATCGGCGTGTAAAAAGAAACAACTCTTACCTTCTGGCCGCACCTCACAGTACCTTTTGCCACAAGCCACCGGGCAAGCCTCTGATCCTGGCAACTCATACAGTACCACCGCACGGCCCTTGCCGTACACGTCCGTTTTAGACCGGCGCAGCCATATCTGCACCTGATCAATACCCACGACCACGTCCTTGAACATTAAACCGCCGTTCCCCAACTTGTTGGCACTCACCAGCTCACTAATGCGAAAAGCCCCAAAAAACGCCCAGACAAACGCCCCGGAAAATAGTGTCACTTCGAAAGGGGAATTACACAAATCAATCAACACACTTAACAGGTTTTGCAAAACCGAAAACGACACCGGTCGCCTCGGGTCCGCGAGCTTCTTACCCTTCTTAAAGCCCTTCAAAGCCTGGCGTATTAGAAAATTCTTCGTAATGTCCTCCCACCCGTTGAACTTGAACAAAAACGCCATGGCGGACATGCACCTATCTATCACGGCCGGCGACGCTTGTTTAGCAAACAAGCGACACAGTACCCACAACAGCACGTCCACCCTCTGCCCTTGCGAACTGTCACCCCCTACCTGCTGTACCGCCTCGTCCCATTCTTTCCACACCTTGACATAGCCAGACCACGTGCTCGGCGCAAGAGAATTCTTTATACACTCCCCAAGCATGCGGTCCCGAGCTGCCACATCTCGCCAGGGCAAGCCTGCCCCTGTGCCAAAGCTTCCGGCGCCGCTTCCCGAAATCGTTCCCACTGAAAACGAGAAAGCGCATCAGCTACCACATTCAACATACCAGGGATGTGCCTAGCCCTAAACACCAAATTAGAAGACATACAAAGAAGGACAAAACGCCGCAGCAAACACAAAACAGGGGGGGACGACGCCGACAAACTATTGATCGCCTGTACGACCGCCATGTTATCTGAGTGAAATATAATATGCTTGTTGGATAACACCCGTCCCCACAAACTCACCGCTACCACTACCGGGAATAGCTCCAGAAACGCCAGATTTTTAATCAGCGAGCTTTGCCTCCAGGCCTCCGGCCATGGCTCAGCGCACCAGTGACCCCCCAGGTAAGCCCCAAAGCCTACGCTGCCAGAAGCGTCGGTGTATAAACCAACAACCTCCCCCGATGCCGCCGGCTCTCGAAAAATCACCGTTCCGTTAAAATCCTGCAAGAACCGGTCCCACACCATTAAATCTGCCTTCATATCCGCCGAAACCCTAATGTAATGCGACGGCAGCCGCACCTTACTCGTAGCTTGCGCGAGGCGCCTACAGAAAACCCTCCCCATGGGTATGACCCGGCACGCGAAATTAAGGCTCCCCACCAGCGATTGGAGCCCTCGCAGTGTCACTTTCTTGGCCCTCCCTACCGTGGCCACTAGCTCCCGCAGCCGTGACAATTTGTCCCCCGGTAACCTGCATTCCCATTTACAGGAGTCAATTTCTAAGCCCAAAAAACTAAGGCACGTCGTAGGCCCCACCGTCTTGTCCTCCGCCAAGGGGACCCCTACTTTATGCGCCACCCACTGAAACACGTCCAATATCTGTTTACAGCGGTCCGAATCCCTCGGGCCCACGCAAAGAAAATCATCTAGGTAATGCACCACCGCACCCTCTGCCGATTCCGTCCGCACAACCCACTCCAAGAAGGTACTAAACTTCTCGAAATAGGCGCACGAGATCGAACACCCCATAGGCAGGCACAGATCAACAAAATATTCCCCTTCAAAACAACACCCGAGCAGATGATGGCAGTCCGGGTGTATCGGGAGCAGTCGAAATGCCGCTTCCACATCCACCTTTGCCATCAGTGCACCATGCCCCAGCCTCCGAACCAACTCGACTGCCTTGTCAAATGACGTATAAGAGACGGAGCTAAGAGCCGTGTCGATGTCATCAATCACCGAAGCCCCTTTTGGGTACGATAAATGGTGAATCAACCTGAATTTGCCTGCCTCCTTCTTGGGGACCACGCCCAACGGGGATATTCGCAAATCGGGCAATGGCGGTGCCGAGAACGGCCCTGCCATCCTCCCCAGTTGCACTTCCTTACTTAGCTTGTCCCTCACCACCTCTGGGTGTTCCCGCACTGACTTAAGATTCCCACATAACGTACCAGGTCCCCTAACTACGTAGGGAATAAAGAACCCTTCCCGAAAACCCCGCCACAAGAAAATAGCATCTTCCTTGTTAACGTATCGCCTTAGCCAAGGCAACATCGCGTCTATTTTCACCGGAGACGCTCCCAACGGGAGCTGCGGTGGCTGCCGCCCCTGCGGGCCCGCTTCCCCCGCCAGACTTACCCTTTTTGAAACAACGGTTGATACCGTGGGACCCCCCGCAGCCTGAGCATTCGTGCCGGAACCTGCAATTATTTCCCCATTTGCAATGTCCTTCGTTGAACATCCAACAGAAACCTTTCTTTTGCCCAGCCGACCCGGCCCCTGAGGCCGTGCCGGCTGCCCCAGGAAAGGGCGCCGCCTTCTGGGCCATCATAAGGCGCATCCATAACGGCAGGTCCATTTGGTCCCACCGCATGCTCGCATTCGCTGCCAGCCGCTGACGAAATTGTTCGTCGTACCTCCACCAAGCCAAACCTCCGTAGGTTCGGTACGCGTCACCTATCCCGTCCAAATAACAAAATAGTTCTGAGCAACGCCCCGGCGCCTTCTCCCCGATTACGCTAGCTAGAATGCAGAAGGCCCTCAACCAATTCCCAAAGGTCTTAGGTATCTTGCGATACCTCCGCCTTTTCTCCTCTTCCTCCTTTTTAGCATCCTTCTTATCCTCCTCCTTCAAGTCTAAAAACTCCTCTAGGGGAAGGAGGGAAAATATCTCCACAAACTCACCTTTCCATATCTTCTCCTTCACTTCTATTTTTAAATGACATCCGAGGGGGCCCGCGAAGGACACGTGCACATTCTGCCGCGCCGCATCCGGGACATCACCTACCTCCCGCTCTTCGCCCCCTCCTTCCAACCCAGACAAATCAGCCCCGGCTCCGGACTCACCTCCGCCATGCACGGACAGCTGTATAACCCCGAGCCCTGTAGCTACGTCCCGGCTACTCTCACGTGCCCACACCTTCCCGAACTGCGCAGGCGACCCCTCTTTCCCAGACCAAGAATCTAAGAATGTTCTTAAATCATTTAACAACTGTCCTGGGTGTCGTGTGTGTGAGAACTCACCACTCGAACCTCTGGCCGTAACTGGCTGCAGAGGCGCTGTCCTTCCGTCCACCTTTTCAGGCACCGGAGAATCCCGTTGTCGCCGACTCCCATCTGCCTGGACTCGCCTCGAGACCGTAGGGGTATTGCTCCGAGACCTGTAGGGAGAAGGAAATCTGGGTAGTCTGTCCTGAACCTTCCTCACCCGCCTTTCCTCCCTACGTTCCTCCCAATCCTCCTCCGCAACGCTGCGTCTCGCAGGGCGACTGCCCTCACGAGATGATCCCCTCCACCGATCACTGAGCCTCTCTCCCGGCGAACCCGATCTTCTCCGCTGACTCCTCCTCATGCTATCCCTGGAATCACGCCTCCTGCAACATGAGCCTGCTAAGCTGCACCCGCTCCGCGCAGGTGATCCTTCCCTGCTCCCTGAACTCCTTGCTCTGCTCTTCGAAACGCTGCGCCTGACGCCAGAGAAGCGTCGTTCTGCTCTCCACTCACTCCCTGAGGCCTCCCTGTCATGAAGCTGACCCTGGGAGCGGCCAGATGGGCCCTCCCGCCTACCGCTGACATCCCTAACCAGCTTAACAGTTTGAGCACCCTGTCCCTCAACTGTCAGTGCCGAGCCTGGCCTCTCCTCGGCCGTCTGCCCCATGTCCAATTCATCTCCGCTATCCTGGCAGCCTGCCGTGTGCCCAGACCTACTCGCTTCTTGTGAGGTCCCCTTGTCCCTGCCTCTGTCTCCCTGACCTGCCTCAGCCTGAGACGTCCCTGCCCTCACACTGCTGTCCTGGCCTCCCCCCACAGCTTGAGGGGCCGTCATACATCCGCCATCACCATCACACCCCTGCCCTCCAGCATTCGCACTAGTGGCTGACTCACCGGGACGTGTCCGCTTCGTGCCGCCGCTCACATGTCTCCCAGCCAGCCTGGCCTCCGTCCCGGCCGTCTTCCGAGATCCGCCCGGACCGTTCCTCCTGCCAGCCGCGGAACCGCGTGGCTTAGATCCATCCGCCACCATGCGCTGCGCGGCCGTCCTCGCCAGGCCGCTGCCGCGCCCACCGGAGCGAGCCGTACGCCTGCCTGGCTCTGTTGACCGGGGCTCACCCGGACCGTCGGTCACCCCACTTCCCGCTGAAGGGCTCCTCCGCCGCCGCGCTGCAGGCCCAGCGCCCGGGCTCAAACGCTGAGGTGGTCTCGTCCTCCTTGCCCCTCGACGGGCCGGTACCGCAGGAGCAGGCCCGGCAGTCCCCAACTGCTGATGAAGCCAATCCAGTCCTCTGTCCTTCACCGCTGCCCGAACACCATCCAGAATCTCATCTAGCGACGCCATAATCCTGCAGAAACGACAAAGAAAAAGAACCTCGCCGACCTGACACAATTTACAGGTAAGAAAGGCTCTGATTAAAATGGCCCCTATTCTAAAATGGCTGTTCTTTATACTCCCTGTCTCCGCCCCCAAGCTCCATTAAACTAATCCAACCCCCAAACACTAGCACCTGCCCACTTCCTGGCTCTGTCAAGGCCCACTCCTCCTACTGCGTTGTTCCATGGGCTTCAGTACTTGGATTACAGCTTGCTGAAGTACTTTAGGAGCTAACATATCATTCCCTGTTTCACGCTTTATTAAAATGGCAATTGAATACAAATCAGCACTTTTATAAAGTGTCTGGGTTGCAGTGTGCCAGCTGTCCATCAGAAATTCAGGAGAGGGCTCTTGATCACATTCTTTGTGTTCCAGCACAAAGCAGAAGGGAAATTTTGGATTGTCTGTAAGATCATCAAAACTGATCGTCTAACATAGGCAAAATGGAGCTGTGGCAATGGGCCCTTTCACTGCTGGATTAGATAATTTATTTTTTTATTTTAGGGGCCCAATAATCCAAAAGGGCCAGAAAACACTCCAGGTGTTTACAAATACATTTGTTTATAATGCTGTGTTTCTTTAATAATGTCTAAAGCTCTTTCAAAATGACCTACCTGTAATGAAGCTTTTTCAGAGTATTTTTTGCAGGAAACTTACATTTATTAATGCTGTGTTGTTTAAATGAACACTATAGTGTTAGGAATACACACATGTATTCTTAATGCCTTAGTGTTCTCCTTCCTATTTAGATTCAGGGGCCTCAATAGATTTCCCAGCACAAGATTCATATACATAAACATGAAGGTGCTGTTGCCAGCTCTGACTCTGGTCAAGTTGTCCTGCAGGCCCTGCTTCCTTGGCTTCTCATCCAATGCTGCTCATCGAGAAGCATTAGGGGATGAGAAGTGCATGTACAGGAATACATTAAATGCAATGCTTCCATATTATCAGCATTTGATGATGTTCCACGTCGAACATCTCATAACCACGCCAAACCTGTTTGGTGCCTTGGAAACACCCTCTAGTGGCTATCAGGAAGATTGCCACTAGAGGTGTGTGTTAGCCCTGCAATGAAAACATTGCCATATCTACTAAACAGCAGGACTAAAATGACTGGGTACTGCACCCAGATTACTTAATTAAGATGACGTGGTCTAGGTGCCATTTGTGTCACATCTATAGTTATCTAGCACAGGGTAGAACATAAAACATATAATAGGATTATAAACTGATCAAAGAAACTAACTCTATCAACTCCTGTGTTTTTTAGCGTTAAACCCTCAAACAAATGAAACTTTTATTAATATCTTAAATCTTACATGATGATTTTCTCTCATATGGCATACACACAAAATAAAAACAGAGGCATATTTATAGATTTCATAGATACGTGGTAAACAGTCTTAGGTATTTGCTAGCATTGAATCTATTGACCTCATGTTACTATTGATTTATATCTTGAAATGAGTGTGATTTACTTCTCAGATTTGAAAACCCTCTGAGATTAGCAAAATTCCACATTTACAAGATATCCGTATAGCTTGTGTATGAAATAGATGTAAAGTAAATGTACGACTGATACCTGATTTGCCAGGTCACATCATGTGTGCAAGACACACACAAGAAAACACATTTCAGAGCACTGACACATTTCCAGAAGCGTTATTTTGGAATCCGCTGATAAATAAAAGTAAGTAGGAACGACATTAAGAAAAATCTCAGGAATAGCCATAGGGGACTTGAAAAGATAAGCTGTATTTAATAATCCATACAGATAGCTGATTTCCATTGTAAATGCCAACGGAAAACTGAACACGGTGAAATTTAGGTCATTATCCTTTTACTTATGTATACTGAATTAAATGGTAACAGTATAAATGGCTTCTTTATTTATTATCACAATGCCCACTGTGCCAAACTGTATACGCTTTAAAGGAAGGAAAAATAAATGAAAAGAGCTACCTTTCACCTACTTTGGGAATTTCTGTGAAAAAATATAATCCAAAATTCTCCCCGCACTGAACAGACATAAAGAAAATGAAAAAAAAATCTGTAAAATTGGGACATTTGGCTTCTTTAACAAATTCCACCATAATGTGAAATGGAGTTTAATGAATGAAAAAAAATGACTTCCTAAGGAAACAAAATGCACGCTATTAACAAAAGTGAAACGCTATTAACTGTATCTATAATGGTTATTTGGGTGGAAATGGGATCCGTTTGCAAGAATTTTAAAACGTTTATATTTACAGAACAGATGTTAAAACATCCCCCAAAGCAGACACATTTATTTTCTCTATTTCCATAATTAATAATATTAATTATCATCAAATTTAAATATCTGGTTCCTTTTTCGTACTTATTATACTTTATTTTGACACTCTAGTCTACACAAATGGGGTTATTCAGTGAGAATTCAAAGTGAATTTTGAATTTAAGGCCAGCTAGCAAAAGTGGAAGCATAGCTGACTTGGATAATTTTTCCAGTTTGGTTATTTTGACTTTAAATTGGAAATTCACTTTAGATTAACTTTAAATTCCTGAGGAATGGATGTTAAAAGCTTTTGGTTTGCCTGCTGGCAGCGCTAGAAGTTAGCTGGCAAATTAAAAAAAAACAACCCCGGCGGCACAAGTATTAATTATGTGGCAGCTGGCACATGCTTGCGAGCTAGCTGCCATATTCAAAAGTTTAAAAAAAATCAAATAAATAAAAATCCTACTGTGGTCAATATGATCCCGATATTACTATAATGAAGATATTTGACCTCCATAATGCATGACTCCTACATTTTTAAAACTAGCAACTGGAAAAACTCCCATGGGGATGGGGCCTGTGTTTTAATGGGGCTGTACATAGTCTCCCATGTGCTCCTGCCTGTGCGTATCATATTATATTATTTGAAAGAGCCTAATACAATTTTCCCCTGAAAAGAAGACCAGGTCTTATAAATTATTGCCCTGAAAAATGCACTAGGGACTATTTTCGGGGATGTCTTATTTTCAGGGATGTCTTATTTTCGGGGAAAAACGGTATTTGTTATGCAATGAGTCCCTAATACTGGGGCTCTAATATTAATAATGTAGGGGAGACCCAAATATTAATAATATCAGGGAGAGGGCAATGGATGTCAATGCTTTGCAATATGACCAAGAGCTCTCTGATTGGTTGGCTAGTAAGCCAACAAAACATAGCACTCTGACAACCAATTCTTGAGAGCAGTGAGAATGTGGTAATTGTGTGCGCTGTTTTTTTTTGTTTTAATTCTTTATTTATGGTTCATTTTATTTTATGCAGTTCGGTATGTGTATATTTTTTCTTGTTTTTTACAATCACACAGTTACCTGTTACATATGCGGGGATGTCATAGGCTTGAGTTATACATGTTTTTCAATAGTAAAGATAGAGAAAAGAGAAAAAAAGAAAAAAAACAAAACAATTCACAATGGTTTATGTCGCTTCTCTCTGTTGCGTAGCTCTGGTATGTAGGGGGGAATGCGAACCCTTTCTTAGTTCTGCATAGTTATGGGCCTTATGGGGCGTCTGTTATACGCTAGGGGTGTCGATGTTGCGGTCTAGGTTCTCTTCCCTTCCCCCTCTCTCTCCCCTCTACCTCCTCCCCCTGTTTGTAGTATACCTTTGTGGGGATACTGTCATTTGTTGGTTACATGATGTTGTTTGCATTCAGTATGGCTTTGTCTCGGAACCAGACGGTGACCTGGCTCTTGGTCTTTCATTGTTGTAGGATTTCGTATGTTTCGGGGTGTGTGTGTCTCAGAAGGAAAAGTTCTGATGCCTGTTGATCCTGTGCAGGGGCAGGGTGGTGGTGCTGTGGATAGGGGGTGGGTTGAGGGGAAAAGTCCCTAGGGTGGGAGGGTCCGTGGGTGGGGGGTTGGGGTGTTTCACGGCACGGCGCCCCAGCCAGATGGGTCTGGTGGGTTTAGGGAATGATTGGGCTTAAGAGGGTTGTCTTGGGGAGTTGGCTCTCTATAGCTAATTTAGGATGTCTTTGTCTTAGGGGTGTTTGCGTCTGTGCAAGTTGCATTTGTATTTACCAGGGTAGGGAGGTGTCTCCTTCTAGCCATGGGTCCCAGACCTTGTGGAAGCGTTTGGGCGTATCATGGAGTTGGGATGTGAGCTAATCCATTTGTACGTGATCCTGTATTTTTTCGGCGATAATCGTTTGTGATGGTATGCGGATTGTTGACCACAGTTCTGCTATCGCTCGTCTTGTTGCTAGGGCGATGTGAGCACTGAGTTTGTTTTCTGCTCTGGTTAGGTTCTCTAGGGGTTTTGAGAGTAGTAGGGCCCACGGATCTAGTGGGTATGGCTTATGTAGGATTTTTGTCAGTAGTGCAGTGACGCTGAGCAATAGGGGTTTAATTTTGGGTCAAGTCCACCAACAGTGGAGGAATGTCCCTTGTTCTCTGCAGAGTTTCCAGCAGGTGTTGGGTGTTTTGTGAATGATTGCTAGGCGTTGGGGTGTGAGGTACCAGCGAAAAAGCATTTTGTATGCTTGTTCCGCGTGTGTTATGCAGATTGATATCAAGGCCGTAGCTTCCCAGATATCTGCCCAATCTGTGTTGTCCTCTGGGGGTCCGAGATCCTTTTCCCAGGCCGCTATGTAAGGTAATGTTACATGGGTGGGGTGGGTTGCCAGGGTCGTGTAGAGGTCCGAAATTTGGCCTCATCTAATTGGTGTGTGCATTCTTTCTCAAATCGGGAGAGTGTGGCCGTACCTGCTTGTTGGATTATCAGGGTTGAGGCGAAGCTGCGTAACTGAATGTATCGGAAGTGGTCAAACGTCGTCAGAGTGTCAGCGTCTTTGATTTCCGAATATTGTATTACCTTGTTATTTTGGTATAAGTGGCTCAGTCTTACAATGTCCCTTTGGTCGAAATGGGCAAAGTGAACTGGAGTGAGCCCTGGTGGGAATAGTTTGTTCCTCCATATCGGGGTCATTGGGGAGAGGGTGTGCGCTGTTCTTTAATCTGTATTATGTAAGAATTGTGGTCACTACTGCAGCACCATTCCTGCAAAGGGCATATTTTGGGAATGCCCCCATTCCCTATTGTCTTTATTACCTTATGTATAGTTCATAAACATAGAAATAGTAGACCTACATAATTCAAATAACTTTGCTAAGTGAGTTAAACTTTATTAACAAGAAGGCAATCCTGAAAGTGATTAATTATTATACTGGAGCAGAGAAATTATCGTTCAAAATAGATGTGGTATATCAGAAGTATAGGATTAAGTCATGGTCCCGAAAAATTATCAAATAATTTAAAAATTGTTGGTGTTCAAATGGCTAATTGCAAAAAAACATTAATCATTTTTGCCTGACTATTATCTGCATGGAAAAGCTTTTTTTACTTCATAAAAATATATGCAATGAAGATTATAGGTTATGGCACTCAGCTACTTAAAGTGTTGTATTTCCTCAGTATAAGAAAAAGTCAAAATCAGTGGCGCAGAATCAGATCATGTCAGAATGGATCAAACAATGAAGTAAGTCTTGTAACTGAAATCGTACCAAGGTCACTTCAATGCAGGAAACAAGGTAAGGCACTATTCACATTTAAGCTAGGGATATAAGGATTTCTATGTTATGAATGATAATTCATTTTAGGGAAAAAAGGAACAATGAATCTGTTATGATTTATAAAAATGCAGTTCACTTAAAAAGCATTTTCATTTTTTTTTTAAATGTGATCCTGTTAAAGTCTTTGACCAGCATTTACACCTTCATTATTGATCACAAATAGGGATGCCACCTTTTTTTTGGAAAAAAATACCGGCCATGATAATTTGCATAATTAATTATATATGTGTAACATCATAGATAAGAGAATGAGAACATTTGGAAGGAGAAAATTCCCATAAATCACCAATAAACGACTTACAATGTGTATACTTTGTGTGACTATGCGCATGGCATTGTGTATGTGTGGCAGTGTGTGTATATACTGTCTGAATGAGTGTGTGTGTGTGTAGTAGTGTGTATAAAAGTGTGTCGTTAACTAAATGTGTATAACGAAAAAACGATTATAAATAGGATTGTGCAAACAGCAGAAGTATCTTAGTACATGCAGCAACAAACAAAAACAAATCCTGGTAAAATGATTTGAACATAAAATAACTTACAGTAGTAATGGCCGTTTGACAAAGCCCTGTGGGCGGGGCGAAATGCATTATGGACACGGAACCAGGGAATGAATCGGAGACAGTCGGTAACAGCAGCCAGGACAACAAGTTTTGCTGTTTTTAAATTGCTATTAATAAAATATACTTACCTGAGATCCGGATTGCAAGCTTCTTTTCCACGTATCCCATGTAGTGATGTCTCGAACGGTTCGCTGGCGAGTAGTTCCTGGCGAACATCGCGTGTTCTCGTTCGCCACGGATGGCGAACATATGCGATGTTCGGTCCGCCCCCTATTCGTCATCATTGAGTAAACTTTGACCCTGTACCTCACAGTCAGCAGACACATTCCAGCCAATCAGCAGCAGACCCTCCCTCCCAGACCCTCCCACCTCCTATACAGCATACAATTTAGATTAATTCTGAAGCTGCATTCATTTTTTTTCTGTGTTTGTGTTTATTATACATTATCCTCCATAGCCAGTAACCTGTGTTTATTATACATTATCCTCCATAGCCAGTAACCTGTGTTTATAATACATAATCCCCAATAGCCAATAACCTGTGTTTATTATACATTATCCCCCCATAGCCAGTAACCTGTATTTATTATACATTATCCCCCCATAGCCAGTAACCTGTGTTTATTATACATTATCCTCCCATAGCCAGTAACCTGTGTTTATTATACATTATCCCTCCACAGCCAGTAACCTGTGCTTATTATACATTACCCCCCTTAGCCAGTAACCTGTGTTTATTATACATTATCCTCCCATAGCCAGTAACCTGTGTTTATTATACATTATCCCCCCCATAGCCAGTAACCTGTGTTTATTATATATTATCCTCCCATAGCCAGTAACCTGTGTTTATTATACATTATCCTCCCATAGCCAGTAACCTGTGTTTATTATACATTATCCCCAATAGCCAGTAACCTGTGTTTATTATACATTATCCCCCATAGCCAGTAACCTGTGTTTATTATACATTATCCCCCTATAGCCAGTAACCTGTGTTTATTATACATTATCCCCCCATAGCCAGTAACCTGTGTTTATTATACATTATCCTACCATAGCCAGTAACCTGTGTTTATTATACATTATCCTCCCATAGCCAGTAACCTGTGTTTATTATACATTATCCCCCCATAGCCAGTAACCTGTGTTTATTATACATTATCCTCCCATAGCCAGTAACCTGTGTTTATTATACATTATCCTCCCATAGCCAGTAACCTGTGTTTATTATACATTATCCTCTCCACAGCCAGTAACCTGTGTTTATTATACATTATCCTCACATAGCAAAAAAATACAGGGGGCTTGTTGTCACCTTTCGGGGACCCTTGGTGTTGAACGTGGCTGGGTGGAGGAAGAGACCTTCAATGACATCAGTGAGGACAAGGAACGGGACATTGCTAGCTTGGTATCCAATCTTGTGCAAATGGGGAGTTTGCGGTTGTGCAAATGGACTGTTTGCGGTTGTTTGCGGTGCGTTAAACGGGGAGTTTGGTCTGTCACAGTGAAGCGGGCGTAACCCTTACACTACCTGATCGATACAAAATCATACCTGATGTTTTAAAGCACGTTATTCCAAACAATTTAGGAATGTTAGGTGATTTATGCCCTTTATGGATTAAAACCAGTCTCTACATCAACTATGTAATTTTCCATGGGAGTTTTGCCATGGATCCCCTCCGGCATGCCACAGTTCAGGTGTTAGTCCCCTTGAAACAACTTTTCCATCACTATCGTGGCCAGAAAGAGTCCCTGTGGGTTTTAAAATTCGCCTGCCTATTGAAGTCTATGGCGGTTCGCCAGGTTCGCCCGTTCGCGAACATTTGCGGAAGTTCGCGTTTGCCGTTTGCGAACGGAAAATTTTATGTCCGCGACATCACTAATCCCATGCACTCTAGGGGCTGATCCTCCCTGAGTGCTATAGCAACGAGTGGTGCTTTTACAACTCCAATCTTGTGAGTGTAATACCTTAAGGGCACCTCTGTTTACTTTATTTTATATATTTATAAGTGAATCACTATGCTGCACTAGGAGCTCTCTTTCTGTTTTTGTCTCCTTAATAGGTGTCAGAGTGATTTCCATGTTTGCAAGTATACCTACAGATTGTGCTTTGTTTTACCACAACCATTGTTTGTGTTTCAATTACTAATAATATTTTCACTCTGTATAAACCTCATTTCATGTGCACAGGGGTACTTTCACTCTCTATAAGAGGTCCATAGTGAATATGATTTTTGTTGTTGCGCACCATCACTACTGTAAATGTGTATAACAGTGTGTGCATACTGTTGCCTGAGCATGTGTCAGTGTCTGTATACTGTGAGTGTGTGTCTACCATGTCTGTGTATGTTACTGTGAGTATATAATATATAACAATGCAAGTACATGCCATTAATAACAGAGGTGGATATTCTGGTTCTATTTCTCTCACCATTCTCCCATCAGACTGCTGAATATATACACACGCTGCTAAATACATACACACACACACAGACTGATAAATACACAGAGAAACTGCCGTATACATAAAAAAACTGCTGACTACACACAGAGACTGGTAAATACACACACACACACACACACACACACACAGACAGACTTCTGAACACACACACACACACACTGCTGAACACACAGACAGACTGCTGAACACACAGACAGACTGCTGAATACATACACACACAAACTATATAAAAACACACACAAACTCTAAATATACACACACAGACTGCAGAATACTCAGACTGCTAAAGATTCAATATGACCTTTTTCAAAGACCACAATATGGATCCCACGAGAGAGAAGTTTGATTGGACCAGCTAGAAAGACAGGCTTCTCATGACAAGACAACATGTTTCTGATCTTACAGAAAAGTGCAGGTTTAAAATCAGAACGATTTGACTTTGAGTGCCATACTACAAATGTAGTCATTTAACAGAGAAAATATAAATTATTTCCTATAATGCTAAAGCTGATGATTCCCAGCTTGTTTCCAAAAACTCAGTCCAACAAATAGATCATAAGGAATGTACAGTCCATAGTTACTGGATTGGGATTTTTTTCTGAGCCTGTCCTCTCATTTGTGTTCACACCTCAATTACATGATCTGCAGGCTGGGAGCTTCTGGCTGCCTCTCTGCAGCTGCTCCCTCGCAGATTCAGCCAGTAGAGAAAAGCAGGGCCGGACTCGGAATGCAAAACAGCCCTGTAAAAAATGTATGCCGGCCCTATAAGTCATTGTGCCCTGGTAGTATTTGCGTGTGTGTATGTGTGTGTGTATATATATATATAAAACAAGTGGGGGTTGGCTGCACTCACCTGAACATGCATAAATGGGGGTGCTGCTGGGGGCCAAATTATACAATACACAAGATCCACCTATCCACTAAACAGCAACTTCAATGTTGAAAGATTTTATTTGTTTTTTTAAAACCACCTAATCTAGGCAAAAATAATGGGGGTTTAGTTACATTATATGATCATACATTCCATAAGCCTGCCACAACGTCAATGTACCCCATCTTTGGCAGGTCCTACTCTAACAGCCTAATGTCTGCTCTTATGAGATTAATCCACTTACTTGGGGAAAAAAAATCCATCTGGGGCTCTCTTTTTAAAAAAACAAAATCTTTCAACATTGAAGTTGCTGTTTAGTGGATAGGTGAGTGCGTTGGATCTTGTGTATTGTATAATTTGCACCCCAGCAGCACCCCCATTTATGCATGTTCAGGTGAGTGCAGCCAACCCCCCCTTGTGTCATATATATATATTTGGGAGTCTAGCCAACTCCTTGGTTTTGCACCCCTCCCTGTCACAGGTGCCAAATCCCAGGGCCCTATTTAGCCTTCTTCGTCAAATTCTGGTAAGGCGAGTGCCAAACTATCTACTCACATGCAGGCACAGGCAATCTTACTGACACAAGCATACAAGTTCACAGGCTCACAGACAGGCAATCTCACTGACACATACAAGATCATTGACAAACACAGACAAGTTTACTGTCAGGATCCTGTCCTTACAAGCAAGACTTTTGTTCTGTATATCCTGTTCCTTTAAAAAAACAAGTTTCGACATTGATTTTGTTTTACCACTAGTGGCCTCCCTTGCCTCTAGCTTGACCACTCACCTTATTCATTCTCACCTGCCTGGACTAATAGAGTTCCTACAAAAGGTAACACCCAACTTACCACTTTGCTTTGACATTGAAGTTAATGATTGTCTGAAATACGTCATATCCGGGCTCCAGAGTTAACCTGTGGAATTTCCTTATTGGCTTCATAACCTGCTATACTCACCAACCTGCTCCAAACTTACCTGTAGAACTCTTCATTACTGCATTATCTACAAACCTGCAGCATACCAACCTGAACACCCTATATTCCTGCAGGACATCCAACTTGCTTAAATCAATACTGGACTTTAATTTACTTTGTGGCTATTTATGTTACTCCTACAACGGTTTTACTGATATTCCAAACTATATTTGCATCTATCATAAAAGACCTGCAACTACAATACAGCCTCTTGTCCAAAGAGACTGAACATCTACAACCCTATATATTTATATTTATCTTTATATTTATGTCTAGTTCTGTTTAGTTGTTGCTTTATATCATGTTCTGGGGCATATTGTCTAGATTTTGTTTCCTAATATGCCTCTATATTGTACCTATAATCTATCTTATAGGTTTATCTTCAATTATCCTTCCTATAACTTCTTTTATAGGTTTACATTATTTCCACTTTGGGCTTGTAGTCTAAATCCTTTATTTCATAGGCTACTTACTTCCCTGTAATTCAGACGTTCTGTTCTGTTCACTATCTTTCTTTCCTATAACTCCAATTATAGGCTATCCTGTTCTTACTAGAATGTCTAAGATAACAAATAAAGACCCTGAAATTAACCCCAGTTTCAGTCTCATCCCTGACCTGCACAAGATCATGACACTTACAGGTGCACACAAACGTAGTACAGACAAACTCTCTAACACTCAAGCTTACTACAGACAAACTCACTGGTATACACAAAGATGCTTACTACAGACAAGCTCACTGACACACTCAAGCTTACCACAGACAAGCTCACTGACACACATGTCACTACAGACTAGCTCACTGACACACACACACCAAAGTTTACTATAGAAAGGCTCACTGACATACATGCTTACTCCAGACATGCTCACTGACACACTTACATGCTTACAAATATATATTTATAGGAAAAGCTCAACTGAAAGTGGGTGATAAGTAATGTGGTATAAAAAAAAATGAGGAAAAAATCCGTTCCCACACTGGATATATACATATCATAGAAATAATAATGATCCCAAGGCACACCAAAGTTAACACATAAAAAAGCGTTTATTCATGCATTAAAAATGCATTAAAATATTTTTACAGAAAGAAAGTGCATAAGGTAGTGCATATCCAATGTATAGTACCAATACCACAATAATAATAAAGTGCTAAATGCAAACACCCATTAAAAAGGTATACTGACCAAGAGCTGGAGAAATTAAAACCCTGATGTTTTGGCTTTGTAGCCTTCTTCTCGGGGGACATTTACATGCTTACTACAGACATGCTCACTGACACACACATACATGCTTAATACAGATATGCTCACTGACACACACATACATGCTTACTGCAGACATGCTCACTGACACACACATTCATGTTTAATACATACATGCTCACTGACACACACACACACACACATACATGCTTAATAAGACATGCTCACTGACACACACATGCTTATGACAGACATGCTCACTGACACACATACACATGCTAACTACAGACATGCTCAGTGACACACACATACATCCTTACTATAGGCATGCTCACTGACGCACATACATGCTTACTACAGACATACACACTGACACACATACATGTTTACTACAAACATGCTCACTGACACACAAATACATGCTTACTACAGACATGCTCACTGACACACACATACATGCTTACTACAGACATGCACACTGACACACACATACATGCTTACTACATTAGACACACACATGCTCACAACAGTAGGCAGGCACACACACACACACACACACACAAGATCACTCTCCCTAATTAGCTGCAGTATATTTGAAGCCTACCTGGAATTGCAGGCTGCTGCTGTGGAAGCCCTGGTAGATGAGACATTCATTTCCTGCCCTCTTCCTGCCCTGAAGTCAGCAGCTTGAGATTGGGGGCAGAGCTTAAGATCATGGGCGGAGCTTGGGTGCAAGAAAGCTCTCTCCCTGTAGTGCTTCCTCCAGCCACTGCATCCTCAGTACAAATCAAACAAATAGAGGCAGCGCAAAATGTTGCTATGTGCACAAACAAAGTGCTACCAAAATTTATTGGAGGACAGAATAATAAACAGACGTTTCGGGTACAACCCTTTTTCAATGCACCATGTTCCTCAATGCGGCCGCACCGGCTCCAAGCCCCTCCCTCCATAGTTAGGTATTAGGGCTCTCTCCCCGGCCCCAAGTGCTGTGGCCCACCAGGAAATTTCCCGGTATCCCAGTGGGCCAATCCGACCCTGGAGAAAGGCAAGCAGGTGATGTATCCTTCCTCTCTCTACACATAGCACCACTTACTGTCCAGCACCAGTATTACAGCATTTTCTCAATCACAAATATATAAATATTAGCATTTGTAAAGTAGACAACCCAAGGTATTGCAAATGGGGTATGTCCAGCCTTTTCTTTAGTAACTACTCAGTCACAAACACTGGCCAGAATTAGCATTCATATTGTTTTTTTTGCATTTTTCACACACAAACAAATATGAACGTTAACTTTGTCCAGTGTTTGTAAATAAGTGGTTACTATAAAAGAATGGACACACCCCATTTGCAATATCTTTGCAAATGGTATGCTATTATGGGGGTAATTCTCATTCCTGGCCTACTATATGGTCTCAACGGCAACATAACTTGTCTGGCAAATTTCAATGTGTATAAACTGAAAAATGTAACGTGATATTTTTGACCCTGTAACTTTCCAAAACGCCATAAAACCTGTAGATGGGGAGTACGGTGGTACTCAGTAGACATCACTGAATACAAATATGTGTATTTTATTGCAGTAAAAGCAAACAGTATTATGACATTCACAGTTAAAATGCCACGCAGAACTAAGAAAATAACAAAACTTCTTAATTTGTCACATTTTCTTTTTATTCATATTAAACTATGTTTTATATATGAATATTTGGTTTAAAATGAAAGCCCTGTTTCTCCTGAACAAAATGATATATAATTAGTGTAGGTGCACTTCATATGAAAGATGTGAATTATGGTTGTACAGATAAATAGTCAAATTCCAGGTTTTGTTTTGATTTTTGTTTTGATCAGATTTTGTACAATTGCCTCTGTCCTTAAGGGGCTAATTACATGACCAACATCATTTTAGTTGTTGCTGTTGTTCTGCAAAATAACGTGTACATATTTTTTTGATGGCAGTATCTACAAGTAGCACATTTTAATTTACAAAATTATATTTGTTGATTCTTGTATATGGAAAATGAAGTGAAATATCAGAAAAAAATGTCCAATTAATAACGCTTTTGGACATCATTTTGTTTTGACATTTCATTTGGCACTCCTAACATATACTACATGCAATTCTATATGGCACATGCTATATTTCTCCCAAATATCAAATACTTTGTTATTCCCTTATTATCATGTTCAACCCAATGCTCTATCTATCTATCTATCCACCTTGGAACCGCATTTCAACTTTTGTTTTTTGCTTATTCAGAATGCGAGTGGTGCCAAAGAAATGCTGACTCTTGTATTGGAAAATAAACCTTGTTTTGTTGTTTTCACATGAACGCAATGACATTGCTACATCTTTACAAGCAATGTCAACATTCAATCTTCTTCATTTCTACAGTAATGTTTTACATTTATATAACATTTTTTATTTCTCTCTCTTTTAAGTGTTCAGTCCTTCTTAAATTGAATTGAGTCCATGGAGTGCATTTACGGGAGTAATAAAAACAAACAATGTGGATTTTTATTATCTTAGATTACAGCTGCTGCTAAGCATATTAATAAATTAAAATCAAGGGTGTGAAATCATAAAAATCGTAAATTAGAAATAAATTGTTCACAAGGAAAGGACACTGATACTTCTGTGTGGTTGTTGAGGTTTGTGTTCAGCGTCAGAGACAAAGCAAATCAAAGTTACTACGGCTACTGAAATGGTCCTTATTTCTTTAACAAGATGAGTGTCACATATTTTAACTATAGATAATAGAGCATTATCACTAAACCCTCTTTCTAGAGTAGGTGTTTATGACATGGCTTTCCTTTTGGTAGTGTTACAGTTTAAAGAGCTTAGGGAATGATCAGATTGTTAAAATGCATATCATTGTTCAAGGCATATTTTAAAAAGTTAACGTGAAGTGGGTGCTATGGAGAACCGACGTCATCTTGTTAAAGTGTAGATTTTCCCCTAAGAAACATATCTACTTCTAATAATAGAACACATCTCAGTCACAAGCTGTCCACTTGCTAATTTAAGACAATGCAGATTAGAGAGATTATCATACTGCACTTAATATGTTTTCATGTATCATTGTTTCGATTCCTGATAAAAAATGTCAGCGAAGGCCTTTGAGTATTCTTGAACCTTTTAAATTCATGATGAAAATGTAAAACAGCACTGAAGTGGTTATGGTACTATGAGTCTCCAGTCACTGTCTTATGATAAACTGTGAAAATTGCTTTGCATGGTTTGACACATACCTGGGGCATCTGTGCTAATTTCCCGTCTTAGAAAGCTACATTAGTTTGCATAGGTTTTCAGACTATTTGCATTTTTCAGACCATTCCTTCGCTAGGAGTATTAGCTGTATAATATAATGCCCGTACTGTTTGTACGATTGTGCTACGTTAACAAATGTCTTAACCTGCTGTTTGTTTAGAAGTATTTAAATCAAACAAATGATTGATCACAAGTATATATGTGATAAATGGATGGTATATGGTTTTGGTATATGGCTATGGTGCATTATATTTAAATGTAATTGTGATTATTCTATTTAATGAATAATACTTTAGATCAATGGTTTCTCATGATCACAGACTGACTTAGAAGAAAAAAATTCCAAGTTAAAAAAAAATAGAAGAGAAATTGCTGTCGTTTTGAATCTTTTATTATTATGAAAAAGTTGTTTTGGTTTTTTTAACCCTATCTGGACGTTAGGGTGTGTTATGCCTACCTACAAAAGGAGGGCTTTAACACCGTTAGGGCGGTTTCATATGTAAATATATTTGGTAGTCTAGGCCACCTCCCTGCTTTTGAACAACTCCCTGTCACAGGTGCCTGAATTCAGGCCCTATTTAACATTGTACTGGAGAGAGTCCAAGGAGGAAGGATTCCCCTAGTAAGTGGAGTAATCTTATAAGAGCAGCCATTAGGTTGCTAGAGTAGAAACTGCCAAGAATGGGGTACATTGGCGTTGTGGCAGGCTTATTCAATGTATGTTCATATACTGTAACTAAACCCCCATTGTTTTTGCCTAGATTAGGTATTAAAATCTGTGATCTTTGGAAGTACTATTTAGTGAGTGCACTGGATTAAATATATCCAAAACCCCATAATAAAACCTGCACATGGGGGGTATTGGTATAGTCGGACATCACGGCATGCAAATATGTGTGTTTTATTGCAGTAAAAGCTAACAGTATTATGAAATGCACAGTTAAATTGCCATCCATATCTTTTTTAGATTTTATTCATATTAAATTATGTTTCATATATAAATATTTGATGAAAAATTAAATATTCTAGATTTTGTTTTGGTTCGAAACTTAGACAATTGCCTCCATCCATAAGGGGTTAACAATAAATGCATTAACTATACAACTTTTCTTTTGCAATCTATATACATTTTAGAGGTCCTTATTTTTTATTTTTCAGCTTTTTATTTTTCCCACAATAGAAAGATCTCTTGGCTAACTGTAAAAACCTCCCATTCTCATCTACAAAGTTTGGACTGTTGGTTGTGTTTTAAGGGTTAAATAGTGAAGTAGAGATGATATAATCACGGTGTGTACCAGGTGCAGAGACTGTCTTCAAACTTGCAATGAGCTGAGGCTTTGGAGCGTTTTGACAGCTTGCCGCAGAGTTCCGATGCCACAATAAAACAACACAGATGCATATTTGTTCATTATGGGAATTGTGCTTTCTCCAGGCCGTGCCCTACCCACATATAGGTCACATTTCCCTGCCCGGTCTTTTGGAAAGAAACTTTTAAAAATGAAGACATCAAACACTCAGTTGGAGTCCAGCCACATTCCACCCTGGCATCTTTTTACGCTGAGACCAAAAGGCAAATCTTCTATTATGCTATCCTTGACAAAAGAAGCACAATGGATACCCACTGCTCTGGGGTGTTGATTTAAAAAAAAAAAAAAAAAATGTGTATTATTCTGAAATCATTATAGTAGTATAGTTACTGATAAAAATTAAAAAATATATATTTTACATCATCTCTATGTTTTGAGTTGTTGGATCTTTGTTGATGATTTAGATTTATATAAATATAGAGGATTGTATAAAGTTTTTAATAAATAAAACATTTATTAGGCAGATGACAAGTGGTATAGAGAAATGTGTTAAAATAAAATAATCAGTGATATATTGCTAAAGGTAAAACATGTTTTTTTCTAATACAGATTCAATATATTGCTCTTGGAAAGTGTGAATCCATAGCAATAAACAGTAACAAAAAAGATATGGCAACCTGTGTTTAGGATGCATAGGGTTAAGGAACGGAACATTGAGGATGATTGAGTTGAGACTATTCCACGGGACGCATGGGTTCCGATCCAATTCGCCACCTCCCTAAAATGTTTCTGTTATCTAGTTGCATAAATAACCAAATCAGTTTTGTAAAAGCAAAGAGAACAACTTGTTCAGATGTAAAATATATGTATATTTTTTTACATGTCTATTCTACAATACAGTAAAATGATTTCCAGTAAGAGCTTTAGAAATGGCAGCATGTCTGTGGCCTGGCTGTGGAACTACGCTTTGAGTCATTGTTTCCGTTATTATAAACCACAATTTTATTTACTTTCCTTTGTGTAATGCGAACATTTTTCACAATGGATTATGGAAATATCATGTTTAAGACATCTCTCCCCAGGAAGTAAGCTGTTTTTCATGTGAAAACACAGAAGAAGAACATAAATGTTTATGATATATTATACCCTTATAATCTTCTTCTATTTAACCCTTTTAAGATGTGAACGACATGACATTTTATTTTTACTATTCACATATTATAACAATTAGTTTAAACTGGCTACACATATTTTAGTCCAAATATTCTATCTGCACGTAAATTCCCTTTCCGAGCATATTTAATAAACAACGAGTTCTACAGCATAGTGAATTCTCTTTGGTCTGAGGATAAAATATGTCGTTTTTATTATGAGCGGGCAAGTCCACTAAACTTTAGCTACTATGTCTGTCAACAAGCATATAATATGCAAAATACATTGCATTCTAATCAAAGCTAACTTTATAGCTTATATAGTTTATAAAATCACTGTTAATTAACTGTCCAATGCTACGTTATGGGGAATTAATTACAAAATATGATTGCATTGCGTGATTCGATATGATTGCATATGAATACATTTCAGAAACTGCTTTCAAGAGTACCCCGTTGTGGTGGTAACAAAGTGATTGCCCTTATGACATTAATCCTCTCTATGGCAAATCCATCCTCTGAGCTCTCAGTGAATGAAAGTTTTAAAACAAACTTCAGGTTTTTGTATCTCTCCTTGTCACTGGTACCTAATCACTGTGCCCTTATAATATCTTCCTTTACTAAGCGCACAAGAGAATGGTTATTCCATATGTCTGATTCATCTTATAAGAACAATTATTGGACTTGGATCTGCCAAAAATGGATAACGTTGTAGGCAGTGGTACATGTATTGAGTGCATAGTCATCTAAATGCCCATTATTCTACCTGAAACAGATGATTTAAAAATTACAAATTTAAAAGTCATGATCATATGTATTTATGCTGCAAAATAAGTGGTCTAACAAACATGTAAGTGCAACAAGATAAGCTGGATATTAGAAGTATATCTCATGAGGGTGATTAAACTTACAATATGATGCAATGTAGGATCATATTTTTTTTTATATGTAATTATTTACTGTTTGGTAACTTGACTATTTAATGCCTTTCCAGAACTATACATATAATTAAGATTTAAAAACTTACTTTAAGAAACACTGTATACATTTTCCTTAATTCATTAGTACCAGGATTGTAATGTTAAAAAAAAAGAGATGATCTATTAATTCCTGAAATGTTTACAGGGTTAGTGGGCTTTTAAATCTGGTCTTGACTAATTTTCTTCTAAAAACAGAAGCAATCTTTTATGGTTCTTTAGAATCGATTTAACAATGGACACACATAACGTTTCTATTAAAATATTGAGCAGTAAAATTATTTGTGTTTTTTTTTTAGTCTGGAAACATTCACATGGAAAGAGCAGTATTAGAAGGTAATCTGAATTTTGGAACCATATCTACTATTCTAACTTCCTATGAATATGTGTTTGGTGACAGGTGAGACTTACCTGTTTGGTTAACAGTGTCACAAACAAACACAGTAGGCTGAGAATCTGTATGCAAAAGATAACCATAAAACCTACATAATTATACAAGATTATTACATATACCATAAGCGAGAAAATATTTCAAAATCATTCTAAGAGGTGCATATTCTGATTTTTAAATTTTTGTTTTTAATATATACTGTAACATCATGGGTTATCATAATTCACCCTTACACTGATAGCCATGCTCCATAATACCATATGTCTCTTTTTATAGTTTCTGACTTTTTTTAAGTGACATTTACGTTTTCCATTTTCTTTTACACAGGGAAGGAAAATTGTAGGCTGAAGAAGCTGATAAGTAGATTGCTGAGGTAGCAGGGATGTGCATTAGAATTAGAAGACCCTACAGGGAGATAATTTAGTCTTGATAGGCTTGATGATAACATATTTTCTTTATTGCAAAACCCATTAGATAATGCACTAAGAAAATAATGCTTCCTCATATTAAGCATACTAGTTTAACCACCAAATAGAGCCACCTAGTGTCAAATGTGGGTGTTACACTAAGGAGACCCCAACATATATACTGCTTGTGCGAATCTAACATTTTATTCTTTATATATAAACAGCCACATTCAAAGAGTTTGTGCACAATAAAAAAAGTGAAAATAACAGTGTGCATACTTTAGCCCTTTTTGGTCCAGAACAGGACCAAAACAGCAACATTGTTGACAACTGACTGTTCTTAAGCACAGAACAGTTTGAATTTTAATTGTTTTGCTTTTTGACTAATCAGGAGTGGATGTTCTACTGTTCCTGAACGGCCCTAATAGTAAAGCAACACCAATCTAACACTAGTTTTAATCCTATAACGCCAACTTAAGTCCTAAAAAATAATATAACATAAAAAAAGAAAAAAAACACAAGCAGACCATTCGCTTACTTCCTCTATGTCTGACTGCAGAGCCTTTCCCTCTGTGAGCTCTGGCTTGTAGTGTA
This sequence comes from Pelobates fuscus, assembly GCF_036172605.1. NCBI lineage: Eukaryota > Metazoa > Chordata > Amphibia > Anura > Pelobatidae > Pelobates > Pelobates fuscus. Next base: position 335,033,788 of record NC_086318.1, on the reverse strand, counting down.
GATTCAGAATGTGGTGGAATCAGCATTTTACATAACTGAACAGCGATGGAAACAAACAGGCAAAAAGTGTAAAAAGCAATAGAAAGGTTAAAAATAAATTATAATTGTGTTAAAAAAAATCATAATAATTTAATATGGATGTATTCATAAACCTTCTGACCTGCATGATTCATCGTTATGTATTCTCTATATCCATGTGTATATATAGATAGCAAAATACAAAAAGGGTATGGTGGGGGAATATTGTGATTGAAAACTGTGGATAGTTAATGCAATGTTAAACAAAAATCTGAACACCAGTTAAGCCATAAGACTTCCTCTTTGCATATGCCCACCCAGAATCCTTTGCGGTAGTAACATCACTGCGAATTTGTGATTCCTGTTGGAAAAGCAAGTCTTATGGCTTGACTGGTGTGCAGATTTGACATGGTATGAACTATATATAGATATGTAGATAAAATCATTTATACAGTGCCAACGTATTCCACATTACTTTACAATAATTACAAATGGATCAGAAATAAACAAATTAAACTGCTAAACGTTTTCAGCTGACCGGGGTATCTTCTAAGGCTGGCCAACCTTCTATTGAGGAATCAAACAATTTATGGACAAACTCTTGTTGTTTCAACTGTTTGGGAGGAATTAGACAGAGAGACAGAGAGTTTCTGGTGCAATCTGACAATTCGTCAATCTTTTAATAAAACCACATGGTTATAAAGGATTCAGTTTCAATAGATCTATGAGTGACACAGAATTAAAATAATGCTATCAATTCATTGGTTAGTAAATTATCGCTCAACAGCTAAACTTCTGATGTATACCATGTGTTGCTTTTTCCATTATATATAATGTTTAACTCCATAAATGCTGATTACCAAATAAACTCTTAATTTGTTTATTAATTTATAAAATATTTTAGCAGGATGGATACATTGAGATTTCTCTAGTTTTCAAGTATGTCCTGGTGTATTATATGTTTATTTTTGTATTACTGCAAAATGGTATCTGTTAAATATCACTTAATTTACAGTTTATTCCTATAGTGTATCTACAAAAGGTGATGTACCGAACTGACCGCCGGCGAACAGTTCCCGGCGAAATTAGCGTGTTCGCGTTCGCCGCGGCGGGCGGACACATGCGCAGTTCGATCCGCCCCCTATTCGTCATCATTGGGCAAACTTTGACCCTGTGCCTCTCGGTCAGCAGACACATTCCAGCCAATCAGCAGCACTCCCTCCCTTCCACACCCTCCAACCTCCCTCCCAGCATCCATTTTCGATTCATTCGGAAGATGCATGCTTAGTGAGAGGAGGGAAAGTTTAGCTGCTGCTGATTAGATAGGGAAATTGATAGCTAGGCTAGGGTATTCAGTGTCCACTACAATCCTGAAGGACTCATCTGATCTCTGCTGTAAGGACAGCACCCCAAAAAGCCCTTTTTAGGGCTATAACATCAGGCTGCTTTTTTTTTTTTTTTCCTGTGTAATGTAATTGCAGGTGCCTGCCTGCCAGCTTCTGTGTGAGGTTCACATTGGATACTGTGCCTACTTGCCCAGTGCCACCACTCATATCTGTTTTAACAATAGGTTAAGCTTTACATTTAAAATAAATATTTTTTTTCACTGTAATAGAAGAGCAGTTGCCTGCCTGCCAGCTTCTGTGTGAGGTTCACATTGGATACTGTGCCCACTTGCCCAGTGCCACCACTCATATCTGTTTTAACAATTGGTTAAGCTTTAGATTTAAAATAAATATTTTTTTTTCACTGTAATAGAAGAGCAGTTGCCTGCCTGCCTGCCAGCTTCTGTGTCAGGTTGGATGCCTTGCCCATTTGCACAGTCAGTGCCACCACTCATATCTGTTTTAACAATTGGTTAAGCTTTAGATTTTAAATAAATAATTTTTTTCACTGTAATAGAAGAGCAGTTGCCTGCCTGCCAGCTTCTGTGTGAGGTTCACATTGGATACTGTGCCCACTTGCCCAGTGCCACCACTCATATCTGTTTTAACAATTGGTTAAGCTTTAGATTTAAAATAAATAAAAAAATTTCACTGTAATAGAAGAGCAGTTGCCTGCCTGCCAGCTTCTGTGTCAGGTTGGATGCCTTGCCCATTTGCACAGTCAGTGCCACCACTCATATCTGTTTTAACAATAGCTTAAGCTTTAGATTTTAAAGAAATCATTTTTTTTCACTGTAATAGAAGATCAGTTAGTTGTCTGCAAGCGTCTGGGTGTCAGGCCTACTTCAGCGTGTGCTCTGCAGACCTGTGCCAGCGTGCTTTGACAGTTGCCAATCATATCTGGTGTCTCTTTAGCGTGCTTTTACAAAGAAAACAGGTTTCCAGTGTAAGCTAATAGCAGACAGTCAGTGTCCTTCAAGCGGCTCTGTCAGGCCTTCCTTCAGCGTGTGCCCTGCACAACCCTGCCAGCGTACTTTGACAGTTGCCACTCATATCTGGTGTCTCTATAGCGTGCTTTTACAACCAAAATTTTGTTTCCACTGTTATAGAAGAGCAGTTGCCTGCCTGCCAGCTTCTGTGTGAGGTTCACATTGGATACTGTGCCTACTTGCCCAGTGCCACCACTCATATCTGTTTTAACAATTGGTTAAGCTTTAGATTTAAAATAAATAATTTGTTTTCACTGTAATAGAAGAGCAGTTGCCTGCCTGCCAGCTTCTGTGTCAGGTTGGATGCCTTGCCCATTTGCACAGTCAGTGCCACCACTCATATCTGTTTTAACAATAGCTTAAGCTTTAGATTTTAAAGAAATAATTTTTTTTCACTGTAATAGAAGATCAGTTAGTTTTCTGCAAGCGTCTGGGTGTCAGGCCTACTTCAGCGTTGCTCTGCAGACCTGTGCCAGCGTGCTTTGACAGTTGTCAATCATATCTGGTGTCTCTTTAGCGTGCTTTTACAAAGAAAAAAGGTTTCCAGTGTAAGCTTATAGCAGACAGTCAGTATCCTTCAAGCGGCTCTGTCAGGCCTTCCTTCAGCGTGTGCCCTGCACAACCCTGCCAGCGTACTTTGACAGTTGCCACTCATATCTGGTGTCTCTATAGCGTGCTTTTACAACCAAAATTTTGTTTCCACTGTAATAGAAGAGCAGTTGCCTGCCTGCCAGCTTCTGTGTGAGGTTCACATTGGATACTGTGCCCACTTGCCCAGTGCCACCACTCATATCTGTTTTAACAATTGGTTAAGCTTTAGATTTAAAATAAATAATTTGTTTTCATTGTAATAGAAGAGCAGTTGCCTGCCTGCCAGCTTCTGTGTGAGGTTCACATTGGATACTGTGCCTACTTGCCCAGTGCCACCACTCATATCTGTTTTAACAATTGGTTAAGCTTTACATTTAAAATAAAAAAAAATTTTTTCACTGTAATAGAAGAGCAGTTGCCTGCCTGCCAGCTTCTGTGTGAGGTTCACATTGGATACTGTGCCCACTTGCCCAGTGCCACCACTCATATCTGTTTTAACAATTGGTTAAGCTTTAGATTTAAAATAAATATTTTTTTTTCACTGTAATAGAAGAGCAGTTGCCTGCCTGCCAGCTTCTGTGTCAGGTTGGATGCCTTGCCCATTTGCACAGTCAGTGCCACCACTCATATCTGTTTTAACAATAGCTTAAGCTTTAGATTTTAAAGAAATCATTTTTTTTCACTGTAATAGAAGATCAGTTAGTTGTCTGCAAGCGTCTGGGTGTCAGGCCTACTTCAGCGCGTGCTCTGTAGACCTGTTCCAGCGTGCTTTGACAGTTGCCAATCATATTTGGTGTCTCTATAGCGTGCTTTTAAAACCAAAATTTGTTTTTCACTGTTATAGATTGAATAGCAGTTACTTGTCTTCAAGCGGGTGTCTCAGGCCTACAGTGTGTGCTCTGCAGAACTGTTCCAGTGCACATTGCCAATCATATCTGGTGTCTCTATAGCGTGCTTTTAAAACCAAAATTTGTTTTTCACTGTTATAGATTGAATAGCAGTTACTTGTCTTCAAGCGGCTCTGTCAGTCCTTCCTTCAGCGTGTGCTCTGCAGAACTGTTCCAGTGCACATTGCCAATCATATCTGGTGTCTCTATAGCGTGCTTTTAAAACCAAAATTTATTTTTCACTGTTATAGATTGAATAGCAGTTACTTGTCTTCAAGCGGGTGTCTCAGGCCTACAGTGTGTGCTCTGCAGAACTGTTACAGTTCACATTGCCAATCATATCTGGTCTCACAGTAGCTTGCACGCATAGTACCACTAATCCCCAAAAAAATGACAGGCAGAGGCAGGCCACCCCGCAGTGGCCGTCGTGGCCGTGGTGCTGTGATTCCCTTTTGCCCTAGAATAATGCCCAGTTTTCAGAAGCCACGTACCCTGAACTTGAAAAGTTCTGAGGACATAGTTGACTGGCTAACACAGGACACCCAATCTTGTACAGCCTCCGCTCGGAACCTTGACGCACCATCCTCCTCCAGCTTAGCTTCAGGCACCTCTCAAGATAGCACTCACCCGCCTGTCGCCACCACCAAAACTAGCACCACAGCCGCTTTACTTGGTATGTCAGAGGAGTTATTCACACACCCGTTTGAAGAAAAGAGTGATGCGCAACCATTAATGCTAGAGGATGTAGATAACAGGGATATGTCTCAGGCAGGCAGCATTAAACACATGGAGGTACAGTGTGATGATGATGATGTTGTACCCGCTGCTGCTTCCTTTTCTAAGTTGTCAGATACAAGCGAAGCGGTTGATGATGACGATGCGTCCATGGATGTCACGTGGGTGCCCGATCGGCAAGAAGAAGAACAGGGCGAAAGTTCAGATGGGGAGACAGAGAGGAGGAGGAGACGAGTTGGAAGCAGGGGGGGGTCGTCGCAAGGAGCTAGTGGCACAGTCAGACAGCATGCATCGGCACCCGGGGTCAGCCCGACAGCACGCCAATCAACGCATGCTGTGTCCACCACCAGAATGCCGTCATTGCAGAGCTCAGCAGTGTGGCATTTTTTTTGTGTGTCTGCCTCTGACAACAGCGATGCCATTTGCAACCTGTGCCAAAGGAAACTGAGTCGTGGGAGGTCCAACACCCACCTAGGTACAACTGCTTTGCGTAGGCACATGATCTCACATCACAACCGCCTATGGGATCAACACATGAGTACAAGCAGCACGCCTACTCTAAGCCGCCATCCTCCTCCTGGTCCAGCATCTTCAGCCACGTCAACCACTGCTGTCCTTCTTGCCCCCTCTCAACCATCCGCCACTCCGTCTCCCGCCTTGAGCAGTTCCCGCTCATCTGCCCACAGTCATGTGTCTGTCAAGGACATGTTTGAGCGTAAGAAGCCAATGTCACCAAGTCACCCCCTTGCCCAGCGTCTGACAGCTGGCTTGTCCGAACTATTAGCCCGCCAGCTTTTACCATACAATCTGGTTGAGTCTGAGGCGTTCAAAAAATTTGTAGCTATTGGGACACCGCAGTGGAAGGTACCCGGCCGGAATTTCTTTTCACAAAAGGCAATCCCCAACTTGTACTCGATTGTGCAAAAGGAAGTCATGGCATGTCTGGCACACAGTGTTGGGGCAAGGGTCCATCTGACCACTGATACCTGGTCTGCAAAGCATGGTCAGGGCAGGTATATCACCTACACTGCGCATTGGGTAAACCTGCTGACGGCTGACAAGCAAGGAATGCGTGGCATTGCAGAGGAGTTGGTGACACCGCCACGAATTGCAGGCAGTCCTGCTGCCACCTCCTCTACTCCTCCTACTCCATCCTCTTCCATAACCTCCTCGGCTGAGTCCTCTTGTGCCGCTGCTTCTTGCTCCACATCAACGGCACCCCCCCCCCAGCTCCCCAGGTACTATTCCACATCCCGGATACGGCAGTGTCACGCCGTCTTGGGTTTGACTTGCTTGAAAGCAGAGAGTCACACCGGACAAGCACTCCTGTCCGCCCTGAACGCACAGGTGGAAAAGTGGCTGACTCCGCAGCAACTGGATATCGGCAAAGTGGTGTGTGGCAACGGAAAAAATTTGATAGCGGCATTGAAGTTGGGCAAGTTGACACATGTGCCGTGCATGGCACATGTGTGTAATCTGATCGTACAACGCTTTGTGCATAAGTACACAGGCTTACAGGACGTCCTGAAGCAGGCCAGGAAGGTGTGTGGCCATTTCAGGCGTTCCTACACGGCCATGGCTCACTTTGCCGATATCCAGCGGCGAAACAACATGCCAGTGAGGCGCTTGATTTGCGACAGCCCTACACGTTGGAATTCAACACTCCTTATGTTCGACCGCCTGCTCCAACAAGAAAAAGCTGTTAATGAATATTTGTATGACCGGGGTGCTAGGACAGCCTCTGGGGAGCTGGGAATTTTTTTGCCACGTTACTGGACGCTCATGCGCAATGCCTGTAGGCTCATGCGTCCTTTTGAGGAGGTGACAAACCTAGTCAGTCGCAACGAAGGCACCATCAGCAACATCATACCATTTGTTTTCTACATGGAGCGTGCTCTGCGAAGAGTGCTGGATCAGGCTGTAGATGAGCGTGAAGAGGAAGAGGAAGAGTTGTGGTCACCATCACCACCAGAAACAGCCTTATCAGCATCGCTTGCTGGACCTGCGGCAACGCTGGAAGAGGATTGTGAGGAAGAGGAGTCAGAGGAGGATTGTAGCTTTGAGGAGGAGGAGGAGGAGCAAGACCAAACACAACAGGCATCCCAGGGTGCTCGTTGTCACCTATCCGGTACCCGTGGTGTTGTACGTGGCTGGGGGGAAGAACATACCTTCAATGACATCAGTGAGGAGGAGGAACGGGAAATGAGTAGCTCGGCATCCAACCTTGTGCAAATGGGGTCTTTCATGCTGTCCTGCCTGTTGAGGGACCCTCATATAAAAAGGCTGAAGGAGAACGACCTGTACTGGGTGTCCACGCTACTAGACCCCCGGTATAAGCAGAAAGTGGCGGAAATGTTACCGAATTACAACAAGTCGGAAAGGATGCAGCATTTGCAAAATAAATTAAAAAGTATGCTTTACACAGCATATAAGGGTGATGTCACAGCACAACGGGAATCTAACAGGGGGAGAGGTGGAAGTCATCCTCCTCCTCCTCCTCCCACGACCACGCTGGCAAGGACAGGACGCTTTAAAGATGTGTTGTTGATGGAGGACATGTGGACCTTTTTAAGTCCTATGCATCGCCACAGCCCTTCGGGATCCACCCTCAGAGAGCGACTCGACCGACAGGTAGCAGACTACCTCGCCTTAACTGCAGATATCGACACTCTGAGGAGCGATGAACCCCTTGACTACTGGGTGTGCAGGCTTGACCTGTGGCCTGAGCTATCCCAATTTGCGATAGAACTTCTGGCCTGCCCCGCTTCAAGTGTCCTGTCAGAAAGGACCTTCAGTGCAGCAGGAGGTATTGTCACTGAGAAGAGAAGTCGCCTAGGTCAAAAAAGTCTAGATTACCTCACCTTTATTAAGATGAATGAGGGATGGATCCCGAAGGGACTGACACTGGGCAATACATTTGCTTAAAAAAGGCCTGATGAGATGAGCTGCCTTGGGCTAAAAATGGTCCACACGCTGCTGTATTTTAGCTCTGAATGACGTTTGACTTGTGTGACTTATCCGCCACCAACTAGGGTTCAAGCCGCCATGTTTTAGGGCACTTTCTGCCTGTGAAACAAACATCAATTTTTCTGGCCGCTGCTACAGCAGCGGCTGCAACAATACCAAATTTTTCAGGCATTTGTACATGCCTAATTTTTAGGCCCACTGGTGCAGCACTGTGGCTTCAAAAACCAAACCAAAAATTAAAATCCTCCAAGATGGCACCAATATACCAGTGGTCTAAGCATCTTCCCACCTTGGCCTAAAAAGGGGAGGTGATTCAACAATTAAAAATCTCTGTCATTTACACGTCCACTGATAGGAGACGCGGAAGGTATTAAACTGATATGAACAATACTCCACTCCTATCAGTAGGTCCGTCCCATTGTGATTTATGCCCCCCACCCACCGCGCAGGGATGGGGGCCGGGGGGGAGGAAATTAGGCCCCCCCATTGTGATTTATGCCCCCCACCCACCGCGCAGGGGTGGGGGCCGAGGGGGGGAGGACAGTAGGTCACCCCATTGTGATTTATGGCCCCCACCCACCGCGCAGGGGTTGGGGAGGACAGTAGCTCCCCCCAGTGTGTATCAGGGGCTTTGAGGACAGGTGTCAATCCATACCTGCCAAGTGACCCTATGTAGGGGGAACAGTCTCTATTCTGCTCTGTGTCAGTGTGTATCATGGTCTCTGTGGACGGGGAACAGTCTCTATTCTGCTCTGTGTCAGTGTGTATCATGGTCTCTGTGGACAGGGAACAGTCCCTATTCTGCTCTGTGTCAGTGTGTATCATGGTCTCTGTGGACGGGGAACAGTCTCTATTCTGCTCTGTGTCAGTGTGTATCATGGACTCTGTGGACAGGGAACAGTCCCTATTCTGCTCTGTGTCAGTGTGTATCAGGGGTTTTGAGGACAGGTGTCAATCCATATCTGCCAAGTGACCCTATGTAGGGGGAACAGTCCCTATTCTGCTCTGTGTCAGTGTGTATCAGGGGTTTTGAGGACAGGTGTCAATCCATATCTGCCAAGTGACCCTATGTAGGGGTAACAGTCCCTATTCTGCTCTGTGTCAGTGTGTATCATGGTCTCTGTGGACAGGGAACAGTCTCTATTCTGCTCTGTGTCAGTGTGTATCAGGGGTTTTGAGGACAGGTGTCAATCCATATATGCCAAGTGACCCTATGTAGGGGGGACAGTCCCTATTCTGCTCTGTGTCAGTGTGTATCAGGGGTTTTGAGGACAGGTGTCAATCCATATCTGCCAAGTGACCCTATGTAGGGGGAACAGTCTCTATTCTGCTCTGTGTCAGTGTGTATCAGGGCTGGGCTTTGAGGACAGGTGTCAATGTTAGGTGATTTCTGCCCTTTATGGATTAAAAGCAGACTCTGCATCAACTGTGCAATTTTCCCTGGGAGTTTTGCCATGGATCCCCCTCTGGCATGCCACAGTCCAGGTGTTAGTCCCCTTGAAACAACTTTTCCATCACTATTGTGGCCAGAAAGAGTCCCTGTTGTTTTTAAAATTCGCCTGCCCATTGAAGTCAATGGCGGTTCGCGCGGTTCGCCGGTTCGCGAACATTTGCGGAAGTTCGCGTTCGCCGTTCGCGAACCGAAAATTTCGGGTTCGCGACAACACTAATCTACAATTCAAGCTTAAGTCTTGATATTATGTGGCATAGTAGTTGAATGTAATGGCAGATGAATTCTAGATAAAAGGAGAACAAGTTTATCTAAGGTTATATGAGGGTGTGCTCCTTGGCTAGATGTGACTATATTTAATATTTGAACTTGAGAAGATGGGTCCTCGGGAAAAAAGTGTAGGAACTCACCCAAGATCCACCCCCACCCCCCCCAAAAAAAAAACATTATATGCTTGTATGCATATATATTTCTCAGAAAATACAGTGCAACATTTATTGTAAAGTGCCAGAAGTGAACAAAGTAGTACATTTGTACTCCTCCTTGTCTGTAGTCTAGCCCATTCCCGACTCCAATAGCTAGTATCCCATTACTACTGAGGGGTACAAATGTAATACTTTGTACACTTCACATGGACAGTGCCACGTCATACAAATACACCCTCGCCCCCTGCATTCAAGCACATTGAACTGCCACACATATGATGCTGCATGCACACACACTGACCCCCGCATATTTATTTATGCCAGGGCCACCATTTTCCTATGGGTGGAGAGGAATTTTCCTCCTCTCCACGAACTCCACCCATAGAAAAATGGTGGCCCTGAGATTAATAAAGTCCAAAGGTGGCATAAAGGGGGCCAGATGGCACTTCACTTTACATTACACACAGTGCATTAAATAATTACATGATCAAATTCCTTTTGCTCACTTCTGTTTGGCACTAACTGTTCCTAGACTGGCCAGGTCTTGGGGTCCACTTGGTGAGGAGTGAGCCTCACGTGGCAGTGTGAGTGCAGTCAGACAGTGCTGGGTCAATTAGATAATTTTTTTCCAGGCAAATGGCAATGGTTAGTGAGCCTGCTAACTTCTAGGCCCCAGTGTCCGTCTGGTCTGGGCCTCCAAATTCTCTCCATGCCAGTCTGCTGTCTCCATGTCAGTGTCCTGTCTCCCAGTCCCTCCCCTAGTCTTTTGCCATGGCATCTCAGCCTGAGTCTCCTGAGATGCCATGACATATACAGTGCCTGCCCCCCAGGACTGTTCACACTGCCCACCGGCCTAAGCCAGTACCGTACTGAATGCTGTGTTGGCTGGCAGCTGTCTAGCTCCATGTGCAGCTGCACAGCTCTTGCGTCATGGTGGTCTGCAAAGGGCAGGTCCTGCAGATAGGGCTGGTGCAAGGATTTTTGACACATGCAAAGACGCTTTTTGCTCCCCCCTCCCAAAAATGTATCTTCACCTGTGTGTCTTGTAACTCCTTTTTCTTAAAAATTCTTACTCCCTATAGTGTTTTATATCCCATGTTTTTGAAATTTCTTACCCCCATTCTCCCTTTGTGTGTCTTACACCTCCCTACTGTATTGTATCCCTTGTGTGTCTCTTATACATTGTTTATTTTATCCCTTGTGTATCTTTTACTTCCTCCAGCCCCTTTGTCTGTCTCTTTCTTCACCCCAGCCATTTTGTGTGTCTTTCGTCCTCTGCCCTTTTCTGTGTCTCTATCTCCCCCCCCCTCAGCTCCTTTGTGTGGCTCTTTTTCCAAACACATTTGTGCGTCCCCTCTGTGTGTCTCTTTGTCCCCCTCTGTGTCGTTGTGCCCCCTCAGCCCCTCTTTATCTTTGTGCCCCCTCAGTCCCTCTGTGTGTCTCTTTGTGTGTCTCGTTGTGCCCCCCAGCCCTCCTGTGCCTTTCAATATCCTTCCTGTGCCTTTCATTGTCCCCCTCCTGTACATTTTATTGTCTTCCCTCCTCCCCTCCTGAAACTTTCATAGTCCTCATCCCCTCCTGTGCCTTTCAATGTCCCCCCTCCTGTACCTTTTATTGTCCTCCTCCCCTCCTGTCCCTTTCATTGTTCTCCACTCCTCTCCTGTACCTTGCATTGCCCTCTATCCTCTCCTGTATGTTTCATACTCCCCTCTCCCCTTCTGTACCTATTATTGTTTCCCTTCGCCCCTCTTGTACCTATTATTCTCCCGCCTCCCGCTTGGTTGCTTCATCTCAGTGTTGCTTCTAAGTGTGTGTGGTTGGAGATATTCTGGAGAGTTTTACAGAAGCTTCAACTGTCTAAGATTTGTGCTAAGAGTTTTCTTTTTTACTGTTACAGGTAAGATTCATCTGTAGGAAAGGGTTACTGATTGCACAAGGTTTGATTTCCTGTTGGTAATTATAAGACATTTGATTTGATTAGTTAGCTACTTGCTATTGATTGCTGTTTAAATTAGCTATTGTTTGCAAATAAGCAGAGGCCTACCCAGGTGTTAAACATTCCTAGTGGGTGGTGATTTTAGGAGTAAATAAGGGTTGTTGTCATTAGCTTGGCTAATATAGCTTGGTTGCTTCATCTAATTGTTGCTTCTAAGTGTGTGTGTGGTTGGAGATATTCTGGAGAGTGTTGTTTCTAAGTGTGTGTGGGGTTGGAAATATTCTGGAGATAAACTGGAGGTCATCTGAGGTATTCAGGAGGATAAATAAAACGTTAAGATTTGTTTGATTTAAATTATTTACCTCATTGGAATGGCAGACTTAGTTCAGTGTAATAGTTGCTATGCATTTGTTCCACGTTACACTTTTTGGAGGTTTGGTTGTTGTCTAATCTGTAGACAGTTCTCTATCTTGTGGCAGGAGATTTTTGAAGTCTAAGATTTGTAAATTATCTGGTAAACAACCTCAGGCTGGAACTGCTGCAAAGCCACTGCCGCAGAGACATAATAGGAATGGCAGATGGATCACTGTAGGATCTGGTAGACTTAGAGTTGTGGATAAAAGGCATATTGCACAGTCTGTTGCTCTACATAATTCATGCACTTTCAGAGTGTAATGGTGTTGTGGAGAGAGGAACTGAGGCTAGTGGTGTTGTGGAGAGAGGAACTGAGGCTAGTGGTGTTGTGGAGAGAGGCACTGAGGCTAGTGGTGTTGTGGAGAGAGGAACTGAGGCTGGTGGTGTTGTGGTGAGAGGCACTGAGGCTAGTGGTGTTGTGGAGAGAGGCACTGAGGCTAGTGGTGTTGTGGAGAGAGGCACTGAGGCTAGTGATGTTGTGGAGAGAGTCTTGGAGACTATGGTGAGGCCTAATAGAAAGTAGTTGTTGTTGGGGGATTCCATCATAAGAGGTGTGGAGATGGACAATGGTGGTCTTGTGAGGTGTCTTCCCGGAGCTACTGCTCACAGAGACAGGAGACGTATCTGTAATATTGTTAAACGAGCAAAGCAGGAAGGGGAATTGGATGTACTTGTCCATCCAGGGACAAATGACTTGGCTTGCAACGAGGTTTCAGAGGTTAAGGAAGTTTTTAGTGTTTTTGCCAATGATATACGGCAGGTTGCTTCCACACTGTCATTCTCTGAAGTTCTGCCTGTGCATAACACTCAGAACGACAGGCGGATGCGTATTAGGGACTTTAACTTGTGACTTGGTGAATGGTGTCAAGGATTTGGCTTTATTTCTCATGGTAGCTCTGTTTGGAATGGAAATAAACTGTACAAAAAAGATGGTTTGCATCTTTCTCAAAAGGGATCAAAAGTTCTCAGTGAGCAGTTCAGAAGTTTTGCTAGGATGTATTTAAACTAGGGGGGGGGGGCAAAAGGGTGATAAAACATCAATCCAATTGTCCCCCAAAACAAGGACAAAAGGTGCCTGTAGCAAGTGTGTTAAAAAATGATAAGCTTAGAGTCATGTCTACAAATGCTCGCAGTTTAGGGAATAAGATCCATGAACTTGTGGCAATAATGGCAACTAATAGTGTAGATTTAGTCGCTGTTACTGAGACATGGTATAATGAGAAAAATTACTGGGACATAGCAATACCAGGGTACTCTTTATATAGAAAAGACAGGAAAGGCAGGAAAGGGGAGGGGTGGCCCTGTATGTGAAGGATAGCATAAAATCTAGCCTAATAAAAGTTAGTGAGGTGAACATAGAGTCCGTTTGGGTTACGTTAGAATTTGGTAATCACACATTAATTCGTGTAGGTGTGATTTATAGGCCCCCAGGACAAATTGAAGAGTTAGATAATCTACTAGTTGAGGAAATAGCTAAAATGACAATGAAGGGGGAAGTTATCATCATGGGTGACTTTAATCTTCCTGATGTGAACTGGAAAATAAAAATAGCTGCTTGTGCCAGGAGCACACATATTCTAAACTCCCTACTGGGATTGTCTCTAAAACAAGTCATTGAGGAGCCAACTCGTAAAGAGGCCATACTAGATTTAGTGTTAACAAATGGAGATTTGGTATCCGATATTACTGTAGGTGAAAGTTTAGGATCCAGTGATCATCAATCAGTGTGGTTTAATATAAGAACAGTGACTGAGTCACACCACACAAAAACAAAAGTTTAAGACTTTAGAAAAACAGACTTTTCTAAAATTAGAATATGTGTAAAGGAGTCATTATCAGACTGGAGCAATTTAAATGGCGTCCAAGAGAAATGGGATTATTTAAAAGTTGCACTACTGAAGGCAACAGAAAATTGCATTAGGCTTGTCAGTAAAAGCAAAAAATTCAAGAAACCACTGTGGTACTCTGCAGATGTGGCCAAAATAGTAAAAAACAAAAAAGTTAGCATTTAGTAATTATAAAAAAAAACAGAGTGAGGAAAACAGAATGATCTATAAGATTAAGCAGAAAGAGGCTAAGCAAGTTATAAGAGCTTCCAAATCACACACAGAAGAGAAAATAGCACAGTCAGTAAAAAAGGGCGACAAAACTTTTTTTAGATACATACATGAGAAAAGAAAAGTAAAACAAGGATTAGTTAGATTAAAAACAAAAGAAGAAAGGTATGTAGAAGAGGATAAAGGTCTAGCTGACTGCCTCAATGAATATTTTTGTTCGGCATTTACAGAGGAAAATGAAGGAAAGGGACCTCAGTTAAGAAAAAGGATAAATGAGTTATTTATTACACGTGAGTTTACAGAGGAAGAGGTTTTATTTCAACTGTCAAAAGTAAAGACAAATAAGTCAATGGGACCTGATGGAATACACCCAAAGCTATTAAAAGAGCTTAGTGGTGTACTAGCAAAACCATTAACAGATTTATTTAACCAATCATTGATAATAGGAGTAGTCCCAGAAGATTGGAAGTTGGCGAATGTTGTGCCGATTCACAGGAAAGGTAATAGGGAGGAGTCGGGCAACTATAGGCCAGTAAGCCTTACTTCAGTAGTGGGGAAAGTGATGGAAACCATGTTAAAGGATAGGATTGTTGATCATCTAAAAACACATGGATTTCAAGATCAGAGACAACATGGGTATACTTCAGGGAGATCATGCCAAACTAATCTTATTGATTTTTTTGATTGGGTAACTAAAATCAGGGTGGTGCAGTAGACATTGCTTACCTAGATTTCAGTAAGGATTTTGACACTGTTGCACATAGAAGGCTTATTAATAAACTGCAATCTTTAAGTTTGGATTCCAATATTGTTGAGGTAGTGGTGTTAAAGGATAGGATTGTTGATCATCTAAAAACACATGGATTTCAAGATCAGAGACAACATGGGTTTACTTCAGGGAGATCATGCCAAACTAATCTTATTGATTTTTTTGATTGGGTAACTAAAATTATAGATCAGGGAGGTGCAGTAGACATTGCTTACCTAGATTTCAGTATGGCTTTTGACACTGTTGCACATAGAAGGCTTATCAATAAACTGCAATCTTTAAGTTTGGATTCCAATATTGGTGAGGCAGTGGCTGAGTGACAGGCAACAGAGGGTTGTAGTCAATGGAGTATATTCGAAGCTTGGGCTTGTCACCAGTGGGGTACCTCAGGGATCTGTACTTGGACCCATTCTCTTTAATATTTTTATTAGTGATATTGCAGAAGGTCTTGATGGTAAGGTATGTCTTTTTGCTGATGTTACTAAGATATGTAACAGGGTTGATGTTCCAGGAGGGATAAGCCAAATGGCTAATGATTTAGGTAAACTAGAAAAATATTTAGAGTTGTGGCAACTGACATTTAATGTGGATAAGTGCAAGATAATGCATCTTGGACGTAAAAACCCAAGGGCAGAGTACAGAATATTTGATAGAGTCCTAACCTCAACATCTGAGGAAAGGGATTTAGGGGTGACTATTTCTGATGACTTAAAGGTAGGCAGGCAATGTAATAGAGCAGCAGGAAATGCTAGCAGAATGCTTGGTTGTATAGGGAGAGGTATTAGCAGTAGAAAGAGGGAAGTGCTCATGCCATTGTACAGAACACTGGTGAGACCTCACTTGGAATATTGTACGCAGTACTGGAGACCGTATCTTCAGAAGGATATTGATACCTTAGAGAGAGTTCAGAGAAGGGCTACTAAACTGGTTCATGGATTGCAGGATAAAACTTACCAGGAAAGGCTAAAGGATCTTAACATGTATAGCTTGGAGGAAAGACGAGACAGGGGGGATATGATAGAAACATTTAAATACATAAAGGGAATCAACACAGTAAAGGAGGAGACTATATTTAAAAGAAGAAAAACTACCACAACAAGAGGCCATAGTCTTAAATTAGAGGGGCAAAGGTTTACAAATAATATCAGGAAGTATTACTTTACTGAGAGGGTAGTGGATGCACGGAATAGCCTTCCAGCTGAAGTGGTAGAGGTTAACACAGTAAATGAGTTTAAGCATGCGTGGGATAGGCATAAGGCTATCCTAACTATAAGTTACGGCCAGAGACTAATGAAAGTATTTAGAAAATTGGGCAGACTAGATGGGCCGAATGGTTCTTATCTGCCGTCACATTCTATGTTTCTATGTTTACTGTACCTATTATTGTCCCCCTTCCCTTAATGTAATGTTTATTGCACCCCTCCCCTCTTGTATTTATTATTGTCCCCCCTTTGTACATTTATTGTTCCCCTTCTCCTCCTGTATAATTTATTTTACCCCTCCTGTACCTATTATTGTCCCCCTCCCCACCTATACCTATTATTGTCCCCCTCCCCTCTATTATTGTCTCTGTTACTTTTATTGCACCCCCTCCCCTCCTGTACCTATTATTGTTCCCCCTCCCCTCCTGTAAGTTATATTGCCCCCCTCCGCTAATCAACTTATTATTGCCCCCTCCTCTCCTGTAACCTTTATTGCCACCCCTCACCCTCTGTACCTATGATGGTCCCCTTCCCCTCCTGTACCTACAATTGTTCCCCCTCCCCTCATGTAACTTTTATTGCCCCCCCTCCACTTAGCTACTTATTATTGCCCCCCCTCCCATACCTCTTATTGTTCCCCACTCCCCTCCTGTATCAGTTATTGCCCCCCCCCCTCCTGTCATTCTCCGTACCTCTCATTGTGTCCCCGCCACACCTCCATCCATGTGGCTCAGCGGGCAGTCCGCGGAGGATCCGGTTTCCTAACCCGGTCTGACAGAAAGGAGTTTGGTGTATTTCCTGTCAGACCAGGTAGGTTTCGGTCCACATGCTCGGCCACACTACATGCAGTGACCTGCAGGAGGGGAGCCCTGTGAAGGGCGCTCTCCTCCTGCCGGTCACCAGAATATCACGCCCCCCCTGGGCCTGCCTGCAGGACTACTAACAGGAACGGCTTTTCTGCTGTGGAAAAAGTGCAGGAACGCTGTTCCCATGCGCTCCTGCATGACTCGAGCCCTGCTTGAGAACATATTGTCTGCTTATGCATTTGAAGTGGCTAACTTTCAATATGGCTTCTTACCATACAAAATGGCTTTACTAGGTTTGTAAATTGTCTAACACAAATTTATAATCTAGAGGAGGAGCTGTATAACAACACAATAGGAAGGTTAGTTGGGGAACCGCAACCAAGTGACAGGATGCCAAAGTAGCAGTACTGGAAGGTGAGAGTGAAGTTCAGTGTGGACCTACTAATTAAAGGGGAAAGAGTAAAATATAGCTTTGAGGAATGACAGTTAACCTGTGTAGCAATAGGATATTTGGAACAGATGAGTTGAAAGGGGACTTCTTTAAGGATTGAAGACTTGAGAAGATCTGATGGGAGTAGGAAGGCTGATCCATAGGGGTGAAGCTGCCTGTGAGAAGTTCTGCAAGTGTGAATTAGCAGTACACGTACAAGCAGCAAACAGGAGCAGGTCATTGGGGGAGTGGCAAAACTGAGAAAGGATCTATCTATAAATTAGTAAAGAAATGTGATGGCGTAGAGTTTTTGAGATTAATGTAGGTTAATATTTTGAATTGTGTCTTATAGATTGCAGGAAGCCAAAGCAACATGATAGGGGAGGTAACATTTGAGAGGAGGGACAGGAGGGGACATTTGAGAGGAAGGACATTCATTATGGACTGTAGAGAGGTAGTACAGTTTCTGAGGAGACCACTTAGGAGAGAGTTACAGAAATCAATGCAAACTATTACAAAACTATTACAAGCTCCTTAGTGGAATTGTTCATAAGAAAGGAGCGGATTTGGGGAATGATTTTAGAGTGGAATCAGCAGGATATATATTTAAGGCTGGGCCTGTAGTTGTGGGAGGGGCTTGAGTCCCCTTTATAAAGGCCTCCAATCCTCTCCAACTTTACCGTTGTTGGTCTGGCGAGTTGAACGTGACTACTTCCGGTCACCCACAAGTCACCATCTTGCTGTTTCCTTACCTGTGTCCTTGTGGTCCTGGTTTCTGGCTCCTGTCTGTCTGGTTTCTACTTACCTTACCACTCACAGAACGCTTCCAGTCCGCTTCCTACTCCAGCCTGCTCGGAGACTAACCAGGAAGTGCTCGTTAGACCATAATTTAGGCTCTTTTTCAAATTCATACCAATTCGGTTCTAGTGGGTCCCAGCAGCCGGAGGTCAATGCCATGATGTCCTCTTTGATGTCTTCTACTGGACTTATAAATGATAGACTGGAGAAGTTAGAAGCAGTCTGCTCCTCTAATGTACAGAAAACAAAAGGAAATCAGCGCTAATTAACAAACAACCCGAATAAAGGGCAGCAACCCGAATGGAGACCCCTCAAATCCTTCAATAGATGAGACAATACAAAGAGATGGGGTGGGGCTGCGCTGCCCAACCCCATCTCTTTGTATTGCTCCTCTAATGTGCCTGCTGGGCCCGCCACCCCTGATTCTGCGGGTTCACCTGCCACACCTGGCCACAGCAGGTCCCTGAGACCCATTGCATATGGTCCAGACTAATCTCAAGAAAAATATCCTGTAGGGCAAGGATGTTAACCTGGTCTTGCTCCTAATTTCCCCCCAGGATGTCCTTGAGAACAGGACATATGCATATGGGGACATATCAGTGGTGCTAAGAACTAGAGATCCTAGGCTGAATAAAAAAACTGACAATACCTGAATTTGTGCTAGGTGTTGGGATTTATAGGGATCTAGATTGTTTGGTTTATCATAGAAACATGGAATGTGACGGCAGATAAGAACCATTCGGCCCATCTAGTCTGCCCAATTTTCTAAATACTTTCATTAGTCCCTCGCATTATCTTATAGGTTGGATAGCCTTATGCCTATCACACGCATGCTTAAACTCCTTTACTGGGTTAACCTTTACCACTTCAGCTGGAAGGCTATTCCATGCATCCACTACCATCTCAGTAAAGTAATACTTCCTGATATTATTTTTAAACCTTTGCCCATCTAATTTAAGACTATGTCCTCTTGTTGTGGTAGTTTTTCTTCTTTTAAATATAGTCTCCTCCTTTACGATGTTGATTCTCTATGTATTTAAAAGTTTCTATAAGTTTCTCGTCTTTCCTCCAAGCTATACACATTTAAAGTTCCTTTAACCTTTTCTTGTTAGTTTTATCCTGCAATCCATGAACCAGTTTAGTAGCCCTTCTCTGAACTCTCTCTAAAGTATCAATATCCTTCTGGAGATACGTTCTCCAGTACTGCTTACAATACTCCAAGTGCAGTCTATCCTGAGAAAAGGGAGGAGCTGGTGGATCTGGGGCACAAATACAGTGGTACAGCGTTTTATGATTACCACTGTTCTTTTTCTGCAAAAGTGACTGCCGCTCTGACTCAGTTTAACTGCAATATGGATTGGAGTAGATTGGATACTGAGTTGTTCTGCAGACATTTTGCAGGCCTCAGGACACTGGCTTGTGCAGTTTGTGCATCCACAGCACACTCTACCAACTTATTCCCTAACACGGCAGAAGTTGAGTGGGGCCACTCAGTTCCTTCCAACTCAACAAGATCAGCCAGGTATGAAGGATAAGCTGGGTAGGGACATTGTCTTTTTAGGCAAGTCCCAGATTTGTAATAATTTTAATGCTGGGACTTGTGGGTTTAGTTCATGCAGATTGATACACGTGTGATCTTACTGTTTCCGGATTTCACGCCAAATCCATGTGCCCTTATAAAATGTTCCCTAAACCGTACCTCACTTGCATTAATGTTACATACTTTGCTGACTTATTAAGATACCACCCATCACAACATTTGGTTAGATTTCTCACCGAGGGGTTGTCACAAGGGTTTCACACAGGTATCATTCACTTGCCATCTGGTACGTTGGAATGCAATCATTTGCAGACGGCAATGGCAGATCCAGAGTCAGTGGATGAACTAATTGAATATGAATTTGATTTTTTTTTCCGAGCCTTTTAGTTCCCCGCTTTTCACTTCTTGGAGAGCTAATCTTATTGGTATTGTCACTGGGAAATCTTTACATAAACACAGACTGATCATTGACCTTTCCGCACCACATTCCTCCACAATCCCTAGTCTTAATTCCCTCATACCCTCTGAAGAATTCTCTCTACAATACTCTACCATTAACAATGCTATCTGTGCCATTTTGGTTGGTGTGACTGGCTCAGTAAAACGGATATTGTCAATGCATTCAAATTATTTCCCATTCACCCCTCACTTTAGCATCTGCATGGCATTAAGTAGCGAGGTTTATATTATATTTTCTCCCAGCTCACTTTCGGTTCTGAGTGTAGTCCCAAGATATTTGATATTTGATATTTGATATTTTCACTGAAACCTTGTGCTAGTTGCTACTTAATGTAGGCAGATGCCCGACTGTCATACACTATTTAGACAACTTCCTCATGATTGAAGACAACTCCCAACCCCCTGACAGCCTCAAAAACATTATCTCTTCTTGAATCCCTGGGTATCCTTTAAAAAAACGGAAGGTCCTGACATGGTAATTCTGACTATTCTCCCACACTCTGGAAAGATGCTCCTTCCAATACAGGCTTTGCAGCCATCTATGGCAACAAATGGCTATGGGTTCCATGGCCTAAAGAAGTTAAGTCCTTACATAGCTTTTCCACAACATCGAACTTGTTCGAATTGTTCCCATTAGTGGCCGCAGCTAAAGCCTGGGGTCCTGACACAGTCAGATGTTTTTCTGATAACCTAGCCACCAGCCACATTGTAAATAAATTATTATGAGGTTTTTGAGGAGACTCACGTGGGTGGCGGCCACCTGCCAATTTCCATCACATGTATTCACGTCCCAGGCATCACAAATATATCAGCTGATCACTTGTCTCGTTTTCACTTGCAGGCTTTACACAAGACTCTGCCCACCGCTTTCCATCTGGCTACTAGATTTTCGAGTTCAGGACAGGTTTGCTATGGAGTCTATACTGGGGTTCACATATTTCTGCCACCTTCAACACCACATGCTTTTACAACACCCCAATAAAACAGGATTCCTATTATCATACCAGATCAAAACCTTTCTAAAAGGAATCCAGAGATCAGACACGCATTTACCCCCTAAAAGACTACCCATCCACAATAAGATATTCCAATCCTTATCCGATTTGTTAGTTACATCTCCTTTTTGAAGATGTAACTAATATGGTCATTAAAACCGCCACATATCAAGCTTTTTATGGATTCTTATAGCCTAGAGAATTCACCACCATCAGGGTAATGGCCACAGACTACCTTAAAATAGTTGATATCCACAAATCCGTAGATCACTACCTCCTTTCATTTCACCACTCTAAAACTAGCCAAATGGGACGCACGGTTGGTATACCTTTTCTCCCTGCTTATAACAAATGGTGACCCATTTGTGAAAGGTGTTAAAATATGTATCCAATACTTAAACAACCACACCAACCCCTACTAGAACTACATGGTACGTGTCGCATTACTGCTAAGTTTATGCTCTATGTCCGTATGCTATTGACTAGACTTGGCCTAAATGCAACTCATTACTCAGGACAAGCCGGGTCAAGGATAACAGAGAAGACAGGTAAGTAATAACAAAGCCGGGTCAGAACCAAAAGACAAGAGAATACAAGAGCACTGTGTGATTAGGCTGGCTAGAACCACGACAGTGCAATGAGCAAATGCTGAGAGCTCCCTTAAATACCCTGGTTCTAGAGACTAATCACGCCTCCGCCGAGACCTGATTCGTGTCCGGGATTTGACTGACAGGTCGGGCTAGAATAGCGTCATGACGTCGACTATTGAGCGGCACGTTACAAAAAGGCATAGTTCTCTCGCGGCCGGCGTTACATGCGCGAGGGGACCGCGAGGAACGGGAGAATCATGCCGTCTGGATGGAAAAACGTCTAAGTCTCTACCCGTCTCAGGGGTAGAGACTACAGGTACCCTGACAGTACCCCCCCTCTCAGAAACGCCCACCGGGCGGAAGGAACCGGGACGAGATGGAAAGCGGGAATGAAAAGCCCTGCGAAGACGAGGAGCATGGACATCCTCCTGTGGTACCCAGGTCCTCTCTTCTGGACCATATCCCTTCCAGTCAACCAGGTATTGAATTTTCCCCCGGGAGATTCGAGAATCGATGATGGAGTTGATTTCGTACTCCTCCTGACCCTCAACCTGAACAGAGTGAGGAGAGGAGACCTTGGAGGAGAATCTGTTACAGATCAGGGGTTTTAGCAAGGAAACATGAAAGGAATTAGGAATACGTAAGGCAGAGGGGAGCGCTAGGCAATACGCAACAGGATTAATTCGATTCAGGATCCTATAGGGTCCAATGTAGCGAGGAGCGAATTTCATAGACGGTACTTTCAAACGAATGTTTCTAGTACTCAACCATACCCTATCACCAGGGACAAAACTAGGAGCCGGCCTTCTGCGTTTGTCAGCGTGTTTTTTATACAGTATAGAATTATGTAGGAGAATTTGTCGAGTCTGATCCCACAACTTCTTCAGATTGGCAACATGAGTATCAACCGACGGTACCCCCTGGGAAGAAGGAACCGACGGAAGAATGGAAGGATGAAAACCATAATTCATGAAAAAGGGGCTAGAGCGAGTTGAATCGCAAACAAGATTATTGTGTGCGATCTCTGCCCAAGGAATCAGACCGACCCAATCGTCCTGGTGTTCAGAAACAAAACAACACAGATATTGTTCAATCTTTTGATTGGTACGTTCAGCGGCTCCGTTAGACTGAGGGTGATAAGCAGAAGAAAAATTCAATTTAATGCCTAGTTGAGAACAGAATGATCTCCAGAAACGTGAAACAAACTGGGAACCTCTATCAGAAGTAATCTCGGAAGGTATCCCATGTAAGCGAAAGATCTCTTTAGCAAAAATCTCCGCTAATTCAGGTGAAGTCGGAAGTTTAGGTAAAGGCACGAAATGAGCCATCTTGGTAAACCTATCCACCACTGTGAGAATAACAGTGTGCTTTTTCGAAACAGGCAAATCCACAATAAAATCCATCGCCAAACAGGACCAAGGTTTTTCTGGAACTTCCAGGGGATGTAAGAGACCACAAGGAAGCGAATGAGGTAGTTTAGTCTTAGTACAGACCTCACAGGCTCCGATAAAATCCTTAATATCCCTCCGTAAAGAAGGCCACCAGAAATCCTTAGAGATCAAGGAATATGTTTTGCGAACGCCCGGATGACCAGCCACCTTACTCTCGTGAAGACACTGTAAGAGCTCCAGTTGGAGTTCAGGGGGAACGAAGTGTCTAGACGCAGGAGTCAGTCTAGGTGCCAGATGCTGCAAGCTCCTGATCTGATCCAGGAGCGGAGAATGGATTTTGAGAGTTGTGTTAGCGATGATATTACACTTAGGTACTATAGAGGATAAAACCGGCTCAGATATGGCAGAAGGTTCATGTTGGCGAGACAAGGCATCAGCTTTAGAATTCTTAGAACCAGGCCTATATGTGAGTATGTAATTGAAGTGAGTGAGGAATATAGACCAACGGGCCTGTCTCGATGATAATCGTTTAGCCTCCCCAATATAGGATACGTTTTTATGATCTGTCAAAATGGTAACAGGATGCAAAGTCCCCTCCAATAGATGTCTCCACTCCTTTAAAGCCATGATAACCGCTAGGAGTTCCCTGTCACCAATGTCATATCTGCTCTCAGTACCCGATAATTTTTTGGAAAAATACCCACATGGATGTAATGGTTTATCCACACCCAACCTTTGGGACAGGATGGCACCTATACCCGTCTCAGAAGCGTCAACTTCGAGTAGGAAAGGTAGAGTAGTATCAGGGTGAACTAAAATTGGTGCGGAAGCAAACAGCTCCTTGAGAGTCTTAAAAGCCAGAAGTGCTTCAGTAGACCAATTCTTAGTGTCAGCCCCTTGTCTGGTCATATTGGTGATAGGAGCAATAATAGAGGAGTAACCCTTAATGAAACGTCTGTAATAATTAGAGAAACCAATAAATCTCTGAATGGCCTTGAGACCCTTAGGTAAAGGCCAATCTAAAATGGATTGGAGTTTCTCCGGATCCATTTCAAACCCCTCTCCAGAAATCACGTAACCAAGAAAGGTAGTCTGGGATTGGTCAAAGCTACATTTCTCTAATTTGCAGTACAAGCCATGTTGAAGAAGTTTGTGCAAAACCCTTCTGACCTGTCCGTGGTGAGTCTCAATATCCCTGGAATGTATAAGTATATCATCGAGGTATACAATAACACAGTCATGCTGAAACTCCCTAAGAACTTCATTAATAAGATCCTGAAATACCGCCGGGGCATTACAGAGACCAAAAGGCATTACAGTATACTCATAGTGCCCATAACGAGTATTGAACGCAGTCTTCCACTCGTGTCCCTGCTGAATTCTTACCAAGTTATAAGCACCTCTGAGGTCTAACTTAGTGAAAATCTTGGAACCCTTTAATCGATCAAAAAGCTAGGTGATCAAGGGGATCGGATAGGCATTTCTAATGGTTATCTTGTTCAAACCTCGGTAGTCAATGCAAGGTCTTAAAGAACCATCCTTCTTTTTAACAAAAAAAAATCCAGCCCCAGCAGGGGAGGAGGATCTCCTAATGAACCCTTTGTCTAGGTTTTCACGAATATACTCCTCTAAGACTAAGTTCTCATTCGTAGACAAAGGGTATACATGGCCCCTGGGAGGCATAGTACCAGGAAGTAAATTAATTTTGCAATCAAAAGGCCTGTGTGGTGGTAAGGTATCAGCCTTTCCTTTGTCAAATACCGCCTTTAAATCTAGATACAAGGACGGTATCTGTACTTTAGTAGAGTCGGTAGAGTTATTAAGTGTGTTAACAATACAAAGGGGTGACACTCTCTTTAAACATCTCTCTTGACAACCCTGACCCCACGAGACTATTTCCCCTGATTTCCAATCTATAATGGGGTTATGTCTCTTCAGCCAGGAGTATCCCAGAACTATGGGAACAGAAGGAGATGAAATGAGTAGTAGAGATATCTCCTCCTTGTGTAGAATACCAGTAGTTAAGTTAAGAGGTGTGGTCTCCCGGAAAATCACAGACTCAACTAAAGGTCTACCATCTATGGCCTCAACAGCCAAAGGTGTCTTCCTTAACTGGGATGGGATAGCGTGTTTGGTGAGAAAAACTTGGTCGATAAAGCTCTCAGCAGCTCCGGAGTCTATCAATGCCACAGTCTCTAAAGTTCCCTTCTCCCAAGTTAAAGAGACGGGTAATGGAAGCCTGTGTTCTTTGTAGTTATGAGTAGAGGACAAAATAGAAACACCCAAGGCCTGTCCTCTAGAGAAACTTAGGTGCGAGCGTTTCCCGGGCGATTGGGACAATTCAAGCGTAAGTGACCTCTGTCTCCACAATACATACACAGTCCCTCCCTTCTCCTGTACTGTCTCTCCTCTTCTGAGAGGCGAGTAAGGCCTATCTGCATAGGTTCTGGAAACTGTGGAGTTTTGGTTTCAGGACTTTGAAATGAAGGAGCTAGTCTAAAGGAAGGTCTACCGGTTCTCTCTCAAGTGTTCTGCCTCTCTGTTAGACGTTCGTCAATGCGAGAGATAAAGGAAATTAAGTCCTCCAAATTCTCGGGAAGCTCTCTCGTCGCTACCTCGTCAAGTATTACATCGGATAATCCGTTTAAAAATACGTCTATATAAGCCTGTTCATTCCACTTAACCTCTGCCGCCAAAGACCTGAACTCTAGTGCGTAATCCACAAGTGTTCGGTTCTCTTGTCTAAGGCGCAACAGTAATCTAGCTGCATTGACCTTTCTGCCAGGGGGGTCAAAAGTTCTTCTAAAAGCAGCTACAAAGGCATTATAGTTATAGACTAATGGATTATCATTCTCCCACAACGGATTAGCCCATCTCAGAGACTTCTCAATGAGTAAGGTGATAATAAATCCCACCTTTGCCCTATCAGTAGGGTAGGAACGGGGTTGTAGCTCGAAATGGATACTGATCTGGTTCAAAAAGCCACGACACCTTTCAGGAGAACCAGCATAACGTACAGGTGAGGTAACTCGGGAAGAAGCACCTACAGTGGCTACCTCTAGCCCTGAACTCACAGGAGGAATAGAAGTATTACGCATCTCCTCAGGTGGATTATTAGGACGTGATAGTAACGCCTGTAGTGCTAGTGCCATCTGATCCATTCTATGATCCATGGCGTCAAACCTAGAATCAGGAGAACCAAGCTGACAGTTTGTACCTGCAGGATCCATTGGCCCTGTCGTAATGTCAGGATCGGGACAGGGATCCAACACGCAGAGTACAAAGAGACCTGATTCGTGTCCGGGATTTGACTGACAGGTCGGGCTAGAATAGCGTCATGACGTCGACTATTGAGCGTCACGTTACAAAAAGGCATAGTTCTCTCGCGGCCAGCGTTACATGCGCGAGGGGACCGCGAGGAACGGGAGATCATGCCGTCTGGATGGAAAAACGTCTAAGTCTCTACCCGTCTCAGGGGTAGAGACTACAGGTACCCTGACAATCTGCTTCCTCCAACCACATCCCAGCTCACATAATCAAGACTATGGGATGCTGGAAATGATCCGCTTATACTCTATACATATCAGAACCAGTTAAAGAGTTACGGCAGGCATTTTGGGATTTGTCTAAATAATTTGATGTATTGTAGTATGAATAAATGTTGGATGCTATACTTCTTTTTGCCCTCTTTATTACAAGCCTACTGCATTTGTCAGTTCTGACTGGTGTTCTAAATTATGTTTATTGTGTACAGATTATATGTTATCTAACTATTATGGCAATATTGCCCTGACCACAAATTTTATGCTGGGCCTGTAGTTGTGGGAGGAGCATGGTTCCCCTTTATAATGGCCTCTAATCCTCTCCCCCTTTACCGTTGTTGGTCTGGCGAGTTGCCCCTCTCTAAGGTGGGACCTCTTTATTACAAGCCTACTGCTTTTGTCGGTTCCAGCACACCACAACTGACTGGTGTTACTAACTTTGTTTATTGTGTATGAATTATATGCTATCTAACTATTACGGCAATATTGTCCTGACCACAAATATATATGTATATATGTAGTTATATCAACGTTTCAAGCCTCCTGGGGTTGAAACATTAATGCAATTGAATACACCATTGAAATTTCCTAGAGAATGCTCCTGTCTTTACTTTTGGGTATGTTGGCGCTGGAAAGCACCCGGGTGGTTGCAGATTTACTTTGCTTTATCGATCTGGGTTGAGTGCCAATATGTATATTATACATGAACGTTTGGTAAGTAGCTAAATAGAAGTGTTATAAATAGAGGAAATGTTAGATAGATCATATTCAATATGCATTTATGTGGATGACTCTGTTATCTTTTTCACCCATTGCTGATTATTTGCCAAAGGGATAACTGGCTAAGTATAGCTAAATCCTTTGATTGACAGACATTATCCAAGTCATATACTCTATCTCTTTGCTGATTTTCTTTCATTCTTTCTGAATTCGTTCTGAAGATGGATACATTTGCATTTTATTCATTTTGCTCTAGTGTGGGGAGACAAAACCTACTGAGTATTACGCATGTAGGAATACAATTGAACTTTGCATCTGTACAGCATTTTTATGTCATGTTGCCTACAATTTACAAATAATTTTGAAAAGATTGATGGAGCATGCTGCTGAAAATCATTTATCTAGTGATTAATCATCTCAAAGACACCACGAACAGAAGTTCCAGATGTTAATTCCAGAGGCATTGAAATTATTATAATGCCAACATTTTTAAACATGTTGATGATGCAAATTCATGCATTTATCAAGCTATACATCACATAATCTTTAAATTAAATTGTTCAGCATATGCTACAAGCTACTGCCATTAAAAATTGTTTAGTTTTTACGAACTATATTATAACTGTATTGTATGGAACACTGCATGCATTTTACCGTACTTAAAGTTACTTCAATAAAAATGTACATATTTCTCAAGTGTCAGCAAATAGTACCTCATTTGAAACGCATTTATAGTTATGCTAAATATTGTACTTTTAATATCCGATATAGCCTCCATAAAATAGATCTCTACTAGACTTGTGCATTCATTTTTTGGACTAGTGCTAAATCGTCTGTATTTTGGGCAATTTGTTTATTAGTAAGAATCAAGAATCAGGAATTAACTACGGTAATTGCATTTAGAATAAATAAAATAAAAAGGAATAGCTTATATTTTTTTCATTTGTTATTCATTTATTGAATTAAAAGGAGGGAGTTTCTAGTTCCCTACTTGTAATTAGATTCTTTAAAAATATAAGTGGTTAGGAACTTCTTTCCTTCAGTCCCCAGGACTGGATTGGGTGGGTATTTAATATAATGGGGAAGACCTGGTGCATGTTACCACCCTTATGCCCCTCAGCCATTGCCACAGGTGAGGGGTTAAACCAGGCTTCCCCAAACTCCGGTCCTCCAGATGTTGCTGAACTAAAACTCCCATGATTCTCAGCCTTTTAATTTTCATTTCATTCAAAGAATCGAGGGAGTTGTAGTTCAGCAACATCTGGAAGGCCGGAGTTTGGGGAAGCCTGGGATAAACAAATGAAGTGAACATCATATGACCTGACAATCATTTCAATATATCTAAATTATATATTAATTAAATAAAAAAGTAGATTTTTGCTTTTACTGCTCCTAATTTTTTCCCCTTCTTTTGGTAACTTCCCTCTTCATCTGTAAATAAAAGTGGCTATCCCCTAACCCAGGGGTAGGCAACCTTCGGCTCTACAGATGTTTTAGACTACATCTCCCATAATGCTTTTACAGCCATATTGCTGGCAAAGCATCAAGGGAGATGTAGTCCACAACATCTGTAGAGCCGAAGGTTGCCTACCCCTGCCCTAACCATTGATCACATTTTCTTCCCATCAATCACCTCTTTTGGCACCATGTACAGAATTCTAAATCACAAAGCCAACAAATATATTGTCCTTTTTGTTTCCTTATTCGCCCTTATAGAATTTTTGATTTACTAAATTTGGAAGAACCACCAAAATTTGGTCAAATCGCAATTACCAGTAGTTTTTTGATTTTTTTATATTCTTTATTTTATTTGCGCATTGAAGTTACAAATGCGCTCGTGATGCCACAACAGTGGGTACATGCTTGATCAAGCATTACATGACAGTCAACATGACGGCATGGGGTAAAACTGCACATTTTGTGATAATAGAGAAAAGCTCAGGCTTAATACGTCAGTACATTAGCAAACTAGAACAGACAGGTTAAAACAAACAGACAGTAAGGTAGTAGAGTAGGGTAAAATTAACATGAGCTTGTGCTCAGGGGCCATGGCTAACAATCAACAGCGCGTTAAGCATTTAGGTTTGGTGACCCTCTAGGAGCAGAGATATCATTACATAAAATAAACCACTGGCAATTAGCAACTTAGTGATGAAACCTTATAGGAGAAAACAAAAGTATAATAAGACAGCATGAGAGAGATAAACAGAAACTATAGTGTGATATGGTGGCTATTCATTACATGGGTTCCATAGACGGTAGGTCCCCAGCCGGCAAGTGTCCACATCATTCGATTCCCGATGTCGGGAGGCTTCTGGAACCCAGAAATAGTTTGTTTCTGCTCCCTGCCCACTCGGTAAAGAAATAGGAAGACCTTATGCATCTGTGGTTCTGCCTTCTCGTATGCCCAGCAGCTCTAGAGAAAGATTTCTGGATTAGCCTGGTCACACTCGAGGGAACCTGGGTCTCCGCAGTTGACGTGAGTAGTTGCGATTACACGGTTGAGGGTGTTGAAGTAGTGCTGTCTGCCGCAGTCATCTTCTCCTTCCTGTGAGGTGCCGTTGGGTGAGGGAACAGGGTTGCTCGAGTAGCCCTCAGTCACCAGAAATACTTAAATCTTTGTGTGTTTTAGGCTCAATCCTGACACCAGCAGTTGTTGGTCCAATATGTCACACTTTTTTGCTGCTAGATGGGTATTATTGTGGTGACATTTTGTCATCAAACTAATATGGTGACGAGGGGTCATGTGTCAGGGTCTTACCTGAGTTGGGAGTCTGTAGCGCAGATATGTTGCTCACCCTTGCAGATAGCCACAGGCCGAGGTGGTCAGGTAAGAATTCACCTGGCCTGTGGGTCTGTGCACGGGGGCTGTGCAGGATGCAGTACCAAATACGCAGGACAGGCAAGGACTGAAGCAGCAGGATAGTCGAGGGATAGCCGAGGTCAAAGGATGCCAGAGGTCAGGAACAACGAGGAGTAGCCGAAGTCAAGGGATGCCAGAGGTCAGAATAAACGAGTCAGAAGCCGGGGTCAATAATACGAAGTAGATAAACAGGAGCACTGGTACAAACAGGAACACAAGATCAAAGACTTGACCCTGAGCACAGGAAGAGGCTGGGTTTAAATACCCTGTTGATGACCGATGAGAGTCAGGTGAGACACAGCCAAGTCAAGGTGCAGCCCCCGGTGTATTAGCCATGCCAGGATGAACAGGACCGGACTCAGTAGTCTCTGTGTAAAGCTGCTGTGGCTCAGAGGTAGAAATCAGGACTAGGACTGATAAGTTCCCCGGTTCAAGTCCCCTGTTGGGAACTCCAGGAGCGGCCACGTCTGGCTGTCTGTCTAACAGGTGAGTACCCTGACATCATGTGACCAAGCTCATGTATGCCTTTCTTACAGGGGGATAAGCTTTACCCTTTGATATGGTAATTAGGTAATTCAATACCTTTACAAGTCATAAAGAACTGCTCAGTTGCAAAGTTCTTTATGGCTGTGCAACTGAGCAGACATGTGAGCAGACTTTATCATGGTGAACTGTGAGTGGGATCTGGTGACTTTATAAGGTTTAGTTGTTAGATTGTGGTTGTTGTTGTTGTTTTAGTTAGTTAGATTGTGTGTCATTATTTGTATGTTGTTGTTGTTTTGTCTCTGAATAAATATTTGTTAAAGTAGACGGACCAGAGTTTACCGTATATACTCGAGTATAAGCCGACCCGAATATAAGCCGAGGCCCCTAATTTTACCCCAAAAAACTGGGAAAACTTATTGACTCGAGTATAAGACTAGGGTGGGAAATGCAGCAGCTACTGGTAAATTTCTAAATAAAATTAGATCCTAAAACAAATATATTAATTGAATATTTATTTACAGTGTGTGTATAATGAATGCAGTGTGTGTATAATGAATGCAGTGTGTGGTGTATGAGTGCAGCGTGTGTGTATGAGTGCAGCGTGTGTGTATGAGTGCAGCGTGTGTATGAGTGCAGTGTGTGTATGAATGCAGCGTGTGTATGAATGCAGCGTGTGTATGAGTGCAGCGTGTGTGTGTGTGTGTGTATGTGTGCAGTGTGTGTATAAGTGCAGTGTGTGTGTGTGTGTGTATGAGTGCAGTGTATGTGTGCAGTGTGTGTGTATGAGTGCAGTGTGTGTGTATGAATGCAGTGTGTGTATGAATGCA
This sequence comes from Pelobates fuscus, assembly GCF_036172605.1. Taxonomy (NCBI): domain Eukaryota; kingdom Metazoa; phylum Chordata; class Amphibia; order Anura; family Pelobatidae; genus Pelobates; species Pelobates fuscus. Next base: position 335,002,516 of record NC_086318.1, on the reverse strand, counting down.
GTGTGTGTATGAGTGCAGTGTGTGTGTGTATGAGTGCAGTGTGTGTGTATGAGTGCAGTGTGTGTGTATGTGTGCAGTGTGTGTGTATGTGTGCAGTGTGTGTGTATGTGTGCAGTGTGTGTGTATGTGTGCAGTGTGTGTGTGTGTGTGTGTGTGTTGCAGTGGTGGGGGGGTGGGCAATTTTATTATTTTATTTATTATTATTTTGTATTATTTTAATATATTTTTTTCCTTATTATTTTTTATTTAATTATTATTTTATTTTCGTCCCCCCTCCCTGCTTGATACATGGCAGGGAGGGGGGCTCCTTCCCTAGTGGTCCAGCATTGGCAGTTCAGTGGGGGGGGGAGAGGGGGCTGGCAGAGATCTTACTTACCCGTCCTGCAGCTCCTGTCAGCTCTCTCCTCCTCCGCGCCGTCCGTGCAGCTCCCTCTGTCAGCTCACACTGTAAGTCTCGCGAGAGCCGCGGCTCTCGCGAGATTTACACTGGGAGCTGACCGAGGTGCTGAACGGACGGCGCGGAGGAGGAGAGAGCTGACAGGAGCTGCAGGACGGGTAAGTAAGATCTCTGCCAGCCCCCTCTCCCTCAGTCTGTATTATGGCAATGCAAATTGCCATAATACAGACTATTGACTCGAGTATAAGCCGAGTTCCGGTTTTTCAGCACAAAATATGTGCTGAAAAACTCGGCTTATACTCGAGTATATACGGTATTTGTGTATGCGTTCATAATTTATAGAGTTTGGTAATATACCACAATTATAATGGCTATTTTCTTCTGAATAGGACACCATGTGCAGGAGCTATTCTCACATGCGACCTATCAGCATGGCATTCAGGCACTACCCGCCCCAAATACCAGTAGTTTTAAACTTAATGCTAAAGTCTATAAAATTTATCTGAACCCAAATGCCACATCACTGAAACCTGAATCAACCGAAATAATTTTCTTTCAGACCAATTGATATGGATGAACAAACTTTTTACACTGTGCACTTTATTTTTTACTAAAAAACTGCACATACAGGCTCCTTGCACTATGACCACGTCAAATCACAGTTGCAGCAACAACTATGGTAGCACAACTTTCAGAAAAATAATTATACTAGATGTTATAAAACGCAAAGCCTATATGCTCTTGTTTTCATGCATTAAACTCAACTAAATAAAAAAAGATTCAAGTCTTATCTGTGCAGGGACTTCGTTGTTATAATTAAAAGTATGACTTTTTGTCTTTATTTTTTGCCCTTTCTTGAGCTTCTCCTTCTTAGGATTTAGGAACATCAGCACCAGTTTTTCTAATAGGTACTGGGATGTATACAATTTCTGTATATGCCAACAAACAAACCAAATAGAGATCCAGCTCCCAAAAAGATGGAGTCAAATCTCCAGGGATTATCACTAGTATAAAAACACGTATCTTGACAACACAATAGCGATACAATTAGAGATAATTTGATAATAGTCTTTATTAGTAATACCTGGACACTTCTGCATATACACTATCATGAAGAAATATAATAAATAATGTGAAAACATAAAAAGTGAATAAAAGGAATTAAAATATGAGCGGATCCTTATAAAGAGTACTAAGCTTGATTTCATACATATGACAAGTTAGCCTGTATAACAGAGGATATGTCTTTAATGATAACAGCAACTCCTTATATTGAAACACATTAGATATTGAGCTATCTGGGCTTAGATATTTGTAGTTATATTTGTAGTCATATTCAGGGCCGTCTTTAACGTGGGGCAAAAGGGGCAGCTGCCCCGGCCCCTGTCATCCTAAGGGGCCCAAAGCAGCTGCCCCTTCAGCCCACCGGCCGCCGTGGTGCGTGCGGCCCATGTGGAACGATGAGGGGGCCCATCGGGTGGCCCATGATCCGAGGGTCACCTGATGGCAATGTCTTTTTGGGGGCCCAGTCAGCGATGCGGTGCTTTAAGAGCGTGACCGGGCCCCCTGTGATGATGTCACAATGTTGGGAGGAGGTCACTGACTCCCAGCATTCACTGAGCGCCATGTGGGAGGATAATAAGGAGAGGAGGAAGTCAGAGCTGACACTTATCAGCCCGAGGCAGCCACTGAACCACAGGGGAGTCACCCTCCTGCACCTAAAAGGTAGGGCAAAGGAGGGTAACTTAAAATGTACATTTTGCATGTTTGTATGTGTATCTGTTTGTATGTGTGTCTGTATGTGTATCTGTTTTTGTTTGTCTGTGTATCTGTTTGTATGCGTGTCTGTATGTGTATCTGCATGTGTGTTTGTATCTGTGTGTCTGTCTGTCCATTTGTGTATCTGTATGTCTTTCTGTGTGTCTGTATCTGTATGTCTATCTGTTTGTGTATCTGTGTCTGTATGTGTATCTGTGTATCCGTATGCCTATCTGTTTTTTTTGTCTGTATGTCTGTATGTGTATCTGTGTGTCTGTATGCATATGTGTGTCTGTATGTGTATCTTTGTGTCTGAATGCCTATCTGTGTCTCTGTATCTGTTTGTACATTTGTACGTGTGTAACTGTGTGTCTGTATGCACATCTGTTTGTCTGTATGTTTATCTGTGTGTGTATTTGTCTGTATGTGTATCTGTGTGTGAAAATGTTTTTCTGTATGTGTGTCATTGTGTGTATCTAAATGTGTATCATTCTGTCTGTCTGTGTATCTGCATGTGTGTGTCTGTGTATCTGTATGTGTGTTAGTGTGTGTCAGTGTGTGTATCTGTGCATCTATATATGTATGTGTGTTGTTGTGTGTCTGTGTATCTGCATGTTGGCCCATGTATGTATCTGTATGTTATTGTGTGTTTCTGCATGTTTGTCAGTGTATTTGTCTGTTTATCTGTATGTGTGCTAGTGTGTCTGTTTAATTGCATGTTTGTCAGTGAGTGTATCTGTGCATCTGTTTATGTGGGTGGGTGTAAATGTGTATCTGCATGTTTGTCTGTGTATGCACTTGTGTGTATGTGTATCTTTCTTTGTATGCCAGTACCTGTGTATGTGTGTATCACTATGTATGTCACTGCCTGCATCTGTATGTGAGTCAGTGTGTGTATTTTGTCTCAGTAAAAATGAGTGCGGCTAAGTGTGTGTTTATTTGTTGTTGTTTTTTGTGGGGTATTTTTATGTGGGGGAGGAATGCATGATTGCATGCTAGGCCCAGGGGGCCCAAGCAAATGCCTGCCTGGGTCCAATCAGTATTAAAGACCGCCCTGGTTATATTAGCACACAGCTGCAGTATACATGGAGGGAAGAGTCATCATTTTGCCCCTCTTATGACAGGCCTATAACCGGCCAAATTGGTCGGTTATAGGAAGGCAGAGTTGAAACAATACCCCTTTTCCGCCATAAAAATCCAGACCTGAGCTGAGGTACTTGCTGTTCTTGATAAAGGTGTGATATTGCGCTGAAACACGCATCAAGCTGATGCTGATTTTTTTAAAGCGGCACTGTCACACCGAACATAACACAAAGCAGGAACTGAGAATCCATGCCTAAAGTACAAGGTGAGAGAAAAATAACACAAAAAAACAACTACCCAAAAGTTTGACAAAGACTGTTGGTAGAATTAGTCCATGGAAAGTGTTAAAATACCACCATTTGAAATACCCTAGGGCAGAGGTCCTCAAACTCTAGCCCCCCAGATGTTGCTGAACTGCCACTCCCACGATTCTCTGGCTATCTATGTAATTCAAAGTATCATGGGAGTTGTAGTTCAGCAACATCTGGGGGGGCGGAGTTTGAGGACCCATGCCCTAGGGTGTCTAATTTTCAAAATATATATGGTTTGATGGGGGTAAATTACACTGGCCAGCTTCAAAAATTCCCAAAATAAGACATGGGTTCATGATGACCAGCTGTGAAAATTCCAAGTTGGAAAACTGAAATGCGCACCCTCCAAATAAGGTCTTTTAGTCTCCAGAAAACCCAACACACCTATACATGGGGGGTATCACTGTACTCAGGATATGTTGCTGAATACATGTTGGAGTGTTCTTTGGCAGTAACTATTAAAGTTCTCAGTACATGTATTCTTAAATTGTTATGTGTGTAAAAAAAAAAATCATGAATTATTTTTTTTTTACATTTGGCATTGATTGGTGGTAAAATGGTTACATGAAAGGAGCATAAAAATAGTCAAAAGACCCACAGTTTAATACCTTAGGTTATCTTCTTTTAAAAAATATATACGTGTGAAAGGTTATTCAGGGATTCCTGACAGATATCAGTGTTACAATGTAACATACGTTCATTTTGAAAAAAAAAAATGGTTTGGAAATAGCAAAGTGCTACTTGTACTTATACCCTATACCCTATAACTTAAAAAAAAAAAAAGCTAAGAACATGTTAACATTGGGTATTTCTAAACTCAGGACAAAATTTAGAAACTATTTAGCATGGGTGTTTTTTGGCGGTTGTGAATGCGTAACAGATTTTGTGGGTCAAATTTCGAAAAAGTTTTTATTTTTTATTTTTTCATCATATTTTATATTTTTTTTATACTATATTATAGGATAGAAAGACCATTTAATGGCAAGAAAAACGGTATATAATATGTGTGGGTACAGTAAATGAGTAAGAGGCAAATTACAGCTAAACACAAACACAGCAGAAATGTAAAAACAGCCCTAGTCCCAAACGGTAAGAAAATTGAAAAGTGGTCTGGTCACTAAGGAGTTAAATTGTGATTTAAATTTATTTTTAAACAGGGTAACTTGTCATATGTATGATATCAAGCTTTGTACTCTATATAGGGATTCCCTCCTATTTTAATTCACATTTATTCACTTTTTATGTTTTCACGTTATTTATTATATTTTTTTCACGATAGTGTATAAGCATAAGTGCCCACTAATAAAGACTATTATCAAATTATTTCTAATTGTATCGCTATTGTATTGTTAAAATAAGTGTTTTTATACTAGTGGTAATCCCTGGAGATTTGACTCCATCGTTTTGGGAGTTGGATCTCTATTTGGTTTGTTTGTTGAAATTTATCAGGGGTTATGCCTCTTAATGATTACCCATACAGTCCCTTTTTCTTGCAAAAGGGTTGTGTTTCTGTACCTAACACTTCTAGCAATTTTCTCTAATTTCTGTATATGCTGTTGACATCTTGACTACCATTACTGATCCACTCTATCCCTTCTCTATTTGAACTTCTTCAGTCTTTTGAGAAATTGGCTGGGTACAAATTGAATTTTGAAAAAATCAGGTGACATGCCTTTGAACCTATCACATAGTGTGTTAATATTATGTCTATTCCAAGCTTGCCAGATCTCATCATGCTTGCTAAGGATCCCATTCATCTGGAGGTAAATTTGTCTATGTCATATACAAAGGGAATCTCGGAGGAAATAGTTTCAAAATTTGTGATATCATCTCTCCATTTTTTGGTTACACATATGCGACATGCTGTACAATTCTTGATACAAGACTTAAAGGATTTATTATTAAGATGGGAGGATTTCAAGTTAGTATTAAGTAAGGCTAATTCTTCTAAAGAAGATTATTTTCCAAAAGTTAGCAATTAAGTAATGTTCCTACCACATGTGGAAATATGTACATATACATTTTGTTGATCAAGTCGGATAAATGTGGTGAAGCCTCACAGGGTCTAAGTACCAGCGTTTTTAATCAATTTGAACCTATTTTCACTGAATGTAGTACAGATGGATATTTTATTACTTCTCTCAAAAATCTTCCTCCATTCTTGCCTATATCTCACTCCCATAGTTTCTGTTTTCTTTTGTTTTGTTTTTTAAAACATGGGCAGTGGGAAGCATAGACTGTATTATTGATATTAAACCAGAAGTTTAATTATTTCCCTTCACATTTAGTTAAGTTTACTATGTACAGACAGATTGACCTATATAGGCAGGGTAAGGATATTCTTGAATTGGTGATATAAAGTAGTATGTCTACTGAGACAATGTGTCTCCATGTGCTATCCCACATACATCTGAATGTTTTCTAATTGCAGTAGTATAGTAAAATAGTAGAGGAGACAAACGGCCACCTTATGTCGTGTCATTTTTTTTCATCTCATCTGTAGATGACACTGGATTGTCCTAACTATTGCCTTTTGATTCTTGTGTAGTGACTATATTGTCTGTATGTCCACATCGATGGAGAAACTCCTATAGGAAGAACCAATCATAAGCTTCATGTCTAATCCTAATATCATAGTTTGATGATTAAGCAATTGAAGATATTGATCAAAATATCCAATATCCTTCTTGTCGTGACTGGTGATACACAATTCATAATAAATACCACTTGGTCTGGGTGGATTAGGGTTGGAAAGAATGGACTTAGTCTGTTGGGTAAGATTTTTGTGTAAGTTTTAATATCCATATTGATTAGGCATATCGTTCTATAGCTGGTAAAACTTGTTTGTTCTATTTGAGTCTTTGTAATAACCATAAAGGAGACGTTTCCCTATTTATTTATTATATCTTCTCCTCTGTAGATTGCATTTAAGGACCTCATTTGGTGTGGTGCCAACTAAAATTTAATTTGAATGTAACAGTGAATCATCCAATCCTGATGATTTTCCATTTTTCATAGTTTTTAGGATAAGAAGGATTTCATATGTTAGAATCGAGGTTATGTCAATTTTTAATAATCTATAAAAAATTAACATAACCTTTATTCTAACATATTAAATCAGCAAGGGGAGGTTGTCTAGGAAAGTCTTAGTATCATCTCTTCTCGTCTTCCAGTTGTTATCTGTTTTCCCATTGCAAAAGTGTTAATATTGTGTAAATTCTTTAATTATTTCACCGGGTTCAGTGGCTAGCTGCATTGGTGAGTTACTGATTCCCTTTGAATAGCTGGAGACTGTCCTCTGAGTTTAGTTACTAACAAGATGTCTGGTTTATTGGCTTTTTGGAAGAGAGGTCTTTTTATCCTTTGAATGCTTCTAGCAGTTGCGTCTGATCCCGATTTGTTAAGTTTTATTCTGACATCTGCTAGCTTTCATAAAATTGATGAATCTAGGGAGAGTTGGTGATTCCTTTTTTAGTTTTTTCAGTTTGATTGATAATTGTAAATAAAAAGTAAACAGTTCAATTACATTGTTCTGAGCATCGGACAAATGATCCATGTATGAAAACTTTGAAAGCTGCCCAGATAATTATAGGTGATAAGTCTTCATGGTTGTATTTGAAAAGCAGAGCTTAATGTCAGAGAATTTATTCACACAGACATCTTTAAATTTCAAGAGACAATCATTTAGTCACCAGCAGCTCTTTCTGTCTATTGGGCATATATCTTTTAGGTGAAGAAACACCAGGGTATGGTCTGATCATGAATACTGATTAAAATCACATTACTTAATATATCTGACATTACTTGGGGTCATAAAGTAATCTATTCTTGAGCACATGTCATGCAAGACTACAAAATTACTTGTGCAGCCTTTTTAACATTAGGTGACTTGTTCTACAGGCATCAAATAGATGCAGTGTTCTCAGGAGTCTTTGAAGGTATCTATTATTCATATAGGGAGTTTTTGTGTTCCTGGTGGATATATGTCTAGATTGACATCTAATATTGCACTAAAGTCTCCACCTACAAGTAATAATTGTGGGTCTCCTTAGTCCAGCATTGAGGTTAACTTGTCCTAGAATTTAGCATCACATTCACTAGGAGTGTAGACTTTTATGAGTAAAATTTTTGGCCCATTTGAAAATTCTCCACTCACTATAAAGTGATAGAGCCCTTGCAAAACTACGTTTTTTTGAGAAAGAACACATTGACCTTCCTTGTTACATAGTATGACAAGATAGCTTCTATTTTCACTTTGTTATTTAGACCTTTGCCATTATGAGAAATGAACAAGGCTATGCAGGAGTGTTCAACCTCTAGCATAGTGATTCTGGTTTAAGACTAAGTCAGGGAGACATTTTCAAAATGATTATGGGACAACAAAGAGTGAATTTTGAAACCATATTGAACCTTGCGCTCCTTCTACCACAGCTAGTTCATGCATTACAGTTTCTGTGTTTATGGTGCTCAGAGCAGGAGATCAATGCAACTAGTGTATTTGTTGCCATTGTCTGTGTTATAGCCTGTTTCTTTTAGTCCCCCCAAGAAGCAACTAAGGAAGAGTTCAGTAGAGACTTTGACGGAGCCATTCTTTACAGGAGTGATAGAGCAGAGTACCCAAGTAGTATCCCCAATGTCTGATTTTGTTTGTGGTGGCAAATAATCTAGTGATGATGATATTGCTCTGATTCTGTGCAATCAACTACCATCATTAGTATCACCTCCACTACGATCTACACTCTTAGATCAAGCAGGAGGAATGCTAAGCCTAATGCCACTGGATGACAGGGGCAGACAGACACCCAGTCCACATTATCCCAGGGACGTTTCTGCCAGTACACTCTTGAACATTTTGGTAGATTTAATTTGAGGAAAATGCCAAAACAGCAGGCCAAAAAAATTACCCTCTTGGTTGCCCAGCTGATTGCTGTAGGGTGAGCTTTGTTTTCCATGAGAGAAGGGGAGCCCTTTACGCAGCTCAATCAGGCCATTGCTCCACAATACACATTTCCCTCATGATTCACTTTCACCAGAAATATAGTTCAATTGCTGTGCAATTGCTGTATGCAACTAGTGGGGTAGCAGCTGGCTACGACATGTAGGTCAGTGGATGCACTTCACCACAGAGTTATGGAGTTCTCCTAGTGGCCAGCATGCCTTACACTCTAGAATAAAATACAGGTGGCAACACCTGTGCCTGGGTAGGGTAGTGGCAGTGGAGAAGATCCAACCTTATTAGCAGGCTGGGAAATGATCTGTAGGACAGCGGGGCTATCAATCTCTCCTGCTACATGCTGAAATGATGGCTAAAAAGCACACTCCAGTAGCTGTAGGGATTTTGTTAAGCAACCGGATAGATGGCTATATATGGTTAAATGTGAGCTCTAAATTAAGTAATGCAGATTAAAAAAATACTCTTAATTGTGTGTTAAAAAAATTGAGGACACTTGTATGCTAATGGTTTGTGTAAGAAAATTTTACAAAAATGTTGTGTAATCAACTTTGGGTATCTTATATCTGTAGACAGCCTCCAGAAAAGAGATGGCCAAGGGTAGGTAATTTGACTGTCAATGACTGTAATGAGACATATTCTGCCAAGTGCAAAAGGAGTTATTGCCATCTCTACTCAGTATGGTAATTTAATTTCCTTGGAGAACAGCAGTCTCTGCTTTGCCTTTGTATGATGAATCGGATGAATTGTTATTTTGTTTAAATTGTTTATCTGCTTGGATTTCCGTCAGGTGATCTGGCCCATTTAACAGACAATCCAGTTCAAATAAATCTAGCAGGGTTAATCTCTAAACACTGGAATTTGTCTGAATGGACACAATCTGGTAAAAACGACCACATTTTCAGATTTACTAAAGCTAAATGGAATTTTTTTTTTTTTTTTTTTTTTTTTGCGATCGTGCCTTTTTAATTTGTGCTTCTATCTATCTATCTATCTATCTATCTATCTATCTATCTATCTATCTATCTATCTATCTATATATATATATATATATATATATATATATATATATATATATATATATATAGAGATAGATATATATATATATATATATATAGATAGATATATATATATATATATATATATATATCTATATATATATATATATATATAAATATATCTATCTATATATATATATATATATATTTTTTTTTTTTTTTTATAGGTTTTATATTATAGGTTTTATTATTAGGGTAAGGTGGTAGGGAGGGATTTTATTTTAGCAGGGTGGCTAGAGGATTGGTGGCCCCTAGAGTCCAGGGGAGGTGACAAGAGGTCTCTTTTTTATCATAAATATCAGGCCCCCAACCAATCACCAATGGGTCAGAAGCCTCTGGGCTTGGATTTTAATTATTTCAGCATCTAATGTTGTTTGGTTTGGCTGAAATCCAGACCAAATTCAGGCCTGTTCAGGGCATGAATTACAAACTCCGGATATTGATGTATTCTTATTTTGATTTTGCAGTCTGAATGGCTCCATATAGCAGTAAATAATTTTGCCCCATTTGGACTTTAGTGAATAACTAAATCCTTATAACTGGCAATCTAAAAAACATAAGCATGTTCCCTCTGAGAATTCTACAAATTCCAATGACATTATACAACATCTACTTACTTCTTTGCAGAACACAATCAAGTTAGTTTGACATGACCTGTGCTTCATAAAACCATGCAGATTTTTGCTGATAACCATGTTCTTCTCAAGGAATTCTGGAATATTATCCCTTAATAACCTTTCAAATATTTTCCCAGCCACAGAAGTTAAGCTCACAGGTCTATAATTTCCAGGCAAGGATTTTGAACCCTTTTTGAATATAGGAACCACATCTGCCTTCATCCAATCCTCTGGAACACTTCCTGAAAGAAAAGAATCTTGAAAGATTAAAAACAGAGGTTCACTTATTTCTACACTTAGTTCCTTTAAGTACTCGTGGATGGATACCGTCAGGCCCTGGAGCTTTGTTTATATTAACTTTCTTTAGTTGCTGCAGCACCTTGTCTTGAGTTAACCAATTACAATTATTCTGCAAGTATTTAGTAGCAATCATTTGCACATCTATTGCCATGGGTTCTTCCTTAATATATACGGAGGAGAAATAGTTATTTAAAATTCCTGCATTTTACTTATAACAAGGTTGATCCTAGATTTCCTAGATTTCATCTTGGCTAGATAACTCCTCCTCAAGGGTCAAGCCTTTTATCTATCTATATAAGAATTTATTGACGGTCTCTTCTGACTCTGACCAACCACCAATTTGCGGTTATTTAAATACAACATTGAACTTCAGTAGTAACTGTTGCAAAATACGTATCCCACTGTAGTGCACCTGATCAACTGTTACAAGGTTGCAAATATTTGTGGGAAGTGTTTTGTTAACTTTGTAACCTTGTATGTAACAAGCACTGAATGAAGTTGGTTGGCCAGTACTTGTCTGTCTGGATCTGGAAGTCCTACAGGATCTTAGCCGTGCCCTTCTCAACTACCCTTTGTGGAATCTCCCATCTGGACTTAGGCAGGTCCAGACCATATTCTGAACAGATGTTTCGGTACACAATCCCAGCAACTTGGTTGTGTTTCTCAGTGTATGCTGTTCCTGCTAACATCGCAGGCTTCTTTGCACAGTCTGCACCTTGGTCTGCAGTCTGATGCTGATATATATATACAGTTAGATACAATATTCAGTGCTTGTTGCATACATATGATTATATATTTATGTAGTTATATATAGTGCTTATTACATACATATGGTTATATATGGTTGGATATATTGACCTCCTTGCATCCGTTTTTTTAACACATTTTTCACTTGCACTTTTGACTGTTTACTTTTTTACCTTTTTGTGGTTTACTTTTTATGATTTAAATAAAGTGACTCTTTATTACTGCCATAAAAAGTGACATTTCACTAGAGGTCATTTCTTTGAGGTCTTGCTCTCTAGTAGGGCTTGCCTTCACTAGTTTTAATTTGATGTTTTAAATAGGATTATGACCTTCAATTGTCCATCCAACCTTGTTCATTGCTTCAGAGCAAATTTAGTGTCTGAGGCTTTTGTTTAGTTTATTTAAAAGCAATTTTAAATTATTACAAAAATTATTTAGGTTTAACCTGTAAACTTTTCAACGTAAATGTCTTTTTTTTTGTGCCGAATGCAAAACATAATCACTGGCAATAGCGTAGCAGTTTTTATCCCTAGTCCCATAGGTCTCTGTACAGACATAATATTGTGTGTGATAAAAAGTTATGACATGCGAAAAAGCATTTTTGTGATTGCAATAAAATAAGAAAACAACTGAAATGTTATTACTTTGGCTCTTTTATCACACATCACATGTAATAGAATTGAGTCGTTGGTATGAAAAAAATATATGTTGGGTATGAGTAGTTTTTATAGATTTAACGCTATCATTACGTATCTATCTATAAAATAATATTTTCTGGAATGTTTGTGGGAATTCATGTTGAGTAACTACAAATAAATACCATATATGCAAGGAATTTATAGCGAATTTACATAAATACTGCACAGTCATTTTCAAGACAACACAATATATAGCTTATTGTATTACTTTATATTCATAAAAATAAAAGAGATTCATATTGGAAGGACATTTTCAGGGTAATTCCCTTTTGTGAGAATTCAAAGTGAATTTCACATTTAAGGCCAGAGTAGTCAAACTGAAAGCATAGCTGACTTAGAGGATTTTTCCAGTTTGGACTATTTTAACCTTAAATTTTAAATTCACGGAGGCGTGGTCGACCGCCGGACAAGATGGCTGACTAGGATTTTGCTCCGGCACATGGGCTCCATAATTCAGAGCAATACCGAATGGAACCACCACTAAATGACAGAAAAAATATGTCACAAGCAAAAGCAAAGAAAGCTGCAGACAAGCATCACTTTTTTGGGCAAAAACCGCCCACCGTGCAGGAGAAAGTTCAAGCCGCGCAAATCACTGCACAAGATGGCGCCGATGACTCGGGCGCGAGCTCCCCCGTCATGGCAGTGGACGACCAGCAAACCACTGAATACCTCACAAAAGATCACTTTGAACGTGCAATAGAGGCAGTGTCAGCAAAGCTAATTCAATCATAGCAATCCACAGCCGACCAAATTAAAAGAGAAGTCAGGGAGCTCACGAGCAGAACATCTTCAGTGGAAGCACAATGCCAGGACATAACAACAACACAAGCTGAGATGTCAGACCAAATACAAACCTTACAGCAAAAAGTGGAAGGCATGGAAACCAGGATGGCGGACCACGAGGATAGAGTGAGGAGAAACAACCTGAGGCTGAGAGGGGTCCCAGAGTCCATCCAGCCTGATGACCTGCAGTTATACGTGAGAGGCTTAATGCATGCCTACGTCCCTGACATACTGGCAGACATGTTGCTGATCGACAGAGTCCACAGGGTAACGAAACACCTACCTGACTCTGTCCCACGAGACGTGCTGTTCACAGCCCATTATTTCCATATTAAAGAACTAGTACTCAAAGCTCACCGCGCTAAAAGGAATCCACACGACAACTATCCATCAGTGCGCATCATGGCGGACCTCTCAACGCTTAAAAGGAGAAGGGACTTCCAGCCAATCATGACGGAGCTGAGGAATCAAGGAATCCGCTACAGGTGGGGCTTCCCCACAAAGCTCATCCTAACAAAAAATGGAAACACAAAATTCTTCACCACACCAGAAGAAGCCCTGAAAGAGCTAGAGAGATGGGGCCCACACGACAACCCATCTCCATCTTCCTCTCAAGGCCGCAACATCACGAGAAATGACTGCATGCGCTAACCGCCATGTGACAGACACATGCCGCAAGTATAATAATACCATAGTTAACTTCTTTTGATTACTGTTATTTATCACTGTTTCATTCCGTTCACTCAAGTTAATGCTGCTTTGAATAATAGCACCAGTATTACACGGGTAAACCTAACTTATAATGTAACACAGCATCTGCCCGCATCCAGACTAAAACGCTTAACAGCGGAGCAGCAGCAGATCGGGAGGGTAGTAACTACTGAACCCAATAGAGGCATATACTCTTGGCCGACAGGCCTTAGGACCCTGCCATAACTAGGCTGGAGGCAACAGATTTGCCTAAACCCCAAGCACTACCCTTACCAACACATAACACATAAGAAATGAAAGGGACAATGCCCATCAGCACATAGCTGCCCACCGTAGCGCCGCTGCATAAAAGCATAACATACTACCATAAGGAATACCATATCTAAGGCAATGTATATGTCAATGCTGCAAATAATGTTATATGCTTACTGATGACTATTATGATTAGATAATACTTATTGTATTGAAATAATACTGAAATGTTGTTTACTACATTGAAATCGTTTAATCTACACTCGACACTTGGTCGAGCACAATGCAATTTTAGCTCCACCCCATATTCACAGCAGAGCCCTGAAAGCCACCCAATTGGAAGATTACACTCCAATCCCCCACGGTACGGATAGCGTACCAGACCAATTAAGGTCTACTGTAAATCTAACACACCACCTACTGCAGACCCCCACCCACGCACTACCCAACCCCTATTCTTCCCCCACCGCCCCTCATCACCAACCAACGGTAGGAGACGACTGCACCACACACACACTCACGCACACCGCACAAAATGAAACTCTACTTCCATAACACAAAGGGGCTCACCACACCACATAAAAGGAGAATACTACTAAAAGATCTAAGAAACCATAAAGCGAACATTGTATGCATCCAAGAAACACACTTCGCCACAAATCGAGTCCCCTCATTCGCTCTCCAAGACTACCCCACACAATACCACGCCACTCATTCATCCAAATCAAGAGGAGTCTCTATACTTCGGTAGAACTGCTTCAAATAAAGAAAGATAGCCAGGGACGATTCCTGATTTTGCATTGCATACTAAACGATTTGCCACTTCTCTTCGTATGCCTATATAGTCCGAGTGATCAACAAAGACATTTTTTCACAAGGTCCTCACCAAACTACCGACTCAGGCAACTACACCTACAATCATATGCGGAGACTTTAACCACACCATGAACTCCCATATGGACTCCACGGCACCTGCCAGCTCTGCTAGACACACTCAATTGAAGCCAACCAACAAGGCGCTCACAAAACTAACTCATGAATATGGCTTATATGATATATGGAGAACGCGCAACCCAAACGGTAGAGAATACACTTTCTACTTGCAAGTCCACAAAACCTATTCTAGGATCGACCACATCATGACCTCTGCAACTCTCCTCCCAAACATTACAGACTGCTCCATAGGAAGTATAGTGTGGTCAGACCATGCCCCAATTACAATGACCTTGCAAGACCAATATCAATATTGGGGAAGACCACCGTGGTGCCTTAACGACACTCTGCTACATAACACCAACTTCACCACAAAACTCTCAGACAACTTGAGAACCTACTTTGAGCTAAACGACTCTTCAGAAATCACAGCCATGACACTATGGCAAGCTCACAAACTGTTATAAGAGGATTACTAATAAGCCAAGCATCCTTCATTACTAGACAACAAGAAAGAGAACACACAGACCTTCTCAGAAAACTGCGTGATACAACTAATGAACACCTCCTGAACCCGTCAGAAGAACTTACCAAATCAATAGCCAACATTACTAAGCAAATTAACACAATGTCCCTCAATAAGACGGCACACATACTAAGAAAACTGAAGATGAAAACATACACACAAGGAAACAGAGCGGGAAACCATCTAGCAGCACTCCTCCGGCAGAGACAGGCAAATTCCAAGATCCCGTATCTGATGGCCAACACAGGAGGAAAAATCCACAACCCACAAGATATAAACGACGAACTATTATCAATCTCTATACAATTTAAATGCTGATACTACCTTGCACCAACCCACCGATAGGGAAATTACCGAAATTTCTTCAGCAAACGACACTACATACACTAACCTCAATACACAAACAAGCCCTAGAACACCCAGTGTCAACACAAGAAATAATGGACGCGATACAGGCACTACCCCCAGGAAAATCCCCTGGCCCAGATGGACTAACCATTGCATATTATAAAAAAATTGCTCCCATTTTAACCCCATACTTAACCAAACTGACCAATCACACACTCAAATCGGGAACCCTGCAAACAGAGATGCTAATGGCGCATGGCGCCACCCTACCAAAACCAGGGAAACCCCCAAACAGAAGCCAAAACCTTAGACCTATCTCCCTCCTTAACACTGACATCAAACTTATGGCTAAAATTTTTGCGAATAGACTGTCATCCATAATCCCCACACTAATCTGTGGGGACCAAGTGGGGTTTGTTAGCGGCAGACAAGGGGCAGATGGCACAAGAAAGGTACTAGACCTCCTTTATGGAATGCGCGAAGGAAGGGCCCTGAGTGTCCTACTCTCGCTAGATGCTGAAAAAGCATTTGACAGGCTCCACTGGCCATTCCTACTTGCGGTTCTATGGAAATTTGAGTTCCCCCTACAGCACAAGTAACAAATGGAGGCTTCATATCCAAACCCTCAACCATTTCTAACGGTTCCCGTCAGGGATTTCCACTCTCCCCGATACTCTACATTTTGGCGCTTGAACCTTTGACCCAAATGATCCGAGGCGACCCGAACATACACGGGACACATATAAAGGGACGAACCTATAAAATGACACTATTTGTGGACAACATTTTGCTGACACTAGAGAAACTGCATATATCCCTTCCACACTTTCACAAAATATTAACCCAGTATAGCAGATGTTCTTACTACAAACTAAATATAGCAAAAACACAGACCCAGTATAGCAGATGTTCTTACTACAAACTAAATATAGCAAAAACACAGGCCCTAAGCATAAATATCCCATCCCACGACACCCTGAAAACAAAATTTCACTACGAATGGAGACAAGATCACATAAAATTCCTAGGGGTTAATTTCACACCTATTCCCACCACTATATTTAAAGCAAACTACACAAAGCTCCTAGGAGAAATTAGATCCATCATGCAGAGTTGGAAGGGGAAATATATTTCATGGATGGGAAGAATCGCTTCGGTAAAGATGGTGATACTGCCAAAGATACAATACCTCTTTAGAACTTTCCCACTCAAGCTCCCAACAAAATATTTTTCGGATCTACAAAAACAAATCAACACCTATGTATGGGAAAACACAAAACCCAGAGTAGCACGAACCCCTATGCAAAGACTATTCACACATGGAGGGATGGGCATGCCTGATGTGAGAGGATAGTACCGAGCAGCTCAGATTGGCCCTTTGCTAACAACGTTTCAACACAAAGACACAATGGCCTGGACCGAAATAGAGATGAACTATGCAGAAGGGCTCACCATGCAGACAATGGCCTGGCTGCCAAAGCAACACTGCCCAAGCAATAAACAACTACTACCAACAACGGTGTTGACCCTCACAATATGGGACGACTACCACAAAAAAAATGGGCCTGATGACAAAAATATCTCCAGCTCTCCCATTAGAAGCACTGAGCGTAATCATCACAGACTTCAACTACAAACTATGGAACAGGCATGGCGTGCCCACCCTGTCACAACTCCTGACAAACACCCGACTTAGACAACTACCTAACCTCCAAGGGGAGTTCCAGCTACCCGCAACAGCTACCTTCTCCTATAGGCAACTGCAAGCACGGTTCAATATGCAAACAAAGCAACTTACGACACCCTCCCCAGGGCCACCCCTACTGGAAGTGGAAAAGATTTGCCTGAAAATTAAGCCGGCTAAAAAATTAAGCTCCTTGATCTACGCCTCGGAACATGGAAAGCTTACACTCCCCCCCCCCCTTTCAAGCAACGTGGGAAAAATACATCAAACACCCACTCTCAGAAGAGCAATGGCAGACCATTTTCAGAGCACATAAACAACATACCCTCTGAAGCACCAACGTAGAACTCTCCCGTAAAATTCTCTACAGGTGGTACCTGGTACCCACACAGCTTCCCTAGCACAACAGACAGATGCCAAACAGACAGAGGCTGGAGATGCCAAACAGACAGAGGCACTATGATTCACACCTGGTGGCACTGCCCAGGGCTTACAATATACTGGCAAGAAGTGGCGAAACTAGCAGCTCAATGTTCAAAAATACACCTCCCACTCATGCCTGAAACCTTTCTCCTCCTCCTACTACCACCCAAAATACATAAAAGCCACAGATATCTCTTATACCACATCATCATAGCAGCCCTGGCAACTATAAGCAGAAGATGGAAACAAACAAGCCCACCCACAATAGACCAATGTATCAAAGCTATTGACACAACCAAACATTACGAACTGAGGGCAAGGTGAACAGGGTCGAAAGCATCTTACTGGTCCACAGCCTGGGAATTATGGGACAAACACAAACCAGGACCACATAAGCACTAGCTCCCAACACCACGCACATAGAAAACTATAAGCTTCATGACTGGAGCATCAATTTTTTCACTACACTACGACTAAGAAAAAAGCAAACCTAGCATCCGCACACCACTATGCCACGTCTCCTACCCCACCCCTCCCCCATCTACCCCTACCAAATATCATTCTCCCTAGCACGAACAGCCCACGGAGCAAAGAAATATGCCCCCTAGCGTACGACCAATCGCTCTACAAGCCGCAGCCATGCAACAGCTAAACCAGACTCCACCACACAGGACAGCTCCACCACCCAAAATGCCCCTCAACCGTGCCAAAATCCAAGAGGGCATAATCTACAGAAATATGCAAATTTAAATATCTAATTGTATGTATCACGGTGCACAGGAAATGGAGCAATCCACAATTCAACCCAATAATGATGTACAAGCCTGTAGACTCGATACAAAAAACTGTCTAATATGTTGATAATATAATGCGTTGATGACATGCTCCTTTTGAATAAACACTGCATATAACTGCTGTTCCCACCCCTGATCTTTTCTTCTGTATCCCAAACCTTTTGCACTTCGACAAAAATAAAAATTGTCAAATTTAAAAAAAAAAATTAAATACCCTTTAAATTCTCATTTTAGTAAATAACCCTGTTAAATGTCAACATGCATTTGGCATTTTCAGATGGAATATAAGCATTTAACTGGCAAAGACTGGCACACACAAAAAAAGTTGAAAATATTGTATGCAAAAGAATGCCTTTCGAGTTGACAGTTAAGTACAAAATGGTTAGCTTACAATAAGGAAATCATCCAATTCTCTTTTGATCAGAGAAGGATTTTGTTCCGATTTAAAGCTTTAAAACTTTGATGAAAGTTTGATTTAGTGTTGTGAAGGATTTACTTTGCTTTGCAAGATAATCCAATATTCTGATATATGATATCTAGAGGAAAACATGTTAGGATATCCCTTTTTTGTGTGTTTTTTTAAAGGCATTTAGCCTTTTAAGGATTAATTGGTTTAGTTGGTTGATACTATCGTATCCATAGTGCTAATTAATACCTATTGGATATTGATTTGTTAAACTCTTTACTACCAGCACCTTACACACGCAACATTACTGCTGATTTTTAGTGCAAAATAAATTGTATTTTAATATACCCTACTTACCTTTAAATGTACTCCACCGTTGGAAATACATTGCTCAAATAGAGCTCTTCTGTCTTAAATTGCATAACCTTCTCACAGTTCAAGGTGTGCTCATCTATGGAAGAGGATCTGGGGAGAGGGGTTCTAGCGGTACTGTACACTTTTGTGTATATAGCAGATACACAGATAGTTTTAGGCAGGTACCCAAATTAATGGTAAGTACACATTCTGCCCATATGTTGCTAAAATATTTGAATTCCACTAGCATGATAAAAAAATAAATGTTCAGAAAGAAAAAATGCCAGAAAATATAATTTCTGGATATTTAAATATATATTTCTACTGTCATATTTTGGAACATTCTAAAGTTGTCCAAGTAGAGATTGTAGCCGTATTAGTCCAGTGATGTAGATGTAAAAAAAAAAAAGGTATTACAAGATACTAATTTTATCTGTTTTTTACATATTCTAAAGCTGTTATGCGTATTTCATAATTCTTTTGTTAAATATAGTTTTTATAAATTGTATTTGTTATAAACATGTTATGGTGTTATAATAATATAGAGCAGTGATGGCAAACCTATGGCACACGTGCCACAGCTGGCACACCGAGCCCTCTCTGTGGGCACATGGCCTAGGTTGTCGGTAGGGTACCCAGCGGTGTATTTACCGCAAGGCTAACAAGGCATTTGCCTTGGGCGGCACTGCCTTGTTAGCCTCATGTCCTGGGCGCCCAAGAGCTGGCCGGCTGGCCGCCTTTGGGCCCCCGTGAGGCAGACGGCAGCCTGATTTGTGGTCGGGTGGCGAGGGAGTGCTCTTACTGCTCAGCTCCCTCACACGGCGCTTAGTGATGCCGTGAGCCGGCATATGACGTCAGTCCAGCTCCTGGCATCACTAAGTAGCGCACAAGGAAGCTGAGCAGTAAGATCAGAGCTCCCTCGCTGCCTACTCTGCCTGTTCGTCCCCTACCTGCCTGTCCAGCAGCACAAGTAGCCCCTGCAGCCCCACTGGACCCCAGGTGAGAAATCCACTCCAGTTCTCCCACAGAGGCTGGGTGGAGTTAAATTAAAATGAAAAAATTAAAAATAAATAATAATAATTTGTGAGTGTTGGGGAAATGTGTATGAGTGTGTGTTTGTCGGTTAATGTGTGTGTGTGTATGTCAGTGTGTGTGTGTGTGTGTTAGTCACTCTGTGTATGTCTGTCAATGAGTGTGTGTGTATGTCTGTGAGTGTGTGTGTGTGTCAGTCACTCTGTGTTTCATGAGTGAGTGTCAGTGTGTGTGTCAGTGTGTGTGAGTTTGTCTATGAGTGTCAGTGTATATATGTGAGTGTATGTGCATCCGTGAGTGTCTGTGTAGCTGTGAGTGTCAGTGTGTATAATTGTCGTGTTTAATTGCCGTATTGGCACTTTGAGGAAAAAAGTTAGTTTGTATTGTGGTTTGGGCACTAAGGCTCAAAAATGTTCACCATCACTGATATAGAGCAACCAGTATGTCATTGTACACAAGCAATATAAGAAATAATGTTTATTAATTCCAGTTCATTTATTTAAACACTTTGATTTACAAAATTATGACTGTTTTAATTATTTAATATATATATATTTTTTTTATGAAAAATCTTTTATTATTTTTATAACATACTAACTTTCTTTTAGTATGCTAAAACCCAGGCCTCTCCTATCTCCTCTTGACCCATACCGCAGGGACACGTTATATAAATAAATGTTGTGCCTTATTCTTTTTTCTCTAATTGCTTATGTACAAGAGTTGACTTATACAGGCACATACTGTTAGTATGTTAATTATTTAATCATTAAGTTATTAATCTCACCAAGGTGTATATGTTTGTAGCTTAAATTTGCAACTTAGCGCAATACAAATTATGGTTTAGTGGACAAACCCCAAGATCAGTAAGTGCCTTTAGATGTAGTTGTGCTTATCAAGAAACAGTTTATTATGCAATAGAAAAAAAAAAAAAAACATTTTATACAGATTTTACTTTATGTAAACTTAAAATCCTTATTTACAACTTTTGTAATTTTTCTTTCTTTTATACATTTTTTTTCATTATTAGTGAATGTGTGAATGCTAATTGAATTATATATAAACCACATACCATGCTTAGATTTTAGTATGTTCACTTAAAAATGTGCAATTAGTTTTCTATTTACGGTAATTCACTTAATGCATATTTTATATTGTCATATATAATTTAAATTGGGCAAATAAAGCATTCCAGCAAAGTAAACTAAAGCCTTTTGAAAGGTTTTACTACAAGTTAGAAGGTCTGGTTATTCCTTTTTAAAAATTGACCTCAACTTACGAAGAAACTTCACAGCTGAGTTACAGTTTACCTCAATTTTGATGTAGCTATGTATAAATGTAGGCAGTTGACTTCTAATATTACATTGCGAGGAATGTGAAGGTCATATAGTATCCTTAAAATGTTAAGGGGAAAAATAAATCTTGTATTAAATTGCAAATGCCACCACTGGCTTATGATAATTGGGTTGAGAATCAAGAGACTATTGTTCCATGTGCTGAAGATAATTATGAGAAATTCATCGAACCTTAAGCTAACAAAATTAATAAAAAAAGTGCTGTCAATTTTTGAATTAACTATGTTAGTCTTCATGATTGCTCCGACTAGGGATTTTCTGCTGTTTAGCCCATTTAATACTGCTACTACTACTTTTAATTGCTGTATTAATAGTAACCTTTTCAGTTTAACAATAGTATCTGTACCATACGTCTCGACAGTTAGTCATTTTTCTATGGTACTATATATTGGTTGTGTGGACACAGAGAGACATCATAATAAAGCACAATCAAATCATAACAAGTGCTTGTAGGAGAAATTATTATGAGGCATTTATGAGCTTGTTAGAGGATATACTCTGCCCTTTCTTACATGTAGGCACAATTGTCTGACTGGTCAAGTTATTGTTATGTTATGTGATGAACTTTGAGCTGATCTCTTCTATAAACATGCCCTTTCTTCATCCTGTTGACTTACCTTAACTTTGTGGAAACAGCCATCGATACTCCAAAAACTACGTATTAGTGCGTTGGTGAACAGATAGTTTGTTTGAAAAAGATGGTAGAATATAAGTGCAGCTACATCAGTTTTGGCTCAGAGGTAGTGATGACGCGAACATAAAATTTTCCGTTCACGAACGGCGAACGCAAACTTCCACAAATGTTCGCGAACGGGCGAACCGGGCGAACTGCCATAGACTTCAATAGGCAGGCGAATTTTAAAACCCACAGGGACTCTTTCTGGCCACGATAGTGATGGAAAGGTTGTTTCAAGGGGATCCATGGCAAAACTCCCATGGAAAATTACATAGTTGATGCAGAGTCTGGTTTTAATCCATAAATGGCATAAATCACCTAACATTCCTAAATTGTTTGGAATAACGTGCTTTAAAACATCAGGTATGATGTTGTATCAATCAGGTAGTGTAAGGGTTACGCCCGCTTCACAGTGACAGACCAAACTCCCCGTTCAACGCACCGCAAACAACCGCAAACAGTCCATTTGCACAGCCGCAAACTCCCCATTTGCAAAATGTTTGTGTGTGGGGGTTCTGGAATGACGTGGGCCAATGGGAGCCTAAATCAACTTTTGGCTCCCATTTCCCCTTTAAGAGCGAGCTCGTGTCTCGAGCCGTGCTCCTAGTGCCAGGCGGGCCACGTGACCGATCACTGCAGTCAGTGCACGTGGCTAACTCGTGTGGAGGCAGGAGTGATCCAGCCACGCGCAGCTCAAGCTTAGGAGCCAGGTCGGTCCCAGGATAAGGTAAATACAGCCACAACCACTTATCCCAATCACACACCTTTCCTAACGTCCTATCCCATTAAAAGCATATTACCGTGTATTTAATAAAACAGATAGACCCCCTACTTCATCCAGGTTACCGATCGATGGTTCTGAGCCCTCTCTGATTTACTGTACACGACTATTCAATATTCCCATAAATTTTATATAGCATTTTATGTTTGTTTGAGACCACCTTAAAAATATTGGATATCGCTAAAAATCATGATCACTATATACTTTCTCTACAAACCTCTAAAACGAACCAAACTACTCATCCATCCGCTATATCACTTTATCCCACCTAGAACTAGTGCCCAGTTAAAATACTTGACTCTTACTTACCCACACTCAGTCATGCCACACACATTTCACCACTACTCTCACTGAATCCCTCTGACTACGGCTAAATTCATCTTCTACATCAGAACACTACTCCTAAGATTGGGTTGTATCCATGTCTCGGGTCTTTCATTTAGAATAGGGGCAGCTTCGGTCTCCTTCAACACTGACACTCCAGTGCATATTATTAAAAGATTGGGCAGATGGAAATCCTCAGTCTACAACCGATATATTACTCATCCCGAGAAAGAAATGAGGAAAGCTTTTAAAAGTTTGGCTTTGTAAATTTGATGCAATAAGTGTGTTTTTCTTTAATACATTTTCACCCTCTTTGCATGAACCCGATTTACATATATCACTAATATGTTTCTGAACATATATATTATATTATCCACTCACTCACTCACTCTCTGGGCCGGCCTAAGACATCATGCTGCCTAGGTCCAACGATAAATGACTATGGGGGATAATGTATAATAAACACAGGTTACTGGCTATGGGGGATAATGTATAATAAACACAGGTTACTGGTTGTGGGGGGATAATGTATAATAAACACAGGTTACTGGTTGTGGGGGGATAATGTATAATAAACACAGGTTACTGGTTGTGGGGGGATAATGTATGATAAACACAGGTTACTGGCTATGGGGGGATAATGTATAATAAACACAGGTTACTGGCTATGGGAGGATAATGTATAATAAACACAGGTTACTGGCTATGGAGAGGATAATGTATAATAAACACAGGTTACTGGCTATGGGAGGATAATGTATAATAAACACAGGTTACTGGCTATGGGGGATAATGTATAATAAACACAGGTTACTGGCTATGGGAGGATAATGTATAATAAACACAGGTTACTGGCTATGGGGGGATAATGTATAATAAACACAGGTTACTGGCTATGGGGGATAATGTATAATAAACACAGGTTACTGGCTATGGGGGGTTAATGTGTAATAAACACGGGTTACTGGCTATGGGGTATAATGTATAATAAACATAGGTTACTGGCTATGGAGGATAATGTATAATAAACACAAACACACACAAAAAAAGAATAAAAAAAAAAGAATGCAGCTTCAGAATTAATCTAAATTGTATGCTGTCTAGGAGGTGGGAGGGTCTGGGAGGGATGGTCTGCTGCTGATTGACTGGAATGTGTCTGCTGACTGTGAGGTACAGGGTCAAAGTTTACTCAATGATGACGAATAGGGGACGGACCGAACATCACATATGTTCGCCATCCGAGGCGAACGCGAACAAGCTATGTTCGCCAGGAACTATTCGCCAGCGAACCGTTCGGGACATCACTACTCAGAGGCTTTCAAGCCGAATGAGCTTTCCAATCTCAACCATAAAGCTGATGGCGTATGACCATTGGCTTCATCAAGTTCCCCTAAAGACTTTTTTCAAACAGTTTGGCAAGATGCAAATGTACTATATCAGAGATTTAAAATCCCTAAAAGTATGATACCTCAGCAAAGAAGAAAATCTTTGAAGAGGCTTACCTCAGATTGTGTGCCGGTGATGACAAATGCCAGCTTGTGGGCCTGCAGAGCTCACTGTAAAAACCTAATTGATCAATGGGAATGACCCACTTGCAGGGTTATTTACAAAACACCGGATTTGGTCAGGATGGTAAAAAAAAAACGGTGAAAATACCCAAATCTGGCAATTATGTTTACTAAAGCCTAATACCATTGTAATTCAGGCTGCCAAAGTGAACCTGTAGCAATCGCCCTGATGTATTCAGTGTACAGATTAAAATCAGTACTTTTGCATCTAAATCCTATACAAAGGATTAACAAAAATGTGCAAGTCGAAAAGGATGTACATTTACCAATTATATGATAATTTTAAGTACTATTTGCCTGAATTGTATGGTCTGGACATTGTTAAATAGTGTCCTGGTTTTGCAGTCCGAATGGCAAGAAGGTTTTGCCCTATTCAGTATGGGGCAATTTGGACTTAAAATCTCCCATTGAACATTCTACAAGTAAGATCAATGTTTAAAACCATGTCAGGATTTATCAACTTACTGGGAGGTCAGTGGATAATGCTGTAGATTTACATAATACTTAAAGGGACACTAAGTGCACCAATACAGCTTTAATGTATTTTGGCCTCATTAACGTGCTGTATTTTTTGCATGCTCAAATCTCTATTGTTTTTGCATAAGAAAAATAATTGTTTTTCAGAATGCTGCACCATAGGCATGCCTCTTTAGCCATGCTCCCTCACAAAAAAAGACTTCCTTATCAAATATGTGCACTTTAGCTCAGCCACTGACAGTACTGAATGATGTAAACTACAAAGTAACTTGTATTAGTAGTGGACACTCAGGTAGACATATGGTAAAGATATCACTACCTGTCTATAGTTAATCTGACTGTCAGCAGGCAGGTTGTGAACTAAAAGCAGCTCATTCAGTGATGTTGGGGGCTGGACTGTCAGTGGCGTCTCCAGGATTCATACTTAGGGGGGGCACATAAGGGGCCAGGGACAAAATAAGAGGGGCACATACATACACACACAGAGGGCTCGACAAATTCCAGGCGCCAGGTCGCCATGACGACTAGACATTTCACCCTGGCACCTTGCATTTGTCAGCCCTTTGCTAAGCCGTGCAGGAAACATTAGAGCCGGCCGCCGCAGGGAGCATGGAGATGGTGCGTGAGGGAGCAGTAACCTTCCTGAAGTTCCTCTCTGCTCCCTTGTGCGCTGTTTAGTAACATGACGTCACTCCACCCCCAGCATCACTTCAGAGAGCGCGCAGAGGAGCAGAGAGAAACTGCAGGAAGACTGGGAGTAGACACACTGGACGCCAGGGAAAGATCCACTCAGCTCTCCCAAAGGCTGGGTGGATTTAAATTGAAGCAAAAATATTAAATTGTGATTGGTTGAGAAAATATGTGTGTGTGTGTGCTGGAAGGGTCTGTAAAGTGTGTGCGTGTGCATTTAGGGGCTGCATTGTGAGTATATGTGTATTGGGGTTTCTCAATGCTTTTCTCAATGCTTTCCTATGGACGTCAGCGTCTTCTCACTGTGATTTTCACAGTGAAAAGCGCGGAAGCGCCTCTAGCGACTGTCTGTAAGACAGCCACTAGAGGCTGTATTAACCCTAGTGTAAACATAGCAGTTTCTCTGAAACTGATATGTTTACAGCTGCAGGGTTAACACTAGAGTGACTAGAGTGACCTGGCACACAGACCACTTCATTGAGATGAAGTGGTGAAGTTGTCTGGGTGCCTGTAGTGGTCCTTTAATTAATATATATATATATATATATATATATATATATGTGAGATATGGGGTAAAGCATGTATGTATGTATGCATGTGTTTGTGGCGGTAAAGGTATGTGGGCGAAGAGATGATGTGTGAGGTGTGCACTGTGTGTGTATGCAAAGGTGTACTCTGTGTTGGTGGGAGTGTACTGTCTGTGAGGGTGTACTGTGTTCAGGGGGTGTAGAGAGTGGGACAGTGAACAGCTTTACAATTTTTACTTTAATAATTGTTTACAAAAAAAAAAAGAATACTTTATTCCCCTTTCCCTCATCTTACCTTGCAGGGAGGGGGTGTCACAATCAGATCCATGATGGTTGAGAAGGCTGCCTATCCATCGGGTACAGGGGGGTCACGAGATGAGAGTTCTGTCTCTTGGAGCTCAAGCACTTACAGAGACTGACAATACAAACCCACAGACAGACCCATGACCCATACACATACAGACCCATACACATACACAGACAGACCCACACCCATACACAGACTGACCCATACACTCACAGACTGACCCATACATTCACAGACTGCCCCCCCCCCCACACCCATACACTCACTGGCTGACCCATACACTCACAGACTGGCCCCCCCACACACAGACTGATCCTTACACACACAGACTTACCCCCCCGACACCCATACACTCACTGACTGACCCATGCACTCACAGACTGCCCCCCACATAGACTGACCCCCCTACACACAGACTGACACATACATACACAGACTGACGACCCCCCACACATACACTAAGTGACTAACCCATACTACACACAGACTGACCCCCCTACTCACAGACTGACCCCCCTACACACAGACTGACCCATACATACACAGACTGACCCCCCTACACACAGACTGATCCATACACACTGACTGATCCATACATACCCCCTACACACAGACTGACCTATACACACACAGACTGACCCCCCTACACACAGACTGACCCATACATACACAGATTGATCCATACACACACAGACTGACCCATACATACACAGACTGACCACCCCCTACACACAGACTGATCCATACACACACAGACTGACCCCCCTACACACAGACTGATCCATACACACACAGACTGACCACCCCTACACACAGACTGATGCATACATACACAGACTGATCCCCCCTACACACAGGCTGATCCATACATACACAGACTGACCCATACACACACAGACTGATCCATAC
The DNA here is from genome assembly GCF_036172605.1 of Pelobates fuscus. Lineage (NCBI taxonomy): Eukaryota > Metazoa > Chordata > Amphibia > Anura > Pelobatidae > Pelobates > Pelobates fuscus. The sequence goes on along the minus strand of NC_086318.1, from coordinate 334,974,736 downwards.
ATACACAGACTGATCCATACACACACAGACTGATCCATACATACACAGACTGACCCATACACTCACAGACTGGCCCCCCCACACACAGACTGATCCTTACACACACAGACTTACCCCCCCGACACCCATACACTCACTGACTGACCCATGCACTCACAGACTGCCCCCCACATAGACTGACCCCCCTACACACAGACTGACACATACATACACAGACTGACGACCCCCCACACATACACTAAGTGACTAACCCATACTACACACAGACTGACCCCCCTACTCACAGACTGACCCCCCTACACACAGACTGACCCATACATACACAGACTGACCCCCCTACACACAGACTGATCCATACACACTGACTGATCCATACATACCCCCTACACACAGACTGACCTATACACACACAGACTGACCCCCCTACACACAGACTGACCCATACATACACAGATTGATCCATACACACACAGACTGACCCATACATACACAGACTGACCACCCCCTACACACAGACTGATCCATACACACACAGACTGACCCCCCTACACACAGACTGATCCATACACACACAGACTGACCACCCCTACACACAGACTGATGCATACATACACAGACTGATCCCCCCTACACAGGCTGATCCATACATACACAGACTGATCCATACACACACAGACTGATCCATACATACACAGACTGATCCATACACACACAGACTGATCCATACATACACAGACTGATCCATACACACACACAGACTGACCCCCCTACACACAGACTGACCCCCCCTACACACAGACTGATCCATACATACACAGACTGATCCATACACACACAGACTGATGCATACACACACAGACTGACCCCCCTACACACAGACTGATCCATACATACACAGACTGATCCATACACACAGACTGACCCCCCTACACACAGACTGACCCATACATACACAGACTGATCCATACATACACAGACTGACCCCCCTACACACAGACTGATCTATACACACAGAATGACCCCCCCCTACACACAGACGGATCCATGCACACACATACTGACCCCCCCTACACACAGACGGACCCCCCATACACACAGACTGATCCATAAACACACAGACTGATCCACACATACACAGACTGATCCATACATACACAGACTGACCCCCCCCCCACACACAGACTGATCCATACACACAGACTGACCCATACACACACAGACTGATCCATACACGCAGACTGACCCCCCTACACACAGACTGATCCATACATACACAGACTGATCCATACACACACAGACTGATCCATACACACACAGACTGACCCCCCTACACACAGACTGATCCATACACACACAGACTTATCCATACACACAGACTGACCCCCTACACACAGACTGACCCATACATACACAGACTGATCCATACACACAGACTGACCCCCCTACACACAGACTGATCCATACATACACAGACTGATCCATACACACACACAGACTGATCCATACATAGACTGATGCCCCTACACAGACTGACCCCCCTACACACAGACTGATCCATACATACAAAGACTGATCCATACACACAGACTGACCCCCCTACACACAGACAGATCCATACATACACAGACTGATCTATACACACAGACTGATCCATGCATACAGAGACTGATCCATACACACACAGACTGATCCATACACACACAGACTGATCCATACACACACAGACTGATCCATACACACAGACTGATCCATACACACACAGACTGATCCATACACACATACTGACCCCCCTACACACAGACTGTACCATACATACACAGACTGATCCATACACACACACACACAGACTGATCCATACATAGACTGACCCCCCTACACAGACTGACCCCCCTACACAGACTGCCCCCCTACACACAGACTGATCCATACATACACAGACTGATCCATACACACAGACTGATACCCCCCTACACACAGACAGATCAATACATACACAGACTGATCCATACACACACAGACTGATCTATACATACACAGACTGATCCATACATACACAGACTGATCCATACACACACAGACTGATCCATGCACACACAGACTGACCCATACACACACAGACTGATCCATGCACACACAGACTGACCCATACACACACGGACTGATCCATACACACACAGACTGACCCATACATACACAGACTGACCCATACATATACAGACTGATCCATACACACAGACTGACCCCCCCTACACACAGACTGATCCATACATACACAGACTGATCCATACATACACAGACTGATCCATACACACAGACTGATCCAAACATACACAGACTGATCCATACACACACAGACTGCCCTATACATACAAAGACTTCCCCATGCATACACAGACTGATCCATACACACACAGACTGACCCATACACACACAGACTGACCCCCCCACACACAGACTGATCCATACATACACAGACTGATCCATACACACAGACTGACCCCCCTACACAGAGACTGACCCATACGTACACAGACTGATCCATACACACAGACAGATCCATACACACAGACTGACCATCCATACACACAGACTGATCCATACACACAGACTGACCCCCCCACACACAGACTGATCCATACACACAGACTGATCCATACACACAGACTGACCCATACATACACAGACTGACCCCCCCTACACACAGACTGACCCCCCCTACACACAGACTGACCCATACATGCACAGACCGATCCATACACACACACAGACTGATCCATACATACACAGACTGATCTATACACACAGACTGACCACCCCCTACACACAGACTGATCCATACATACACAGACTGATCCATACATACACAGACTGACCCCCCCACACACAGACTGATCCATACACACACAGACTGACACCCGCTACACACAGACTGATCCATACACACACAGACTGACCCCCATACACACAGACTGACCCCCACCCTACACACAGACTGATCCATACATACACAGACTGATCCCCCCTACACACAGATCCATACTCACGGACTGATCCAAACACACACAGACTGATCCATACACACAGACTGATCCATACACACACAGACTGATCCATACACACAGACTGATCCATACACACAGACTGACCTATACATACATAGACTGATCCATACACACAGACTGACCCACTCCCCCCCACAGACTGACCCCACAGACTGACCCACACACAGACTGATCCATACACACACAGACTGATCCATACATACACAGACTGATCCATACACACAGACTGACCACCTCCTACACACAGACTGATCCATACACACAGACTGACCTATACATACATAGACTGATCCATACACACAGACTGACCCACTCCCCCCCCACAGACTGACCCCACAGACTGACCCACACACAGACTGATCCATACACACACAGACTGATCCATACATACACAGACTGATCCATACACACAGACTGACCACCTCCTACACACAGACTGATCCATACATACACAGACTGATCCATACATACACAGACTGACCCCCCCACACACAGACTGATCCATACACACACAGACTGACCCCCCTACACACAGACTGACCCCCACCCTACACACAGACTGATCCATACATACACAGACTGATCCCCCCTACACACAGATCCATACACACGGACTGATCCAAACACACACAGACTGATCCATACACACACAGACTGATCCATACACACAGACTGATCCATACACACAGACTGACCTATACATACATAGACTGATCCATACACACAGACCGACCCACTCCCTCCCCCACAGACTGACCCCACAGACTGACCCACACACAGACTGATCCATACACACACAGACTGATCCATACATACACAGACTGATCCATACACACAGACTGACCACCTCCTACACACAGACTGATCCATACATACACAGACTGATCCATACATACACAGACTGACCCCCCTACACACAGACTGATCCATACACACACAGACAACCCCCCCTACACACAGACTGATCCATACATACACAGACTTATCCATACACACACAGACTGACCCCCTCTACACACAGACTGACCCCCTACACACAGACTGACCCCCCTACACACAGACTGATCCATACATACACAGACTGATCCCCCCTACACACAGACTGCTCCATACACACAGACTGATCCATACACACACAGACTGATCCATACACACAGACTGATCCATACACACAGACTGATCCATACACACAGACTGATCCATACACACAGACTGACCTATACACACACAGACTGATCCATACACACACAGACTGATCCATGCACACACAGACTGATCCATACACACAGAGACTGACCCCCCCTACACACAGACTGATCCATACATACAGACTGAGCCACTCCCCTCCCCACAGACTGAGTAACACTTACCAGCAGCTGCCTGGATGCCTCTGTGCAGAGCTGATCTCCCTGTCTCTCCCCTGCTCTGCTCTCTGTGATCCTGGAGGAAGTCCTCCCAGCACACAGCGCCCCCTCTGGCCGCAGGCAGGAAAAGTCCACCAGTTACAGTGCTGCAGCGTGAGAAGGGAGACGCAGAGCTCCCGACTTTAATTTGAATTGGAGGGGCACAAGGGGGGGCACTGCATAATATAGCCCCCCCCCCCCCCCTAGTGACGCCACTGTAGACTGTGCGCATACATTTAATAAGGATGTCTTTCTGGTATAAGGGGTGTGGTGAAGGAGTCAGGCTTATGCTGCCGCATTCTGCAAAACATTTATTTTTTTGTGCAAAAATTATGAAGATTTGAGCGTGTAAAATAATATTACGAGTATTAAGGAGGCCAAAATCGATCAAATACATTAAAGTAATATTAATTTCCGGAGTGTCCCTTTAAAATAAATTTGTTTATGCTTTTTTCTGCTTGACATCCTCTATTAAATGCTCTAGGTGGCAGGAAGTACATGACAAATAAGCATATTAACTACTGCTTATATTAAAAAAAAAAAATTGAATCTCAGATCCTTGGTGAAAATTTGGGCATCACTTGTATTAGCAGCAATACAATCTTCAAATATACTAAGACAGTATATTGGTTCTGTGAAAGACCTAATTATGGCCCCATTTTTTTTTTTTTACTTTTAAAAATATTCAATATTTTTTTGATGAATTGATTTATTTTATGATATAGTTTTCATATTTTAATATTTTGAAATAATTATTTCATATTTTCCTCCCAAAATATAATTTTTAGACCTACATTTGAAGTCTTTCTCGTTTCGCATTAGCTTTGTTTTGTGTGAAAATTTGTTATGTTTGCAAATGTAACATACCAGGGTTCTTTAGAGCTCACTATTAACAAGAAGGACAAAATAGCTCTCTCTTATTCCCTTATGCTATATAAAGTGGTGTGAGGGTCAGTGATACAGAAATGGAATGAAGCTTTGTTATAAAATAATTTGGGATTCACACATCCTGCTTTATCCTTTCTGGGTGACGGGTTTATAATAAATTAGGGATGCCTACACTGTTAATACATAGTTACATAGTTACATAGCTGAAAAGAGACTTGCGTCCATCAAGTTCATTGTTCCTCACATTTGTATTTTGCTGTTGATCCAAAAGAAGGCAAAAAAAAAACAGTTTGAAGCACTTCCAATTTTACAACAAACTAGGAAAAAAATCCTTCTTGACCCCAGAATGGCAGTCAGATGTATCCTTGGATCAAGAAGTTATTAACCTACATGGAAAAATTATATCCTTGAATATTCTGTTTTTGCAAGTATGCATCTAGTTACTGTTTGAACATCTGTATGGACTCTGATAAAACCACTTCTTCAGGCAGAGAATTCCACATCCTTATTGTTCTTACAGTAAAAAAACTATCCTTTGCCTTAGACAAAATCTTCTTTCTTCCACATTGCTACCACATGCTTAAGGGGAATGATTCGCTTTGTGCATAGATATCCCATTTTATATTCTACAACTAAAATCAATGTTTAAAGCTATGTTGGGATTCAGCAACTCAATGCTATAGCTAGGTCATGAGAAGCAAATCATTATTTAATTTCAATAATTTCAAGAGTTGCTTCTGATGTGAGTGCAGTACTATCTAGAATACATCAAGGCATTCTATATTCTGGAAAAGCAAAATGTTTAAAATGATTTCCTTATTGGGTCTTAAGTGGACTAAGGCATGGATAAAATCCAGAGAACATTTTGTGGAGATCACTTTACACGTTGAGTGGATCTTCTCAGGTAGACCTTATGAATTATTCATAGGGGGATATTAGCATCCTGTAGTATCTTTTCATTGGTCTAAGAGAATTTTGGAATTGCAAGTTTTATGAGATCATTTCTTTATCGAATTTAAAAAGGCAAAGGGATACTCTCGTGACAAAGGGACAATCTCGTGAAGACTTTCCAAACTTCATTCCAAAATTCTGTTAGTCCAATAGCAAAATATACTAATTATAAGATACTAATTTCATGTTAGTAAAAAAAAAAGTATTACAAGATACTCATCGTATCTTTTATTTTACATATGCATCCCTGGACTAAAACTCTAGTTGATATCATTGTTGTGTAAATTAAATGTGCTAATGTGATACATGTATAATATATAATATACAATTTTAATAACTGGGTCTTTTACTATATATTGCTTGAATCTGATAGTTACAAACCTTGTTTATTATGAAAAAGGATATGCACTCTGTTATTTTGGAAAGTAAACTAAATGTTCAATTATTTAAGCCAATTAAATTACAATATCTTCCCATCTGGTAATATTAGCTGTTATAAAACTATTGCTTAAAATAAAATATGAAAAAATAAATGGGAAAATTTAATAGTTTGCATAAAAATGTGATAATTCTGAAAAGCTTCTTGCTGGGACATTAACTGAATACAAAACTGGCAATTTTCTACATTTCTACCGTGATTATTATTCAAGCAATTGTGGGTCTAGCAAGTAAATCTGTTTTCCTTCTTAAAATGTATAATTTTGAAGTGCTTTTTATAGCATTTGCATTTTCCTAAATTGGAGGATATACAATATGTATTATGTGTGTATTGCCAACCCAGGCCACTGTTATAGTGTTATATGTGCAGTGTTAGCACTTTTCAAATGTATAAGTGCTTCATATAACTGTCCTCTTTGCAGAGAAGAAAGCTTGATTAGACATTGCTTTTAAGCAATTATCTATTGCTCTTAATACATATGAAAAGGAAAAGAACTTACAAGCTAAATATTGGATTAGGTTGACAAACAGTGTAAAACAATATCTTTTTTTTCGGTTTGTACAATACCTTAATGCATATTATTAATTTGGAAAGAAAATTGATTCCAGTATCTGCCATAGCAACTTACCTCCACAGGGATAATTTCATAAAAGGTTTCATTTATTTTTTATCAGCATTTACAGAATTACAGAACCTCACAGCATGTTACATATATTTTTGATGATTCCAAAATACATTCTAGTAACAATGACTGAGCTAAATATTAAATGAAAACTGTTTCATACTTACTGTAATTTTCATTTCCTGATCATTAAACATAGCAGCATTTATGACACCATAGGATGCGACCAAGGCGCGATCAATGGGCCTACCACTTATGGTGTTGTGGACACTTCCAGGTCAGTATCCGAGCAAGCTGGAAGAGGAAGCGGGCTGGAAACGTTCGGTAAGAGCTATGGGAGCAGGAACAACGACTGCACTGATGGACAGCAAGCCAGGAGTCAGGTCCACGAGGATACAGGTAAGTTCAGGAAGATGATGATTTGTGAGTGACCGGAAGTTATCACACTAAACTCGCCAGACCAACAACGGTATGTTAGAGAGGATTGGAGGCCCTTAAAAGGAGACCCAAGCCCCTCCCCCAACTACAGGCCCAGTCTTTAATATATATCTATATATATATTAAAGGCTCACTTTAATGCCAAATTGCCAGATTATTGCAGTATGCAATGATATCTTTTTTTATTGGACTAACATAATATTTCAAAGACAAGCTTTCAAGAGTTTTCCTCAGCTTCTTTTCAGACATGAGGAAGAGAGGAAAACACTTGAAATGTTGTCTTTGAAATATTATGTTAGTCCAATAAAAAAGGTATCAGTGCATACTGCAATACTCTGGTATTTCGGCACCTTGTCTACTGGAATAATACGGCTAATCCAAGCTCAGCCACAGATATACAAGTGCATTATATAAAAAAAACACTACACACCACTCACTACGCACATGTACCAAGCTCAGTTCAGAAAGTTCACTGACACATACACACAAGATTACAAATACACAGTTCATTGCAGACAGCTCATTAACACATACAAGCTCGCTACAAACAGCTAACTACACACAACTTACTATAGACAACTCACTGACACACACATCAGCTTACTATACACAGCTTACTACAGAGAGCTCACTGGCACACACACACAAGATCATTACACACAGGTTCACACAGCTCATTCAATATAAAATAGAAATGAATCCAGAGACAAGGTGCAAATAGATATAATCTATAGGTGAAAAGCTGCCACTCAAATAGGCTCACCCCAGTAAAGCCTAAGAAACAAAGGATAAGACAAAAAGGGGAGGGTGCAAATCCCCCCTAGTGAGGGCGCTAATCAATACTGACAAGTACGTAAATATGTTAAAGTATCAAAATGTATTTACATAGAAAGATTAAAATGAAATACTGGACAATAAAAAAACAGAGAACCAACACCAACCACTGAGCTAACAAATACAAAGATGAAACAAACAACCCTTGGTAGCGACTCCTAGGGCTGAATATACTTGCGGCTCCTAGTACAATAGTGGTGATGAAGTCTCTGGACTGCAATGTGCCTCTCTATGCTGCTGAACTGTGCTCTTCCCATGGAGCACATCGTCTGAGATAGGAGGAGTAGTGAGACTCCATGGGACTAAGAGCCACCTGTTTTTGCTTTATTATTTTTTCCTTTTGTCTCTGTGAAATTTACTTCTGATCTTATTTTAGGTTAACTGCGGCTATACTGACACCTCCCATCATCCTGCTGACCACATTCATGACTTATAATAGTTGTCTTCTGGGGGGGGGGGGGGGGGGGGGGGGGGGGGCTTCTTGGAGATACCACTGTGCTCAACATGTCTGATAGACCACACACACATATGAGCTACACTTATGACTCTTTACCTGATGTCTCTCTTTGGCATAATGATGTTTAAACTGTGCACTAGTTGGACATGACTGACTAGCTTGCTCTTATTTTTCGACCTCTTGAGTAACAATCTAATTTTGCCATATACTGTGTTTGTTACTGTTTACTTCACTTTATAGTTTGTTTACACTATGGCATTATCCACGCGTTTGTTTACTGACACATACTTTTGCCCATCCTATAACCATTTATAGCTTACAAAAAATAATAAAAAAAAGTTGTCTGTTAATAGTATTCAGTATTTTTGACACCCCTTGCAGTTTCATAAGGGCTTTTCGGTGAGCCAAAATGTTGTGATTTTTATTCTTCCATAAATCTGTCTTGAACTACATCCCTGACTTTGTAAACATTGTGTCTGCGAGGTAAGTATACACTGGGCTTGTTGCACTCAGGAACCTTTTATTTTTTATTTGTACATCTCATCAGTACTGCAGTTTGTGTCACACCAATTTGTAGCAATTTAGCAGTAGATGCAATTGTAGCTGTGCCTTCGTCTGAAAGGTGGAGCCATGTTCATGTATGCCTTCATATCAATTATTTCAAGGGATTTTTAAAAGAGTATCCGCCACTTTTTTTTTACATTTTTCCCATTAAAATTGTGGTTAACTGACAAACAAGCAACAATTGTCTGTGTATTTATTAATGTACACATTAGCACATGGGTTCAGCCAGGCTATAGGAAAAGCAATTATTGATTATGGATTATGGATCAAACAAGGGAATGACTGAGCACAAAAATGGAACAGATTTATTGAAGCTACTTGAAAATACTATGCAGCATTTAACTGAAATGTTGCAGATTACGCTCCAATAAAATATGTCTTGGATCTTATCCAATTTTGTGCTCAGTCCTTTCTTTCATCGTTGTTGAGAAGTGGAGTTGCTCTGAACGGGTGGCACTGGGATTGTCCTTTTACTGTGTGCCTTTTCAGTTCTCCGCAGTGGATTATTTCAACAGGGGACATGTACGACATGTGAACTGAGAATACAGTTTATTAAAGAAGTGTTTGTTTCAAAATATAATGTATTTCATTTAGACTTTGTGTTGACTGATGTAAAACATGTGGAGTGGCTGTTTACTGTCATAGGTTAACACTGTATACTCTGGCAAAAGATTCCCTTGTATATACTCACGTGAATTATGAAACCAAGGAATGTACATATGTGTTTGGATCCCTGGACTGTGAAATATAAGCTCTCGTTTAGTATGCTCCTGTAGTGTAACAGCCTTATTTTTAAAATCTTGATGTTCAACGAAAAAGTGTGGCATGGCAGTGGCCAACATAATAGAAGCTCTACCATTATTTTACCATACATTCCATAATGTTTCATGGAATTTTAATTTTTTTTTTCTATGACCACTTTCAATTAGTAAAGTAGTCATGGTACTTGGAGCAGCATTTTAAGTTTGAATAGTAACTGGGATATTTGAGCAGTTATTGTGTTAGATTTTAAACACTGAGGATTATTAATTTATCAGTTTACTACTTTTTGTAGTATACTTTTGGTAGTTATTATCTAATACATAATAAAGCAATCTATTTTCTGTGCCATAAACAAGTACACACTTATACACATCATACTAGTTTATTTTTATGTAGCTTACAAACTCACAGAAACACTGATATAAAGGAACATTAGATAGTCAATTGTCGTATGTAGAGTAGGTTAATATGAAATCTCAGGCTGAGTTCCACTATTTCATCTTAAGGTAATTTAATATTTTAATGTACTAAATATCTCTAAAGTATCAATGTGTTAGTTTTATCAACTTCCAAGGTAAGTCTGTATAAATATTTATATGCATGAAATAATTTTTTTATTTTGTTTGATGTACCATACACTTATTTTAATTTGGAATATTTTGTCAAAACTATCTGAATGCACTATTGCATATCACTATAAATCTTGATTCTTATTACCGTATATACTCGAGTATAAGCCGACCCGAATATAAGCCGAGGCCCCTAATTTTACCCCAAAAAACTGGGAAAACGTATTGACTCGAGTATAAGACTAGGGTGGGAAATGCAGCAGCTACTGGTAAATTTCTAAATAAAATTAGATCCTAAAAAAATTATATTAATTGAATATTTATTTACAGTGTGTGTATATAATGAATGCACTGTGTGTGTATGAATGCACTGTGTGTGTATGAATGCAGTGTGTGTATGAATGCAGTGTGTGTGTGTATGAATGCAGTGTGTGTGTGTATGAATGCAGTGTGTGTGTGTATGAGTGCAGCGTGTGTATATGAGTGCAGCGTGTGTGTGAGTGCAGCGTGTGTGTGTGTGTGTATGAGTGCAGTGTGTGTGTATGGGTGCAGTGTGTGTGTGTGTGTGTGTGTGTTGCAGAGCCTTGGTGGGGGGTGGGCAATTTTATTATTATTTTTTTTAATTATTTTAATAATTTTTTTAATTATTATTTTTTATTTCATTTAATTATTATTTTTTATTATTATTTTTTATTATTTAATTTTTTTTCGTCCCCCCTTGGAGCTCTTACTTACCTCTCCTGCAGCTCCTGTCAGCTCCCTCCTCCTCCGCACCGGTCCGTTCAGCACCTCTGTCAGCTCACAGTGTAAGTCTCGCGAGAGCTGCACTGTGACCCCGCGGCTCTCGCGAGATTTACACTGGGAGCTGGCAGAGGTGCTGAATGGACCGGCGCGGAGGAGGAGGGATCTGACAGGAGCTGCAGGAGAGGTAAGTAAACTCTCTGCAGCCCCCACAGCCCCCAGTCTGTATTATGGCAATGTAAATTGCCATAATACAGACAACTGACTCGAGTATAAGCCGAGTTGGGGTTTTTCAGCACAAAAAATGTGCTGAAAAACTCGACTTATACTCGAGCATATATGGTACTTTTATTTTTAACAGACACTTCTTTTGTTTTATAAAATATCAGAATCAAAACAGAAGAAAAATGTTATATCTGGCTTGTTTTGTTTTTTTCATTTTTAGCTCATTGCTACTTGAAGTACTAAAACCACTGAACTATATATTCATGTATTTTAATTACACTTTCATGATAATTGAGTAGTCTGTAACATACTCTGCTATCCAAAAACCAGTAATGCATTTCCAAACATTTCATAAAAGAGGAGTCTTGGTGGTGAGACATCTATTCTAAAGAATTACAGCTTAAAAAATAAAGGAACATAAAACCAAACTACCTACTGTGCCCAGTCTATTAACTTCATTTTTGTCACTTGCTGTGAAATATGTATCCTGCAGCTTTCTTGGCACAAATCTAAAGATTGCCATACACACACTGTGCGAGTCAAACAGTACTATTATATACAGTATGTCAGTAGTTCAACGGGGTTATAGAGTCATGCTCAGCAGTAAAACTAGGAAACTAGAACAGATAACTGGAAATGTTGTAGCTAAGCTCAAATTGTTTGTCCCCAACACTAAATGTCAAATACTTGGAATAAACATCATTATTATTGCTTATAATAACAAGTATACTTTTACCTATTTATTTGCCTATATATATATGTTATGGTACTTTTTAGCAGTAAACCAAAATGTTTAAATGTCTATCTGTTCCTGTCCAAATTAATAAAATTGAATTGCGTATATACGCTGAAGTAATTAAGTCTGACACACAAGGTTCAGGTTAAAATAACTTCGAGAAAATTTATTGGCAAGTGATTAAAAAGCGGGCGCGCAGGCCCTTTTAAGAGGCATTTTACGTCATCATTGATTATTAGAATATCAGCAAATAAACATCATTAATTGGATTAATTGTTAAGTGTCGGGATTAGTGTCCTCCTATCAATATTATTAATTGGCTCAAAAACTAAGTGGTTAGTCCCGTGCCCACCCACCAAGAGGTGGGATTGTTCTGGACACGGGTGGGGACAAGGGGGTCTTGAGCGTCATTTTACACAGTCGGTGATCTCAGGCCTCGTGGCCAGGTGCAAGGTCTCTTATGAATAGAACATTTCATTACTACTGTGTTCTCATGGCCTTCAAATTATACTATGTTGCAAGTTAAGGAAAAGTCAGCAATTCCTGTGTTAATCATGTCTTTGTTAGAACATACAGTCTTTGTCTTATTGTATTAGATGTGCTGGGAAATTCTGTCAAGTAAGGTAGTTTTAAAATGAACAAGTTAGGTTATGAGGACAAAATGGAGGAATGAAGAAGTCAGGTTAGGAGGACAAAATGGAGGATTCACAATATGAGGTTAAAATGGAGTTAGTGCAATAATTGAATATAAGTACAATAAGGATTTTTTAATAATCCCACATCAGTCCCCCCTATGAAATGTTAGATTCTAAGAGATAAAACTTTATTAAGTTAGTACCAGGAAGACGTGTTAGCCCAAAGGCACAGAAACCCCGTGGCCGCTAGCTAGGTGTTAATGCAAAGTGCAAGACTGTCCCTAGATCTGACCCTGATAGGCTAACTCATCCGTCAGTATGGCTCTCGAACACTTCACACCCATGGGTGTCCCATGGCAGCTAACCCACCACTTCTCCACACGGGGCCTTTACCATTCACTGACAGATGCTATCCCTAAGCTAGTCCCTTCCTAGAATTCCTGCACTTTATCAACAAAAGGGATTGTTTGCAGCGGCAGACAGGGTGAGTTGATGTCTTGGAAATCTTGGTCATCAACTTCGAGATGGGTGAAAGTGGGTGCCGCTTGGTCAACAGTCTTCATGAGGGATTTTCTCAGACATGGGAGGATGCAACAAAAGAGAAGAGCAAAGATAAAAAGAAAAATTAGTATAGCCATACCAATATGCATTAAAGCCTTTTGCCATCCTGTCATCCAACCAAACCATCTTTCCCAGGGATCTTTTATCCCAGAATTCCTTTTTAACTCTTCAGACAGGTCATTTAATTTCTCTATGGCTAATGTGACTTTACCATTAGGGCCTGTGTTTTCTGGGATATAGGTACAACATGTCATGGTGTCGGGCAAAATTTTACAAACCCCTCCTTTTTCGGCTAAGATCATATCTAGGGCCATTCTATTCTGGAAAGCCATTTGGGATGTGGCCTGCAACTGTTCGGCCAACCCCTGGAGGGCGTCTCTGGTATAATTAACAAAACGCTGTTGATTATAATAAATGTAATTTATCCAATTTAAATTCTTGTTTGTGGTAACTATGGCAAAAAGTGATTCAAATCCTGCAGCAACTTCATCTCTTGCTTTAAACTCATTGGGCACCCCCCTAGGCACTCCAATGGCATCAATATACACATGAGGATCAAAACTTCCTTTCACTGGGGCGTCACGCTTAACCTTAGTGTGCCTGGACTCATGGGTGACGAGGTGTGTGTCAGAGATGATATGTATAGGCATAATGGCTTTAGCCAGAGTACACTCCCCCCACCACTCTTTGTCCATTCTGGATCTTAGCTGTAAATCCCCACACAACCAGTAAATATCCCCTAATGACCTGGTGTGAAACTGCAACAAGTTCATAGAGACATTTCTGTAGGTAGCCCAATACCCCTTAGAGAAGTTACCCAAGAATTTACCGATTCCATCATAATTAGCATAACAAGTGTAATTACCTTTATACACGGTAATACCATCTGGGGGTTTGACATCCTTGGTTAGGAGAGGATACTCCTTTGTCCATGCAATACATATGGACCTGTTAAAATTATAGTGATAGGCAAAAAGGCTTAAAACACATTCCTCTACATCTACTGGCAGGATTAGAGGTACAGTACCCAGGTGAGGCCGGGCACCGCCACACACATAGCATGCGGTCTTATTATGCTTATTAGCATTATATTTCATCCATTCTAACCATAAATTTACATCATTAAAACCTGTTTCAGCGGCCATGGTATCTTCAAAGGTGGGGTTAGCAATGGCCATCATGTCTTGAAAGGTCTGGATATGAGGTTTTAATGGGTTAGGGACCATATGGGTGGCCCCTTGCCACTCAGAAGAGTTACACATATCTTTGAGGTAGAAATGCCCTAATTTACGGTAGGAACCCTTTTTCCAATACATTCCCATCACATACTGGTCTGCATCTGTTGGGCTTGGATGCTCAATGTTAAGGATTAATTTCATTGGTGTACCCCCCCCCCCCAGGCTTTCTCAAAGTCATTCTCTGGAGAAGGGATCTACCATGATCATCTACTTTAGATAAGGCACTTTTTGGTTTGTAACCCCAGGCAGGCCCGGCATTCCATCCCGCCGCCCCCCAATGGTTACAATTGTGCCCCCATTGCTTGTCAACTACACAAACATATGGGTCTTTTGAATGAGGGATATCTCTATAGATACTCTGGATTTGTGATGTGGGAAATGGGCATTCTACAATATCACAGTAGTCAAAAGTGTAAGTAGCCACATGGGTGCATGATGAATTGTACCAGAAGGTATACCCACTAATATCTTTGGTGATGGCTACTTGCTGGGCCTTTATGAGGCTAATCAAGGAAAAGGTGTACCAGAGGTACATGCTTGTGCGGTATCTGCTTCCTCGGGGGCAGGAGATTTCTTGCAGTGGGAAGCGTGGATCCAATTTGGCCTACCGGCCAGTTTGACGGAGGTTGCGGTAATCAGGAGAACTTGGAATGGACCGTCAAATCTTGGTTCCAGGGTATTTTTCCGCACAAACTTCTTGACCAGAACCCAATCTCCGGGAAGCAGGGTATGGGTACTTGTATCCAAATCGGGATCTGGAATTGAAGAGAAAACTTGGGCATGTATTTTGTTTAAGGCACTTGCAAGTTCAGTTACATAGTCTACTAAAACATCTGATTGGAGCTGTAACTGCTGCGGATAATAACAACCTAGTCTGGGTGCTGTCCCAAATAGAATCTCATATGGGGACAGTGAATGCTTCCCTCTAGGTGTGTGCCTAACGCTAAATAAAGCTATTGACAGGCTTTCTGGCCAGGGCATTTTTGTTTCTTGTGACATTTTTAACATTCTGGCTTTAAGAGTGCCATTCATGCGCTCTACTTTACCACTACTTTGTGGGTGGTAAGGGGTGTGGAAGGCTAGGGTCACCCCTAGAGCATATTCATGGGGCCCACTCTTGGGCATTTGGATGTGGTCAATTTGAATTCGTTGGAAGGGGTACATGGGCTTTGCCAGGTGTTTTGCAGGCACTTTGATTGGTCTTCCTGGATTGCATTTTGCACAAATGACACAGGCCTTACAGAAGCTGCTGATCAATGTTGTGATTCCGGGTGCTTCATAATACTTCTGTATGAGGGCGGCCATCAATTCCTTTGACAGGTGTGCAGGCCCATGTGCCCATTGGACAACTGCTGGATATACATTTTTGGGAAGACAAAATTTGAAGTTGTTGTAATATACTCCGTCCTTTTGGACAGCTCCTTTCTTTTTCCATTTCTGTATTTCTTCAGGAGTGACTGCAGCTTGCTGTTCTCGCAAAATTCGCAAATCAGTAGGAAGAGTTTGCAGAGCAAAAATAGGGACTTCTTCTTCTTCTTGTCCGGACACTTCTTCATCCACTTCCTGCAGATCCCTGGCTGCTAGCTTAGCAGCCTGATCAGCCAAATGGTTGCCCTTTGCTTCATCTGTATCCAATTTCCCATGGGCCTTTACCTTCAAAACGGCCACTTCTTTAGGGAGTAGGAGGGCATCCATTAGCTCCTTGATTGCAGTACTATGCTTGACTGGTGTACCGGCGGTGGTAAGAAATCCTCTTGTCTTCCAAATTAGGCCGAAGTCATGTGCCACGCCCAGAGCATATCTTGAATCTGTATAGATGTTGGCACATTTTCCTTCGGAAATTTTGCATGCTGAAGTCAGAGCCTGTAATTCAGCTTCTTGCGCAGACATTGCTGGCGGTAAGGGTGATGATTTGATGACTTAATCTGTTGTGGTTACGGCATATCCTGTATGATATCTTCCTTCTTCATCAGCATATCTTGAACTGTCCACAAACAGGGTAAAATCTGGATCTGGTAACGGATTCTCATGCACAGTTGGTAGGTGCACTGTCTCCATTTTCATCTGTTCAAAACAGTCATGAGGTGTTTCAGGGTCATAATCATTCACTATGACCAGATCTTGAAATTATTTTTCTAGGAAGTGGCGTGGCCATGCTTCCAGAAGGTCAGTTGTTGGGTATTTGACAATACCATTTTCCTGTAGTTGTTCTTCATCCATGGTGGCCCATAGCTTCGCCATGGGCCCAAGATCATTCCATGACCTTGTCTTCAATTTGGTAACAGGAATATGTGGGATAGCAGTATCCCAATGGCGGTAGAGGTAGTTGAGTTGTTGAGGTAGTTGGACCAAGACCATGCTATTGCCTTCAGAGTCACAATAGAAATCTTGAGCAGTGAGCTTTACATCAGTCCAGTGGTAAAGCTCATCTTCATAGCAAGGTTCAGGAGTAATGTTCGGCTTGTACCACATGGTACAGAAGGCGTAATCCGGGCCTTCACAAAGAGGTGTCTCATCTTCATAAAATGTCAAATGTGGATGCATGACTTTCTTGATACATCCACAGAGCAGGTAAATGTAGGTTTCATCCGTGATAAACCCATAATAGATACCCCCCTCAGGGAGTGGAAGAAGAGTGGACGGGTTAAGAACTTGACATCTTTGGATGGAAATGTTGTCAGGCAGAAGAAGATGGCACTGTAGGCGTAGGTGTCTGGCTGGAGACACGTGCTTGAGCTGGACTTGGTTGATGATGACAGAAATGTCATGAGGGGCCAAAACAACCAGAGGGTGGCCAAGGACCAGGTCTGAGGTTCTTTCTATGAGCTCTCTTGCAGCAAAAACAGCCCTGAGACAGGAGGGAGTCCCTCTGGCCACAATGTCCAGTTGACATGAGAAATATCCAATAGGCCTCTGGCGGCCTCTTAAGTCATTAGTTTGGGTGAGAACTCCTGTTGCATGGCCTTGTCTTTCGGAGACAAATAATTTGAAAGGTTTGGAGTAGTCAGGTAGGCCCAAGGCAGGAGCAGAAGCAATGGCACGTTTTAGAGCATTGAAATTGTCCAGAGCTTCATTGGTCAAACAGAATGGGTCAGACTTAAGAGCATCATAGAGAGGTTGCATAAGCAGAGAGGCTTCTGGGATCCATGCCCTGCAGTAGGAAATGAGGCCTAGGAAGGCATGAAGAGACTTTGAAGTCCTTGGAGGTGGAATGTCCAGTACAGCTCTTACCCGGTCCCGAGTAAGATGTCTGGTACCTTGAGATAGGCAAGGAAATTTACTGAAGGTTGGCAGAATTGGAGCTTGATGAGCGAGGCTTTACATCCTTGTTCTGCCAAATAGCAAAGGAGACTAATTGAGCAATTTTCAGTAGTGGGTATATCATCTCCACAGAGCAACAAATCATCCACATACTGGAGCAGAACAACTTCTGGGTGCTCGGCTTGCCATGGGTCAAGGATGGTGGCCATGGCCTTTGCAAATTGACTTGGAGAATTTTGTGCCCCTTGGGGCATGACAGTCCAGGTGTACTGTTGCATCTCATGGGTGAAAGCAAACAGGTATTGGCAGGATGGGTCCAGTGGGACACTGAAAAAGGCATTGGCCAGGTCAATGACTGTGAAAAATTTTGCAGATGGTGGGACTCCAGAGAGCAGAGTATGGGGATTTGGTACAAGAGGGGTGTCCAGGACGGTAGCTTCATTGACAGCACGGAGATCCTGAACCATCCTGTACTTCTCTGGCTCACCTTTTGGAGTTTTCTTTTTCACAGGGAATAATGGGGTGTTGCATTCAGATTTACATTTTACCAGGGCACCCTTCTCCAAGAGTGCCTTGATGTGGATAGAAATGGCAGCAGCCTGTGCTGGTTTTAATGGATATTGTGGCTTTCTTGGTAACTTAGCTCCTGGAATAAGCTTTACCACCACAGGGGGAACGTTTAGGTGACCTATGTCCTCTGGGCCTGAGGACCATAACTTGGCGGGCACCTGTGTTTTTAATACCTCTGGGAAATTGGACCTTAATTCTGCTGCTTTCCCACGGGGTTTTTCCAAATGCAGCATCAGAGGCAAGGAGCACAAGGCTGAGGTGTCTGATTCAGATAGAGGTGTGGTCATTTCTATTTGCCCATCTGGGGTGAAGGTGATGGATGCTTGCAGGCGTGAGAGAACATCAGCACCTAACAGGTTAATTGGGCAAGTGGAGGATACCACAAAACGAGCAAGCAGGATAGAGCCAACTCGTAGTGGAGTTGTTAAAGGGCTGTGTCTTGGCTGGCCATCCACTCCAACACAAGAGACATCAATATTGGACAGGAAAGATGGGTCTGGCAGGTCTTGTTCTCTCAGAACACTACGGGCTGCACCTGTGTCAACAAGAAATGTGGTTGGTTGGCCCTCTATGGGTAAAGTCACTGTAGCAAGTGGCCCCCCCTTATCCCCTGTAGACACTGCCATAACAGGGGTTAATGACACAGGCTTGCCAATTTCCTAGTCATCTGGTTCCTCAATTATTGGAACCTCCTTCTCGGCCTTAGGGGCCGGGGCAGGCCTGGATGGCTTTCTTGGCTCTCTCCTGGGTTCCGGGCAATCACTTTTAAAATGCCCTTTGGCCTTGCAATTAAAACAAACACCATCCTCTGGTCTGGTACCCTTGGGAATAGGGGTAGTGCGTGCCACCATAAGAGGAGCAGAGCTTGGCCTTCTGGAGGTCTGGGCAGACTCTAGGCCCCTAGCAACTAGGAGTAAAGTATCCAGGGGAACAACCTTATATTCAGGGCGGGCAGCGATAATTCCCTTGCGTATTGGGTCTTTAACACCTTGGACAAAAGCACCGGACAGCATTTGTGAATTAATCTTGTCAGTAAGATCAAACCCCAAATCTGTGAACATTTGATACAGTCTTGCATGAAACCTTTCCACTGATTCTCCTTTATCTTGTATAACATCAGTAAGGCCAGCAGCCTGATCTGCAAGTTTGTCCTTAGCCCAATCTCTTAATTGGTTGCAAAAAGTTACTCCGGAGGGGTAATCAATGTCACTGCCGAGCAGATCTGTACTGAGGTGTCGGGCCATGCTTGGCCAATATGCATCCCCTGCTTTAATAGCACAAATGCTCAGTAGATCACGCCATGCGGCAGAATAAGTCTTTTGGATTTGAACTATCCTTCGGTAAAAGGGCATAGGCTGCTTTTCTGGGTCAGGGAGTGATTTCATTAAAGCACTAGCTTGAGTGGGGTTAAAAGCAACATACTTAGGAGGGGCCCGTTCTCCCCGACCCTTGTGGCCGAAGGGATCATCGATAGAACGATGAGCTGAGGCTCCCGCAGCAACCTCCGATGAGACATGGGAGACCCTGTCCTCCTCTTCGTCATCGAATTCTATGATATTGGCTCTCTTACGTGGTGCAGGGCCCGCGTGAGGTGAAAGGATCGGGGGATGGGAAGGAGCCCCAGATGCAGGGGTAGCTAGCGAGTCATAACCTGGGGACAGGTAATCACCGGGGATTACCGGCATCAGGGCTGAACTGGGGGCCGCCATACTGGAGGCGGGAAAAGGAGTTGCATTAGGATTAAGGGAAGAAGTGGCGGCCATGTTTGATATGGGCACTTCCGGGGCAGACTGAGCCGGACTGGGCATGACCGGAACCTGGGGAGTGGCTTGGGGAAAGGGAGGGTAACCGGGGTAGGGCAGGGCCATGGGATATGGGAAGGGGTAGGGCCAGGCAGGGGAGGGCAGAAGAGTAGGGTGGGTAGGTACATTTAAGGAGGTAGGGTATTGGACTGGGGTGGAGCTGGTTATGGGAGGAGACAGGACGGGATTGGTGGGGATGGGTGCAGAAGGAGGAGTCGGAGCAAGGGAGGGAGGGGTAGTTAGTTGGGCGGATGCTGATGGGAGGGGATTAGCTACGGAGAGGGATTGCAGGGAGGAAATGGCAGATGAAATGTTAGGATTAGGCATGGAAGGTAGCGTGGGGATGGATGAGGATGATGGGACTGTTAGAGACGGGGAAGGGGTAAAGAAGGATCCATCAGAATTCAGGACCGGGCAGACAGGGGAGGTGATGGGATGGGATTCGGGAGGATTGGGAGTGGGGAACATAGTCAGCTGGCTATGTCCTACTGCTGACTGAACCTTGGGGATAGACATCCCCTGGGCGCCATTTTGGGGCGCTGGCTGAGGGTAAACCCCAGCAACACAATTCTTATGATACACAAACAATTTCACACCTTTGTGATTTATTTCTTCCTCAACCCAACCTTCTAGCTGAATAGCCTTCGCTACTCTGTACCATGCTTTAATAAATCATTATCTGTAAGCTTGCCTTTCATTTCTGCCAGTAACTTGCGCCAGCTTTCTGGTTGCAATCTTCCACATGTCGGTACAGCAATTTTACATACTTTTGCAATTTTTTCAACACCTTTAACCATCTCCTCACCCTCTCTGTTCTCTACTAAATCACATGCTAACCAGCCCTTGCTGGGCTTATCTAAATCCTGTCCCATAGTCCCTTTACCCCTATACCAGCGTCCTAGATATAGAGAGAGAGAAGGAAAATTGAACAGGAACGTCTACAATGCTCGACTGCCACCCGAGAACCGTGGGACTTTCTCAGGTGCGTCTTCCCAAAACGTAGACCAGTCACTGAATCCGCCTACCCGGGGTGGTAGACACGGATTGGAGCGAGGTGAGAAGTGTGTGACCAATCACTTCTCTTTTAAGACGAATGGGAGTGGATAGTATAACAATATAGGAAGTGTAGAAAAGATGAAAGGCAAGGAAAAAAAATCCTTAGAGACAGACACAGGAGTTCATGAGACTCCTCATTAAACAAACAAGACAACAATACAGTTGAAATACAGTGCATGCATCACAGTTCAAATGAAATCAACAGTAATTCCTTTCCTTTACTCGTGTGCTTACTCCAAAGTCACCTCCCTCAACCCCGTAGTGTCTCCGCTCGGAGAACAACTTTCATAAGTCTCACTACCAGCGGCCACGGAAAACAACTGACACCGGTCCGAGTTCCGTCAGCCTCCCTCTGCACAGTAGTCCACAAGAATGTGGCCACCTCTATCCTCACTCCCGTAGTGCCCCTATAAAACCCACTTATAAGTCTCACTACCACGTGATGCGGAAAACAAGCAATGCCCACTTGAATCCCCCAGGAAACAGAGTCCCCTGCCACAAGACTAAGCCCCCCTCACAAATAAAACAGAAAACTGGAATTCCACCAGCCCCAGCGCTCAGGGTTGTGGTTACCAAAGAAAACCGGACTCCCCCCAGCCGAAGCTGTGGGTTACCAAAACCGGACTCCCCCCAGCCGAAGCTGTGGGTTACCAAAACCGGACTCCCCCCAGCCAAAGCTGTGGGTTACCAAAACCGGACTCCCCTCAGCCGAAGCTGTGGGTTACCAAAACCGGACTCCCCTCAGCCGAAGCTGTGGGTTACCAAAACCGGACTCCCCTCAGCCGAAGCTGTGGGTTACCAAAACCGGACTCCCCTCAGCCGAAGCTGTGGGTTACCAAAACGCTAGCTAGGCTGTAAAACAGGCAACAGAAGACCCAGGCAAATCCCCTCAGGTCCACCCCCCTTTATCCCAAAAGGGGTAAAATACAAACAGATAGACTAACAAACTGAAGACCCAGGCAAATCCCCTCAGGTCCACCCCCCTTTATCCCAAAAAGGGGAAAACAAGCAAGACAGAGAACCCCAGGCAAATCCCCCGCAGGTCCACCCCCCTTTATCTCAAAATGGGGAAACAGGCAAACAATTCAAACACACCCAGGCAACAGATAGACTAAAATGCAGGTAAACAAGTGAGTAACGAGGCACCGGGCAAGATATTACCTGTCTTTGATGTCCTCCCGGGAAGCAGTCACAGACACGTGGACGGGTCAATCAAAGGGGCCGGAACATACCGGTGGCTCTGCAGAAGTCTCTACCGTGTACCTGGAGGTGATCAATCTCCTTTCCTTCCCCCTGGATTCCTCCGTCCACCCTTGTCTTCCTTAGGACGGCTCACCGGCCGGACATAGCCCGATGCCCCACGTTGGGCGCCAAGTTGTTATGGTACTTTTTAGCAGTAAACCAAAATGTTTAAATGTCTATCTGTTCCTGTCCAAATTAATAAAATTGAATTGCGTATATACGCTGAAGTAATTAAGTCTGACACACAAGGTTCAGGTTAAAATAACTTCGAGAAAATTTATTGGCAAGTGATTAAAAAGCGGGCGCGCAGGCCCTTTTAAGAGGCATTTTACGTCATCATTGATTATTAGAATATCAGCAAATAAACATCATTAATTGGATTAATTGTTAAGTGTCGGGATTAGTGTCCTCCTATCAATATTATTAATTGGCTCAAAAACTAAGTGGTTAGTCCCGTGCCCACCCACCAAGAGGTGGGATTGTTCTGGACACGGGTGGGGACAAGGGGGTCTTGAGCGTCATTTTACACAGTCGGTGATCTCAGGCCTCGTGGCCAGGTGCAAGGTCTCTTATGAATAGAACATTTCATTACTACTGTGTTCTCATGGCCTTCAAATTATACTATGTTGCAAGTTAAGGAAAAGTCAGCAATTCCTGTGTTAATCATGTCTTTGTTAGAACATACAGTCTTTGTCTTATTGTATTAGATGTGCTGGGAAATTCTGTCAAGTAAGGTAGTTTTAAAATGAACAAGTTAGGTTATGAGGACAAAATGGAGGAATGAAGAAGTCAGGTTAGGAGGACAAAATGGAGGATTCACAATATGAGGTTAAAATGGAGTTAGTGCAATAATTGAATATAAGTACAATAAGGATTTTTTAATAATCCCACATCAGTCCCCCCTATGAAATGTTAGATTCTAAGAGATAAAACTTTATTAAGTTAGTACCAGGAAGACGTGTTAACCCAAAGGCACAGAAACCCCGTGGCCGCTAGCTAGGTGTTAATGCAAAGTGCAAGACTGTCCCTAGATCTGACCCTGATAGGCTAACTCATCCGTCAGTATGGCTCTCGAACACTTCACACCCATGGGTGTCCCATGGCAGCTAACCCACCACTTCTCCACACGGGGCCTTTACCATTCACTGACAGATGCTATCCCTAAGCTAGTCCCTTCCTAGAATTCCTGCACTTTATCAACAAAAGGGATTGTTTGCAGCGGCAGACAGGGTGAGTTGATGTCTTGGAAATCTTGGTCATCAACTTCGAGATGGGTGAAAGTGGGTGCCGCTTGGTCAACAGTCTTCATGAGGGATTTTCTCAGACATGGGAGGATGCAACAAAAGAGAAGAGCAAAGATAAAAAGAAAAATTAGTATAGCCATACCAATATGCATTAAAGCCTTTTGCCATCCTGTCATCCAACCAAACCATCTTTCCCAGGGATCTTTTATCCCAGAATTCCTTTTTAACTCTTCAGACAGGTCATTTAATTTCTCTATGGCTAATGTGACTTTACCATTAGGGCCTGTGTTTTCTGGGATATAGGTACAACATGTCATGGTGTCGGGCAAAATTTTACAAACCCCTCCTTTTTCGGCTAAGATCATATCTAGGGCCATTCTATTCTGGAAAGCCATTTGGGATGTGGCCTGCAACTGTTCGGCCAACCCCTGGAGGGCGTCTCTGGTATAATTAACAAAACGCTGTTGATTATAATAAATGTAATTTATCCAATTTAAATTCTTGTTTGTGGTAACTATGGCAAAAAGTGATTCAAATCCTGCAGCAACTTCATCTCTTGCTTTAAACTCATTGGGCACCCCCCTAGGCACTCCAATGGCATCAATATACACATGAGGATCAAAACTTCCTTTCACTGGGGCGTCACGCTTAACCTTAGTGTGCCTGGACTCATGGGTGACGAGGTGTGTGTCAGAGATGATATGTATAGGCATAATGGCTTTAGCCAGAGTACACTCCCCCCACCACTCTTTGTCCATTCTGGATCTTAGCTGTAAATCCCCACACAACCAGTAAATATCCCCTAATGACCTGGTGTGAAACTGCAACAAGTTCATAGAGACATTTCTGTAGGTAGCCCAATACCCCTTAGAGAAGTTACCCAAGAATTTACCGATTCCATCATAATTAGCATAACAAGTGTAATTACCTTTATACACGGTAATACCATCTGGGGGTTTGACATCCTTGGTTAGGAGAGGATACTCCTTTGTCCATGCAATACATATGGACCTGTTAAAATTATAGTGATAGGCAAAAAGGCTTAAAACACATTCCTCTACATCTACTGGCAGGATTAGAGGTACAGTACCCAGGTGAGGCCGGGCACCGCCACACACATAGCATGCGGTCTTATTATGCTTATTAGCATTATATTTCATCCATTCTAACCATAAATTTACATCATTAAAACCTGTTTCAGCGGCCATGGTATCTTCAAAGGTGGGGTTAGCAATGGCCATCATGTCTTGAAAGGTCTGGATATGAGGTTTTAATGGGTTAGGGACCATATGGGTGGCCCCTTGCCACTCAGAAGAGTTACACATATCTTTGAGGTAGAAATGCCCTAATTTACGGTAGGAACCCTTTTTCCAATACATTCCCATCACATACTGGTCTGCATCTGTTGGGCTTGGATGCTCAATGTTAAGGATTAATTTCATTGGTGTACCCCCCCCCCCAGGCTTTCTCAAAGTCATTCTCTGGAGAAGGGATCTACCATGATCATCTACTTTAGATAAGGCACTTTTTGGTTTGTAACCCCAGGCAGGCCCGGCATTCCATCCCGCCGCCCCCCAATGGTTACAATTGTGCCCCCATTGCTTGTCAACTACACAAACATATGGGTCTTTTGAATGAGGGATATCTCTATAGATACTCTGGATTTGTGATGTGGGAAATGGGCATTCTACAATATCACAGTAGTCAAAAGTGTAAGTAGCCACATGGGTGCATGATGAATTGTACCAGAAGGTATACCCACTAATATCTTTGGTGATGGCTACTTGCTGGGCCTTTATGAGGCTAATCAAGGAAAAGGTGTACCAGAGGTACATGCTTGTGCGGTATCTGCTTCCTCGGGGGCAGGAGATTTCTTGCAGTGGGAAGCGTGGATCCAATTTGGCCTACCGGCCAGTTTGACGGAGGTTGCGGTAATCAGGAGAACTTGGAATGGACCGTCAAATCTTGGTTCCAGGGTATTTTTCCGCACAAACTTCTTGACCAGAACCCAATCTCCGGGAAGCAGGGTATGGGTACCTGTATCCAAATCGGGATCTGGAATTGAAGAGAAAACTTGGGCATGTATTTTGTTTAAGGCACTTGCAAGTTCAGTTACATAGTCTACTAAAACATCTGATTGGAGCTGTAACTGCTGCGGATAATAACAACCTAGTCTGGGTGCTGTCCCAAATAGAATCTCATATGGGGACAGTGAATGCTTCCCTCTAGGTGTGTGCCTAACGCTAAATAAAGCTATTGACAGGCTTTCTGGCCAGGGCATTTTTGTTTCTTGTGACATTTTTAACATTCTGGCTTTTAGAGTGCCATTCATGCGCTCTACTTTACCACTACTTTGTGGGTGGTAAGGGGTGTGGAAGGCTAGGGTCACCCCTAGAGCATATTCATGGGGCCCACTCTTGGGCATTTGGATGTGGTCAATTTGAATTCGTTGGAAGGGGTACATGGGCTTTGCCAGGTGTTTTGCAGGCACTTTGATTGGTCTTCCTGGATTGCATTTTGCACAAATGACACAGGCCTTACAGAAGCTGCTGATCAATGTTGTGATTCCGGGTGCTTCATAATACTTCTGTATGAGGGCGGCCATCAATTCCTTTGACAGGTGTGCAGGCCCATGTGCCCATTGGACAACTGCTGGATATAAATTTTTGGGAAGACAAAATTTGAAGTTGTTGTAATATACTCCGTCCTTTTGGACAGCTCCTTTCTTTTTCCATTTCTGTATTTCTTCAGGAGTGACTGCAGCTTGCTGTTCTCGCAAAATTCGCAAATCAGTAGGAAGAGTTTGCAGAGCAAAAATAGGGACTTCTTCTTCTTCTTGTCCGGACACTTCTTCATCCACTTCCTGCAGATCCCTGGCTGCTAGCTTAGCAGCCTGATCAGCCAAATGGTTGCCCTTTGCTTCATCTGTATCCAATTTCCCATGGGCCTTTACCTTCAAAACGGCCACTTCTTTAGGGAGTAGGAGGGCATCCATTAGCTCCTTGATTGCAGTACTATGCTTGACTGGTGTACCGGCGGTGGTAAGAAATCCTCTTGTCTTCCAAATTAGGCCGAAGTCATGTGCCACGCCCAGAGCATATCTTGAATCTGTATAGATGTTGGCACATTTTCCTTCGGAAATTTTGCATGCTGCAGTCAGAGCCTGTAATTCAGCTTCTTGCGCAGACATTGCTGGCGGTAAGGGTGATGATTTGATGACTTAATCTGTTGTGGTTACGGCATATCCTGTATGATATCTTCCTTCTTCATCAGCATATCTTGAACTGTCCACAAACAGGGTAAAATCTGGATCTGGTAACGGATTCTCATGCACAGTTGGTAGGTGCACTGTCTCCATTTTCATCTGTTCAAAACAGTCATGAGGTGTTTCAGGGTCATAATCATTCACTATGACCAGATCTTGAAATTATTTTTCTAGGAAGTGGCGTGGCCATGCTTCCAGAAGGTCAGTTGTTGGGTATTTGACAATACCATTTTCCTGTAGTTGTTCTTCATCCATGGTGGCCCATAGCTTCGCCATGGGCCCAAGATCATTCCATGACCTTGTCTTCAATTTGGTAACAGGAATATGTGGGATAGCAGTATCCCAATGGCGGTAGAGGTAGTTGAGTTGTTGAGGTAGTTGGACCAAGACCATGCTATTGCCTTCAGAGTCACAATAGAAATCTTGAGCAGTGAGCTTTACATCAGTCCAGTGGTAAAGCTCATCTTCATAGCAAGGTTCAGGAGTAATGTTCGGCTTGTACCACATGGTACAGAAGGCGTAATCCGGGCCTTCACAAAGAGGTGTCTCATCTTCATAAAATGTCAAATGTGGATGCATGACTTTCTTGATACATCCACAGAGCAGGTAAATGTAGGTTTCATCCATGATAAACCCATAATAGATACCCCCCTCAGGGAGTGGAAGAAGAGTGGACGGGTTAAGAACTTGACATCTTTGGATGGAAATGTTGTCAGGCAGAAGAAGATGGCACTGTAGGCGTAGGTGTCTGGCTGGAGACACGTGCTTGAGCTGGACTTGGTTGATGATGACAGAAATGTCATGAGGGGCCAAAACAACCAGAGGGTGGCCAAGGACCAGGTCTGAGGTTCTTTCTATGAGCTCTCTTGCAGCAAAAACAGCCCTGAGACAGGAGGGAGTCCCTCTGGCCACAATGTCCAGTTGACATGAGAAATATCCAATAGGCCTCTGGCGGCCTCTTAAGTCATTAGTTTGGGTGAGAACTCCTGTTGCATGGCCTTGTCTTTCGGAGACAAATAATTTGAAAGGTTTGGAGTAGTCAGGTAGGCCCAAGGCAGGAGCAGAAGCAATGGCACGTTTTAGAGCATTGAAATTGTCCAGAGCTTCATTGGTCAAACAGAATGGGTCAGACTTAAGAGCATCATAGAGAGGTTGCATAAGCAGAGAGGCTTCTGGGATCCATGCCCTGCAGTAGGAAATGAGGCCTAGGAAGGCATGAAGAGACTTTGAAGTCCTTGGAGGTGGAATGTCCAGTACAGCTCTTACCCGGTCCCGAGTAAGATGTCTGGTACCTTGAGATAGGCAATGTCCAAGGAAAATTACTGAAGGTTGGCAGAATTGGAGCTTGATGAGCGAGGCTTTACATCCTTGTTCTGCCAAATAGCAAAGGAGACTAATTGAGCAATTTTCAGTAGTGGGTATATCATCTCCACAGAGCAACAAATCATCCACATACTGGAGCAGAACAACTTCTGGGTGCTCGGCTTGCCATGGGTCAAGGATGGTGGCCATGGCCTTTGCAAATTGACTTGGAGAATTTTGTGCCCCTTGGGGCATGACAGTCCAGGTGTACTGTTGCATCTCATGGGTGAAAGCAAACAGGTATTGGCAGGATGGGTCCAGTGGGACACTGAAAAAGGCATTGGCCAGGTCAATGACTGTGAAAAATTTTGCAGATGGTGGGACTCCAGAGAGCAGAGTATGGGGATTTGGTACAAGAGGGGTGTCCAGGACGGTAGCTTCATTGACAGCACGGAGATCCTGAACCATCCTGTACTTCTCTGGCTCACCTTTTGGAGTTTTCTTTTTCACAGGGAATAATGGGGTGTTGCATTCAGATTTACATTTTACCAGGGCACCCTTCTCCAAGAGTGCCTTGATGTGGATAGAAATGGCAGCAGCCTGTGCTGGTTTTAATGGATATTGTGGCTTTCTTGGTAACTTAGCTCCTGGAATAAGCTTTACCACCACAGGGGGAACATTTAGGTGACCTATGTCCTCTGGGCCTGAGGACCATAACTTGGCGGGCACCTGTGTTTTTAATACCTCTGGGAAATTGGACCTTAATTCTGCTGCTTTCCCACGGGGTTTTTCCAAATGCAGCATCAGAGGCAAGGAGCACAAGGCTGAGGTGTCTGATTCAGATAGAGGTGTGGTCATTTCTATTTGCCCATCTGGGGTGAAGGTGATGGATGCTTGCAGGCGTGAGAGAACATCAGCACCTAACAGGTTAATTGGGCAAGTGGAGGATACCACAAAACGAGCAAGCAGGATAGAGCCAACTCGTAGTGGAGTTGTTAAAGGGCTGTGTCTTGGCTGGCCATCCACTCCAACACAAGAGACATCAATATTGGACAGGAAAGATGGGTCTGGCAGGTCTTGTTCTCTCAGAACACTACGGGCTGCACCTGTGTCAACAAGAAATGTGGTTGGTTGGCCCTCTATGGGTAAAGTCA
This sequence comes from Pelobates fuscus, assembly GCF_036172605.1. Lineage (NCBI taxonomy): Eukaryota > Metazoa > Chordata > Amphibia > Anura > Pelobatidae > Pelobates > Pelobates fuscus. The sequence continues at coordinate 334,944,715 of NC_086318.1, read as the reverse complement.
CTGTAGCAAGTGGCCCCCCCTTATCCCCTGTAGACACTGCCATAACAGGGGTTAATGACACAGGCTTGCCAATTTCCTAGTCATCTGGTTCCTCAATTATTGGAACCTCCTTCTCGGCCTTAGGGGCCGGGGCAGGCCTGGATGGCTTTCTTGGCTCTCTCCTGGGTTCCGGGCAATCACTTTTAAAATGCCCTTTGGCCTTGCAATTAAAACAAACACCATCCTCTGGTCTGGTACCCTTGGGAATAGGGGTAGTGCGTGCCACCATAAGAGGAGCAGAGCTTGGCCTTCTGGAGGTCTGGGCAGACTCTAGGCCCCTAGCAACTAGGAGTAAAGTATCCAGGGGAACAACCTTATATTCAGGGCGGGCAGCGATAATTCCCTTGCGTATTGGGTCTTTAACACCTTGGACAAAAGCACCGGACAGCATTTGTGAATTAATCTTGTCAGTAAGATCAAACCCCAAATCTGTGAACATTTGATACAGTCTTGCATGAAACCTTTCCACTGATTCTCCTTTATCTTGTATAACATCAGTAAGGCCAGCAGCCTGATCTGCAAGTTTGTCCTTAGCCCAATCTCTTAATTGGTTGCAAAAAGTTACTCCGGAGGGGTAATCAATGTCACTGCCGAGCAGATCTGTACTGAGGTGTCGGGCCATGCTTGGCCAATATGCATCCCCTGCTTTAATAGCACAAATGCTCAGTAGATCACGCCATGCGGCAGAATAAGTCTTTTGGATTTGAACTATCCTTCGGTAAAAGGGCATAGGCTGCTTTTCTGGGTCAGGGAGTGATTTCATTAAAGCACTAGCTTGAGTGGGGTTAAAAGCAACATACTTAGGAGGGGCCCGTTCTCCCCGACCCTTGTGGCCGAAGGGATCATCGATAGAACGATGAGCTGAGGCTCCCGCAGCAACCTCCGATGAGACATGGGAGACCCTGTCCTCCTCTTCGTCATCGAATTCTATGATATTGGCTCTCTTACGTGGTGCAGGGCCCGCGTGAGGTGAAAGGATCGGGGGATGGGAAGGAGCCCCAGATGCAGGGGTAGCTAGCGAGTCATAACCTGGGGACAGGTAATCACCGGGGATTACCGGCATCAGGGCTGAACTGGGGGCCGCCATACTGGAGGCGGGAAAAGGAGTTGCATTAGGATTAAGGGAAGAAGTGGCGGCCATGTTTGATATGGGCACTTCCGGGGCAGACTGAGCCGGACTGGGCATGACCGGAACCTGGGGAGTGGCTTGGGGAAAGGGAGGGTAACCGGGGTAGGGCAGGGCCATGGGATATGGGAAGGGGTAGGGCCAGGCAGGGGAGGGCAGAAGAGTAGGGTGGGTAGGTACATTTAAGGAGGTAGGGTATTGGACTGGGGTGGAGCTGGTTATGGGAGGAGACAGGACGGGATTGGTGGGGATGGGTGCAGAAGGAGGAGTCGGAGCAAGGGAGGGAGGGGTAGTTAGTTGGGCGGATGCTGATGGGAGGGGATTAGCTACGGAGAGGGATTGCAGGGAGGAAATGGCAGATGAAATGTTAGGATTAGGCATGGAAGGTAGCGTGGGGATGGATGAGGATGATGGGACTGTTAGAGACGGGGAAGGGGTAAAGAAGGATCCATCAGAATTCAGGACCGGGCAGACAGGGGAGGTGATGGGATGGGATTCGGGAGGATTGGGAGTGGGGAACATAGTCAGCTGGCTATGTCCTACTGCTGACTGAACCTTGGGGATAGACATCCCCTGGGCGCCATTTTGGGGCGCTGGCTGAGGGTAAACCCCAGCAACACAATTCTTATGATACACAAACAATTTCACACCTTTGTGATTTATTTCTTCCTCAACCCAACCTTCTAGCTGAATAGCCTTCGCTACTCTGTACCATGCTTCAGCAGTCTTTAATAAATCATTATCTGTAAGCTTGCCTTTCATTTCTGCCAGTAACTTGCGCCAGCTTTCTGGTTGCAATCTTCCACATGTCGGTACAGCAATTTTACATACTTTTGCAATTTTTTCAACACCTTTAACCATCTCCTCACCCTCTCTGTTCTCTACTAAATCACATGCTAACCAGCCCTTGCTGGGCTTATCTAAATCCTGTCCCATAGTCCCTTTACCCCTATACCAGCGTCCTAGATATAGAGAGAGAGAAGGAAAATTGAACAGGAACGTCTACAATGCTCGACTGCCACCCGAGAACCGTGGGACTTTCTCAGGTGCGTCTTCCCAAAACGTAGACCAGTCACTGAATCCGCCTACCCGGGGTGGTAGACACGGATTGGAGCGAGGTGAGAAGTGTGTGACCAATCACTTCTCTTTTAAGACGAATGGGAGTGGATAGTATAACAATATAGGAAGTGTAGAAAAGATGAAAGGCAAGGAAAAAAAATCCTTAGAGACAGACACAGGAGTTCATGAGACTCCTCATTAAACAAACAAGACAACAATACAGTTGAAATACAGTGCATGCATCACAGTTCAAATGAAATCAACAGTAATTCCTTTCCTTTACTCGTGTGCTTACTCCAAAGTCACCTCCCTCAACCCCGTAGTGTCTCCGCTCGGAGAACAACTTTCATAAGTCTCACTACCAGCGGCCACGGAAAACAACTGACACCGGTCCGAGTTCCGTCAGCCTCCCTCTGCACAGTAGTCCACAAGAATGTGGCCACCTCTATCCTCACTCCCGTAGTGCCCCTATAAAACCCACTTATAAGTCTCACTACCACGTGATGCGGAAAACAAGCAATGCCCACTTGAATCCCCCCAGGAAACAGAGTCCCCTGCCACAAGACTAAGCCCCCCTCACAAATAAAACAGAAAACTGGAATTCCACCAGCCCCAGCGCTCAGGGTTGTGGTTACCAAAGAAAACCGGACTCCCCCCAGCCGAAGCTGTGGGTTACCAAAACCGGACTCCCCCCAGCCGAAGCTGTGGGTTACCAAAACCGGACTCCCCCCAGCCAAAGCTGTGGGTTACCAAAACCGGACTCCCCTCAGCCGAAGCTGTGGGTTACCAAAACCGGACTCCCCTCAGCCGAAGCTGTGGGTTACCAAAACCGGACTCCCCTCAGCCGAAGCTGTGGGTTACCAAAACCGGACTCCCCTCAGCCGAAGCTGTGGGTTACCAAAACGCTAGCTAGGCTGTAAAACAGGCAACAGAAGACCCAGGCAAATCCCCTCAGGTCCACCCCCCTTTATCCCAAAAGGGGTAAAATACAAACAGATAGACTAACAAACTGAAGACCCAGGCAAATCCCCTCAGGTCCACCCCCCTTTATCCCAAAAAGGGGAAAACAAGCAAGACAGAGAACCCCAGGCAAATCCCCCGCAGGTCCACCCCCCTTTATCTCAAAATGGGGAAACAGGCAAACAATTCAAACACACCCAGGCAACAGATAGACTAAAATGCAGGTAAACAAGTGAGTAACGAGGCACCGGGCAAGATATTACCTGTCTTTGATGTCCTCCCGGGAAGCAGTCACAGACACGTGGACGGGTCAATCAAAGGGGCCGGAACATACCGGTGGCTCTGCAGAAGTCTCTACCGTGTACCTGGAGGTGATCAATCTCCTTTCCTTCCCCCTGGATTCCTCCGTCCACCCTTGTCTTCCTTAGGACGGCTCACCGGCCGGACATAGCCCGATGCCCCACGTTGGGCGCCAAGTTGTTATGGTACTTTTTAGCAGTAAACCAAAATGTTTAAATGTCTATCTGTTCCTGTCCAAATTAATAAAATTGAATTGCGTATATACGCTGAAGTAATTAAGTCTGACACACAAGGTTCAGGTTAAAATAACTTCGAGAAAATTTATTGGCAAGTGATTAAAAAGCGGGCGCGCAGGCCCTTTTAAGAGGCATTTTACGTCATCATTGATTATTAGAATATCAGCAAATAAACATCATTAATTGGATTAATTGTTAAGTGTCGGGATTAGTGTCCTCCTATCAATATTATTAATTGGCTCAAAAACTAAGTGGTTAGTCCCGTGCCCACCCACCAAGAGGTGGGATTGTTCTGGACACGGGTGGGGACAAGGGGGTCTTGAGCGTCATTTTACACAGTCGGTGATCTCAGGCCTCGTGGCCAGGTGCAAGGTCTCTTATGAATAGAACATTTCATTACTACTGTGTTCTCATGGCCTTCAAATTATACTATGTTGCAAGTTAAGGAAAAGTCAGCAATTCCTGTGTTAATCATGTCTTTGTTAGAACATACAGTCTTTGTCTTATTGTATTAGATGTGCTGGGAAATTCTGTCAAGTAAGGTAGTTTTAAAATGAACAAGTTAGGTTATGAGGACAAAATGGAGGAATGAAGAAGTCAGGTTAGGAGGACAAAATGGAGGATTCACAATATGAGGTTAAAATGGAGTTAGTGCAATAATTGAATATAAGTACAATAAGGATTTTTTAATAATCCCACATCAGTTATATACAAACAAGTTTATTTATTAAAGTGAGAATAGTCAGAATTCAAAGTGAATTCAAACAGGGTTAAATACTAAAGTGAGAATTCAAAGTGAATTCAAAATGAATTATAGATTGTAGGGCAATGTAGTTAACTATACCTATTACTTACTGGTAGCAATAAGCCCTTCAACAATATGGGTAAGAGAATATAATATCCAACCACTGTGCTCTATGTGAGTACAATGTTTGGCTTACTATAGTATACCTGCATTCAATCTAGTTTCAAGTGGGCCATACATTATTGTCATATATTATTCCTTGAAAATACCACCTTGTGGAAGTAACAATAAAGCTATTTATTTTGATTTATGTCTGTTATTTTATTCAGCTTATTTTTACATATTTACAGAACTATTTTTATCTATCAAGCTTGAGTCGGCATATCTACACTTATTTCAACACTATATTAAAACTGCAAATTTACCAAATGGCTGATGAATTAATTAAGTATTAGTTTGTGAACCATTTAATGAGAGCAATTATTTTCAGTTTAATTTCTTATCATTGGTTTCCTTCAGTATGACCTTGAAAAAATAGTGGTCTTATTATTTTTATATTAACACTAATCCATAGAGTCATAACATTTATATGGGAATATGTTTTTAAATTCTGCTTACGGCATAGACCTTTTTTTCACAGCACTTGAAGAGATGGTACACACAGTAAAGTTTATAAAAAATTCTCATGAGCAGAAAAATACGTAGGAATGGTTGAACTAGAGTAGTTTTAGGGGCTAGTTCAATATTTTTACAGGAATGTTGAAGACTTATGTACATGTTTGTGAAGAAATATAATCTACAGATAGATAGATAGCTCAAATAATGGAGGAGAGATAAATATTGACACCAGGGATCCAATGACTGAGAGAGTCTCTGTTGAAGTACCTGTATAAGTTTTCTGATACAAACAAATTGAAAAAGCACAAACAAAAATACAAAACAATAATTCAATGTATGCTGCTTTCTAAAAGTGTCATAGTGATGTTGCACTTTGCAGATTAGATTTTCTTTTCAAATAATTTTTATTAAAGTTTTAGAAATGTTTCAACAAATTAATAGACAAACATTCTATTCGGGGTAGGAAAGGTAAAGGGAACTTGGAAGTGGGAAAGGGTATCCATCCATTTTAATAGCAAACAAAATAATGTATATGAACAGTAATTGTACAAGAATAAAGTTTAACAATAAATTAATTTTATAAACCATATACATTTTTAATTTCTTCTTCCTGTTTATCCCAATCACATTTTAGTTTTGTAAATGAATACATAATTTTCCTATATGACAGTTCGTGTGCTTAATTATCTAAGATTAAACTCAAAACTTCTTTAACCCCTTAAGGACACATGACATGTGTGACATGTCATGTTTCCATTTTATTCCAGAAGTTTGGTCCTTAAGGGGTTAAGTGATGGAGTGATGGTACATTTTTGGATGTACCATGCATTTTGGAAGGTATCTCCGTGAGTTTAAATGGGATAATTTTCTACTCTTCCATTTCCATCCATCTTGGCTTATTACCTTGACTATTTAAACTCACAACCACTGCAGCATAAGTAGCAAAATAATATTTGCGGATATCCGGTACACCAATACCGCCATCAGATTGTGATGCTGCAGGGAGGTATTTCCATCTCTCTTTGTAGGTCCGGCGAAGCTTTCCCCAGGTTATGGGTATGCATATTTACTAGGTTTTTGCATAAATTTATGCCTAGGTATTCCAAATATTAGTTTCTTCAATCAAATAAATACAATCTCTTAGGGGTGGTGACTTCTAAATGGTGTATTTGAAATGGAAGGAACTGAGTCTTGGACTCATTTAATTTACAATAGGATACTTTTCCGAACTGATTTAAGATATCTTTGAGATGTTTTAAAGATTCTTTCAGGTTTTTAATTGCCAAAATAATATCATCAGTGAACAAGCCAATTTTGTGAGTGGATTCTTTGATATTTATACCTTCAATATCCGGAGTTGTTCTGATCAATTCAGCCAGGGGTTCTATAGCTAAAACAAATAAAATCGGAGATAAAGGGCACACTTGCCTCTTTCCATTACTTAAAGAGAAAATTGGGGATTTAAAGTCAGAAGCTGTGGCATGGGCTGTGGGGGCACAGTATAGTGCCTTTAAAGGATGATGTGATGTTGAATCTGCTTAATGTTTTCCACAAATAACCCCAGTGTATCCTGTCAAACACCTTCTCTGCATCCAAAGATAGAAGGCGTTCTGGTCAAGTTAAAATGCTGGATCAAATTAATAAATCTCCTTCTGGTGCCTGTCTGCCTTTTACAAAATCCACCTGATCATTATTGACTATCAAAGAAATTAATTTAGCAAATCCATTTGCAAGAACTTTGCAGTCATTTTTTGAGTCATTGTTTATCAGAGAGATGGGCCTTAAATTAGGACACCTATCAGGAGTTGTTCCTGGCTTTGGCAAGGTGACTATCTGTGCGCACTAGGACTCCTCCGGCATCTTCCCCCCGGTCTTATAACAATTTTACCATGTGGAGAATTAAGATTTCTGGAAAGGTTTTATAATATAAAATGGTGAATCCATCAGGACCAGGGGACTATCCAGATGGCATAATTTTGATTGCCTCAGCTATCTCTTCAGCTGATATGTCACACTCTAAGTATTCCAAATTGTCTGAGGACAACCGAGGTAATGTCACTCTATCTAAGAATTTATCGATTGTTACCTCAGAGGGTTGGGAAAGTTGTGAATTCAATTCTAGATTATAAAGTTTGCTGTAATATTCCACAGATAGATCACTAATTTTGGTTGGGTGAAATATCTTTTGCCCCTGATCGTTTAATAAATATGCTATTTTTGGCTGGGCATTCACATGCCGGAATTTAAACGCCAGAAGAGTTGAGGCCCTGTTGCCTTTTGAATAAAATGTTTTCTTTAGATGTCTTACCATGAGAGATCTATGATCTAAATTCATTTTGTGGATTTTTGCCTTAATTTCTGCTATCATTCCTGATAGGGAAGCCGATGGACCAAATTTGTTTGCCTGATTCAAATTATACAGTTCTTTTTCCATTGTTCTCAGATTGTTATTATTGATTCTCTTCAGGTGGGATGCTCTAGAAATAAAATGACCTTGTAGCACAGCCTTACGTGCATTCCAAGCCACCTCGCCAGGAACCTCAGAAGAAGCATTGTGTGAAAAATAACAACTCAAAGCCCTCTCTGCCAATGACCTATTTTTTTAAACATCATTGAACAAATAATCTCCTAGTTTCCAAGTTCTATTTGGGACTGAAGATATGCTTTCGTCTATATGCCTTATGACTGGAGTATGGTCGGACCAATTAATATCTAAGATATCAGATTTCAAGATGCGTGGGATTAAAGCACTCTGAACCATAAACCTGTCCAGCCTAGAATACATGTTTTTTTAAATAGAATAATAAGTAAAATCTCTTTCACCCTCATTCATAAGTCTCCAAGGATCATACAAACCACATTCAATCATGTATTTGGAACATTTGCCTGCCAGTCTGTCACCGTCTCTCCTATGGGATTGATCAGGGTCTTCCCTAGCATTATCCAGTTCTCCACCCATGACAAAATTTGTATCACCACACATTACCAAAATGCCTCATAAAAATTCCAAGTTACCAGATGCATTATTTTCCTAAAAAAACTTAACTTACCGGTGTTTGGAAAAAACATATTCACAATTATGTACTCAATTATTATTATTATTATTATTATTATTATTATTATTATGTTGTTATTTATATAGTGCCAACAAGCTATTAACAGTTTAATTGATACGCTTTTATGAAGAAGTGGGTTTTTAATGATTTTTTTGAAGGAGCAGAGACGGGGTGAGCATCTAACGGAGGAATGAAGTGAGTTCCACAGAAACGGTGCAGCTCTTGAGAAGTCTTGAAGGCGAGCATCAGAGGTGAGAGTATGGACAGAAGATAGACGTGAGTCTTCAGTAGAGCGTAAGGGCCTAGACGGGAGTGTATTAAGGAGGATAGATAGGTGGGAGCAGAATTATGTAGAGATTTGAAAGCAAGAACCAGAATTTTAAATTGAGTCTTATATCTTACAGGAAGCCAATGTAGGGACTGACAGAAGGGTGAGGCGTAGGAGGTGCAGGCGGACAGGAAGATGAGCCTCGACCACGCATTCATTATGGACTGTAATGGCGCAAGGAGCACGTAAGACCACTGAGAAGCGGATTACAGTAGTTAAGGCGAGAAAGGATAGTGGAATGGACCAGCACCTTAGTCGCGTTAAGTAGGGTTGGATGCGCGCAATGTTTTTGAGATGGAAACGACAGGAGTTGGTGATAGACTGAACATGAGGTGTGAAGGAGAGGTTGGAGTCAAAGAGAACACCTAGGCAGTGAGCCTGTGTGGTGGAGCTGATGGTAGCACTGTTGACTTGGAGGAAGACAGATACAGGAGTAGCAACACTTGAGGGAGGAAAGACCAGAATTTCAGTTTTGGTCAAGTTAAGTCTAAGGAAGCTGGCAGTTATCCAGTTAGAAATAGCATAGATGCAGTCAGAGACACTAGTCAAGAGGGATGGGGAGAGATCAGGAGAGGACAGGTAGATTTGCTTGTCATCTGCATAGAAATGATCAAAGAAAAAAAGTTACCTGCGCTCTTTCCACATCCCTATGTATTTTTAAACAAATGGAGGTTTTTAGTTACCTCCAATGGCCATGAGAGGGTATGCCACCTGCCAAGTCAAGGCAGACCTCTTAGGTGGGTCCTAACTCTAACCATTCGCCTTGCTTCCTTGAGCTTCTGGCAAAAATATCTCTAATGAGACAGAAAGGGGTATTTTTTATATACATCCCTACATGCTTATTAACCCTTAATAGGTAACACATGGGATGGGCAGCAGCATTGCAACCTAGCTGTGTGATACAAAAGTGAATACAAATACAAAGAAACTAGTCCTGCGCTCAAACTCCCATTACTCCTGTGCGGCAGCAATGACTATAATACACATCAGCCAAAATCCATATAGTAAAAACCAAAGAAAAAAAAGTTACCTGCTCTCTTTCCACATCCCTATGTATTTTTAAACAAATGGAAGTTTTTAGTTACCTCCAATGGCCATGAGAGGGTATGCCCCACCAGTTTTGTGAAGCCAAGGACCCCGACGGGGAGCGGGGCCTCACATCCCCTCTCCCCTGTTCTGCAGCCCTTATATTTGAGCAACCGGGCTGCTTTAACATTTAGCCGCAAGCGGCTATCATTGCACGCTATGCCGCTCGCGGGAGACTGTCCCCGGTGCACCGAGTGTCCCGAGAGCTTAGAGCGCACTGAGTTGCCCTCCGAGCTCGCGGCTAATGCAAGCGAGCCGTGGCTGCTCTCGCATACGTGGTAAAACCGGGCAGGAGGTAGGGAGGGATTTTCCCGCTCCTACCAATGGGAATTTTACCAGCGAAATTAGCCGTAAGCCCATTTTGAAGGAGGGTGAATGAGCCTGCAAACCCTTACTCACCCCTGGTTGTCACGGGCCCGGCGGCCCTGGGGGCCCAGACTGCTCTGGCAGTCCTGGGCCCCACTTTCTTTCTTTCTTTCTCTGCACACATAGATAGCGAATATCTATGTGTGCAGCCCCGGGCCCCCGGCTCCCTGTTACCGCAGAGGGGGCCCAGGCAGCACACAGCTTCTTCTCTTCTCTCTTCTAATAACTCTCGCGAGACCCGGTTGCCATGGCAACACTCCGCGGGTCTCGCGAGAGTTATTGGAAGAGAGGAGAGAAGAGAAGTTGTGTGCTGCCTTGGCTCCCTCTGCAGTAACAGGGAGCCTGGGGCACCCCCACCGGACCACCAGGGATGGAATCTCCCCCCTCCTTGGACACAGGTAAGCAGGGAGGGGGGGAAAACATTTAATTAAAAAAAATAATAATAATTATGTGAAAATGCCCCTTCCTCCCCCTCCCCCTCCCCCCCAGATTGCACATTTACACACACACACACACTACATACACTGACACAACACACACACTACATACACTGACACAAGACACACACTACATACACTGACACAACACACACACTACATACACTGACACAACACACATCAACTACATACACTAACACAACACACACACACTACATACACTGACACAACACACACACACACACTACATACACTAACACAACACACACTACATACACTAACACAACACACACTGACACAACACACACACGGTATACACTAACACAACACACACTCTGCATACACTGACACACGACACACTGTATACACTAACACAACACACACTCTGCATACACTGACACAACACACACACTCTGCATACACTGACACAACACACACTGCACACACTCTGCATACATTAACACAACACACACTCTGCATACACTAACACAACACACACTGCATACACTAACACACACACTGCATACACTAATACACTAATACAATAAACACGCTGCATTCACTAATACAACATGCACTCTGCATACACTACACACTAACACACTCTCTGCATCCACTATACTGACACACACTCTGCATTCGCTACACATTAACACACTCTGCATTCACTACACTAACACACACTCTGCATCCGCTACACATTAACACACACTCTGCATTCACTACAAATTTACACACACACACACTACATTCATTACACTGACCCACTCTGCATTCACTACACCCTAACACACACTCTGCATTCCCTATACTGACACACACTCTGCATTAACTGTACAAACAGCATCCACTACACAAACATCCTGCATTCACAGTACACACACTACATCCACCACAAATTGAAACACTCTGCATTCACTATACACAGACACTGTGTCTAATACACACACTATATCCACTACAGACACTGCATCCACTAAACACATTTCATATAGTACATACAAACACTACACCCACTACACAAACACACACTACATCACTGTACACACACTACATCCACTACTCAAACACACTCTGCGTTCACTATACACACTGCATCCGCTACACAAACACACACTCTGCATTCATTGCACAAACAGTATCTAATACACACAAACACTACATCCATTACACACATTCTAATTCACTTCCATTATACACACCACATTCAGTCCTGCATCATTGTCAGCGGACTAGGTAGGGCGTGGGCGGGCCCGGGAGGGAGGGGGGGGGGGGGGCAGACCTTGTGCTTTGTCAGGGGCCCCAAAATTTCTGATGGCAGCCCTGCCTGCAGCATCTCCTTCCGATTTCTTCGTTCCAGGCACACACTATTCGTTTTTCTTTTGCTTCTGCATGGTGTGATAAGTTTCTTGTACCTGCATCAATATTCAGTTCATATCATATAAAATTGAAAATAACAGTTTTGGAACAAAATTGTCCCCTTGGCCTCTCTAAAAGGTGGCCATATAAGATGGTGGCCAAGACACACCCCCAGATTAGATTTTCTTATGTAACAACATTTCAATCATAATTTAGAGTACATGCTTAAGTGAAAATATACTTTTTCATGCTAAATGAGAGCAATTCTTCGGTAAACTAACCTAATTCAAACTTTTTTCTCTAATAACATTATTATTACTTGATATGTATATATTATGTATATTGTTATGTATGTATATATATAAAGAAAATAAATATAAATGTATATAAAAAATATAAATAATTATTTTACACAGTAAGAGTAGTTATCAAGTCTAACTTTATGATATCTTATAATTATTAAAACTATTTTTTTAAATTTAATTATTTATTTAGTTATAGAAGTATAGGAGTAGCAGATTTCTAGTGCAAATAGTTGAATGATGGAGGCAGACAAACCAAACTGGAGTCTCTCTGTTCTCATCTGAAATGGTGTATGTGATGGAGGAAAGGAATAGCACCTTAGAATATTCTCAAATGATGAAAAATATGTAAAAGAAAGGCACCAAAAATAGTGCAGTATCTTTGTGAGTAGGTCATAGAAATAAAGACATGCATTTACAGTATCTAGATCTAGACGTAGCTCTACTTTATGCACCTGGGCTGTAAAATCCCAGACTAAGGATATCTTTTTTCGTCTTGGGTCCAGGCAGTATGAAAGATAAATAGAACAAGAAATCCCAATCTAGTATTCTAGTTAGGGTATAGGGATAGAGTCAAATACATAAAATACACTCACAGATTTTGGGCCTCCAACGGACTCCTAGAAAGCAGCACAAAATGATATAATCCCTACTTAACCCCTTAATGACACAACTTCTGGAATAAAAGGGAATCATGACGGAATATATCCGTCGTCTGTCCTTAAGGGGTTAAGGAACTTGTTTGTTGGTAGGAAATCTCGTAGTGAATGAAAAAGGAATGAAAAAATGTAGTTCTCACTGTTATTAATAAAACATACAACCAAGTATTGGAAAGGTACTCAATGCCATGGAGCAAAATACTGTTTTAGCTCAGTTCACAGGGCTCAGGTGGCATGTTCCCCACCAAAGGAATCGTTAGTCCAGCTGCAAGAAAAGAAACAAGGTAGGTCCATAGATACAGTAAAATACACTACTTGATTTACTCTTTAAAATAAACATATAAAAACAAGGCTTTCACAAATGTTACACAGAGCTAAACATACACAGTTTATATAGGAAGCAAACATTCAAATGTAACAGTTATATGACATCATAGTCAAGTGACTAAAAAAGAATGACTTTTCTATAATTTAAAACGACATATTTGCATCAAAATATATAAGCTAGGGTGATAGTAGACCATATAACACACTGCTTTTTATAAAATGAAGTTTATAAAAGGTGTGTAAAACTTTAAATGAAAGAAAAACAAGATGGTGGCGTCGTGCCCATACTCGCGTATGTGTATAACTAGTTTTCTTCATATCATCCATAATTAATATAATCTCTATATGTACGTGTGCCTGAATATGTATATGTAGACAGGCAGGTAAGTAGATAGATAGATAGAGAGACAGACAGACAGACAGTCAATGTAGAATTGTACATAATTGTTCTTTGTAGTTTCCTCAAGGAAGGTGCTACTTTAGCAATTGAAATAATCTTGATTGTAAAGTAGTTTAAATATCAAGAAGCTTTATAATGCTAAAAGTAGCATGTTGCTTTTCTTTTCAAGCAGCAGGAATGTGGATACGTTTGATAAATGCAGACAAGTGTAACAAATAAAATATGGTAACTATTACTGATCTGTATCCATTACACATTAGCAACCATCCAAATGTTCTCATTGACTGCAGAGAAAAAAGACAAATCTCATAGTTTAGAATTCATTAGCTTTTCAATTTTCAGTTTGTGATTTTGTAATTAAATTTGTTTCTTTGGCTGATTAGACAGTCAATGGAACATTTGAATTGGTTGGTTCTCACACAGAAGTGGAACAGCAGTTTAGTATATCATGTTACAGCTTAAATTCAACGAAGAGACATATTTAGTCTACCTAAATATACATTGTCTAATAATGTCCAAACACAGTTATTAAAAATTACATAATGGCATTTTCTGCATTCAACTTCATAGTTAGAAGACATGAATTGCAAAAGTAGCACTAAATAATTATATATTCTCTACTGTCTGAACCTTTCCCATCATATCGCAGCATAATTTAGCTCTTAAAGTAACACAGTATTTTCCCCAATTATTGGTTTTATTCTGCAGAGAAACACATTTATCTGCCAAGGTTCCAATCTGCTTCTCTGCATAACTGCAGAGGCTACAAATGTTGTCTCCTTATTCCCACACTGACAAGAGCTAAATTCCATCAGACTGGGATGGAAGAAAAATTCAGCTTGCCAAATCAGTATTCTAAAAGGAGAAAATTTTTTGGAAGGCTGAAATTTCACACAATGGGCCAATCAGTGTACTACAAAATACATACCTAATATACTATTGTGTATATATTTTGAAGTACACTGACAGGAACATTTTCATGCTATTTGGTTCACAGATCAAGGGAGAAAAAATAATCAGTAGAGGAAAAAATAGAGAGGCAGCTAAAAAAAACAAAAAACAAAACCAAATGATATTTATATATTTATTAACTGCTTAACACTGCTAATCATGTGTACATGACTGCCAGGGTATGCAACCATACCCTGTGTATACACAATTTTAACCATTGTAAATTAAATGTGTTTGTTACATATGAATTCAATTTACATTTTTTTGTCAGGACAATAGAGCCAATGCTCCTCCACACTGTGGAGAAAAGAGACAGCTGATTAGACCTAACTGGAAACTGGAAACCAAATGACAAATTTAGGCCAAAATAGCTGATTTAGAAGAATTCTCCAACCCAGCTACAGTCACAGTTCAGCTGTTCTGCTTAAAATTTGCAATTTAGTTTTAAATGCACTGAAATTCAGAGTTTAGTGAAAAACCATCTGAAATTATGTAGTTACATTCATGAGGGGGCGGCAAAATGGATCTTTGCCTAGGGCTGCAGGAATCCTTGCACTGGCCCTGTATATGTAACACCTTCCCTTCTAGCGTTAGTTTGGCTGTTAGGCTATTCCAGACTAAGAATTATAGTTGGGTTGTATTGTAAGAGAAATTTAGTTTAGGGCCTTGTTACTTGGGTGTCCACAGGAGTGAAATCAAGGAATGTGGCAATGGCTGCTCCCTCTCCATATTCACCGAGCCCAGTTTGAGGTTTGGAGCAAGTAAATTAATAGTTTGCACCAAGAGAGTTGGAGATATTGGGAACTCCTATGCTACTCTTGGAGACAGAATGTGTCAGTAGTGAGAATTTAACTTGTGCAACTGTCCACATAAATAAGAACAGTACAGTTTTGTATTGAGATGCAATAAGACTTGGATACTGTAACATGAAGAGAACAAAATATGTATAGAATTTTAAGGAATATCATAATTTTAAGCATTTTAATTCTTCCTGCCCTGATTAATGGGGTTAATATCCAGCTAAGCAATTCCTTCCTGATGCACGTAAATAAAGGGAGGTGGCTGAATTTATATATGGTGGAGACTAAGCGATACATCTTTACGCCCAGGTAGGAGAGATGCTCCTTACACCATTCAAAGTTAAACTGCAAAGTCAAGGTTTGTGTATATTCCTATGAAGGTTCACATGGAGAGCTTGGGCGATGTTTGTATTAAGTTTATAGTGTAAGATATCCCCATATTCTTGTAAAATGGATAATAAGTTTGTCAAAACTCCTTAAGGTAGTATCAGGGCCGGCCTTAGGGGTGTGCGAGCTGTGCGGCCGCACAGGGCGCCATGGAGCAGGGGGCGCCGTGCGGCTGCACAGCCGATTAAAAAAAAAAAAAAAAAAAAAAAAAAAAAATTTTTTTTTTTACATTTGCAGCGGGGGCGGAGCTTACCGTGCGGCGGGGGCGGAGCTAAAAGCGCCGGAAAACGGCTGCAGGGGAAGCAGGAAGGAGTCCCTGCTTCCCCACCAAACAGTCACCAGGAGCTGCACTGCCTCAACAATGAACTCCACAGGTAACTGTGTGATTGTCAGGTGAGTGTAACTCTCTGCCTGTGTGTATGACTGTCTGCCTCTGTGTGTGTGTGTGTGTGTGTGTGTGTGTGTGTGTATATATGACTGTCTGCCTCTGTATGTCTGTGTGTATGACTGTCTGCCTGTGTGTGTCTCTGTGTGTGTGTGTATGTATGACTGTCTGCCACTGTGTATGTGTGTATGACTGTCTGCCTCTGTGTGTATGACTATCTGCCTGTGTGTGTCTGTGTGTGTGTGTGTGTATATATATATGACTGTCTGCCACTGTGTGTCTGTGTGTATTACTGTCTGCCTCTGTGTGTTTGTCTGTGTGTATTACTGTCTGCCTCTGTGTGTGTGAATGTGTGTATTACTGTCTGCCTCTGTGTGTGTGAATGTGTATGACTGCCTCTGTGTGTATGACTGTCTGCCTCTGTGTGTATGACTGTCTGCCTCTGTGTGTCTGTGTGTATGACTGTCTGCCTGTGTGTGTCTGTGTGTATGACTGTCTGCCTGTGTGTGTGTGTGTGTATGACTGTCTGCCACTGTGTGTCTGTGTGTATTACTGTCTGCCTCTGTGTGTTTGTCTGTGTGTATTACTGTCTGCCTCTGTGTGTATGACTGTCTGCCTCTGTGTGTATGACTGTCTGCCTCTGTGTGTATGACTGTCTGCCTGTGTGTGTGGATGTCTTCCTGTGTGTGTGTATGGCCGTCTGACTCTGTGTGTGTGTGTGTGTGTGTGTGTGTGTCACATACAACCAATACACGCATATCACACACTGTTAATATACCCATTACAAATATCACACATAGCATACATATCACACACAGTCATCACACGTACTATTACATACACAGACAACACAAACATAACAGCATACATGGATGACGGGGGGGGGGGGGCGCTGTGAAGATTTTTCGCACAGGGCGTCTAAATGTCTAAGGCCGGCCCTGGGTAGTATATAGGGAAGGGTGGACAGATAATGTTTTGCGTGTATCTTAGTATGATCCTCCAGCATCACAAGTCATTATTAACACATAATAGATAAGATTAGCAAACTAATAGATCAAAAACAACACATGAAAACACAATTAATGCAATAGCAAAACAGTGTAATAGGCATTAAAGACTCTTCAGTGGCTGCAACCGTACTTGCAGTGTGGTTCAGGCAGGTCCTGCAGGGAACATATATTGACCGTACCTGTTGGTGATGCCATGTAGTGCTGGATACGTTGCGCCACTCTTTCTCAAGTCCTGTAAATGAAGTTGCATGGACTGCTGACCCCTTGGTTGCCTTTCACTGTAGTGGGATGTCCCATTTAGCAAAGAGGTGGTGTTCCTCTTTAAGAGTCGAGCTGTTGGTGATGGATCCAATTTTGGTAGCTAGGAATTTATTTGGGAACCCCCATTTCTAGGGAATCTCTGCCATGCACAGAGCCTGGACAATTGCCTAAATTTACTGTCTCTTCACCATAGTGCCTTGGGACCGTTCTGTGAAGTTGCATGTCCTGGAACTGCTTAGGTAGTGTAGTTGAAGCTCTGGCTGCTCTCATAAGCTGCTCATTGGTGGTATAAAAATTAACACGTGTAGTTAACATAAGGTTTAGTTGCCATAACACATCTTTATTTTGCCAGGTGGTGAGTCCTGTCTAGTATCAGGTAATTTGGAGTAGCTGAAGGTAGTAAGGCCTGAAATAGGCTTGTGACAAAAGCCTGTAGGTCTGCTGGTTTGACAGCCTCTGGAATCCCCCTAAGGTAAATATTATTGTTCCTGCTCCTATCTTGTAAGTCAGTCATCTTAATCTTCATATGTGACAATTTAGTTTCACAAACTGTGTATGCATCAGCTAATGCGTTATCTACATCTTTGATTTCTTCTACTTTCTCCACCAAGTGGGCAGCTCTTTCACCTATGGCCTGTGTATCTTCCTTTGCGTTAGCAGCAATAGTATTAAAATCCTCAATTAGGGTGGCTTTGAGGGATTTTAGCATGATCTGACTTGAGCTGTCAGTGGTGTCAGAGCTGGAGGCAGGAGAGAGTGGTATGTTCTGGAGGGCGCTATCATGGGCCTGCAAACTCGGCAGGTAAATCACTCCTATTTTAAGCCCAGAAGCTTTTTTATAACTGATCTGGTGGTCATGATAAGATGTCTGGAGTGAGAAGCCTTCTCTCTGCTGGTGTGGGGTAAGTTTGCTGTGTAAGACATGTAGTAGACACTAAGGCACAGAGGAGCTCATCTCTCACTTGACTGTCTCCATCGGCTGCAGGCAACTCCACGATGAATCTCAAATTTAAGGTTAAAAAAGCTTAACTGGAAAATGTATCCTAGTGTCATAATCTACATTTCAAGCTGCAGGGGATGCTTCTAAGAGCTGGGATTATTATTTTATTTATCTATTGCCAACCTATCGTACACTGCTGTACAATAAGTACATATAACAAGTTAATCTTGACAAAACAATTTAGCCAAATGTGAATGGGTATTGCTAATATGAGTCTACAGTTTGAAGGATCAAACAAATTTCATAGAAACGTATGCGCAAGTAAAGTTATTTTCACCATTATCCAAGGCATGGCACCTTAATAAGATATCAATTAGATGGACATGACTTTTCTATATGTAAGGTTGCTTCTGTTATATGATTAAACTAGGTTATTAAGTTATGTTGTGTTTATGAAAATGGATAAAATAGTATGTTGTCAGACATATAATGGAAGCACAATTATCAGTACAATGTCTCAGGTGCATCATTGAAATGTACCTGAATAAGGGGAGTCCTGAGAGCAGAAAAACCACAATGTCAAAGAAATATGAAATACCAACAAAATAAAAGAAAACACAGAATTTTGTTAAAATGCAGTAAATCAAAGAACAACAATTGTGCCAACATTCGGACGGACAAAATCCAATGAAAATTGAAACCACAATGGCACATCTCATATTTACTAAAGTCAAATACTGTCAACATTTTGTTTACCCAGGCAAATCTGCATTCGGTGTTGCATTCGGTGTTGATGGAGAATTAATTATTTTACCTAGACGTAGAGAGCTATAATATATACAGTAACCTTTACATGTATTGCATACTGAGACGTGGATTTAACAACATATATTATTCTGTAGCAACAGCTATCTGTGCATAAAAGGCCCACAGGTGTAATTAGTACATCTACACATACTTTGCCTAACTCTCACCTGCAGTACCAAAGAAAATGGGACTTGTCATAGATACAAGTAAATAAAGTAAATACTTTTTGTCTTAGTCTTTCCACGTCTGCAAGGGTTAAAAGCAAGAATTCTATCCCCTGTCTGCTATCTTGCAAACACACATACTCCCTTTCTTCTCTCACAAGTGTCTTCTCCCTTTCTTCTCTCACTGCATAGTTTCGCAAGACATGAGCATTAGAATAACTGTAATACCTAATGTTAGATGAGCAATTATGCTTTTTGCACTGAGCGTCTATGATTGGTTGATTGTGTCTTCTGTTGGATACACCTCTATGAAAACGGTGTTTGTTTCATATATACCCTGTACCCGCATTAAAAAAAACACTATTTTTCTGGAACTTCATAATGACTGGTCTGCATTAGTTGTACATTTATGTTCTCTGCAGTGAACATAAAAAAGATTAAGGAAAGCAGGATGTGTTACCAGCATAAGTCCATGGCAGCGTAAGGGTTATAGACCCTGTACATTTTGCAGCCTAACAGATGTGTCTAGATTAGTGATGTCCCGAACGGTTCGCTGGCGAATAGTTCCAGGCGAACATAGCGTGCTCGCGTTCGCCACGGATGGCGAACATATGCGATGTTCGGTCCGCCCCCTATTTTTTTTTGTTTGTGGCCAAATTTACTAATACTAAGTAAAAATTACTTAGTACTAGTAAATTGTGCCCCTACTCGAAATACCGTGAGTAGGGGCATGTCTATTAAACAGTGAGCAGCCTGTGGCTGCTCACTGTTAAAAAAAATAAAAAAAATAAAGGGTCCCCCCTCCCTGAGCGGCGGGTGGGGGCCCTAAATACCAATAGGGGGGACCTATTGTCCTCCCCCCCGGCCCCCGCCCCTGAGCGGCGGGTGGGGGCCCTAAATACCAATAGGGGGGGACCTATTGTCCTCCCCCCGACCCCCAGCCCTGAGCAGTGGGTGGGGGCCCTAAATACCAGTAGGGGGGACCTATTGTCCTCCCCCGGCACCCACCCCTGAGTGGCGGGTGGGGGCCCTAAAAATAACAATAAGGGGGGACCTACTGTCCCCCCCGGCCCCCACCCCTGAGCGGCGGGTAAGGGCCCTAAAAATGACAATAAGGGGGGACCTACTGTCCCCCCCGGCCCCCACCCCTGAGCGGTGGGTGGGGGCCCTAAAAATAACAATAAGGGGGGACCTACTGTCCCCCCCTAGCCCCCACCCCTGAGCGGTGGGTGGGGGCCCTAAAAATAACAATAAAGGGGGGGACCTAGTGTCCCCCCCCCGGCCCCCACCCCTGAGCGGTGGGTGGGGGATTTAAATACAAAGGGGGGGGACCCTAGTCACCCCTCCCCCCCCAAAAAAAATTATCCCCCTACCTACCCCCCTCACCCTAAAAATAATGAGGGAGGGACCTTTAACTAAAAACCTGTAAAATAAAAATTAGATAAAAACAACTTACCATTCAATGTTTTCTTTCTTCTAAAATCTTCTTTTTTCAGCCCCAAAAAAGGCCAAATAAAAAACCATAATAACTGACGCAATTAAAAAAAAAAAGAAAACGAGCGCCCCCCAAAAAAAATCCATCTTCACCCATGGAGGGCTCCGCGCAGACTGAGCTCTGCAAGTCGGGGGAAGGCTTATAAAGCCTTGCCACGCCCTGCAATTAGGCTATGAACACTCTGATTGGCTGGTTTAAGCCAATCAGAGTGCACTTTGTCATTTTACACAGCGTGGGAAAATTCCAAAGAACTTTCCCACGCTGTGTAAAATGACACAGAGCACTGTGATTGGATGGCTTGAAATCCATGCAATCACAGTGCTCTGTGTCATTTTACACAGCGTGGGAAAATTGAACTTGATGGATTTCAAGCCATCCAATCACAGTGCTCTGTGTCATTTTACACAGTGTGGGAAAGTTCTTTGGAATTTTCCCACGCTGTGTAAAATGACAAAGAGCACTCTGATTGGTGGGCTTGAAATCCATCCAATCACAGTGCTCTGTGTCATTTTACACAGCGTGGGAAAGTTCTTTGGAATTTTCCCACGCTGTATAAAATGACAAAGAGCACTCTGATTGGTGGGCTTGAAATCCATACAATCACAGTGCTCTGTGTCATTTTACACAGCGTGGGAAAGTTCAATTTTCCCACGCTGTGTAAAATGACACAGAGCACTCTGATTGGCTTAAACCAGCCAATCAGAGTGTTCTTAGCCTAATTGCAGGGCGTGGCAAGGCTTTATAAGCCTTCCCCCGCCCTGCAGAGCTCAGTCTGCGCGGAGCCCTCCATGGGTGAAGATGGATTTTTTTTTGGGGGGGGGGGGGGGCTGAAAAAAAGAAGATTTTAGAAGAAAGAAAACATCGAATGGTAAATTGTTTTTATCTAATTTTTTTTAAAGGTTTTTAGGGGTGGGGGCCGGGGGGACAGTAGGTCCAGTAGGACAGTAGGTCCCCCCCTTATTGTTAATTTTAGGGCCCCCACCCACCGCTCAGGGGTGGGGGCTGGGGGGACAGTAGGTCCCCCCTTATTGTTATTTTTAGGGCCCCCACCCACCGCTCAGGGGTGGGAGTCGGGGGGGGACAGTAGGTCCCCCCCTTATTGTTAATTTTAGGGCCCCCACCCACCGCTCAGGGGACAGTAGGTCCCCCCTCATTATCATTATGGCCCCCACCCGCCACCCAGGGTTAGGGGCCGAGAGGGGGAGGACAGTAGGTCCCCCCTTATTATCTTTATGGCCCCCACCCGCCGCCCACGGGTGGGGGCCAGGGGGGGAAGGAGAGTAGGTCTCCCCCCCCCTTCAACCACTATTGTGGCCAGAAAGAGTCCCTGTGGGTTTTAAAATTTGCCTGCCTATTGAAGTCTATGGCGTTTTTTTTTATGTTCGCGACATCACTAGTCTAGATAGAATTCATGCTTTTTGCATCCAAATCATATACAAATATTCACAAGCACCAGTTTAAACAAACTATATTGCCAAGAAAACAAAGTTGTTTTAATGGCACTACAGCTTCTATAGAGTCCCCCCCCCCCTCACTCGCTCATGCGCCCCTTTTCCCAACTCATGGTGCATAAGTGGCTAAAAACACCTTCTGTCACTTACCTGAGTGTAGCGCCAATGTCCCTGGGCATTGGTTCAGACTCTGCCTCTGTTCCTCCTAAGGACAGCCACTAGAGGTGGAGTTAACCTCCAAAGATAATTATTACTGCTGTTTATTAAGGGACCTGGGACTATGCACCCAAACCACTTCAATTAACTGAAGTGGTCTGGATGCCTATAGTGTCCCTTTAATTAAAATTCGGGACCAAATGCACTGGCAGTGCTAGCAACCACTATGCAAATAGTTTAAAAAAAAAAAAAAACACTCAGCAGTGTGCATGTCAAATATGTGGTAGTTGTTGGTTTAGTTGCTTAGTACGTAAGTGCCTAATTTGCTACTGATATGAAAATGTATGGATCCATAATAGTTTATTTCGATATGTTCAAAATTACTTTGTTTTGGCTTGTGACGAATTTGGGAATTTGGACACTTATTAATTCCAAATTCAGACAAATTTGGCCTAAATTAAATTCAGAATGAAACAAGCTGCACATATTTAATTTTTACCGGATTTTGTCCATCTGGGCAAAATCTGGTGTTTAGTGAATAATCCTCACAGTCTTCCTTTTTTGTCCCATTTATTGTCCCATTGATTGTGTAACCATTGGACCTTTTGGAAGGATCTTTGGCCATGAGTATAAATACACATCAAATCATAAAGCGATTCAGAATCTCGGAATCTTCCTCTGTGAGTGTAGTTCCTATGTACTAGCTGGATCCAGTATTTTAAATTGTTATGTTGGTATTCTGTTTCTATTTTAATTCTATTATTAATTAAATCATTAATGCAATCATACTGTTTATAGTACTGTGTATATAAAAGGACATTTAGACAAATTCACTAACATATGTGAACGTCACAGATCATGCCCATTTTTGCTTTCATTGCTCTTAAAGCGGCACTGTCATGCCGAATCCCGTTTTTTTTTTACCCCCCTCCCGCCTCCACTACATCCAATTGACCCCCTAGTCACCCCCAAATGCCCCTAACCCCCCAGATTACCTATTTTTAAATCTGTATCTTCTGCCCCGATCTTTATTCAGGGCGCCGCCATCTTTGTGTGGGTAGGTGAAGTCCCTGTGGGACACGTCATCTACCCACACTAGACAGACTGTGAGATTCCCGCACATGCCCAGTGAAACACCTGGACATGCGAACGGGAATTTCATCTATTCATTCATTCATCAGACAGACAAATGAATGAATAGAAAAAATCAGACGAACAAACTAACACTGAGTATCAGTGTTCGTTTGTTCGATCAGTTTATTACAAGGAGGGAGCTACCGACGTGCAGCTCCCTCCTTGTAATATGTAAAGACAGAAGCGGTGGGGAGCTGTGCTCCCCACCACTTCATAAGCCCCCCAGGTCCCCCCCTCACTCTATGGGGGTCAATATGATCCCCATAATAGCACAAGGGAGATTAAAATCTCCCCAATGCCCCTACTCGCTATACCGCGAGTAGGGGCATGTCCACTAAACAGTGAGCAGCCCGTGGCTGCTCACTGTAAAAACATAAATGGTAATAAGGGGGGGGGGGACCTACTGTCCTCCCCCCTGGCCCCCACCCATGCGCGGTGGGTGGGGGCACTAATAAAATAATAAGGGGGGGACCTACTGTCCTCCCCCCCGGCCCCCACCCCTGCGCGGTGGGTGGGGGCCCTAATAAAACAATAAGGGGGGGGGACCTACTGTCCTCCCCCCCGGCCCCCACCCCTGCGCGGTGGGTGGGGGCCCTAATAAAACAATAAGGAGGGGGACCTACTGTCCTCCCCCCCGGCCCCCACCCCTGCGCGGTGGGTGGGGGCCCTAATAAAATAATAAGGGGGGGGACCTACTGTCCTCCCCCCCCTGGCCCCCACCCCTGCGCGGTGGGTGGGAGCCCTAATAAAATAATAAGGGGGGGGGACCTACTGTCCTCCCCCCTGCCCCCACCCCTGAGCGCTGGGTGGGGGCCCTAAATAAAGATAGGGGGGGACCTACTGTCCTCCCCCCTGGCCCCCACCCCTGCGCGGTGGGTGGGGGCCCTAAATAAAGATAGGGGGGGACCTACTGTCCTCCCCCCTGGCCCCCACCCCTGCGCGGTGGGTGGGGGCCCTAATAAAACAATAAGGGGGGGACCTACTGTCCTCCCCCCTGGCCCCCACCCCTGAGCGGTGGGTGGGGGCCCTAAATGACCCCCCCCCCATCAAGGTGACTAGGGGTCCCAAGCCCCTAGTCACCCCCCCCCCCACCCCAAAACATTCTAACCCCTACCTACCCCCCTCACCCTAAAAATAGTGAGGGGGGAATAAAATAACTAACCTGTAAAAAAAATAATTAAACTTACCATTTGACGTCTTCTTTTTTCTAAATTCTTCTTTCTTCAGCCCCCAAAAAGGCCAAATAAAAATCCATCATACCCGTCGCACTTTAAAAAAAAAAAAAAACGAGCGCAAAAAAAAAATATTAATCCATGTTCACCCATGGAGGGCACGCCGCGTACTGAGCTCCGCAGGGCGGGTCAAGGCTTATATAGCCTTGCCCCGCCCTGCAATTAGGCTTAGAACACACTGATTGGTTGGTTTAAGCCAATCAGAGTGCTCTGTGTCATTTTACAAGCGTGGGAAAATTCCAAAGAACTTTCCCACGCTGTGTAAAATGACACAGAGCACTGTGATAGGATGGTTTTCAAGCCATCCAATCACAGTGCTCTGTGTAATTTTACAAGCTTGGGAAAGTTCTTTGGAATTTTTAGGGTGAGGGGGGTAGGTAGGGGATAGAATGTTTTGGGTGGGGGGGTGACTAGGGGCTTGGGACCCCTAGTCACCTTGATGGGGGGGGGTCATTTAGGGCCCCCACCCACCGCTCAGGGGTGGGGGCCGGGGGGGAGGACAGTAGGTCCCCCCTTATTATTTTATTAGGGCCCCCACCCACAGCGCAGGGGTGGGGGCCAGGGGGGGAGGACAGTAGGTCCCCCCCCTTATTATTTTATTAGGGCCCCCACCCACCGCGCAGGGGTGGGGGCCAGGGGGGAGGATAGTAGGTCCCCCCCCTTATTATTTTATTAGGGCCCCCACCCACAGCGCAGGGGTGGGGGTCAGGGGGGGAGGACAGTAGGTCCCCCCCCTTGTTATTTTACTAGGGCCCCCACCCACCGCGCAGGGGTGGGGGCCAGGGGGGGAGGACAGTAGGTCCCCCCCCTTATTATTTTATTAGGGCCCCCACCCACCGCGCAGGGGTGGGGGCCAGGGGGGAGGACAGTAGGTCCCCCCCTTATTATTTTATTAGGGCCCCCACCCACAGCGCAGGGGTGGGGGCCAGGGGGGGAGGACAGTAGGTTCCCCCCCCTTATTATTTTATTAGGGCCCCCACCCACAGCGCAGGGGTGGGGGCCAGGGGGGGAGGACAGTAGGTCCCCCCCTTATTATTTTATTAGGGCCCCCACCCACAGCGCAGGGGTGGGGGCCAGGGGGGGAGGACAGTAGGTCCCCCCCATCTTTAACCCCCGCGCAGGGGGGGGGGGTTATTAGGTGTTTTTTTGTTTTTTTTTACTAGACATGCCCCTACTCGCAGTATAGCGAGTAGGGGCATATTATTTACTAATACTAAGTAATCTTTACTTAGTATTAGTACATTTGGCTTCAAGACCAATTCAGGTCTTTCAGCCTTTTAGTAGATAGCTCCCTGATACCGTGGGAATTAGGGAGTTATCTACTAAGCGGCTGCAATGAATAGGATCGGAGTTTCATTCATTAGAAAGTACCGAATTGCATCCTAACACCAATGGAGAAACTCTTCTCATTCTGTTAGGATGCAATTCTGCAGTTTTGCCGGCGTTCTGTCTAAGTGACAGGACTTTCGGCAATACTGACAGGAAGTATTGTGGGAACTGGGAGGAAAGCTAGGGATCATGGGAAAATTGCTCTGACCAGCGGAAATGAAGCACACTTTGCTCCTCCGCTGGTCAGAGCTGGTCAAGCGGAGGAATCCTCCATAAGGCAAAGAGTCCCTATTTTGTCTTATAATTTTAAAGAAAACTAAAGAAGACAGGAAGAAAAGAATAACAGATCCTGAGAGAGGCGGAGAAGAGGAAGAGATTGAGGAAAGGTAAGTTCGGCATGACAGTGCCGCTTTAAACTTTGTATTTTACATCTTCCGTTTATTATTATTTGGGCATTTTCTAGTTACTGATTTTAATTACAGCTGTATCACCTCTTACTGAAATTGGCCATCAGCCAATCAGAATGCAGCTTTGTAATCAAATAGATGTCCTAACAATCTTAGCATCCTTTACAACACAGCAGAAGGAAAATGCTACATAACACCTACATGCATATCGTCTCATTGATCGTATGTAATGGACACTACTACTAATGTATAGTTTCAAAACTCACAATTAAATTATAATAGCTGTGGAATATATAATACATATTTATTCTCAACAGGTAAATGCATAATAATCTCAAAATTTGATCCATAACATTTTTCTTTATACAACATAGATTTATCTACCACTGTCGGACATATTTATCTAAAATAAACAGATATACTATAGTGTTTGTTTGCTTACAACAACTTGTCTTCCTATATAAGGCTACAAATCCTTCAGTTCCAGCACAGAGAATTGTCAGGTCTACTACCAAAACATATTTTCAGGTTCACAACTTATGACTATGAAATTGATAAATTGAGACAACCGTTAGGATAACAGCACTACGGCAACAGATAACAAGAGTCCTGGAACAAGCAAGCAGTTTATAACAAGAGACAAGGCACCTCCAGGCACATACTTTTTGTGTTGTATATCTCAATATCTTATTGAAAGTTAGAGTTATTGAAATAGTGATTTCCAGCAGCCATTCCAAACATGTTTCATTGTCAGTGGCACAAACTAATATATATATTTTACATTACTTGTTAATACTTGTTAAATACTTGTTAAAATTTCAACAATCAATTTCCAAGTCGCATTATTTTCATACTATCTGAATAATGAACATCAAGATGCTATGAATAACAAACTATTATAGAAAAACAGAAAGAATGTTCCAATTAATCAATTAATGGGGAACTGTCATTTTTTTAATATTATGTTCACTCATCTCTATTTTTAACAACTCTCAGGGTTATTCACTAAATTGAGAATTCAAGGTGAATTTGAAGTGAACTTCAATTTAAATTTACAAATAGCTGAACTGGGAACATTCTCTAAATCAGCTATGCTTCTAGTTTGGCTACTTTGGTCTTAAATTTTCAATTCACCTTGAATCCACTTTGAATTTTTACTTTATTGAATAAACCTGTTTGTGTTTGTGAGGGGTGGTGTAGTGTGGAACAGAAGGGGATTTAAAAAAAATTAAAAGGGCTCAACAATGCTGCCTGCAAGGGGAGATGCTGATATCTAACACAAATACGCAGTGAGCGCTGACGACAGATGTATTTTTTTTTTTTGCACAGTATTGACATTAGGCAGCCCGGTACAGACTGGGCTGCCTAATGTCAACACTGGCAGACTACGCTGCTTAAGTCATAGAAACATAGAAACATAGAAACATAGAATGTGACGGCAGATAAGAACCATTCGGCCCATCTAGTCTGCCCAGTTTTATAAATACTTTCATTAGTCCCTGGCCTTATCTTATAGTTAGGATAGCCTTATGCCTATCCCACGCATGCTTAAACTCCTTTACTGTGTTAACCTCTACCACTTCAGCTGGAAGGCTATTCCATGCATCCACTACCCTCTCAGTAAAGTAATACTTCCTGATATTATTTTTAAACCTTTGTCCCTCTAATTTAAGACTATGTCCTCTTGTTGTGGTAGTTTTTCTTCTTTTAAATATAGTCTCCTCCTTTACTGTGTTGATTCCCTTTATGTATTTAAATGTTTCTATCATATCCCCCCTGTCTCGTCTTTCCTCCAAGCTATACATGTTAAGATCCTTTAACCTTTCCTGGTAAGTTTTATCCTGCAATCCATGAACCAGTTTAGTAGCCCTTCTTTGAACTCTCTCTAAGGTATCAATATCCTTCTGAAGATATGGTCTCCAGTACTGTGTACAGTACTCCAAGTGAGGTCTCACCAGTGTTCTGTACAATGGCATGAGCACTTCCCTCTTTCTACTGCTAGTACCTCTCCCTATACAACCAAGCATTCTGCTAGCATTTCCTGCTGCTCTATTACATTGTCTGCCTACCTTTAAGTCATCAGAAATAATCACCCCTAAATCCCTTTCCTCAGATGTTGAGGTTAGGACTCTATCAAATATTTTGTACTCTACCCTTGGGTTTTTAGGTCCAAGATGCATTATCTTGCACTTATCCACATTAAATGTCAGTTGCCACAACTCTGACCATTTTTCTAGTTTACCTAAATCATTTTCCATTTGGCTTATCCCTCCTGGAACATCAACCCTGTTACATATCTTAGTATCATCCGCAAAAAGACACACCTTACCATCAAGACCTTCTGCAATATCACTAATAAAAATATTAAAGAGAATGGGTCCAAGTACAGATCCCTGAGGTACCCCACTGGTGACAAGCCCAAGCTTCGAATATACTCCATTGACTACAACCCTCTGTTGCCTGTCACTCAGCCACTGCCTTACCCATTCAACAATATTGGAATCCAAACTCAAAGATTGTAGTTTATTGATAAGCCTTCTATGTGCAACAGTGTCAAAAGCCTTACTGAAATCTAGGTAAGCAATGTCTACTGCACCACCCTGATCTATAATTTTAGTTACCCAATCAAAAAAATCAATAAGATTAGTTTGGCATGATCTCCCTGAAGTAAACCCATGTTGTCTCTGGTCTTGAAATCCATGTGTTTTTAGATGTTCAACAATCCTATCCTTTAACATGGTTTCCATCACTTTCCCCACTACTGAAGTAAGGCTTACTGGCCTATAGTTGCCCGACTCCTCCCTATTACCTTTCTTGTGAATGGGTACAACATTCGCTATCTTCCAATCTTCTGGGACTACTCCTGTTATCAATGATTGGTTAAATAAATCTGTTAATGGTTTTGCTAGTACACCACTAGGCTCTTTTAATAGCTTTGGGTGTATTCCATCAGGTCCCATTGACTTATTTGTCTTTACTTTTGACAGTTGAAATAGAACCTCTTCCTCTGTAAACTCATGTGTAATAAATGACTCATTTATCCTTTTTCTTAACTGAGGTCCCTTTCCTTCATTTTCATCTGTAAATACCGAACAAAAATATTCATTGAGGCAGTCAGCTAGACCTTTATCCTCATCTACATACCTTCCTTCTTTTGTTTTTAATCTAACTAATCCTTGTTTTACTTTTCTTTTCTCATTTATGTATCTAAAAAAAGTTTTGTCCCCCTTTTTTACTGACTGTGCTATTTTCTCTTCTGTGTGTGATTTGGAAGCTCTTATAACTTGCTTAGCCTCTTTCTGCCTAATCTTATAGGTCATTCTGTCTTCCTCACTCTGGGGTTTTTTATAATTACTAAATGCTAACTTTTAGTTTTTTACTATTTTGGCCACATCTGCGGAGTACCACAGTGGTTTCTTGAATTTTTTGCTTTTACTGACAAGCCTAATGCAATTTTCTGTTGCCTTCAGTAGTGCAACTTTTAAATAATCCCATTTCTTTTGGCCTCCATATAAATTGCTCCAGTCTGATAATGACTCCTTTACACATATTCTAATTTTAGAAAAGTCTGTTTTTCTAAAGTCTAAAACTTTTGTTTTTGTGTGGTGTGACTCAGTCACTGTTCTTATATTAAACCACACTGACTGATGATCACTGGATCCTAAACTTTCACCTACAGTAATATCTGATACCAAATCTCCATTTGTTAACACTAAATCTAGTATGGCCTCTTTACGAGTTGGCTCCTCAACGACTTGTTTTAGAGACAATCCCAGTAGGGAGTTTAGAATATGTGTGCTCCTGGCACAAGTAGCTATTTTTGTTTTCCAATTCACATCAGGAAGATTAAAGTCACCCATGATGATAACTTCCCCCTTCATTGTCATTTTAGCTATTTCTTCAGCTAGTAGATTATCTAACTCTTCAATTTGTCCTGGGGGCCTATAAATCACACCTACACGAGTTACTGTGTGATTACAAAATTCTAACGTAACCCAAACGGACTCTATGTTCGCCTCACTAACCTTTATTAGGCTAGATTTTATGCTATCCTTTACATACAGGGCCACCCCTCCCCCTTTCTTGCCTTCCCTGTCTTTTCTATATAAAGAGTACCCTGGTATTGCTATGTCCCAGTCATTTTTCTCATTATACCATGTCTCAGTAACAGCGACTAAATCTACACTATCAGTTGCCATTATTGCCACAAGTTCATGGATCTTATTCCCTAAACTGCAAGCATTTGTAGAGATGACTCTAAGCTTATCATTTTTTAACACACTTGCTACAGGCACCTTCTGTCCTTGTTTTGGGGGACAATTGGATTGATGTTTTATCACCCTTTTGCCCCCCCCTCCTAGTTTAAAAACATCTTAGCAAAACCTCTGAACTGCTCACTGAGAACATTTGTTCCCTTTTGAGAAAGATGCAAACCATCTTTTTTGTACAGTTTATTTCCATTCCAAACAGAGCTACCATGAGCAATAAAGCCAAATCCTTGCTCCCGACACCATTCACCAAGCCACAAGTTAAAGTCCCTAATACGCATCCGCCTGTCGTTCTGAGTGTTATGCACAGGCAGAACTTCAGAGAATGACAGTGTGGAAGCAACCTGCCGTATATCATTGGCAAAAACACTAAAAACTTCCTTAACCTCTGAAACCTCATTGCAAGCCAAGTAATTTGTCCCTAAATGGACAAGTACATCCAATTCCCCTTCCTGCTTTGCTTGCTTAACAATATTACAGATACGTCTCCTGTCTCTGTGAGCAGTAGCTCCGTGAAGACACCTCACAAGACCACCATTGTCCATCTCCACACCTCTTATGATGGAATCCCCAAACAACTACTGCTTTCTATTAGGCCTCACCATAGTCTTCAAGCCTCTCTGCACAACACCACTAGCCTCAGTGCCTCTCTGCACAACACCACTAGCCTCAGTGCCTCTCTGCACAACACCACTAGCCTCAGTGCCTCTCTGCACAACACCACTAGCCTCAGCGCCTCTCTGCACAACACCACTAGCCTCAGTGCCTCTCTGCACAACACCACTAGCCTCAGTGCCTCTCTGCACAAGACCACTAGCCTCAGTGCCTCTCTGCACAACACCACTAGCCTCAATGCCTCTCTGCACAACACCACTAGCCTCAGTGCCTCTCTGCACAACACCACTAGCCTCAGTGCCTCTCTGCACAACACCACTAGCCTCAGTGCCTCTCTGCACAACACCACTAGCCTCAGTGCCTCTCTGCACAACACCACTAGCCTCAGTGCCTCTCTGCACAACACCACTAGCCTCAGTGCCTATCTCCAGGACACCACTACACTCTGAAAGTGCAGAAAATGAATTATGTAGAACAACAGACTGTGCAATATGCCTTTTATCCACAACTCCAAGTCTACCAGATCCTACAGTGATCCATCTGCCATTCCTAGTATGTCTCTGCGGCAATGGCTTTGCAGCAGTTCCAGCCTGAATTTGTTTACCAGATAATTTACAAATCTCAGACTTCAAAAATACAATCTCCTGCCGCAAGATAGAGAACTGTCTACAGATTAGACAACAACCAAACCTCCAAAAAGTGGAACGTGAAACAAATGCAAAGCAACTATTACACTGAACTAAGTCTGCCATTCCAATGAGGCGAATAATTTAAATCAAACAAATTTTACCTTTTTTTTTATTTATCCTCCTGAATACCTCAGATTACCCCCAGTTTCTCTCCAGAATATCTCCAACCACACACACACTTAGAAGCAACACTTAGATGAAGCAACCAAGCTCTATTAGCCAAGCTAATGACAACAGCCCTTATATACTCCTCAAATCACCTCCCACTAGGAATGTTTAACACCTGGGCAGGCCTCTGCTTATTAGCAAACAATAGCTAATTTACACAGCAATCAATACCAAGTAGCTACCTAATCAAATCAAATGCCTTATAATTACCAACAGGAAATCAAACCTTGTGCAATCAGTAACCTCTTCCTACAGATGAATCTTACCTGTAACAGTAAAAAAGAAAACTCTTAGCACAACTCTTAGACAGTTGAAGCTTCTGTAAAACTCTCCAGAATATCTCCAACCACACACACACTTAGAAGCAACACTTAGATGAAGCAACCAAGACCCGCAGTCATGAGTGCTGTGGGTCTAATAAGTCCCCTACACAAAAGTGCAAATATCTATGTATGAGCAGCCTTTCAAGCAGAGATCCTGCACTTACATATTCCTTCCACCATGATCACTTCTAAAAGCAGAAGTGGTCATGATGGTTAGAATAGTTCTTTAATATAAATCGGTCAATGTTTTTTTTCTCTCCCTAGCTTTTCATAACAAGCAATCATGTATCGAGTACCATTGCTTAGAGAAGAAAAATATATAAAAAAAAAATGTATAAGGCATTAAATGATTTAGCTGCTAGCACATACTGAGAAGAACAGACATAAAATTGGTGGAGCTTAAAATGTATACTTCCCTCTGTGGCAATATACAGATTCTTAAAAAAAAACTTAAAGGGAACACAAATAGTCCAGATAAACCTTATTAATCAGTTCAAGTATGTTATATATGTACAATACATTTACAAAAATAGAGCCACAGTGACACCTGGCTCTAGTGTGAAGCGCCTCAGGATCCTTAGGGAGATCCACACCCCTCTTCAGTGATGGTAGAGGATAGAAGCTTTGTCAGTATCCTTTTACTGAAGAAGTAGGTGATTCCACCAAGGAACACACGGTGTAAGAAAAGAGATGATTGAGCCAAAATATTACTGAATCACAAACAGAATGACACCCACAAACCTAACTTTAGGGAATTACAGAGTATAAAATATACCAGTATTTATATACCAATAAGTGCAGTGCTCAAGATGCAGAAAATGATCATTTGTTTCTTTAATAAACTTCTTTCTTATTTTCTAGGATATGTAATATATATGAAACTGGCAAGTCACTTTGAATTATCTTATTCTTCCCAGGTGTCCATTTGTGTTCCTATGTTAACACAGTTAAATAACAAACAACTGTATATTCAATACTCATAATTCATTAGTGAGTGACAGAACCAGTATGGATATTCTGTACTGTTTATTCCTCTCTTTACATAAGCTGCTTAGTTCTAGCACCCTTAGAAGGAAGAGTGACCTGATATGATATCTAGTAGACAGATGATTACTTTTTTTATTTTTTATTTACATACTATGTAACTCAAGTCCATCAATATTTAATAGTCCTAAACTAATTACCTGTAAAAAAAAAAATACACATGTGCAAACACAATATTGGTATATATATATATATATATATGGTTGTCCTGATGAAAGTTCCTAAATGGAACTGAAACGTTGACTGTTACACCTTTCAGTAAAAGAAGTTCCTAAGAAAGCTACCTGGGAGTGCTGATTTTTTTCTTTCATACATTTAGTGCAATCAAGCACCGGGTCAAATAACTAAGTAGGAGTGCAAGGCTTTTTTTCATTTTTTTTATATATCTATATATATATATATATATATATATATATATATATATATATATATATATATATAACGTTTTTTTAAGAAAGTTCTTTTGAACTTCACAATGGTTACTTAGATATCATACTTGATGAGGAGTTAGCCAGGGACTTACAGTTGTGTTTAAAAGTTTGCATACCCTTGGAAAATTGATAATATGTGTACCATTGTTAAATAAAACATGAGTGAGAAGGCAAAACACATTTCGTTTATTTCTTATGGGATTCATATTCAACTGTAGGTTATAACAGAATGGCACAATCATAAAACAAAACATGACAAAAAAAAAAAAAAAATGAAATGACGCCTGTATTGACAGCGTGCAGTCTTTTGTAATAGTTGTCTATGAGGCCCCTAATTCTTGCAGGTGGTATAGCTGCCCATTCGTATTGGCAAAAGGCCTCCAGGTCATGCAAAGTCTTTGGTTCTCTTGCATGATCCGCCTATCATCCACAATCTAACTGTGCTGCTGAAAGAACCAATCAAACAGTGGAGCAATATTTGAGATGCTTTCTTTCTAGCTATCAGGACCTTTGGGTGGACCTGCTTCATAGAAACATAGAAACATAGAATGTGACGGCAGATAAGAACCATTCGGCCCATCTAGTCTGCCCAGTTTTCTAAATACTTTCATTAGTCCCTGGCCTTATCTTATAGTTAGGATAGCCTTATGCCTATCCCACGCATGCTTAAACTCCTTTACTGTGTTAACCTCTACCACTTCAGCTGGAAGGCTATTCCATGCATCCACTACCCTCTCAGTAAAGTAATACTTCCTGATATTATTTTTAAACCTTTGTCCCTCTAATTTAAGACTATGTCCTCTTGTTGTGGTAGTTTTTCTTCTTTTAAATATAGTCTCCTCCTTTACTGTGTTGATTCCCTTTATGTATTTAAATGTTTCTATCATATCCCCCCTGTCTCGTCTTTCCTCCATGCTATACATGTTAAGATCCTTTAACCTTTCCTGGTAAGTTTTATCCTGCAATCCATGAACCAGTTTAGTAGCCCTTCTTTGAACTCTCTCTAAGGTATCAATATCCTTCTGAAGATAGGGTCTCCAGTACTGTGTACAGTACTCCAAGTGAGGTCTCACCAGTGTTCTGTACAATGGCATGAGCACTTCCCTCTTTCTACTGCTAATACCTCTCCCTATACAACCAAGCATTCTGCTAGCATTTCCTGCTGCTCTATTACATTGTCTGCCTACCTTTAAGTCATCAGAAATAATCACCCCTAAATCCCTTTCCTCAGATGTTGAGGTTAGGACTCTATCAAATATTCTGTACTCTGCCCTTGGGTTTTTACGTCCAAGATGCATTCCCTGGGCTGAATATGCTCACAACAGTAATTGACGTGCATTCATTTATGTTTTTTGTCCCACTGTTCTCCTAGTAGCCTTCCCTTCACAATTTCTGCTGTTGAGGATTATCTGGAAAATATATGCTGGGAAGTTCTGCTGTTGAGGATTATCTGGAGAACCTAAGGTAAACCTGGGAACAGTTCCAGCACATCCTGACCCATCAGTCTTCTCTCCATAAAAAATATGCCAATAGACATAAGCAAGCATCACCTAACTATCATGTAGGGTTTGGGTTTGGCTTAGTACCAAAAACATTAGATTGAAGGTTCCTACGATGAAATTTGCTCCACTCTATATTGGTTCCTATAGGATCTTGAGACGATTGAACTCTGTTTTGTATCAATTGCAATAACCTTCTACTTTACGTATTCCCAAATCCTTTCATGTTTTTTTATTGAAACCTCTCATGTGTAATAAATTCACTTGGCAGTTTTTCTCTCCATCTCCTGTTATGGTGTTGGGTCAAGAGGAATATGAGGTCCAGTCCATTTTGGATTCTCGTATATCTAGGGGTGGTCTTCAATAGCTAATGCATTGGAAGAGTATTTTTGGGCTACTGTTGATAACATTCATGCCTCTTGTTTGCTCTATTCCATCCATGTTAATTTTCCTGATTGTCCAGATGTTTCCCGATCTGTGGGCGGTTCTGGCTAGGAGGCTAATCTAGCACATCCTGATCAAGCAGAGCACCATTTCATCAGTACCTGCTCACTCTTTGGGACTCTGTAATGCCAGGCGCTGTGCACCTGCTCCTTTTATTGAAAGGAGGAACGGGTATTTTCTAATGTATAAATAGATTATGTGATAAAGATTAGGGACAATTTAGGGAGCACTTACTTGCTATTTCCATCCCCTTTTTGCAAAACTCTGGATTGTGTCTCCAAATTGTGGGTGCATTTTTCCCACGGAATCCTGTAGGAATCATCTTAGCTTGAAAATAATCTAAAATAAATACTCCATGGAGGTCCAAATCAACCCATTGGCAGATCCGGGGGCAACAGGGCTCCTTTCATTATTGTTGCCACAGTTACTCACCTGGTTGTTATTAGCCAGCTCATTTACTAATCAGTGCAGGCTATTTAAGCAGTACCTCCTTGACCTTGCATGGTTTCCTGTTTCTTAGAAGATTTACTGTGTATTCCTGGTTCCTGTTTTCTGTCTTGGTTCCTGACTCTGCTGTTCTCTGTTCTCCTAATACTGGCTTGTCTGACCTGCTTTGCGGCCTGACCCCTGCTTGCCTCCTGGACTTTTGGATGATTTCCATTTTTGCTATTCTTTTATCAATAACGGTGTTTTGCATCTACACTCTGTCTCTGTCTCTGTCTGGTTCCTGGTCTGTAACCGTAGCTTCGTCATCCGTAACAGATACTGTTTAGGCATCTTCAGAGAGGACTCCAGCCCTTAACAAAAAAAAAAACATCCGTATTTAAAAACTTGATAAGACAGTAGTAGGTAAATGATACTTCAATCAATCAGCTGTAAGTGGTGCTGGGAATATGTGGTATGTACACATATTTAAATAAATATATAAATCTTCTGTACTCCTCAATAATATAGAAGCAAAAATCCACCTAGGTGCTTACCCACACTTATATGAATAAAGAAAAACTAATTTGCAGCTCTCAAAGTACTTCTAATCATGGAGAAAACTTTAACAATACATGCCCCAAAACATCAATGTTTCTACTCTATAGGGTCATTATCAAGACAATGATAACCATAAGTGTTTGATTATATAGAAAAATAAATCAAACAATTACACTCACCAATAAAAACATCATCCCATCAATACCGGCGTGTCCCAAACACTGAAAGTGATGTCTATAGCATACAAAATCATCTTATGAAAATACCCCCCATGATCTAACCCGACGTGTGTACAGACATTGTCATAGCAACAATAGCAAATGCTTATTAACAGTGTGTTCGCCTAGTGAATATAGCCTGATATCAAAAGCAAAATGATGTGCCATGTATATACACAGTCTTAATATTTTTGGCAAATTCCCTTTTATCTTTTTTTTTTAAATGTCATCTAGGCCTAACATTTTTTTAATAACATTAAATGTCATGTTAATCAATGATACTTCTATTCAGCATTTTACATCAGCAGAAGATAAGGGAATGCAAAATGCTCAAATTATACTTTGTGGAATATATGATAATGTCGACGGAATAATGTTTCAGGCTTAGAAAATAATGTTAACTAAGCCAAATGTGATTTGATACGGCTATATGTCCAATATTAAATGAATCTATGGTAAATTCTTTAAGGCAATGAGGTAATTTAGAGTCCATTTTATGCTTTGTATTGTAAATGTTCGACAAATATATGTAGATCAACATTCTGAAAGCACTGTAAGGCTGCACAAGAGTTCTTTATTAAGCAGAATGAATAGATTCCTATACCAAAGAAGACTACGCAGCATAATGGATGACCCTTGCTGACAATGTAATCCCATTACCTCCAATGGTGTTAAATCTACAATGTCTTTTTAAGTAGAGCAATAAAGAAGAGATGTTTTTTTCTGGTTCACAGTAACATTTTTGTGACTGACAGAGTGAAGCTGTGTCTAGCCATATTATTAGCTAAGTTAAGTAATAAATCATTCAATGGGTGCCTGTATGAACTATCCTTGCAAATAAATTATCGATCTTGCACATTAATTTAAAAAAATAAATAAACATACAGAGCATTTTTGTGTGTCTTACTATTATATTATGCACATCTTTAAACTCTTTGCTTTTTAGATTTTTTTTTATTGTACTAATATAAACAAACATACTTAATACATTTTTAAAAAATGTTTCGAAATCTTTATTGATCAGCTTATTGTGTTTCAGATTTATACTTTTTTTTAATTTTTAAACTACATTGCCTATATTATAAGTAGGTATTTTTTTTAAATATATGATTCACTTCAGTAAAAATCAATATTACGGTGCCTTTTAAAATACATAGATATAAAGTTGTAGCAAGCAATGAATATTTCAATACCATCGCATGTCATAAAATCCATGACTACAACAAATCATTTTTTATGACAACATACAGAACATAAAATAAATAACAAAAAAAACAGCCCACCTTAGCTAGTAAAGCATTGCATCTCTTGAACTATAATACATGAATGAAAGAATATCAGTGTTTATAGCAGGACACAGTGCAATAATTAGATTATTTTAGATAAACATTTTTCTTTTTTTTTATTGCTGCATACTGTACTATAATATATTGATACTATTAAATATTAAAAGTGTTGTGTTTCTGTGAGCAGTTTCGGTGTAAGTTTGTAATTTATTTGAGAGCACTATAAACCTCTTAGAATTTATAAAGGTGTAAAAGGTTAAATAAATTATTGCTTAAATAATAATAAATTAGAATTTCTGAATTTTCCCTCACACCTTACATGCTTTTATATGCATGTTTTAATATTAGCATTCAGTGACTAGAGGATCTCTTCACGAATAGACTTGGAGCTATTGTTTGGTTTGGCCAAACTATTTTTCCTGAAACTGACATTTCATTCCATTCACTTAATGCTCATCCATGTGGCTGGTCAGCTTGGTCAAATGTCATCCATGAACAAATATTCAGGGAAACATTTGGGCAAACCAAAGAAGAAGGGTAAAAGGGCACATATTAGCAGGGGGCGCCATGAGACATTTTGGGACCCCTAACATAGCTCAGGGTCTGGGCCCCCGGGGGCCTGCCTCCAAGCCCGCCCCGAGGACCCACCTCCAAATCCTGCCCACAGGAATACAGGGAGTGCAGAATTATTAGGCAAATGAGTATTTTGACCACATCATCTTCTTTATGCATGTTGTCTTACTCCAAGCTGTATAGGCTCGAAAGCCTACTACCAAATAAGCATATTAGGTGATGTGCATCTCTGTAATGAGAAGGGGTGTGGTCTAATGACATCAACACCCTATATCAGGTGTGCATAATTATTAGGCAACTTCCTTTCCTTTGGCAAAATGGGTCAAAAGAAGGACTTGACAGGCTCAGAAAAGTCAAAAATAGTGAGATATCTTGCAGAGGGATGCAGCACTCTTAAAATTGCAAAGCTTCTGAAGCGTGATCATCGAACAATCAAGCGTTTCATTCAAAATAGTCAACAGGGTCGCAAGAAGCGTGTGGAGAAACCAAGGCGCAAAATAACTGCCCATGAACTGAGAAAAGTCAAGCGTGCAGCTGCCAAGATGCCACTTGCCACCAGTTTGGCCATATTTCAGAGCTGCAACATCACTGGAGTGCCCAAAAGCACAAGGTGTGCAATACTCAGAGACATGGCCAAGGTAAGAAAGGCTGAAAGACGACCACCACTGAACAAGACACACAAGCTGAAACGTCAAGACTGGGCCAAGAAATATCTCAAGACTGATTTTTCTAAGGTTTTATGGACTGATGAAATGAGAGTGAGTCTTGATGGGCCAGATGGATGGATTGGTAAAGGGCAGAGAGCTCCAGTCCGACTCAGACGCCAGCAAGGTGGAGGTGGAGTACTGGTTTGGGCTGGTATCATCAAAGATGAGCTTGTGGGGCCTTTTCAGGTTGAGGATGGAGTCAAGCTCAACTCCCAGTCCTACTGCCAGTTTCTGGAAGACACCTTCTTCAAGCAGTGGTACAGGAAGAAGTATGCATCCTTCGAGAAAAACATGATTTTCATGCAGGACAATGCTCCATCACACGCGTCCAAGTACTCCACAGCGTGGCTGGCAAGAAAGGGTATAAAAGAAGAAAATCTAATGACATGGCCTCCTTGTTCACCTGATCTGAACCCCATTGAGAACCTGTGGTCCATCATCAAATGTGAGATTTACAAGGAGGGAAAACAGTACACCTCTCTGAACAGTGTCTGGGAGGCTGTGGTTGCTGCTGCATGCAATGTTGATGGTGAACAGATCAAAACACTGACAGAATCCGCGAATGGCAGGCTTTTGAGTGTCCTTGCAAAGAAAGGTGGCTATATTGGTCACTGATTTGTTTTTGTTATGTTTTTGAATGTCAGACATGTATATTTGTGAATGTTGAGATGTTATATTGGTTTCACTGGTAAAAATAAATAATTGAAATGGGTATATATTTGTTTTTTGTTAAGTTGCCTAATAATTATGCACAGTAATAGTCACCTGCACACACAGGTATCCCCCTAAAATAGCTATAACTAAAAACAAACTAAAAACTACTTCCAAAAATATTCAGCTTTGATATTAATGAGTTTTTTGGGTTCATTGAGAACATGGTTGTTGTTCAATAATAAAATTAATCCTCAAAAATACAACTTGCCTAATAATTCTGCACTCCCTGTACACACACAGACACAAACACATGCACTGATACAAAAGGACACAGATACACACACACAAAGATACACACATACTGACACACACACATACATACTAACAGATACATACTGAAACAGACATACACACATATAGGCATATATACTGAGACACACATACTAAAACAGACATACACACATATACAGACACACAGACATACATAGTGACACACAGACACATACTAACATACATACAGGCACACACACACATACACACACACACATGCATAATGACATGCAGACACACGCACACGCACATACATACATACATACATACATACGTACACATACATATACATACATGCATACACATGATGTAGAATTATTAAAAACCTTTATTAAACCTGTATTGAATTGTTGTACTAACTCCATTTTAACTTCATTACATGACAAGATTTCCTAACAGCATTTAGAATACTGAATAGAGAATGTATTTTCTAGAAGAATATGACTAACACCGGAATTATTGAGTTCCTGTAACATGCAACAAAGTATAGCCAAGGCCATGAGAAAGCTGCTCTAATGAAATGTTCTTTCATAAAAAAGGACCCTAAACCTGATCACGAGTCTGACATCACTAACTACCCAAAACGGTGCCAAGTACTCAAAATGGCTAGCTGCCAGATTCCCCCTCCCATCGAGAGAGCCTCGTGCTAAAGAGCAATGGCGACTGAATCCTTGTCAGAAATTACGACATTCCATGATGGGAGGATGCCCCACTAGCCACTCAAATCCCTAAGCCAATTACTAATACAGATGGGAGGGCATTTAACTTACCACTTAATATATAGACCAATTAATGATGTATATTTATTGTTATCTTGATATTCAATGATGATGTAATTTTGCTCTTATAAGGGCTTGCAAGCCTGTTTTTTACCAGATGCCATTAAATTTTCTCGAAGTGCTTTTAACCTGAACTCCGTGTGTCAGTGTGAACTTACTTCTGCGTATACGCAATTCAATCATCTCAGATTTGGACAGGAACAGATAGACATTTAAACATATTTGTTTATTTCTAAATTAATCTACATCAATTTAGCGCCCAGAACGTGGGGCACCGGGCTATGGCCTAAGGAAGACGCTGTTGGACGGAGGAATCCGGGGGGAAGGAACGGAGATTGATCACCTCTGAATACACGGTAAAGACTACTGCAGAGCCTAGCCGGTATGTTCCAGCCCCTTTGATTGACCCGTCCAAGTGTCTGTGACTGCTACCGGGAGGACATCAAAGACAGGTAATATCTTGCCCGGTGTCTTGTTGTTACCCACCTGTTTACCTGCATTTAGTCTATCTGTTGCCTGGGTGTGTTTGTATTGGTCTGTCTTTAGCTTAAGTGCCCGGGTGGAGTGTTTTTCTGTGTGCCCCTTTTGGGATAAAGGGGGGTGGACCTGTGGGTGTGTGCCTGGGGGTCCTCTGTTGCCTGTTTACCCCTTTTAGGAGCCACGTGGCTGTGGCTGTAGGGAAAAAGGGGGGTGGACCTGTGGAAGTTTTCCTGGGGGTCTTCTTTGCCTGTTTACCTCTTTTAGGTGCTGGGTAGCTGCAGCAGTAAGGAAAAAGAGGTGGGGGGATCTGTGGAGGGGTGTAGACTCACTGTTTCCTGGGGATTCCCCCTGGTGTCACTTTGATAGCCTAGCTAGCCTCATTGTGCACATAGCTCTGCTTGCAGAGAGGTGGTACCCTCCAGCTTCGAGCGCTGAGGCTGGTGGCATTCCAATTTTATTTGTGGTGCGTGGATTCGGGCAGGCATTGCTGTCTCCATCACCACGGGGTAGTGAGACTTATGGGTGGGTCCATAGGGGCGCTACGAGGGTGAGGATAGTGGTGGCCACACTTAGTGGACTGCTGTAACGAGAGAGGCATATGGATTTCGGGCCGGTGTTAGCTGTTATCCTTGGCTGCTGGTAGTGAGACTTGAGGAAGTTGTTCTCCGAGCGGGGACAGTACGAGGTTGAGGGAGGTGGTTTTGGCCACATGAGTAAAGGAAAGGGATTACTGTTGAATTTATTTGAACTGTGATGCATGCACTGTATTTCA
This sequence comes from Pelobates fuscus, assembly GCF_036172605.1. Classification (NCBI taxonomy): domain Eukaryota; kingdom Metazoa; phylum Chordata; class Amphibia; order Anura; family Pelobatidae; genus Pelobates; species Pelobates fuscus. The sequence goes on along the minus strand of NC_086318.1, from coordinate 334,902,139 downwards.
ATTGAATTGTTGTTTTAATTGGGAGTCATTCAAACTCCTGTGTCTGTCTCTACTTTCACTTTACTTTTACTTTTTACTCTTCTTCCTGTGTTATTTACACTTTACACTCCTATTTCTCTTGTGAGAGAAGTGATTTGTCACACACTTCTCACCTCGCTCCAATCCGTGGCTACCTCAGGTAGACGGAATTAGTGACTAGTCTACGTTTTGGGAAGACGCACTTGGGGGGACCCACCCTCTCAAGTGGCAGTCCAGCATTGTAGACACTCTGTTTAAAACCTTCTTTCCTCTATATCTGGGATGCCTTTTATAGGGGGAATGGGACAGGGATTAGAAAAGCCCAATAAGGGCTGGCTAGCGTGTGATCTAGTTGAAGATAGAGAGGGTGAAGAGATTGCTAAGGTGTGTAGGATTGCTGTACCTTCATGTGGTAGATTACAGCCAGAGAGCTGGCGTAGATTACTGACAGAGAAGAAAGCAAGCTTACAGATAATGTTTTACTGGTACAGAGTAGCAAGAGCTATTCAGCAGGAAGGTTGGGTTGAGGAAGAACTAGATCACAAAGGGTTAAGAATGTATGTATATCATAATAATTGTGTTACTGGGAAGCTCTCCCAGCCAGAGCCCTGTCATGGCGTCCAGGAGGTGACCACTCCCATCATCCCGTCAGTAATGACGGTCACCATCCCTGGTCCCCAATCTTAAATGTTGGGGGTTTTTTGTATTTTGTGTTTTTTTTGTATTTTGTGTCTTTGTATTTTGTGGGTTTTTTTGTGTCCCTTTGCTTGCAATAACTGTAACGTAACTGTCCTTCCAGTGCTGACATGGTTAAATCTTGTGCCTGTGGTTTCTCTCCTCTCTTGCTGACCCCCCTCCCTTGTGCGGAGGTTCGGGGGGGAGAGAGGGGGGGAGGGGGGTTGCATGCTTGCAATTCAGATTTGTTTCTTCCGTAGAGTTATTCAGAAAATACTGAGTTGGCAGTGGAAGTTTTTTTTGCTAGAAAATATTCTAATTGTGTATTTTGCTATTTACATAGGAGTGATGTGTCGTATGAGAGGTTTCTAGGGTTTGAATATTGTTATTGTTGTTGCCATTTATATGACGCCAACAGATTCCGTAGCGTTATATATATTTGGACGTGTTAAGTGATTAATGGCTGGTGAATAATGGGGGAGATTGATTGCATTCCGTGAGTTTATTTTTGCATCATGTTATTTCAAAGTATAGAGACAGCTTCACGGGCTGTTAAATGTATAATGTTTTAAACTGTCTTATTTAATCCGTCAAGTCTGTCCACAGTTTAGTATTTCATTTTGCCGAACAGAATGTTGCTTCTCTGATTTATTTTATTAGGCTATAACTTAGTGTAAAGCTGAAACGCCCTAAAAGAAAATGGCCCCTAGAACAAAAGAAGGTTGTCCTTAAGTGACATCAGTCCTGGCTCCTGCCCATATATCGTGTCACTTCTGGCCATGGCTGACTCCTATCATGCTCATCCTGTCTTAAGACATGCTGTTTTCCTTAATTCCCACATATTATGAACAAGAAAGTTACAATTACTATAATAATCCTGCTATTAGTTTCCCTATATCAGAAAAGTGTCTGTGACAAGTGATGGTTAATATGTAGATAGAATATATATATATATATCGATTCACGTGTAAGTAACAAATGTGTTTTAACTTTGTGTACAAAAATTGATAACATGCTGGAAGAAGGGTTATCTTAAAGAATATTTACTAAAAGAAATTTCTAATAAACAAAGATTTTTTTAACAAATGGTGATACAATTAAGGATTGGTCTCAAAATGTTTTGATCTAATTGAAAAAGAACCAGTAAACATTATAAGCATAACTATTAACAAATGGATAAGGGGGGAGTGTGCTCCAATCTGTCTTTATTGGATAATGATTGCCTCCAAGATTAAAGACTGACTAACATAATTTTTTGTTGTTGTAAGCCCAGATATTTTATTATTGCATATACATAGAAGTTGAGACTTTGGGCATTGTAGTGTATTGATTCTAGATCTGTTACTAGCAGCAAGTGCTTGGCCTTATGCCTATCCCACGCATGCTTAAACACTTTTACTGTGTTAACCTCTACCACTCCAGTTGGAAGGCTATTCCATGCATCCACTACCCTCTCAGTAAAGTAATACTTCCTGATATTATTTTTAAACCTTTGTCCCTCTAATTTAAGACTATGTCCTCTTGTTGTGGTAGTTTTTCTTCTTTTAAATATAGTCTCCACTTTTACTGTGTTGTTTCCCTTTATGTATTTAAAATGCTTTTATCATATTTCCCCTGTCTCGCCTTTCCACCAAGCTATACCTGTTAAGATCCTTTAACCTTTCCTGGTAAGTTTTATCCTACAATCCATGAACCAGTTTAGTAGCCCTTCTTTGAACTCTCTCTAAGGTATCCATATCCTTCTGAGGATATGGTCTCCAGTACTGTATACAGTACTCCAAGTGAGGTCTCACCAGTGTTCTGTACAATGGCAAGAGCATTTCCCTCTTTCTACTGCTATTACCTCTCCCTATGCAACCAAGCACTCTGCTAGCATTTCCTGCTGCTCTATTACATTGTACATTGTCATTAACAGCCAGAAACTGGAAAACAAGAAAGGTGAATTAATGTATAGCTATTTATAAGCCTAACAAAATCTCCATTATCTTTTTCATTTATTTCACAGAAGACAATGTTATTTTGTCTATTTTGTATGTTTAAAAAAAAAATAATAATAATAATACATTATCAGTGAAGAGTAGAATAAGTTTTATCCCATTTGCGAGACATAAAATTGTGATAATGTATATTTGTGATATAAGTAAGAATTACATTTTGAGATGTTAGAAATAAATAAAATAAAGAACGGAGAGTCAGGGATAGCGTCTGTCTCCACGGGCACAAGTCTGGTGTGGGAGATGTAGTGGGTTAGCCACTGCGGGGCACCCACGGAGTGAAGCGTTCGAGGCCTGTGCAGACAAGATGAGCATGTTAGCCTTTTATTATTTTTCTCTAGGGAAAGCATAGGGTCAGTTAATAGTTGTTGTACATGGGCTATTTGCAGCCTCCATAGCGGAAGAGAATCCTACCTGCCTAATTTCTACCTAGTCTTGATTTTTTATGTATCCTCCACTGCTACATCACCTGTCTGCTCCCTTACCTGCCCACCCCCGCTTACTCCTTCCACCGATCCCTCCCCTTCATCTACAGTCCCCTCTACTCCACTTTCTCCTCCTACTCCTCCCTCTACTCCACCTTCTCCTCTCTCCTCCTATTTCTCCTCTACTCCTCCTCCTACTCCTTCCTCCTGCTCTTACTCCTCCCTCCTCTTTCTACTCCTCTCTCTACTCCACTTTCTCCTCCTACTCCTCCCTCTACTCCACCTTCTCCTCTCTCCTCCTATTTCTCCTCTACTCCTCTCCTCCTACTCCTCCCTCTACTCCACCTTCTCCTCCTCCTACTCCTTCCTCCTGCTCTTACTCATCCCTCCTCTTTCTACTCCTCCCTCTACTCCACCTTCTCCTCCTACTCCTCCCTCTACTCCTCCTACTCCTCCACCTACTCCACCTTCTCCTCCTCCTACTCCTCTCTCCTCCTCCTTCTCCTCTACTCCTCCTCCTACTCCTCTCTCTATTCCACCTTGTCCTCTTCCCCTCCTCCTACTCCTCCCTCTACTCCACCTACTCCTCCCTTCTACTCCTCCCTCCTCCTCCTACTCCCCCTCTACTCCACCTTCTCCTCCTCTCTCTACTCCACCTTGTCCTCTTCCCCTCCTCCTACTCCTCCCTCTACTCCACCTACTCCTCCCTCCTACTCCACCTTCTCCTCCTCCTACTCCTCCCTCCTCCACCTTCTCCTCCTCCTACTCCTCCCTCCTCCTCCTACTCCTCTCTCTACTCCGCCTTGTCCTCTTCCCCTCCTCCTACTCCTCCCTCTACTCCACCTTCTCCTCCTCCTACTCCACCCTCCTCCTCCTACTCCTCTCTCTACTCCGCCTTGTCCTCTTCCCCTCCTCCTACTCCTCCCTCTACTCCACCTTCTCCTCCTCCTACTCCACCTTCTCCTCTTCCTACTTCCCCTGTCCTTCCTACTCCACCTTCTTCCCCTCTCGCTCTATCCACTACTCATTCCTCCATCTCCCCACCACCATATCTATATCCTTTATATGCTTCCTCCCTTCTTATTCCTTACCAATTTCCTCCGCCCATAGACAACTCTGCCTCTACCTGACAACATTATATTTTGAAGAAAAGTTGCTCTGGCCACTCTTCCGTCACTTCCCAGGGGGGAATACCACACTAACGAAAAATTATTCAGACTGGTGGAGGTGCACTTCATCATGAAAGACCTGTTTTGGGCACTCTCAAGGAAATAGTGCGGTCCTGACCCAGATTCCCATGGAAGTAAGACACCTGTATCATCACTGGGAGGTGGCTGTCCCTCATGTTTTCTTCACTAAGTCCCCAGAAATCTCATGAAAGGAACCTGACTCATTAGAACAAAAAACATGAAACACTAAAAGATCAATATCAGCTCTCTACAAAGGGGGGTCAGCAAGAGAACTGTAAATAGAAAGACAAATACCCCCAATCTCACACAGAAATAGGTGAGGAAACCTCTTCTACTGCTCCTCATGGTTGCTTTGAACAGATGAAAGAAGAAACAAGACACCTCTCAACAGAGCATGCAGTAGCTTTACCAGATCCTGACTCCACTCTGTTTGCGGATAAAGAGGAAAGGTACCATACTGGATTTGCTGTTGATACAGAAGATCAGTTACGTCAAGCATCTTCACTTTCCTCACCCACATCTGCTCAAGACGCTGAATTGACAGCCTTCTCAGTGGCATGCAAAATGCCTGAAGGAAGACATGCCAACACCTACACTGACTCAAGATATGCCCTGGGTGCGGCACATTATTTTGGATCAATCTGGAAGATAAGAAGCACCACTCAGCTGACCAAGCTGCCAACCAAGCCACAAGTGCACCAAGGGAAGTGGACAGAAGGGTGTCCGCTGAAGAAACTTCTATACTCACCATGTAGATCCTATCCACAGATCTCAAGCTTCTGAAAGAATGACAAGCAGCTGTTGACCCTGAAGAAATACAAAGCTGGAAAACAGAAAGGGGCAACCCTTGAAGACGGGCTGTACTCCAACACTCTCAAGTTCTGTTTACCCAAAAACATGTACTGGACAGTGGGCCCATGGATTTTTTTATACCTATCCAAGACCCTCATGAACTCTTTGATCCCTAAATACTCTGAAGCACCTAGAATTACTCCTCTAATCATCAGATACTGCCGATCCTGTGTCATTTGTGCCAAGGACAGCTCAGGCAGAAGAGGAGGAGAATCCTAAGCACCTAGCTAACTCTCACTATCCCTTTCAAGAATCCAAGTGACTATATCCAGGTGCCAAAGAGCTGCTGGGTCAAATATGCACTAGTTATAATAGACATTTTGTCAGGGTGGCCAGAAGCCTAGCCGGTCATCAATGTGACAACCAAGACCATATACCCAATAGTGCATTGTGAAAGTTGCAGAGATCACTCAGTGGATTCACTGTTCCAGATTAAAGACTCTCTCTGCAACATGGGAAGTAACATTTGTTGATTTTGACAAACCTTTGACTCTAAAGGAAAAATTACTTGTTAGAAGACAAAAAGATATCAACAAGTAGGTGGTTGATGGCCATAATAATGCCTGACCACCTGCCATCGATGGAAAGCCGAGGACCCCAAAAGGAGACCTCGTGAAGCTAAAGAGATCCAAACGCCAAGCTTCCTCAGGATTATTTGCCCATCCTGAGTTTGTGGTGATATTAATATTGACTAAATGATCCGAGTCCACCTACACTGATGTAGCGTGGGACAGGTTTAATACTATGATGAATAAGCAAATGTGCCCTAGCCAAGGTTATTATGTCCATACACATAATACATGACAAGGTACTCTTGACACACCACATTCATGCTTCAGAACACAAAGAGGAGCACCCCTCTAAAGGGAAGTTTGACACATATATATATATATTGATGCCATAGGTGTGCCAAGGGGGGGTACCAGATGATTTCGCAGTTAAAGGAAAGTTTGAGTCCATTTTCCCAACCGTCACTGCTAATAATAATAATATTTTGATTTGCATTTATTATATCTATTGCAACCAACAACGTTTACCTGTCACCATGACTTGTTGTGCCTATACTCTAGATAACACAGGTCCATATGGTAATGTAAGCTTGTCTATTTTATGATGTCCCTCTGAAGAACTAAGAAGACTTTAAGAACCGTTACTTGATAGGGTTTTGTGCCTTTGGGCTAACATGTCTTCTGGAACTAACCAATAAAGTTTATCTTTTTTAGAATCTAACATTTCATAGGGGGGACTGATGTAGAATTATTAAAAACCTTTATTAAACCTGTATTGAATTGTTGTACTAACTCCATTTTAACTTCATTACATGACAAGATTTCCTAACAGCATTTAGAATACTGAATAGAGAATGTATTTTCTAGAAGAATATGACTAACACCAGAATTATTGAGTTCCTGTAACATGCAACAAAGTATAGCCAAGGCCATGAGAAAGCTGCTCTAATGAAATGTTCTTTCATAAAAAAGGACCCTAAACCTGATCACGAGTCTGACATCACTAACTACCCAAAACGGTGCCAAGTACTCAAAATGGCTAGCTGCCAGATTCCCCCTCCCATCGAGAGAGCCTCGTGCTAAAGAGCAATGGCGACTGAATCCTTGTCAGAAATTACGACATCCCATGATGGGAGGATGCCCCACTAGCCACTCAAATCCCTAAGCCAATTACTAATACAGATGGGAGGGCATTTAACTTACCACTTAATATATAGACCAATTAATGATGTTTATTTATTGTTATCTTGATATTCAATGATGATGTAATTTTGCTCTTATAAGGGCTTGCAAGCCTGTTTTTTACCAGATGCCATTACATTTTCTCGAAGTGCTTTTAACCTGAACTCCGTGTGTCAGTGTGAACTTACTTCTGCGTATACGCAATTTAATCATCTCAGATTTGGACAGGAACAGATAGACATTTAAACATATTTGTTTATTTCTAAATTAATCTACATCACACACACATACAGACACATACATACAGACATACATACTGACATACAATTCATGCAGACATACTGACATACATTCATACATCATGCATACTGACATACAGTCATACATACTGACATACATACAGACATATATACTGACATACATACCTACAAAGTAATTCTATCAGGAAGTATTACTTTACTGAGAGGGTAGTGGATGCATGGAATAGCCTTCCAGTTGATATACATACATACATACATACATACTGATATACAGACATACTGACTTACATACTGACATACATACTGACATAAATACAGACATATACACTGACATACATACATACGGACATACAGACATACATACTAATATACATACAGACATACAGACATACATACTGACATACAGAAAAACATACTGACATACTAACATACACACATACATACATACATACTGACATACATACATGCTGATATATATACTAATATACAGACATACTGACGTATATACTGATATACAGACATATTGACATACTTACTGACAGACACATACTGAAACAGACATACACACATAATGACATACATGCTGACATAATAACAAATGAAACACTGACATACACACATAGCTAATTTTTCAGCCACCCTCCTGTTTCTTACCTTTTCGTTGCAGGAGGGTGGCTGGGACTGATAGGAGTCGCTGGCGCTCCTTCTTCCCGGCCTCCAAACTGACTCTCCTCCCTCCTGCGCGGAGTAAGCTGAAAGGAAATGACTGGCCATCACTTCCTCCCAGCACTACTTGCTGCTGTACATTTTTAAAAGGGGCCCGGTCGTGCTATTACACCGCCACAGCACTGACCTGGCCCCTGAAGATATAGGGCCCATCAGGTGGCCCTAGATGCTTGGGCCACCTGATGGGTCCAATTAGCATATGGGCCCCGGTGCAGCTGCATCGACAGCAGTTCCACTGCTACATGTGGGGCCCAGGCCCCCCAGGGCCGCCATGCCCATGACAACCGTTGTCACCCCCTGCCTATTAGTGTGCTGCAATGCAAAAGTGGATACAATATTGCCTAACCTAATGTCTACCAAGTATCAGTGATACCTCCTCCGCTCGTTCTGTTTCGGTTGGCTCTGTCCTTGGTCCCCTTCTATTTTCTCTTTATACTGCCTCTCTTGGTAAACGTATTGCCTCTTTTGGATTCCAATACCACCTGTACGCTGATGACACTCAGATATACCTCCCCTCCCCGGACCTCTCCCCTGCCGTCCTGCAACGTGTCACTGCTTGCCTTTCTTCCATCTCTGACTGGATGTCCTCACGCTTTCTGAAACTCAATCTCTCTAAAACTGAACTCCTTGTCTTTCCTCCTCCTAATACTGATCCTCCTCTCTCGCTCTCCCTTCAAGTCAGTGATATCCACATAAGTCCATCCCTGCAAGCGCGCTGTCTTGGCGTCATACTTGACTCTGGTCTCACCTTTGAGTCTCACATCCAGTTTGTTGCCAAGTCCTGTAGGTTCCAACTCAAAAACATAGCCCGCAACCGCCCCTTTCTTACACAAGATGCTACCAAGGAGCTTGTCCATGCTCTAGTAATTTCCCGCATGGATTACTGCAATCCTCTCCTAATTGGTCTCCCCAAAAGCCGTATTGCCCCGCTACAGTCTGTAATGAATGCTCCAGCTAGACTGATTTTCCTCTCTAGTCAGTCCTCTCACACCTCACCCCTCTGCCAGTCGTTACATTGGCTCCCTGTATCCTATAGGAGTCAATTCAAAGTGCTAACCCCTACATTTAAAGTACTGAACAATTTTAGCCCCACTTATATCTCTTCACTGATTCATAGGTATGCCCCTTCTCGTTCCCTCCGCTCTGCCCGTGACCACCTCTTGACCGCTGCTTGCACCCGTACGGCCAACTCGCGCTTGCAGGACCTCTCGCGGGCGGCTCCTTTCCTATGGAATAGCCTGCCTACTGCCATCAGACTCTCCCCTAGTCTTCAATCATTTAAGAAGGGCCTTAAAACCCATCTCTTCAGGAAAGCTTATGGCCTCCCAGAGTAATCTCTACCTTACATACCTGTCTCTTGCTTTCTCCTATAGGACAGTGCTTTACTCTCTCCTCCAGCTCTGCTTCACTCCCACCCTATTTGAAATTTCCTGTCCTAACGTTTCTAATACCCTACCTCCTATAGTCTGTAAGCTTGTTTTAGCAGGGTCCTCTTCAACCTATTGTTCCTGTAAGTTTTCTTGTAATTGTCCTATTTATAGTTACATCCCCCCTCTTATAATATTGTAAAGCGCTACGGAATCTGTTTGCGCTATATAAATGGCAATAATAATAATAATAATAATAATAATAATAATTGTTGCTACCGTATGTCAGTTGTCAGCTTAATTTAATAATACATTATTATATATCTATAAAAAAAAAATGAAGTGAGAGAACTTGGTTTTATAATGTTGGCTGTTTTGCTTTTTCACTCATATTAATAAATAATGAAGAGCAACTGCAACAGGAATTATTTTAAGTTAAAAAACGTTGGTGGGCAATTATTGACCCTCTCACCCTTCCATCCTTAGGATCATTAAACTTACCAAAAAATTCACTCTGTAGTGTCACTGATTCGTAAAAAAAAAAAGACAAAAGAGTGCTCTAGCTTCAGTTTGTCATTTAATCTGAGAAAAGGGAATTTATCAAAAAATGAAAAGGTGGTAAGTGCGCCATTCTCCCACTATTTTTTCCTTGTATTTCTTGAAAAATTTTTTTTTTTTTAAATTAAATCACTCCTGCTGCTTGTCCCCATTTAAAAAATAAAATAAAAATTATTTCATTGTAATGGTTGGCCTGCTGCATGCACAGATGCAGTTGGAAAACGCTGATGATAAGGTGCTGATTTTTCCTACAATCAAGGACAGTCACTGTTGTTACAGAATGAATGTGTGTAAGGCGTGAGTGGGTTGCAGCGATACCTGTTGCTGGCACACAGCGTTCTCAGGTTTTGAGAGATGCCACACAACAGCCTCGTAATTCCTTGTAGTAGTGCACTAACGTGCCCTTTTATAACATAGGTCTGTTTCATGATATTCAGGGGACACTCTTTGCTGTTTCTACCTGTCCACACAAACTTTTTGTAATTTGGGACCGCCGTGAAGACGCTGTCTAATAGCATTTCCTTACATCCAATATAATTTCACTCTTCTGATCAGTGTGTGCCTTGTTGTGGTTCTTGCTACCTCAGAGTACATTTATCTGTTTGTAGTGTTTTAATTTTATTGATTTAGCTTAGTTTGGCTTTTCAGATCCTCTGTGTTATGTTTTGACAATGTTTGTACATTTCATTTATTACCAAAAATGTCTGTTGCCTGAAGGATTTCTTTGCTAGCAAAACTCATTTCAATCTGGGCAGTTGATGCAGAATTTGAATATTTATTGTAACAGGAAAAATTTTCTTATAACAATGAGTTATGATCTTCACAACAAGAAGTCTAGGTTAAATGACACCTTGTCATATATTTAGCTGGGAAGAGGTATTTGTCAGGACAGTTTCATGGCTCTTTTTGTTACCTCATTAGAAGGGCGGGGTTTCCACAACCGATAGCATCATGTGATCTCTCGTCACTTCATCCTGCTTTCCTTTATCTTGGCTTGCTGTATTGTTCTGTCGTTATTCTGTACTCCTTGACCTTGGCCTGTCTCTGACTCTGCTTTGCCTGCTTGCAGGAGTATTTCGCCTTGTTTTTTTTTTTTTTAAGTTAAACGGAATTTATCATGCTAATGGTGACTGTAGCTCTTATAACAGAGCTTCAGATTACCTATCAGCTTCTCTCAACTGCATCAGCAGAGGTAGCAGGCCGAGCCACACTGCAAGCTTCCGCCTGATCAGTCTGCAGTGAGCCGTCAGTCTGCAGTGAGCCGTCATGGCCAATGTTGGATTAATTTTATTGTGTTGCGTTTTTGAATTTTTCTAGATTTTTTATTGTGAGTTGGTAAGAAAGATGGCTTCTGGTATTAAGTATACATTTTTTTTATTTTATAATTCTTTATTTTTGCAGTGCGTAAAGATTTCACAAGCAGGCGTGAGGTGCCCCGAAAGCAGTCCTCAGGCAAATTCCTCGCTAAACATGCGGGACAAGAGATTAACAGGCACATTTTTATATTATATGCAGTTTAGGTTTGATTGTTAAGAGTAGGTTTGTATGGTAATAAAGCCTGGTCAGTGTTTAAGCTAGTCTATGGTCGACACAGATTATGCATATATATAACGTTAGCTATATAGCCAGGCTAGTACAGTTTAATTATGAGTGGTATTCAGGCAAGATTTAGATAAGTCGCTTTAATACTATTATCACCCTGGCCGACCGGGACCACCCATACTGCCTCTGCGGGGAGCCATAGTCGTGGAGGTCCTGAAACCTCACACACAGGGGGAGTGCCACTACTATCCGATACCTGCTCTGCCCGTTTTGTGTAGCAGGGGGCGAGTGTCCGCAGAGCAGGCATCAGAACACAGTCGAGCCGTGCTGCATCAGAAGTTTCTCACTGGTGTCTCTGGGGCTGCAGCTGCGTTCCAGTGTGCCCGTCCCTCTTGGTCCACTGAGAGTCAGAGTCAGCCCTGGTGGGGAGCTCAGTGTCGTTTGCGTGTGGTCGTCCGTTCGTGGGTCGTTTTGTTACAGGCCGAGTGGGAGGTGAGTAAGAGGTCTGTCACCGCACAGTGTTGTCCCGCTTGTCAACAGGCTCGGTCCGTTCAGGCGGGAAAAGTCGTGCGCTGGGTAGTGCTGTGCAGCTGTCGTCGTCGCTGGTTAAGATGGCTGCGAGGGTAGGTAGTAGTTATTACGCTTCCCGGTATTGCAGGGTCTGGAGTTAGGGGCTGCAGTGTTATCCGTGGGCTCGGAGAGGGTGCTGGTCCTCCCTTCGTCTCCTGCGCACATGGCGCCCGCCATCTTGGACGTAGTGGTCGGACCCCTGGCTTCGGCCGCATTATCTCAGTCAGGGCCTTAGGGTGAGGACCGGGATCACCCCAACCGGTCCATGGGGGGGGGGGGGGGGGAACGGGGCCGGGTCCGCCTGGATTAGTGCCCCATGCTGGGTTCTGTGTTGCAGGATAGTGGGACAGCGGCCGTCCGCCCCACTCACCGCCGGAGAAGGCCTCAGTTGTAGTAACGAAAGTTTCTCCTCCAGGGGACTGAAGCTCGATGAGCCAGCCTCTCCCTGGTTCCAGCAGTCCCTCTGCTTTAGGCACCGTTGCTGTCGGTCTGCTTTTCGTTGAAAATACATATTTTTTAGTCGTATTTGTGAGGTGTTGCAGGAGCTCCTTTTGCCTGCGACCATCCAGCTCGGCGGTCCGGCCCTGCCCCCCCTTAAGTATACTTTTTTAACAGGTAATAGTTTTATTGTCCATCCTCTCACTCTATAATTAGTGGTGGATAGGGATTGGGGACCCCTGGCCACCAGCAGAGGGGAGTAGATGGTGGGGGTGAACATGCTACAATTTTTTGGGAGGCAGGGCAGTAGCAAGTCCACTACGCTGCACACAGCACACAGTTTACTGCATTGTGCTCACACCTGTGCCGCACATACTGAGCTGAATATTTTCTTTTTACAAATAGTTAAAAAATTGATCTATCAAGCTCTAAATCAGTGTTGGTGTAAATGGCAAGGACTACTGGCACAGCAAAAAACAGTAACTAACCAGCAGTCTCATACTAGGATTAATAAAGCTATTGTTAAACAGGATATATCTCCAAATAGTACATTTTATATATTTTTTAAAAAGTACTATTGTTTGAAACAGTGAGCACTATATCTCTTTTTATTCCTTTCATATGCTGTGTTCATTGTGAACATCAAAAGAGGACAGCTCCAGATGTATCCTTGAGCGGGGATTGTATCACTCAGAGCCCTATCTAAGAGCTGATTAGAAGCTCCCTCCTTGTGAGTGTATTTTATCAAAATTTTACTTAAGACATTGTATTTACTAGATTACACTGTTGGTGGTTTCTTTTGTGTTTTATTTCATATGAGACACCAACAACAGAATTCATCAGCTGCACTAAAGTTTTGTCTACTTGAACACTAAGGAGGATAACAGACTGACCTCCAAAAAAGCACTACTTTCAAAAGGTTCTTATCTCCCAAAAAAATATTTTTCTGCTGGGGCTCTTTAATAATGTTATATCTCAATATTTTTTATACGTAATATTATGTATTTTTATATCTACATAAGATAATCTAGTATTTCTTATTTGTTGCAGTCTGTTTTTTTCTGTATGTTTCCTTGTTCCTCTTGGGTTATTAGGGTATCCAAGTAACAGACCTTATCCTGCTGCATTTGTGCTGTATCTCCTCTTCTTTTTATAGCAGTAACATAAACCTAAGCAATCTCAAACTAGGACCAATGATACAAAAAAATGGATTATCAAAGCCGTTTTAGAACAAACTTGTAAAATAACTCTTTGTGAAAATTACAATTAATTTAATATTGAGCTGTTCATATGATTCCTATTAAGACATGATTAGGCAAGTTGGATTCCTGTAGAGGAGCTAGGTATTATGATTTCAAATACAATCAAGTAAAAAGCCATCTGCAAGGATTACCATTATAAATTATTATTGCTTTTATTTATAATGAAAAAAATACATTTTCTTGGGAATGAACAATACAGCATGCGTAGTATAAAATATATAACTGATTAAAATGATAATATCTATATACTGAATTATTCCAGACGTAATGTGTTGTTTTCTTTTTCTTTGAAATTGTTTTACGAGGAAGAATATATTGAAAGATGTTTTGTTTTCAAATATGTCAGGTATTTAATGTAATATATACAGTGTATTAAATCTAGTTAATCAATGTTTCACTTGCAGAATACACTGCTCAGCCGTAACATTAACACTACCTGCCTTGTATCATGTTGGTAACCTTTTTGCTGCCAAAACAGCTCTGATGCATTTAGGCATGGACTCCACAAGACCCCTAAACATGTCCTGCGGTATCAGGTAGGTACCAAGACATTAGGGGCCTCCATGGATCAGATTCTAGCACATGCTCAATCGAATGGAGACTTTAGGAATTTGTAGGCCTAGGCAATACCTTGAATTCTTTGTCATGTTCTTCAGACCATTCCTGAACAGTTTATGCAATCTGGAAGGGTGCATTATCCTACTGAAAGTGTCCATTGACTTTAGGGAACATCTGTGCCATGAAGGAGTGTACGTGATCTGCAACACTCTCTAGGTAGGTGGTATGTGTCAAAGTAGCAACCACATGAATGCCAGGACCCAATGTTTTACTGCAGAACATTGCACACAGCATAACACTACCTTCACTGGCCTACCTTCTTCCTATAGTCGCTATATGCCATCTCTTCCCCAGGGGTCACAATACCTGCCCCTTGCAGTGCTGTGCGATCACAGAAATCATGTCTATTCTGCTTTACACACTCATCCCTAGCTTCCTAGTGCCTCATTATGGCATCATATATTACATGGAACCCTATGCTTGGTCTCAATGTATAATGTTAGTCTATGTGGCACTTTTTTATAACACTAGTGACATCATAGTCCTTTGTAACAAATCACAACCCAGTGTGGGTAAATATACTCCCTGGCTGTCCATGTTTTCTTGTCCTATCGTGGTTCTTGTTATCTGAGAATGTGTTTATACTGTTTTTTAGATTTACTGTATTCTGACCTTGACTTGTGTGACTATTTTTGCTCTCTAATGCATAAAATCCAAGATCTGACTGTTCACATTGTAATTATATAATCAATGTTATTCACTTCATCTGTTTTTTAATGTATGGCAGTGTACATTGCAATAAATGCATTAATTCAAAAGAAGGTTAAGTGGTTACTCCAACCAAAACATTGTTTTACTAAAAGTGTGTTTCTGGTTGCACTAACCCTCTTTAGCATGGTTCTCCTTTAGAAAGTGGAGAAAATATATATAAAAAAAAACAAAAAAAAACACCCGTGTCCAAGATCCCACTGCAGCCCAGTCACTCTTGCCTTACCTCAAGGAAGGGACCTAAATGCAGGGCTCAGGTGGAGGGTTAAGAGATGGGCTGGGGGCTAACACAGCCATAAGTAGAATTACACCTCTGGCAGCAAAGCGATTTAACTCTGTAAAAGCAGCGTTTTGTAGTGAAACGTTGCACATATGGCCTCCAAGCACCATGACCACTTCAAATCACAGTAGTGGTCATGGTGCTTGGAGTAGCCCACTAAGGCAGCTGGGATCCTAATCAAGGTTAGCTAGCAAAGTAGGAAATTACAGAAATAACTAAGCAATTGAAAAAATTACGGTTTGACTTTTTTGTTGTGAAATTTGACATTTCTAGCTCAATTCCTGACAGTTCACAGCTTAGTGAATGACCATCTTCATGTTAGTTTTGCTGAAAATGTAAAGGGTACCTAAAGTGTAAAAATAGGGATACCTCCTAACTTACAACCAGTGCAACATGAACAATATACTCTTGTGACTTCAATCAAACAATAGATAATGGAAACCTCACAGGAAAAGTGATTTGTGAATCCAAATGGCAGGGGTCATATGTATATATATATATATTTTATATTTAACAACTTGCCAAAAACTTAAACTTTAAAAACTAGGCCATTTTTATTTGCCCCAATTCCTAAATTTTCATCCTTCCTGTGAGTAGCAGCCCTTGTATTTGGATACTGCACAAGCTGTGGCACACTACACACGGTGAGAAAGGTTTAATCTTCTTGCTCCAGCACAGGACATTGTTCTCCCAAGTGGGAGCACGGATGTCAGAAATTATGAAAAAATTACTTTTGTTAATAGGTTATAATAATAGTTATGATTCCAATAGATGCCTCGCTTAGTAGATGCCAAATCTCCACTGACTACAGCATCAGCACTGATTGTAAAGGACAGTTGAAGTAAAAACATCAAAAGCCAGTAATCATTGTACAAGCAATCCCTGGCCTACTCTCTATATTTTGGTAAAACTGTTGATTGTATTTAAACCATGAACCAAGCCCATAAATATTAAAAGCTTATCCCAATTAAATCCAAACTGGAAAAAAAGAGAAATGATTCTCTTAGGATATCTAGAACGTACTGGCAAATCCCTGTAACCAACTACAAAAAGTATGCAGCAGTTGGAGACTTTTTTTTGACTCAATTTGCTCACTCCAACAATGTTGGGCAACTGTCTTTCTATTAAAGGGAATCTCCAGTGCCAGGAAAACAATCAGTTTTCCTGGCACTGGAGGTTCCCTCTCCCTCCCACCCCCCAATCCCCAGTTACTGAAGGGGTGAAAACCCCTTCAGTCACTTACCTGAGGCAGCGACGATGTCCCTCACCGCTGTCTCCTCCTCCGCGCTGCTCCTCCTTCTTACTCCGTCGGCCGGTTGGCGAGACTGATCCCGCCCACCGGCCGAGGAGACCTAATGCACATGCGCGGCAATGCCGTGCATGCGCATTAGGTCTCCCCATAGGAAAGCATTGAAAACGAATTTCAATGCTTTCCTATGGGGATTTGAGCGACGCTGGAGGTCCTCGCACAGCGTGAGGACGTCCAGCGACGCTCTAGCACAGATAATCTGTGCTATAGAGCAGGAAGTGACCTCGAGTGGCTGTCTAGTAGACAGCCACTAGAGGTGGAGTTAACCCTGCAAGGTAATTATTGCAGTTTATAAAAAACTGCAATAATTACACTTGCAGGGTTAAGGGTAGTGGGAGTTGGCACCCAGACCACTCCAATGGGCAGAAGTGGTCTGGGTGCTTGGAGTGTCCCTTTAAATGGACCCATGGATAGACTTATTCTCCTTTCAGATTTTTTTTTCACATGCCTCAGAGGAAATATTGATTCCCATAGGAGCCATATCATAATAAGTAGCTGGCACAGCTACAGCCAAAGGAACCAACACAACAAACTGTCAAAGCCTGCATTATAAGAATCTCTGCTTCTGCATCTGACTGCCATAATGCAGGGTCTAAGTGCTCTGTAACCTATTCTTCCGTAACAATTGCAAAACTGTATGCACCATCACAAGTGCAAAACCATATGCAACATCACAACACATTATCATGAACCCCTTGGACAATACCAAAAGCCTGCACTTGCCCAGACCATACATATTGGCAGTCATGCTCTTAGGCAAGCACTTCAGAAAGATCACTAACATGCACTAAAGCATTGCTGGGTTGCTATCTAAAAATCTATTGGTAGATGGTGCTGCATCTCTGGTCAGTAGATGCCACTGCCATCAACAGAAAAATCAATGGTACCAACCTGTGATGGCTGCAGGCACTACCTAGAAGAGTTCATTGACAAACTTATCCTGGTTTCTCAAAAGAGGAGACGAGATGGTCGAGCAGCGGATGAAGAAGTACAAAGTATGACACCATTTTGGAAAAAGAGTAAATTTTTGCACACTGGAAACATACCAGGACCATGCTACTTGCCCAAAGCAGTGTATGTCTTGCAAGATCTGCCAGGAGCCAACCTGAAACTGGCACACAGGTCCACAGACTTTGTCACCGTGACCACAAATAACAGAGACAACTCTCATGTTCAGGGGGGGAAATAATACTCCATATCTGAATTCAATAACAATCCTTAAACAACCAAACTTTCAATTTATAATGACACCATAAAAACAATAGATGCAAATATGTTCAAATTACCTAGCTTAAAAATTATCACAACAATGGGCAACATGGGTTTCAATGGATGTGACACTCTCAGAAGGACATTTTGTTACATTGTATTTTGTGTTGTTGTGTTGTTGTTGTTTTTTAAAAATAAATAATACTCAATGTGATTGACTCACTTAAGGGAACATGGCTGAGGTCTGTCCGGAAAGAATCCAGCCATTCTCAATATAATGAGAACGGTTTGCGCGACATCAATGTAACCTACTAGCCAAGGAGAGTGGACTGGAATAAGCATGCGTGAACAATGATGACTTAATTGTACTAGTCAGTGGGCGCACTTGATGCCGTTGGGTAAGCATGCATACTGTGTGGCTGTTGCATTCAAAACGACTAAGCAAATTATGCATGTGGGGGCAGGATGACGTAGGAAGTTTGAGCGGAGCATCTGAGGTTCTGGTGGGGTGGCTCGACTCCAGCTCCTCATGCAGTAAATGCCAAGCGGATAGCAGGGAACACGAAATGGCTGTGAGCTGTGAGAACACGGGATAGGTTGTGAGACGGCTGTAGGCTGTGAGAGCAGCAGACACTCAATGCAAGTGAGAGTCAGCACGATATGAGCGTTATCGTGGAGTAGTGAGTAGTCCAAGCAGAAAGTGGAATTGAATGAGTGTGCTGAGGGGAGAAGCCTGAGAAGCTGGAACGTGTGGACGCTGGTGGTAAGAGGGGTGTAACACTCCTGAAGCTCTTTTTCTAATATTAATAAAAGTCAGTGAGACTTGAAGAGAGAGGTAAAAAGTAATATATTGGGAAAAAAAGAAGGACATATCCACTAAGTGGTTACCCAGATACAAAATCAATTTTAAGCTGTGAACTACAGGAGTCATAGTATACTGGGAGAAAAACTAGAGAAGGAAAAGAGGGATATATCCAATAAGTGGTTACTGATATATAAAATCTACTGTAAGCCATTAATCCCCTTGAGCACACAACAGCATGGCAACAAAACAATCAGATAGTAAACTAAAAAAGAAAGATGCAAAATCCAAAAATTAGAAAAAAAATTCTACAATATTCTCACCCCAAGGAATAAAATTAACAGATATAACAAGCAACATCTCAATTGGAGCAGCTGAGAGTCATTTGGATATGTCAGAAAGATACTCAATTGGCTCTACTAAACAAATCTCACAGAGCTTACACAGCCAGCATTTCACCCAATAACCAAGGTATATTTGCAAGAATGTATGTCCACACAATTAAGTCTGTTTAAAGAGGAGCTAAATACATTGTTTTTTTTCTCTATGAAGGAAGATATTTTTGTATTAGGTGAAAGAATTAAAATAAACTAGCAAAAGAATGAGGCAATGATGTTTGAACTAAACAACGTTTAAGAAGAATGTGCATCCTAAAAGTCCAAAAACTGGAAGAAAAATCAACTGATATGGAGGATAGAATGTGAAGGAAGAATCAATCCATATCTGCCAAGTGACCCTATGTAAGGGGAACAGTCCCTATTCTGCTCTGTGTCAGTGTGTATCAGGGTCTCTGAGGACAGGTGTCAATCCATATGTCAAGGTGTCAATATGTCATATGTCAGGTGTCAATCCATATCCATTGTGATTTAGGAATGTTAGGTGATTTATGCCCTTTATGGATTAAAACCAGACTCTGCATCAACTGTGTAATTTTCCATGGGAGTTTTGCCATGGATCCCCCTCCGGCATGCCACAGTCCAGGTGTTAGTCCCCTTGAAACAACTTTTCCATCACTATTGTGGCCAGAAAGAGTCCCTGTGGGTTTTAAAATTCGCCTGCCCATTGAAGTCTATGGCAGTTGGCCCGGTTCGCGAACATTTGCGGAAGTTCGCGTTCGCCGTTCGCAAACCGAAAATTTTATGTTCGCGACTTCACTAATGGCTAATTTAGAATGCGTATTAGAAGTATAGATCAGGGTGTTGCAGTGGATGTGATCTATTTGGATTTTGCCAAGGCATTTGAAACAGTTCCACACAAAAGATTAGTGTTCAAACTCAAGGAAATCGGTCTCGATGAAAATGCTTGTTCTTGGGTAGAACATTGGCTTAAAAACAGAATACAAAGAGTTGTCGTTAATGGTAAATTTTCAAGCTGGACAGAGGTGGCAAGTGGTGTCCCTCAGGGGTCTGTTCTGGGACCCCTTCTATTTAACATTTTTATAAATGATCTTGAAGACAGCATTGAAAGTCATGTTTCAGTGTTTGCAGATGACACAAAACTTTGTAAAATAATACAATGTGAGCAAGATATTACTTTGCTGCAGAAGGATTTAGATAGACTGGAGGACTGGGCACTCAAATGGCAGATGAAATTTAATGTTGAAAAATGCAAAGTTATGCACTTCGGCGTAAAGAATACACAAGCAACGTATACCCTTAATGGAAGCGAATTAGGGATAACAACACACGAAAAGGACTTGGGAATTGTTATAGACAACAAACTATGCAACAATGTGCAATGTCAATCAGCAGTGGCCAAGGCCAGTAAGGTATTGTCATTCATGAAAAAGGGCATTCATTCTCGGGACGAGAATATCATTTTGCCTCTCTATAAATCACTGGTAAGACCACATATTGAATATGCTGTGCAATTTTGGGCACCTGTTCTAAAGAGGGATATCATGGCACTAGAAAAAGTGCAGAGGCGGGCTACAAAATTAATAAAATGAATGGAACATATCAGCTATGAAGAAAGGTTAACAAATTTAAACCTATTTAGTTTAGAAAAACGTCGCCTGAGAGGGGATATGATAACATTATACAAATATATTCGGGGCCAATACAAACCATTGTGTGGAAATCTATTCACAAACCGGACTTTACATAGGACACGAGGCCATGCGTTTAGACTGGAAGAAAGAAGATTTCGTCTAAGGCAAAGGAAAGGGTTTTTTACTGTAAGAACAATCAGGATGTGGAATTCTCTGCCTGAAGAAGTGGTTTTATCAGAGTCCATACAGATGTTCAAACAGCTACTAGATGCATACTTGCAAAGACAGAATATTCAAGGATATAATCTTTCAATGTAGGGTAATAACTGCTTGATTCAAGGATAAATCTGACTGCCATTCTGGGGTCAAGAAGGAATTTTTTGTCCTAGCTTGTTGCAAAATTGTGCTTCAAACTGGGTTTTTTTTTTTTTTTCTTTTGGATCAACAGCAAAAAACAGGTGTGAGGAAGGCTGAACTTGATGGACGCAAGTCTCTTTTCAGCTATCTAACTATGTAACTATGTAACTATGTATTATGGCTCCATCTTGAAAAATGTAATGCTTTAAATAAAAGCCAATGGTCAATGCTGACTAAGAATTGTATTGAATTTTGGATATTATTTAAATAACGTATAGGCATGAAAGACAAAGTATTGCCCTCTGCCCCTTTGGAAATGTTTAAAAATAACATTCCTCATCTAAAGCTTGACAAATAGGTGAGTTTCACACCCTATAAAATAAGAGATTGTATGTCTAAGGAACCCCAATACAGATTCTAAATGAATATGCACTTAAAGAATCTGAATAGTTTAACTCCCGCAGATTGTGTCATTATATCAAATTATTTTGAATAATGCGTTTGTAAAAAAAGGGATGGCCAGATGGTAGAATATTAGAAGATATTGATGAAACCGCCAATTTAAAACGAGAGCTGGCAAAGGGAATTGGAATACCGCTTAAATTTAGAAGAATAATGTACTAATAGTTTAGTCGAAGTTAATAAGATTACTCATTATTTAAATATGGTTGGATTACATTATAAGATTATGATGCAATGGTACCTTGTTCCGACATGAATGGCTAAATTTAGTGCTGATGTTGGAGATGCAATGAGGTAGTAGGAACCTACCAACATATATGGTGGAGTTGTAGTAAGGTTAAACAGGTATGGATTTATATTTTTGCATTCTTTTTGTATTCTTTGTGATACAGCTTGATCCAATGCATATGCTTGATCTATGTTGTTTCTATTTTATTATAAATTTAAATAAAGTAATATTAAAAAAATAATAAAAAAAAATGACTGAGCAAATAGAGCAATGAATCTGCATAAACATTTGCGGTAAGCTTGAACTCTCCTTTGCAGAAACTATTCAGATGTTTTTCGGGGACGATGCAATGAGTGCAGCACAATTAAAATCACCCACATGACTCAGCCCCACTACAGCCCAGATTCCCTAAACTAAAAGGAAGAGTTTAAAGACCATCAATGAAATTCAGGCGTGTGTGTGTGTGTGTTTTTTTCTTTTAATCATATAACCACTACAGGACATGTATTTCAGAAACAAGAATTTCCATCAGGACAAACTATAGTACTATATGAAATCAAATTATAGTAATAAATATAGCACTTAAAAGCCTAAAAGTAGATATTTTCGTATACAATAGATAAAATCCCCATCACAGATTTTTTTTTTTCTTTTCAGTCTGGTTCATGAACTTTTCTGGTTGATTAGTTAGAATTTGAGTCACTGGTATCTAATTAAACGACAGTAAAACCTTTATTTGTAATGAAAAGATTACTGTTGTGGATATTAGCTCTGTTAAAAGAAGCAAACTATGAAATAAACCAGATGAATCTATTGTTAAACCACTTAGACATCACTATTATACCATAGTAGCTATAAAGTATTTCATATTTTAATACAGAAAATGAATGTTATGTTTTAAAATATATAAAAAAAAAAATCTAAAAAAAAATAATTGTCGTCTTCTCTCATTTTGTGAAAAGATGTTATGATTTCAAGTTTCTAGGCCTTTTGTATCTTATTGTTCTTGAAGTTCCCTTATGGGATATGTCACATAGTCAGATCATTGCTGCAATGTTCTGTTCTTGATAATTAGACATTATCATTGTGCTAATAGCACAAGCAATCTTACAAAGACAATACACTGATTGAAACCAAGAAAATATAAACAATGTACAGTAGCAAAAATTAAAAATAAAAAGTGTCATGAAAGCATTTCTATGAACTGAAATACTAAACTTACACTTCCGACCTTCTGCAATAGGTACTAATAAACTAGTTTCTGATTGCAGAATATTTGATGATTTGTTGATAATGGTGTATTTTGCAAGTAAGATTAGCATTCATTCATATAGGATACATCTAGTATTTTATACTTTTGCACATTATAAAAATGTGGTTCTGCGGACGAAAACCAAATATTTCAGGACAGTAGAATTGAGTCTATGCCAGGGTTCAGCTTGGCAGAATTTTGGTACAGACAAAAATGCTGTCATAAAAGCAAGTAAAATGCAAAAATGGCTATAATATCGCCTGGCCTAATAACCATGCAATATCAGCCATTTTTGCAATGCTTTTGCAGTTGCCAAAGTTAAAATATTATATATATGAATTAAAAATAAAAGTGGAACTTCCATTATCTCCAGATTCATAGCTTCCTGGACACACCTTATAACAGGTCCACAGCTACCGCCACAATCATCACTTTTGAAAAAAAAATGTGCATACAAAATCCATACAAATGGGACAAATTTCCACTATTTTCCTTTTTTGTTCCGCCTCACAATCCTGTTATTCCCCTATTACCAATACCTACCTCTTTTCACCATTGCCACTTACTTGCTAGCTAGCCAGCTAGATACAGCAGTAACTTAAACATAGTCTGAGCACTACTAATATGATTTACTGGTGGAAATTATTAGTGCTCCCTCCCCCCCCCTCCCCCGAGTTTTGACTGTGACATCTTTTGTGTCCCCTGTGTACTTGTTCCTACAGTTACCACTGCACCAGGGAATCAGGGCACCATCCGTGCCACAACAGATTAGATAAAGAGAGGCTGAAAATAATAATTATACACACAAAACACTGTAAGCAGCTCCCCCATACACATATTGACCCCCAAAGACAGAGATATACATGCTCACAGACACAGAGATACACGGACACACAGAGACAAATTTATACATGTCAGACATAGTAACAGATACAGATATTGCATACACACAAGGATATTCTGAAACACACTTTGAATCACTATGGCAGCACCATTCCTATAGAATGTGTGTTCTGAGTGTGCCCCAATTGTGTCTTTACAAATTGAGACTGTGTAAGTAACCAGGAGACTTACAAGTTTCTCTGTGTGTAATGGAAGCATGGCATGTTTCTGTGTGTAGGGATGCATTTGTGTGTTTCTGTGTATGTATAGGGAAGCATTGTGTGTGTAGTGTGAAAGAGAGAGTTTGTGGTGTAGTATAGGGGCTGAGTCCTAGCAGCCTTCCTCAGCCTCTCTCCCCTCTTGTCCCTTACTGCTCCCCGCTCCTGTCCCTTAGAGCTATCCCCTCCTGTTCCTTAGTGATCTCCCCGCCCCCTTTCCCATAATGCTCTCCCCTACTGTCCCTTAGTGCGCTCCCCTCCCATCCCTTAGAGCTCTTCCCTCCTGTCTCCTAGTGCTCTCTTCTACCCCCCTTTAGAACTCTCCCCTGCCCCCTGTCCTTTAGAGCTCTCCTTTTGTCCCACTGAGCTCTCCCCTGTCCCTTAGTGGTCCCTCCTCTCCTCCCCTGTCCCTTAGTGGTCTCTCCTCTCCCCTACCCCATTAGTGGTCTCTCCTCTCCCCCCCTCAGTGGTCTTTACTCTCCTCCCCCACCTCCCTTAGTGTACTCTCCTCTTCTCCCCCCCTTTCCATTAGTGATTTATCCTCTCCACCCTCCTCCTTAGTGGTCTCTGCTCTCCTCTTCCCCTCCCCAGTTGTCTCCCCCTTTCCATTAGTTATCTCTCCTCTCCCCTCCCCTCCCTTTCCATTAGTGGTCTCTCCTCCCCCTCACCCCCTTCCTCCCCTATTGGTCTCTCCTCTCTTCCCTCGTTGTCTCTCCTCGCCCCCCACCCTTAGTGGTCTCTCCTCTCCCCTCAACCTTAGTTGTCTTTTCTCACCCTCCCTCCCCTAGTCGTCTCTCCTCCACCCCTCCACACTTCCCTTGGGGTCTCGCCTCTCCCCCCACCCCTCCCATAGTGGTCTCTCCTCCACTCCCCCTCCCTCCCTTAGTGATCTTTCCTCACCCTCCACCCCTACCCTAGTGGTCTCTCCTACCCCCTTCCCCTCCCCCCAGTGGTCTCTCCTCCACCCCCCTCTCTCCCTTAGTGGTCTTTTCTCACCCCCTCCCATAGTGATCTCTCCTCCACCCTACCCTCCCTCAGTGGACTCTCCTCACCCCCCACCCCTAGTGGTCTCTCCTTCACCCCCCCATGGTCTTTCCTCACCCCCCCCTTAGTGGTCTCTCCTCACCCCCTCCCATAGAGGTCTGTCCTCAACCCCCTCCCACTCTCATGGTGGTCTCTCCACCCCAGTAGTCTCTCCCCCCAGTAGTCTCCCCACCCGCCCCCTTCGTTCTCCTCACCCTCCCTCCCCTACCTCTGTTGTAGCATGGCCAAGCTCCGGTCCGGTCCGAGGTACAGGAACTTCTGTTTCCTGTACCTGCCGGACTGACAGGAAGTGCTCACTGAGTGAGCAATTCCTATCAGTCCGGCCAGGTACAGGAAACGGAAGTTCCTGTACCGTGGACCGTAGCTTGGCTACGCTACACTGAGGGACTAACAAGAGGGAGCGCTGTGCGCTTCCCTCCTGCCGATCCCTCTTTACTTGCACGCCCGGGCCGGTGCGTCCTCATGGATGCGCCGGCCCGGGTAGTGCTGCAGCCACCTGAGGCTCTCTATAGAGCTCTAAGGCAGCTGCAGCATTTGAGGGGCCAGTGCTCCTAGTGGTGCCCCTTCCTAAGGTTGCCTATAGGAAGCGCCGGCGTTGCCTGCAGGGGGACTGCCGGGGTATTTCAAGCAGTCCCCCAAACACTTTAAAATTTAAAAAAGTTGTATTATTAATGCTTAAAATAAATGTGCATTTTATTGTATGTACTGGTATTTTTATTACCTTAATATTCATAGCTTAATTATTTTTCTGTACTTCGTAGCCATTCTGCTCTGTATTACATGTGTTCATGCAATCTTTACCATAGCATAGGCGATCCTGCAATATTGAGCATCCGGTAACTTTAATTTACTTTATTTTATTCACTTATATTCTGATAAATCAACTGTTTAGTTCAGCATGTTATATTAAAAAAAATGTGCAAACTATCATGCCACTGTTTAACTTGTATGACAACTGAAACACGCTGTTGTGGCGCTGATTGAAATACTGTAACCACCTGCACAACCAAAATAAAGAATTAAAAAAATAAAAATAAATAAATGTGCATGTGTAACCCTTTTTTGCCCTGCTCCTGGCAACAAGCCGTAGCTAGCAGCCGTTACACCTTCTTCTGTTGATGACAGGGATCCTGAGCCTCCGCTATAGTTGGGAGATCGGGACATCTTGTTCTGACGCAGTGCCTCCACTCAGTGCAACTTCTATTTATGGGGAACCCACCCCACTGAGTAGATGAGTACCCTCTACTTAATAACTCAGAGACATGAAATAAATACAGACATGGAAATACACACTGTATTGTGGTTAAAGAGATACACATATATAATAGCAGAAATAACAATGCACTCCCTGGCTAATGTTAAACACAGTCACAAGAGTCTTTAGCAGCAGGAATGCAGACAACAAACTTCTCTTATTAACATTAACAACTACATCTGAATAGTTAAACTTCTAGGTACCTGCAGGTAAATTATGTGCACAATGTTTGGGCCCTTAGGTTTAGGTAGCGCTACCCAGGTACAGTTAGTTATAAGGGAGAATCCTGAAGCAATCTCTGGAGACAGTACCTTTGGGTGACTTCTGTAACTGCAGATATTCCCAGAGAGATCCAGCAGAATGTAGGACAGCAGCAGAACAGCAATGGCAATCCTTTCTCTTCCTTCTGCTGACAGGATGCAAGAGCTCATTCACACTCCTGCAGAAAGTTCCAGAATCCGCAGGGAGTTGAACATAAAATGACAGTCTTCTAATTCTCTTAGCAGAGCAGTAGACAGTCTCCAACTTCTTGTAGTTGCAGTGCATTAGCCTTTCCCTGTTATTATTTCACTGTCCCAGCAGTAATAGACCATTGAAACAGGGAGGGACACACTTTCTTTATAGCAGACTCAGAGATCATGGCTTCTCCCCTGTCCTCTTCTTCCTGCCATCCTAGCCCATCCTCCTCACAAGACAGGGCAAAGGGCAAAGTTCAATATCTCAAAACTTAAAGTAAAAACAGTAAAATATAGAAGTCTGTTACATCCTCCCCTCTGTATTATCCTTGCCTTCCACTGGCAAAAGACAGTCCATCTGGCTTATAACCATTTTACAAGATGGTACAATACAATCTAATACAGGGAAATTCTATCACTCAATATTTCAGTCAAAGTATGCAATACATTGATTAACTTAGTGCACGTGTGGTGGTTCTGAGAATATGTGGGTTCCCCAATGTTGTCATAGGTCAAGAATCTTGGGGCCCTCTGATTTCTTCTGCCTCTACCTAGGTTGCTCAGTGGTTGTCCACTAATTTCTTCATTACAGGGTCTTTCGCCCACACCATTGGGAAGGGATCTGGTAGACAGAGGTCCAGATCCTCGTATAGAGTTAGAGTCCCTAACTGGTGAATGAATGACAAAGCTGGGACTTTCAGGATTCAATCCAGATGAGAAGGAGCAGAGGTAGAAGGGACCAACTGTGTTTCTGGCGCTGTCCACCAGTCTCTGTCAGGGCTGGAACCTGTAGCTTCTTTTTTATCATTAGTTGGTGAAGTCCCGCTGGTACCTTCTCCAGGGTTGTCTTCTGAGTCAGTTTCTAAGAGTGGCTGTATGCTGGAATTCTTATTGGCTTCACCAGTGTTCTCCTCCAAATTAGAATCCTCTTCAGGAAGAGACTCTAGGCAAAACGGACACTCTCCTGATAGCACCCCTTCCCGTAAAACTGCAACAGCAGTATTGGATTTCATTTCCCCTGGTTGAAGGTCAACAGGCGTTGGCCCCCAATAATGGAACTGACCTGTTCCGGCTTCAAGGGCTAGTCTGTGACATTCTTGCCTCAGAGCTGGTTCTAGTCCATTCAATTTGTTTAAGCAGGCATTGTCCATTTCTTTCAAGTAACCTCGAAACACATTTGTCACCACCTGAGTATTAGCCCCAATATGATGGGAACTCCGGGACGATTTAGATTTGGGCACACCAAAGCCTCCACATTCATAGGGCATTCTTTCCCAGTGTCCAATTGAGGGATCACAATCTGTACTTTAATAACTCCCTCAACGGGGGAATTCTGAGAACCCAGCCCCCACAATCTCACATCATCTGCTGGTAACATTGGTAAACGGCTTAGATGCTCCTCATAAAAAGACCAGAAGACTATCGTTACTTGAGACCCAGTGTCTAGGAGGGCAGATGCATGGATGCCTTCAATCACAAGAGATACGAGGGATTTTGGCCCTACTCCAGAATTTCCAGCCAAGTTGTCATCAGAGAACTTTTTTCTTCCTTCTTCCAGGGTCTGCCACATGTAGGGCCTGGATCAATATCTAAGCCCTCTGAAATATGAGAATTCTTCAAGGGACATTTGCTTGCGGCATGTCCTGCTTTCCCGCAGCTAAAACATTTAAATTCTCATTTCTTCCCTGGCTGAGGAGAGATCTGAGAACTTTTTTTAGAGCCTCCTTGTTCCCTTGTCTCTTCCCTGTTTAATACGGCTGTTGGTAAGTTAGTTTTAGGTGCTGTTTGATTTTCGGGTGATGATGATTTCTTTATGCCATCATGATGCTTTAGGATATGGTCAAATTGTTTATGTATTATTTTGGCTTCTTTCATTGTTTCAGCATAATCCAACAACCCCTTAGCACGTAGAAGGTTGACCAAAGCTGCAGCTACAGGATTATTTGGTAGAGTTCCTCTTAGAACTTGTCTCCTTCTATATTCATCAAACATATCTGATGTGATAACATTCTTCTCAAACAACTTTCCTAGCATTTACTCTAATCTAATGAGATAGGAAGTGAGGGATTCCTTCTTCTGTTGAACCGTGGCAGCATATTGTAACCGGAGCTCTTCCTCTTCACTTTCCTCACCATAATTATGGTCTAAAACCTTTAAAAGATCGTCAGCAGGAGAATTCGGGAAGTGTAGTAGGTGACACTTTATTAATTCTAGTGCAGAAGATCTCAGGCCTTCGATCAACCTCAGTCGCTTGGACTTTTCAGTACAGGTCCACTCTTTTAGTGCCTGGGTTACACTACTTCTCCACAGAGCAAATCCTTCTTCCCCGGTTGGCACTGGCATAACTCCAGAGAAAGTCTTGTGTAATTATGCTCATTAGATGCTTGGACCACACTTTTAGATAACTGAGTTAAGACTTCGGTTAGGGAGAGGCTCTCCTCGGTCTTCTGACTTGTGGGAACACTAGGAAGCTTCCTATGGGTCCTGCTTCTTTTGGGCAGTTTCAGACGCTGTTGTGTGTGTTCATCACTGCCTTCTCCTTCAGAATCAGTCATAATTATTCTCCTAGGAGGAATACCAAATAGGTGATCACTGTCCCCATCGTTGGGGTCACTTTCATCTTCTGACTCATCTTGAGCATAAATCAAAGGACTCCCAGGAAGCTGAGTCTTTGGCAACTGTAAATACTTAGGACTAGTGATGTCGCGAACATAAAATTTTCGGTTCGCGAACGGCGGACGCGAACGTCCGCAAATGTTCGCGAACCGGCGAACCGTGCGAACTGCCATAGCCTTCAATAGGCAGGCGAATTTTAAAACCCACAATAGTGGTTGAAGGGGGGGAGGAGACCTACTCTCCTTCCCCCCCCGGCCCCCACCCCTGGGTTCGGGTGGGGGCCATAATGATAATGGGGGGGGGGGACCTACTGTCCTCCGCCCCCCGGCCCCCACCCCTGT
This sequence comes from Pelobates fuscus, assembly GCF_036172605.1. Classification (NCBI taxonomy): domain Eukaryota; kingdom Metazoa; phylum Chordata; class Amphibia; order Anura; family Pelobatidae; genus Pelobates; species Pelobates fuscus. The sequence goes on along the minus strand of NC_086318.1, from coordinate 334,872,544 downwards.
GCGGCGGGTGGGGGCCATAATGATAATGAGGGGGGGGCTACTGTCCCCCCCCGGCCCCCACCCCTGGGCGGCGGGTGGGGGCCATAAAGATAATGAGGGGGGACCTACTGTCCTCCCCCTCTCCGGCCCCCACCCCTGTGCGACGGGTGGGGGCCCTAAGATTAACAATAGGGGGGAGACCTATTGTCCCCCCGGCCCCCACCCCTGAGCGGTGGGTGGGGGCCCTAAAATTAACAATAGGGGGGGGACCTATTGTCCCCCCCGGCCACCACCCCTGAGCGGTGGGTGGGGGCCCTAAAATTAACAATAGGGGGGGACCTATTGTCCCCCCCCGGCCCCCACCCCTGAGCAGTGGGTGGGGGCCCTAAAACTAACAATAAGGGGGGGACCTATTGTCCCCCCCGGCCCCCACCCCTGAGCGGTGGGTGGGGGGCCTAAAAATAACAATAAGGGGGGGACCTATTGTCCCCCCCGGCCCCCACCCCTGAGCGGTGGGTGGGGGCCGTAAAATTAACAATAAGGGGGGGACCTATTGTACCCCCCCGGCCCCCACCCCTGAGCGGTGGGGGCCCTAAAATTAACAATAAGGTGGGGGACCTATTGTCCCCCCCGGCCCCCACCCCTGAGCGGTGGGTGGGGGCCCTAAAATTAACAATAAGGGGGGGACCTATTGTCCCCCCCAGCCCCCACCCCTGAGCTGTGGGTGGGGGCCCTAAAACTAACAATAAGGGAGGACCTATTGTCCCCCCCCGGCCCCCACCCCTGAGCGGTGGGTGGGGGCCCTAAAATTAACCTATTGTGGGGGCCCTAAATACAAAGGGGGGGGGGTGCCCTTGTTAACCCTCCCCCCCCCAAAAAAAATGATCTACCTACCTACCCCCCTCACCCTAAAAATAATGAGGGGGGGACCTTTAACTAAAACCCTGTAAAAAAAATAGATAAAAACAACTTACCATTTGATGTTTTCTTTCTTCTACAATCTTCTTTTTTCAGCCCCAAAAAAGGCCAAAAAGAAACCATAATAACCGACGCAATTAAAAAAAAAAAAAAACGACCGCACAAAAAAATAATCCATCTTCACCCATGGAGGGCTCCGCGCAGACTGAGCTCTGCAGGGCGGGGGAAGGCTTATAAAGCCTTGCCACGCCCTGCAATTAGGCTAAGAACACTCTGATTGGCTGGTTTAAGCCAATCAGAGTGCTCTTTGTCATTTTACACAGTGTGGGAAAATTCCAAAGAACTTTCCCACGCGTGTAAAATGACACAGAGCACTGTTATTGGATGGCTTGAAATCCATCCAATCACAGTGCTCTGTGTCATTTTACACAGCGTGGGAAAATTGATCTTTCCCACGCTGTGTAAAATGACACAGAGCACTGTGATTGGATGGATTTCAAGCCATCCAATCACAGTGCTCTGTGTCATTTTACACGCGTGGGAAAGTTCTTTGGAGTTTTCCCACGCTGTGTAAAATGACAAAGAGCACTCTGATTGGCTTAAACCAGCCAATCAGAGTGTTCTTAGCCTAATTGCAGGGCGTGGCAAGGCTTTATAAGCCTTCCCCCGCCCTGCAGAGCTCAGTCTGTGCGGAGCCCTCCATGGGTGAAGATGGATTATTTTTTTGTGCGGTCGTTTTTTTTTTTTTTTAATTGCGTCGGTTATTATGGTTTTTTTTTTTGGCCTTTTTTGGGGCTGAAAAAAGAAGATTGTAGAAGAAAGAAAACATCAAATGGTAAGTTGTTTTTATCTATTTTTTTACAGGGTTTTAGTTAAAGGACTCTCATTATTTTTAGGGTGAGGGGGGTAGGTAGGTAGATCATTTTTTTGGGGGGGGGAAGGGTTAAAAAGGGCACCCCCCTTTTGTTTTTAGGGCCCCCACCCACCGCTCAGGGCTGGGGGCTGGGGGGACAATAGGTCCCCCCTTATTGTTAATTTTAGGGCCCCCACCCACCGCTCAGGGGTGGGGGCTGGGGGGGGACAATAGGTCCCCCCCTTATTGTTAATTTTAGGGCCCCCACCCACCGCTCAGGGGTGGGGGCCGGGGGTGACAATAGGTCCTCCCCCTTATTGTTAATTTTAGGGCCCCCACCCACCGCTCAGGGGTGGGGGCCGGGGGGGGGCAATAGGTCCCCCCCCTTATTATTAATTTTAGGGCCCCCACCCACCGCTCAGGGGTGGGGGCGGGGGGAGGGACAATAGGTCCCCCCTTATTATTAATTTTAGGGCCCCCACCCACCGCTCAGGGGTGGGGGCCGGGGGGGACAATAGGTCGCCCTCTTATTGTGATTTTTAGGACCCCCCCTTTTTTTTTTTTAACAGTGAGCAGCCACAGGCTGCTCACTGTTTAATAGACATGCCCCTACTCGCGGTATTGCGAGTAGGGGCACAATTTACTAATACTAAGTAATTTTTACTTAGTATTAGTAAATTAATAGGGGGCGGACCGAACATCGCATATGTTCGCCCGCCGTGGCGAACGCGAGCACGCTAAGTTCGCCGGGAACTATTCGCCAGCGAACAGTTCGGTACATCACTACTTAGGACAATCTTTTTTATTTAGGGGCCTATGACTCTTCACTAGAGCAACAGCAAGACCGGCCTTCTCATCCTTCTGTGTCTGTATAAGGCGTTATTTCTGTAACCCTGGGTTCTGTCGAATGGCATCATCAAAACATTTCCTCTCCAAGTTAAGGGGCATGTTACACACAGCAACAACTTGATTAGGGGGAATTAATTAATGCTTTCCCTGGCTGTTCCCACTTCCTATAACCTCCGATCCAGTACCAACACTTTACTTAGTATACCTCAATACAAAAAGAAAGCGTCCCGATCCTCCTTCTCCTACAGAGCGCCGCAATTGTGGAACGACCTCCCGCACAATTTAAAATCTTCCCTAAGCCTAAAGTCCTTTAAGAGATCCCTCTCTACATACCTCAAAACAGAATGGTAAAATATTTTATAAATAAATAAATAATTTATAATTATATATATATATATATATATATATATATATATATATATATATATATATATATGATCTAAGTATATATTTTATTTTAAACTGTTATTAACTTTATTTTTTTAACATTTTTCAGGCAGCAGGGGGAGTACCTATCATTACAGGCACTCCCCCTGCTGGCAATGCCTTGGACGGCTATGCCGTCCATGTGATTGCGAGGTCCTCGCAAGGACCTTGCGATCACATGGCCCAGGGGGGCTGAAGAGGATGGAGGGGGACTCCCTGGGCTCCCAGGTAAGTCCCCATACCGCGATCGCCGACATGGGATCGCCGGCGACCGGGTAAGTAGAAAGGACATTTAGGGCGTTCTATGCCGCCCTCCGGCGTTTAGAGCTGGTTTCCTAAGGACGGCATAGAACGCCCGCCATCCTTAAGGGGTTAAGGCATGTGGCAATGCTGTTATTTGTTTATTTTAGCACATAAACAGTTTTTTTTTTGTCAGAAAGTGAATCATCTTGCTTATCTAAATTAGCATATGAGATCAAGATCAATGTCTGAGTATGAGCTAGTGTGAAGCACAACCTTGGTGTGTGCCCACTATATACTCTGTTACTATGAGGACTTAGCCTCAGACTCAATATATATATATTTTTTGCCTAGATTAGGTGTTTTTAATAAAACTAGTCAAATCTATCAGCATCAAAGTAGCTGTTTAGTTGATATGTGAGTGCGCTGGATTTCTATTTTTACTGTACTTATTGGCCCCCAGCAGCACCCCATTTAAGCATGTTTAGGTGAGTGCAGCCAGCCCCTGGTTTTCCCATATATATTTAGGAGTCTAGCCAGCTCCTTGGTTTTGCACCGCCCCCTGTCACAGGTGTCTCATCTCAGGACCCTATTTAAGCCTTGTACTGCAGAGAACTCGAGATGGAAGGATTTACCCAAGTGAGTAGCTCATTTAGTAGACAGTTGGCAGTGAGAGTAGGACCTGCCAAAGAAGGGGTACATTGACGTTTGTGGTAGGCTTATGCAATGTATGATCATATAGTGTAACTAAACCCCCATTATTTTTTGCCTAGATTAGGTGTTTTTAATAAAACTAGTCAAATCTGTCAGCATCAAAGTAGCTGTTTAGTTGATACGTGAGTGCGCTGGATTTCTAATTTGATTATATATATATATATATATATATAGATATATATATATATATATATATATATATATATATATATCTATATATATATATATATGGTGATGTGAGCACTCTCAGTATATGTATCCATTCTATGCTCTATATATGAGTTAGTATGCAGACAACACCACTGTACGTGTGTACATTATATTCTCTATGTTTACGTTAATATGAGGACACAGCCTAAGTATATGTATCCCTATATGCTCTGTGTATGAGTTGGTCTGAAAATACAGCCTCAGCATGTGTGTCCAGTATTTGCTCTATGTATGAGTTACTATGAGGACACATTCCTAGTATGTGTGTCCACAATATGCTCTATGCATGTTACTGTGAAGACACAGCCTCAGTATGCTTGTCCATTATATGCTCTATGTAAATACTTAATGAAAGTATTTAGAAAATTGGGCAGACTAGATGGGCCAAACGGTTCTTATCTACCAACACATTTTATATTTCTATGCATGTGTTAGTATGAGGACAAAACCTCAGTATATGTGTCCACGATATGCTCCATGTATGAGTTGGTGTTAAGCACCGCCTCAGTATATGTGTCCACTTTATTCTCTATGTATGAGTTACTGTGAAGTCACAGCCTCAGTTTGTGTCCTCTACATGTACTATGTATAAATTGAATGTGAAGACATGCTTCAGTATATATGTCTATATAATTTCATACTTAAGCTCACTTTATATTAATATATATATATATATATATATATATATATATATATATATATATATATATATATATATATACATATATACAATATTATCCAAATACACTCATTATGAAACTATATATATATAGAATACCTTGTAGGAAAGCACCCACAGGACTTGATATGGTAAAACAGTGCTTCTTTATTGCAGCAAAAATTTCAAGTAGAAAGTGTCTACGTTTCAGTACCATCTGGACTTTTATCAAAACAACTAAACAGTGAAAAAAACAGTTCATAAACAGTTCATTGGAAGGTGAAAACAATATATATGTATGTGTATATATGTGTGTATATATATATATATATATATATATATATATATATATATATAATAAATAAAATCATGAAAAACATATATATAAATATAATTATACAATTACATAGATAATTGCATATATACATGTAGAATTTAAATGTATATATGTACGTGTATTTAAATTATACGTGTATATTTATGTAATCTTTTTAGATAACTATTTTTTTTATTAATTACAATTTAAGGAACCTGCCTCTCATCCCAGGCAGAAAGTCCAGAGAATTTAATTTGCAAGCCCTATATTTAACCCTGTAACTTTCCAAACCACCATAAAACCTGTACATGGTTGTTACTGTTGTACTCGGGAGACTTTGCTGAACAAAAATATGAGTGTTTCAAAATAGTAAAATGTATCATGCTGATGATATCACCAGCAAGTTTGCAGTTTTTGTGTAAAAAATGCAAAAAAAAAGTGAACGCTAACTTTGGCTAAGTGGCTACTAAAAAAGACTGGGCATAACCATTTTGAATACCCTGGGTGGTCTACATTTTCAAATGGTATGTCACGATGGGGATAATTCTCATTCCTGGGCTCCCATATGGTCTCAGAGGCAACATAACCAATCTGGCAAATTTCAATGTGCAAAAATGGAAATAGACAAGTCTTATATTCGACCCTGTAACTTTCCAAAACACCATAAAACCTGGACATCAGAGGTACTGTTGTACTTGTGTGCTGAACACAAATACAGGGAGTGCAGAATTATTAGGCAAGTTGTATTTTTGAGGATTAATTTTATTATTGAACAACAACCATGTTCTCAATGAACCCGAAAAACTCATTAATATCAAAGCTGAATATTTTTGGAAGTAGATTTTAGTTTGTTTTTAGTTATAGCTATTTTAGGGGGATATCTGTGTGTGCAGGTGACTATCACTGTGCATAATTATTAGGCAACTTAACAAAAAACAAATATATACCCATTTCAATTATTTATTTTTACCAGTGAAACCAATATAACATCTCAACATTCACAAATATACATTTCTGACATTCAAAACATAACAAAAACAAATCAGTGACCAATATAGCCACCTTTCTTTGCAAGGATACTCACAAGCCTGCCATCCATGGATTCTGTCAGTGTTTTGATCTGTTCACCATCAACATTGCGTGCAGCAGCAACCACAGCCTCCCAGACACTGTTCAGAGAGGTGTACTGTTTTCCCTCCTTGTAAATCTCACATTTGATGATGGACCACAGGTTCTCAATGGGGTTCAGATCAGGTGAACAAGGAGGCCATGTCATTAGATTTTCTTCTTTTATACCCTTTCTTGCCAGCCACGCTGTGGAGTACTTGGACGCTTGTGATGGAGCATTGTCCTGCATGAAAATCATGTTTTTCTTGAAGGATGCAGACTTCTTCCTGTACCACTGCTTGAAGAAGGTGTCTTCCAGAAACTGGCAGTAGGACTGGGAGTTGAGCTTGACTCCATCCTCAACCCGAAAAGGCCCCACAAGCTCATCTTTGATGATACCAGCCCAAACCAGTACTCCACCTCCACCTTGCTGGCGTCTGAGTCAGACTGGAGCTCTCTGCCCTTTACCAATCCATCCATCTGGCCCATCAAGACTCACTCTCATTTCATCAGTCCATAAAACCTTAGAAAAATCAGTCTTGAGATATTTCTTGGCCCAGTCTTGACGTTTCAGCTTGTGTGTCTTGTTCAGTGGTGGTCGTCTTTCAGCCTTTCTTACCTTGGCCATGTCTCTGAGTATTGCACACCTTGTGCTTTTGGGCACTCCAGTGATGTGTCAGCTCTGAAATATTGCCAAACTGGTGGCAAGTGGCATCTTGGCAGCTGCACGCTTGACTTTTCTCAGTTCATGGGCAGTTATTTTGCGACCCTGTTGACTATTTTGAATGAAACGCTTGATTGTTCGATGATCACGCTTCAGAAGCTTTGCAATTTTAAGAGTGCTGCATCCCTCTGCAAGATATCTCACTATTTTTGACTTTTCTGAGCCTGTCAAGTCCTTCTTTTGACCCATTTTGCCAAAGGAAATGAAGTTGCCTAATAATTATGCACACCTGATATAGGGTGTTGATGTCATTAGACCACACCCCTTCTCATTACAGAGATGCACATCACCTAATATGCTTAATTGGTAGTAGGCTTTCGAGCCTATACAGCTTGGAGTAAGACAACATGCATAAAGAGGATGATGTGGTCAAAATACTAATTTGCCTAATAATTCTGCACTCCCTGTATGAGTGTTTCAGAATGGTAAAATATATAATGCTGATGGTAACATTGGTGAAAGAGCAGTTTATTTGTGAAAAAGGCAAAAAAAAACTAATAAGAACATTAACTTTGGCCAGAGTTTGTGACTAAGTGCTACTAAAAAAACTGGACATACGGGGGGCGGGGCCTGGCCGCCGAGCTGGATGGACGTGGGGCACCTCGGCTCCTCTGTGAAACCCTAATATCCAGCTCAAAATTATTATTTTCCCCCTAAAGAACACCACACAGCAGCTACTAGCAGCTACTAGAAGGCAAAGGGGACCCGAGCACAACTGTCGGCGGACATACTAACCCCCGTCCTACCGGCGAGGCTGACTGCTGGGCAGCTGGGATTGCGGCCTGCCGTGAGGCTCTGGCGGGAGATGCGGCCGGTCTCCCGCGCTTAGTCCGGCGGGACCCCCCATGCACCTACCGAGGGCCCCGTTCTCCCCCCCTGTGGGCCGGGGGGGTTATCCCGGACCCCACCGGGGATGCAGCGAACACTCAAGCCACTTGAGCGTCGGAAACACAAACCCGAGACCGCATGGCAAAAATCAAGATGGCCGCCTCGCCTACAACAAGCCTAAGAACACAGGCGGTCACAGCAGAGCAACGGCGGGCTGTCTAGCACGGAGGGAGCTAAGTTTTAAGTGCACTGCTCGCAACCTTGCTAAGCCATCGGACCCACTACAGCAAGCAACCGTAGCAGATCCTCAGCCTCCTCCGAGGTCCGAAGCATGTCAGATATTAGCTGCCTTCACTAACAAAGAACTGACAGCTTATGCCAAAGCTGGGGCCGTGGCTGAAGAGGTCCTTACAGCTATCAGAACGGTGATAGCCTTCGGTGGGCAAAAGAAGGAAATAGCAAGGTATGAAAAGAACTTAGAAGATGCCAAGAATATAGGTGTAAAGAAGGCAATCACATCAAATGCTCCAATAGGAGTTGCTTTCTTAATAATATACTCTGCCTATGCATTAGCTTTCTGGTACGGTACACATCTGGTTATATATGAAAATTACACCATTGGCGCTGTACTTACTGTATTTTTCTCAGTGACTGTGGCTGCTTTCAGTTTTGGCCAAGCTGCCCCCAATATTGAAGCCTTTGCCACGGCCCGGGGAGCAGCCTATCCCGTATTCACCATTATTGATAATGAACCCAAAATTGACAGTTTTTCCACTGATGGCTTTAAACCAGACAGCATTAAAGGAGATATAGAATTCATTGATGTAAATTTTACATACCCATCCAGGGCTGATTATCAGGTTTTGAAAGGAATAAACCTAAAGATCACAAGTGGGGAAACTGTTGCTCTAGTCGGAAGCAGCGGCTGCGGGAAAAGTACCACCGTGCAGTTGCTACAGCGATTTTATGATCCTGTGAAAGGCTCGATAACCATTGATGGACAAGATATTCGTAACCTTAATACGAAATATCTCAGAGAAATTATCGGCGTGGTGAGCCAGGAACCGATTCTGTTTGATACTACAATTTCAGAAAACATCCGTTATGGACGAGAAGATGTCACAATGGAGGAAATCGAAAAAGCAACAAAGGATGCAAATGCGTACAATTTTATTATGCAATTACCAGACAAATTTGAAACCCTGGTGGGAGAGAGAGGAACACAGATGAGTGGTGGACAGAAACAGAGGATCGCTATTGCAAGAGCACTTGTCCGCAATCCCAAAATACTCCTAGACGAGGCCACGTCCGCCCTGGACACTGAAAGTGAAGCTGTTGTCCAAACTGCTCTGGATAAGGCTCGGGAGGGTCGTACGACCATTGTAATTGCTCACCGTTTGTCCACAATTCGAAATGCTGACACTATTGCTGCTTTTGACAGCGGAGTCATAATCGAAAAAGGAAATCACAATGTATTAATGGAAAAACAAGGGGTATATTACAAGCTTGTTACTATACAGACAGTGGAAGCACATAATGATGATGATCTAGAAGATGAGCCATATGAACGGACATCAGCAGAGATGGATCTTACAGGCTCCCAACTAATAAGGAGGAAATCAAGTCGACAAAGTTCTAGGAAAATGCCAGAGAAACAGGACAAGAAAAAAGAAGGCAATAACAAAAATGGGGTTGAAGAAATTCCATCAGTCTCATTTTTTAAGGTTCTAAGCTTGAACAAACCAGAATGGTTGTACTTTGTGGTTGGCGTTATCTGCGCCATCACTAACGGGGGCACTCGACCAGCATTCTCTATCATATTTTCGAAAATCATTGGGGTGTTTGCCGGAGACGCGGCTGATATAAATTCAAAAAGCACCATGTTCTCACTATTTTTCCTAGCGTTGGGTGGAGTTTCATTCGTTACATATTTCCTTCAGTTGTTTTCACAGGGATTCACCTTTGGTAAAGCAGGAGAGATTCTAACTATGCGGCTCAGACTCATGGCTTTCAAAGCAATGCTGAGACAGGAAATGAGCTGGTTTGACAACTCCAAGAACAGCACTGGGGCTTTAACAACAAGGCTGGCTACTGATGCTTCGCAAGTGCAGGGGGCAACTGGAGCAAGACTTTCCATACTGTGTCAGAACATAGCAAATATGGGCACAGCCATTATTATATCACTTATATACGGATGGCAACTAACTCTTCTTCTTTTGGGAATTGTGCCAATACTTGCCATTTCTTCTCTGATTTCAATGAAAATGCTTGCTGGCCACGCCAAGAAAGACAAAGCAGAATTGGAAGTAGCTGGAAAAGTTGCCAATGATGCTATAGAGAACATCCGCACTGTTGTCTCATTGACACGAGAAAGGAAATTTGAGTCCATGTATGAGAAGAATTTGGAAGGGCCCTACAGGAATTCTGTTAAAAAAGCACATATATATGGCTTGTCATTTGGCCTCTCTCAAGCCATTATGTATTTTGCTTATGCTGGCTGTTTCCGGTTTGGGGCGTACCTGGTGGCAAAAGGTCTAATGAACTTTGAAGATGTTTTTCTGGTTTTCTCAGCCATTGTGTTTGGTGCAATGGCTTTGGGCCAGACCAGTTCATTTGCCCCAGACTACGCTAAGGCAATGGTGTCCGCATCCCATATATTCAGTTTATTGGAACGAGTTCCACTGATTGACAGCTACAGCAATGAAGGGGAAAAGCCACCACATTGCGATGGAAACGTGACATTTAAAGGTGTGCAGTTTAATTACCCGACAAGGCCTGATGTCCAAGTTCTTCAGGGACTGGATTTGACAGTGAAGAAAGGAGAAACGTTGGCACTGGTGGGCAGCAGTGGATGTGGCAAAAGCACAACCGTCCAACTTCTGGAGAGGTTCTACGACCCAAATGATGGAGATGTGTGCTTGGATGGCAACGGTGTGAAAAGCCTGAACATCCAGTGGCTCAGAGCACAGATGGGGATAGTTTCCCAGGAACCCATGTTGTTTGACTGCAGCATTGCCGACAATATTGCATATGGTGACAACAGCAGGATGGTGACACAAGAGGAGATTGAAACCGCAGCAAGAGAAGCCAATATCCATAACTTTATTGACTCACTGAGCGATAAATATAACACACGTGTTGGGGATAAAGGGACCCAGCTCTCAGGAGGACAGAAGCAGAGGATAGCCATAGCTCGAGCTCTTGTACGGAAACCCAAAATACTTCTACTGGATGAAGCTACATCTGCCCTGGATACAGAGAGTGAAAAGATTGTACAAGAAGCCCTGGATAAAGCAAGAGAAGGTCGCACTTGCATTGTGATTGCTCATCGGTTGTCCACTGTCCAGAATGCGGATAAAATTGCAGTGATCCAGAATGGACAGATTGTAGAACAAGGGACACATCAACAGCTCATACAGCAGAAAGGAGTCTACCATTCACTGGTCACTATACAGCTTGGCCACACATGAGTATGCTACGAGATTCCAAGAATGCCTTTTATTTGGCATTCCTATACATTCCAAGCCACTGGTTTGCCACGCATTTCGCTCAAGAAAGAAAATCGAGGGAGACATTGTATGTTGATGGATGTTTGAGATCATTTCAGAAGAGTTAAAGCATTCCAAGTCAACCGTTTGTTTCACGGTGATATGGAAACTTCATTAAAGCCATAAGGAGCCTTTCCTTTGTAATTACTTGTTTGTATATTGGCATGTATATTTATTAACAAGTGTTTTTCAACATTCAATGTAATTAAATATTCCCAAGAAAAAAACAAAAAAAAAAACTGGACATACTCCAATTTGAATACCCTGGGTTGTCTACTTTTTCAAATGGTATGCAATGATGTGGGGTAATTTCATTCCTGGACTGCCATATAGTCTTAAAGGCAGCAAATCAGTCTGGCAAAATTCAATTGCAAGAACAGAAAAAGAGAATGCCCTATATTTGAATTGAAGTTTCCAAAACCATATAAAACATGTACGTGGGGGTATTGCTGTACACAAGAGACATCGCTGAACGCAAATAAGTGTATTTTATTGCAGTAAAATCTAACAGTATCATGACATTCACGGTAACTATGTCATGCAGAACTAAAAAAAGTTAAATACATTTTTAATTTCTCAAACTTCTTAGATTTTACTCAAATTAAATTATGTTTCATATCTAAATATTTGAAGTGAAATGAAAGTCCCGTTTCTCCTGAACAAAATGATATACAATAAGCATTGGTGCATTTAATATGAACGATATGGTTGATGACAACAAAGGCAGAGCCCCCGAATCAGAGCACTGATGATCGCCGCGCCAGGTAAGTATGGAGGCAGGGGAGGTCTGTCGTTTAAGCCTGCTTGCTGTATGGTGACATAGTACATCCTGTGGTCTTAAGAGGTTTATGGGTTATAGGAACACTCTAGTGTCAAAAATACAAATGTATTCCTTAACACTATAGTTTTAAAATCACTGTTTAGGAGGCCTTTCTCTGTAACCCCCTCTCCTGCCTTTAAAAGGGGATTTTACTCACATTTGTTCCCACTCTGGTCTCTACCCGGCAGGCACTGTTGCATTTTGCCTCCTTGGCTGAGACTGTTGCATTTGAGGATCTCAACCAATCCAATGCTTTCCCATAGGAAAGCATAGAGATGCTATTGCACATGTGCAACAAAATGCCGTGCTGCGCCAATCAGCATCTACTCATAGAGTTGCATTAAATCAATTAGGAACATTCAGTGTCTCCATGCAGAAAGTGGAGACATTGAGCATAAGGTTATTTAGTGGGTGCAAGGGAGCTGTAGTTGGTGGAGGTGACAATAGGGGCTTAATGGATGCAGCGGGGATAGAAACTGTAGTGAATGCATGGGAGGGATAGGGGTTGTAGGGGGTGCAGCGGATTGCTAGAGACTCTAGTAGGTGCAGGGGGTAATAGAGGCTGTAGTGTGAAGAGAAGGTACTATGGGTTTTATTGAGTGCAGATAGGGATAGGGCTGTAGTGGGTGCAGAGGAGGGATAGGGGATGTAGTGAATTCACGTGGTATAGGGCTTATAGTGGGTAATAGGGACTGTAGTTTTAGCCATGGGCTGTAGTGGGTGCAGGGGATAATATAGGGCTGTGGTGAATGCACAGGGCATAGCAGCTGTATTGGGTAATAGAAGCTATTGTGGGTAACATGGGCTGTAGTGGGTGCATGGGGTAACTGGGACTGTAGTTGGTGCATAGGGTGATAGGGGCTGCATGTATTGTGGAAGCTGTAATCTCCCAGCATGCACTATAGAGCCATTAACTTCACAGAGTACCGTAGCACAGGGGAGGCTTGAGAATCAGAAGTGTGTTGTTCTCTTCAGAAGTCACCTCTAAAATATCAAAGTTGTTCTACTTTATGTTTCTTAATTTTGGGCTGAAAAAATAGGTAAAAATACGGTATGTTCATTTATGATGTTTAGAACTTCAATTTACTTATGTCTCCATTCAGTTTAGATTTGTTTTATGTACTGTTTTGGTCAGCAGCTGATGTTACTATAAAATACAGAAAATCTCTGTATTTTAATTTCACTGGAAACTTTTAAAAACTTTTTCATGTGATGCTTTATATTCTTTAAAAACATATATTAACATTTAGCAAGAATAGAGCAACATTTTGAACTATTGACAGGGAGCCAAGATGGGGGTTCCTAGTTCATATACATCCGAAAAAGTTCCCCTCTAATGTCTTTTTGCCCGTGATTTTTTCTAGTAATACATTTAAATGTTATAATTCAACCCTGAGACGTCCTGTAGTAAAATGCAAAATTATCTCATACAAAGGGATGCTGAATGAGATACTGAAGCTAAAGATAATACAAATTGACATCTTCCTACTGCTGATCTATAGAATGCCACATCAGAACCTAACCCTGGTAACAAAATTGTCTTTCTCAGCACACTAAGCCCACTAACAAATCATTGTAACATTGGACTGGAACATTTTTCCAAGGTTAAACTTTCTAATGTACTCTTCTTTATTTTGCAGACTAATTTGAGGTTATCTAAACACAATCTGCAATATATCTGCTATTTATTTAAATTGTTAGTAGCATTTTATCCATGACAATTTTCAAGCATAACCTTGTATCACGTGTTTTCGTAAACTATAGATGAGCTTCATCAGCAATATATTGTTTTCAACTTTCAAAGAAAGTTTACTGATGTTTTATAACCAGGTTCCAATGTTTATTTATTTTATGTTTACTTTGTGATTTACCAAATTATTTTAAAATATAATAATGAGTGTAATAAAACGAACAACATAGAATTGGACGATTGGAGTGTTGTAAAGCACCAACTATTTAGCAACACAAACATTCTTTTTATTAACTGATATATTGCATTTGATTTTTAATTTGAATTCTGTTGATTTCATATTTTATAGATACATGTTTTTGATTAGGCTTGGTTTATTCCAATAGCTAACGTAGAAAAAAACATTTTTAATGTATAATGCTTTTATAATTTTTTATATTTTGAGTCTTAAAATATGTCTGTTTTCATTAATATTTTCATTATTGTCTGATAGAAATTTGTCCCTGTAATAACATATTTTGTTTTAGCAATTTAACAGACATTTTGTATCCAGTTGCAGTATTTAAGAAGCAGCATTTAGTAAATATACATTTAATGTACCCCTCTCTGACTCTTCTAAAAAGTGCAAGGAGTCATGTCTTTGACTCCTGACTGCAAACGTTTCTTTGGTGCTCTGGTGCTAGAGTAAATTATCCCCACCCTTCCCTCGCCCACTCGTCAATCGATGCTCCTAGTGCTTACCAAGGACCATCAGCACCGCACTAGACACCACAAGCACCGTAGATCACACGAACCGCCGCAAGTTTGGTAGGGTCTCGCCATCCTCTACCCACCCTGGACCTACGACAAGGCTTCAGGTTCCAGTGGGTAAACCACTCCTCCAAGAGAGAGTGGCATGAACAAGCTCTTAAAAGAGCTTAGTGATTATAGCCCAAGGAGTATACAGAGTATAGCAATCCCCCAGTGTAGATGCAGCCTTTCCCCCCACACATGAAACGCGGCTCTATGTTGAGGGTAAAACAGAAACTCAGCAGATCTGAGGGTCCATTGTCTTCCATACAGTATTTCCCACAAGGTTACCACCCATGTGGACCCTGTGGGGCACAGGACACAATGTCACAAAACCAATCAGAACAGCATTGCACAGTTAGACACTCCCAGATAATGTACACAAAGCCCCCCTCCGCCCGTGATACAATTAACAAAGACAAAGGGCCAACTCGATTAACTCCAAGCCGAAAAAAACATACATTTTCACAAACCCCAAAAAGTACCCAGAAATACAACATATCCCCACAAAAGTCACATATCCTGATAGCCCCGATCCAAACATATCCAAAAATCACCCAGATCGGTTCAGAGGTTCAGGAATTCCCTGGAAGTCTTATTTTTGCCCCACCGTGCACATGGTCCCATGCCCAAAACAGTTCCATACACTCGACGACAAAACACTCCTGGACAATTTAAGATGGCCGCCGCCACATGTGTGAATCTGTTCCAGTTAAAAGTCCAAGGGGCATTGTGCAAAGACCCAATATGCACAATTAGTGTTTTTAAAGGGCAATACATCCCAGGGGCCATAGTCACAGGGCAAGAGGCTGGCAAGACTGGCATACATTTTTAATGTATAATGCTTTTATAATGTCACTAGTTTGTTGCTGCATGTTGTAATTTTTATTTTACTGCTGAGTCTTAAAATACGGCTGTTTTCATTAATCTTTTCATTATTGTCTGATAGAAATGTATCCATGTAACAACATATTTGGTTTTCCTAATAGCAATTTAACAGACATTTTCTATCCAGTTGCAGATTTAAGAAGCAGCATTTAGTAAATATACATTTAATGTACCCCTCTCTGACTCTTCTAAAAAGTGCAAGGTGTCACGTTTCTTTGGTGCTCATGTGGTAAAGGAAATTATGCCCATCCTGTCCTCGCCCACTCCTTGTCCTTTATTTTCATGCCCCAACTTTACCTTTTATGCCAACGGCCATATTAATTCCTTTCCAATGAAAAGATACATAATTGTTGTGCAAGGGTAGAAGTAACTGGAACATGGGTTATGAGGTACATAATAGGGCTCAGATTATGTGTAGTGAGGCTGATAGTATTATAAGAGGAGGACACAGATTTTGGCTGGGGGAGGGAGGGAATGTTAGAGGTAGCAATGAGGAATTCACACATCAAATTATACTCAGTATTTTAGTACATTTAAACGTTATGAGCATTCGTACATAAAGTACTTGTACAGGGAATTAAATATACTACATCTCCCTTCAGTTACTTTTAACCATCTATTAGATTTCTTTAGTTGCCAATCTCTCTTTCTTCCTTCTTCCTGTCTCACCTTTCTATCTCTTTTACAGCCTCCGCCAGTCTCTTTCCTTCATCAGTGTTTGTCAACATAACTAGTGTTTTTACCGTTTCTCTCTTGCCTATCATTGTGAGGGATGACTACGTTTGGGGTGGCTGTCACTGTATGGGATAATTATGTCTAAGTTGGATGCCAATGTATATGGGTAGGCTGCCTATTGTGTATGCATTTTGTGTGTTGTGTGTGAGGAATCTGTTTGTCTTGTTGTGTCTGATGAGGCTGTGTGTGGAGGCTGCATATACAGTAAAACAATGTATGTGAGCAGGGCCGGACTGGGAAAAAAATTAGCCCGGGCATTTTTCCATCAGAGCAGCCCCCTAAGAAGGGGGCGGGGCCAGAGAGGGTGTGTTTTGTCATCACTAATGACAAGCACGCCCCCCTCAAAGTGAGCATGTTGGTTCAATGCGCAGAGCCCCGCTGAAGAGCTCTAGCATTAGAAAAAGGCCCTGAATTTGTTCTGCACAGCGCAAGCAAATTTAATAACATGCTTGCACTGAGTTTGCTTTTAAATTGTCTCTGGTGTCTCCATAAGTGGGATACCAGAGGACAAAAGGGCCAGGAAAGTGTATGGTGCATGTGTTTGGAGCCTGCTTGTGGGATTGCGTGTGTGTAGAGTGTGGTGTGGTATTGTGTAAATAGGTCAATTTAATTTGTGTTTGTGGTGTAAATAATATGTGTGGCTAGGGGCTGTGCAGAGTGTGTGTATAGGGGGCATCGTGTTATAGGGGATGTAGCAAGTGTGTGCATACGGGCTGTAGTGTGTGTGTATAGGTGACGTAGTGTGTGTAGGGGTTGTAGAGAGGGTGTGTTTAGAGAATGTTGTATGTGTTTGCTGACAAGGAATGTAGTGTGTGTGTGTGTGTGTGTAGGTGGTGCAGTGTGTGTGTGTAGGAGATCTAGTGTGTAAAGGACCCAGAGTGTGTATAGGAGATTGTGTGTGTGTGTAGAGGATTAAGAGTGCATATAGGCAGGGCCGGATTAACATAGGGTCTGATGGAGCTGCAGCTCCAGGCCCAGGCCCATGGAATAGGCCCATTTAAAAAAAAAAAAAAAAGATTTTAATTTTTTTTAATTTTCTTTTACACACTACTCTTAGGTTTGCCACCTGACTGGTATTTTACTGGAACAGCCGGTATTTGAGGCTGCCTGGCCGTGCCAGTATTGCAGTAATACCGGCAATACAAATGCAGGTATTTTTCTCAATATAAACAGAGATTATTCTGCAATACCAGCACCGGCCAGTAGGGGTCACTGTGTGTGGAGAGAGGCAGTAATAGGAAGTTACAGCATATCGCTCCCTGCCTCTCTCTATTACTCACTAATCTGTGGGGGAGCAGCTACACAGCACAGAGAATCCAGACAGCAGATCTACAGCTCAGGTAAGTGAGGGATGGGGGGAAAGGCAGCAGGGAGACATGGGGACACTGGATGACACGTGGGGACACAGATACCACGAGACCTGGGGACACAGACACTTGGGGACACTGGAAAACATGGGGACACTGAGACACTAGGGGACACTGTGAGACATGGGGACATTGGGAGACACTGAGACATTGGGAAATGGAGAAACTAGGGACACAGTGCTGTGTCCCCATGTTCCCAGTGTCCCCATGTCCCCCAGCCTGTGTCCCTAGTGTCTCAGTGTCCCCATGGCTCACAGTGTCCCCAAGTGTCTGTGTCCCCGGGTATCTCAGTGTACCCATGTCTTACTGTGTCCCCATGTCTCAGTGTCCCTAGTGACTCAGTGTCCCCATGTCTCCCAGTGTCCCCAAGTGTCTCAGTGCCCCATGTCTCCCAGTGTCCCCAAGTGTCTCAGTGAACCTGGGTCTCTCGGTGTACCCATGTCTTACTGTGTCCCCTAGTATCCTAGTGACATGGGGACACACTGAGACATGGGAACACTGGGAGACTGGGGGACTGGGCGACGTAAGGACACTGACGCTATGATACATAGGGACACTGAGAGACTGTGTGACTTGCGAGACTGAGACACTGGGAGACAGGGAGACACTGGGAGCAATCCATCTATACAGCAGAATCAAACTGTAAGTAGTTTGTTGGTGATTTTACAGAATTTTCTCTTGTGTCACTCCTTGTGATTTACATCATGTGATGTCACACATAACTAATTAATTATACAAATGATTAAGGCTGGTATTTTTTCCAAGAAAGGTGGCAACCCTAACTACTCTTCACATACACTTGCTTAAAGGAACACTATAGGGTCAGGAACACAATTATGTATTATGTTTAAACCAACCTCTAGCCCCCCTGGCCCTCTTTTGCCTCCCTAAATATAGTAAAATCTTACTTGTATTCAAGTCTGCAGCTGCAGGCTCTGCCTCTGAACTGACACTGTCTGCTGACATCATCAGAAGTGGTGGTCTGAGCAAATGACAATGCTTCCCCATAGGATTGACTGAGACTGTCAACTAGGCAACATCTCCTCATAAAGAAAAATTGATTCAATGCATCTTTATGAGGAAAGTTTAGTGTCTGCATGCAGAGGGTGGAGACACTGAATGGCAGTGCTGCACACTAGACAGTACTTTCCCAGGAAGCACCTCTAGCAGCCATCTAAGGAGTGGCCATTGGAGTTATGTCCTCTGAAAAGACAGTGTTTACTGCAAAAAGCCTGAAGGGAAGGATTCTACTTACCAGAACAAATACAAAACGCTGTAGTTGTTCTGGTGACTATAGTGTCCCTTTAAGTTTGGAAGCTTAAGATAGATGCATGGGAACAAGACTTGTGTGGACAGGCTGGAAATAAAATTAGTTTAGATAATGCAGACTTTTGTCTCTCTAACATTGTGGCATGTCCCCTTTCTTCTACACTCACTACATACACATTTTCTCTGTCCCAGACTTTATACCAGGAGCTTCTGCCTGCTAGTAAGAAGGTAAGGAGACAAGTGGACATGTGAGTGCTAGGGGACAGTCCATAGAAAGCGTGGAGCGAACACATCATTAGACGCATTTATGTAAAGCTCAGAGCTCAGGGTGCTGCCTGCATTGTATGCCCTTAGTTGGACAGCCTGCATGATTGGTGGGCAGCCGGACATGCATTCATGCCAGGCTGTCCTTCCAATTCTTGGGACAGACATGTCCCCTTTTTGAGCATCTTTGCCCCTTTTGGCAGTTCTGGCCATGTGATTCGCATGCCAGTGGCACACCCTTTTACCCCGCCCATTGACTTCCTGCTTCACTGGACACTGCTGTTAGGGGGTATGGATTTACTTGAAAGATGAAAGCATAAATTAGAGAGAGATTAGCATAGAATGTGTTTTCGTATAGCTGCATCATTTGAGTTTCCCTCCAATACCATCTCTATCAGATATATGATGCTTGGGAGGTATGATTGTTTTAGTGTTTTTGGTCGATAAGATTCTGTAAATAGGCCCATCATAATTGTCAGCACCAGGCCCACTGGGCTCTTAATCTGGCCCATGGTAAGGGATCTAGCGTGTATCTGGAGTGTAATGTGTGTAGTGGTGCTGTGTGAGGGGTGCTGTAGTGTGTGTGTGTGTGTGTGTATATATATATATATATATATATATATATATATATATATATATATATATATATATATATATATATATATATTTATATGGACGTATTGTATGTAAATGGGGTGCTGTGTGTGAAGGTGTTTTTATCTGCCGTCACATTATAGGTTTCTAATTTTCTTTGTCTGTTATTTTATATATATATATATATATATATGTGTGTGTGTGCGTGCTGTGTGTCTGGGGGTGCTGTGTGTGTGAGTGTGAATGTATTTATTTCAATTTAAATATATTTTTTTATTATTAAAAAAAAAAAAGTTATATCCCCCCCTCCCTTCTTACCTTTAGCCTGGGAGGGGGGAGAGCCGTGCTGCCATGGGGTGGTGCCGTGCTGCCATGCTTCCTTCACTGGTGGTCCAGTGGTAAGAGTGAACTCTAACCTGCAGGCTAGAGTTCACTCTCGCGAGATCTGAGGTTGCTGCGGTAACCGCAGCAACGCTCAGACCTCGCGAGAGGAACCGGCGGAGCTGCTGGCTAGAGCTCCGCCCGTCCTCTCCTCCCTCCCACACTCCTCAGCCGGCGGCCGTTTAGAATTGTCTCTGGGCTGGTGAGGGAGATCTTTGATCTCATGGAGGCACACAGCAGGGCTGGCACTCGGATAGCGCTGGCCCTGCAGGGGCTGGCAGGGGAGATCCTGTGATCTCCCCAGCCTGCCTCGGCCCCACGGCCATCGCAGCCCACCAGGGATTTGCCAGTCCGGGCCTGTATGTGAGATAACCTGCACTTAAACTAAATACCCCCCAAAACATTGGATTCTAATGTAATAAAAACATTATATAAAGCGGGTATAGAGATTTGGAGCATAATTGAACAAAACATAATGGACGCATTTTAATAATATGTATATTTTTTAATATTAACTAAACAGGGACTTTGTGGAGAGTTGACAGAATGGAACAGGAAAAAGGGAACTATAGATAGAAATATTATTAGTTCAAAAAGCACACGGGTTTGGGGATGAAGTAAAACTGTAAAAAATGTAAAACGTTCAAACCATGTAGACAGGCTCAGGCACCGAGTGTAGTGGTATTATGGAGACAGGCTTGGAGACTATGGTGAGGCCTAATAGAAAGCAGTTGTTGTTGGGGGATTCTGTCATCAGAGGTGTGGAACTGGACAATAGTGGTCTTGTGAGATGTCTTCCCGGAGCTACTGCTCACAAAGACAGGAGACGTATTTGAAATATTGTTAAGCGAGCAAAGCAGGAAGGGGAATTGGATGTATTTGTCCATCTAGGGACAAATGACTTGGCTTGCAATGAGGTTTCAGAGGTTAAGGAAGTTTTTAGTGTTTTTGCCAATGATATACGGCAGGTTGCTTCCACACTGTCATTCTCTGAAGTTCTGCCTGTACATAACACTCAGAACGACAGGCGGAGGCACAGGGCCGGACTGGGAAGAAAATTCATCCCGGGCATTTTTTAATTACAGAGGCCCACTAAAAAGGGGGCGGGGCCAGATAGGGTGTGTTTTGTCATCACCAATGACAAGCACGCCCCATCACAAAGTGAGCATGTTGGTTCAATGCTCTTCTAGGGTAGACCATGCGCAGAGCTCTGCTGAAGAGCTCTGGCATGAGAAAAAGCCCCAGTATTTGTTCTGCACAGCGCAAGCAAATTTAATAACATGCTTGCACTGTGTTTGCTTGAAATTTGTCTCTGGTGTCTCCACAGTTGGGATACCAGCACACACACACAAATGCACAAAAAGACAAAAATGCTAGGAAAACATATTGTGCAGTGTGTGTAAGGGTGTGTGTAAGGGGTGTAGTGTGTGTGTGAGAGGAGTGCAGTGTGTGTGTGTGGGGTGTAGTGTGTGTGTGTGTGAGTGATGGGTGCTGTGTTTGCGTGAGGCTACTATGTGGGTAAGGGTGCAGTGTGTGTGTGCTGTGTGTGAGCGGGTGCTGTGTTTTCATCAGGGTGCTATGTGCGTGTGAGAAAGCTGTGTGTGAGGGTGCAGTGAGTGTCAGGGGTGCAGTGTGTGTGTGTGAGTGTGTGCTGTGAGTGTCAGGGGTGCAGTGTGTGTGTGTGTGAGTGGTGTGAGTGTTAGGGGTACAGTGTGTGTGTGTGTGTGCTGTGAGTGTCAGAGGTTCAGTGTGTGTGCACAGTAAGTGTCAGTGGTGCAGTGTGTGTGTGTGCGCTGTGAGTGTTAGGGGTGCAGTGTGTGTGTGCTGTGTGTTAGAGGTGCAGTGTGTGTGTGCTGTGAGTGTCAGGGGTTGCAGTATGTGTGTGTGTGCTGTAAGTGTCAGGGGTGCAGTGTGTGTGTGTGTGCTGTGAGTGTTAGGGGTGCAGTTTGTGTGTGTGTGTGTGTGCTGTGAGTGTTAGGGGTGCAGTGTGTGTGTGCTGTGAGTGTTAGGGGTGCAGTCTGTGTGTGTGTGTGTGTGCTATAAGTGTTAGCGGTGCAGAGTGTGAGTGTTAGTGGTGCAGTGTGTCTGTGCTGTGAGTGTTAGGGGTGCAGTGTGTCTGTGCTGTGAGTGTTAGGGGTGCAGTGTGTGTGCTGTGTGTGCTGTGAGTGTTAGGGGTGCAGTGTGTGTGTGTGCTGTGAGTGTTAGGGGTGCAGTGTGTGTGTGTGTGCTGTGAGTGTTATGGGTGCAGTGTGTGTGTGCTGTGAGTGTTAGGGGTGCAGTGTGTGTGTGTGTGTGTGTGTGTGTGTGTGTGCTGTGAGTGTTAGGGGTGCAGTGTGTGTGTGCTGTGAGTGTTAGGGGTGCAGTGTGTGTGTGCTGTGAGTGTTAGGGGTGCAGTGTGTGTGTGCTGTGAGTGTTAGGGGTGCAGTGTGTGTGTGCTGTGAGTGTTAGGGGTGCAGTGTGTGTGTGCTGTGAGTGTTAGGGGGTAGTGTGTGTGCTGTGAGTGTTAGGGGTGCAGTGTGAGTGTGTGTGTGTGTGCTGTGAGTGTTAGGGGTGCAGTGTGTGTGTGCTGTGAGTGTTAGGGGTGCAGTGTGTGTGTGCTGTGAGTGTTAGGGGTGCAGTGTGAGTGTCAGGGATGCTGTGAGTGTTTCTGTGAGTGTGCTATGAGTGTTAGGGGTGCAGTGTGTGTGCTGTGAGTGTTAGGGGTGCAGTGTGTGTGCGTGTGTGTGCTGTGAGTGTTAGGGGTGCAGTGTGAGTGTCAGGGATGCTGTGAGTGTGTTTGTGTGAGTGTGCTGTGAGTGTTAGGGGTGTCTGTGAGGCTGCTGTGACCTTTATGATTATTTCACCCCTCACTGCTTACCTTATGCCTGGGAGGGGGGATCCTGCTGCTGGCATCCATCCCTGGTGGTCCAGTGGTGCGTGAACTCTAGCCTGTGGGGCTAGAGTTCACTCTCGCGAGACCCGGAGCGTTGCCATGGCAACGCTCCGAATCTCGCAAGAGGAACCCGGCGGAGCTGCAAGTTAGAGCTCCTCCGGGTTCCTCTGCTGGCAGGCTGGCTCCCTCCCTCCCTCTCTTCCCGCCGGCGGCCGGAATATCCTGCATGTGGGCTGGTGAGGGAGATCTCTGATCTGCCCACCGGCCCACCATGGACTACTGCAGGGCCGGCGCTCTGATAGGGCCGGCCCTGCAAAGACCGGCAAGGGAGAACCTGTGATCTCCCTGCCGGCCTCGGCCCATGGCCACCGTGGCCCACCGGGCATTTGCCCGGTGTGCCCGATGGCCAGTTCAGGCCTGCGGAGGCGTATTAGGGACTTTAACTTGTGGCTTGGTGAATGGTGTCGGGAGCAAGGATTTGACTTCATTTCTCATGGTAGCTCTGTTTGGAATGGAAATAAACTGTACAAAAAAGATGAAGGGAATATAGTAAGATACTTTAAAACAGGCTTCTGAATGTAAAAGAATGTGAAGGGTTAAGGATCTGCAACAAAATGTATAAAAATAATGCATGTACAAAGCTTGATGACAAATGGGTACTGTATCTTTAAGAACCTTTTTGAGAACTAATGAGAACCGCAATAGAGAGTATTGGAGATGTATAGAAAATGTTGAAAGTGTTATATTATATTAAGGATATTAAAAAGGATAACAGGAGGCTTGTGATTATGGAAAATAATGAGAAGTTCTTTATATATGGCAAATATTGTTTATACGACACTTGGTGGTAAAAGGGTACTGTGTCTTTAAAAACTAGAAAGAGCTCTTTTGGGATCCAAAATGGAAAAACATATATATATATACACTTGATAGCTGGGGACTAAAGTGCAGTAGTGGTGTGTGGTGTTGATATCCTAATCACTGTAATAATACAGGATTGATAATACAATCACCAAATAATATACTTCAAAATCTAAAGATAAAAATGAAAATAACAAACTGTAGGAGAACAGTACATGGAACTGTCTACTACAATGCAGTACATACAATGTACCACTTAAAAACCACTTGAATAAAAATATAAAACTGGATAAATAAAAAACAGTTTATTAGGCACATAAAATAAAACAAATAGTAATGAATGGGGATCTGGAACAGTTCGCAAGAATACAGTCAGCAAATTGGAGATCAAAAGTTGAAGAAAACCTGCAATTCCAACCATGATGGATGTGGATCCTGTAATGGATATTAGCCCTCTGGAAACCGGCTGCCTGTGAGGATGGCGTTCGTTTCAGTGCGTTCCAGCTGCAGAACTCACTCTGAGCGCCAAACACTGTGAACTGGTGCCGTCCAGGGATGTCGGATGTTACAGAGTGTGTTGTTCTCCTGCTAGCTAGTAGACTGTGTCTGGGTCCTGTTTGATCCAAAATAGTCTTACTTGTTTCGTGGGTGTAAGCCCCACTTCTTCAGAGACTTGAATCAAGTCTACTACGCATTTCGTGGGTGTAAGCCCCACTTCTTCAGAGACTTGAATCAAGGCTGAAAGAGGCTAAGCAAATTATAAGCGCTTCCAAATCACACACAGAAGAAAAATACATAGATACATAAATGAGAAAAGGAAAGTAAAACAAGGATTAGTTCGATTAAAAACAAAAGAAGGGAGGTATGTAGAAGAGGATAAAGGTCTAGCTGACTGCCTCAATTAATATTTTTGTTCAGTATTTACAGATGAAAATGAAGGAAAGGGGCCTCAGTTAGGAAAAAGTACAAATGAGTAATTTGTTACATGTGAGTTTACAGAGGAAGAGGTTATATTTCAACTGTCAAAAGTAAAGACAAATAGGTCAATGGGACTTAATGGAATACACCCAGAGTTATTAAAGAGCTTAGTGGTGTACTAGCAAAACCATTAACAGATTTATTTAACCAATCATTGATAACAGGAGTAGTTCCAGGAGATTGGAAGTTAGTGAATGTTGTGCGCATTCACAAGAAAGGTAGTAGGAAGGAGTCAGGCAACTATAGGCCAGTAAGCCTTACTTCAGTAATGGGGAAAGTAATGGAAGCCATGTTAAATGATAGGATTTTTAAACATCTAAAATCACATGAATTTCTAGATCAGAGACAACATGGGTTTACTTCAGGGAGATCATGCCAAACTAATCTTATTGATTTTTTTGATTGGGTAACTAAAATAATAGATCAGGGTGGTGCAGTAGCCATTGCTTTTTTTTTTTTTTTTTTTAATTCTTTATTTTTCTTGTGCATGGAAAAAACAATGAACATTTTTCTTGCAATGCCACAACAGCATTGACAAGATGATTAGCAACAGTGGGTTTGACATGGCATTGCAGCTTGACGGCACATTTTATAATAATAACAGGCTAGAGCTGGAGAAGTGTCAAAGCATGAGATATTTTTAAAACTGTTATCATTTGCATCAACTTCTGTTAGTACCGCTATGGGTCTTTAAGGTGAGAGGACTTAAACATGTTAAACTGCGCTAACTGCAACAGCGTTGTTAGTCCTGATTGTGCATGGGTGAGAGGTCTATATAGTATAAACAACAGGTCTGATTTGAAAAAGCACAATTTAGGTATGCGTGCCTAGTCTTGGTGCTGGGATTTCACTTATGAGTTATAGTTATGCATGGGAGACCCAAAGCACAGCTAATTTAGTGCGAGAGAAATGTGAGCGTAAGTGGTGAGAGGAGAGACAAAGCATAAGCTGGCTAAAACATTTAAACATCTAAACATCAAATGGTGGCTAGTAGGCATGGGTAACACTGCCATGTATCACTAGCAATGGAGGAGTGATCTTTTACGGCAGCAAGTCTGGCATGCCAGCACAGTCCAGCAGTCAGTTAACCTATACCCCGGCTGGGCCTTAAGCTTCCAGGTGAAGCCAGTTCCTGCAGGTATACTGGGCAGGTGGGCTGTTGACGCAGGCAGGCCTGGTGTCCCAGTGAGAGTCCATCTTCGTTGTGCCGTGTAGGGGCTCTCCATTTGTTTCGGTCATCAGCGGGACTCCGCGCCGCGTTCCGGTGAGTAGTGCCGCAGACCGGGTGCGACTGTGGGTGTAAAGTTGCTCCCCGCTGGGCCCCGGTGTCTGTGGCTGTCGGGTTGTGAGCAGGTCGGGCGTGCTCTCTAGTCTCACCCCGGTGTGTGCTGGTGCGCGTGTCGGCTCCCGAGGGATACTGTGTCGCTTCCTGCCATTTCGGTCTCTCGCATGGTACTCGGGGTCCCTGTTTGCAAGAGCGAGGGGAGAGTTTGCCCATCCGTCTCCTGATAGCCGGGCGTAACCAGGCCACCGCTTCTCTCCTGGCCAGCCGGAATGACTGTTCCCGGTGGCGGAGCTGTGTCCAGAGGTGAGCACAGAGTTTGTCAACGAACTCTATTGTGTGCTTGGGCGGCTTGTGCAGTGTCTGGTTTGCCGCAGG
Source organism: Pelobates fuscus (assembly GCF_036172605.1). Classification (NCBI taxonomy): domain Eukaryota; kingdom Metazoa; phylum Chordata; class Amphibia; order Anura; family Pelobatidae; genus Pelobates; species Pelobates fuscus. The sequence goes on along the minus strand of NC_086318.1, from coordinate 334,846,006 downwards.
CCTCGTTTGCGTCGCCATTTTGTCGGGGCCTTGCTGGCCTCGTGTGGTTGTGGATTTTCCTGCTTGGTCAGGCAGCGTTGCTGGGGTGGTCGTCCCCAGCGTGGACCGGGATATCCCCCGCCGGTCCAGAGGAGGGGGTTGCAGGGTCTTGAGTGTTCCACGCTTGTGAGCGGGCCCTGCGCCGGGAAATCGGCCGCCTCCCCCAGGCCCCAGGCTCCGCTCCTGTTTAGGCCGCACGGCCGGTTCAGAGTTCCCGGTGGCGCCCCGGCTTGGGATTTGCCTCATTCTGCTCTGTGTGTAGCGCTGTGTCGCTTTTTGGGTTTTGTGGCTTGGTAGCATGTTTGCAAAATGCTTTTGTATGTGTCTTTGTGCCGGAGCTCCTACAGAACACGTCCGGCCATGTTGGCTGACAGGCCCCGCCCCTGAGCCATTGCTTACCTAGATTTCAGTAAGGCTTTTGACACTGTTTCACATAGAAGGCTTATCAATAAACTGCAATCTTTAAGTTTGGATTCCAGTAACGTTCAATTGGTAAGGCAGTGGCTGAGTGACAGGCAACAGAGGGTTGTAGTAATTATTTCTGATGACTTACAGGTAAGCAGACAATGTTGTAGAGCAGCAGGAAATGCTAGCAGAATGCTTGGTTGTATAGGGAGAGATATTAGCAGTAGAAAGAGGGAAGTGCTCATGCCATTGTACAGAACACTGGTGAGACCTCACTTGGAGTATTGTACGCAGTACTGGAGACCGTATCTCCAGTCGGATATTGATACCTTAGAGAGAGTTCAGAGAAGGGCTACTAAGCTGGTTCATGGATTGCAGGATAAAACTTACGAGGAAAGGTTAAAGGAACTTAACATGTATAGCTTGGAGGAAAGACGAGGCAGGGGGAATATGATAGAAACATTTAAATACATAAAGGGAATCAACACAGTAAAGGAGGAGACTACGTATATACTCGAGTATAAGCCGACCCGAATATAAGCCGAGGCCCCTAATTTTACCCCAAAAAACTGGGAAAACTTATTGACTCGAGTATAAGACTAGGGTGGGAAATGCAGCGGCTACTGGTAAATTTCTAAATAAAATTAGATCCTAAAAAAAATATGTGTGTGTATATGAATGAGGGGTGTGTGTATGAGTGCAGTGTGAGTGTATGAGTGCAGCGTGTGTGTATGAGTGCAGTGTGTGTATGAGTGTGTGTGTTGCAGAGCCTTGGTGGGGGGTGGGCAATTTTTTTTTATTATTTTAATTTTTTTTATTATTATTATTATTATTTTTTATTTAGTTTAATTATTATTATTTTTTTATTATTTATTATTTAATTTTTTTTTTTTTTTATTCTTACTATATATTTTTTTCGGCCCCCCTCCCTGCTTGATATATGGCAGGGAGGGGGGCTCTCCTTCCCTGGTGGTCCAGCATTGGCAGTTCAGTAGGGGGGGAGAGGGGGGCTGGCAGAGCTGTAACTTACCTGTCCTGCAGCTCCTGTCAGCTCCCTTCTCCTCTGCGCTGGTCCGGTCAGCTCTTCTGTCAGCTCACACTGTAAGTCTCGCGAGAGCCGCGGCTCTCACGAGATTTACACTGGGAGCTGACCGAGGTGCTGAACGGACGGCGCAGAGGAGAAGGGAGCTGACAGGAGCTGCAGGAGAGGTAAGTAACGCTCTCTGCGGGCCCCATAGCCCCAGTCTGTATTATGGCAATGTAAATTGCCATAATACAGACTATTGACTCGAGTATAAGCCGAGTTGGGGTTTTTCAGCACAAATAATGTGCTGAAAAACTCGGCTTATACTCGAGTATATACGGTATATTTAAAAGAAGAAAAACTACCACAACAAGAGGACATAGTCTTAAATTAGAGGGGCAAAGGATTAAAAATAATATCAAGAAGTATTACTTTACTGAGAGGGTAGTGGATGAATGGAATAGTCTTCCAGCTGAAGTGGTAGAGGTTAACACAGTAAAGGATTTTGAGCAAAACACTTTATGGAAATCTTAATAAAATTTGAGAAGGAAAAAGTACTAGAGGTTAATTCAAACCTTGAGAAAGAGATTGCTACAGTACAACAATATCAATCCAACCCAGAATTTACTCAGTTCAAGACTAGACTTAAATGTAATCTAGATAAGTTCCAAAACAACATAAAAACTTGCAAACATCAGAAATTCATCAGGGACACTAAAGATTACCGAACAAATAATGTCTACAGACATTTCAATCGTAGAGTAAGGACTAATTCAGAGAATTATTTAACATCAGACTATGAGTCCTCTGATACGGATACTGACACAACTAATGGAGCTCAAACTGATCACCAGCCACAGACTGAAAATATCCCTATCAATCCTAAGGGAATACTCAAGAAAGGGGTTAATTTTTTTAGAGATGGGTCATCTAGACGGTATACAAACCCACGTATTCTATACGAAACAGAGAAGGGAGCAGAGGAAGGGGAAATGGCAGGAGAAGGTTCTGATCCCTAAAAATAACTCTGACTTGGATCTAAGAGTTATCAATTTATCTAAACAGGTCCTCAATAAAGACCACCTTTCACTATTAGAGAAAGGGTTATCTTTTGTACCAGTACCCCCGTTTAATAAATTCATGTGGGTAAAAGATCTCCACCTGTTCGCTCGGAAACTTGCCTTACATAAATTTCATGAAATCAATAAAGAAAAAAAGGCTCAATCTCACGGTATGTCAAACAGAGAATATGAATGCCTTATGACTCTCATGGATTTATGGGACGAAAACAATGAGACTAATCATCCAAAATATACTGACCTTAAACAAAAAAGTAAATTCACCCCATATCTGGGAAACTATCGCAATATTGAACTGTTCCTAGAAACTATGAAAGATGAGATTGATAATCTAGATACCAGATCCCTAGATTTCTATCCTAACATGAACCTGCCCAGAAATGAACAAGTAGCTCTAAAGTTCCTCAAAAATAACACCGAAATCATCTTGAAACACGCGGATAAAGGCGGTAACATTGTCATGATGGACCTTTCAAATTATGTAGAAATGGTACTAAATGTTCTAGAATATAGCAATACATATAAAGTTCTAGGGTCGGATCCTACTAATGTTTTTCTTAATAAATATAAGGAGATTCTAGACAAAGGCCGCAGTGGAGGGTTGCTATCGGGGGATGAATATGAATTCATCCTCAATCATTACCCTAAGATAGCAACTTTCTACTGCCTGCCTAAAGTACACAAAAGTATGATTTCACCCCCGGGTCGTCCTATTGTCTCGGGCATAGAGAATTTGACTCAAAATGGGAGTATATATATATGGATAAAATCTTAAGACCTTTCGTTGAAAAACTTCCCTCTTACCTTCAAGACACGAAACAGACCCTGACTCTTCTATCCAACCTTTAAGTACCACCCTCAGCTAAACTTTGCAGTCTTGACATTGAGGCCTTGTATTCATCAATCCCTCATTTGAATGGCATTAGACACACACGCCATTTTTTAGAACAAAGAGGTGAGTCGGCTATGAAACATACTGCTTTTTGTTTGGAACTCCTCGAATATATACTCACACACAACTACTTTACCTTCAAAAACAAATACTACCACCAAATTAGGGGGACTGCGATGGGGACAGCTTGTGCCCCATCGTATGCTAACCTACATCTAGGATGGTGGGAGGAAAGTCTATCTCAACATACAGGGATTTCACAATATCTCCCCTTTATCTATCTTTGGCGTCGTTACATTGACGACGTGCTCATTGTGTGGTTGGGTACTCTCGAAGTCTTCAACGAGTTCGTTCGGATTCTTAATATTAACGAAGAAAATTTAAGATTTACTAATGAATTTGGAGGTTCACAGCCGACAACAAAATACAAACCACTCTTTACCGTAAGCCATCTGCGTCAAATAACCTTCTGAGATGGGACAGTTTCCATCCGATCCCTCTCAAACAAGGTATCCCAACAGGTCAATACTTTAGGATTAGACGTAACTGCAGTACTATCACCGAATTTAAGATTAAGGCTAGAGAACTAAGGAGCCATTTTAAAGCAAAAGGATATCCCAATAGATGCCTTAAGAGGGCATATAAGAGAGCCCTTAATTCAGACTGCAATAGACTGATCACTGATAATACACAGAAAACACCAGAGGACACCAAGGGGATTATACGTCTAATTGCTACCTATGATTCAGGCTGGGAGAGTGTAAAAAACTCTCTCAGACGCTTTTGGCCACTATTGACTACACCTGCAAGAAGTATTAGCACCAAATATCACCATCACGGCCCGCAGGGGTAAAAACCCGCCAGACCCCTATAGTTGGGACCTATTGGTGCGGGAGATGCATCTCGTGCAAATTTATAAAAAGGGACTCAAAAAAAGTGAAAGTTAGTTTGGAGAAGAAGGAATTTGCTATAACCTCCTTCTTCAACTGTAACACGGCAGGCATCATGTATCTATTGACCTGTGGATGTAATAAAAAATATGTGGGTAAAACATTCTGCCCCTTTAAGAAACGGATGCAGGAACACATTAGATCATGCAAAAATGTAACTGAAAATCCCATCTCAAGACACCTCAGTGAATACCATGATGTCGACCCTAAGGGGCTACGCTTTTGTGGTTTGGAATTAGTTAAGAAGAATCCAAGACGAGGGGACTATGACAATTCCTTAGACAAATGGAATGTTTTTGGATTTACCAACTCAAAACCTTAAGCCCCAAGGGTCTCAATGAAGGATTCTCATTTTCTCCCTTCCTTTAACCATTTAGACTACTATGTCTTGTTGATTGAATGGATGTATCTATGTTTACAAACTATCATTGCCATTTGTTATTCATTATGGCAATTTTTTAACTTGTAGAAACTTCCCATGGTTGTTCTTTTTTAGTATTTACCACTCAGTAAGTTCTGATCTTCTTCTTTTTTCAGCCTATACTTGATATTGCAGGATCCCTACATTTAACCAAGAAAAACTTTTTTCTGTTTTATTATGTGTTATCTTTTGAGCTGGTAAAGATTTAATAGCGATATACTCTGTGAATGTACTACTCTATTAGCCATACATTGCTTTGATTCTACATAGAGATCGGCTGATAACCCAGCGATCCCATTTTGTGACATCTTATGCAATTATGCATGTTTCCCCCGGCTTGTCATGCTCTCTGATCATAGCAACATCTGATTGGCCGCATGGTTTTCTCCCCAGCCGGCTATGTTCTCCGATCGAGCAACACTTGGCCCCTCCCCTTTCGTGACGTGGCGGCATTTGATTGACCGCATGACGCACTATGAGGGGCGGGCCTCCACCCTTAAAAGCCACGGCGGGCTCAGAGTAGCTTTCACCGCTCTTGATAAAGGCGCCACATAGTGCCGAAACGCGCATCGAGCTAGACGCTAGGATTAGGCCTTTTAATATCACTATGGGTCTTCTTCTTATTATAGGAGTTTTGTGATTCTATTTCTCCGAGATGACTACTGGATAGTATTAGATTTAGAGACTACTCTGCCTGGATATTATACCGATTAGAATTAGGCAGGATATACCACTTGGTTTAGTACTTTGTTTTATATTTTACCTTAATCTTTATCTAACTAGCCAGTAAGAGACTTAAGGACCGTTTTGCCTGGGTAAATTTAGACTTGAATCAGGCAGGTGATAGTCCAGGGTTTTGCACTTCGTTTGGAATTAATCTCCATAGCAACCAGTGACTGCATTATATCATTTGGCAACTAAGTATCTTTACTTTGATCTAGCTAGCTTCTACTGTTATCTATTTAGGAGGGCGGTGAATTATTTTCTTTATTTCCTGCTTTATTTCAATATAGGAGTTACTGATTTATACTTTGTATAAGTGGAGGTTTTAGGCAGCCTGGACTCACAGTGGGGGATATTTACAGCTACTTACTTAAGATTCCTGTATTTCCTATAACTCTATCTACCCCATTGATAACACAATAATCCTAAATAGGAAGGCAATTCACACCACTGTTCTGCTTCCCTCTATATGTGGGTAACCTGTGACTGCTTCTAGTCTTAGCCCATAAGGAGGGGACCTTGCTTTATCTTTATACAGAATATGCAAGTTCTTTTCCTCTAAAAGTACCTTTACCTTGCTACATTTATATTCCTAGGCAGACGTATGGTTCATCTACACCAAATATGTACTATATCTGAGGTTTACAAAAACAAGACCTCAGCTACAATTTAGACCCAGTGTGTATAGCACTTTTCTGAACGTTTTTTGCACTTATTTGGGTAATATTTTATTGGTTTGGTTAATTTCTTCTTTTCAATAAAGATTTTTTATTTTATTTTTTTTAACCATGGGACTCAAGTTATTTATCCCTATGTATGGGCACACCCTCTGTTAGTGTTTGTTGGAAGCCGGACCTATGCTCTACCTTCCAGGAATCCTAACGTTTGGGAATTTCTCTTTATTAACACAGTAAAGGAGTTTAAGTATGCGTGGGATAGGCATAAGGCTATCCTAACTATAATACACTAACATAAGGCTTATGAAAGTATTTAGAAAATTGGGCAGACTAGATGGGTTGAATAGTTGTTATCTGCCGTCACATTCTATGTTTCTATAAGTAAGCTGGAATAAAAAATACAATCGAAAAAAGTACCTTTTCTTTCGACTACTTTATTTGTACAGACAATTCCCATCATCATCCCACAATCTTTTCTTGATGCTTTATGCATACAGCTGTTGCGGTGTGTCTGGAATGGAACAAGACTCCTTCAAGAATGTGTCCACTTGACCTTGCCAAAGGGTTAAGGGGGGTAGGCTCTATCTGACTTCAAATAGTACTACTTTGCATGTCACCTGTTACAGGAACTGGATTTAAACAGGACATCAACCAGTTATGGAGGTCATTGGAGAAGACTGAGGAGGGAATACCATTATCAGCACTACCTTGGCTCCCACAGAAGGTAGGCAGGAAAAAGTCACATTCAGTTCTGACATGGTGTTTCTGCAAAATCCTGCCTAATGGCTTCCCCTCCCTGTTAATGCCCTTGATGCATAATTATGACTTGCCTGTAACCCAGGACAATGAGCCAACCAAACTATAATAGTAACAAGAGTAATAATAATTCCACAACAACAACTTATGATCAGGGATCTGATAGCTTTTGAGAATTCAAGCAGGGATCTGATAGCTCATGGCATATCCCACTTATATGCTCTAATGCAGTCTTAACCACAAATATGCCCTATGCACTTCATGGGTGACTGGGAAATGTCTACAGTGGAGACCCTTACCTTAACAAATTGGTAAAAAAATATGTCATCTGACGCACCACTACTCCATACCTAGCCGTACACAAGAAACAGCATTTTCAAACTGTTGTCATGTTTGTATTACACTCCCCAACATTTCCAGAGAATTAACCCCTTTCTGGATGATATGTGCTGACACTGCACTCAAGCCCCTGGTACATTGATACATATATAGTAGGAATGCCCCCTAGTGAAAATCTTCTGGTGAAAGTTGTAATCTATGATAAAAAAAATTCAGATGCCCCACCATATTGTAAGCCAGCTCCAATGTGACTAAATCATACCATAGTACCCAGGTCTAACTATAAGACATCTATCACAATAAGAATACTGAATTTACCCAAACATATTTAATTGCACTCTTCCTACCCCTTTTTCCTGTTTCACACATTGTTGGTTATAGTTTAAGAGTACTAATGTCATCCCGTGTACTAGGTGAACTACCACACTGGGGTTCTCTTCCCAAAGTATGTCATTTTGGTTCTGCATAAATGAAGACAGATGACTGATTGTTCTCTTTTCTTTTATCTATTTGTATGTTTTTTTCTCTCTCTAACTTATTGAGAGACCTGCAAGTTTCAGATTTGTTTTGAGTCCTGCGAGACTCATCTTGTTCATGCTTTTGAAAATGTCTAAACAAAAAAGGATATAAAAAAATGGAATATGTCAAGAAAAAACAATATACAAATCAATTATAAAAATAGTTTACACCTCTTAGTGTCTAGAGAAAGTATTTACCTAATATTACAAAAAGGTATACATGTGGATGAATCAGAATTTACAGATAAAACTAATATATCATGTATTAAAATGTATTAAGATAATTTAAAGCTGACAAAAGTATTACCAGAAGCGCTAACAACAGGAAACAAAAGAAGTAACAAAAACAATTAAAAAAACATAAAAAAGAAAGAAACCCCAGGTCCAGATGGTTTCTCTCATATGGTTCTTTTCTTCTAACATCAAATAGCAGATTATCTAGCACTTTGCTTTTTATTATATTATACAAAGAAAATGTTTCCTAGGAGAAATGCTCAAGGCAACCCTTAAAAGATGCTTCAGGCAACCAGTTCCCTATTTTAAATCACAAGATCCTAACAATAGGGGGAACTAAAATCTCTTATTAATGGTATAGCAATTAATCTTATCATGCTATAATTGATTTATCCACAAAATTGAGCATTTCATTAAGAAAAAAATCTTCATTAAATGTTCATAAATTTCACTGGGATTTGGCTACTTTTTAATAGATATTGGCTACCCCAATATTGGTTCACTGTGACAGGCCATTGCAGAATTCCAATGCTGCAAAGCTGGTGGCAGCCACTGTACTCAGTATATGCCATGATTGACCGGTACCAGGTTTTCGTGGCCACCTTGCAAGTGAAGCATCCCCGAGACAGTGCGTGATCTCCTTGGGATGTAATACTAGCGATGACATGACTTAACAAACAAACAGTTTTGTGTTTAGCCTAAAACTGTTATGATTAGTGTGGTTAGTGTTAGTTAGGATAAGTAAATACATACAAAAGGTGGTAATTCACACTTCCGGTTATATCTGTAAAAAATAAATATAACACACACAATAGTGTAATACAGTAGGTGTAGCTGGACAATGCCGAATTCTCAAAATGAGGTACTCACAAACGTGGAGCCAATGACGTGTGGCTCTCACTGATATCGCCTTGGGACGTTTTTTGGAAGGATGTCCCTCTCCTGCCTGGCTCACTGCTCCCACTTGACTTCCACACAATTCCACGATGGGTTGGTATACTCAATTACGTAGGAACAATAGCGAAATAAATCAGGCTCTTGGCTGAGTTGAAAATGGCATAGGAAGCCAAAAAATTTATTATAAGAGCAAAATATGAAAACAAACTATAAAAACATACTGTATAAAAATAGCATGTAAAATAATGTAAAACTTTTAGCTAAAATCTGCTAAAAGATAAGGTAGCCAAATGGCTAATAGGTAGTCCGAAACGCGTTTCGCCCCTGTTGGGGCTTTTTCAATCGGTAATAGAGTCCAAAATCTTCTCTGGCGGCTTTTTCTCGCATTGCGTCTTTTTACTTCCGGGTTCCGGCTGGGTTTCACCGTGGAACGCACTGTGCGTTCCAAATCACTTCCGGGTTCGGGATTTTTCTCTTTTGGAACGCAGTGTTGCGTTCCACTTCGTTCTCCACATCACTTCCTGGTTTCAGACCTCGGTCATTCACAGCACTCAGTGTATTTAACCATACACAAACCAGTCTCTTACTTTAGTATGGAGGAAACAGTCTCTTTATCACCTCAATTAAACAGATAAATATCCTTATTGTTATATCATAAAAAATATATATGCACTTCTTGTTTGTTTGACCATAATAAAAAGAGGGAAGGAAGGGGAGGAGAGACCTTAAAATATATATGTGATAACCATTAGGATGTGTCAGATCTATCTGATGTATAACCAATAGGGGTATAATAAATACAAGGATGATATATAAAAAACAAGGATGATATATAAAAAAGGGGAAGTCTTCTTAACTGCTACTCATTTGAAGGGGGCAAAACATAAATAAACTCCCCTTACATTGTGTGGGGGCTTATAACAACATGCAATTAAACACACATTACATGCATCTAAAGAAAGTGACACACCTCAAAATCAGAATTCAGACCGTGGGGTGCGAGTGTGTTAAAATTATATATAAATTGCATCTCTTCTTTACCTATTTTTTGGTTAAAATCGCCTCCCCTCCAATCTCTTTTAACTGTTTTCAACGGACAGAAAAACAGATTCTCAGGATTATTTTGGTGATGTCTCTTAAAATGATTAGACACGCTGTGTGTTTCTATCCCATTTTTGATGTTTCTTATATGTTCTGAGATTCTTATGTGCAGGCATCTTATAGTCCTCCCTATGTATAGTAAATTGCAGGGACATTGTAATACATAGATCACTCCCTTTGAAAAACATGTCAGTTGGTCCCTAATGTTAAAATCCTTATTAATATGTTCTTTCAAATTAGTGAGGTGTCGTTTCTTACTTTTAGTGCTCCTACAAGCTAAACATGTTCCGCATCCATAAAAACCTTTGTTCTGATTTAAAAAATGCGTACTCGTGGTTGGACCCTCACTACTGTGAACCAAGGTTCTTTTGAAATTGGCCGCACCTCTATAGATTATATTAGGTCGAGTAGGTAAAATGTTTTTTAAAATGGGATCTTCATGTAAAATGTGCCAATATTTTTTTAAAACCTTATTTATACCTCTATGATTGCCGTTGAAGTTGCAAATAAAGGGAATTTCTTTAGAGTGTGTTTGTTTATTAGGTTTTGGTTTGTATGTCAGAAGTTCTTTTCTCGTTATATTTTTGACGTCCTCTATGTCTTTCTCCAAGGTTGTTTTCTCATACCCTTTATCTTCAAACTGAGCTTTTATTCTTCCTGCCTGTGCCAAATAATCTTCCTCATTGGTGCAATTCCGCCTAATTCTCATGAATTGCCCTTTTGGTGCATTGTTCAACCAAGGCCTGTGGTGACAACTCGATTTCTCTATATACCCATTGGCATCCACTTCTTTAAAATAATTTCTAGTTTTGATCTGAGCATCTTCTATAAAAATTTGTAGGTCTAAAAATTGTATTGCTGTCTGATTGTGCGTAGAGGTTAATAAAATTCCCCATTCATTGTCGTTAAGATAAAATATAAAATTCTCTAAAAACTCTATAGGGCCATCCCAAATAAACAAGATGTCATCAATGTATCGATGGTAGGACACCAAATTCGACACCCAGGGCTGGCAGGAAAAGATATAGTGTTCTTCCCAATACGCCATGAAGAGATTCGCATAACTGGGTGCGAATTTGGTGCCCATAGCCGTGCCTCGGATTTGGAGATAAAAAGTATCGTTGTACCAAAAAAAATTATTGGTTAAAATGAGGTGAATTCCTTCTATAATAAAATTTATTTGTTCCCTCCTAAAATCAGCTTTAATTAAAAAGTGTTCGACCGCTTTTATCCCTTTCTCATGCGGAATGATAGTATACAGCGATGTGACATCGCTTGTGACTAAACTGTATCCATCTTTCCATTGTGTTGATTCCAAAATTTGTAGGGTGTGGATGGTATCTTTGAGGTGAGCTTGTGTTTTTGTAACTATGGGCTGTAATAGTATATCGATATATTCGGAGATACGTGAGGATATTGAATCTATACCGGAGATAATTGGGCGGAATTGGAGAAGGAAAGAAAGAAAAAGTAGAAGCAACAGTCCCAAACAAGGAATTAGAGATAGAAAACGTGACCAGCAAAGACAGGAGGAAAAAGAAAGAAGAGCAGACACACTACAAGAGAGAGGCAGAGACAGAAGAGAACCCCCTTTAGAACAACGACAGACTAAGAGAAGACAAGAATGCCCACCGGTTTTTCAGAAGGACCCCACAATAGAAAACCTCAAATGGCAAGAAGAACCCATACTGTGGGAGTCTCCAGGCAAACGCCAGAGATCAAGGGAATTAGAACCGGAGGAAGGAACAGGGGGAACAAAGAAAAGAGGGGACGAATGTAGATTCCAGTGGAATCTTCAACCTCACAAACAGTCCACTATCAGAAGGAGAAATACAAGTCCTACAAAAAGGGCTGAAGTTTGCTCCAACTGCTGAAATGAATAAATTCAACTTTTTCATAGATATGAACAAATTCATGAGGAGTCTATGTCTCAAAAAATTCTTCAATGAAAAAGAATACAGCACCATTAGTGTAGAAGAACCAAACACAAGTACAAGGTACATACAAACCCATTTAAAAGATAAATCAACTTTCTACCCAAAACACATGGCCTCAGACAAGATGAAAACCTTTGAGACCATGGTGATGGGAGAAATTAACAAAATGAAAAAGTTGAACAAATTTCAGCACAATTTATCAATAAAAGAAAAGAAAATATTGGAAAATTTACAGAAGAACAAAGAATTGATAATAAAACCAGCTGATAAAGGGGGAGGGATAGTGGTGCTGTCGAAAGTAGAATATATGAAGGAATCCGAGAGAATCCTATCTGATACAACAACATACAGAAAATTAAATTCTAATCCCACTGAGAGAGTAAAAGAGCTGTTCGATAAATATATTAAGAAAGGAGTAACAGAGAATATTCTCACGGAGAAAGAAGGAAAATACTTATCAATAGCCCATCCAAAAATTCCAGTCTTTTATTACCTACCAAAGGTGCATAAGAATCCAGCCAACCCTCCAGGCCGCCCAATTATCTCCGGTATAGATTCAATATCCTCACGTATCTCCGAATATATCGATATACTATTACAGCCCATAGTTACAAAAACACAAGCTCACCTCAAAGATACCATCCACACCCTACAAATTTTGGAATCAACACAATGGAAAGATGGATACAGTTTAGTCACAAGCGATGTCACATCGCTGTATACTATCATTCCGCATGAGAAAGGGATAAAAGCGGTCGAACACTTTTTAATTAAAGCTGATTTTAGGAGGGAACAAATAAATTTTATTATAGAAGGAATTCACCTCATTTTAACCAATAATTTTTTTTGGTACAACGATACTTTTTATCTCCAAATCCGAGGCACGGCTATGGGCACCAAATTCGCACCCAGTTATGCGAATCTCTTCATGGCGTATTGGGAAGAACACTATATCTTTTCCTGCCAGCCCTGGGTGTCGAATTTGGTGTCCTACCATCGATACATTGATGACATCTTGTTTATTTGGGATGGCCCTATAGAGTTTTTAGAGAATTTTATATTTTATCTTAACGACAATGAATGGGGAATTTTATTAACCTCTACGCACAATCAGACAGCAATACAATTTTTAGACCTACAAATTTTTATAGAAGATGCTCAGATCAAAACTAGAAATTATTTTAAAGAAGTGGATGCCAATGGGTATATAGAGAAATCGAGTTGTCACCACAGGCCTTGGTTGAACAATGCACCAAAAGGGCAATTCATGAGAATTAGGCGGAATTGCACCAATGAGGAAGATTATTTGGCACAGGCAGGAAGAATAAAAGCTCAGTTTGAAGATAAAGGGTATGAGAAAACAACCTTGGAGAAAGACATAGAGGACGTCAAAAATATAACGAGAAAAGAACTTCTGACATACAAACCAAAACCTAATAAACAAACACACTCTAAAGAAATTCCCTTTATTTGCAACTTCAACGGCAATCATAGAGGTATAAATAAGGTTTTAAAAAAATATTGGCACATTTTACATGAAGATCCCATTTTAAAAAACATTTTACCTACTCGACCTAATATAATCTATAGAGGTGCGGCCAATTTCAAAAGAACCTTGGTTCACAGTAGTGAGGGTCCAACCACGAGTACGCATTTTTTAAATCAGAACAAAGGTTTTTATGGATGCGGAACATGTTTAGCTTGTAGGAGCACTAAAAGTAAGAAACGACACCTCACTAATTTGAAAGAACATATTAATAAGGATTTTAACATTAGGGACCAACTGACATGTTTTTCAAAGGGAGTGATCTATGTATTACAATGTCCCTGCAATTTACTATACATAGGGAGGACTATAAGATGCCTGCACATAAGAATCTCAGAACATATAAGAAACATCAAAAATGGGATAGAAACACACAGCGTGTCTAATCATTTTAAGAGACATCACCAAAATAATCCCGAGAATCTGTTTTTCTGTCCGTTGAAAACAGTTAAAAGAGATTGGAGGGGAGGCGATTTTAACCAAAAAATAGGTAAAGAAGAGATGCAATTTATATATAATTTTAACACACTCGCACCCCACGGTCTGAATTCTGATTTTGAGGTGTGTCACTTTCTTTAGATGCATGTAATGTGTGTTTAATTGCATGTTGTTATAAGCCCCCACACAATGTAAGGGGAGTTTATTTATGTTTTGCCCCCTTCAAATGAGTAGCAGTTAAGAAGACTTCCCCTTTTTTATATATCATCCTTGTTTTTTATATATCATCCTTGTATTTATTATACCCCTATTGGTTATACATCAGATAGATCTGACACATCCTAATGGTTATCACATATATATTTTAAGGTCTCTCCTTCCCCTTCCTTCCCTCTTTTTATTATGGTCAAACAAACAAGAAGTGCATATATATTTTTTATGATATAACAATAAGGATATTTATCTGTTTAATTGAGGTGATAAAGAGACTGTTTCCTCCATACTAAAGTAAGAGACTGGTTTGTGTATGGTTAAATACACTGAGTGCTGTGAATGACCGAGGTCTGAAACCAGGAAGTGATGTGGAGAACGAAGTGGAACGCAACACTGCGTTCCAAAAGAGAAAAATCCCGAACCCGGAAGTGATTTGGAACGCACAGTGCGTTCCACGGTGAAACCCAGCCGGAACCCGGAAGTAAAAAGACGCAATGCGAGAAAAAGCCGCCAGAGAAGATTTTGGACTCTATTACCGATTGAAAAAGCCCCAACAGGGGCGAAACGCGTTTCGGACTACCTATTAGCCATTTGGCTACCTTATCTTTTAGCAGATTTTAGCTAAAAGTTTTACATTATTTTACATGCTATTTTTATACAGTATGTTTTTATAGTTTGTTTTCATATTTTGCTCTTAAATTTTTTGGCTTCCTATGCCATTTTCAACTCAGCCAAGAGCCTGATTTATTTCGCTATTGTTCCTACGTAATTGAGTATACCAACCCATCGTGGAATTGTGTGGAAGTCAAGTGGGAGCAGTGAGCCAGGCAGGAGAGGGACATCCTTCCAAAAAACGTCCCAAGGCGATATCAGTGAGAGCCACACGTCATTGGCTCCACGTTTGTGAGTACCTCATTTTGAGAATTCGGCATTGTCCAGCTACACCTACTGTATTACACTATTGTGTGTGTTATATTTATTTTTTACAGATATAACCGGAAGTGTGAATTACCACCTTTTGTATGTATTTATTTATGTTATGTAGAGTGGTGTGAGGGGTTTCCCACTCAGGTGGTCTGTAGCACTCTAGCTACCACACTCGCTTGCATTGTTTACACTGTATACACCCTTTATTCTCACTTAGTTAGGATAAGGGTTAGTTATGGTTAGGGTTAGCTAGGGTTCATTCGAGTTAGGGTTGAGGATAGCTAGGGATAGAGTTGGGTTTATCAAAGGCAAGAGTCAGCAAGGGTTACATTTATCTAGCAATGTTTAGCAAGAGTTATGGTTAGTTAAGGTTAGGGTTAGATAGGATACCAAAGGTTAACTAGGAGTAGGGTTAACTAGACTGGAGAATAGCATCAAAATGTGGTCACTATGCTGACACAGATAATGCACTTCACCATATAGCAAACAAAATCACCATATAACATCTCAAAATTAGGGGAAAGGTATACATGTGGGGTATTGTTGTGCATGATAGAAGTAGGAGAATACTAATTTATGGTGTGGGTAATATAAATCACACAAGTCATGTTAAAATGTATCTTTAAAATGAATTATTTATATGAATAAAAAACATGTATATCTTATATCAGCAAAAACGTTTAATGAAACTGCCAAATGAAAATAATGAAAATGCTATCATTAAAAAGCCCAAGTTGGCTTGCAAATGGTATGACATGGCAAACAAAATATTCTCAGACAAGTCAGCAAGTGAGACTTGCTTGTTAGAGCACTTTGATTACCTTACATAATATCAAAGTATGGTCAAACATTTATATAGGCTTTTCCCACCTTGAAAACATTATACTAAATGGAGCCCTTGAGGGGGTCACATGGATTTTGTTTTTGTTGTGTCATGGTTTTATTTTTTTTGGTGCTATCTTTTTTTTGGGGGGATCCTTTTCATCAGTAACCCCACCACCAGTGTGAGCCCCCATCTGCTACCCACAGGTGGGAGCTTTGGTGGATACTTGGTCTCACAGGTAATATAATATTTACCCTTTCTCAACATTAGGGTGTGCTTTGTCATCCTTCAAGATGAGGGCTTTAACACCATTAGGGTAGCATAGCACTCTGACGATTGGGCCCATATTCCAGCCCAAATACTTACAAGCTAGTCAGTCCTCCTGCAGCCAATCCAGCTGATCAGAGTCATGTGATCGCAAATACACTGCGATCACTTGGCTCAGATCAGCTTGATTGACCAATTTGGTTGTCCCAATATACAATTAATAAAACAAGCTAAATATATATAAATAATATAACGTTTACACTATATATATATATATATATATATATATATATATATATATATATATATATACACACATACAGATAGATTGTTTTCTTCCCATTATTCTGGTACAGGTTGATCTTAGTTTCATCTGTCCAAAAAATGCTGCTCTAGCCTGGCTGGCCTTTTTAGATTTTTTTTTTTTAGAAATTCTAAGCTGGTCTTTCTTTTGAGGTTTATGAATGGTTTTCACTTTGTGGGGAACCCTCTGTTTTTGCTCTCATGAAGTCTTCTCTTAATGGTGGACATGGATAATGATATGCCTACCTCCTGGAGAGTGTTCTTCACTTGCCTGGATGTTGAAGGACCTTACAATCACCCATCATTGTAACTTTCCATTGACATCCAGGCCTTTTTGTGTTGCAGACCAGTGCATTCTTTTTTTTTTTTTTCAGAATGAATCAAACTGTTGATTTGGCCACTCCTAACGTTCCTGCTAGCTCTCTGATGGATCTGACCTGCTTCACTTGCATTGTGAGCCTCTTTGACCACATGTTGTGGGTTCATGGCAACAGCTTTCAAATGAGCATGCCACACCTGGAATCAATTTCAGACTCTTCACCTGCTTTAATGATGAAGAAATGGTGACGGAAAGGCCCACACCTGTCCATGAAACTGCTTTTGAGTCAATTGTCCAATTACTTTTGGTCCCTTGAAAAAGAGGGTGCTACATATTAAAGAGATGTAATTTCTAAACCCTTCCTCCAATTTCGATGTGAATACCCTCAAATTAAAGTAATCTCTCTGTTTATATACATAGTTACATAGTTACATAGTTAGATAGCTGAAAAGAGACTTGCGTCCATCAAGTTCAGCCTTCCTCACATTTGTTTTTTGCTGTTGATCCAAAAGAAGGCAAAAAACCCAGTTTGAAGCACTTCCAATTTTGCAGCAAGTCAGGAAAAAAAATTCCTTCTTGACCCCAGAATGGCAGTCAGATTTATCCTTGGATCAAGCAGTTATTACCCTACATTGAAAGATTATATCCTTGAATATTCTGTTTTTGCAAGTATGCATTTAGTAGCTGTTTGAACATCTGTATGGACTCTGATAAAACCAGTTCTTCAGGCAGACATTTCCACATACTTATTGTTCTTACATTAAAAAACATTTCCTTTGCCTTAGACAAAATCTTCTTTATTCCAGTCTAAACGCCTGACCTCGTGTCCTATGTAAAGTCCAGTTTGTGAATAGATTTCCACACAATGGTTTGTATTGGCCCCAAATATATTTTTGTAATGTTGTCATATCCCCTTTCAGGCGATGTTTTTCTAAACTAAATAGGTTTAAATTTGTTAACCTTTCTTCATAGCTGATATGTTACATTCCTTTTATTAATTTTTTTCTAGTGCCATAATATCCTTCTTTAGAACAGGTGCCCAAAATTCCACAGCATATTCAATATGTGGTCTTACCAGTGATTTATAAAGAGGCAAAATGATATTCTCGTCCCGAGAATAAATGCCCTTTCTCATGCATGACAATACCTTACTGGCCTTTGCCACTGCGGATTGACATTGCACATTGTTGCATAGTTTGTTGTCTATAACAATTCCCAAGTCCTTTTCGTGTGTTGTTATCCCTATTTGGCTTCTATTAAGGGTATACGTTGCTTGTGTATTCTTTACGCCGAAGTGCATAACTTTGCAATTTTCAACATTAAATTTCATCTGCCATTTGAGTGCCCAGTCCCCCAGTCGATCTAAATCACTCTGCAGCAAAGTAATATCTTGCGCACATTGTATTATTTTACAGAGTTTTGTATTTTTTATATTATTATGTAAACTTTGCATTGCACCTCTCTTGATTAGCATCTAAAAATAGTTTTTACCATGGTTGAGCTACAAACCGGTACCTTCTTTTACAGTGGCAGGTAATGATGTTTTACGATAGTGGGGCACCAGACTCCGCCACCACAATTGTACTCCCCCCTATACAGTACAAAAATACTTAAACAATACCAGAAAGCAGAACATAATACATAGAAACATAGAATGTGACGGCAGATAAGAAGCATTCGTCCCATCCAGTCTGCCCAGTTAAAATACTCTCAGTTCCCAGCCTTATCTTAAGTCTATGATAGTCTTATGCCTATCCCTCCCATGCTTAAACTCCTTCACTGTGTTAACCTCTACCACTTCAGCTGGAAGGCTATTCCATGCATCCACTACCCTCTTAGTAAAGTAATACTTCCTGATATTTTTAAACCTTTGCCCCTCTAATGTAAGACTATGTCCTCTTGTTGTGGTAATTTTTCTTCTTTTAAATATAGTCTCCTCTTTTACTGTGTTGATTCCCTTTATGTATTTAAAATGTTTCTATCATACAATAAAACAATCATGTGTATTGTACACAAAGCTGAGTGCAATACAGAGATAGCCATACCACAAACAGAACTGAGAAAAAGTTTTTTAACACACAGATCTGGGTACAATACAAAGATAATAGTACACAGAGTTGGGCAGACTATAGAGATACCCATACATCAGGTAGAACCGAGTTAAATACAGAGAAATAACACACAGAGTTGGACACAGTAAGGAGAAATTACACAGAGATGCATGTATGTACGTAGTGGGCATTGGATGAAATAAACCTTGCCATCTCATAGCCGCAAACCCCCAATAAAGCCAGACACCAATGTTGGATGAAACAGGCTAAAGCATTTTATTAAATAAATACTGCGTAACACATCCATCTTTTCTTATGAATTTATACATATAACAAACAGTTCAATAAAATTAACACATAAATAGTGTCATACAGTATGTATATCCAAATTAACTTTAATTAAAATGTCCTTGCCAACCTAACTGACCAACTCCATAATATCAAGCCCCCAAAGGCTTCCCTTCCTCATACCAAAATTTCCTTTTAACCTTTTAGTGCTCACCACGAGCCGGCTTTTAGCTCAGCGGGGAACGTCCACATTTGTAACCTTGCAGCATACCATAAAAGACAAGGGACATGGTTTCCTCTATCTGTAAGCCACCACCTATTCATGCCAGACAAACACTCCAACACAATCATACCAACCAATCACAGCTCATCTACCCCCAAACTCATACATGTGCCCTAGTTTGCTAAGCTGCACTATCTCTCTTGGGCCTAAACAGAGATACATATGTACAATGCTTTTGCATTTTCTTTCTCTCTCTCTTTCTAGCCCTCCCTTACATGATCTAATCTTCAATAGTGCTCCTGCTATGATAACTTTAGTTTTCTATTAAAGCAACACAACTGTGTATTTCTGACCCTATAGTGTTAAAACCACCATTTAAGTGGCTTGTCCCCCCTTAAAAAGTAAAGAAAACTTACCTTATTGCCAGCGCTGTGTGGGTCTGCCGGTACTGGCCCTGCCCCAATCCACCTCCTTGTCTTACATTATCAGAATTGATAATCTCAGCCAATCCAATGCTGTCCCATTAGAAAAACATTGGATAGTCTGAGATTGTCAAGAAGGCGGGATGAATCCATGCATCTCTATGAGGAAAGTTTAGCGTGTTCACACTGAATGTCAGTGCTGCAAATTGTGCAGCACTGCCCCAGGACGCATCTCCAGTGACCATCTGAGGAGTGGAGGAATGTAAACACTACATTTTATCTGAAAAGGCAGTGTTTACAGCAAAATGGCTGCAGGCACAGGCTATGCTCACCAGAACATTTATGTTAAGCTGTAGTTGTTCTGATGACTATAGTGTCCCTTTAAATATTGCTGTTGTTATGATGTTTGCTATTCCATTAGCCCTCAGCACACAGTGTGCACATGGTTAAAGCATCAAGATACTGAGTGACTCCAACCATTTCAGATACCCTTGACTCACTTTTAGCTTTCAGTACACAACGTACACATGGTTAAAGCAGCAGGATACTAATAGACTCCTTATTATGTTTGCTGGTGGCAATATAAATACTCTGTAATGGTAATATAGAGACATGAAGAAGCTGACATCATTAACAGAACAACAATCATTACAGATAAAACCAGATTGAAATCAGAATCAGATGAGTTCTCAGTCACAGCCCCAGTCCTGCAGTTTGAAGCTTCACAACTTTTAACTAATCACAACATGAGTGTCTTGGGTCTCAGTTATAGAGTGACTGAGCACTTTAAAGAAGATGGTGCTCTCTAAACAGCTCCCAACGAGGAAAGAAAGACCCTGCAAAAGTGAAACCTATTACAAAATTAGAGAGCAACAAATTTTTCCCATATTTTTTTTGGTTTACCACCCTCCTCTCTAGAAAAATAATTTTAGTGTTTCTAAACTAATATTATCAAATAATATTTTTGCCACATAAAAACTGATGGGGCACTGCTGTACATAATTTTATTTTCAAGTCATAATAGCTAATTGTTTTGCTCTCACTTGTGAATTTAAAGTCCCCATACACTGTTACAATTTACATTGATCATACACACTGTCATTTTACTAAATGTTTCTCTGGCTAGCAAACCCTTACACACGGCTTCAATTTTCAACTTGTCTTGATGAAAAATCTAAATTGTACATTACCAAACAGTTACTATATGTTCTAAATAGTTTATTAGAGGTCTTTGTAAACCTGTCTCTTGTTTAGCCAAACTGCACCCTGTTGCTTTGGCCACACAGGATGAAGTGAGTATATTCAGGTATCTTTTTTTTGTGCAAGCTGCCAATATGAAAGTGGTTAGTGATTATAGTAACAGTTCTTATTAACAATAGGCTAGTGGTATTTGGGTGGTATTATTGGTAAAATATTGTAGCTGCTACAAGCCAACAGTTGTCGGTAATAACGACAACTAATGGAAGCTATTTACAACCAAGTTATAAACAAGCTCTGATTTTACCTACTGCATTCAACATTTAGTGCAAGGATTAATGTGAGTCTGACTAACATTCCATCACTGATAGGGTTAATTTTTGTTCTTCTAAATCATAAGACTAACAGCATTCCTTTACATTGCAAGGACTTCACATATGTTGTTTTGTACCTGATCACGCCAGAATGTCACATGACTGTCTTTGTTCTATCTTATTCAAAGAAGTTTATTCTTTCACACAACTATTTCCTCTTCAACAACAAATTTTACCACCAGGTGCGGGGCAATGCGATGGGGACAGCTTGTGCCCCATGGTATGCCTACCTGCACCTAGGTTGGTGGGAAGAGGTGGTCATTAAGTCACACAAATTTTCATCATACATCCCCGTGATAAACCTTTGGGTCAGAATGAAATTTTGGTTGTGTGGAAGGGTACTCTCGAGGATTTTAATTTGTTTGTAACAGTTCTCAATATCAACAATTTAAACTTGAGATTCACTGCTGAATTCGGAGGTTCAACTTTGAACATTCTTGATTTAACAATCTCAATAACAAGTCAAGGAACTATTCAAACTCCCCTTTTTAAAAAAAGCCCATAGCCTCCAACAGCCTCCTATAATGAAATAGCTTTCATCCTAGGCCCCTGAGGCAGGGCATACCCACTGGCCAATACCTCAGGGTCCGTGGAAATTGCAGCACTATTGAGGACTTCAAAAATAAAGCTAGAGTCCTAAGACAGCAATTTAAGGAAAAGGGCTACCCCAACAAATGCCTCAAAAAAGCTTATAGGAGAGCTTTGGAGGCTGATAGAAGTGTCCTACTTGGTAGCAACATATGATGCAGGCTGGGATCGGGTGAAACAAGGTATTCAAAAGTTTTGGCCTCTTCTAACTGAAGATATACACCTCAAACTAATTCTGGGCCTCCACATTAACATCACGGCACGTAGAGGTAGAAACTTGAGAGATCTTCTATTTCCTAGCCATTTCCAACCCCAACATTCCATCAAACAAACTTGGCTTACAAGTCCCCTTGTGGGTTCCTTCAGGTGCAGGCGATGTGTAGCATGCAAGTTTATCAAACGTGATTCTAAGAACATAACTGACAGTGAAGGTAAACAGTCCTTCAAAATTAATACATTCTTTAATTGCAACACCGCTGGTCTGGTTTACCTTTTAACCTGTGTATTAAATAATAAATATGTTGGTAAGACCTGTCGTCCTTTGAAAGAAAGGATTAAGGAACATTTTCCCTTTAAAAGAACACAGAGAGTTCAGTCTGATCTTAGCTCTTGACAAAGGCACATATCAGCGCCAAAATGCGCGTCGAGCAGACACTTCACTGGTCATTTTTAATACTTGGAAAGCTTTTGCATGCCTTAGCAACTTGCTATTATTATAAATCTTAATGATCTCCCTGGGCAAATAGGCAGTATCTATTTTTAGGCAGTAATAGATGAGTTAGTATCGGCTACTTTAGGTAGATTATTGGCTGCCTTGAAGCAGCAGTGTTTAGCTTATTTCACAGTTCTATTTGGCTACCTCTAGTTTATGAGGGGTTACCCTGAAGCAGTTATTTACAGATTTTTAAGCTATCTTTTCTATACTATTGGCTAACACTTCACTTATGTGCGGACCAATTTAGGTCTGCATACTTGTCTATCATCTATATATTATAATATTGGCTTTGAGCACTTGACCATAAGGGATATACTACGGGCAATTTCATATTCAATTGGTGGTTTCCCGGCTGTTATAGTTTCTTAGCCAGGGGTTTACTGCCTTGGATTACCCCATAAATTCAAATTTCCTTTTCTTTCTATAGTTTCTTAACGATTAGTTAAGCTGATTAATTAGACTGGTTAACACCATACAGAGCCTTCTTTACTCTACAATTTCTACCTATGACCCATTACACTGCCTTAGGATCAGTCTGTTATTCTTTTTGGGACTTCGGGACTTTGGATGTTTTCTTAGAAACATAGAAACATAGAATGTGACGGCAGATAAGAACCATTCGGCCCATCTAGTCTGCCCAGTTTTCTAAATACTTTCATTAGTCCCTGGCCTTATCTTATAATTAGGATAGCCTTATGCCTATCCCACGCATGCTTAAGCTCCTTTACTGTGTTAACCTCTACCACTTCAGCTGGAAGGCTATTCCATGCATCCACTACCCTCTCAGTAAAGTAATACTTCCTGATATTATTTTTAAACCTTTGCCCCTCTAATTTAAGACTATGTCCTCTTGTTGTGGTAGTTTTTCTTCTTTTAAATATAGTCTCCTCCTTTACTGTGTTGATTCCCTTTATGTATTTAAATGTTTCTATCATATCCCCCCTGTCTCGTCTTTCCTCCAAGCTATACATGTTAAGATCCTTTAACCTTTCCTGGTAAGTTTTATCCTGCAATCCATGAACTAGTTTAGTAGCCCTTCTTTGAACTCTCTCTAAGGTATCAATATCCTTCTGAAGATATGGTCTCCAGTACTGCGTACAATACTCCAAGTGAGGTCTCACCAGTGTTCTGTACAATGGCATGAGCACTTCCCTCTTTCTACTGCTAATACCTCTCCCTATACAACCAAGCATTCTGCTAGCATTTCCTGCTGCTCTATTACATTGTCTGCCTACCTTTAAGTCATCAGAAATAATCACCCCTAAATCTCTTTCCTCAGATGTTGAGGTTAGGACTCTATCAAATATTGCAGCCGCTTAGTAGATAACTCCCTAATTCCCACGGTTTTAGGGAGCTATCTACCAGAAGGCTGAAAGACCTAAATTGGTCTTTCAGTCAAATTTACTAATACTAAGTAAAGATTACTTAGTATTAGTAAATCCTGCCCCTACTCGCTAAACCACGAGTAGGGGCATGTCTAGTAAACAGTGAGAAGCCTGTGTCTGCTCACTCTTAAAAAAAAAAAAGCACCCACCTGTGCAGCGCGAGTGGGGGCTTTTTAATTGAAAGGGGGGCATATTGCCCCCCTGGCCCCCACCCCTTAGTGGTGGGTGGGGGCCCTAAATTAGAATAAGGGGGGAGACCTATTGTCCTCCCCCCGGCCCCCACCTCTTAGCGGGTGCGGCGGGTGGGGGCCCAAAAGTAAAATAGGGGGGGGCTTTTGTCCTCCCCCTGGCCCCCACCCTTGAGCGGTGGATGGGGGCCCTAAATTAGAATAAGGGGGGACCTATTGAAGGAGAGAAGTAAGTTGAAAAAAATAATCCATCTTCACCCATGGAGGGCACTGCGCAGACTGAGCTCCGCAGGGCGGGGGAAGGCTTATAAAGCCTTGCCTCGCCCTGCAATTAGGCCCTACAATTAGGTTTAAGCCATCCAATCAGAGTGCTCTGACATGTAAATGAAGAGACTGTCTCCCGCTGGGGAGTAGGACTGACTGTCCCTACTCCCGGTATTCCCGGCTAGCTGCCCAGCATCCCTGTAGGGCTGGTGGAGAGACCACAGTCCCATCTCCACCTGCTGACTGGGGGTCTTCCCAGGACCAGTTGATGATGTCCTCTACTTCTAGAGCTGGTAGTGAGGCAGGGGATTCCTCCGCCAGATCTTCCCAAGCTGTAGGGGGCCCACCAGCTCTCCTGCTCTACCTGCAGGGTATATTGGGGTCGAATTGAGCAGTGCAGGTGTTGGTAATCCTGCTCCAGCTCCCATTCCAGGGTGGCCAGATTGATCAGGTCTGGCCCTATGTTGTCAGCTCTACGGAGATCCAGCATGGCTTCCCTATAGTCATGTATGTCCCAAAAGCGTGACTCTCTAGCACTCCCAAACTCCGCTTTGGCCATAACAGACCAGGGCCATTGTACTCCTTGCCGTGCTTAGCCATCCAGGGAACATGCTCAATCGCATACCACCATAGCGCCTGGTACGCATTGTCGAGCCACGTTTCCTTCTCTACCAGTCTCTCAAGCTTTGTCACCCACTAATCCAGGGACTGCCAACTCTCCATTTTACAAAAAGCATTAGTGGCATATTTAATTGAATCCTATATCATCTGGATACATTAAAGGGACACTATAATCACCAGAACAACTACAGCTTAATGTAATTGTTCTGGTGAGTATAATAGCTCCCTTCAGGCATTTTCATGTAAACACTGCCTTTTCAAAGACAGTGTTTATATTGCCCCTAGAGACACCTTCAAGTGTCCACTCCTTAGATGGCTACTGGAGAGACTTCCTGGCTCAGGGCTGCACTGTAAGTAGCCTTGCCATTCAGCGTCCCCACGCTCTGAATGGAGACGCTGAATTTTCCTCATAGAGGAGGTCCTGATTGGCAGAGCCAGTGCCCGCGGAGACACGACCCAAGCGGCGCTGGAAATAGGGTGACTTTTATAGGGGGGATTGGGGGGGGGGGTAGCCATCTAAATGGTTGGTTTAGCACTATAGGGTCAGGAATACATGTTTGTGTTCCTGACCCTATAGTGATCCTTTAACGTTTTCTATTTCTTGTTTTGTCCATTCTTTCTAAATGTTCATAACGTTTTAGGAGTGTTATTGGCTATAAACTTCAGAAACTTGCGATTAAACCTCTTTTCTCACAATAAGAGTCATTCAGTATATTTACTATATGCTGTAATTTCCATGCTAAACAAAGTTACCTAACTTTCAGCTAAACTACATCATTCTCATTTCAATTCACGCTTCTAACATTTGTGTCTATTTTTTAAACTTGATCGTTGACATTTACATAAGTCACTAAGATATTCCAAGTTGCTGTATGTACATATTATTTTGGATACTTATTTTGTAATTCAGCTATGACCTGTTTTTACCTTGAGTGATATTTGCTTTATTGATTTTTAGTTTTTACATTTAGACAACATTTTGACAACTCCAAAAGCATCTTCCAACAAAGTTGTCCTGAGCTTTTTTTTAATCGAGCTTTGCTTACCTCTGTCTTTCAAGCTCTTCATTTGTTTGCCATTAGAGATAAAACTGCAAGATCACAAACTCAAAAGTTTGTCTTGCATTTTATCTAACTCCTGTGACCTAATCACAGTATAAAGTGCAGTATTGTCCTGCCATCCTTTGCACATATAGCCTCAATATATCTTCTTCTTTAATTTTTACTTTATTAGGAATGGTGGCCCACTGTACTCAGCACACTGAACCTTGATTTTCAACACATGATTTTCTTTTTGCAACAACTGCATTGTGAACTCGACTCCCTTCTAACTGACCTGATTACTATTATATGCCTGCTGATGCTACATTTAAAGATCTAGGCCATAATTTAGCATGTGCTGTTACTACTTAAATGTTTTAATAACTCCTCAATTACTCACAGTATTTTCTATGACATCCCTTATATTCTCTAGCCATCATATTAATTTTATTCTACTTTCTGTCTCAAACCCATTAACTTCTTCAAATTGCAGTCTCATAGGGTATCTGCATTGGAACATATAGTGCAACAGTGCAATTATAAGCCCTTCATGGCCAACTAAGGGGGTGTAAAAGTTTAATATTTAAAAGTGAAACTTTCCATTGAAATCTGCACTTTTTGTAAAACAAGAGGGCGCACATAAAGAACATCGGCAAGATAAAATGCTTTAGAATTCTAAAGTGTCCCTTCATAAAGAGGTTTTGGTGTATAGATAATGCCATTGCATTCTCACTGCTCAATTCTCTGCCATTTAGGAGTTGAATCACTTTGTTTATGTAACCCTTGCCACACCTCCCATAGCTGTGGCTTACACAGTCTCCCTACCCACTTCCTGAAAAATAAATCTAAATATGTTAAGTTCCATAATACACAGAATATATTATCATCTGCTCTGTCTACTTCCTGCTGGAGGCTGATGTGTGCGAAGTACTTATAAAGTAAGCACACTATTAGATCTGATTGAAAAACTATCCTTTTTTTCATGGAGGCTGTGTCAGTCGAAGCCTTTAAGTATATGCTTTTTGTAAACCCTGAGTGATGCTAACTTTTGTGTGTGATCTTCATACCTAACCAGGTAGCATCTCCGAGTTGTGTCTAGAGAGTTTGCATGATTTTTTGCTTCTTTTAGTATTCGTGTTAAGCCCTGGACCTCACCTGGGAGGTTCACTGATAATTTTGTCAACTTGAGTGGCCAATTTGTTTATTTTCTATAATTTTCTATCATTAAACCTGATATGGGGGTAGAATAATTCTGATTACAGCTGTAGATATTTTACAAAATTGTGTTTTGTGTGATTTGTTAAATATGATTTTCTTGGGTAACCTAAGTACCGATTTAAAATTGCCTTGGTTGTGGCAGCTTTGATAATACAGATAAGTGTGGGTGGAGTTAAGAAGGATTTCTATCATTATTTTGGGTCTATTGCAGACAAATAGTGACAAGCATAACCAAATGTAATCTGACAGTATCATTCACTAAAGCGAAAATTATAAAGAGTCCAAATCAGCAACGCTGGCCTATAATTTTAAATTTACTTTGAATTAACATCGAATTCTAGACTATTTTCACTTTAGGAAATAACCCTATGAGTGTTTGCAACAATTTAGTTGGGGCTACCTACTGTACCACCCACTATACTTACTGTTAGTATTGTTAACCTTTATCATTTTGTTTCAACAACTCTTTCCAATTAAACATAGCAAATCATTCTATTTTATTATGCTAACTGTATTAGTAATAGTTCAGTAGATTTAATTATTTTGTACAAACAAATGAGAAATAACTGAAATTAAAAACATATCAATACACATTGTAAAAAACGAATACTGAAATTGCCCTCTTATGCAGTGGATTTCTACAGCTTAAGATATGTCACGGATGAAAAGGCCACATTTGGCAAGTTACATCTTACTCAGAGCTCTATATCCTGCAGACTACATAATTTAAAGGCATTTTAGTCAGCAAAGATGTTCACAGGCTATCATTCGTCCCCATCCCCTGTGGCTGCGGAAGCAAAGTGCTATGAATAATTACTCTCTATGTGAGATAGAACATGTGTGTTGTACAGTAGCCTTTGTTTGAAAAGAATCTTCCTGTCCACAGTGATTTGTAGTCCTGACATCAGAAGACAAGTGTTTGTCCATAGGGAAGAGATACTATCTTTGTGAAACAGGCATTTCTTAGTGTGATAAATATATTAACTGGTACATTTTAATGGTATCCAGTTCCTAATATCCTTACTTGGTCACTTGGTAGAATCATTCACAAGATCCCGTACTGAACACATATTTTTGAAGAACAAATGCTTTACTACAACTCACTTATTTTCCCACACTGCCGATCCATACACATGGGATCAATTACCATATTTTAAAGTGATTTTGAAATAAATTAAAACCAGGAAAGTAATAAAATGACCAGATTTATGAAGCATTACCTATTTTAATTACAGACCTCATAAAACAATTTAATTGAACTGACTCTAAACAATCATTTATACCTGTATTTGTCCAGAACATAAAGATTAAAGTTAGTAAACCTGTGCTCATGTTAAAGAAGTGGATATTAACAAGTTATTTGAGTTGATTGTTTTGTAGAAGAACATATGTCTGTTCAGGAGAATAATTTGTGACTTGAGATTACATGATATTCAATGTGAAACAGATGTCAATGATTTTCGTGTTTGAACTGTAATATCGTAGTCCACTGAATTATATAATTTAACCTCATCAAGTCAGATGAATTTCTTTTCAACTATTTTATAAAACATTTTCCAAAGAAATTTGTGAACAACAACAAAGGAAAAGAATACTGAATTAGAATGGGGAGATAGATGACTTTATAGCACTTGTGAAACAAACTTGGCACAACCCTTTATTAAAAACCAATTCAATTAATTTTCATAATCAATTAAAACACACTATTTTTTTTGTGATACTGTCCTGTTGCTTAAGATGAGTTGCATTCCTCCAATAAACAGCAAATTAAAAAATGCATCTAAAATGATAAGACTTTTCTATATCTTTTAATATATCAAAATGTTGTAAGAGAATTATATTCAGAATACTTCTACAGTTTACAGGTAGATGTATAGACAGAAGCCATGAAAATAATAATAAAGACTAATATCAATAACTTCATAAACTTCCTCGATGGAGGACTGAATCATTGGCTATATAGACTGGTTAGACAAGAATTTGAACCTTGGTTTCCCTGTTCTAAAGTTAGTTGCTCTAACCATAAGACTTGATAAACACGGCAGGCTGGTATAAATTGTAAAGATCAAGGTCACGATTCCAGAAGAACTCAATATTGCTAGACTAACTGTGTCAGGCTTCTACAAATCAGCATGAGATAAAAGACAAGGTTAAAATGGGGATTCCAAACAGCAGTTGACTTCTTCTTTTTAAATGCATTCTGCAGCTAATTAATTGATAAAATGTATGCAAATGCAATCAGTGCAATATAATAAAAGATTAAGAAGTTCCTTAATGTTTTGCAAATCTCCACACATTACATAATCAATTCTGAACTAAACTGGATTTTCTTAACTGATTTGCTGTCTCTCATTCTAGGGACGTATTAGCCGAGAGGCAAACAAGGCCCATTTTCCTTGGGTGGCACTTTCCAGGGGGGGAGAGGGGGAGGGAGGGGGACAACAAAAAAAGCCGCCGCTAACAGACAGTCCAGGCGGGCGGGCGGCAGAGTGATGCCGGGAGCCGGAATATGACACCAGCGCCGCCCGCCCAGCAGCCCCACTGGACCCCAGGGAAAGGGAGTATCCCCCGCCCCAGCATTCCCAAAGGTAAGGAGGCTGGGGGAATTGAATTTAAAAAAAAAGTGATTGTGTTAATGTGAGCTTGTGTATCTGTTAGTGTGTGTGTGTGTCTGTTAGTGAGTGTGTGTGTGTCTGTTAGTGTGTGTGTGTGTGGGTCTGTTGGTGAGTGTGTCTGTGTGTGTGTGTGTGTGTGTGTGTCTGTTAGTGAGTGAGTGTGTGTGTCTGTTAGTAAGTGTGTGTCTGTTAGTGTGTGTGTGTGTCTGTTAGTGAGTGTATGTATGTCAGGGAAAGTGTCGGTTAGGGAGTGTGTTGCTATGTGTGTGTCTGTTAGTGAGAGTGTATGAGTGTCTTTTAGTGAATGTGTGTGCCTGCTAGTGACTGTACGTGTCTGTTAGTGAGTGTGTATATCTGTTAGTTTGTGTATGCGTGTCTGTCAGTGAATGTGTGTGTGTGTATTTAGAAGGCAGAGTAGGGGGGAAGGGGAGAGTGGCAGGGGGTTGCGCAGGGGGGGTTCTTGGGTTTTGTCATGCCTAGGGCAGCACAGAACCAGGATACACCACTGCTGGCAACTATAGGCCAGTAAGCCTTACTTCAGTAGTGGGGAATGTGCTGGAAACCATGTTAAAGGATAGGATTGTTGAACATCTAAAATCACATGGATTTCAAGATCAGAGACAACATGGGTTTACTTCAGGGAAATCATACCAAGCTAATTTTATAGATTTTTTGACAGGGTAACTAAAATAATAGATCCGAGTGTTGCAGCAGACATTGCTTACCTAGATTTCAGTAAGGCTTTTGACACTGTTCCACAAAAAAGGCTCATCAATAAACTGCAATCTTTAAGTTTGGATTACAATATTGTCGAATTGGTTAGGCAGTGGCTGAATGACAGGCAACAGGGGGTTGTAGTCAATAGAGTATATTCGAAGCATGGTCAAATTTGATTACCTCAGCCAATCTAATGCTTTCCAATAGAAAAGCATTGGGAGGCTATTGCGCATGCTTGCCAATCAGCATCTCCTCATAGAGCTACATTGAATAAACGCATCTCTATGGGAAACATGCAGCACCTTCATGCACTGCGTTGAGACTTTGAGCATCAGTGCTGCACATTGTGCTGTAGTTGACATTAAGCTGCAGTGGTTCTGCTGACTATAATGTCCCTTTAACTATTGGGTGTGTTTAACGTAGTACTGCAAAGGACCACTCAATAGAAATTGGTACTTTTACGAATGAAACTTGTTACACTCCCCTGGTTGTCAATCAGACAACCTGTCTAATTTCTTCCTGGTAGTTTCTTGCACCCAATATGCAACTGAGGGCTTTGCAATAAAGAACATTTTTATTATCCATGAGAAGAATTCAGTTGGCCAGGAGAACATCACTAGAAATAATCTCCCAGAAGCAGAGTGGAGCTGTAACAAAAAGAAAGGCTCACTACGGGGCTAGACATAAGCAACTTATTTTTTTAAAGACATGGTGAGAGATGCCATAAATCTAAAGACTTCAACATTATCAATAAATATATTTATCTGTTACGGTGGAGAGTTCCTCTAACAGTGTAACTGCACATGAAGGCATTTGTTGACTTAAGAAACGCATTTTAAGATACAATACTTTCTTTTGTTATCTTTGATAACATTTACCATTAGTTTTATGATTTTATTCTCCCATAGACTAAAATAAAGAATAATGCTAGGTAAAAGCAATTTAATATTGTCACAGGTAATAAAAACAATTCTTAAAAAACATTTGCAAGAGAAATAAAACCAATGATTGCAAGCCTGCTGTTTAAAATTTGTGTTAAACATATAGTCTACTGTGGTTCTTTTTAAAATGATTTTTGTTTTGAAAATAAAAATAAATGAAAATTCCATTGTAAGAATATGCTTCATCTGAGGATACTTATGTTTAAAATATAAGGTTTCAGGTTCCTTAGCCTGAGGATTTTTGTACAACGTCCATGAAAGTCATTGAGTCTATTCAGCTTAAATAGACTAGACATTTTATTTACATTATTTTTTATGTGTGTATTTCAATCTTTCATTATGCAAGTCTGTTAAACTTTCAAAAATTACAAATAGACCATTGTTGTATTGAGAAATATTTATTCAAATGTTGTGTGCCCTTACCATAGTTATGCAGAGGCATCAGGAGTTACGGCATTGCAAGTCTGTGCCAGCTTACTAAATACAGAAACTAACTTGTTGTGTCCAGTTCCCGAGATCCTATTCCCTATAGCAGTCTGCCAGTAGAATTATTTGCATAGAGCATAAAGGACCGCCATCAGGAGGTGACAACCATGACGGTTGTCACAAGCACGGCGGCCCTGCACCGGGGCTCGCGCGCTGATAGGGCCCATCGGGTGGCCTAAGCATTTAGGGCCACCCGATGGGCCCTATATCTTCAGGGGCCCAGTCAACGCTGTAGCTGTGTAATAGCGCAACTGGGCCCCTTTCAAAAATTGCAACCACAAGTAATGCTTGGAGGAAGTGATGGCCGGTCACTTCCTCCCAGCTCACTCCGCGCGGGAGTGTAGCGACACAGTGGAGACCGCGAGGAGGGAAGAGCCAGCCGACTCTCATCAGCCACAGCCACCCTCCTGTATATGTGTGTGTGTGTGTGTGTGTATGTATGTGCATGTATATATGTGCATGTCTGTATGTGTGTGCATGTATGTATGTATGTGTATGTGTGTATCTGTATGTATGTGTGTGTCTGTATGTATGTGTATGTATGGGCATGTATGTATGTCTGTATGTATGTGTGTCAGTATGCATGTCAGTATGTCTGTATGTATGTCATATGTATGCATGTATGTTTGTATGTATGTATGTGTTTATATCAGTATGTATATCAGTATGTGTGTATTTCTGTATGTGTGTGTATGTATGTCAGAATGTATGTCTGTATGTGTGTCTGTATGTATGTGTGTATGTGTGTCTGTTTGTATGTCAGTATGTCTGTATGAATGTATGTTAGTATGTCTGTCTGTATGTGTGTGTATGTGTAAGTATATGTGTAAGTATGTTTGCATGTGTGTAAGTATGTCTGTATGCCCTCATGCATGCATGTGTGTGTGTTTCTCTATGTCTGTATGTATGTTAGTATGTGTCTGTGTGTCACTATGTATGTCTGTGTGTCTGTATATGTGTGTATGTCTGTTTCAGTATGTGTGTGTGCCAGTATGTGTGTATCTGTGTCCTTTTGTGTCTGTGTGTATTCTTGTGGGTGGGATTTGGAGGTGGGCCCTCGGGGGGCGGGATTGGAGGTGGGTTCCCAGGGGCCCAGACCCTGAGCCCCAACATTTCTGATGGGGGCCCTGACAGCATGGAATGGAACATGGTCTTGATGTGCTTGAGGAGACCAACTATTTATGTCTAATGCCCAGTCATGCTGCATTATTATTATTATTATTATGGTATTTATATAGCGCCATCAAATTCCGCAGCGCTTTACAATGGGTGGACGAACAGACATGTAGTTGTAACCAGACAAGTTGGACACACAGGAACAGAGGGGTTGAGGGCCTGCTCAATGAGCTTACATGCTAGAGGGAGTGAGGTAAAATGACACAAAAAGGTAAGGATAGTATTAGACTAGTGACGGTTGCAGAAGAGGAATCAGTCAGGAGCTATTAACAGTTTAATTAATAAGCTTTTATGAAGAAGTGGGTTTTTAAAGATTTTTTGAAGGAGTGGAGACTGGGTGAGCATCTAACGGAGGAGGGAGGCGAGTTCCACAGGAACGGTGCAGCCCTCGAGAAATCTGAGGTGAGCATCAGAGGTGGGAGTATGGACAGAAGATAGATGTAAGTCTTCAGCAGATCGTAAGGGCCTAGACAGGACATACTTGTGTATAAGGGAGGATAGATAGGTGAGAGCAGTATTATGTAGAGATTTGAAAGCAAGAACCAGAATTTTAAATTGAGCTCTATATTTTATAGGAAGCCAATGTAGGGACTGACAGAAGGGTTAGGCATGGGTGAGCATCTAACGGAGGAGGGAGGCGAGTTCCACAGGAACGGTGCAGCCCTCGAGAAATCTGAGGTGAGCATCAGAGGTGGGAGTATGGACAGAAGATAGATGTAAGTCTTCAGCAGATCGTAAGGGCCTAGACAGGACATACTTGTGTATAAGGGAGGATAGATAGGTGAGAGCAGTATTATGTAGAGATTTGAAAGCAGGAACCAGAATTTTAAATTGAGCTCTATATTTTATAGGAAGCCAATGTAGGGACTGACAGAAGGGTTAGGCATGGGAGGTGCGGGCAGACAGGAAGATGAGCCTCTCTGCCGCATTTATTATGGACTGTAACGGCGCAAGTTGGGAGCACGTAAGACCACTGAGAAGTGGATTACAGTAGTCAAGGCGAGAAAGGACAGTGGAATGGACCAACACTTTAGTTGTTAAGTAGGGGCGGATGCGCACAATGTTTTTGAGATGGAAATGACAGGATTTGGTGATAGATTGAACATGAGGCTTGAAGGAGAGGTCGGAGTCAAAGAGAACACCTAGGCAGCGAGCCTGTGTGGTGGAGCTGATGGTAGCACTGTTGACTTGGAGGGAGACAGACACAGGAGTAACAACACTTGAGGGAGGAAAGACCAGAATTTCAGTTTTGGTCAAGTTTAGTTTAAGGAAGTGGGCAGCCATCCAGTTAGAAATAGCAGAGAGGCAGTCAGATACACTAGTCAAAAGGGACGGGGAGAGATCAGGAGAGGACAGGTAGATTTGCGTGTCATCTGCATTGAAATGATATTGGAAGCCAAAGGAGCTAATGAGTTTACCAAGGGAGGCAGTATAGATGGAGAACAGTAAGGGACCAAGGACTGAACCTTGGGGGACACCAACAGAGAGGAGTTGGGGAGAAGAAGCACAGCCAGAGAAAGAAACACTGAAAGAGCGCTGGGAGAAGTAGGAGGAGCACCAGGAGAGAGCAATATCTTGTAGACTGATATTGTGGAGGATGAGAAGAAGCTGTTGATGATCAACAGTGTCAAAAGCCGCAGGAGAATTAGGATAGAGTAGTGACCACGAGATTTTGCAGCAAGTAGATCATTGGATACTTTGGTCAGTACCGTTTCCACAGAGTGCTTAGCGTGGAAACCAGACTGAAGCGGGTCTAGCAGAGAGTTGGACTCGAGGAAGTCTGTCAATCTCGCATACACAATTCTTTCAAGGATCTTGGATGCAAAAGGCAGTAGCGAGATAGGACGATAGTTGGATGGGGAGTTAGGGTCAAGATTGTGCTTCTTTAGAATTGGGGTTACAGTTGCATGTTTGAAGGGCGATGGAAATATACCTGAGGAGAGGGAGAGATTGAGAATTTTAGTGAGAGGTGGGGAAAGAGAAGAAGACAGAGTACAGATGAGATGCCAGGCAATTGGATCTAGGGAACAGGTGGTGGGGCAGGAGGACTGGAGCAGAGCAGAAACCTCTTCCAATGTAGCAGGTGCGAATGAACATAGAACAGCAGAGGGAGTGAAGTTAGGGGAAGTATTGTAAGGGGAAGAAGAAAGATGAGAGGTCTCTTCTCTGATTGTAGAGATCTTGTCAGTGAAGTGAGTTGCAAAGTTTGAGGTGGTCAAGTTAGTAGGTGGAGGAGTAACAGCAGGGAGAAGAAGAGAGTTAAATGTGTGAAATAGTCGTTTGGGTTCGCGGGAGTGTGTGTTATTGATGTAATTAACTTTTGCAGCGGAAAAATCCAAGCTGTATGAGCTCAGCATAAATTTATAGTGGAGAAAGTCAGATGCACAGTGAGACTTTCTCCAACAGGCATGTTAGGTATGCATACATTTTTAATTTGAGGAAGAGAAAAAGAAAGAAAAAGAAAGAAAAAGGGTAACGATAACTTAAGCAAGCTTTGTTATTTCATTGTATCTCGTTTGGTACATGAATTTACGATTTGTATACAATGGTGTCTAGCGTGTTCACCTGATTCTTCCCTTCCCTCCCTCTTTTTTAAAGCAGTCTGGTAGTAGGTAGGCGAAGTGTTTGTCGCTGTTACATTTTAGACTAGGAAGTGAGTCTATGTGTTTGCGGCGGTAGTATAGTACCCGGGTGATGTAGAAGCCTCTAACCCATGAGGCAAAAATGGGGGGGGGGGAGAGAGTTGTAAGCTTATAGCACCCTGTGCCAGTATGAGTAGAGAGATCTATCTTTTAGGGATTTTTTTTTTTGCTATAGCAGCACCTAGTTGTCCACTATGTGGATATCGTTAGGAAATATGTATGGTTGTTCCTAAACTAGTGACAAAACTCGAAACTTATAAGTGAAGTAATAATAGGAATAAACTTAAACATAAACAGTGATTTTCATTCTGGGTATTAGAGTTTAGGTCAGAGCGTCCCGTTCTTTCCCTGGTACAAAGGGATTGATTGCTGAAACGTCCCATTGATGGTTGGAGCTCGTTGATGGGGCTGCCTCGGCTATGCTGGGCTGGGCCCTCTGTGGGGCTTGTTGCTCGTAGGATCTTCCCGTCTTTACTGACTATGAGGAATCTTGGGTAAGTCCATTGATAGGCGAGACCCGCAGTTTGCAGTGCTTCGGTGATGGGTTTCATCGATTTCCTCCACGTTAGGGTGGGTCTGCTAAGGTCTTGAAAGAATGTGATGTTGTGGTTTTCAAATTGGAGTGGGGTTTTCCCTTTTAGTGCCGCTAGGAGTTTCTGTTTGTCTGCGACCGTTTGGCAGCATAGGATCAAGTCTCTCGGAGCCGTGGTGGGCGCTTGTGCGGATTTCATAATGCGATATGCTCCGTCGAAGGCGAATTGTTTGGCAGCTTTCGCAGACAGAATGGTTGCGGCTAAACGCCGTATGAAGTGGGGAATTTCGTCCGGTGGGAGCGAGTCTGCTACCCCTCTACTTTTGATGTTGCGTTGCCTTCCTTTATTGTCCAGTTGATCCACTCTTGTGGATAATGAGGCATGCAGTGCGTTGTTGGACAGAGTCGTTAAGGGTAGTCACCCCTTGATTGAGGTCCTGCACATCCTCCTCGGTAGCTTCTACTCTGGCTGTCACTGCTTGCACTTATGTCCTGACCAGATTTAGTTCGGCCGTGAACATGTTCTGGAAGTGCATGAGTAAGTTATGTATGTCTTGCTTTGTGGATGGAGCCGTTCCATTTGCTATGGCTGGGGCTTCGGCTATTACTATTCCCGCTGTGGATGGCGGTGGGGTAGTTTCAGGCTGTGTGGCGGCCATTCCCCTAGTTCGTGCTGGGGTTGTCAGCATCTGGCCCGTCTTTCTGGGTGGGTTGAGAGAGTTTTTTGCGCACCATGTCTGGCCCTGTAGGGGTTAGAGGGCTGTCAACTGTGAGCCGGTTACCTCCTGTGTTCAGAAAGCACCAAAATGCCTCACTTGGATCCCTCGGGAATCCCGTGCTGTAGGCCCCGGCTTCCCCGCTGTCAATTTTTGCCACTTGCGGAGAAAATGAATGGCATCTGCCTTTTCGGGACTGCTTCCCCTTGCCGATTATGGTAATTTTGTGTCGGTAGCACTCCCGGTTCTGGAGTTAAATGTGTTTATTTCGGCGGCGTGCTCGGAGCTCCATAAGATGGCGTCTGGCTCGGTGTGCTGCTTGGCTCCGCCCCCGAGAAATACTATTCTAAAGAAGAAAATATTCAAGAGAGTTTCCACTCTTCCCAAGAGTGGA
This sequence comes from Pelobates fuscus, assembly GCF_036172605.1. Classification (NCBI taxonomy): domain Eukaryota; kingdom Metazoa; phylum Chordata; class Amphibia; order Anura; family Pelobatidae; genus Pelobates; species Pelobates fuscus. The sequence continues at coordinate 334,808,385 of NC_086318.1, read as the reverse complement.
CATCCCACCAAATTCATCCCAAAATCAGACCTTGCAATGTTTAGAGAAATTACAAAAATCTCAAGAGTTACTCTACAGGCCATAATTTGCAAGTTAAATGTTAAAGTTCATGATAGTATTTAGAATAGTATTTACAATTGGAAAAAAAGTTAAACAAGTATGGTTTGTTTGGAAGGGTTGCCAGGAAAAAAATCTCTTCTCTCTAAAAAGAACATGACAACATGGCTTAGGTTAGAAAGACACAGCTAAATAAACCACGAGACTTCAGGAACAATGTCCTTTAGACAGACAAGACCATAATGCACAGCATCACGTTTGGCAAAAAACAAACACAGCTTATCAGCAGAAACACATCAGCCCAACTGTCAAGCACAGTGGTGGAGGGGTGATGATTTGGGATTGTTTTGCAGCCAAGATACCTAGAAACACTGCAGTCATGAGTTGACCATAAACTCTATTATAGAGTCAACTGTGAGGCCCTTTGTCCTACAGCCAAAGCTTGGGCGAAATTAGGTCATGCAACAGGACAATGATCCCAAGCACACCAGCAAATCTACAATAAACACAGCTTCCACTGCCATATAAAAGGATAATAAAACATTTTCTCACACTTACCAAATTTTAGTGCAGATGTCCCTCGGTGCTGGGTTGTTCTCATCCTCCTCTGACATCAACCAATGGGGGGACCTAATGCACATGCATAGGAAAACATTGTCTCAATGCTTTCCTATGGGTCTTTTCACCATACTGGATGTCCTCATGCAAATCATGAGCACATCTACCGCCGTTTCCTGGACTCAAACTCTGTGAAATTCCAGGAAGCATCTCTAGCAGCTGTCTAGTAGACCGCCACTAGAGGCAGCCTTAACCCTTTATTGTAAACATGTTTTACATTGCCGGGATATGAGAACTGGGACACTGCACTCAATGAGATGAAGTGGTCTGGGTGCCTATAATGTCCCTTTAATGTACTTAAATCTATATTTGTCATTGATTTTGCTCACACATTTGGAGAAGATGTGATAAAAGGTACTGTAAAAGAAATTATGCCGCTATATTTTCTTTAAAGTATGACTGAAAAAAATGAGAATTTTTATTTTTATTTAAAGAATTCTAAACATTAGTAATTTAAAGTGATATATTTTAGGTATTCTTAAAGAACTTCAATACTGTTGTGTCCGTATTGTTTTTTTACTTATTAGTTATAGGTTTAACCTCTTAAGGACACAGCTTCAAAAGCTTGTCTTACCCTTAAGGACACAAGCCATCTTTGCATATTTTGCTGTTTGTGTTCAAACGCAATTTGCATCTCTGTCATTTATTGCACCAACACACATTATATACCGTATTTTAGAGGGCAAACAGGGCTTTAATGCCCCATATACATTGATAAATTCTGATTAATTGTAAAAAAATGCCAAAAAATAGGAAAAAAACGTGTGCATAATATGTCCAGCTTAGAAAAAGTAATTCAAAATAAATTCATTTATGTGTCTTGATTTATAGAGTACATTATATGTATAGAATTTCAGCTTATTTTGAAAGTTACAGGTCACAAAATACAAGGACTAAAATAAATTTTCAATGTGAAACAGTTTTAGAAGTTGGTATGTTTGTCTTGTAGGTTTAGTAGCCATCACAGAAAACAAAATTGCCACACGAAAGTATATATTTATATAAAGTAGACATCACAGGCTATTTACCTAAGGTTAGTTTGACACTTTGTACGTAGCCATTTCATCACCAATCTCTGCTAAATATTGGAGTAAAATTTTGTTTTTTCTCTTTTTTTGGCATATACACATATACCAACATTTTTGTAATGTGTATGTCGTAAAGCTGGTGTATGCAATTCCTGCACAGAACCCCAAATTGTGTTCAGCTACATCTGCTGAGTATAACAATACCCCCATTGTATGCTTTTGGCACTATTCTGTAAAGCTATAATGCCATATAACAGACAAGGCTATTTCAGTTTCTATAGTTAGAATTTTTGTAGATGGATTTGACGGGCCTATGTCTCATTTTAGGGTATTAAAGCAGTGTGACTGTTCTAATAAGCCCACAAAGGGCTTTCATTTAATAAAGCAGACACCCCAGGGTATGTTATATGTCATATATTGTGCCTTAACTTGTCACCATTTTTTCACCAACATTAACATAGGGGCTGATGGAGCTGCAGCTCCTGGCCCAGGCCCAAGCCCATGGAATAGGCCCATTTAAAAAAAAAAAGAAATACACACTACTCTTAGGTTTGTCACCTGCCTGATATTTTAAGGCACAGCTGGTATTTGAGGCTGCCTGGCGGTGACGGTATTGCAGTAATACCGGCAATACAAATGCAAATATTTTTCTCAGTATAAACGGAGATTACTCTGCAATACCAGCACTGGCCAGCAGGGGTCATTGTGTATGGAGAGAGGCAGGAATAGGAAGTTACAGCATCTCCCTGCCTTTCTCTACTCACTGATCCATGTGGGAGCAGCTACCCAGCACAGAGAGTTCAGAGAGCAGCTCCCAGCCTGCGGAGACAGACTACAGCTCAGGTATGTGAAGGAAGGGGGGAAAGGCAGCAGGGAGACATGGGGACACTGAGACACTAGGGGACACATGGGGACACTGAGACACTAGGGGACACTGTGAGACATGGGGATGCTGAGACACATGGGGATGCTGTGATACATAGGTAGACACATTGGGACATGGAGATACTAGGGACACAGTGTCTCCATGTCTCCCAGTGTCCCCTAGTCTCCCAGTGTCTATGTCCCCATGTCTCCCAGTGTCCCCATGTCTCCCAGTGTCCCCAAATGTCTGTGTCCCCATGTCTTCCAGTGTCCACATGTCTCCCAGCCAGTGTCTCAGTGTCCCCATGTCCCTCAGCCAGTTTCCCAAGTGTCTCAGTGTCCCCATGTCTCCCAGTATCTGTGTCACCATGTCACTGTGTCACTAGTGTTCCCATGTCTCCCAGTGTCCCCAAATGTCTGTGTCCCCATGTCTCCCAGTGTCCCATGTCTATATCCACAAGTGCTCCCATGTCTCCCAGTGTCCCCAAGTGTCTGTGTCCACATGCCCCCCAGCCAGTGTCCCTAGTGCCTGTGTCCCCATGTCTCCCAGTGTCTCCTAGTCTCCCAGTGTGTGTTCCCATGTCTCTGTGTTCCTAGTGTCTGTGACTCCATTTCTCCCAGTGTCCCCAAATGTATCAGTGTCCCCATGTCTCCCAGTGTCCCTATGTCTGTATCCACAAGTGCCCCTGTTGGGGATAAAATCAGCTATACACGAAACACTCTTAGTTAGATGGATATTTTTTTCGTAGCCACACCCTCTTAAATAGACAGACAGGATCCTGGGAATCAGTCAAGAAGACAAGAGATGTGTTCTATAACCAATTCAAATTTAATTATACGTCAGTTGCATTTATACCCCATTTCCATGTCATCGGGGGTCATGAGCATTTAATTACATAATATGTTTTTCACAAGTTATAAACAGCTGTTTCTAGTTATAATCTTTTGTTATATAACGCATTACATATTTGATTAAAACCAGATATTTACAAATACCGATATCTTGGACAATTAACAAGAACATTTTGAAATCATTACTTTTCCCGTAACTAGGATTTTATATAAATCCTATTTCCGAGATTAGGAGATAAAATGCCAAATTTATTCTTGGTTCAAATTAACCCTTATATGAACAGCTAGGATAGATAGCAAAATGGATATTTGTATCTACAACCCCCATGTCTCCCACTGTCCCCATGTCTCCCTGTGTCCCCATGTCTCTCAGTGTCCCCTAGTATTCTAGTGACACAGGACACACTGAGACATGGGGACACTGGGAGAAATGGGGACACAGACACTGGGAGACTTGAGAACTGGGCGACATGGGGACACTGACACTGTGATACATAGGGACACTGATGCCAGGCTGGCCTTCCAATTCTTTGGACAGACATGCCCCATTTTTGGGCATGGTTGCCCCTTTTGGCAGTTCTAGTCACGTCATTCGCGTCAGTGGTTCACTAGACACTGATGTTAGGGGGTATGGATTTACTTGAAAGATGAAAGCATAAATTAGATAAAGAGATTAGCATAGAGTATGTGTTTTCTTATAGCTGCATCCCTACAACACCAACTCCATCAGATACATGACGCTTGAGAGGTATGACTGTTTTAGTGTTTTTGGTCGATACGATTCTGTAATTAGGCCCATCATAATTGTCAGCACCAGGCCCATTGGGCTCTTAATCTGTCCCTGGTACCACTGTCATAAAAAAAAAAAATATGCTCAGTTATATCTTCTGAATAAAACAATATGCCCAAATGTATGACCTAGACAATATTTTGTGAAGTTACAGTTCTGTAAAAGAGACGTAACAAGTTCAGGTTTTTAAGTGTGAATTTTCATGGAGGGTTTGAATGCGTACGTGTCCCATTTTGGAGCACTTGAGCTGGCTACATATTCCAACTACACCATAGGCATACCATTTCTTAAAGAAGACATCCCTGGGTATTTCAAAAGGCATATTTTGAACCTTAGCGTGTGATCATTTTCCCGCTAGTTTGTACCAAGTGTAGTGGTAATAAGCATTTTTTTCAGCCTTTTTAAAAACACAAAGTGAGTTTGCACAGTATATTTTGCAAACCTTATGCGTGTTACGACTGTATAGTACTATATATATTGCTCAGCTATGTCATCTTAGTACAGCAATACCCCAGTATGTACCTTTGCCAGGTATATATGGATGTTAAAGGGGCACATTTGAGACGCAGCCATTTAGTTTGTTTCTAACTTTGAAGATTTACGAGGTGTCCATGTTTCATTTCGGAGTAGTTTAGCTGGTTGGTTATTCAAACTTCCCCACAAACACATACTGTTTATTAAAGAATACACCCTGGGGTAATTCAAAAGGTATATTTTGAACCTTAGCGTGGGATCATGTTTTCTCTAGTTTGTTCCAGGTGTTGTGGTACTGAGCATTTTTTAATGTATTCGTTTACTTTTTTAAACTTTTTGTACTTTTGAAAAAACTTGTTTCTAAACTTTTTTTACTTATTAATTTTTTTAAACTTTCTTAAAACATTTTCTACACTTTAAAATGTTTTATAAACTTTTTTACCGTTAACCCCTAACTAGCAGTAAGCAGCGCTAACAGTAAATTACCCAATTTCCCACAACTCCCACCCACCCTAGCTAGCAAAATATATCATTTTAAAATATTTAAATGAATTAATTAAATAATTTGAATCCCTGAGCGTTTAAAAAACTCTTAAAAAAAGTTTTTTATGTTAACCCCTATCTAGCCAAACACCAAATTCCCCACTAACTTCAACCCACCACCCACCCTACTTAGCTAAATATATAATTATAACATATTTAAATTAATAAAATAAATTTAACCCCTGAGGACTAAAAATAAATAAGTTAACCCTCAGGGGTAAAAAAAAAAGTCCGATCACAGTAAAATGTAGTCCCTGCCAATTGATCACTGTAGTCAGTGATCAAGTGGCAGGGAAGGGGTTAATTTTATTAAAGCAGGTAAAAGGGGAGGGGTTGGGATTTAACTTTTATTTTTATTTTATTTTTTAAGGGAGAAAATCAGCAGCACTGATCCGCCTCCCTGCACTTCACACTGACCACGGAAGCACAGGGAGGCGGATCAGGAGTCCCTGCAGCACATGTAGGAACTCAACTGCAGGGACAGCGCAATCGGGTGCTCCCGGTCTGCCTCGAATACCGAGGGAGACCGGGAGCACCTGAGGTTAATCTACTTATATAATAACATTAATTTTTGAAGTAAACCTTCAAATATGGTTAATATGGTATAATAGATATTATATATCAAAGAGAAGCTTAAACAGCTAATGGTTTTAAATAGCATTCGTAGATCATATTTATTGCTATTTTTTTCTTCCTGAGAAATGACTTGTTAAGACAGCAACAGCAAAAAAGAAATATATATTTTGTAATGAAACTGTATCAAGGCAAATTTACAAAATAAATCATAGAAACACTTTACATCTGTTGCCATAATATACATTTTTTACATACATTGTACTAAACATATCCACTCTATGCCTTAGGCATGAATGAATTTCGGGAAGAGTGATTGTCATATGTCCAAAAATTATATAATGCCTTGTTGTATAATGAATTAGATTTATATACTCAACGTGTTCTGCAATTCACCTTGGGCAATATTACCTAAAGAATTTAAGATCAATTGGGCAAAATATTTGAAGCGTTTTATGGATTACTTTGTATAGGTAATTTAGCATTGGTCTAAAATGTAGCAATCACAGAATAAAGTTATTGTATCCAACACGAGATACCACGTCATTAGAAACAAAGCACTTTTATCATGTCTCAAACGACTAACTGGAAAAATAGCTATTTATAGTCCGAGAAGGATAAGAGCTCCAGCTCTCTTTTAATACTATGAATTTGTACACACGTAAAGTGAGCAACTTGTGGATTACTTTAACAATAAATACAACATGGTTTTTATTCTATTCTCTATTTTTTGATAACCTGTTATGATTGATTGACTTTGAAATACCAGCACATGCTTCTGCACTATTATTTTCTATAATTGATACTTTTCTTAGTATTGACTACTTATGAAGTTGAAACCGAAGCACTCACATGGTTGTTCACCAAAAAGAGAGACTTCAAGGTGAACTCAACATGAATGTGAGCTATTCTTTCAGTTTAGCTACTCTGACCTTAGAGTCAAAATTATGTTTGAACTCACCTTGAATTCTCACTTTCATAAATAACACTGTCAGGTGTTTATTGCTTCATTTCCATCCGAGATTGAATCTATTGTTTGTCTCGTTGTAGGAAAGTATGATTCTCTTTAGCTCTTACAACTCACTTTCATATCATTTCTAATTTATTTTTAATTAAATTAAATGGTTACTCTGAAGACCACGACCCTTTCAGCTCTTAAAATGTTCAATTCCAGAGATGAAAAAAGACCTTCTCCGTGGTCTGTCAACCAACCAGCTGACATACTAACTTTTCTCTGGGCAGAATCTTTTTTTTTTTTTCAACTTCTGTGTCTGGAACAACATGCTTACCCCAGACAGTGGCCAGACCACACAGTTTCTTTCTGGTTTCAGCAAAGTGGCTTAATGCTATTAGTGGCAGCAATGCAATATATTGTTTGTGCCTGCTGTAATTCAACTCCTATTATGCTCAGTGAGATCCTGCCTGAGAGTTTTGAAATATACATTTAATGGAATGGGAAGTAATGCAAAAACTTTACAATCAACTTAATCCAATGGTTGGCTAAGCCTGATAATAGTTTCAGTTCACAACAGGCTTATTCACCAAGTCACCATTCTAATTCAAACATAGTTAATATTACTTTTTTATACAAATCCCTAAAGCTCAACAAAACTACCCTGCATTATACAAAGCTTTTAACAAATGTTTTTTCATCTGTCATCATTTGATTGGAGAAGCCCAGTACTAACAAGGAAGTGCTGGGCTAAAATAGGTGGATTTTATTTAGCTGCAGAGTCCAGATCTGCAGCTAATAAAAGGTAAGCTTTCAGGGTTGGTAAAATCTTTGTGCAAATTTCATAAAATTTAAATACATTTCAAAGATTAATTATGCACATTAAAAAATATAAGTATAGGGGGGCAGAGCTTGTGGCCAACAAGGTCGGACGCCATCTCAGCCAGCCCCCCACAACTAGCTTGAAACCCATCGAAAATCGCTGGCATCCTACCCCATCCAGCAACGCAACCCGGCTGACCTACCTCACAGAGAGTCCCTGCATCCGTTGATGCCGTTCTTCCAGCCGTCCAGGCAGGCAAAAATAAAACGCAGGTCTGGGGCCTACCGCACAACGCCAGCCTACAGCCTGGACAACCTCCTTGTGATCGGCCAGTGGGATACAGCCTGCAACTCCCGGACACCTCACCCCCACAACAAACCCTAATGCCAGCAATGGGACGTTGGCCCCAAAAACCACACATAGCGGCAGAGTGCAGGGATATTGACACCCTCCACAGAGGTACTGCAGCCCACACACATGGAAGCCACGAGACAGAGTGATGAGGTAAGGACCACACAAGACCCCCAGACAGTTCAGGCCCCATCTCAAGAGCCCTATGATGGTAGAGCTCCCACTACCAAAGCTGATTTAAAGGCACTGCTGGCAGACATACACAAGGTCTGGGCTGCAGACCTCCAGTAAATAAAAGCAGACAAACAGGTAGTCACAGGCCGAGTAACACAAGGTGAAACAAACGTCAGCAGCAATAACTCTGACTTGTCCACAATTAAAGACACAGTTACTCAGCTACAAGTACACCAATCAGCCCTGTTGCTCAGGCTGATGGACTTTGAAGACAGACAATGCCGCAACCATGTTAAGATAAGGGGCATCCCTGCTAACATCACTGCAGACGAACTACGACACTATGACAGGTGATTACTGGCGACCATCTTACCTCAGCCAGTGACCAGGAAATTAACCATTGAAGGAACATTTCGAATACCAGGCTCACCCACGGCAAAACCAGGCCAAATGCGAGAGGTCATACTCCACTGCGCCACTTCTCAGGATAAAGCCCAGATTATACTAGCCCTGAAGGGTACAACACCACTGTCCTTTGAAGGTGCCTCTCTAACCTTCTACCAGGACCTCACACAAGCCACACTGCAATGGCGAAAATCACTGGCACCGATCACTTCCCAACTCAGAATGGCGGGGGTGACATACAGATGGGGCCCCCCTAGAACGCTGTTTGCTACGCATAACGGGACTGTCCACACACTAGAAGCGGGGGCAGATATACCCTCTTTCCTTGCATCAATTGGCATAGCAGGCCTGACCGTAAGAACAGCACAAGACAAGCCATGCAACACCTGGGACCCAGCGAACACAACCATATTCACACCGAGAGCTGCCATGTCAGTGGAACTGGAGCCTTAGCAGGACTGAGCACTAAATTCCTTAACACGACTCGACAAGACAGCCGAACACTCCAACACAATGCTTCAGTTTATGTTTTTAAACCACACTACGGCTAGCTACGAAAACCCAAATTTGGGTTAATAATTACACGACCGATATGACGATCCTCCCCCCCCCCCCATAATCCCCAACAAACACCCCCCTCAGGAGTGGGCAAAGTACACAGTGGAGCGTATACACCCACACCCTCACTCTCTTCCCTTAGGCAAAAGAAGATATACACTAACTATCAGGTACGGGACCTACCAATCCGCCTGACGCTCACTAGGCAACTCTGATACCACACACCCCGGTAACCAGCTCAGTATAGAGCCTACTCAGTCAGATGCAAAATGTGACCTACTCACAGAGGAACAACGTACACAACACCGCCGAACCCTTAAGCAACAATCCACCCTCCCTAAAGGATCACTATATGGCACCTGCACAGGGCTCCTTCAGCCCTAAACTAACTTAAGTTGATGGAAAGCAAAATGCCCCCCCTCAACCGCCTAGACCTTCTCAGACAAAACGCTAACCTACACCCAATCAAACTAGGCATACCTGTCTAACACACATGATCTATCTATTGACGCAAATCTCGTATCGGAGATCCCTTAACTCAGCATGTTCATACAACTCACTAAATGTAACAATGTGCAAGTTTTAACGCATAACTTACCTATGTTCAAATAATAATGCGCTTGTGGAAGCTGTTGTAGCTATACAAGCACTGCTGTAAACCCATGCACAATAAAAAATAAAGAATTTAAAAAATATATATGTATAGTTTCCCTTTTACAAACAAGAGTCAATTAAAACTATATAAAAAAATTCAAGCAAAATATTAAACATTACGATTTACTACTACTACTGCTAATACAAATTATTATTATTGTTTTTATTATTATCATATAAAAAGTATTTAACCGTAAAGGTAAATTTAGCTTGTCACTTGTTTTCAAGTGCATCCTGGGATTTTTATATCACCCAGCAAAATAGTATAACCTTTTATTAATCTTGGGTAAATGGCTGGGTTGACCTTGCTAGAATTTGAACCTTTGACTTTATGATGCTACAGTAGGCTTCATATATTGGGCTCAATAACATAGAAGTATTACTATGATAGTTGTGTGGTTTTCAGTAGTGTACACCTGTTAAAAATAAAGAAGAAATAGTTCAATCATATTTTATAAATTATCACAGTTCACAGTTTCTTGAAAAACAAAAATCTTTATGTAAGATGTTTTACAATAGGTAAACCTCGGTAAGGGAAGACAAAAACCAGTAGCTGGTTACAGCTACACTCTGCCTGCCGACTGCTTCTTTTTACCTTCTTCTTTCTACTGATGCACCTACTTATCTTTTTATCTTTACCTCCTGATACAGTGTGCTTGTTTTAGTGGCTTACTTTGGACCTTAGGATACAAGGGTTTAGGAAGATTATACACAATTTAATTATCTTTTTGTTAAATAGTGTATTTTTTACTTCTCCTCTGAAAGCCCATTTGGCCCATATCCAAGTCCGGTTACACTTAGCAACTAGTATGCACCATTATCTTTCACTATTTATGATAGACATCCTTTTTATCCTCTATTTGTAAATGTTCAATAAATGTTTTTTTTTTTCAACTATTTCGTTTTATTATCCACCTTTTCAACACTCTATATACTTTATTTGCTTATTTGGGGTGACTAGGGGCTTGGATATTTGTTTATTAGGGGGTGACTAGGAACTTGGGAATCCTAGTCATTGGGGGATAAGTTACTAGGTGCTTGGGGACTCATAGTTACTTGGGGACTGCTAGTTACTTGGGGGTAGTCATTTTTACAATTATGGGTGACAAGTGCGGTATTGGGGGGACAATAGTTCCCCCCTTATTACCTAGGACCCCTGCCACTAATGCCACTGCCACTAATTGGTTGGGGATGGAGGGGACAATAGGTCCCCCCTTATCACTTAGGGCCCCAACCCGCTGTTAATGGGTGGGAACAGAGGGGGGCATTAGGTCTCCCTTATTACTTAGGGCCCTCACTTACCACTAATGGGTTGGGTCTGAGGGAACAATAGGTCCCTCCTTATCACTTATGGCTAAGCCCACCACTAATGAATTAGTGCTAGGGGAACCCCCTATTATCAGAGTCCCCACTGCTAATGGGTGGGGGTTGTGGCTGGACAATAGGAAACCCCCTCTATTACTTATGGCCCCTCTATTATCAGAGTATTTTTTGAAACAAATATTGTAATCTAAACTACTTGAATAAGGAAAAAATAAAATAATATCATCGCTACTGATGCTCGTTCACGTCTAATTACTTTTATACATTTTGAAAATGCAAATACATTTAGGGATCATGATAATATATAATTTGAAAGATACATTACTTATTTGAATATTCATTTAATTCAAGCCCTTCGGGCTTCTATTCACATATTTTGCTGACCTTTTTCAAATACAAATCTTATTATGCAGAGTAAGTAAAGTATTTGTCATGCACTGCATATAGAGTGCTGTTTTAAACTACTCTGTGGGTAAGAAACACTGCTCCTAGTAAAACAGTTACATGTATAATTATAGAAATAATATAGAAAAGTAATAACAGAAGAAATGACAGGTTTGTGCACACATATATCCAAATTAAGCCGAACTTCAATGTTAATGTAGCCTAATAAATTCAGAATTGTACATGTGTGGCTTTTGCTTTTTAACCTTCATAAAATGTATCTGGCCAAAGTTTGCACTGTGTCGGAGTCTATTTACTAAACTGTGAATAGCTGTCAGTAGAAAACTGACTTTTAGGCAAGATATTTCTTGCAAGATAAAGAATGCTGTCTACTGTCTAAAGTTTCTCATTTTCCAAATAATTTTTATAAAGATTGAACAAATAAGGAAAAAGACAAAAATCATGTAAAATCTTATTGCTGTGTTATGATATGTTTATATGCTAGCTAGGCATCCTTTGCTTAAAATTTATGGTATACTAGTATTTGTATACATAGTATATAGTATATATAAGTATAAAAAAGCACTCTGCAGTGAAGGGGTTAAACATCCTATTCTAATCTTTTTAATCAAACTGGGATTTATTAAAAAATAGGTTCTTTTGAATTTAGCTCTAAAACACTATATGGCCAAGGCACGAAACAAAATGAGCAATGGACAAACAGTTTTGTTTATTTCATGATTTGGAAATATGTAGGTGATTGCACATACAGATATGACTAATGGTAAAAAAAAGATAATTGTTGGTAAGGGGGCATCCACTAAATGTTGATTGCTTTCTTTCAGTTTTCTGCAAAATATATAAATCATATTTATATTTTGAAAATATTTAAAGTACATTGGCCAATTGGTTAGTCTGAATAGTTTTTTCCCAAAACAATCGCATGGTCAACATTCGTCCAAACTAAAATGTTACATGGACGAATTTTAAATAGACCAAAACAATTTGACATGGAAATCCATCACCAATGTCAGGAATATAGACACACAGATTATATCTTTGAGAAAACTGTTTATTTTCTGTTTTCTCAGCATACCTTATTTAATTATTTACATGAATTATTAGATTGATTCACTTAGTGTTAAAACACCATAACTAAACTTTCAGATTCTTCCATACTCTTATCTGATTTTATGATACTCCCATTATAAAAATGGCTTGCTTTGTGAGATATCATATAAGTAAATATTGTCAAGGAGAGAGAAAAAGAACACAATTGCACAAAATCTTATTATTATCAGCCACCTAAAGAAGTCTCAGATATTTAGGAAAATAGAAGGAATTAAAGAGTTAGTTTGAAAATGCTACAAATACAGAGTTAAAGAACGTTGCTTCTAGAGGTGTAACTCCACTTCCAGCACCAGCATCATTAGCCAACCTGGAATAAGTATCCTGGGCTGGCTAATGCAAATTCTGTGCAAACTTAGCATGCTGATAACCAATAGCGGTACAGCTCTGTGTTGCCCAAATCCTCTCCTCAGTCAATCCTACCACAATCCCATCTCCTACAGTAAAGGGGGAGATACATGCCTAGAGGAGGAACAGGCTGTATGGACAACTTGGCCTCTGCATGGGAACACAGGGAACATTTTTCTTTCATACTTTCTTTATTTCTTTCTTTCTATTTGTCAAGGGAGATGGCATGCCAGCAGGTGTTACTACAATCAAAAACAATGTTTTATCAAATCATTGTTTTTGGTTGGAGTAATCCTTTAAATCAAGAATTGACATTTTATAGCATAACCTGCATTGCACTGAATCTGGAATATAGCTTAATAACTTGGAATATTTTGGTCTGCAAACAGAAGCTGGGGCTACATATGCTGTAACATATTCCTTGAATTGGGCCCAAGTGCTACCTTCATCAGGATTATAATGACATAGAAAAGGGGCTGGTTTAAGGATTAGTGCTTTACTTGAAAATATTGTTTTCTTATGTTGATCAATTCAATAAAATAACATCATTTAAATTTTTCCTTATTCTGTTCTCTATACATAAAACATTAATTATATGTGGACTATGCAAATAAGTGTGCATGGTTTTAGTATAACCATTTCAAATTGCAAATGTAACAAAGTAAGTGTGAAATCAATTCAGTTTCCTTGAAAACACAAAAGGACTGTAGAAATGAAACTCGGATAAATGTGTAATGTAGAGGGTTCATGGTTTTTGCAATGCAATACTATTTTATTGAAAATGTCAAAAAGAAAAAAAAACATTATTGCAGAGTCAGTCTGTTTCCTTCAAACATTATATTGTTTAAGGTACTTTGAAGGGGCACATCCACATGAAAGCATGTAGTGTTTGCTATTCCATTGACAGCCTTGAAAATTAAGAAAATGCATTTATTAAAACCTAAATATAACTAAAGAAAATTCTATGATGTTATGAGTAATTTGTGACAAATCTAGCTTCAATAGCTCAATACCATCCTTCCCTACTTGTCTCGTGTGCTTATTTCTGGGTAAGATTGTATCCCTAGCTTCCTAGTGCCTTATTATGATATCATATATGACATGGAATCTTCCCTTTTGTCTCCTTTTAAAAAGTCTGTCAATGTGGCGCTTTTAATGTGTAGACACACATGTGTATATATAGTTCCTGGTTATCCTTGTTTCCTTGTCCTTTCATTGTCTCTGTTTACTTGAAAGTGTGTTTATGTCCATACATACCTGTTTTACTTACCTGCTACTAAACTTACCTGCTTTTACTTTGGCTTTCCTGACTATTATTGCCCTCTGTTATCCTGACCTCGGCTTGTTAATGTTTATTCTGTCTCTTCTTGCTGACATTCTGACTTCTATTCTAATTACTAGCCCGGCCACGCTAAGGACCGGCAAATATTTTTTACTTTATCTTCAACCTGAGTTTGTGTGTTAGGGTCATGTTAATCTTGACACTTACAAAATGAGAGCCAGTCAGTATCTTAATGCAACATGCATTCCACCAGACTACAATTTGTATATTAAAAACTTGGTTTAATCATGTTTAAGTTTACTCATGTATATTACATATATATATATATATATATATATATATATAGACTAGGATCCCTTTTGTAATATATTATTGGTTTTAGCTTCCTTACTTTTTAGAATTTGATCCCTGGATAATGATATATATATTCAGTACTATAAAAATAAGGAGATTTAACTAGGCCTTAAAATTAAATTAAAATAGATGTTTGCAGTAGTATTCAGTGCCATTTTTACCAATTGGAGAGCTCTTGTGAGACACATTGTTTAGGCTTTCGTGCTCTCCTTTAACCCATAAGCAACGCAAAGAGATCTTGGGTCAGATAATGGATTGTACTAGCCAAGTTTACTCAAAATGTCTGCACATACTGGGCAAACAGAGGCAATATCTTATCACTTTCTAAAAAGAATATTAATGGAAACCTACTGAACAGTAAGTAATGTCTGCCATCTAACAATGAAATTGAAAAAAGCAAACATGGCAGATATGAAACCTTTTGGATGGCTAATGCTACAGTTAACTTGCTTGACTGGATCTTTAGCTTAACAGCTTTCACCATCTTTATCCAAAAGGGCATGGTTGGCCCAATGCAATTTGATAACTCCTGCAGACTGGACCAGTGAAGTACTAAGGATGCACCAGAACTGGAAATTATTTGACAGTATCAATCAGGAGCATGACAACATAAGGTAATTGTCAGCTAAGACTGGGTGTACTAGAAACAATTCTGAGTGAATATTTTTAGTTGACTGAAAATTTCACTGAGCACTGTCATGCAACTTAACTTGATTTTCAAAAATAACAGATTTGCAACAACGACTAACTGAACACTTTTGAGCGTACTCATTAGTAATGTAGTACAAACAATGGTTTAGACTTTGTCAGGCTATTCTAGATTATACTAGACAACTCATAATTAATGCCAGAATGTTATGGCAATAGGTGTAATAGAAGCAAGAGCTATGGAGATTAATATCAACAGCAATGTGACAGTACAGTAATATTTAAGATTTAATGAAAACCTTGAATTTTGATTGACCTTTTTTTTATGTTGGCATCACTTTGCAGCAGCATTCGTGCATTATTATATATTCTAAAAATAATTTTGTGATTCATATTCTTAGTTGCATCATTGTTACAATTATGCTAGTACAAAGCATTTGGTTTTATGAGAAACAAATTTGTATTATTTGTTTCTGTTGGCTTAACATCTGTTTGATGCTCTTAAGAACTTTTAGTTCATATATTTTGTATAATTTGGCACTCCACCATCTGTTTAATGATTGATGAAATTGCTATCTTGTTGCTCATTAGGAGTTGTGTATGCTTACAGTTCTAGCACTATTTGCAAATACTGTCTTTTGTTTTGTACTGGTAATATGTGTTTTACCTTTTGGGCAACTTCTATAATTTATATACTCTATAATATTTTTATAGTGGAATATTGATAAGGATATTCGTTTGAATATGGAAAGAAACTACAAAAATAAAGAGTTGCAAGTATCTTGCATGGATGGAAGACGACATTATTTGTAACAGGAGGAAAATTTGAATGTAACTGGGAAAAAGAGACATAAAAAAAGGCTCAATGTTTCATGTAGATGAATTATACCAAAACTGTTTTTATTCAAAACTGTTGCAATCAAGCTCACAAATTATCAGAACACGCTCCCCTAATAATGTTGAACTAATATGATATTACATAGCCATCCTCCTCCACAAATCTTACAGTTTAGGATTTATAAATGGGCCAGTTTTAGACCCCCGACATTTCTTTTAATATTATTATCTACACTAGATTGCATTCATTTATTGTTCCACCAAAAAGTGCGAAAACATTATATTAACTGTCTTATACAATCACAGAAAATTGTGGACTATATCCGGTTGAACTTTTTTTCATAATTTTCTATTTCCCTTATTACTTATTTGTTGATTAGTGGATGTTCTTTTTTTTTTTGTGTTGATCTGTTAATAAATAATTCATTACCTAAAAGATACAGAGCTCCAATGATAAATCCATAAGCAGTACAGAAAATGATAAAAACTAATAATAAAAATTATAAAAATAAATACACATGAACATAAAAACCATAGACAAATATAAATAAAAAATGAAAATACATACAACAATGAAAATAAATATCCAATTCCTAACTCAGTAGGGGCCAGTTGTAACTAATGGGAAGTAATATGCATTTATTTTATTTATTTCTAAAATATTTTACGTGGAAGGATATATTGAGATTTCTCTTGTTATAAAGTATGTCCTGGGAGATAAAGCAGAAGATCAGTGGAAGGGGATCTGTAGGTCTTTTTTTGGATTACCGGTGTGGACAGGTGACTCTTCAATCTTCAATAGAAGTTTTTTATAGGGCAGGGCAGCTGTAACCAACACCTCCAATCTCATTTAATTGATTGGACTCCAGTTGGCTGACATCTCACTCCAATTAGCTCTTGGAGATGGCATTAGTCTAGGGGTTCACATTATTTTGCCACCTGCACTGTGAATGTTTACATGGTGTGTTCAATAAAAACATGGCAACATTTCATTCTTTGTGTGTTATTAGTTTAAGCAGACTGTGATTGTCTATTGTTGTGACTTAGATGATGATCAGATCACATTTTATGACCAATTTGTGCAGAAATCCATATCATTCCAAAGGGTTCACATACTTTTTCTTGCAACTGTATTTTATACAATTACCTAAACAGTATACTTTGATGTAATTTATAAGATGACCCAGTCATCATTATCTGTCTCTTGTCAAAGTACTATTTTGCTTGCTTGCACATTTTTCCTGCTTCCAACATATGAGATTCAAGAACTGACTGCAGCCTAATATATTCTACCCCTTGACATGTGCCATTGTAACAATATAATCAATGTTATTCACTTGACATGACAGTAGTTTTAATGTTCTGGCTGATAATTGTATACTTAGCATAGTTTAGATCCAGGGCTTTTTAGGAGCACAATTGGGACTCTAGCATGGTAGGCCCCTACTCCCAACGACCCTGAAAATATTAATATTGTAACTCATGGAAAGAAGTGTCAAAATGAAAATGTTCCCATAGTCTGTGGATATGTAGGCATAAATGTCACAATAAAGTCACATGAAACTTGACAGGTATAAAGAAACAGTAAATATTATTCATCCACAACAATAAAAGTTTCTTATGAAAACACACCTCCTTATCTTATTTAATAAAGCACATTTTTCAGTTATCTCTTATTAAATAAAAGGTGATATTTTTCATTTCAGTAAGTTCCATAAACGATGATGTCATGGATTCACACAACTAGGGGTTTCCCCATATGAAATTGTTGCTCAAGGCAACTTTCACAAATATAAGTAATAAATGTAAAATGTAATAAAATGAAAAATAAATCCCATGCAATTACAATTGGAAAGAATACAATCCTGTGCAATATTTAAAAATCTGCCTATATTTAAACAAATTATTACCTGTCTAAATGTGTTTTCTTAAAATGGTTTGGAATTTGTTATTTTGAAAAGGAAAGCCTGTCTGTGAACAGGAAATGCAATTTGCTGGAAATATCCCTTGATTAGAATCATCGTTTATGGCATGCACTTTATTAATGGGCCACAAAGATTAAATGGTGTTCCTCTGGATGATATTATTGAGAGCCGCTAGACCCCGCCGTCGTCGGAGACTGCGTCCATCTCCTAGACCAACTTATCAGTAGATATCAGATAAACCTGTGATATACACTCATAAATCGAGAAATATTTAATTTGAGCAGCTGCATTCGCCTTATGATTTGTGGAGATAACATTGACAATCTCCTAGACCAACGTAACAAGCTTTGCTTAATGTTTGAGGGACCTGAAGCCCCTTGCGGGCTGCTATATGATCTGAGACGAGAGATGACCACGGTCTGGGCCACTTTCCCCTCCCCTCCCACACTGGGCCAATGAGGGTAATTCCGGTCCCCACTGGGGTTGCAAACACCGCTCCTACAAGACATACCTGGGTGAGTTGCAGTGCTCCTGCTCCGAGGCCAGGCTACACAAGATGGCTGACTCACATGGACCGGCCCTGCAAGGCCAGCAGCACCCAACTTACTCACTTCTGAGGTCCCTGGCCACACTGGATGCCGTCTTTGAGATCTTCTGGGCAAAACTGGAGGCCCGCTCCAGAATGGCGGAAATGGCTGGTCTGACAGCACGGGAGGCTTGGAGGCGGCATGGAGAGGAGCTGCAAAGGCCCCAGCTGGGTAAGGAGTTTCCCGACATAGTGGCAACTGAATGCGCACGTCCACCTGGGCAGAGACCCACCGGGAGCATGGCAGCAACACAACATTCCCGTGGACGGAGAGCCGCTAGACCCCATTGTCAGAGACTGCATCCATGATGTAGCCGGAGAGCCTTGCACCATTTTCCGCACGAGAAGAGAGGGGATGCTCTGCAACCACAGCCCTGTAGGGAAAGCAGCGGAGAATCGCTCTGGCCTAACACGTCTTCCAGGACTGGCAAACGATTGTATGTGCCTACCGAACGACCATCTGCACAACAGCATCCCACTGAAGCTGCACCTCCAAAACGGACTGACAAATCAGGCCTCTAGGGTGGGCATCAACTGACAGACGTGCACAGCCACGGGGACTTACATTACTCACAGTCATGAAGCGCTGCCCGAACGCACAACCCATGGCTCATGTTAACTTACTAACTTACTAAATATGTGCAGTTCAATTACATGCCACAGTAATATGCCTTTTGAAATGCCTGTGTCTGCTGTCATGGCATCACAAGCTTATCTGTCATACTTATGCACAAAAAAATAAAAAAAAAATGTGATGCACTATTCGCAAAGCTATCCTGCATAGGCTTCAATCTATTCAGACAGATCATCATGAAGAGTGGATACAGATACAGGTTAAAGAGTGGCGCTTCCATCAAGTACCTCTACTATATGGAGTAAGCAGGATATTAACTCACTGATCCACCTAACTAGGATATATAGGGCATCAGAATGTCGTTTGGACTAGATAAGTATTGGCAGATGGTAGCAAAAAGAGGGAAGATAATTAGGACTGAAGGAAATGCCTCATAGGCCAAATGACAGAAGGGCAAATAGGAGATGTACAGGAATGCAACAAGTGCCTGGAGATATCACAAAACATGGCAACCATTAGGAAGAGGCAAGGAGGACAGCAACATCTAAGTACCTCCAAAGATCCAGACTGTTCCTGAAGTCTTAACTTAATGGCAAGAAGAACTATAAAATAAAAACATAAAAATCATGTAAGACTTCCAGATCCAGACAGACAAGCATGTACTAACCAACTAACCTGAAATTGTAACAGTTGACAAATAACTGAAGACTGCAGTGGTGGTAGATGTTTAAATACCCATTGACTATAACATCAAGAAAAAGGAACATGAGAAAGTGGACAAATACCGAGGACTGAAAAAAGAGCAAGAAAGGATGTGGGCAGTAGTAGTTGTCCCAGTTGTGTTAGGAACACTTGGGGAGAGTGGCGTCAGCATATTCCAGGTGGGACATCTTAGATCTCTGTCCAGAAGAGTGCAATTCTAGGAGCAGCTAAAATAACGTGCAGGATCCACAGTCTTCCAGGCCCGAGGACCTGAGAATGAGCAGTATACAAAAAAGTACTAACAAAAAAAGTGAGAAAGTAATTGTTTTTGTCTAATATAGGGTGAGCAGGCTATCATTTTTTTATACAATGGTCTGATTACCATTTTATCTCTGTATTATACTATATTGCATTTTTCTGATTACCATTTTATGCACTACATGAAGCAATTATGTATTAGAGATTCCAGTAAATACATATTTTAACACTGTGCACTGCACTTTTCTGCACTTGATACTTTTTCTGTAAACGCTTTCATGAAGCTAGTTTTTAATCTGCATATGATGGGATCTGCCTATAGTATATATCACACCAATGCATTTAAACTATATTTATTGCAAAAGAGGGATTTATATCACTTTGTTTCTCTTCAAAACATATGTTGCTGTCTTTTAAATGAATCGCAGAATATATCAGAAGCCAGTGCCATGTAATGAATTTACTGAATTATTTAATTCAAATCTCATGCGTTGTTCAAAAAGCAAAATCCCCGAATGTGCAATTTTTTAAACTTGTCTTTTCATCAGAATCAAATTACATAGTCAGTAAAATACACTATGCTAAATGTATACACAGCAGTGTACTAATACAAGATAAATATAAACATATCATAAGAAGATATGTGTTTTTCATGAGTTTTTTTTGCATAAAGTCAAAGCAAGGCAATAAAAAATACAATAAACAAGTTCAGATCAAAACATAATGTAGTGTTCTTTATTCTCTATAGAATATCACAGAACATGTCAAAGAGGCCATAGAATAATAAAACATTGAGACATAAAACTACTGTAAGTAAATTTAAACAAAAGCATGTTTTAAATATGAGCAAAATGAAATAGAATATGAGCTAAACAGGTGTGAAAGCAAATTAAATGTAAATGAAATAATAAAACATACATATAACTGTGTGTCTATTTTTGCCTGCACTTTGAGGGTGGGGGGGGGGGGGGGATACAGCTGGTGCATCATTATGGAAGAGTTGGGGATACAGGCTCTTCTTGTTTTGGTGAGTGTTTGTGGAGCCTTGAATCTCTTTGTGCAACTGCTGCCATTTTGCTTTTCCTACTTCATATCCTCATTGAGTCTACTCTGAGAGTAGAGTAGAGCAGTACAGCTTAGATAGATAAATGGACACTACGAGTCTCATTCACTGTGCTGCTTCTGCTCTTCGACCAGACTCAATGACGAGACAGTGCGCATGTGTTTGTGTGTGTCTATCTGTGTGTACATTATTATGTGTGTATCTATGTCTTTATGTAGGCACCTGTAAATGTATGGGTCTTCATGTGTGTATTTGTGTGCTTGTACATTTCTAACTGTGGATGTCTTTATGTATGTATTTATGAATGTGTCAAAATATGTTTTTTGCACTTGTTAAACAGTTTGGTTTTGGGAGTGGTAACTTTTGGGTGTGGTCAACAAAGTTTGTTTGGAGTTCAAGCTTTGGGTATTTCTTGAACCTGGAAAAGATCCTAAAAGTAGGTCAATGGACCATGGTGAAGAGAGACACTCTAAGTACCAAAATAATTTTATGATAATAAATAATAATTACTAAGAATGTCACTGTTTCTATTATACAATTCCCACCTTTAGAGGCCCCTTTCAGACAGTTGGTCTTTGGACTAACTTAGATTCGATCGTTAATATATTTAATATTTAATATATTATTTCTTGCATCAGCATGTAATGGAAGCATTTAATCAGCTTGATGATCTCACAGTAGGAGGGTTGGTCTGCAGTGAGGATTGCGCCCTGGCACTGCATAATTGCATAATTTAACTGCATTTTAAATACTATTTTTGTTTGGAAAAGTAATCTAGTATATTTTATGAACACAAATAACTTCATAAAAGTGCATCTATGTTTTATTTGAGTATACTTATTGGACATGATTAAAACAACAATCAAACTAGTTTATAAAGATCTCACATCAAAGTGGAATGTTTTACACTTTTAAAAGTAGCAACTACACTGCTAAGGTGAATTAAGCAGGTCATTCCATGCTGGTATGGTGTCTTTAGGGACCAGACTCTGGTGCCAGTTTTAAATATCATTGGTTCTTTCAGGGTTAAGGCAGCTCTTTGTAACCAACAAAATGTACTGTAAATATGTTAATGCTAGGTTAACACAAAATGGTAATTAAAATTATGACCGCATGAGAATCAATGATGAAGTACAAAACTATAGAGCATGCTTAGGAATATCAACCATAAATCACAAAATTAGTGTCATCCATTCAAGGATTCCGATGACTGCTACATCAAATGTTAAATCAAAA
Organism: Pelobates fuscus; assembly: GCF_036172605.1. Classification (NCBI taxonomy): domain Eukaryota; kingdom Metazoa; phylum Chordata; class Amphibia; order Anura; family Pelobatidae; genus Pelobates; species Pelobates fuscus. The sequence goes on along the minus strand of NC_086318.1, from coordinate 334,786,021 downwards.
TAAGAATTATCCCATCTAATACTTTAATACTTGTGCGTAGTCTTGCGCATCTATTTTTGTCTAAATTGCAATTCATCAAAATTTAGGCCGATCAGTAGGTTGCCCAAATTCCGAATATCTGAACCACCATATGAATGTATACCAGAAGAAATGCAAACTTATGAATGATGGCATATGGTAGTATCATACCAACAAAAGTCTTTAATCTGCACTTCCAAAAATGAAATAGAGCGGATGTTTTGGTGTTAATGTTACTATTAGAGTTGAATTGTCTTCCATTTCAGCAACCGACTTCTCAAAGCAGTTAGCAGAGCTAGATGTTTACTGATTTTTGGAGATGATAGATTCTGTTTTGTAGTTTGATAAAACAATATTCGATTTTGGGATACAATGCCTTCATAACAGTGACTGGACATTATAAACAGTCCAATAGAAGTATAGGTTAAGACACTGAAACAGCAGCAATGCTAGGTAACAACAACTGGGCCCATACTGTTTTTACAAGATACTTAGAGCCAGCAGAACTTTTCAACGAAGCACACTCTGTCAAGAGGTATTTCCAGGAGGTGCCCTGAAATATGTCTTTGTTAACACTTTTCTGTCAATGTGTTCAAAGTATTGTGATCAAGCATCAAGTACCAAAGGGTTATAGTTAGCCAGTAATCATCCTATTTACTTTACCATAATGGTGTTATCTTGCATACCTTACCCTTTTAATCCTCAGTCAACAGATAATAAAACATACAGAACAGTTGTAATATAAACAGAAAAAAATGTTCAAATGCAAATTCTTGACATCTTGCTAAAATCTGCCAGAATTGTGCCAAATGCCTCCTTTTGGAAAGAGATTGTCCAATCCCTGTTTTATATGTCCACCACTTCTACTTCTAAACTTGTCTCTGAAGCATCATAAATGCATAAATACAGTATTTCAGTACAAGTTGTATAACATTGATTAAGAAATTAATGCATAAAGTGTCAGCTCGAATAGCTTTAAATTAACATTATGTTAAAATATTTATAGAATGCAGGTGTCAGCAAGTTTGTTAATTGAATATATAATAACTGCAAATGGTTCTATATTTGTATTTTTTATTGGCTGTCTTAGATCACCAGACAGCACAAACAATTCAATGATAAACTGTAAAATTCATGGATTGATTTCTTAAGCATCACTGACTTTTGAAAGTACTGGTGACGGGAATCAGAGAACAGTTTAATTAAAATGTAAGCAGCTCTGTTGAGGTTTCTCTATGGGATCATGATGGCTCTGGCCCCAGAGAACTTATGTCTAATGTGAAAAAAATTTTTTGGCAATTGCGCTGATGAATGTATGCTGTGTAATATATCGAGCAGAATTTAATAAAAACAAATTTTATTGTGTCACCACAATTTTATGGAAAATATGACATATATATTTTGTATTCTTCACATATTTCATAATCAGTTTAAAGAAGATTTACACGCTCGGTAAATTATAAAATAAAAAATGAATGGGATTATGCAATTATTGTTAGTACACTCCTATTGAAGGCCGATGAGATAGCTCATTGAGCTAATGCATCCTTAATAGAATCTGGTCAATCCCGACAGAATTGACTCAGCCTTTCATCCTTTTGAGGTAGATAAAATGGGTACCATTGGGTAATAGTAACATCCCCTGGATACTGGGAGAAAGTAACATCCCCAGGACGTACTTCAGAGTTATCTGAATGTGATTATTACTTTCTATCTTCCAAAACTTTGTCAAGATAGGCAGTGGTTCTGGAAAATAAGATATAAAGTAGACCCTAACCAGGTTAAGAACTGATATTGAGGTTTAAATTCATTGAGTGCAAAAGCACACACATGTGAAATGGCATAGTAACTAATGGGTTATAACAAAGCACCTCCGAGGAGGCAAAAAAATGATCAAACTATGCTTCAGATGTCAATTTGAAGTTTTATGTGTCAATAATTCTTGCATCAAACATGTGACGCCTTTGGTGTTACAAATCTACTATAAATATGTGCCGAGTTTGAACACATTTGTATTCAAGAGCGTATAGCTGTGAAACTGTGCCTTGAATGTATAATTCTTACTGCATATGGGATACTATTTAGCAAGAGGTTCGGAATTTAGGCTCACTGGCATGCTTTGTGCATCCAGCATCATTAGTGTTTTTGCTTCATTCAGCACATAACTATTTAAGCAGGCATTTTTTTTTACTTATAATAGCCTATGTTAAAGTATAATTGTCGTGAAAAAAACAGAACATGGCATTCATTCATATGTTATCATTTCTTAATATGTACATTATACTTTCAAAGTTAATATTGAATATATAGTTTGCATTGCTCCCCTGTGTTGCTTCAGCCTGGACAAAGAAAATTATCAAATATGTTTCCTTATCAAAGGTGTTAGGGCCGGCCCAAGAGATTGTTCTGCCTAGGTCCAAGGATGAAATGCTGTTCCCCCCTTCCCCCCCCCAAAAAAAATGCTGGGAATAAAGTGTGTGTCTAAGTGTGTGCTGGGGATGGTATGGGTGTCTGTGTGTGTGCTGGGGATGAAGTGTGTATCTGTGTGTGTGCCCCGGTTGAAGTTTGTGTCAGTTTGTGTTGGTGATGAAGTGTGTGTCTGTGTGTGTTGGGGATGAAGTGTGTGTGTGTGCTGGGGATGAAGTGTGTGTGTGTGCTGGGGATGAAGTGTGCGTCTGTGTGCTGTGCGTGAAGTGTGTCTGTGTGTGTGCTGGGGATGTAGTGTGTGTCTGTGTGTGTGCTGGGGATGAAGTGTGTTTTTGTGTGTGCTGGGAATGTAGTGTGTGTCTGTGTGTGTGCTGTGAATTAGCATGTGTCCGTGTAGTTGGGGGATGTAGCGTGTCTGTGTGTGCTGGGGATGTAGTGTGTGTTGGTGTGTGCACTGCAGTCCATATACTTACTTATACACTGTGTCTGACTATCTTCATGTGTGTCAGTATCTATATCAGTGATTGTATCTGTTTGTCTATGTATCTGCAATGTTTGTGTCTGTGTGTCTGAACATATGGATGTGTATCAGTGTTTCTGTGCAACTGTAAACTCATGCAGATACAGACACACAGACATACAGACACACTGATGCACACATCGATACGCCTGCAGGTACACAGACATACACACTGACACACACCCACAAACACCAACACACATGTAGATACAGACATACCGATACACACACTACACACACTGACAAACATGCAGATACACAGACATACAGATATACACACTACACACATACAGATACACACACTACACATGCACAGAGAAAAAGATGGTTGTGCTTCTCTTCGGTTAGAACCCATACTCATACCATCTTATGGAAGGAATTGTCTCTCCTGGTCCACTTCATTCATACACATGATTAAGACACTAGCGTGTTTCACTGTTACTGCTAATAATTATGATTTCATCACGAGATAATCAGTTTGTGCTATGCATTGTTGGAAAAGCTAAATTGTAAAATGTTTAATTTTATTATTAAACCATAAAATAAGAAATTATTGAACAAACAAGGAATTAAACAAATAAGCATTTGTTCAATAATTTCTTATTTTATGGCTTAATAATATAATTAAACGTTTTGTGGTTTTGCCCTACCTGGCTGAATCTTGCAGTGTGACTACACCTGTAACATCTGCAGACACAGTTGGTATAAGTTGATAGGGCACTGTTATTTTAAAGAACTGAAAAATGGTCCACTACACTACAAATTAAATGTGGGAGAAACTTTGTTCATGTCAGTATAGTAGCGGTGAGTGGGGGGGGGGGGGGGGGGGGGGGGGGGGGTCAAGTGCCCACCGGCTATTTTGTTTAATTTTTTTTTTTTAAATCCCCTTAAAATGATTTCTGCACCGCATATTTTATTAATACAAGATCGCAGAACTAAATCAATCAATTAATCAATCATTATAAAACTATGCTCTCTATTTTAATGCAGATATATAATAATCTAATTTTGCCAAATCAGAATTAGCATTGTAAAAATGCTTGATATTGTCTGGCCTGTATGCTAAGCATTAAGGTAATATTATGGACGTTTTTGCAGTATTATTAGATTCTAATAGCAGAATACTATTTGCAGAAATTTCACAAGCTTGTCAGTCAAAAGTCTATATTGAATGATTTTTCCTAAATACTAAGTATTGGCAAATTTCCTTTTAGTTTATAATCACATTATGGATTTCATATTATTTTTTCCTCCAAAAAAAGAAAAATCTATTGAAGTCTCAGTGATATAAATATCTACACATATTTATACAAAATGACTCATTCTTTCCATTGTTATTTGCGCTTGTCTGAAACACATGTCTATCATTTGAAAAGATTAAAATGCATATAATTGTAACTCTAGTCATATAAGATGTTAGTTGGTATACCAAGTATAAAATTGCATAATTGACTGAAACATCAGGGCATAGGAGTCTTAGATATATACTCTAAGAGAACTCCAGACTAATGTAATATAAATGATTTATTATATTGGCATTTTAACCTGACAAAGGTACTCTAGCAATACTAAAACGTGGATTTAATAAATCATTCATTTTGCATTAGTCCTGACGTATCATGATGTAGTTTACTGGAAACGTTTGGCACATTGCAGATTATGCTCTCTTGGTTTGTCTGTTTTTGTTCATTAAGATAAATATATTAAAAACTTTTAATCTTTCTTTGTCTTGGCCTTTGTGCATCAATCTTGCCCTTTCCTTTTCCATATAACCTTTTAAAAGTATTTGAAACAATTATGACCATTTGTTAGTAGACAGTAAAGTAAAATTCAGCTACTTTGGTCTTACATTTAAAACAAAAAGATCACTTTAAATACATTTTGAATTCTCACTTTAGTTAATAACCCTGAATTTTTCTTTATTGTTAAGAAATGTAGTCCAAGACATGTGTTGTTCTGTGAAACAAATTACCACTGTGAATGGTTTGTGGTAAGAGAGAGACGATCAGCATAATCTGCAATCACAGTAACATTGTACCCCCAACGTTTCGGCAAGAAGTGATCTTTGATATCTCCCCCAGACACATTTTTTCAGTTTATCTATTTATTTGGTATGTATTATGTGTTTATTATATGGTACTTTATGTTGAGATTGATTGTTAGGTTTGTGGTGGATGTTTTGTTTCTTGCTTGTTCTTTATTTGTTATATTTTGGTAGTATTAATTTTTCCCTGGTATATGTAATTTTGCACAGAGATTGCCCCGGTATGGGTACTGAGGTGAATAAATTTTTCTAGACATTGGTTCTTCTTTTAGGTAGTATGTATGTGTTGAATATAAACAAAAGTTGTTTCATATTTATTTTGGGTGTGCTCCTTATTGATCAAATATTTAAGACATAATGAATAAGCATATTATATATTTGTCAAATAAAATCCTAGGGGAGCAGGTTGCATAAAAACATATGTCTGAGAAGTCATAAATTAAGAGGGGTCAGCAAACGTAAAACATTCCCAATGAGAAACACACTGGAAATAACAAGATAGGTGCCTTGATAGAGAACACTGTATATCTAAAGAAAAAAAAAAGACACAAACTTGCCCAGCCCTGTGATGTAGCATTCCATTGAAAATCTTGATGGTCAAGCTAATGTGATTTTCATTCAGTTTGTAAGAAAATAAGGTGCTTGCACTCGTTCAGCTCTTGTCTAATGAGTGCATTCACTGATTATATGGTAACCAATCACATAGGTTGCATGGAGAGCTTATGTTACAGTAAAATGGCTGCCCCAGAGATACATCAATAATGTAGGACACAAGGAGGGAAAACACCAATGTGTATCGTCTAATGGACATCATCATGACATCATCATGACAAAGTTAGCAATCACAGTTCTTCTTCAGTGACTTCTAGCATGAAAAAGAAACACAAACTTGCCCAGCCTGTGTATTCCTAGATAGTTAAAAATGCAGTTAGAATAAAAAAAATAAATACAAAAAAAAAAATCAACAGTCAGTGGTAACTTCAAGTGCAACTCTGCTTTTACCACCATGACCAGCTTATTCACAGGAGCTGTATCCATAAATATCAAAATTTGTACTGTTTATTGTGTGTCGTGGATTACATATTTAAAGAAACAAAATAAATATAGCAATCTCCAATGCATTTTCTTTTTATATGCTATTGGTTTCTGATATCTGAATACTAGTTAGGGTAACACTAAAACGACCTGCATGCAATCATTAACAGTGAATAGGGCTTAGCATCTTCACTTGCAAACATGTACCTGTAGACTGATTGTATACTTTTCTTCCAAAACAGAAGGAAAATCAATAGATGTCTCTATGAAATAAGCATCAACGCATGTTACATATTGTCTTTACTTTAGAAACCAATAGAAGAAGTACGTTTGTATACTAAGTTTAATAATTACATCATGAGTGCAGTTTCAAATGACAAGAGAATTCTAGGCTAATGCAATATGAATGATTTATTAAATTGACATTTCCACCTGACAAAGGTACTCTAGCAATAATGAAACATTGATTTAATAAATCATTCATTTTGCATTAGTCCTCAATTTCCATGATGTAGTTTACAGGAATGGTATGGCAGGTTGTACATGATGCTATCTCAGCTCAACTGTATATCATACTGAATGAGAAATATAATCGTTATTTTTCTTACCATAATACAGAGAAAAATATTACATAATGCATTTAGTTTCTTTGTACATTTTCAGGAATCATTCTTTTTCTGTCCATATTTTCTTATTCCTCAAGGTATTTATTAACATTCTTGATTTTGATGGGGAGGTAACAGTCCAAATTACATCTTTTGTTTCCTGTCTGTACTAGTTAATGCTTCTTCATTTTTTAGAAATTCCTCTTTGTGTGTGCTGCCACAATGAAAGTACGTGCTCATGAATGTACAGTATGTACTGATGAGTATCTACTGGACTTCATTTCATTCTGAACTGCAATGTGTCAGAATTTGGGCAGACCAAGTGATTGGTCGAATTCCTGAACTCTAAGCCATAATGTAGACAGATCACAAATCAAAAAATTTGCTTATAATACATTTTACACATCAAGTGAAACTAAAGTAAAAGAACACAAAATTGATTCACATGCTAATTCCTAATGCTAAACCTAACTCAGAGGGATTTCCTCTGCTAACATCAGTATTGACACTCAAACCTAGGTTAAAGATAAAGTATGAATGTGTATTGGTCCTTAGTGTTAGCCAGCTAGACTATCACTTAGAATATAAGTCAGAATATCTGCATGAAGAGACAGAATAAACATAAACAGTCTGAAGTCAATGATCTCCCTCTCATGCTGTAACTGCTGCTTTCTATCCCTGCTGATCACACATTGCTAGGCAGCTGGCAAGTACCAGTGTCCATCAATGTAGGTGGCAGGCAGGAAGACTTTGTTAGGGTATTTTTAGACCATGGGGTCTCCCTCTCATTGGGGCAGTCTGAGAATCACTGTAGAGGAGTGCGCTCACTCAGCCATGGTGATTTAAAAGGATATAAAGAACTGTATGCAATGCTTACTTTGAACGCTGCATACATCTCATCTGTCAATCTGTGGCCACTATAGACAGCTTCAGCTGACAGAGAGGTACCAATTGATAAAAACAAAGAGAACATTACCTCCGCTCTGGCCTAAATCCCTATGTACATTTAAACAAAATGGAGGTTCTTTAGTTTTATTCCAATGGACATTTGAATATATGCTCACCTGCCACGTCAAGGCAAGCCCCAAAAGGTGAGTCCTACACTAGCCATTAGATTTGCTGATATCAGCCAAGAACCTCCAATGAGACAGGAAGGGATATATTATAAACCCTTTCACATTTAACCTTTTATAGGGCTTCTACACATACAATAAACTTTGCTGGTATCAGACAAAGTGTAAATATCTCTAATGAGACATGAAAGGGTGTTTTATATGATTCCAGCTTGGCTAATTTGACCAATATTTGTAATGCCTATTTTTTGTTATATGATTTCTTTCTAGACACCACTGTGCCATGTTCGCTACAATAGATATATTGCATTTATCAAACTGTACACATCTTATACCATGTAAGTACCTGCCTAATATTAATAACAGCTGAAATTAATATTACCTTCTTCCTCTAACCGAAGCTGATTTGACGATGTTTACTCTTACAACCCATGAAATATTTTCAGTAGACGTATCTGTAATATACCCTGTGCTATGTTACATGGGGATGCAGAACGTGATTGTTTCTTAATTATTACAAAAATTGCCAACCTTCATTCATACCGCTTAATGTATGTGTAACCTTCTCATTTGCCAATAAAGAAAGAATACAAAAAACAAGAACGGACCTGGCACACACAAAAAGTCTCAAAATACAGGTTTATGGAAGTAAAATAAAGAAAGGACTTTTATCAAACCTGGATTGATAAATCTCTATATTGTGCTGAAACATTTCTCATTTTACTTCAATACATCTGTGTAGTGGGACATGCCAGATTGAAACCAGAACTGTTTTGGCTCTTTTGTTATGTGTTTGTTCCATCAAAATTCCCTACTTTCTTATTACACACATGTATACATATTATATATTATTTATTAAAATATAGATGTTTTTTTTTATCATTTCACTGTTTTGAATTAAAAAAAACAAATTGGAAAAATAATGCCAGATTTTATAATTATTCCCAAACTCAACTACAGTCAACAATAAACACCAGCATGTGCGTGAGCTCCAATATAGCTAAATTTAGAGATCCCAAGTTTATTCCCAACAATGTACAAGTGTCAGAAAATAATGCTTGTGTATATATTATGTTATATGTAAACATATGTACGGTCAAAATGTATTTTCTTATCAAGTTTTCTTTTTTTATTTGTGGGATCTTGTCTGTTATTTAGTGTTATTACTGATTTAATTGAACATTTGGCTAGTTTCTATTCATCTTATACTAAGTCATAATGATTTAGATCCAATAAGTGGATGATACGCTCTTTTGCTCTCAATAGGCCTCAATCCCTAATTTTATAAATGACCTTAATTAGCAAATGCCACACTAATGTGTCTCATTTGAACACTGCCCCATAAATAGATTTGCTTTATAATAGCAATTATTGAGGGTTTTTTCTTCTTCTGAGTCGGTTATATTGCTTAGCACATTATAATGTTACTTGTTACTCGCCACCAGACTTAATATATCAAGTATGCAGGATCAACAACTGCTGACTTTTTATTTTATTCTCATTAATTACATTTTTTAACTGAGAAAAAGTAAAGAGCAAATTATACAAACTATAAATGTATAGACTATGAATACATCAATGAATACTATTTATGCAACAGTAATGTACATTTAACATGTTAGAACATTGTATATATCAATACTATCAATTAATAATAATGAAGGTGTAACGTGGAAAGTCCAGCCTCTCTCTCTTTTTAAAAATGTTTTATTATTGTTGTATTATTATTAGTGGCATGTTTACCAATAAAAATAACACTATCAGGATTACAACACCTGCTGTTTTTAAAAGTGATTTGTACTGAGTTGGCAAATATTCAAATATCCACTGATATATACTTTTAATAGGTGGTGTAACAGCTTCTTGATCCAATGCATTCTGGGACTGAGAATTATTTCCTAGTTTGTTGTAAAATTAGAAAATGCAAACTGGGGGTGGGGGGAAGTTACCTTCTTTTATGGCATATAGATAAGAGAAAGTCTAACTATGTAAACAAGGAGACATTTTATGATGTGTGCCTATTTCTCCTCCTTGTTTGCAAAGTGTGCCCTGGTTTTGGCTTTTATAACCTGTGACATAATTTTTAAATCTTTAATATAAATGTAAACGGTAACAGAGCACCTCATTAAAAAAGGATAACACAAGTTGTACGTAACTTTTCAGATTGTATTTGAAGGTGTAAATTCCCAAGAAGGGGAAGAAAATCCCTTTGAAGGCAGATAGAAATAGGGATAACACAGTCAGAACCTACTTATAAAGAAGATTAAAATTTACTTAATAATTCAAAGAAAACCAGGCAGATAAAAAACAAAAAATGGGAGGTTAGTACTTTATTAAAATTGTCTGCATCCTCATCGTTAATTTTAAAGCCTAGTTCTGTTTATATCATTTATAGACTCAAAGGGTTTATTTTGACTGAAAATAAGCTTAATGCATGAAGAGCACTTCAGGTCTTTACATATAAATGCTAACATGACAAATTGTTCATGTCTTACTTAAAGAGTTTTCGATGTCAGAACTTGGTTTATGGTGGTGTTGAAATCTCAGCATGTGTTTTAATGTCTGAATGGTTTTTGAATGAAGCCTCAAGTATGAAAGTAGCTGAAACTAACAAATAATAAAAGACAACATAATATTAGCTTGATTAAACATTGATAAGCTGTAAAGTATTTTTTTCACACGGAATAGTCAGTCACTCACTTAGAGACGTAATTTTCCAGAATGCCTTCTGGACTTTGTAATAGCTCCTTAAACTTCAAAATGTCATCATTGTCCATCCATCAACTCAAGTGAAGTTATGAAACTTCATTTCCTTGAGGCCCTGACATTACATTTCTTAATGTTTGTTTGTTTTATCAGCATTTCAATCGTCTAATAGACAAGAATGCGTGGTCAATAGCATATTTTTCTTAATGATATGTTCCTTATTTTACCATTTGTACAATCACACTACAAAGAGCACCTGAAGGAAGAAATCGGTGCACAAGTATAGGTATAAGTATAAGTATAGGTATGTATTCCTTTTTATGGATCACTTTACAGATACATTTGTAATCATTACTTATATAAATAATTTTGGTACTATTTTGCATGATGATAAAAAAACATGTGAAGGACATAAGAAATAACTTTTAAAACAGTTGTATTGACGCATTTATCATAAATGATATAAAACAATAATCAATAAATGCATTAGACGTTTATTGACACATATTTGGAGATGCATACATGCATAATTTACAGAAAAATACATTTAATCATAAAATATTGAAGATATATGAAATATAGGAACATTTTCCACTTATAATAGTGTCAATTCAACCTCCAAAATGTGACGATAATTATCAGGACGTTATCCACAATGTATTAATGTTGCATAGAATGTTTATGGCTAGTTTACAAATCATTTTGCAGTTGTGAGTGGTCCCCATGATATAAAAATACTTGCTCGCTGTAGTAGCTAATTGTGGACCATTGTAACTCGCAGCAGATGTGATATTAGATCTTGGGGTTCTGGAGACAACCAAACACTAAACATTTAGTTTCATGGTTTTAGTGTGAAGTCTTAAGAAACCCTCAATGTAATTTAAGATAGATCTCCTAATTGGGAACGATAACTAATATAACAGCTCCAACATTCCTCTATACTCACATCTCATGTAAAGTAGAGTGTGGGAGTCTATAATCATCCCCTAAAGGCAAATGCTAGAAAAAGTTCCCTCTTATTTCAGCTATAGCGAATGATTCTTTGTCACTGTTTAAATCAATAGTGTCAGAAGAAACTAACTTACGTGTAAGCAGTAGCATCATTCAATAATAAATCCTCAGAGAAATGTGTTACCTTCATCATTACTTATCCTATTTAGTTAGGTTGTCTTTATCTCTACAGACCCATTACTTACTTAATCTCCATGGTAGATGTTTTGGCAGAGCTGAGAGTCATATATAAATTAAATGCACTTTATGCATTTCAGCTTTAATAACATGTTGCATTCCTCATTATTGTTTACAGGGTAAGAATTTTTTGGCAAGACAGGAGGCTTCATATTTGCTTATCTTTCTTTACTCAACCTCCCAACAGCAAAGAAATAGTTAACAATGATTTAAAAAACATTAACCAATCAAAGTGTACAAGCATAGAATATAGTGTCTTCAAGCTCCTCTCAATTCCTCTTTCTTTGCTGCTTGCCTCCCAGGTGAGTCATGGTATTATCATCGTTAGCACTTCTTAGAGCTACAAACCATACCACCATGTACATGGACATGACTAAGCAATCCATTACCCTTTCTACATTAACTATTTTTTCCACAGTGCTCATATATATATATATATATATATATATATATATATATAAGCACTGTGAATATATATATATATATATATATATATATATATATATATATATATATATACACACAGATGATGAGTCTGGCATTGTATTGCCCAAAAGGAATCAATCGGTTTGTACCTTAAACTGACCACCGTGCTACGCAGTGCTACACAGTGAAATGTAGAGAAGACATAAAAATGACTAGTCGATGGATTTTATACAAATTCAACTTAGTGTATAAAATTTGCATAGAAAAGATCAGCGGATCAACGCCAAGTATAAGGCTATCGATCAATTTACTTTAGGCACTGAAGATGCGTTCCAGCAGTTCCCGTGGTGATTGGCATATCACCAGGGAGGAATTGCTTTACTTCTATTTTTACCTTGAATCGGGTATGTTTATCCTGTGCATTTCTGGCAGCTGCATGCATAGTAATTAAGTACCATGTCCGCATCTTATCATTTCATTTACACTCTGTTATATAATCTCAGTGTGCACTGTTTGTTCATCCTGATGAAATTTATTTTTGTGAACTGAAAAGCTGATATTTTTAGTTTTGCAATCATTAAATAAAAGATATATATATAGTATGCATAATTTACTATATATGATACAATATATCATAAGCTATATATATATATCACTTTGTTTATGCAGCCCTTTCCACACCTCCTTGTCTGTGACTGAAACAGCCTCCTGAAACACTTCCTGAAAAAGAAGTCTAACTTTTAAAGTTCCCTTACTGCACAGTGTGAATTGTTTCTACTCCTAATGGCAGATAATTGAACAGTGAGATTGCAGAGGCTGCTTTAAGTTGAATTTATTTTGGACAAACTAGGCATTAATTATCTGATATGTTAATGCATCATGTAGATAATGCCTTAAAAGAAGGGCACAAATGAATTAAAAAAAAAAATCTTTTTTTCAAAATCCCCCATGTTTGACGGTTTTGGTTAACTCTGTCCAATCTTTGATTTTGCTGAAACCTAAAATCAAATGGCATATTTGTGAAAAGGGCTCTTGTAAACTGTGAACAATGTTACGTGAAGAACAGAGTAAAACAACTTTAACTATAGAGTATTTGTCTCAAACACACCACCTTTTCAACCCAATAAAAAATGTTTTTTTCATGTAATGGAACCCTGTCAGTTAATCCAACTTGGCAGATGGATAGATTATATTTAAATTACACACCATTTGGCTGTTTCATTCTTATAAAAATGTGGATTAAGGGGGCGGAGCCAGCAAGCAACCCAAGCAGACGTGCGAGCACTGAGCTCCGGGAGAAATCCACTCACAAAGGACGAAATCGGGAGTTCAGATAAGCCCAACCACCACCAAAGCTGGTCAGAACAAGATGGGACATAAATCCAAACAGCTCCATAATGAAGGGATGCCGTCCACCCACAATATCGGAGAATTACTCCGAGCAACGCCGCGGCCGCGGCCTACCAAGATGGCGCCCGCACGGGAAGCCTATGATCACACCTCGGATGACAGCATGGAGGAGGCAGCCGAAGCAACGACAAAGAGCAGGAGTAATAGAGGTGAGAGTACCCCACCTCCTGAACAAATGCCGGCAAGCAAGGCAGACATCCTCCATCTGCTTAAGGAGCTTAAAGCTCAATCAGCAGCAGACGTGGCCCTAATCAGGGAAGATCTGGGCACCATGACAGCCCGCATACAGGCAGTGGAGGTGAATAAAGCTGCTACAACGGCCAAAATTGAAACCCTGCAAAGGGAAATGACCCAAATGCAGAAGACCAGCACTATGTTGGAAAATAAAGTGGCGACACTGGAAGACGCTAGGCGCCAATGAAACCTCAGGATAAGGGGGATACCAGAGGCTGTGCAAGATCCCGAGATCACACACTATTTACGCAGATTACTAGCCTCCCTGCTGCTACCAGCTAAAGCAAAATCCATCTTGCTGGAGTTTCGTTTGCGCATACCCAAACCTCCAAGAGCCCCAGCAGATGTCCCGCGGGACCTACTTATCCGCTTTCAATCCCTAAGGGGCAAACTACTAGTACAAGAAGCCGCCCGTGAAGCTAACACATACAAATTTGAAGGTTCTGAGCTATCTTTCTATAATGACCTCTCCAGAGCGACAGTCCAATGGCGACGCTCCATGAAAGAGGTCACCCAAGCACTGAGGGCCAAGGGGATACAATACAGATGGGGACCAGGGTGCAGGCTCTCTGCCAGCAATGAAGGCAAACGAGCTCACATCACCCAAGCTAGTGACTCAGTCACTTTTCTGCAAACCTTGGGAATATCCCTGGAAGCCACTACAGGCACTACCTCCGCAGCAAAGACGCCAGCGACCACGTCCAGGATATGGGACGTCAAGAGAATCCAACCCTTCTTCCCAAGAACGAGCGGTGCCGCAGGCACACCTCAGCCGCAAACCTGAATGTCGCAAGTACGATATAACCTGGACTGCATAACACAGTCGAACACCTCTTAGACTATCACCTTGCTTTAAGTCCGACCCCACCTTTCAAATCCTGCTCCAGCGGGCCCACCACCCAAAAGACCACCCACGATCAGCATTACCACTACCACTTCCTCCCAGATTGCTCATACCCCCCAAAAGGAAGCTATCTACAATAAGCAAATGCTAATATGTCCTACTAAAATTGTGCAACCACGAGCCAGAATTTTTTTATATAACTACTAGTATGCCACAGTACCTATGCTTTACCTAAACTGTTATGTTTACCTATTACCTATGATTATGCATGCAATGGTTGCATTTTAAAAAGTAGCAAACTATGTGTGATACTAAGTGTACCCTACTTACTATAATTGCTATGCTACAATAAAAATAATAAATATAAAAAAAATAAAAAAAATTGCATTTCAATAGATAATTTAAATTGTACAACCCATTTAAGAATACAAAATGGTACTTATATGTGACACAATAGTTTCCATACTAGAGATAATGTTAATGTTAAAGTTACATGCATATTATATGATGTCATAATAAATTATAACATAAATCTCTTTCAAAAAAAAAAAATGTGGATCATGCTTTTATCTTCTTCGCATGAAAAAAACAATGATGGAGTTTGTACAGTATACACCCATGCAGTTCGAATAGTGGGATCGGTGGGGGAACCACGTTTATTCATGTGAAACATCTAAATGAGGGGGTGAATTTACAACAAATGATCTAGTTATAGGTGACAGTGCGCAGGAACAGAATAATAGAGGGCATCCTTATTATTATTCCAATGAAGAAACAAATATACTACATGAAAAGCTGAATTTTACTGAAAGAAATATTTGGTTGCTAACAACTGAATCAATGATTTGCTGGAAACAGTTATATTTTAATTTATTTAATTTGTTTCTAATTAATGCAGTGTGTTACATTATGCTGACCTTTTACTAATTATTATGTATAGTTATAAATAGTTGCACAAATATAATTGCTATTAAAAAACAACTTTAATGAAAGACTCCGAGATGTTATTGCAAACCTATCATTTTATCTTTAATATGAATGTAAAGTAAAGGTTACTTTTGCATCAGCTTCAATATTCACCACCAGATTTGGAAGCTGATGCACAGATTGTCATAGTGGACCTTTAGACTGGTAAAATGCATATCTAGCAAATTTATATAAGGTAAAAAAAATATGCCCTGTCACAGTTATATTGTAAATGGATGCTAAAGGTTACATAAAAATCAATTTATACATGCAGGTTAGAGAGCCAGAAATTCTCTTTAATATCACTTTTTCTGTATGTCAGAAGTTTTCTTCCAAATAAAGCTCAAAGAGAATGTTCCTATATAACAAACAGTATTTGGCAAAGTAAGCCCACAGCAACAGTTCGAGTGCTCTAAGTACACTCATGGTAGTGTCTACGGTCCAGCCACCGGAGAAACAATGTTTTTGGATCCCCCTTTGTCTGTGTTTCTATCTGCCCATCTGTCTACCGTCTGGATCTCTGTTAGCTTATCTTACAGTGTTATCTCCACATCTTCTCACAGGTACCGTCAATGATGTCTCCACCCCATATCCTCTTCACTGCAATAGCTCTACCTATCCCTAAAAATGACCTGTCTCAGCATCACTCTTTCATGCTTCTTGACTCATGCACATATGGGATTCTGCATATCTTTATGAGCTTCTATACTAATAATTGGTACCAGACACTTGGGATATCATAGGACTCATTTTAGACACATGCAGTGACACTGGGCGTTGTTGTTGGGCTCATTGTGTGTTCAGTGGGTATAATACTGATCCTAATATTTTGTTTTCTAGATCTATTGCCCCACTCAAATATTTAAATACTGTGGACTCATAGCAGAGTAAGAGTTTACTCTGCAATTGCTCTGTTGAAGTTTATGGGAAAAATTATCTCCAGTAGTCAAAATAAACCCATTCTCTGTTAAGAGAATCCAGCCATGTGTGCCAACACACTGATTTAGATCACTTGTGTATCAACTTTAGTTTATTCCAAACTATGCTCTTTTCCATACTGCTTTTGTACTGACAAAGTTATGCTTATACTGCGCTTCAATAGATACTATCTCTGTACCAATTCAGGATTTGTTTTACATTGCACTTTTGTTCTAGAATCCTGTGTCATCCTAATCCATAGATTATCTTCTTGAAGGATATTTAAGTGTTCACGTTACTCCAGAACCCAAGGTCTTTGCCGGAGGTGACAGTAACTGGTAATACACAGTACGTTTTGCAGTTAGAATGTTTATCTGCCATGATTAAATTAGTGTAGGATTCACCGATATTGGAGCAGTGGTGGGCTTAACACAATATTAATAGTGTAACTAAAGCTCAATATGTTATTGCTAAGATAAGCAATTTCAAGTAGCCTTGTAACATGTATAACTGTATTTTTTTTGTGTATGTGCACAATGTTCCTTAATCTGTATTTTGGATAAGTATTATGGTCTTTACAGCAACACCACTGCATAGAAATACATGTTCCAGGTGTGCCCACAATTGATTATTTTCGGAGTATATTTAGAATCCAGAACAGATTCCTTTTGTTTTGTGTACACCATCCTATAGTATAGGAAAGCTTAACCATGAGACTTTGAAAGCAGTTTAACCCCTTAAGGACACATGACATTCCCTTTTATTCCAGACGTTTGGTCCTTAAGGGGTTAAGCAGTACGTACATGTTTGTGTCCCATAATAAAATTAGAGTAGGATTTACTGATATTTGAATGCTGTTACTTAGTGGTGAGCTTAACTTTATATGGCCATATGGTGTAACTGAATCCCCATATTTGTTTGCAAGATAGGTGATTTTAAGTGGCCGTGTAAAATTTAACCCTTTAAGGACACATGACATGTGTGACATGTCATGATTCCCTTTTATCCCAGAAGTTTGGTCCTTAAGGGGTTAAAAAACTGTATTTTTTTGTGTGCGCTGTATTTTGTATACATTTTGGTCTTTTTTTTTTTTTTTTTTTTGAGTGATTGGTAATAAGACAATCAAATAATGAGAATATCACAGTACCGTAGATCCAACGCCGGAAAAACTCATTGTGCTTTCAGCAGCAGACATTGACACAAAAATGAGTCTGGCATCGAACAACATGCTAGGATGATTTTAAGTATGGATTGTAGTCAAATTATAATGAAAATGTGTTAATGCTTAAGAATTGTAAAGATTATGTTATTTGCCCTTTTTAACATCACTGAATTTGTTGTGTAGTATCCACCTCTGAGAATCTAACAAAGCATAAAAACTGTATTAAACTCTAAATAGAAATTCAACAAATACTTCTATTCCATAGTGATAGCATAGTGATTTACAAATTCTCATTGTAATGTAACCTCAGGTTGTGATGGGTTTTACTTAATTGCATAGATTAATATGGAGTTCAATATTATAAATATAAACAGAAAAAAGTTAACCCTTATTCACATATACATATGTTAAATATGTTATATTTTGTATTTAACCATACATTGTTACTGGACTCCTGGAGTATTGATATGATACTTTAAGAAAGCACCATACTACCAAGGGCACTTTTGAGAATACATATATTTCCCCACTAATAGAGGACAGGTGTTTTGTCCAGGTGCAATAGGAATTCACTTAGATGGAGTGCATATGTGTTCGACAGAAGATCAGACAAATAGAACCTTATCATGATATACCGGCAGTGGCGTACTAAGGCGGGCGGGGGGGGGGGGGGGCGCTGTATACAGGTCTACTGAATCCTGAGGATGGAGTTTTCTGGCCCACAGTTTGATCATGGAAACATCAAGGACAGGTGGACTAGTGAACTTTGGATTGACTAACGGCAATCTAATTAGGGACTCACTAGAGTATATATTGTATGTAGTCGATGCCTTGTATTATGTTGCACGTTTGGCCCTGAGGAAGTCTTGCTGGTAAAGATATAACACATAGGGCTGTATCTGTATGCTGCATTGTTTATAGTTTTAAACATTTGAATCCTGATACATCTATCCTGAGGAAGTGACAGACATTTTGCTGTTACCTATTCTCTGGATATTTGTTAATGGGCTTTTAATTCTTCTACTTCTTGTAAGTGCAATAGAATAAAAAAGTGTTTTTATTTTCAAACACTGCTGCGCCATGGTTTTTAAAACCTATTTTTACATGTACTCCTGAGTACCCAGAAGATTATACTGAAGAGAGAATGCCTATATATGATGTGCTTATGCACGTTTGTGAGTTGAACCTTGAATCCTCTTTACTATTAAGTGTAACTACTCTATATGGTCTGTATATGGTCTTTTTGTCAATTTTGTAGATATCCTGTTTGTATAATGGTGAAATGTGCATTGCTAAAGTGCAATGTACTAATAATGTACTAACCTATATGTATATAAAGTCTTAAAGGTACTTAAAGTGCAAGTGCAACAAATATAGAAAATGTATGAAACTGGTTAGGATGACAACCACAGTGATACAAACAGTGGTAAATATACCTATATAGTCTAAACTAGCAGGAAGTATGAATAAAAAAAATTAAAAGAAACAAGTTCTTTAAATCAGATATCAATGCACAAAAAAATAAAACAATAAGAAGGATGAAAAGAAGGGTAAGATAATGGGAGTTACACAATAATACAGTATACAGTAATATACAAATGAAAAAGTAATACTCACAAAATAGGGGAACATTCACTAAATCAAATTTTAATGGGAAGGAATGTTTTACATTTTAACCCCTTAAGGACCAAACTTCTGGAATAAAAGGGAATCATGACATGTCACACATGTCATGTGTCCTTAAGGGGTTAAGGGTGAGCACTGGAGGAGTGAAAAATGGTGTTTCAGTCCATTGGTTTTGAAAACAACCTGTATTCCAATTTCCCTGGATGTAAAGAAATGTCCACATCCAAGAAGTGTATAACATGTTGGTTAATTTGTGATGTAACATTAACAGGTGTAGATAATCCATTGATATAATCGACATACTTCCCTTCCATAAATCCAAAGGGATGTGTACAAAAATATCATGCAATCTTATCGGTATATTCTCCCAAAATATATTTCCTTTCAAATTGGTAAATGTATGTGTAGCGGATGGTATTGGGCTGTCCTAAAAATTGCATTTATGTCTATGTGTTCGGTTGAATTGTAACCTGTATATGTGAAGTGTATGTAGCATTCACTGATTGTTCGGTAAAATCACTCCAGTTATTATGCGAGTGAAACTACCGAACAATCAGACCACCACAGGAGTAGGTGTGCCTCCAATTACTGTTCGCAACAATGTTGCAAACGGTTAATTGGCGGTTCGTGTAGTGGGTTCTTTGTTCTCTGGGTGGCCGCCATTCAGGAGACGAACACGTGGCAGCGTCCATTTTAAACTCACGAGCAGCGGTGTTTTGCCGTCGAGTGTCTGGAACCCAAATCGGACACTCAGTTAGGCAACCACCGCTGAGACCTCCACACTGCCACCAATTCGTATACAAACTACCGAATGGCTACCCGTTCGGTAGACAGAAACACACGAACAAGGGGATTCATTCGAATCCTCTCCAGTCTCCATAGCCCAAGTCATTCGTGCAGTTTATTCCCTTTTTCTGTGACCGACCACAGTTTATTCCCTTTTTCTGTGACAGGCCAAAACGCATGGAACAAATTTCGGCTGTTCCCTCCAGCGCGGTCGGTCTTTTTATTACTTCCACAAATTTCCCGAACCCCTAGTCTGATCTGGGTGATTTTTGGATATGCCACTCACCCACATCAGGGCTACCAGGGAATGTAATATTTAAAGGGGTACCCCTATGTTTAGGGGTACATCCAGAAACCCAGGGAATTTGTGTCCTGTATAATGGGATTGTGAGTCAGGCTAAGGGGAGGAGATGTGTGGGCGGCTACTCAAGTATGATTGGATACTGTACTAATGATTGTTATTCCCTCCCTTGCATGGGAGAATGCTTTATAAGGAAGTTGTGTGAATTAAAAGTCAGTTCTGCTCCTGATGTTGTGTGTCGTCCAGTCATTGGGATCTGTATGGGAATATTCGTGGATTACCTTGCTTGCTGGGATTATTACTTGCTTGTTCCTGAGCCTTACTGGGATCTTTAGTGGAGTTAACCTGTGAAAGACCAGCTCTCCGCTACAGTATGCAATTGTATACATTGGGGCCATAGCTACCTCAGTGATGTTCCTGACTTCTGATTTTACCACTGAAATTCAAAGCAAAAATAATTTGACTGGAATGTCATCAACAGAAATTCCAGAATACATTTGATTGACAGGCCCCTTTAGTGTGAGGAATTGATCAGGAGCTCTCTCATCGCCTCTACGTCTTCATCAAGGGGGATGACCTTATGCAGGTTTTTGACATCCAAGGATGTTAGAAGTGCGTCATTCTGTTTTCGACTGGGGCCTTAAAAAGATAATCCAGCCCCTTAGCTATACATTCCAATAGCCTGTCCACCATCCAACGATGGGATGCCCGTGCAGTCTGAGTGGATCTCAATATATGTAAATTATGTATTAATTTTACAGAAAACTGATATGCACATTTTCCTGCCATTTGGTTCATTGATGAAGTGAGAAAAAGTAACAAAATAGTGGGAAAAAGAGGTATGTTTATTAAATATGCAATAAATAAACATTAGGGATGTGCATGGTCAAAAAATTTGGTTCTGCACTTCCGAAATTCGGGACTTCGGCAATTTGCCACTTCGGCTCGGCAATTCTGAAATTTGTCAATTTGGCAATTTGGGAATTCAGGAATTCGAGACTTTGGCAATTCCATAACCCTACCACTAACCCTAACCCTTACCCTAACCCTTACCCTAACCCTAGTAGGGTTAGATTCCTGTCATCATTTCCTTAATTTTACCTCCCTCTCCTGTTTTGCCACTTTTCAGAAATCCAAAGAACTTCGGCGCTTTTGAAATTTGCCACTTCGGCAATTTGGTTTGGATCGGAACTTTCGAATCGGGACTTCGGAAATTCGGCACTTTGGAAGCATCCGAATGTCCAAATTGCCGAAATACGTCCGAATTTTAATTCTGACCGAAACAAACTGCACATGTCTAATAAATATAGATTTTTAGATTTTTTTATGCTCTTCCTTTTTTTTTTTTTGCTCTATTGGTTACTTTTTTTTACTTGCTCTGTAAATAAAATCCACCTTTAGTGACTATCCTCTAGCCATCAGTCATCTTTTTTCCCCCATCAACCATTTCATTTTTGGTGCCATAAAATTCAGAATCACAAACCAAAGCAAACATACTCACCCATTGCACATTTTGTTTGGTTCGTGATTCAGCTGTATTTTGGCACTGAGTTAGGGAATTCAAATGATCATCTTATCAGCACAAATTCGGATGAATTGCAGTTAGTAATGAATCTCCAAGTCTATTACTAAGGTGCGACATTGCAGATAGCTTTGTAGTCAAACAGTAAATATCACTTGTATTAAAAAAGGACAGCTTAATGTGATTTTGAATATTTAAATAAAATTGGTCATGAATCAACATATATTAGTCTTTAATGGATCATAGTAGAGGTAAGACCCTGCAATGCAGTGGTTAAAGTGTCTTGATGATGATTTACTCATCTAGTGGTGTATATAGGACACATGCAGTGTTATTTACCAATATCAGAATTGTTGGGAATTCAAAGTGCATTTCAAATACAATGCCAAAACAGCTGAATTTAAAAAAAATCTTTTAGTCAGTTTTTCGTCCAGTTCAGTTGTTTTGGTCTAAAATTTGAGACTCAATTTGAATTTTCTTTGAATTTCTATCAATTCTCACTTTAGTAAGTTACCCTGCAAATTCAAAAAAAGATCTCCTTGACATTGATCAGAACTATGCAGGTGTATGCACAGGTATGTGTCAAAAACATTACTTAATTAACATAGCTTTAGTTCTGTCAGCTCCTATTGGATGTTCAAGTGAAATAACTACACAACAATGAACAAAAATAGTGATCATTGCATATTATTAATTTGAAAATGGAACATAGAAGAAAATAATCATAAAACATTTTTTTCAGGTGACAGGTCCAAAGAAAACATTCAAAATGTGCAATCAGTAAATTAGCAATTTCCATGTTGTTCAGCCTAAACCATATAGCCTAGTTTAATGTATCTAATTGTAAACTTCTGAACCGAGGGAAGCAGAGACTGGTGTAAAGGAAATTTCTGTTTGCTTGTGCTAACAATCCAAAGGGATGTGTGAATTGTTAAAGGTATACTATATGGTCAGGAACACAAACGTGTATTCCTGACACTATGGTATTTAAAAAAACACTATCTGGATCTAGCCCCTCTGGTCCACCTTGCCATCTAGATATAGTAAAGTCTTATCTTTCTTCCAGTCTGCTGCTGCTGATTCTGCCCCTGATCTGCCTGCTTGGCTGACATCCTCAGAAGTGATGATCTGAGCAAATCACAATGCTTTCCTATAAGGAAGCACTGGATTGGATGAAAGTGTCAAGGAGGCAGATCAGGGTCAGAGTCAGCACAAGCCAAAGACAGCCCTGGCCAGTCTGCATCTCATCGTAGAGATGCATTGAATCAATGCATCTCTATGAGTAAAGTTCAGTGTCTCCATGCGGAGGGTGGAGACACTGAATGTCACTATTCCAGGAAGCACCTTTAGTAGCCATCTGAGGAGTGGCCAGAGGATGTATCCCTAGGATGTAATATAAACACTGAAAAAAATGTTTACTGCAAAAAGCCTGAAAGGAATGATTATACTCACCAGATCAAATACAATATGTTGTAGTTGTTTTGGTGACTATAGTGCCTGTTTAAATTTGTTAGATGCTGCATTTTGCCTGCTGTAAGAAGAGAGCATGGTACAGAGAGAAAATGAATAAAAGTGAAATGCAGAAAGAAAAAGAGAATGTGCGTGTGAAATAGAGAGAAATAAAACTGTGTCAGAGAGCAGAATGTATTCAAGGCTACCATAAAAATGAGCAATGCACAGCTTCGGTCTAGAAACTAGAATGATCTTATAATAAACGAGTCTCATAAACAACTGCAAATAAATATTTAACCCCTTAAGGACACATGACGTGTGTGACACGTCATGATCCCATTTTATTCCAGAAGTTTGGTCCTTAAGGGGTTAAATCAAATGAGAGTCAAATGAGTTATCAAGAAGGAACAAATAGATGTACTGTACCAAATTACTCATATAAAAAAAAAATATATACAGAATGGCACTGTATTCTAAAAGTTCTTGTAAAAAAAAACTTAAGTTTTTCTAAATAAGAATGTAGTATATTCTGTAGAACAATGATTTGTCTATGATACAAGTTGTGCCAAAATGTTGTGATTTTAAAAATGCTCTTGTGTCTTGGTGACCAAAAGTCAGTTAGCCACCAGGAGGTGCCTCTAGTGGCTGTCTAATTGACAGCCACCAGAGGCAGTCTTAGCTCTGCAATGTAATCATTGCAGTTTCTCCAAAACTGCAATGTTTTACATTGCAGGACTAAGAGGGACAGGGACACTGCACCCAGACCACTTCAATGAGCTGAATAGGCCTGTGTGTCTATAGTGTCTCTTTAAGGCCTGACCAGGATCATGTTATCAGGGCTGCCATTGGTAGGGGGGTTAAGTTAGTATTCTGTGCTCTTTGCAACAGTAATGTCAGGTTGAGCTCCCCAACACGCAAACTAAAGGACAAGAGAGGCAACCCCAGAAAAACGTATTACCGGTCCTTAAAATGGCTTAACGTGAATAAGAAATATAAAATAGGAACGTCAGACGAGCCAAGGTCAGGGTTAGAACAGGAAGCATAAACGGAAAACAAAGCCAAAGGTCAAGGAAGCCAGAGATAAGAATAACCAGAAGACAAGCCGAAGTCAGATAGCAAGGAAACACAAGTTAACAGAACGCACTCTCGGGCTACAATAAACCACGACAGGGCAAGGAAGTGATGTAAGAAGGAGGTATAAATAGGGCTAGGTGATCTCTGATAGGTTAGGGATAGAATAGGGTAGAATATAAAAAGAGTGTAATATCTGGGTGCTGTCCCTTTAAGCATTTCGGGACAACCCGCGCATACCCCTTTAAGAAACAGTACGCGCGCGCGCCTGAGTGCGCGCACACCTGAGTGCGCGCACACCTGAGTGCGCAAAGCCGACCGCAGGTCCGCACAGCCCGGCGGAGCAGGAAGGACGGCGGGAACGGAGCGGCGCAGGCCGCAAGGAGGTATGACAAGTACATAGAACCACACAACAGCATTGAAATTATTAAAATACCAATACTACACACAAATATATCGCTACATTCACACATGCATACTCCATACAAAAACACACTTCCATATAAACACAACCATGTTCACAAACACAACCATGTGGAATCCCAGCTGGCATAGCATCATAAGAGATGTATGCGTGCATTGTGTGCAATGGCTGGGGAGGTGACGAGGAAGGTAGTTGTATTCACCAGAAGCTCTCCTCTGTGGGCACCACCATCTTTTCTCTTCATGTCCTGACTCTTGATCTGCCAGATCTGCTGTACACTGCTATACGTGATTACAAGTCTGAGGTCTACTGACAATCCTACAAGATCATGGGATACTATATACACCAATGTATGTAATGCCCACAAACGATGGCTGTTGGAACTGTCAAAAATGAACAGCAGAAGCTCAACCTTTTGTTCACAACCACAGCATGGCCTTTAAGACACACTTTGTCTCATATCTTTTGATTGTATTGGAATTTCAATAAAGTTCCAGTACAGTCAACAAGAGTATTTTATAAAAATAGTATCTTAAAAAGTGGTGACAGAGCTTTTTTAAATAAAAGCTCTAATATATCGCACAAAGTATGGGAAGGCAATTTGTAATTTTGTTAGTTTAATAGTTTAAGAACCATAAAAACAACAAGCTTTCCAGAATTATTTTTTGCCACTATGACAAATATATAAACGTAGTCACACAAAAACACCTCAGAGGTCTATCAACTACACAGAAAAAGTTCAGAACCAACTAGCAAAATTTTAAATAAAATAACTTGACTGAAAAAGATTTCAATCTGAGCCAAGATTTTTGACATGGCTACATTTTATCTATATAGCAAGAATTCAAATTAGTAAATAAAAATTGGCTTTTGGTATATATGTTTCATTTCAAGGTTTTCTTTAGAATTTTTGTACTGGCAACAAAAATTAATATAAAGATAACCTTTTTAAAGAATCCGAGCTTGGCAGACACATTATGATCTAAAGAGATTTGTCTTACCACTTGGAACTTAATAAGTAACCGTCACATCTGTGGAAAATACATCATTTAAAATTACTTCTAACTGATGTCTACCTCTATCTGCTAACTCTGTATTCCTGGGTTGCTTAATTTTCATTTAAATTTATATTATAGATTTAGCAATTAGACTCAGCCCTGGCACATTTAGTTTTCTATCATTTAAATGGAAAACTTCACTTACAAGGGTTTTTAATGTTATACTTACTTATCCTTTACATTTAACCGTTGGTAGGAGCTGGCTGAATGTTACACTACAGGTGTAGGCAACCTTTGACACTCCAGATGTTGTGGACTGCATCTCCAATAATGCTGGTAAAACATCTGCAGAAGTGTCTAGAGTCTATAGATAAACATACTTTAGCATTTTCATTTTGTAATCCTAAGCAAAATGAAATCTAGATTACATTAAAAAAAAAAAAAAACACTTTCTATGGATCTTTTCCCATGCTGTAGTCAGACCCTCTATATTGAATTGAGAGACTGTATATATCACCATCCTCACTCTTTTTGGACAGGGAGTCAAGCAGGCCAAGAACAGTGGAAGAGGGAGGAATGGTTCTCTGCATACGGTAGGACAGTGGTTCCCAAACCCACTCTTATGACCCAGCAATAGAGATGTCCTGAATAGTTCGCTGGCGAATAGTTCCTGGCGAACATAGCTTGTTCGCATTCGCCACGGCGGGCAAACATATGCGATGTTCGGTCCGCCCCCTATTCGTCGTCATTGAGTAAACTTTTACCCTGTACCTCACAGTCAGCAGACACATTCCAGCCAATCAGCAGCAGACCCTCCCTCCCAGACCCTCCCACCTCCTGGACAGCATCCATTTTAGATTCATTCGGAAGCTGCATTCTTAGTGAGAGGAGGGACAGTGTAGCTGCTGCTGATTTAATAGGGAAATCAATAGCTAGGCTAGTGTATTCAGTGTCCACTACAGTCCTGAAGGACTCATCTGATCTCTGCTGTAAGGACAGCACCCCAAAAAGCCCTTTTTAGGGCTAGAACATCAGTCTGCTTTTTTTTTTTTTCCTGTGTAATCTTATTGCAGTTGCCTGCCTGCCAGCGTGTGTGTCAGGCTCACAGCGTATACTGTGCCCACTTGCCCAGTGCCACCACTCATATCTGGTGTCACAATATCTTGCATTTAAAAAAAACAACACTTTTTTGACTGTGAAATAATAGCAGTCAGTTTCCTTCACGCGTGTGCGTTTCAGGGTCTGCCAGGGCACAGTGTCACACCAGTGCAACTCATATCTGGTGTAACAGTAGTGTACATTAAAAAAAAAACTAGAAATTTGACTGTGAAATAATAGCAGTCAGTTTCCTTCACACGTGTGCGTTTCAGGGCCTGCCAGGGCACAGTGTCACACCAGTGCAACTCATATCTGGTGTAACGGTAGTGTACATTTTAAAAAAAAAATACAATTTTGACTGTAATAGATTGAATAGCAGTTAGTTGTCTGTAAGCGTGTGTGTCAGGCCTACAGCGTCTACTCTGCCAACTTCTGCCAGTTCACAGTGCCACTCATATCTGTTAGCTTGCACACATAGTACCACTAATCGAAAAAAAAAATGGCACCATCCTCCTCCAGCTAAGCTTCGGGCACCTCTCAAGTTACCACTCGCCCGCCTGCCGCCACCACCAACACTAGCACCACAGCCGCTTCACTTGATCTGTCAGAGGAGTTATTTACACATCAGTTGGAAGAAATGAGTGATGCGCAACCATTATTGCCAGAGGATGTAGATAACAGGGATATGTCTCAGTCAGGCAGCATTACACACATGGACGTACGGTGTGATGATGATGATGTTGTACCCGCTGCTGCTTCCTTTGCTGAGTTGTCAGATACAAGTGAAGCGGTTGATGATGACGATGCGTCCGTGGATGTCACGTGGGTGCCCGCTAGAAGAGAAGAAGAACAGGGGGAAAGTTCAGATGGGGAGACAGAGAGGAGGAGGAGACGAGTTGGAAGCAGGGGGAGGTCGTCGCAAGGAGCTAGGGAGCTAGTGGCACAGTCAGACAGCATGCATCGGCACCCAGGGTCAGCCAGACAGCACGCCAATCAATGCATGCTGTTGCCACCATCAGAATGCTGTCATTGCAGAGCTCAGCAGTGTGGCATGTTTTTGGTGTGTCTGCCTCTGACAACAGCGATGCCATTTGCAACCTGTGCCAAAAGAAACTGAGTCGTGGGAAGTCCAACACCCACCTAGGTACAACTGCTTTGCGAAGGCACATGATCGCACATCACAAACACCTATGGGATCAACACATGAGTACAAGCAGCAAACAAACTCAAAGCCGCCATCCTCCTCCTGGTCCAGCATCTCCAGCCACGTTAACCACTGCTGTCCTCTTTGCCCCCTCTCAACCATCCGCCCCTCCGTCTCTCGCCTTGAGCAGTTCCTGCTCATCTGCCCACAGTCAGGTGTCTGTCAAGGACATGTTTGAGCGTAAGAAGCCAATGTCACAAAGTCACCCCCTTGCCCGGCATCTGACAGCTGGCTTGTCTGAACTCTTAGCCCGCCAGCTTTTACCATACAAGCTGGTGGAGTCTGAGGCGTTTAAAAAATTTGTAGCTATTGGGACACCGCAGTGGAAGGTACCCGGCCAAAATTCTTTGCACAAAAGGCAATCCCCAACCTGTACTCAATTGTGCAAAAGGAAGTAATGGCATGTCTGGCACACAGTGTTGGGGCAAGGGTCCATCTGACCACTGATACCTGGTCTGCAAAGCATGTTCAGGGCAGGTATATCACCTACACTACGCATTGGGTAAACCTGCTGATGGCTGCCAAGCATGGAATGCGTGGCTCTGCAGAGGAGTTGGTGACACCGCCACGACTTGCAGGCAGGCCTGCTGCCACCTCCTCTACTCCTCCTACCCCATCCTCTTCCATAACCTCCTCGGCTGAGTCCTCTTCTGCTGCTGCGTCTTGTTCCCCATCAACAGCACCCCCCAGCTCCCCAGGTACTATTCCACATCCCGGATACGGCAGTGTCACGCCGTCTTGGGGTTGACTTGCCTGAAAGCAGAGATTCACACCGGACCAGTACTCCTGTCTGCCCTGAACGCACAGGTGGATCAGTGGCTGACTCCGCACCAACTGGAGATCGGCAAAGGGGTTTGTGACAACGGAAGAAATTTGTTGGCGGCATTGAATTTGGGCAAGTTGACACACGTGCATGGCACATGTGTGTAATCTGATCGTACAATGCTTTGTGCATAAGTACCCAGGCTTACAGGACGTCCTGAAACAGGCCAGGAAGGTGTGTGGCCATTTCAGGCGTTCCTACACGGCCATGGCGCATTTTTCAGATATGCAGCGGCGAAACAACATGCCAGTGAGGCGCTTGATTTGAGACAGCCTGACACGTTGGAATTCAACACTGCTAATGTTCGACCGCCTGCTCCAACAAGAAAAAGCAGTTAATGACTATTTGTATGACCGGGGTCCTAGGACAGCCTCTGCGGAGCTGGGAATTTTTTTGCCATGTTACTGGACGCTCATGTGCAATGCCTGTAGGCTCATGCGTCCTTTTGAGGAGGTGACAAACCTAGTCAGTCGCACCGAAGGCACCATCAGCGACATCATACCATTTGTTTTCTTCCTGGAGCGTGCCCTGCGAAGAGTGCTGGATCAGGCCGTAGATGAGCGTGAAGAGAAAGAGGAAGAGTTGTGGTCACCATCACCACCAGAAACAGCCTTATCAGCATCGCTTGCTGGACCTGCGGCAACGCTGGAAGAGGATTGTGAGGAAGAGGAGTCAGAGGAGGAATGTGGCTTTGAGGAGGACGAGGAAGACCAACCACAACAGGCATCCCAGGGTGCTCGTTGTCACCTATCTGGTTCCAAAATAAATTAAAAAGAATGCTTTACACAGCGTATAAGGATGATGTCACAGCACAACGGGAATCTAACAGGGGAAGAGGTGAAAGTAATCCTCCTCCTCCCACGACCACGCTGGCAAGGACAGGACACTTTACAGACGTGTTGTTGATGGAGGACATGCAGAGCTTTTTAAGTCCTACGCATCGCCACAGCCCTTCGGGGTCCACCCTCAGAGAATGACTCGACCGACAGGTAGCAGACTACCTTGCCTTAACTGCAGATATCGACACTCTGAGGAGCGATGAACCCCTTGACTACTGGGTGTGCAGGCTTGACCTGTGGCCTGAGCTATCCCAATTTGCGATAGAACTTCTGGCCTGCCCCGCTTCAAGTGTCCTGTCAGAAAGGACCTTCAGTTCAGTGAGGTATTGTCACTGAGAAAAGAAGTCGCCTAGGTCAAAAAAGTCTAGATTACCTCACCTTTATTAAGATGAATGAGGGATGGATCCCGAAGGGACTGACAGTGGGCGATACATTCGACTAAAAAAGGCCTGATGAGGGGGACGTAACAGGGATTAAACTGATAAGAATAGTACTACTTAACACACCACTCCTATCTGGTGGCACATTAGATTATACGCGCAGTGCCCCAAATTTTAAGTAGGAGGACCAACCAAGCATCTTTTTCCATCTCCCGGTTCCTAAAATCGATGCCATATACACATCCCCTTATAGGGGACGTAACAGGGATTAAACTGATAGGAATAGTACTACTTAACACACCTTATAATAATGCAGAGAGAGGCAACACAGAGAGAGGAGTCTGAAGAAGAGGAGTCAGAGGAGGAAGGTGGCTTTGAGGAGGTGGAAGACCAAACACAGCAGGTGTCCCAGGGGGCGTGTTGTCACCTTTCGGGGACCCTTGGTGTTGTACGTGGCTGGGTGGAGGAAGAGACCTTCAATGACATCAGTGAGGACAAGGATTTATGCCCTTTATGGATTAAAACCAGACTCTGCATCAACTATGTAATTTGCCATGGGAGTTTTGCCATGGATCCCCCTCCGGCATGCCACAGTCCAGGTGTTAGTCCCCTTGAAACAACTTTTCCATCACTATTGTGGCCAGAAAGAGTCCCTGTGGGTTTTAAAATTCGCCTGCCCATTGAAGTCTATAGCGGTTCGCCCGTTCGCGAACATTTGCGGAAATTCGCGTTCGCCATTTGCGAACGGAAAATTTTATGTCCGCGACATCTCTACCCAGCAACAGTCCAGATTTTTTTCGGTATGTCCATTGGAATAGAA
Source organism: Pelobates fuscus (assembly GCF_036172605.1). Lineage (NCBI taxonomy): Eukaryota > Metazoa > Chordata > Amphibia > Anura > Pelobatidae > Pelobates > Pelobates fuscus. The sequence continues at coordinate 334,755,101 of NC_086318.1, read as the reverse complement.
AAGGGAAATGCATAAATCATGGACTGTGGCTGATCCATGAGGACTGGTTTGTGAACCATTGCTGATGTGTATATGTGCAGGTTGAAATATTATTAATAAGAGAAAAGTGGTAACCAATATAAGTAATAAAATGGGCAGCTACATACAAGTAAGCGACTATTAGCAAATAGATATATTGAATTCTGAGTATAGTATGTGCGCTCCAAAAATGTAAAAAAGAAACAGTGTTCCTTTAGATAAAAAGTAAATAGAATGCAACAAATAAAACAGTGAATGAATACAGGTATTTCCCGACTTTACAAACTAATTCCGAAGCCTAGTTCATAAAGTGAGCGTTCATAAAGTGAGAACTAATTTCCCATAGACCGCAATGTACTAAGCATAGGTTCCATTCCTGACCAAGAAATTTTACTATAGAAAACCTAAATTATTAAGTACAAATACTAAATTTAGACCTAACAAATACATATATGTTGTAGGAACATTAAAGAAATACATACCATATTGAATTCTTCATAAAATCATCCTCAAACATCATCGTCCTCAATGAAGAGACATGTTGTAACTGATGAATGGGGCACCGCACAGTCCTCCTTCAGTTGTTTGGTACATGTTGAAGGCTGCACCTCACTTGTTTCTGATTTTTTTGAGACAGAAGTAGTCACAGCAGCTTTCTGTAGACAAGCTGTGATAGTGGTTTGCTTCCAACACTTTCTTTTCGTTGTAAATTTCCTTATAGCAGGCATAGGCATTTCTTAGCTCTCTAGCAACTTTGGTACTTCTCTCAAAGTTAGAATCTTGTGACTCAAAAATATTAATTGCCTTTTCCATGTGCTGAAATGCTTCCTCGAGGCCTTTCAAAGTGAAAGAATGAACAGGAGTTTCAGGTGCTGTAACATCTTCTACCTCTTCAACTTCCTCTTGTTCTTCCATATCTAAGAGGTCTTCATTTGTAAGTTCTTCCTTGTGCGCTTCAAGAAAGTAATTTATGTCAGTTGCAGAGACATCCAATTCCAATCTGTTGGCAAGAGTAACGATTGCTTCTGTGTTCTGCTGTACAATTTCTGCGGGTTCTTCAAACCCTTCAACATTAGTATTAAACAACTGAGGGCAGAGCTTTTTCCAAACACCTTTCATGGTTGTTTCTGAAATTTTGTTCCAGGCATATGCTGTAATTTTATTGCATCTAAAATATTAAATGATTTTCTCCAAAAATCTTTAAGACTTGAACCTGTCTCGTTATCTGTTGCTTTAATCAACATTTCAAATGTCTGCCAAAGGTACAGTGCTTTAAATGTGGCGATAACTCCTTGGTCCATTGGAAGCTGTATTTGGTGGCAAGAATATGATTTGACATTAGGGTGGTGATGTTGAAGAGAGGATGAATGACCGGGTGCATTATCTATAAGCAGAATTACTTGAAAAGGTATTGATTTATCTTCACAATATTTTTTCACTTCAGGTACAAAATAATGTGAGAACCAATCTTCAAACAGCGAAGCAGTAACCAAACCTTTTTTATTGGCTTTCCATATGGCAGTGTGCTTTTCACAAGTCCTTTAAGTGCCCTAGGATTTTCTGCATGATGCACCATCATGGGCTTTAACTTACAGTCTTGAGCTGCATTCCCACCAAGCAATAAAGTTAGTCGATCTTTCGCTGGTTTAAAACCGGGCATTGATGATTCTTCGTTTGCAGTGTAGCTTCTTGATGGCATGCGCTTCCAAAAGAGACCAGTTTCATCCGCATTGAAAACCTGTGATAGCAAGTAATTTCCCTCTTCCAATATTTCTGCCAACTTAGCAGGAAATAATTTTAGCCGCTTCTGTATCAGCACTTGCTGATTCTCCATGGATTTTTATGTTATGCCAACCCACTGCTTGCAGAAAATGTTTCTTCAACGTTGCCTCCTTTTCTTTGTTTCAGCATCTCAAAATGTTATGAAGCTTTAGCACAAATAGTAGCATAGGTAACAGGCATATGGAGCTGTCCAAGTTTGAGGAGGGTTTGTGCTGAGCAGCAATTATGCAAATGGAACCTGCCAACTGTCAAAGGCCGATTACAGCCTATCAGATCCAGAGGAGGGGTATTTAGGCCCAGTTCTCATCCTGCTCAATGCCCTGTCGTGGTTTCCCTAGTGGTTGTCCGAGAGCGCGTTCCTGATTCAAGTTTCTTCTGGTTTTTGACTTTGGCTTTGATTTTGACTTCCCCTGTATTCTGGTATCCCTGACTTCCTGCTTTCTCTTATCGTTGTGTCTCTTTCTGTATCCCCTGACCTCGGCAAGTATCCTGACTACTCCTTGGTACATTAAGTCGGGCCATTCTAAGGCCCGGTAATGTGTTACCTATTAGTCATCTCTGTGACACAATTCTACATGCTGGATCAAGTAGTAATACTGACAGGTTCTTATCCAAGTAGAATGCATTGATTGCGCATTTTTTATTTCCTTTAAATATTTTTCTCTGTCTTTCAAAATTGTACTTACGGTTGATTTACTTAGTGAATATTTGGTAGCTAATTCTTTAGTGCTATTTTTCAGCATCATGGTCTATTATGATGTTCAATTTTGTTTCTAATGTTATGGCTTTTTGTAAAAACTGGTTTGGACTCGTCACTGTTAAATCTTCATAATTTCTTCTTGTCTTCAGTTGATTGATATATATATATACGTCTTTTGTATATATAATCTTGGGCCAAATGCTCGCCACAATAATATATGTCTATATTATTGAAAAGTACTAATACGCAATCTGACTTACAGTTTCTTCAGGTTTATTCTTAGTTACTGATACATAATAAAACAACAAATGATGTTACAGGATAATGGACATTCAACAGCAGATGGTAATTGCTGGACTTCTTTACATCCTTACATCTTTACATCTAGAGAGAGCCAGAGAGAGCCGAGAGAGAGAGCCAAGAGCCAAGAGAGAAAGACCTCGTGTCCCTCTGTTACTATATAGAAGTGCCCACACTGACGTCAGAGCATAACTCTTGCCATATAAGGACAAGACCCCCAAATCCACATTCCAGAGCTCTCGGACAAAGAAAGCCTTGTGACTTATTGATACCATCTGTTACTTATGTCAATCCAAACATCCATATATATATTCAATAGAAACATACAATATGCAATATTCTACACTTTTCGTCTTTTTTATATTTTCATTACAAGCACCAACTGTAGCATCCTTTTTGGAGTCTTCCTTCACTTTCTTCTTTCTCAACGTCCGTCTCTCCTTTATCACTTTCCTTTTCCTTATTTTATTTCACACCTCTCTCAAGCCTTCCTCCTTCTTTCTCAACTTCCCTCTTTCCATTATCACTTTCCTATTCCTTCTTTAATTTCACACCTGTCTTAAGCCTTTCCCCTTCTTCTTGCTCAACTTCCCTCTCTCCTTTATCACTTTCCTGAAAACGTAAAGCGGGAGTTCATAAACTGGGAAATGCCTGTACTTTCCTAAAATATGAATACAGCCTCTTAGTTGGGGTATGAAACACACTAATGTATCTATTGTTAACAATAAATGTAACATAAACTTCCCAAATGGGGGAAAAAAATGCAACAGTTTCAATACAGAAGCAGCATGTTGCAACCTGAAATGGAAAGTTTAGCATGAACACACGAAGGGGTCGAGCAACTAAATGTTGCAAATCTCAGTAAGACCTCCTTATTGGAAAATGTAGATGGTATGTAACAGAAATGGTTAAAAATGTCAAACACTGTAAGTGTACCCCTCTCTAAGTGAAAAATATATGTAGATCAATAGTACACAAAATATACTTACCGTATATACTCGAGTATAAGCCGACCCGAATATAAGCCGAGGCCCCTAATTTTACCCAAAAAAACTGGGAAAACTTATTGACTCGAGTATAAGACTAGGGTGAGAAATGCAGCAGCTACTGGTAAATTTCTAAATAAAATTAGATCCTAAAAAAAATATATTAATTGAATATTTATTTACAGTGTGTGTATAATGAATGCAGTGTGTGTGTGTGTGTATGAATGCAGCGTGTGTATGAATGCAGCGTGTGTGTATGAATGCAGCGTGTGTGTATGAATGCAGCGTGAGTGTATGAATGCAGTGTGAGTGTATGAATGCAGTGTGAGTGTATGAATGCAGTGTGAGTGTATGAATGCAGTGTGTGTATGAGTGCAGTGAGTGTATGAATGCAGTGTGAGTGTATGAATGCAGTGTGAGTGTATGAGTGCAGTGTGTGTGTATGAATGCAGTGTGTGTGTGTGTGTGTGTTGGTGGGGGGTGGGCAATTATTTTTTATTATTATTTTAATTTTTTTTAATTATTATTTATTATTATTTTTATTTATTTAATTTAATTATTATTTTTTTGTATTATTATTTATTATTTAATTTTTTTAATTTTTTATTATTAATATATATTTTTTTCGTCCCCCCCTCCCTGCTTGATATATAGCAGGGAGGGGGGCTCTCACTCCCTGGTGGTCCAGCATTGGTAGTTCAGTGGGGGGGAGAGGGGGGCTGGCAGAGCTGTAACTTACCTTTCCTGCAGCTCCTGTCAGCTCCCTCCTCCTCCGCGCCGGTCCATGCAGCTCTTCTGTCAGCTCCCACTGTAAGTCTCGCGAGAGCCGTAGCTCTCGCGAGACTTACACTGGGAGCTGACCGAGGTGCTGAACGGACGGCGCGGAGGAGGAGGAAGCTGACAGGAGCTGCAGGAAAGATAAGTTACAGCTCTGCCAGCCCCCCTCCCCCCCAGTCTGTATTATGGCAATGCAAATTGCCATAATACAGACTATTGACTCGAGTATAAGCCGAGTTGGGGTTTTTTAGCACAAAAAATGTGCTAAAAAACTCGACTTATACTCGAGTATATACGGTAATACAGACTGGGGGAGAGGGGGGCTGGCAGAGCTGTAACTTACCTTTCCTGCAGCTCCTGTCAGCTTCCTCCTCCTCCGCGCCGTCCGTTCAGCACCTCGGTCAGCTCCCAGTGTAAGTCTCGCGAGAGCCACGGCTCTCGCGAGACTTACAGTGGGAGCTGACAGAAGAGCTGCACGGACCGGCGCGGAGCAGGAGGGAGCTGACAGGAGCTGCAGGAAAGGTAAGTTACAGCTCTGCCAGCCCCCCTCTCCCCCAGTCTGTATTATGGCAATGCAAATTGCCATAATACAGACTATTGACTCGAGTATAAGCCGAGTTGGGGTTTTTTAGCACAAAAAATGTGCTAAAAAACTCGGCTTATACTCGAGTATATACGGTATAATAAAAAATATAAATGTATATAGCACCGAACATAAAAAGTAAATATCCAACAAGCCCCACTGATACACCAATTCAAAGAGTACCTGACCTTGGGGAGGGGGCCCAAATAACCGAGGTATGATTCTAGAAGATTTAAAAATGTGTGTGATGGTTCTGAAGTCCAAGCCTCACAGTGCGGCTTGCAGATGGATGGTAAACTTGTGTTGAGCTTCCGTGTAGGTTATCACAGAGGGGATAGATTGTGGAGATATTGCCGCGGTCTGAAACTTTGCGGCTTCTTATTGAATGCTCGGCACATCAAAAAATGAGTACAGGTTGGTGGGAAAAGAAGCACAGCGTCTACGCGTTTCGTCTTTGTCGCAGGACTTTCTCAAACAACATGCATGAGGAAGTTACTGTATTGTAAACTCTCAAAGTTACTTTTAAGAGAACTTCTAACCTCAAAAATATACGAGCCCCCTCGAAATCTAAGTCCGGCACTGTATGTACAGTTAAGAGGAATCCTATTACTGGAAATTTTCACTGTGGTCATGGCAGATGCCTAACATGCAGTTTTTTGCATCATAACACCTCTGTTTTCAGACCCTACAATAGTGATAAGGTCTTCAACTTAACACACTTTATTAACTGCAATTCCTCATTTGTTGTGTATGTTGTGACACGCACTTGCGGATTCCAGTGTGTTTCACTGTTTTAGTTGTTACATTAGAGCAGGGGATCTCAACCCCGTCCTCAAGGACCCTCTACCTGATCAGGATTTAGGGATTACCTGGTTGTGTCTAAGGTGTTTAGAAAAAGAAAAAAAAACACCTTGGATGCTAAGGTATTTTTTGTTTCTTAACACCTTAGACACACCCAGGTAATCCCTAAATCCTGGTCAGGTACAGGGTCCTTGAGGACGGAGTTGAGAACCCCTGTATAAGAGGTATATCTACTTTTTATCTACAGGAACACTTTTCCTGTTTCTTATTTACATGTTCAAATAGAGGCCTGCAATTCCTGATAGTAGTTTTAGTCAAGAGCTTACTGTATATATTCACACAATACCAATATAACACCATAAGATGCTAACAAATATCAGGGATCTCTTGTAGTACACAGGTATCTCTTTAAATGATAAATAATTAAATTAAACAATTAAAATGTTATAATTTATATTATTTAACAGGAATCTAGACAAAACAAATCCTTTATACTTAAAAAAAAAATCCTCCTTGCCTTATCTATCAATCTTCGCATTGTGCACTAACATTTTAACTCATGAAGCACAATTTATTTTCTTCTTTGCACCAGTGCTATATTTTACACATACATAGAAAAAAAAAATGTCAGATGTATATTTTTCTTTTCCTGTGCACTCTACCTGTAAATTAGTAGGACAAAATATTTGGATATTTTATTGTAGCATACCAGAGGATTTTTTTCCCCCCCAATTAAAAATGTAAACTTCTACATGCAGAATAATGAAGTATTATTTTGATTTGTGTTACCTGTAATATACACAGACGTAATGGTCCCTCCACTACACAGTTAACTATTGTGATGTTTGAACTGACTTTGTAGATCTAGAAAATACACATATAAAAAATACTAGATAAAAAGTGTGTGTGTGTGTGAGGGGGGATCAGGAGCTTCTATTTAGGATATAAATAGTAGCTCCTGGTCCCAGGGGCGTACCTGGAGCTTTTGGCATCAGGCTCGGATCTTATATTTGGCACCCCCCTCCCCAATTTTAAAATGTAAAAAAACACTCACACATAATTTTTTTTAATGTATTTAGCACTAAGCAGTGTTTGTGTGTTTGAATGTAAGCATGTTTTTCTATGAAGTATGTGTGAGTGAATGTAGGGGTGTATTTGCATGTAGTGTTGGCATTGGAATGCAGGCGTGCATTTTTGTGTAGTGTGTATTTATGTAGTATTGATATTTGGATGCAGGGGTGTATGTGTGGGTAGTGTTGGCGAAATGCTGAGATGTATGCACATATACACATATACTCAAATATACACACACTGGCACACATGCAGATAAATAGATATACACATGCAGATACATTGAAACACAGTCATGCACAGATACAGACAAACACTGACACACATACAGATAGACACACAGATACAAACACACAAAGATACAAACACACACACACACTTACAGACACACATACAGAGACACATATATACACCGACACACAGATACAAACACAAGTGTGTGTGTGTTTAGTGTATGCAGTGTATGTGTTTGTTTACTGTATGCAGTGTGTGTGTATAGTGTGTATTGTGAGCAGTGTGTATTGTTTGTGTGTGTCCCCATCACCCCCGACTCTTACCTGTGTCCAGGGAGAGGGGACACACTCTGGTGATCCGGTGGCATAGTATGGTTGCCCAGTGGAGGTGCTCAGGAGTCTCCACATCCAGCAGCAGCATGTCCTCTGTTCTCGCGATCTGCAAGAGCGTTGCCACGAGTTGCCATAGCTACGCGCGGCAATGCTCTCGCGAATCGCGAGAACAGAAGACATGCGGCTGCTGGACGTGGAGACTCTTGCAAGCGGCATGAAAATGCGCCCTGGGTACCCCCCTAGTGAGTGGCACCCAGGGAGGACCACACCCTTGACCACCCATGGTGCGCCATGGCCTGGTTCCCCCTACTATTTACCTAGTGTTTTTTATTTTTTTATTTCTTATACAGGACTGGTAAATCCTGATCCCATTGAGCACTATTTAGCATCTCATTTCCACACTCCCTCCACTTATCAAGATAGCACGCCAAATCCTTACTGGGTCACCATTCCCTGTATTAGATTTTTATTCCAGAAAATGTACTGTTATGATGAACCGAAGATTTATTTTCCAACTATCCTGCAATTTGAATAATGTCACCATGACTCACTGTTTTGTGGACATCACCCGATGATTTATCTCAAGTTAATATTTTGGGCAAAAATGTTCAATTTGGCTAAAGTAAATCATTTTAAAATCAGGTAAATTTTATATTAGCTGAACAATTAGCTTTATAGATGTAATTTAGACTGAGATGTTTAACCTCTGCACTTTCTTCTGAACTGTTTTTCCTTTAAAAATTATTTCATATTTAAAATTTGCCTAGTGTACTTCTAGGCTGTTTTTATCTATCTGAGCATAACACATCCATCAAATTTGTATGATAAAAACATTTCTTCACATGATTTTTTTCCTTTCTATATATAGAGTAAAACAAAACCCTTTTCTAATTTAAACGATTAAGTTTTTCTTGGAAGATTGGTTTAACAGCTTGTAGCAGCAAGGTACACTTGGAGTTAGTCTGAAAGCCATTATTATGACCTTGCACTGACCACATTCTATGAAGTGCTACATGATCAGGTACAGGGAAGTTGCTTAATGGAAGTTATATAGTAGCTAGATGTATCCTTGTCACACTTCATCTAAACTGATACATTGCAATGGTCCACACTGCTCAGACCTGGCAATTACTGTCCAATTCCAATCTATTCCACACTGCCACTATAATGAAAAATAATTAGGAGCCTGAAAATGAGTTTTCGCATGAAATGGTTTCAGTGCTTGGACACAATCGCCTTTGGCAGATGGCTGTGGGTTTACTTTAATATAATAAAGACAGTTAATCATCTCTAAAGAGTGCACAGAATGAATAAACTTTTAACACTAGTTTCTGTATTGAAAGTCCTAGACTGATCAAGTGTTTAATTCTCAAGAGTTTTAGTTCAGGTTGTTGAATTTTTATGAGGATATATAGGTTAAGTCTTACCTTTCGAAGAAAAAGAAAAAAAAAGATAAAGAACAAAAATTGAGATTTTAAAATGAAAAATCACTGATTAAATGTTAGAAAGAAACTGTGATTGGAATACATTGGAGTGTCTGTTTGTACTGCATCACTGTACTTAAAAATGCTAATGATCATCATTGCTAACTCAGAAAAATTAGCATAACTGTGAACACACTATGCTTCTGGTATTCAGTTATTTTTTACAGTGACACATCTCCATTGTGGCTTTTTTTTTTCTTTTTTACAGATTAAGGTTATTAGTTTTACATCACTTTAACTTTGCCCCTGATAAAATTAAGTCAATTACTCTTAAGGAATCTTTGGGTAGAAACAGAGTCATAAACTGAGTTTAAACTATAGTTTTTAGCAGACCTGGCATGTGTTTACTAGACTTGACATCAGGGCCTTATTTGCCATAAGGCCACTGAAGCCACAGCCTCGGGGCCTCACCGGCCACCCAAATCTCCTGTGTTGGGGCCAGGCAACCTGGCAGGGCTGGCGCTCAATATTGTTTCACAGCATTACCATGGAAACGCTTTGCTACAATCCCCTGTCTGCACCAACTGGACCACCATGGATCAGGTAATCTCTTTAAGCATCAGGGATGCGGTAAACATTTTTTTAAGAAGCTCCTCAGCTTCTGTCCCACACACTACAATCCCAGTCCTCCCATTATAATCACCTACTCAAGTCAATTACTCTCAAGGAACCTTTGGGTAGAAACAGAGTCATAAACTGAGTTTAAACTATAGTTTTTAGCAGACCTGGCATGTGTTTACTAGACTTGACATCAGGGCCTTATTTGCCATAAGGCCACTAAAGCCACAGCCTCGGGGCCTCACCGGCCACCCAAATCTCCTGTCATGGGGCCAGGCAACCTGGCAGGGCTGGCGCTCAGTATTGTATCACAGCATTACCATGGAAACGCTTTGATACAATCCCCGGGCACCATCCAGAAGGATCTGTCTGCACCAACTGGACCACTAGGGATCAGGTAATCTCTTTAAGCATCAGGGATGCTGTAAAAAAAATTTTTTAAGAAGCTCCTCAGCTTCTGTCCCACACACTACAATCCCAGTCCTCCCATTATAATCACCTGTCATCCCACTAAAGACCCTATTCCTTCCCAGTACAGTCCCTTTCCTTCCACCACAGCCTCTATTCTCCATGGAGTACTGCGCATTATGACAGATCGATAGACACCCGATTAGGCAGAGTGCAAACGCTGAAGACTGCCAGATCGAGGTGACGGCTGTGAGACACATCAAGACCGTTTGCTGGAATGCACACTGGTAACGGACACTGAATACTGTGCATCTTTCACCCCTTCCTAACATCTAACCAACACAGAGCGAAGGAAGGTGAAACGGTGCTTTGTAGGAACTGCGCTCCCTGACAAGCAATTTACTTTGTGGACATTGGGAGTGTTTTTACAAAGATCACTATGGTTTTCTGTTTTTTAGTTTTCAGATGCTGAATATAAGAAGTTCCCTTTGATGCTTTGTTTCACTACCTAATTTATGGTTAAAAGTGAACCTTCGTGCTTTTGAAAACTACTGTACTATTTTATATCTATTTAAAGTACTAGAATATTTAGCAAAATATGCTTTTATTTTAGTTACAAGTGATTTCTACTTTGAAGAACTGAGCACAGCCTGCGACAGTGTATTAATATTCCATCATTTCATATAAAAGCACTGAACATTGAGACATGATCTTTCTAGTGCTAGTGTTTGCTTTGATGCCTGCATTTTAGGTTTTGCTAAATATTTTATTTGCGCATATTATTGTGGGTTTTTTTTATAGCTCCTGGTCTTTTGGAAGGTTTTTTATTAATCTATATAGTTTGTAGAGGGACATTTAGTAGACCTGTCAGCTTATATCTTTCTCTTGGTAGTCGGTTGTTTGTGTTTTCTTTTTCCTCCCCCATCACCTTTATCATTTCATTTTTATCTCTAGAATGTAAGTTCATGGAGCAGGGCCCTCCACCCCTCTGTTCCTGTATGTCCAGTTGTCGGGTTACAATTACATGTATGTTAGTCCACCCATTGTACGGCGCTATGGAATTTGATGGCGCTATATAAATAATAAAATAATAATAATATGCTATCTAGGCATCCCTTGCTTCAAATACAAGTTATGCTAATTTCTTTTCAATCAAAAGGTGTTTGGTTATGAAGGGGTTAAAACAAAGTACAATTGCCAGTAACTCTTTGTTACCAATGCCATTATGAATTTTCATCTATGCCATCTTTTTTTAGATGAACCTAGAGGGATTAAAAGGAGCATCCAGGGAGACCCTTTGGGCCAGGATAGCTCCTACACCGATCTCCAAAGCATTGGCTTCCTCAGCAAAAATCTTAAGAAGGTCTGGATGGACAAGTACTGATGCAGAAGAAAAGGCTAACTTTAAAGGTTCAAAGCCTTGCTTATCACCTACAGATTAGTGTTTAGTATGAGTCCCATTGTTTGTCATATTAATGACAGAGGTAATAATCTTAGAAAATGCATGAATAAAGCATCTATTATAACTGGCAAATCCCACAAACCTTTGTATGGCCTTCATTCTAACACAGCTTTTAATTTATGTGGGTTTATTTAAGAGTGGTATGTATCAAGATGTGGTAAATTGATATCATCTAAATAGTCAATGGCAAAAGTATACAGACAGTCCGCAAATCATCAATAAAATCCTGATATATGGCAGGAGCATCAATAACCCAAATAGCATGACCTGGCATTCATAGTGACCACTTTGGTATTAAAGGCAGTTTTCCACTCATCATCCTCTTTGATTATGATCAGGTTATATGTGCCTCTCAAGTTTAACAAACCATTTAGACTCTTTCAAGTGATACAGGTGGTTGATGGTGATGTGTTATTTATTTCATAACCTAATCAATACTGGGCTTTAGCACAGTATAAGGAGGGTGGAGACGGGGGGAGGGGCAAGCTCAGAACAGAGAAGCTATATAATGTTGATAATTCACAAAATATACAAGTGATGCATGATATTAAATGTATGCTTACTAATGCAAGGAGCCTAAATAACAAAATGGGGGAACTAGAGGCATTAGCATACACTAAACAATATGATATAATAGGCATAACTGAAACACGGTGGGATGAGACACATGACTGGGCAGTTAACTTAAATTGGTACATGTTATTTAGGAAGTATAGGAAAAACAAGAAGGGTGGTGGTGTATGTTTGTATGTCAACCATGATTTAAAGCCAAATCTTAAGCAAATGAAATGTGATGGGGAAAATGTGGAGGCTTTATGGGTAAATATCTGCTTGGGGGAAAATAAGGGAAACCAACTATTGGTTGGGATATGTTATAAACCACCTAATGTTAATATTGACGAGGAACAACAGCTGTTTGAGCAAATTGAGAAAGCTGCAAATCTGGGTAATACTTTAATTATTGGAGATTTTAATTACCCGGACATAAATTGGGACAGAGGGACTAGTAGCTCAGCAAAGGGAATTAGGTTTTTAAACTTGTTAAATGACACCTTCATGTCACAACTATTACAAGCACCAACTAGAATGGACGCTTGTCTGGACCTGGTTTTAACAAACAACATTGATCTTTTGACCAACATTCAAGTAGGTGAGCACCTGGGAAATAGTGATCACAATATAGTGTCCTTTCAAATAAACTCAAAAAAACAAAAGCACATGGGGTATACTAAAACATATAATTTTAAAAAGGCCAATTTCAATAAGTTAAGGGAAGCTTTACAATATATTGACTGGCATAAACTCTTTAGTGAAAAGAACACTGAGGATAAATGGATCATCTTCCAACAAATATTACAAAGGTACATTTCTCAGTATGTACCATTGGGAAATAAATATAAAAGAAACAAATTAAAACCAATGTGGCTTACTAGAAAAGTAAAACAAGAGATTAAAAATAAGAAAAGGGCATTTAAAGCATTTAAATCGGACAAATCAGATGCATCTTATAAAAGATATAAGGAAGCAAATAATGCGTGCAAAAAGGAAATTAGACTTGCTAAACTTCAAAATGAAAAAATGATAGCTAAAGAGAGCAAAACCAACCCCAAAGCATTTTTTAAGTACATAAATTCTAAAAAAAAAAAAAAATTAAAGTGTAGGTACAATAAAAACTGAAACGGGGGTGTTAGTCAATGATGATTGCTACTAAAAACTTGCAGAATAATTGTAATTGGTTAACTCAAGACAAGGTGCTGCAGCAACTAAAGAAAGTTAATATAAACAAAGCTCCAGGGCCTGACGGTATCCATCCACGTGTACTTAAGGAACTAAGTGTAGAAATAAGTGAACCTCTGTTTTTAATCTTTCAAGATTCTTTTCTTTCAGGAAGTGTTCCGGAGGATTGGAGGAAGGCAGATGTGGTTCCTATATTCAAAAAGGGTTCAAAATCCTTGCCTGGAAATTATAGACCTGTGAGCTTAACTTCTGTGGCTGGTAAAATATTAAAAAGATTATTAAGGGATTATATTCAAGAATTCCTTGAGAAGAACATGGTTATCAGCAAAAATCAGCACGGTTTTATGAAGCACAGGTTGTGTCAAACTAACTTGATTGCATTCTACGAAGAAGTAAGTAGAAGTATAGATCAGGGTGTTTCAGTGGATGTGATCTATTTGGACTTTGCCAAGGCATTTGATACAGTTCCACACAGAAGATTAGTGTTCAAACTCAAGGAAATCAGTCTAGATGAAAATGCTTGTTCTTGGGTAGAACATTGGCTTAAAAACAGAGTACAAAGAGTTGTCGTTAATGGTAAATTTTCAAGCTGGACAGAGGTGGCAAGTGGTGTCCCTCAGGGGTCTGTTCTGGGACCCCTTCTATTTAACATGTTTATAAATGATCTTGAAGACAGCATTGAAAGTCATGTTTCAGTGTTTGCAGATGACACAAAACTTTGTAAAATACAATGTGAGCATGTTGAAAAATGCAAAGTTATGCACTTCGGCGTAAAGAATACACAAGCAACATATACCCTTAATGGAAGCGAATTAGGGATAACAACACACGAAAAGGACTTGGGAATTGTTATAGACAACAAACTATGCAACACTGTGCAATGTCAATCAGCAGTGGCCAAGGCCAGTAGGGTATTGTCATGCATGAAAAAGGGCAATCATTCTCGGGACGAGAATATCATTTTGCCTCTTTATAAATCACTGGTAAGACCACACATTGAATATGCTGTGCAATTTTGGGCACCTGTTCTAAAGAAGGATATTATGGCACTAGAAAAAGTGCAGAGGCGGGCTACAAAATTAATAAAAGGAATGGAACAGATCAGCTATGAAGAAAGATTAACAAATTTAAACCTATTTAGTTTAGAAAAACGTCGCCTGAGAGGGGATATGATAACACTATACAAATATATTCGAGGCCAATACAAACCATTGTGTGGAAATCTATTCACAAACCGGACTTTACATAGGACACGAGGTCATGCGTTTAGACTAGAAGAGAGAAGATTTCGTCTAAGGCAAAGGAAAGGTTTTTTTACTGGAAGAACAATCAGGATGTGGAATTCTCTGCCTGAAGAAGTGGTTCTATCAGAGTCCATACAGATGTTCAAAGAGCTACTAGATGCATACTTGCAAAAACAGAATATTCAACGATATAATCTTTCAATGTAGGGTAATAACTGCTTGATCCAAGGATAAATCTGACTGCCATTCTGGGGTCAAGAAGGAATTTTTTTCCTAGCTTGTTGCAAAATTGGAAGTGCTTCAAACTGGGTTTTTTGCCTTCTTTTGGATCAACAGCAAAAAACATATGTGAGGAAGGCTGAACTTGATGAACGCAAGTCTCTTTTCAGCTATGTAACTATGTAACTATGTAACTATGTAATAAAGGGGTTATGCTTAAAACCCAAAACACTGGGGCAGAAAGAAGATATAACTTGTGTGATGTCCTCCTCATATAAAGGGGCCACAGTCACAAAATGGCTCTTTGCTTCATGTGTAATGTGAGGAATGACAAGTGACCTCAAAAGCCTATGGTGATTCCCTTTCTTGGATAGGAACATAGTGTTTAGAAACATAGGCAGAGCCCATGACATTTTTAGCAGCACAGGAATCAATGAAGCTATTAGCATGTCACAAAACAAAATCCCATTCTAAAAATTCAGGGAGTTAGATACGATAGGGAGGCATTTTGGAGGACTAAACATACAAACCCAAGACCAGTCCCTTAAACAATCTTAGGTGCAAGAGTTTTTTTTACCTAGATGGGTAGGTGTTTCCTATGCTTTTTCCCCCCACAATATTTGTGAGACCCTCTCCACATCTAAATGTACATTGTGTGGCATTTCCCTCACATAGTCTGTTATCAATATCTGGCATGAAGGAAATTAGGTCTTTGAGATTATCTATGACATCTCTGGCAGCAACCTTATCATGTAAGGTGTGGGATAAACCCTCCTCAAAAGCACATACCAAGGTGCTATTTTTCCAGTTATTCTCAAAAGCCAGAGTATACAACTCTACTGGAAACCTGCTTTAGCCTCATATCCAGCATTCTTAGCTCTATCAGGAACACTGTTACAAGGAAACTAGTGTAGTTATACATTAGTGGGTCAACTTGTTCCCCTGACGAAATGATCCAGGACAGGGTCTTTTCTTCCAACAAATTCATAGTTAAGCCAGTCTTTGCTCTATCAGAAGGAAAGGTCTGGGGTTCCATTTCAAAATGCATCCCTACTTGATTTAAGAACACCCTCCACTGAATCTCCTCCAAAACAAGGAGGTGTCCTCCTCATATAAAGGGGCCACAGTGTGCAAGTGTAATTCTTTTTTTTTATAAAAACTGACCATTAGGTCTTCCCGGCCGGTGGGCAGGATCAGTATCGCCCACCGGCCGACGCAATCAGAGGGAGGAGCGGCGCGGAGGAAGAAGCAGCGACGTGGGACATCGTCGCTGCCTCAGGTAGGTTACTGATGGGGTTTTCATTCCTTTAGCAACTGGGGATTGGGGGGTGGGAGGGAGAGGGAACCTGCAGTGCCAGGAAAACGGATTGTTTTCCTGGCACTGGAGTTTCCCTTTTAATAAATGCTTATTTTCAAACATGTATGTCAAATAATATATGACTTACACTTCTAACTACAGGGAGTGCAGAATTATTAGGCAAGTTGTATTTTTGAGGATTAATTTTATTATTGAACAACAACCATGTTCTCAATGAACCCAAAAAACTCATTAATAGCTGAATATTTTTGGAAGTAGTTTTTAGTTTGTTTTTAGTTATAGCTATTTTAGGGGGATATCTGTGTGTGCAGGTGACTATTACTGTGCATAATTATTAGGCAACTTAACAAAAAACAAATATATACCCATTTCAATTATTTATTTTTACCAGTGAAACCAATATAACATCTCAACATTCACAAATATACATTTCTGACATTCAAAAACATAACAAAAACAAATCAGTGACCAATATAGCCACCTTTCTTTGCAAGGACACTCAAAAGCCTGCCATCCATGGATTCTGTCAGTGTTTTGATCTGTTCACCATCAACATTGCGTGCAGCAGCAACCACAGCCTCCCAGACACTGTTCAGAGAGGTGTACTGTTTTCCCTCCTTGTAAATCTCACATTTGATGATGGACCACAGGTTCTCAATGGGGTTCAGATCAGGTGAAAAGGAGGCCATGTCATTAGATTTTCTTCTTTTTTTTTTTTTTTTTAATTCTTTATTTTTGGTGTGCATAAGAGTAATTACAAGCTTTGGTGCGCCACAACAGCGACATTCAGGTACAATATTGAATATTAGCATTACAGGTTGTGGTAAATGATTGTCGGGCACAATTTTAGTTAAAGTAACAGTTTAGCAATTGTTTAGGTTCTCTAGTAGCTTGAGCTTTTAAGCATGCCATGCAACTATCCTGTATAAACAAGTTTGACTCAGTAGCTTAAAGTAAGTAGTAATAATAGGAACACACTGAACTACGCTTGCCTGTGCTTAAATTACATGTCTAGCTAGGTACACAGATGAGTTAAAAACAATGTGAGAGCAATTAGGTGACAGCAGATCAGCACAACTTATCAGACTGAAAGTCCATGTTGCAGCACTGAAAATTTTCTCCAGAGCTCGGGTAAAGTTTTTCTTCCGCTCAGCCTACGCCCTCTGGGTTTACCCATCTGTTCAGCATGGCGGTAGCTTGCCAATCCGAAGTTCTTGCGCTTGGTGAGAGAGTGTCCTGCTCCGGTCGACTTGTGGGGCGGCTGATAGGTTGTCTCGGTTTTGGCCCGTTGCCTAGGACCGGCGTTGGTACGGTGGGGCGCGGTGCTCCATGGCAGTGTTGGGCAGGGCATCTGTCTGCGGATTGATGTTTTAGCCGATGATGTTGTTTCCGTGGTTTTCGCCATTTTGGTGGGATCAGGGTAGCGCGGGACAGCTGACGGCTCGTGGGAGGCTTCCCCGGCCGTTCCTCGTTTCGTACCTGATCTCCCTTATCTTGTTCCCGTGTGGCCGCTGCTTTCCCCGCTCGGTTGAGTAGCATGGCCCAGAAACGGTCCAGTATGGCTTCCAGAGTGTCTGGTATTCCTGTTTCAGGGCCGTCTGGGATAGGCTGTGGCAGTGTTTGGCCTTCTGCTGCAGAGCCCAGCGCCGCCGCCATCTTGGATTTCTGCTTTCCCGCGTGGTGTGATGGTTTTGCAGGGCTCTCAGCAGTGTCCTCAAGGACCGGGATAACCCCCACCGGTCCACGGGGGGGGGGGGGAGGGAGGTGTATTGTGAGTGCCCCCTTGTCCTCCAGAGAACCGGCCGTCTCTCCTCGGCTCCCACCCATGCAGGCCGCTGGCCACGATTTGGTCCGCTTAGCACCGGGGGCCCAAGTATCGGGTATCCCCGGGTGCCTTGCAGTCTCCTCATCATGATTCTTGAGTGTAGCAGTCTGTGTAACCGGGTGGTCGGGTGAAATACCCCGAATCTGGGCTCCGGACTCAGGAGCTCTCGGCTTGCACGTCTATCTCGCTTGAGAGTCAGGCTCCGCCCCCAGATTTTCTTCTTTTATACCCTTTCTTGCCAGCCAAGCTGTGGAGTACTTGGACACGTGTGATGGAGCATTGTCCTGCATGAAAATCATGTTTTTTCTTGAAGGATGCAGACTTCTTCCTGTACCACTGCTTGAAGAAGGTGTCTTCCAGAAACTGGCAGTAGGACTGGGAGTTGAGCTTGACTCCATCCTCAACCCGAAAAGGCCCCACAAGCTCATCTTTGATGATACCAGCCCAAACCAGTACTCCACCTCCACCTTGCTGGCGTCTGAGTCGGAATGGAGCTCTCTGCCCTTTACCAATCCAGCCACGGGCCCATCCATCTGGTCCATCAAGACTCACTCTCATTTCATCAGTCCATAAAACCTTAGAAAAATCAGTCTTGAGATATTTCTTGGCCCAGTCTTGACGTTTCAGCTTGTGTGTCTTGTTCAGTGGTGGTCGTCTTTCAGCCTTTCTTACCTTGGCCATGTCTCTGAGTATTGCACACCTTGTGCTTTTGGGCACTCCAGTGATGTTGCAGCTCTGAAATATGGCCAAACTGGTGGCAAGTGGCATCTTGGCAGCTGCACGCTTGACTTTTCTCAGTTCATGGGCAGTTATTTTGCGCCTTGGTTTCTCCACACGCTTCTTGCGACCCTGTTGACTATTTTGAATGAAACGCTTGATTGTTCGATGATCACGCTTCAGAAGCTTTGCAATTTTAAGAGTGCTGCATCCCTCTGCAAGATATCTCACTATTTTTGACTTTTCTGAGCCTGTCAAGTCCTTCTTTTGACCCATTTTGCCAAAGGAAAGGAAGTTACCTAATAATTATGCACACCTGATATAGGGTGTTGATGTCATTAGACCACACCCCTTCTCATTACAGAGATGCACATCACCTAATATGCTTAATTGGTAGTAGGCTTTCGAGCCTATACAGCTTGGAGTAAGACAACATGCATAAAGAGGATGATGTGGTCAAAATACTCATTTGCCTAATAATTCTGCACTCCCTTTAGATAGCTATTTCCCCATCCAACATTAATTTATATGATACCATCTTGTTCTTTTATGTTCAAGAGCTTCAGTTCCCACTTCTTACCAGTTTTTTTTTTATTTTTTATAATTAATGCTAACACAATTTTGCTTTGTGTTACAGCTATTAAACTGTGTGTATGTAAACTCAGCACAGACATCTATTTAACCTTTTTTGACCCTACCTCCTTTTTCTAGTTTATAGCATCCTCCAAACATGCATTTTACATGTCCCCAAGCACCCACTTCTATTCAAGTGCAATAAATATAAATATTGTACCCAAGTGCAAACTCGACCCATTGTTCTAAAAAAAAAAAAATACAAAAACAGATGAAGCAAGAAAATTATACACCGATTCACAAATGTAGGCATAGGCACAGGTTACACAGTCAGGGATCTCTCAAACCAAGCCACAAAAGAAATACAGACAAAAAAAACACAAAGTAGCTATGCATTTATAAATAATGTATTCAGTGTCCGAATAAATGGTATATACTATTTTCAGTACTAGTTTTGATAAAGCAGAAAACATAAATAGAAAAAAATATATATCAAAGATCAATACTGTAAAAATAAAATGTGAAAAACAAACAGGTATACTCATAATAAGGAGAGCCACTCCTAATTCTAAATATGGCGTTGTAGTAATACATAGTTGGTGAGTGAAGCAGAATGTTGTGTGAGGGGCAAATAAGGCCCTATAGGAAAAGGGGAAATAAGTCGGTTGTGGTGTGCCGGAACCGATGTCGTGGTAGGCCTGTAATAAAAGAGGGCAAAAATAGATGCTTGCTAGAAACTTAAAACAATCAACAAAACCTTAATTGCCTAGCTCTATGGTAAATGACGAGTGAGTAATTAGGTGCCCGGCGCTTTATCCGGCACACTAAATTGGGCAAGGGGAAGTAAGGTCTGTTAAACGGGTTGGCCAACTAGGGGAACTAAGTGTGGAGTAGAGAGGGTAAACTATAGACTGCATGAGTAGGTGAGACTTCCTGAGACAATGCTGCAAAATGACGTGGTGGCTGTAGGAAATCTGAGGGCAGTGGCGTACTAAGGGAGGGTGGGGGGGGGGGGGGGGCGGCGGTCCGCCCCGGGTGCCACTCAGCAGGGGGGTGCCAGGCTCTGTACCTCCTGCTCTCCTGCAGCTCCGCCAGACCGGCGCTCAGTTTGTGAGTCAGAGCACAAGGAGGGGATTCCCAGCCTGTGTTCTGACTCACACACTGAGCTGCAGGGAGGCTATTTCGGAGTGTACCAGCAGGGGGCGCAGAGCCAGGTTGCTCCCCCGCGGTCACTCTGTACAGATCCCCTGCACCTGCTGCCTGCCTGGGAAGGCACCTGCACCCTTCTAAATGGTAAGTAACTATTATAGCCCCCCCCATTATACCACCCCATTATACCACCACCCTCCCTGCCCTACACCCCACTGCCATTATAACCCCCCTGCCCTATACCTGCCATTATATCACCCCCTGCCATTATATCACCACCCCCTGCCCTATACCCCTGCCATTATAACCCCCCCTCCCTGCCCTGTACCCCCCTGCCATTATAACCCCCCCTCCCTGCCATATACCCCCTGCCATTATATCACTCCCCCTGCCCTATACCCCCCTGCCATTATATCACCACCCCCCCTGCCATTATAACCCCCCCTCCCTGCCCTGTACCCCCCTGCCATTATAACCCCCTCTCCCTTCCCTATACTCTCCTGCCATTATATCACCCCCCCTGCCCTATTCCCCCCTGCCATTATATCACCACCCTCCCTGCCCCATACCCCCCTGCCCTATACCCCCTGCCATTATATCACCCCCCCTGCCCTATACCCCCCGCCATTATATCACACCCCCCCTGCCCTATACCACCTGCCATTATACCACCACCCTCTCTGCCCTATTCCCCCGCAATTATACCACCACCCTCCCTGCCCTATACCCCACCCCCGTGCCCTATACCCCCCTGCCCTATACCCCCTGCCATTATACCACCACCCTCCCTGCCCTATACCCCACCCCCCACTGCCATTATACCCCACGCTCCCTGCCATTAAACCCCCCCTGCCATGCCCTATACCCCCCTGCCCTATACCCCCTGTCATTATTTCACCACCCTCCCTGCCCTATACCACCACCCTCCCTGCCCTATACCCCCCTGCCATTATATCACCACCATCCCTGCCCTATACCCCCCTGCCCTATACCCCCTGCCAATATACCACCACCCTCTCTTCCCTATACCCCCCGCAATTATACCACCACCCTCCCTGCCCTATACCCCACCCCCGTGCCCTATACCCCCTGCCATTATATCACCACCCTCCCTGCCCTATACCCCACCACCCCTGCCCTATACCCCCTGCCATTATATCACCACCCTCCCTGCCCTATACCCCACCACCCCTGCCATTATACCACCACCCTCCCTGTCCTATACCCCACCCCCCACTGCCATTATACCCACACCATCCCTGCCATTAAACCCCCCTGCCATTATAACCCCCCCTGCCATTATACCACCACCCTCCCTGCCCTATACCCCACCCCCCACGGCCATTATACCCCCACCCCCCATGCCATTATAATCCCCCCTGCCATTATAATCCCCCCTGCCCTATACCCCCTCCCTGTCATTATAACACCCCCTGCCCTATACCCCACGCCATTATACTCCCACCCCTTTACCCCCACACCCCCTGCCCTATACTCCCACCTCACTGCCATTATAACCCCCCTGCCATTATACTCCCACCCCTCCTGCCCTATACCCCACCTCACTGCCATTATAACCCCAGAGCAGCCACCAAATGGTGAAACAGACCCTGCTGATCCTGCACCCTCCTAAATGGTAAGGTACTACTATACCCCCCGCCCTATAACCCCCCTGCCATTATAACCCCACCCCCTGCCCTATATCCCCCACCCTCCGTGCCCTATATCCCCCACCCTCCGTGCCATTATACCCTCACCCTCCCTGTCCTATTCCCCCCATGCAATATCACACACAAAGTCCCAGACCCCAATCTACTCCGACCCACCCAGGCACATACAACTGTTCCCCTACTGTCACATAGACACATTACACACAGGCTCACATTCACAAATTACATATGCAGTCACACACAATGCACATACATACGCTGTCACAAACACATTTTTTTTACACAAGGGACAAGGACATATATATTCTGGGAGGCAGTGAGGTTAGTGCGCGCCTTGCAGTGAACCGGCAGCTGGGATAAGATGGAATCGTCATCACTACTGGGAGCACAAGTGAGCTGTGCAGGAAGAGCGCCCAGCAGCAACCGTTAATCACCATGGGGAAGATCCAAGAGCAAGGTAGGGAAGCTGGGTGGACATCTTAATTACTAAATGTGTGTAAGAATGTGATTTTTGTGTGTGTCTGGGATTGTGTGTATCTCTGTCGTTAAGTGTGTGTTTATTGTGATTAGGTGTATGTCTGGGATTGTGTGTGTATTTATATACACACACAACCACAGATGTACAAGTCTGTGTGTATATAAATGTGTATGTGTTTAGTAGATAGCTCCCTTATTTGGTGTCCTTAAATATGTCAATCCCACATAAGGATAACAAATACGGGAGTTATCTACTAAACAACTGAAAGATTAAAATTAAGTAAAAGGCTTTTACATTTTGATCTTTTAGCAGTTTAGTAGATAATTCCCTAAATTAATGCTCGTATGTGAGATTTCCATATTTAAATATGCCAAATTAGGGTGCTCTTTAGATCTAAATATGGCAATCTCACATAGGGATATCAAATAGAGGAGTTATCTGCTAAACAAAGATCGAAGTTTAGAGGTGTCAGCCAGCGCAGAACAGGAAATCTGGGTGGCTAGTATGAATTCTATGCAAATGTGTTGTCTGATTGTGTGTATATATTTGTGTATGTGTATATGTGTATACATCTTAGCATTTTGCCAACACTACACACAAGCACACCACTGCATTCAAACAACACTACAAACAAACACACCTTTAAAACATCACCATGTTTTTGATATAACCACACCACTGCCCTATACTGCCAACACTACACACAAATGCATGCCTGCATTCAAACGCCAACACTACACACCCCTACATTCACTCACACATTTTCCATACAAAAACCCATGCTTACATTTAGATGCACAAACACTGCTCAATGCTACATTCATTGTAAAAAAAATGTGGGTGTTTTTTTACATTTCAAGGGGGGGGAGGGGGGTGCCATAAGGAGGATCCGCCCCGGGTGCCAAATGCTCTAGGTACGCCCCTGTATGAGGGACCCCAAGAAACTGTGAAAGTAGGTATAGCGGCTGGACGACTACCTGTCATAGTTACTTAGCTGAAGATGAGACTAGCATCCCCCAAGTCCGGCCTACCTACATTTGTGATTAAAGACGGTTGATCCAAAAGAATGCGAAAAACCCAGTTTGAAGCGCTTTCCAATTTGCAACAAGCTAGGGAAAAAATCCTTCTTGACCCCAGAACGGCAGTCGGATTTATCCTTGGATCAAGCAGTTATCGCCCTATATTAAAGATTGATGACAGGCATGAGATAGGTCTGATAGTGACTGAAGTACTTGGATGTTGATGGGAAAACTGAAGTGAAAATTCCTGGGACCTGAAACGCCTTGAGTATGGTAAAATTCTGGTATGAGGAGATGAAACTGCGTGTGAATGAAACCTGAACAACATGTGAAGTTGTAGAGTGTATGCAAGTAAGAGGTGGCAAAAAAAGCGAAAATCAATCACAGACAATGTAATCAACAGAGACAGGAACAGTATATGTGAGAAAGGAGCCTCAAGGGGAAGAACGGACCTGACACAAGAACCATGATTGCTAGAAAAAAGAGAGCCAGATGTGAATGATGACGACCCTGAGCTCACGAGGCTGGCAGCCCATGGTCAGGCCCCGAAAACGCCGGGAATGGTATACAGGGAAAGGTGGCAGTTACCATCCGACGCTGCCCCATAGACGACAGCCGCAAAGACAACCAGGGGTGCGAACAACGGAGAAGAGCGAAACTCGGCCCCCTCCAGCAACAGCGTTACCCGTGGAGGCAGACAGACACTGAGAGTACAGCTGACCGGAAGGCTGCCGAGCGGGGATAAGTTGACTCGCGAGAACCGCAGCGAAGCAGGGAAGTGCCCAGGACCCTAAAAGAAGGTAGGAGTAGCCAAAACTCCACAGCGCGATTAGAACCAGACCTAGCCAAAGAGCCCGGGCGGAAAACCACACCTACGCCTAGCAGCGGAGACCTGCTAGAAAATGAGACGAATAACCGCGCACAAGCGACGTAATGTGCGCATGAGTGTGAAAATGTGTGAGTGTGCGGGCTGGCATACTAGCTAATGCCAAAAGGCGAAGCAATTAAAAACTAGGTTAGGTGATAGGTGAGGCCCTGCTAGATGCCAAGCGGCGAGAGAGGCTCTATCTATGAGTTGGCGCGAGGGGATAACGTGGCCACTGAACGTTGTGGCGGGGTGTTGGCCTCTCGGTGACAGTTAAGCATAAGATAGAATGGGAGTGACAGGTGAGGCCCTCCCTATGCCACAATGCGAGGTGACTAACTATGATTTGGCCCGAGGGGCGTAGTACCTCAGAGTATGGGTGTTGGCCTCGCGGGACCACTAACCTTAAGCGAAGAAGCCAGGGGGGGAAATACCAACTAGTGGACACCTAGAACCCTGACAGCCAGCCACAGCTAACTAAGAGGGGAGGGAAGGTAGTGTGAGAGGATAGGTTTGCTGAATGTGCATCGAAGACGTGAGTGTGAAAGAGGAAATACCGCAGGGCCGACCATAACCGAAAGCAGAGTAAGCACGTCAGTGTCCAGGTGGACGGTCGAAAGGAGCAAGCCCGGCAGTAGGTAACAGAAACAGAGTTGGGGTAAGCCCCACGGGGGTCACGAGACCCAGTGCGAGTGTGTGTGAGTGTGCAGGGGAATGCTGGCATACTAACTAAGCCAAAAGGCGAAAACATTAAAAACTAGGAGTGGTGACAGGTGAGGCCCTGCTAGATGCCAAGCGGCGTGAGAGGCTCTATCTATGTGTTGGCGTGAGGGGATAACGTGGCCACTGAAACGTTGTGGCGGGGTGTCGGCCTCTCGGTGACAGCTAAACATAAGATAGAATGGGAGTGACAGGTGAGGCCCTCACTATGCCACAATGCGAGGTGACTAACTATGATTTGGCCCGAGGGGCGTAGTATCTCCGCGTATGTGGATGGGTGTTGGCCTCGCGGGACCACTAACCTAAGGTGAAGAAGCCAGGGGGAATTACAACTAGTGGACACCTAGGACCCTGACAGCCAGCAACAGCTAAGTAAGAGGGGAGTGTAACGAGTGAGAGAGGGGGCGTACTGTGTGAGTGAAAAGGAAGAGTGGGGCGGGGTACAAGGAAGAGTCGTGGGTCGATTGTAACTGGAGGGCAGAGTGAGCCCGTCAGAGTCCAGGTGATCAGGCTGTATGGAGTACGCAAGTATGAAAAGAAAGCGCAAACGCGTGTAGAACCCACGGGGTACCGACACCGCAAGAAAAGGAAACTATAATGGGAGAAATTAACCCTCTAAGTTATATATGTAAAAAGTTTCATTTCTCCAATTAGCTAATGTGTCCTAACCTCCTCCTCACCCCCGGCACCCTTTTTTTTTTTTTAAATTCCCACTTGCAAAGTCTGGCGTGAGGGTGACTGTTTATAGGTGTTGGGAGGCAATACTGTGACAACTGTTTAAGTGAGTGGAGGACAATGGCAGAGTACAAGCGAGCGGCTCATGGAACTGACAGTGACCATATAGTAAATAGAGCGAGATACAGGCATTGCTGTGCAGCTAAGCGCCCACTAACACGTCATACACAAACCCATTGAGCATAACGTTGGAGGCTCTGTTTATATAGAACAAAAAGGAAACAGCCTTCCCGAATTTAACATGCCATTATGGTCTGTTCTCTGTTCAGAGTGCCTACTAGGTGCTTTTATCGTTTGATCCTTAGATTTAGCAGTGATTAAAAGTGTACAGCTATGTCAGGTACATGTAGCAAGCACTTGTGGCATGACAGATCTGTAGCTCTGTGCTGAATATTTGAGATACGCGGTGAAAAGTGAAAATTCGTCCATGTCTAATGGTAGTTACCTGACAGAAAGGATGAGGGGCTATTTACTAGGGCTGCTTAGTTGCATGTTTTCGTTCTCTGCACCAAAATCCGTTCTCACAAGCAACAAAAAAGGGGACCAGAGGGAATAGAGTCTCCATCCACTGTCCGCCAAGGCAATGACTGTAAGCTCTCTAGGGTAGAGCATGCACCCCGCTCACCTCCAGATCTGCAGAAAAGGAACACCTGGTGCGCCAGCGACGACCAGCAGGAAGATCGGTTCCCCAATCCACTGAATCGGAGGTGAGCAGCGACATAGCCGGGCTGACTCCACAAGAGCCAGGGCTGAAAGGGGGCGATGAGGAGGACGGGAGGCAGAACTCCGGATAGAAAACACCAACTGCCCAAAACCTGCTCTGCAGGGAAGTGAGCCCGCGGACCGCAACTACCTGAAACGGGGACTAAAAAGCAGCACTCACCGAAACCATGCCCCTGCCTGACACGCAACCAGGATGGACAGCACAGCAAAGGACCTTCTCTACGGCCAGGTAAGCCGGACCCGCCGACGACACCCCTGAGAAAAGACCGCGGATGGGAAGAAACCGGCGACGGAAAAACGGCAGGTCAGGTAAGGAGAAACCACGAGGGTGCAGACGGCGACCGGAAACAGCTTCCATGCGAATCGCTTAGTAGGGTAGTTTAAGTAGGGAACAAGTCCCTCCCACAACTGCAGGCCAAGCCTTTACATTTGTGAAATATTTATTGCTATTGATATGCTAAATATAAAATAATAGTACACATACAATTGGATGAGCAATTCAGTTTTCAAATATAGAGGGTCATAATTAAGTACAATACCTACTTCAAGACACAGTTGTAATCAAAATTATTTAAACTCCCATTAAAAATCAGGTTTATTGTCAACATTTACAGTCTTTCCACAACTTCAACAAATCAAACTAAAGCAATTGAAATAGCTCAACCCAACGAATGATTCAAGTGATTTCCCCAAATTCAGCTGAAAACATATGTATAACTTATAATGACTTGTCCGGTCTCAGAATTATTCAACCTCTTCATGGCAAGCACCTTTGGTACTTTTATTATCTAAAATGCAAGCTCTTAGTGAATAATCCCCTAAAAAAATGTTTAGAGTAACACTCATTTTGTTATAATCAACTATGTTAATGGTTCACTTTAGTTTGTCCACCTTAGTATCCAGTAGCAGATGATTCACTGTATTCAGGGGGCAGTGTAATTGCTGTATCCAATAGGTAGTATACACTTCAAAAAGGCTTAAAAGATACAAGGAAAATAACAGTGTGATATTGTAGTTTTATTATACTACCAAAATCCTTTCCCTTATGTGATATTCTTACACAATAAAAATGTGGTTGTCTCCAAAACCCACAAATAGCACACTTTATAGCACAATATAAAACAGCAGATTTTGACAGATTCTGTTACCTCTCTGCCAGTACACTCCGAAATGGGTGAGCCAGATGGAAACTACAGTGGCAGCTGCTGAATAATTTCTGTTTGCTTGTAGCACGCAATCCACTCTTTACATCAAACTACATCAACGCATTTCGCTCGCTTTCAATATGATAAGGATCTTCTGCAAGAATATTTGTCTGATCAATTTGTGGTAATGCTCAATCCTAAAGCTTTAGTGATTAGTACCCCCACCAAGGATGTGGTCAATAGAGTTAGCAGAGTAGTTATAGAAGAGCAGGATACAAACTTAAAGGGACACTATAGTCACCACAAAAACTACAGCTTAATGTAATTGTTCTGGTGAGTATTATCATTGCCTTCAGGCATTTTCATGCAAACACTGCCTTTTCAGACAAAACGCAGTGTTTACATTGCCCCAAGGACCTCGCAATCACATGGCCCAGGTGGGCCAAATCGACAGCAGGGGGACTGCTTGAGATGCCAGGCAAGTCCCCCCATCGCGATTGCCGGCGGGGGATCACCAGCGAGCAGGTAAGTCCCCTGGACGGAGGGGACGTAATATGCCGCCCGCCGGTGTTTAGAGTCCCCAAGGATGGCATAGTATGCCTGCCGTCCTTAACCCCTTAAGGACCGCTGACGGTTCAGGACCGTCAGCGGTAAAACGTGCGTTTGGACCGCTGACGGTCCTGAACCGTCATAACGGTTTTGGGCTACTTACCTGATCGCCGTCGGTCCCACGGCGGCGATCAGCTCTCCTCCCGGTCCAGGGGGGTTGCCTGTCTGCCCGGGCAGTCCCCCCTCGGCAGATCAGGACCCCACGGCCATGTGATCACTCGATCACATGACCGCAATAGGGGTCTGTGTATCTGCCTGCAGGGGGACTGTCTGTGCTGACAGGCAGTCTCCCTGCATCTGTAAAATCAAAAATAAAGTGTAAAAAAAAAATCTGTGTAAAAAAAAAATAATATGTGTATATATATATGCTATATATACATGTATTATATCTATATATACCTATATATAATATATGTATATATATCATATATATAATGTCACACTAAGTGTATTTTTATATTTATATATACGTATATAATTATAAAAATACACTTATATTTAAATTACACACGAATATATACAATATATATAATAACTATATATATGGTATATATATATTATTATAAAATACAAATAATATGTTAATAAAAATAAATAACAAAAAATAAAAATAATTTTGAATAATTAAAAAAAAATTATATATATATATTCAGTTTTATTCTAACAGTATTTTGATATTGATATATATATATTTATATCAAAATACACTTAGAATGTAATGATATATATATCTATGTATAAATAAATAAATAAAAATAATACGAAATATACATATGTCCACATACATAATTACATAAATAATTTCATAAATATACACGTAGACGTCAAATATATAAATATGTATATATATTAAAATTCTACGTGCATATTTATGTAATATTTTTACCTAATTAAGTAATTTTAATGATTGCAATTTGAGGGACCTGCCTGCCAACCCAGGCCAAAAGTCCAGATAATTTAATTTGCTAGCACTGTGTTTAACCCTGTAACTTTCTATGACACCCTAAATCCTGTACATGGGGGTACTGTTTTACTCGGGAGACTTCGCTGAACACAAATATTAGTGTTTCAAAACAGTAAAACATATCACAGCGATGATATTGTCAGTGAAAGTGACGTTTTTTGCATTTTTCACACACAAACAGCTCTTTCACTGAGGATATTATTGCTGTGATATATTTTACTGTTCTGATACACTAATATTTGTGTTCAGCGAAGTCTCCTGAGTATAACAGTACCCCACATGTAGAGGTTTTATAGTGTTTGTGAAAGTTACAGGGTCAAATATAAGGCTTGATTTTACTTTTTTTTTTTTTATTGAAATTTGTCAGATTGGTTAGGTTGCCTTTGAGAGCGTATGGTAGCCAAGGAATGAGAATTAGTCCCATGATGGCATACCATTTGCAAAAGAAGACAACCCAAGGTATTGCAAATGGGGTATGTTCAGTTTTTTTTAGTAGCCACTTAGTTACAAACACCGGCCAAAGTTAGCGTTTTTTGCATTTTTACCACACAAACAAATATAAATGCTAACTTTGGCCAGTGTTTGTGACTAGGTGGCTACTAAAAAAGACTGGACATACCCCATTTTGAATAC
Source organism: Pelobates fuscus (assembly GCF_036172605.1). NCBI lineage: Eukaryota > Metazoa > Chordata > Amphibia > Anura > Pelobatidae > Pelobates > Pelobates fuscus. The sequence continues at coordinate 334,725,262 of NC_086318.1, read as the reverse complement.
CCTGGGTTGTCTACTTTAAAAAATATGTACATGTTAGGTGTGTTTCGGGGATTTATGACAGATAACGGTGTAACAATGTCACTATTGATACATTTAAAATATATATATATTGAAACAGCAATTTCCTACTTGTATTTATAGGCCTATAACTTGCAAAAAAAAGCAAGGACAAAATTTTGAATCTATTTAGCAGTTTTTTTCATTAGCTTTTGTAGATAAGTAAAAGATTTTTCAAGTAAAAGTCCAAAAACATGTTTTTTTTTTTATTTTTCACCATATTTTATTATTTTTTTTAAATACAATATATGACATAATATACATACTGGTATGTAAAGAAAGCCCTTCTTGTCGTGATAAAAACAGTATATAACTTGTATGGGAACCGTAAATGAGAGAGCGGAAAATTACAGCTAAACACAAACACCACAAAAGTGTTAAAACTGCTCTGGTCCTTAACGTACAAACATCGCAAAAACAGGCCGGTCCTGAAGGGGTTAAGGAGTTAATTCGTTTCATCAGGGGTGCTTGAGACAACACCTGTTTTGCACATTTGTGCTGTTGTGAAGGATTCTGTTCAGGGGTTGAATAATTCTGAAACTGGAGAAGTCATTATAAGATGCATTTTCACCTAAATTTGGGAAACCACTCAAAGCATTTGTTGTGTTGAAATATTTAAATTGCTTTTGTTTAATTTATTAATTGCAAACAGCGGAAAGTCTGTAAATTTTGACAATAAATCTGATTTCCAATGGGGGTTGTATCATTTTGAGTACAACTGTATGTAGTGTTAGGATGTCAATGCTTTCAACTGCATATTGGTCTGTTAATGTGATTTGGATTAAAACTATTTCTCAAAATAAAATAAACCAATAATGGATAAATAAAAACAATCTTTAAATAAAATACTAATTCCACAGCACTTTTTTCACATTCAATAAAAGTATTCTCTGCATCTCCCAGAATAGTTCTCTTGCACAATAGATGTTGATTGTTATGGAAATTGACAACTCCCTGAAATATCCCATTGTATGGGACCAGATTAAATCATCAGTTAATTAATTGGTGCATAATTGTGAATCCTGATGAGTTATTGCTTACATTTTTACATTTGCCATAAGAGAAAAGAACAGTTGTCCTTACTGTATTTAAAATAATGTATTACAATACCAACCAGCAACAAATTTCACTGCAATACAATTTATAGTTAATTAACAATTTAGCATCTAATAGAGTAAATTTCCTTTTAAGTTTATACATACTTCATACAGGTAAAATATACAGACTGATAGGATAAGTATATGTTGGATCTGATAAATCTGAACATATGCATTGTTTTCATATAGAAAGATAATTATAGAGTAATGCCAATGTATATGTATTTCATTATCATATAACAGGAATACCAGTAAAGGTATAGTGCAGTAGGAAATTAAAAATCAAACAAGACTGATTATATAATAAACCGAATAAAAGATTTAAACATAAATACATCAATAGAATTACAAATGAGAGAGAGAGTGGAAGGCAAGGCCAGAGATAAATAAGTCTTAAAGTCTCTTGACTTAATCCTTGCATATGCTAAAGCAACCCCTATAAACTAGTATTGGTTAAAACATCACTTTTATTGAAACTTAACAAAAAGTAATATATTTACACACAAAGTGGGGGAGAGAGGGGAATTAATGCTAAAAAGTACTAAGGTAATATGTGGTTATAGTACCTGTGACACTGAGGGGTGATAGTAGAATAATATCAAAGAACCAAAAAGTATTAATAATACATTTCTCCAACTCCCATCATGCAGTGCCAAACTAGCGTCAAACCCCTTTCCCCCTTTGCTAAAAGAATAGCCGAAAGTAACTAGCAGCTAAATATCCATACAAGATATAGTGAATTAAAAATTATAACGAGGTGGCTAATCTGGGAAATATAAATAGCTGCAGCATCATCCCCTGTCTGCGCATGCCACACACTGCTCTAAAAGTCCCGACGCACGTTTGGGCGAATAACGGCTCTTCCAAGGGAACCGGGTCAGAGTGAGTCGGTAGTTTAAATATCCCACTCTCCATACCGATTGGATCTCCATTCCACCAACCGGATTGGAGGGCAAAGAGTGACATAATTGAAAACAAATTGACCCTTTGTACACTGGGTAAAAATTAGGTGATAGTATAATGTCCTATTTAGATTTATTAGGTAAAAACAACACTAAGCATGAGATTGTGCGAAACAATATTCAACCTGTAAAGTACGGTGAATACATATATTATTCCTTACATATCCATTAGTGACGAGTAGAGTTGCTACTAGATATTAGACATAGATATTCTCACAATTCTACGGATCGAGTGGCAACTCTACTCGTCACTAATGTAAGGGATGCCATATGTATACACGGTACTTTACGGGTTGAATATCGTCTCGCACAAACTCATGCTTAGTGTTGTTTTTACCTAATAAATCTAATTAGGACATTATACTATCACCTAATTTTTACCTGGAGTTATTTCAGATCAGTGCTGGAGATGTAATAATGAAAAAGTAACGGTATAACATATGTGGTGGGAATGTGAACAATTCAATATTTCTAAACATAAGATACGATTAAGGCCTTATGGATGAAACATTGCATCTTTCAGATATCTTTAGGTTCTATTGACAATTCAAACTAAATTCATAGTGAACTGTAAATTTAAGTCAAATAATTAAAGTGGAAACATTTTACATTCAATTTGTATATACTTGGCATTCCTGGCAATTGACCTTGACCACATTCAGGATTCAATAGATGATTGACAGGTTATACGGAGAACTAGTTAATTGTGATTATCTGAAAAACTAACAACAGCAATTCCCTGAAGACAAAACACTTTTTACAATACAACCTACAATTCTAAACACCTGTGCTGTATGCATATACCCTACGTTGGGAACAAGTATTCACCATAATAATAGACAACATAAAGTATATAAAAAAATATTATAAATGAAAAAAATTATAAAAGTGCACATTGGTTTATAATAACAGTTTGTTCTCTTAAATGATTTTAAGTATATGCTCTAATATGTGATGCTTCCTGTCAAGATTGAATTTGTGTGTTCAATATTTTGTTGATTTAATTGTTTAGTGCTAGAAGAGATAACCATTATTGCAGTTCTTACTCAGCATAAAAATATGAAGACAATAACCCCTTGCCTATTACAAGCCTTCACAAAATAAAATAATATCACTTTCAGCCTACTTCAGTGATGCAGTGTTTGGACTAAAAAATTAGATCAATTACAGGGAAAAATATAATGTTTCAGAATTCTAACTTCATTTTGTGACTCCATTTAGGGTGGGTAAAGTCCCGATGGATAATTTTTTATACTCATAGTCTGTTAGTTGCTAATGTTTGTTTGCAAAGCAACTCGCTTTCTGCAGTGCTGATAAAAAATGCCCCTGAGAACAGTAACACATTTGAAAGTACATTAGATAACCTTGTTCATTGTTTACCTTATTCAAGCTACTTTTATGGTGGTAAAACATAGTTGTAAGGGGTTTATTGACTTAATAGTGACCAGTTCCGAACTAAAAAAAAATATTTGCACAATTTAATTTAAGCCCAAAAAAGCAAGTTAAAGACATTTATCATATTTATTATATATATATATATATATATATATATATATATATATATATATATATATATATATATATATATATATATATAGTGCAGCTACTTTGGTCTAAATGATGCAAATTATGCTTCAAAAATGTAATACATGTGCCATAAATATACTGTATAAACCAAACTAAAATTGTACATAGAAATTGTTTGTGATGATTTCTTGACACTGTTTTTCCATAAATGGACAGAAGCAAATGGAAAGCATAGTGTGGGTATATAGATGAAAGGGGCACTCTACTTTCCCAAAGCACTTTGGCTTGCTGAAGTGTTTTAGGAATTAACTGCATGTGCCCTCTGCCTTATATTATAAAAGCATAGATTTCAAAAGAAACAAAGATTTCAAAAGAAAGCTAGAAGTCTTTCCTAACTCTCTCACTTTTAACTGTAGTTCAAAGCACACGTAAATGCTTCTTAAAGAGAAGCAGTATTTGTAATATTTTTAAATGAGAAGCACTGTTGGCGGATTGTTTTGATAGCTACACATGTAATGCATCCCAATACTTGTCTATAAAAAGCATCTGATTGGACATAAGTTATCAGTAATGAAGGCTTCACAGGAGGTGATTATGTGATTACATTGTGACGGAACGCTGTGACGGCGTTCCGTTACATACGTCATGCGGGATGGGCTAAACATCATATCAGCAGTCTGTGGTTGCCAATCTTTTGTCATGCAGGGAGAGCCTGGAGGGGAGCAGCTCACAGATCAATGGCTTGATTTTGGAAAACATACCCCTTAGATGTGTCACTCAGCAGTAAGGAGAACTTTGTGAATATCATGCTGGCCAAATTCATGGCAGTGCTGCAGAAGAGCAGGGTACAGAGGGCAGCCCCAAAAGCACAAGTGAGCGTGTGACATTCACTAAGTGTACGTGCTCCTGGGAGAAACCTGAAAGAGGGCAGGAGAAATTAAAGCAGAGAAATTTAAGAAGAAATAGGAGTAAAAAGGTACATGAAGGGAAACACACAGCTTAAATAGAATAACTCATGATAAGGGTCATGAGTGACTAGTAGAGGTTATATGGTTATATGCAGGGTGCAAGAAGCACTGAGGAGCACTGTCTATATATGTGTTTGTATGTGATTCTCTGAATGCTTTTATGTTTGTGTATGTGAGTTTGTATATGCCTACATGTTTGTTAGTATGTGTCTGTATGTTTTAAGTCTCTGTATTTGTGAGACTATGTGACTGCATGTATGTTAGTATCAGTCTGTATGCATTTTAGTGTGTTTCTGTATTTTGTGTGGGGTCTTTATTAGTGTTTGTTTGTGTATGTATATGTGTTAGTATGTCTCTGTTTATGTGATAGTATGTGCTTGCATGTGTAATAGTATGGGTCTGTATGTGCACTAATCTAGGTCTGCATGTATGTTAGTATGTGACTGTGAGTATATCAGTATGGGTTTGTATTAGAATTGTGCATGGTGGAAACATTTGTTTTGATTGAATTTTCAAGATGGCTGAATTTTGGCCATATGGCGGCTTGATAGCTACGGCTTGTATGTTAAATTCTGTAATTCAACTTGAAAAAAAGAATGTGATCAAGTCCATTACAAGTTCATCTGTTGATCGTCCATTTCTGAGTGCATTTACATTAAAATATTTTCCTTGAAAATAAGACCGTTGCATGGTATGTTGTGTTCCTGCTTTGTTGTGTTATACAGAACGTATCTGGACTTGATACCTCAATCCCCCATGTATCGACTAAGCTACTCTACACATCCAAATATCTTTGCACGACTAAGTCAAAGAACATGTCTGATAATACATACATGAAGAATAAAACAAGATCTCTATTTCAACAATGCTTGAGTAAACTGCTGATAATTTTAGCCTGAGGGAGATGATTAACCCAATTATAAGAAGCTTATAATTGGACCAGTGCACAAACTTCTCCAAAGACTAATTGGTACTCTCTGTTAGGCCATTAGATGGAATGCCTAACATGTTACAATTCTTACAGTACACTATTTAAACAAAGACTCATTACCTGCAGAAAGTTCCGAAACAAGGAGAAAAATATAAAAAATTCTGAATCTGTCAGCAGTTCCTAAGGTAGAGGAAATTATCTTAAACAATGTGTCAAGAGCTCCAAACATAGTTTGTTAGCCTTGGGAAGAAAATTAGGTCCACAATGAATTTCACTAACTGTTATTTAAAAGCAAAGTATCTGATTGAGGAGTAGAGTAAGTCAAACCTAAGCAAGTTTTTTTGTTTAGTTTTCAAATACAAATTGTATAGATAAATAAGAAAAATAAAATTTTCCCTCAACAATTGCTTATTATTGAAAGACTATATAGATTATTTATGTATTTTATAATGTATTTGTGTTTGTCATAGGGCCATGATGTATCACACATGTTAAGTAATAATACTTAAAGGGACATTCTAAGCACTAAAGCCATTAAATGAAATAGTAGATACATTTTAGGTAGCCACTAGAACCGCTGCTTCCTTACATCCTTCAATTTTCAAAGAACTTTACTTCAAGCATAGAATCTTCTTAAAGTAAAGGATTTAGTGAATTGTTTCTCTATTAGAAGTATTTCATTGGCTAATTGTAATCATTGCCGTTCCTAAGCTTTCTCTCCTCGGTGATCCTTTTTGAAAAGCATTTGATTGGACATAAGTTGTCTGAATGAGGAAGATGCTGCGAGGAATCTCTCCCAGCACAAGATACAGGAATAAAGGTAATTTTAAGAGCACATTTTAATAAAATTGGTGGAGCCAGTAGTTTAAACTTCCAAGAAACACATCTAATTAAATATGCTTAAGGATGCTTTAAGATCTCTTTATAGCTTATTTGTTGTACAGATTTAATTATTATTCTATTGCCTCAATTTAATATGTTTGGATACGCTTTTTACATTATTTAATATTTTTAAAAATATTTTAATACTTCAATATTTTTACTATATTGATGTTTTTTTTATATATTTCATTACTTTGGATATATTGATATATGTTTGATATATTGATATATTTTTGATATTTTAATATTTTGAAAAAATGTAAATAATTTTATAAAGCTTATTCAAAATTATTGAATTGAGGCCTATATTAGTCTGTATTAAAAATAGTTTAATAAATGTAAAACACCCAAAATGTCTTTACTTTTTTGTTGACCATTATACTACAAGGCTATTAAACAGCTCCTTTGCAACCTCTCAGGATAATACAGTTTTATGTGATGATATCCTGTCCAACTGTTATATAGAAGCAAAGAGCAAAATGTTGGTGATATTAGATGGAAAGAATAAGATGGAAAAAAGAAGCAAAAAAAAAATAAAAACTATAGAAATGTAATTAAAATATAATCTAGCATCATCCAGTCTAGGTAATCTATCCTACACATGACATCTAATATATTTGGGTTCCTGAAGTGATCATTTACATGAAAAAATTATATATCCATTGTATCTTGAATGTAATCTCGTCCATGCTTTGAAGACAAATTGCTCTCGATCAGTATGCCTTTTCCCCTTTTTTATTAATACAAAGATATACATAGTTCTATTCTTTGATTAGCTTTATGTCTTCTCATTTTGGCATCATTGCATCACTGCTGGGAGGAAAAAATAAAGATACTAAAAAAAAAAAATGTAGTAAAAACACAAATAATGGTCTTCAGAATGTATGTAACATGCTGATCTCCTAAGCATGTTTCCTAAGCAATATATTTACTGAATATATGTGCAAGTTTATAGTATATATGTGCTAAAAAACGGTGCAAATTATTTCTAGAAAATTAGTGTGAATATTATACAAGTAGAGAAAAAAAATGCACAGAAGAAAATGGGTTCCCAGCTCGAAATGCTAATGAGCACAGACAGACATTGTGTTTCATATTTTACCCTGAATTTCTGCCGATACCTTTAGCAATAAACATTGTTTTAAACACAGCTTTTGCTAAATGAAACCAAGCCATGATATCTGTCTGTGCTCATTTACATGTGTATCAGGGAACTCTCGGAGTATTGTGGAAACAATGTGTCCAAGGGGGGCTTTTCAAAGACCAACTTGAGATATGTAGGTGAAGCATCACAGTAACGTTTCTGATATAGTCTGATTGATATATATATATATACAGTGGGACCTCGCTTTACAAACGCATTGGTTAATCCAATGAAAATAATGCCTCAGTTTACAATTTTTTTTCGCAATACAAAGCAAGTTTCCCCAGGATGTATTGCACCAGGAAGGTTTATAGCACCACCCCCTGCATGCTGGAACCTGTGTGTAGCATGTGGCGTTGAGTGTGGAGTTGTTGGAGCGGTTTTGCATCGAGTTTTGGAGCCATTCTGGAAATTGTTTGCAGTTGTTTTGGGACTTTTTGGTGCATTTCTCAAGCTGTGGAAAGGTAGGGAGCTGAGCTTCATTGTTTGCATGCCTTTTATTGTGTGTTCTGCACATGGATTAATTGGTTTTCAATGCATTCCTGCGTTTCTGTTTACAAATTTTTCGCAATAAGAAACGTCCCGGAGAATGCATTAAATTTGTAAACCGAGGTCCCACTGTATATATATATATATATATATATATATATATATATATATATATATATATATATATATATATGTTTTTTATTTTATTTTTTTTACTTAATACATGAAGTACATTAACATTCCCTGGACTTTCATAACCTTGGCAAGTAGACATTGTTAATATGAACGCAGGATCCTTTGGTATTTTGGCATTGAGTATTGCAGTATGAAATTATACCTTTTTTATTGGAATAACATAATATTTTAAAGACAATTTTGAAATATTTCAAAGTTAGTCCAAAAAAAAAAGGTATCATGCAATACTCTGTTATTTCGGCATCTTGTCTACTGGACTAATACGGCTAATCCAATCTACACTATATTTATGAAGATATTGGAATATCTATTTTTCATTATTTTTATAATTTTTTCCTTAGGATTTTTAAAACTTATTCTTACACTGTTATGTTCTTGTACTGGCATAGTGAACTAATGAGCAACACGTTCAATCACACAGCACATTTATTGGTAGCATCTTGGAGGTGAACTTAACAAATGCTAACCCTATCTATATTTATTATGTATTATGGTCTACTTTGACATCTATCTGGACTTCTTTTTGCAGGGAATACTCTCAGCATTCTGATCTATCTATCTATCTATCTATCTATCTATCTATTATTGGTATTTATATAGCACCAGCTTATTCTGCAGCGCTTTACAATAAAAGAGGAATTTACCACATGAGACAATAACAAAATGTAACAGGAACAATAGGTAGTTGAGGACTCAGCTTAAGCAAACTTACAGTCTAGAGGAGGTAGGGAATAAAAACACAATAGGAATGGTTTTGAGGGAGACAGCAAATAGACAAGGTGGTAAAGTGGCAGAACTGGAGGTGAGAGTGGAATGTGGCCCTATAGGAGAGAGCGAGATGAAGGTTTGAGATAGGAGTTACTCTTGGAGGCCATAAGCATTCCTGAAAAGGTGGGTTTTGAGGGACTTTTAAATAGATTGAAGACTAGGAGAGAGTCTGACAGGCGTAGGCAGACTGTTCTAAAGGAAAGGAGTTGTCTGTGAGAAATCTTGCAGGCATGAATTTGCAGTAAGAGTGCGAGCAACAGACAGAAGAAGGTCACCAGTAGAGCAGAGAGACCCAGAGGGGGCATACCTATGAATCAGTGAAGAAATGTAAGAGGGGCTAGAGTTGGTTAGAGCTTTATAGGTAAGGGTTAGTATTTTACATTAACAACTGTAGGGTACAGGAAGCCAGTGTAAGGATCGACAGAGGGGTGAGGTGTGAGAGGAGCGACAGGAAAGAAAGATCAGCCTGGCAGTAGCATGCACCATAGATTGTAGGGGGGCAGTATGGATTCTGGGGAGACCAATTAGGAGAGAATTACAGTAATCAATGTGAGAGATTACTAGAGCATGATCAAGCTCGTTGGCAGCATCTTGCATAAGAAAGGGGCGTATGCGGGCAATGTTTTTAAGTTGGAATTGACAGGTTTTAGCAACAGACTTGACATGAGGTCAAAGGTACAAAGGTAAGGCCAGGATCAAAAGTGACACCAAACACCGCCCTGACCAATCAGCATCTCCTCATAGAAAAAGTTCAGGAATGTTCAGAGTCTTAATGCAGAGCGTAGAGACACTGTGCAGCACTGCCTCGGGAAGCAGCTCTAGTGGTCAGCTGAGGAGTGACCACTCCAATGGGCAGAAGTGGTCTGGGTGCCTGGAGTGTCCCATTAAGCTGTAGTTGTTCTTGTGACTATAGTGTCCCTTTAATAATCTTCCCCTTCCATTTCTTCTCTGTGTTTCTATTCCTTGGAGGTATTAACATTTTCCTTGGAAGTATTTATTTCTCAGAATCATAAAAATGTACAACTAAATAAAACTGACTCAATTGGAAACAAGAATTAGGAAATAAAAAATAAAAAACAGAAATGGGTATACAAATATATTATCACATAACTGCTTAGGAAAATGAGCACAACCTTCTTTCATAATACTTCCTACCCAATGTTTTGTTGAATATTTCCAAATGACTACTTTTGTTTAAATAATTTAATGTGTTCTCTTGTTACCCTGTATCACTACTTTTACATTTGAGAAGTTTCAGTTCATTCATTATGGAGCGTATAAAATGAAAGGAACAAGTTAAGCCTGTCAGTGCAAAAAAATGCCCATTCTTTGTTACTAAACATTATTCTTACTGTCATGCTTCTCTGCAATTTTTCAATACAAGATTTATAAATATAGATTATGTCAAAATCTATGACTTCTGTGTTGACTGATTTAACATCCATGGGGAAAATCAAAATTCAGAAATATTCAATAATATCATAAAAAGTGTCTGATGGAATGTATTAAATTTGTTTTAATATTTTAATTCTCGATTTACGTGAACATCATATATTTACACTTTCTATTAGCATTCTAAAATCAGGGCAATTCTAGTTTTTCCAAATCATTAGGCAATAGCACTAATTCTATAACACTAACTCTATATACATATATTTCACTGACACTTGATTTGTTCTGGTTTAATATTCCACAACTCTGTAAAAATTGGAAATTAATTGCAAAAATGCACAATTAAGGAAGGCACAAATGGAAGGTTTGAATTAATTATTTATTGTCCTCAATGATCAGAATAAATGCATATGTTCAAGTCTGAAAAGTAATTTGTAGTTTTGGATCTCTAACTTGGCTACCAGTGAATTGCATTTAAATAAAGCTAACTATAAAGACAAGCTACCATCTCCCCAGCGAGTGTATATTAATTAATTAATTCACAAAAAGTACAAATGACTCATGGTAATATTAAATGTATGCTTACTAATGCAAGGAGCCTATATAACAAAATGGGAGAACTAGAGGCAATAGCATACACTAAACAATACGATATAATAGGCATAACAGAAACATGGTGGGATGAGACACATGACTGGGCAGTTAACTTAAATGGGTACACGTTATTTAGGAAGGATAGGAAAAACAAGGAGGGTGGTGGGGTATGTTTGTATGTCAGCCATGAGTTAAAGTCAAATCTTAGGCATGTGGAGTGTAACAGGGAAAATGTGGAAGCTTTATGTGTAGATATCTGCTTGGGGCAAACAAAGGGAAATAAGTTATTGGTTGGGATATGTTATAAACCACGCAATGTAAATATTAATGAGGATGAACTGCTGTTAGAGCAAATTGGGAAAGCTGCAAATCGGGGTAACACGTTAATTATTGGAGATTTTAATTACCCAGACATAAATTGGGATAGAGGGACTAGTACTTCAGCAAAGGGAATCCGTTTTTGAATGTGTTAAATGACACCTTTATGTTACAACTGGTACAAGCACCAACTAGAAAGGATGCTTGTCTGGATCTCGTTATAACAAACAATGTTGAGCTTTTAACCAACATTCAAGTAGGGGAGCATTTGGGAAATAGTGATCACAATATGGTAACTTTTGAAATAAACTCAAAAAAAGCAAAAGCACGTGGGGTATATTAAAACGTATAATTTAAAAAAAACTATTTTAATAAGATTAGGGCAGCTCTACAACATATCGACTGGCATAAACTCCTTAGTGATAAAAACACTGAGGAAAAATGGAAACTATTCAAACAAATATTAGAAAGGTACATTTCACAGTATGTGCCATTGGGTAATAAATATTAAAGAAACAAATTAAAACCAATGTGGTTTAGTAGAGAAGTAAAACAAGAGATTCAAAATAAGAAAAGGGCATTTAAAGCATTTAAATCGGACAAATCAGAGGCATCCTATATAAGATATAAGGAAGCCAATAATACTTGCAAAAAGGCAATTAAAGTGGCTAAACTAGAAAATGAGAAATTGATAGCCAAATAATGCAAAACCAACCCCCACATTTTTTTCAAGTTCATTAATTCTAAAAAAAACAAAAAATGAAAGTGTAGGTACACTGAAAACAGAGATGGGTCTGTTAGCCAATGAAGACCAGGAAAAGGCAGAAATTTTAAATAACTATTTTTCTTCAGTATATATTAATGAGGATCCTATGGCAAGAGATATGCAAATGATTGCTGCAACAAACTTGCAGATAACTTGTGATTGGATAACTTGAGACAAGGTGCTACAGCTATTAAAGAAAATTAATGTAAATAAAGCTCCGGGCCTGACAGTATCCACCCACGAGTACTTAAGGAGCTAACTGGGGAAATAAGTGAACCTCTGTATTTAATTTTTCAAGATTCTTTTGTTTCAGGTATTGTACTGGAGGATTGGAGGAAGGCAGATGTTGTTCCTATATTTAAAAAGGGTTCAAAATCCTTGCCTGTAAATTATAGACCTGTGAGCTTAACTTCTGTGACTGGGAAATTATTTGAATGGCTATTAAGGGATGATATTCAGGAATTCATTGGGAAGAACTGTGTTATTAGCAATAATCAGCATGGTTTTATGAAACATAGTTCATGTCAAACTAACCTAATTGCATTCTACGAAGAAGTAAGTAGAAGTATAGATCAGGGTGTTGCAGTGGATGTGATCTACTTGGATTTTGCCAAGGCATTTGCTATGGTTCCTCACAATAGGTTAGTCTTCAAACTAAAAGAAATTGGTCTAGATGATTATTCTTGTTCTTGGGTAGAACATTGGCTTAAGGATAGAGTACAACGAGTTGTCCTTAATGGTAAATTTTCAAGCTGGACAAAAGTGGTAAGTGGTGTCCCTCAGGGTTCTGTTTTGGGACCGCTTCTATTTAACATATTTCTAAATGATCTTGAAATGGGCATTGAAAGCCATGTATCAGTGTTTGCAGATGACACAAAACTTTGTAAAGTAATAAAATGTGAGCAGGATATTGCCTTGCTGTAGAGGGATTTGGATAGATTGGGGGACTGGGCACTAAAATGGCAGAAGAAATGTAACGTAGAGAAATGCAAAGTTATGCACTTTGGCGTTAAGAATGCACAAACTATTTACACCCTAAATGGTAGTGAACTAGGGATAACCACACACGAGAAGGATTTGGGAATTGTTATAGACAACAAATTAGGCAGCAATATGCAATGTCAATCTGCCATTGCTAAGGCCAGTAAGGTTTTGTCATGTATAAATAGGGGCATAAATTCTCAAGATGAAAATATAATTTTGCCTCTTTATAAATCGCTGGTAAGACCACACCTTGAATGTGCTGTGCAATTTTGGGCACCTGTTCTAAAGAAAGATATCATGGCACTATAAAAAAGTGCACAGACGAGCTACAAAATTGTTAAAAGGAATGGATCATTTTAGTAATGAAGAAAGGTTAAAAAATTTAAATCTCTTTAGTTTGGAAAAACGGTGCCTGAGAGGGGATATGATAACATTATACAAAAATATTTGGGGCCAGTACAAACCATTATCTGGAAATCTATTCATAAACAGGGCTATACATAGGACACAAGGTCACACATTTAGGCTTGAAGAAAGGAGATTTCATCTAAGGCAAAGACAAGTTTTTTTTACAGTAAGAGCAATAAGGATATGGAATTCTTTGCCTGAAGAGGTGGTTTTGTCAGAGTCTATACAGATGTTTAAACTGCAATTGGATAAATACTTGCAAAAACATAACATAGAGGGATGTAATTACTAATTAGTTGGGCAATAGTTGCTTGATCCAAGGAGACATCTGACTGCTATTTTGGGGTCAAGAAGAATTTTTTTTCCTAGTTTGTTGCAAAATTAGAAGCGCTTCAGACTGGGTTTTTTGCCTTCTTTTGGATCAACAGCAAAAACATATGTGAGGAAGGCTGAACTTGATGGACGCAAGTCTCTTTTCAGCTATGTAACTATGTTACTATGTATATTAAAGCATAGAGCTTAAAACAATCCTGTATAATCTTGTATAATAAAAATTTAAATAATAAATACAAAGTTATACATTTTGGAATGAGGTACTCACATAAAACATATACCTTAAATTGGGTTTTATTATTGAACTGAAAATGAGAAGAACATTGAATTAGTTATAGACAACAGACTAAGCAACAATGAGCACCTCAACACCTCAAATATATTTATGTCATTACAGAAAGCCGGACAACATTTCAATGAAACAATAGGCCTTACTTTCAGGTACTTGAGAAAGTCCTATTGTCAGTTTGAAAGGTTGTTCAGATTGCTGTAAGAACCTAAAAACATTTGTAGTGCTTTTTCACGTATTGATGTGTAGTGTACATTTTTCCTGTTTTGCATTTCAACATGTTTTTTGTCACTGATAACTAAAATGTTCAGAGAAGATGACTGGGGTAAAAAAAATGTTCTAAACCAGAGTAGTGTGTGTGTGTGTGTGTAGACCACAGTTGTGAGAGCATCGGGCCAACTGGAGCATGTTTGGACCACAGAGAAAATGATAATTTGTTTAAAGGGGAAATATTTAGGGCATAAGGGTGCCACAGAAGAGGTGACACTCCTTGGAGGATTCTATGATAATAATTTATTCCAATGCTATATATTTTTACAGTTCCATAATGTCTTTATTTAAAACGCATACCAAAAGCTGCATCATATATTCAAGCTGGTGTTTAATGAATGATTTACAAAAAGCCAAAATTATATTTGCAACATATGAAATAATATTCTTACTGGCCTTTGCAATTGCCGACTGACATTGCTCATGATTGCTTGTTGTCTATAACTGTTTCCATGTTCATCTTATTTATTGTTATCCATAATTCAACCCAATTTAGGTTAAATGTCTTTTGTGAGTTCCTCATCACAAAAAATGTATAACTTTGCATTTATCTATATTGAATCTCATCTGCTTTTTGTTTGTCCAGAATCTTAAAGAACAACTATCACCAGAATTATTTTTTATCCTTATTATAAGAATCCTTGCAGCATGTAATGAAAACATGACCCTAATAAGTAAAATAAGGGGTGGATGGGGAGACCTAGTGTACCCTCCCCATAGTTTACCCATGCCAGTGGGTGGCAATCGTATTAACTATAATAAAGTGGATTCAAGTAACCCCTCCACAAATACTTACAAAATGGGGCGATGGACATACCATTGCCATGCCCGAATAATAATAAGTGCTTCTGTTTCCCCCTTGGGGGCAGAAGCATAATGGTCGGGTTCTAGCTCAACCCGACCGAAGGTGTACAAATATGGCAGAGGGGTCTAGTTGTCACGGCACACAAGGAGGATTCGGCGTGTCCTATTCACTCACTGGATGCCACGTGTCTCTCGATGTTCTGGGAGTAAGAGACACGCTCCACCTACCTCCCAATCACCGGCTGTTTCCACCACTCCGAGGCGATGCACCGTGAGCACAAGGCATGCTGCCACCGCTCCAGTTTCCCTGAACCCTGCGACCACACCATGTGGGTTGGTGTGTGCAGGGGAAGGGACACAGACTCTGCTCGTCTGCCAGCATACCTCTCCTCCGGCAGAAGGACCAAGTAATATATGTGCCATGAACCCCACACTGCCCCAGGATCCCCTCAGGCTAACAGAACCCTGTGGGAATCATGTTGGTTTACCTGGAAGCAGTGTGGAGATCAATGGCTTTCAGCTACAAACAGACATAGTGTCTCACCCACGTAGGGAGGTGTGGACCCCCAGTTACCCATAGAAGCCCTCCTCTTATATAAGCCCTTAGACCCCTTCTCATGGGAGGGTTCCCATTTCCGTTTCCCTATTTAAGCACAAACCACCCTAAGGTCTGGGCTCAGTTGTTTTGTTGTTCCCCTGGAGTACAGTGCCAGCTCCTCACTGAAGGGAATTTATTTCTCTCCTGAATCAACTCTTGTCTGCCTGAATCCTGCTGTTTCAACCTTGGTTAAACCCTGCAATGCTGTTTCAACCTTGGTTAACCACTGCAATGCTGTTTCAACCTTGATTAACCCCTACAACACTATCCCAGCTTTGATTTATCTCCTGCAATTAAACTACAGCTTCAATCAAGTCTTTTTTAATTTACCAAGTGATGGAACTCTGGTAAAATTACACTTTATTTTTCCTTAAATACTTTTATTTCTTATGAAGGAATTGCTTTGTTTACTGTCTATACTTGTATTGGGACTTGCATCATATTAATTTGTTTGTCAAAAATAAAACCTTTTAATTCAGTGACTGTAGCCGTATAAATCTCTGCATGCCAAGTCCATTCACCCTAAACCCGTGACACTAGTGTTCTGTGACAGTACAGGGACATTTTCAGGTATTTTCATATAAACTTCTTTCAAAAAAAGATCACATTTCTTTCATATTAAATACTGCAAGGATTCTTATAATAAAATATAAATACATTCTGGTGAAAGTTGTCCTTTAATTCACCCAAATCCCTCTTTAGAGCAATACTATTGTGCACAGATTGTATTACTTTATTGTTTATTTGCAAACACAGGCAGGATGGATGAACCCAAGGTACTTTTAGTACGTTGATACGCAACTTTCAGAAATGTTGCTAATAGAAGAGAACTCATGTTTTAGAGAAAGCTGATTAGAGCTGCTGGTTGAGAGAATGGAAACTTAAAATTCAAATTCGAGCTGTAAATTGATGGATTTTTTTGGTGTGTTCATCCACTCAGCTGGAATTCAAACAGTGGTCAGTGTTCTATATGCTATAAAATACATGACTTAGAAAGCAATACAAGTAAAAAAAAAAAAAAAAAGTTTAATAAACTGTGCACATATTTTCAAACATTCCTAATTTTTTATATTATACCATCTTGTACAATACAATCTTACACATTACTGTTGTTTTACTCAGAAAAAGACACATTCTTTAAGTTTTATGAACAATACTTTAGTTTTGCATTTCTTTTCAAATAGTGCTTAATTAGTGTATATCCTTAATGTCAGTTAATATTGTGGAATGCATGTGTGTATATTATAAAAATAAAAACAAAAATAAGAGAGGTCTACTAAACACAACACAAGTTTCATTCAAAGAATTGTATGGATTGTAACTTTGAACTTTAGTGCCCAAATCAAAGATAATATTCCTCTTGCATCATTACATTTAACGCTCCAGCGGATTAACTGCATCTCACAACCTTATCTTAAACTCCATATCTACCCAACCCAATATCTCCCCCTACCATAAAAACTAACTAGGCTCTACCTCCACTTTCCAAGTATAATCCACAGGCTATACAATGCAGGTAATGTATAGCAAAATGTAAAGGGCTACACAAGATACAACAAAATATGCAAAAAATAATGTACATGGCCTTAGTCATGCATTGTTCTAGAATGTAAGCTCGTTGAGCAGGGCCCTCCACCTCTCTATTCCTGTACGTCTAATTGTCTGGTCACAATTACATGTCTGTTAGTCCACCCATTGTACAGCACTACGGAATGTGATGGTGCTATATAAATAATAAAATAATAATAATTGTTGTATCCTGTGTGCACCAATACATTTACTGTCCACTTGTAGAACTTCTGTAGGATGGTTTCATTATAATGGAAAGTCCTCCTAAGTCAGCTTTTCCACAACAACAAAAAAAAAAAATAAATCCACTTGCTTAGTGAAGCATTTATCTTACTGTGTATATATGTACTCAATGTATGTTCTTCTTTATCCATTGTGTACAAGGACAGAAAATGTTGCACTTTACATTTAATAATCTGCATAACAAAAGATTTTGCATTAACAGCAAAAACACATGTGAGGAAGGCTGAATTTGATGGACGCACGTCTCTTTTCAGCTAGGTAACTAATGTAACTATGTCATTTAATGATTGTTTGCATCCTATTTTAAGATGAATGTGTAGTCCGAATACAAATAAATGTGTATGTTTGTACGTGTGCACACAATTCAAAACAATTTACTTCTCAATGAATTCCCAGAGTCTGCTTTCAATATTAAAGCAAGGGACTGCTACACAATATTTCCAACTGCAGATATATAGCTATAGCTATGTACTTGAAGACATGATTAACGACTTCTGTCTCTGTACTACAGAATTGAATGAAGGTTTACCTACCAAGAAACACATATATCACAGCAAAAAGTAATTTTGTACACAAGTCTGTTAATTCTAGGCAGGCATTCATAGAAATCTAAATAGAAAAGAAAACAAATATCTGTTCAAAATCTGCCAGGTTGTGTTATAAACTAGCACTATATTATAAATTACATGCAAATGTAAAACTGACAGTACAGCATGGGGATATTAAGTATTACTATAAACACATGCCTTGATAATTAAAGAAAGCAAACTCTTGTTAATTTTAATAGGTGTAATAAAGAAGGAAAGGCATCATCAAATTCTTTGAATGGCAACCATCACTTTGCTTAAAATTACACTATTAAATAATATAAGCATATTTGTACACTGCTTATTCTATTGTTGTTACAGCTCTGTGCGAAATACACATGTATACTATGCTTCGTTCTGGCTTTTTCTCCTTAATAAAATCAGATTTAAAAAAATAAAAAATAAAACTATTTATAACTTATGTTAATCTTTTTCTCACCCAGTGATCCCTTTTTTCAATTCAATGGGGTACAGAAGGAAAGAGGGGTAGGGGTAAAAAAGAATATACACATGTCAAACATTGCAATATGTTAGTACAGGCGTAGTTCCATTAGTTACATTCATGCTGGCGTTGCCACATCTCTATGTATGTATTAATGAATTGATTCCTATATCCACTTATGTGGTTACATTGATTTTCATTCTTCATCTCGCTTAGTGAATCCCAACCATACTTGGCAATTAACAAAACGTGCATATAGGTTATTGACAAAATTTGTGTATTGACAAAATGTGTGTATAAGTTATGGCTTGCCGACCCATACTCAGACCTGGATTCAGTCATATCCATCCCTTATCGTTGCGTCTAGCCCTAAGCTATGGTGTATTGTGCTCCTGCCTGTGTTCCCTTATACTTCATTCCGCACTCATATCCCTTTGGGAGGGTGCTCTGGCAGCTTCCTGGGAAGCATGGGGGTTCTCTATTTGTGTCGTGTGATTGCACCACTTTAGCCAATTGTTGTGGGTGATGTCCCTATACAAGGGTGTGGATGTGGTCAACATCTCGTATTTAAGGTATTGCCGCATTTTGTGATTCAACAATGTTGGGGATGGGCATTCTATTTGTTTCCAATGGCAAGCAATGAGGTTACGTGCCGCCATTATCATTAGCACTAATAATTGCCTATCTTGTAGGAGGATTTGTTTGGGGAGTGATACTTTTTTTTTTTTTTTATGCATTTTAAGGATTTAGCAATCCAGTACAAGCACAGCCAGGGCATGTATTGCAAAGGAAGAAGAGAGAAAAAAAATCTCATCTTCTCTGTATGCTTTCTCAATGGTGTCTGCCGGGGCAAATTGAATAAAAATAATATTAAAAGTCCAAAGAAACGACAATTCCCCTTTAAATGTCATTCACACTTGACATGTTTTAATTTATCATCAATAAATCATTTCTCACCCCCAAAATACTAGTATCTGGGTTCTATCAGTTACTTAGCCAAGGAAAAATATAATGCAATTAATTATAAGAATATTTTCTTGAAAGTTATGTCTTTGAAAATGTGTAATAGCAATACTGCAACCCACCTATAAAGGATGTGCATAAAAAAAATATTGTTTTTTTATTTGATGCAGAAAATAACATAGTGTTGTCTTGTCAGCTACACCTTGCTGACAAGGCCCAGAGAGTTCCAAACAAATTATCCAGAGTTGCTGTATCTCGTGTGCAGTGGAAACTTGCCAGCATTTTAGAGTTCGATTGCCCCTATGGGCGGGTTTAGTCTGATATGCAAATTGTATTGGTTCTGCTTTGTAATGGCATAAGTGAGCAAAAGTATTTTTGATATCTGAGCGGGCAACTATCCTAAGGGATTTCTCTCAGAGCATTATATGAGATTTTGAGAAATTTCATCTGATTGGACAAAAGTCATTGGGACTGATGACTTCATAGAAGGTGGGCTAAGTACAGGAGTCTGTCTCAGCACTGGAATAATAGTGTTTTATATATATATATATATATATATATATATATATATTTATTTTTTAGAGCTACAGTTATAGTAGACATTAGTACACATCTAATTTTAATATATATTCTTTTAATATATATTCTATTAAGTTAAAAAGTTAGTAGTTTTCAGTAGTAGAATACCTCTAGACACTCAGAGGGTGTTTAACTTTGGGACTAGGAGACTGGGCATGTTCTGGCCCCCATATAATTGAGTAGGGCCACTTGCCAGGCTCCTACCGAGTATTTTTTGGATCCTGGGGAATAGAGTATATCTGTCTCTGTATAGGATGTATTGAGAGTTTGCAGTTGTTGTGTTGTTAATTGTAAGAGTTTTTAGTTTGGAAACTTGTAGTACTTGGTAACATTAGCAAAAGCTAGTTTGCTGAGAAGTGGCTTATTATTAACACTTACCAACACAATTGTTAGCTTAGGTATAAAAATCATAGAATTAGTATATGCTTTGCCGAAAGTTTGCATGCAATTTATAGTTGGTAGCAAATTCCAGAAGAATTATATTTAGGGTTTATTTTCGAATGCATTGCATTTTTGAGCAGTCTACAAATTGTTCATGCAATGTCCATATACATGACTTTTGCGAAAAATGGAAATGTAGCTATTACTATTTATTAAGTGACTAGGTTGCTAGGGTACAATTGTCTGAACACAATTGATTAATGGCACACATGCTGGTCTAAATGGATTCTCTGGCAAACAGAGATCAGGAGTAAGGTTGTATGTATGGAGCATTGAAAATGAACATGTGGCTACCAATTTAATGCCATAACACACTTGCGGGCCACACATGAAGGAAAGTTGTGTTTTCTGGAAGAGAAAGTAGGTTAGAAAAAGGCTACTTAATGCAGGTCAGTGAGAATCAATGTGTAGCTATTGTTATGTAAACCATGGCACACTTGTATACATTATACAACAGTATTGTAAGTAATCCTTGTTACTTGTGCAAGAAATATTGGTAGAGTGCATATAAGTAATCTCGGGATGAAAATATAATTTTGCCTCTTTATAAATCGCTGGTAAGACCACACCTTGAATATGCTGTGCAATTTTGGGCACCTGTTCTAAAGAAAGATATCATGGCACTAGAAAAAGTGCAGAGACTAGTTACAAAATTGATCAAAGGAATGGAGCATTTTAGTTATGAAGAATGGTTAAAAAATTAAAATCTCTTTAGTTTAGAAAAACAGCACCTCAGAGGGGATATGATAACATTATACAAATATACTCGGGGCCAGTACAAACCTTTATCTGGAAATCTATTCATAAACAGGGCTATACATAGGACACAAGGTCACACATTTAGGCTAAAAGAAAGGAGATTTAGTATAAGGCAAATAAAAGGGTTTTTTTTTACAGTAAAATCTATAAGGATATGAAATTATCTACCTGAAGATGTGGTTTTATCAGAGTCCATACAGATGTTTAAACAGCAATTGAATAAATGCTTGCAAAAACATAACATACAGGGATATAATGTCTAATTAGTGGGGTAATAGCTGCTTGATCCAAGGAGACATCTGACTGCTATTTTGGGGTCAAGAAGGATTTTTTTCCTAGTTTGTTGCAAAATTGGAAGCACTTCAGACTGGGTTTTATGCCTTCTTTTGGATCAACAGCAAAAACATATGTGAGGAAGGCCGAACTTGAAGGACACAAGTCTCTTTTCAGCTATGTAACTATGTAACTTTTGGACGTTTGGTGGGTTTGTTAGAAAACTGATTGACGCTAAATATCACTAGAACTGCAAAAAAAAACAACAATTACTTTTGTACTTGCCATGGATGGTCTGTGTGTTTTGCTAAAAACACTAAACCAGCCCGAAATGGTGTAGTAGATAAATGTACTGGAAGCAAGTCATACTTATATTAGCTACTTAAATATTAGATCTGCCTCTTTAAATGATACAACTATATATATATATTACTTTAGTTTTAACACTTATATATATCTTATATGACTGCTTTTTTAAAATCTGTTATTCCCCTACATTCGTGATTTATCACTCTTATTTACTGGGACATATTCTGGTGCGAGCTACTAGATGCCCTTTTACAACTTGGAATACATCTTAATTATTTTAAGCTGTCATTATATAGCCATTGTTAAGAACGTATCTGTTCAACAACATAGTTGCTTAAGGATTTTTGACATATAATACAGTAAATAATGGCAGAGCAGAAAGCAGCTCAAGAAAGATGAAATGGTTTAATATTTTTGTTTTGTTTTGTTTCATCATTTGAAGGTTTTATATGCATGTTTTTCTTAAAGCACAGCCATTCCTCCTGCAGGCACTCACAATAAAAACTGTGCTTAAGTTATTCAATTATAATTTTTTTCACTGCAAATGTTAAAAAATAATCCTGTATTATTCGTCCAACAGCATTTATTTTAGACATGAATCAATGTCATAGTAAAACATAGTAAAAATATTGCTTGTAAGAAAATATATCAGCTTTTAAACATGTATTCATAGTTACAAATTATACTTTTACATTATATTTTGTATACAAATAACGTCCCTATTATACACTTCCTGGACGTAAGGATAATTAAGTCTAATAATTACTGCAGACAAAATTGTTATTGCAACACACACGTGACATTTGTGATTTAAAATAAATGGCCCAATCAGATTATGTACAAGTTGTGAACGAAACAAAATGTAAACAAAACCTGGCATTTGCGCTATATGTCTGTCCAACCGTAATTCACCTCTTTCATATTAAATGCACCACCCCTTATTATATATCATTTTATTCAGAGGAAACAGGGCTTTCATTTACTATCAAATATTTAGCTATGAAACATAATTTAATATGAAAAAATTGGGAGAAAATAAGATTTTTTTTTTATTTTTTTAGTTCTACATGACATTTTAACTGTCAATGTCATAATACTGTTTGCTTTTACTGCAATAAAATACACATATTTGTATTCAGAAAAGTCTCACGTGTAAAACAGTACCCCCTATGTACAGGTTTTATGGTGTTTTGGGAAGTTACAGGGTCAAATAAATTTACATCCATAATGGCATACCATTTGCAATAGTAGACGACCCAAGGTATTGCAAATGGGGTATGTCCAGTCTTTTTTAGTAGCCATTTGGTCACAAACACTGGCCAAAGTTAGCGTTAGTATT
This sequence comes from Pelobates fuscus, assembly GCF_036172605.1. Lineage (NCBI taxonomy): Eukaryota > Metazoa > Chordata > Amphibia > Anura > Pelobatidae > Pelobates > Pelobates fuscus. The sequence goes on along the minus strand of NC_086318.1, from coordinate 334,701,982 downwards.
TGTTTGTGTGTGAAAAATGCAAAAAACGCCAATTTTGGCCAGTGTTTGTGACTAAGTGGCTACTAAAAAAGACTGGACATACCCCATTTGCAATACCTTGGGTTGTCTACTATTGCAAATAGTATGCCATCATAGGGGTAATTTTCATTCCTGGGCTACCATAGGGTCATAAAGGCAACGTAAGCAATCTGGCTAATTTGAATGTGAAAAAAATGAAACACAAGCCTTATATTTGACGCTGTAATTTTTGAAAACACCATAAAACCTGTACATGAGGGGTACTGTTGTACTCAGGAGACTTCGCTGAACACAAATATTTGTGTTTCAAAACAGTAAAAAGTATTGCAGCAGTAATATCGTCCGTGTAAGTGCTGTTTGTGCGTGAAAAATGCAAAAAACTACACTTTTACTGGCGATATCATCATTGTAATACATTTTACTGTTTTGAAACACTAATATTTGTGTTCAGCGAAGTCTCCCGATAAAACAGTACCCCCCATGTACAGGTTTTATGGTGTCTTGGAAAGTTATAGGGTTAAATATAGTGCTAGCAAATTAAATTCCCTATACTTTCGGCATGGGTTGTCAGGCAGGTCCCGCTAATTGTAATTAATTAGGATACCTAATTATGTAAAATTATTACATAAATATATGTGTAGAATTAATATATGTATATATATACATATGTGTATATATACGTATATATATATATAATTTTTTAAAAATATTTTTATTTATATATAGGTATATATATATATATAGTGATATATACGTATATATTTATGTATATAGATATATATATTATTTCGTTCTACGTGTATTTTGATATAAATATATATATATTAATATCACAATACAGTTAGAATGAAATAAAACACATCTATATATTTTTTTATATTTTATTTTAAATTATTTTTTTTATTTTATTTTTTTACGTATTTACATATTTATTTGTTTTATATTATATATAAATATATATATGTAACGGATCGCCTGGCACCCCGACTTGGTACCTCCGTTAAAGGATGCTCCTAGTGCTTCCTGAGGACTCCAAGCACTCTGGCAGACACCATAATCACCGAATCCAAGAAACCTTTAAATTCTCCCAAGCGTATGAATGCTGTAGACCATTGAATAGGAACCATACGAATAGGCTTGTACCCCTAGCAGTCAACTGGAACAGCATACAATAAATCCTTCCCCCAATAATGAGACGACACATCACTTTGAGGTTAAAACAGGAACTCTGGACTGGCTCATCCAGCCTGGCTTTTATTACACTAATCCACATACAGGCCACACCCAGGGGGAGGCATAAAATAACCAATCACATACATGGTTCAGCCCACACATCCCCTCCCCTCAGATAACATTAAACTCAATTATCCGGTACACTTTTTCAGCCAAGTTCTGGATGTACCCCAAAACCCGGGGGTACACCTTTAAATCCAGCATCGCTGGATAGCCCTTATTCAGGGGGACAACATATCCAAAATTCAAGTAATTCGGATGAATGTTTCGTGAGATATGGGGTTCCAAAGATTTGACCGACCGCATGGGTAAAGTATCCGAAAACAGTTCCATGCATTTTGGCCCTGCGGTCGGTCACAAACAAGGGAATGAAAACAGGCGAATTGCCTGTGTTATAGAGCCTGGAGAGGGTTTGAATGAATTCCCTCGTTTATGGGGTTCTTTCTACCGAACGGCGGGTCATTCGGTAGTTTCCATACGAATTTCTGGAAGTATGGAGGTCTCAGCGGTGTTTGCCTAGTCAAGTGTCCGATTTTAGTTCCAGACACTCGACGGCAAAACACCGCTGTTCGGTAGTTTAAGATGGCCGCCGCCACGTGTTTGTTTCCCGAATGGCGGCCACCCAGAGGACAAAGACTACATTACACTGATTGCCAATTACCCGTTTGCAACATTGTTGCAAACTGTAATTGGAGGCACACTTATTCCTGGGTGGTCTGGTTGTTCGGTAGTTTCACTCAATATAATGAATGGAGTGATTCTACCGAACAATCAGTTGAATGCTGCATACATATCACCCAGGCTAAACTTAACACATGAATACATTTACAATATTACAGGCAGCACACTAGAACATGCTTCACAGTCTTAAAGGGACAGTAGTCCCAAAAGTCCCAATGTGTCCATAGATGCTGTTAAAAGGGCCAGTAGCAGCAATATGCAGTACAATATGCCCAAATATAAATCTTTAAGTGTACCAATTTTCCAGGGGCCATAGTCAGCAGGTAAGAGGCAGGCAGCCAGGCCCCTCCAATGTCCAGTGGCGAGGTGGGTTCCGCCACAATATATAACAATAATTATATATATATTTAATCAGTATCAGTCTACTTGTAATTTGATATTAATATATATATATACAATTATATATATATTAATATTAAAATACACCTAGACAGTGTATGTGTATGTGTGTATATGTGTATATATATACTTAGATCATATATATAATATATCTATATATATATGATCTAAGTATATATATATTTTTTTACACTTATTTAACTTAATTTAATTTTATTTCCAGCCAGCAGGGGGACTAACTGTCATTACAGTTAGTCCCCCTGCTGGCATTGCTGCAGCCAGCTATCCCAGCCATGTGATTGTGAGGTCCTCTCAAGGACCTCACTCTCACATGGCCCGGGGGGGCTGAAGAGGATGGAGGTGCTGCGGGGGGCTCCCTGGGAGTCCCCCCAACCGCGATCGCCGGCGACCGGGTAAGTAACAAAAAACCGGAGGGCGTACTATTATGTCCTACGGCGTTTAGAGCCGCTTTAAAAAGGACGTAATAGTACGCCCTCCAGTCTTAAGGGGTTAAAATATCTTTACAAGGCAATAAAGAAGCAGTGTATTTTGATTATGAGCTTATCTCCTTGTTTGTCTCATTTAGCAACATGTCAGTAAATGGTAAAATGGCTGTAATTGGCAATTACCAGTTTTTTCTATGTTATCATAGCCAACAATTAATGGCAGGTAATTAGGGGTTGCCAAAAGAGTGTATGTGTTTCTTATAGAGTAATAGGAGAAGCTAAGAGCTTAGATCTTATTCTGCATATGGGAGTGGCTAGCTGTTTTGTTATCCTACCTAACTTCCTATATAAACAGGAAATGCTTGCTACACAATGGACAGTTAATGTAACTAACTGAAGCTGCATTTGTCTACTACTGTATTCATTTTTTTCAGGGTCTTGAGAATGTCTCTTGGCCTTACCTGTTGTCACTATCTTTGTTTGACGTATTTAACTTGGATATATGACCTCAGAACTGTTCAGATTATTGTAAATTATTGTAAATGCAGACTAATTTTACCACATGACAGGAGGCTTCATATTTGCATATCTTTCTTTACTGAAAACTCCAGCAGCATAGAAACAGTAACAACCAATCAGAGAAAAGATATGCTGCCCATAAAAGTGTCTGTCTATGACATCATTTCCTCTTTCTTTGCTGCTCCAGCCATCAACAGGTCAGAGTATTTTTTACCTGGTACTTCATATCGATTATCTACTGTTATTTCTGTATGGTACACTGCATCTCATTGGATTTCTCTTTTCTGTTGTTTGTGTACTGCTTTATAATTATTTCATTCCTCCAACCCTGTCAACCCGTTTTTTCTCCCTCTCTACTAGCCCCTGTACACTGTACTTTATCTTACTGCTTTCGGACGATCCGCGGGCGGCGTGGCTGCCCGTGCCTCGCTCGCCGCGCGGACCTGTCTGCTCTCAGGGGTCGGTGGGGACGGGTGGAGGGTAGCCGGAGTTGTATTTTATTTCCTCTCCTTACTTTTGCTGCGTCCCGCGGGTGAATAGTGGCCGCGATCGGGAGCTTTCTCTCCACGCGGCCGGCGGCCATCTTGGATTTCGCGGTCGTCGCGAGATCCGCGGCGGGCGTCTATTGTACTTCACGGCGGCTCGGTATTCACCCGACCGCCGCCACGATACCGGGGATCACCCTCAGGGGGACTCCCCACTCTCTCCCCTGCGTTCTAAGGTGCAGGGGAAAGCGGATTTTTTCTGGCAGTCTGCCCCTAAGGCTGCATAAAGTGTAACACGTTTTGTGTATATCTGCCTCAGTGAGGCAGAGAAGAATGCATGCATATATATATATATACTTTACTCTGGTATTTGAAGGCTTATATGATACATGATATCCTTGTATGTTATACAGCAATTTAAAGGGACATATCCCTGTTTCCCCTCCCTCAGGAGCTTGTGTGTGATTACTTTAACCCATCCAGGGTTTAATATATGGTTACCCTTTACAGGGTCATACCTCTATACTGCACCCAAGGGTGAAATTTATGTGGGTGTCCTCTGGGTATTTTTTCATGGCACACCACCTGGGGTGACCCCCCAGTTACGCATGCAGGGCGATACGGCCCATAATTTTTTGGTTGATGTGGGTGTCCTCTGGTTTGCCACGGCACACCACCCGGGGTGAACCCCGAGTATATGCACTAGGGCGTACCTAATTCTAATACTTAGCCCTTTGGATAAAATACGTGCATAAAAGCCTTCTATACATACAATCCCTACGCCGGGTACCCCGGTCGTGGCGAGACCTGACAATATTGTCTATATTTGCATACGATAAACCACCACGGTTCTCCCCACTGAACCTTGTTCTCGCCCCACAGGTCTGACGCTACATCTGGTCATGGAAGATACACAAAACACAGACTTTCAAGCCATGATCAATGCCGCCGTGGCGGCTTCTGTGGAAAAGGCCCTCTTGCGAGCCCTCCCCCACAGCCATGGTGACACTAGCCCTCCGGAACGCATGGAAGCGTCGGGCTCTGAGGCGTCCAAGGCCAAGAGACCCAGAAAGCCTTTGAGCCCCCCCTCCGCCAAGGCGAAGGGCAAGATGCCCGCCAAACGGGTCAAGAGCGCGGACCAACAACCCGCACCCTTCGCACCCCTGTCCTCGGACGAGGACGATGCCTACGATCCACACCGCCTGAATGTGGTGGATGAATGGCAACAGGACGGTTCACCCTCGGACGACGAGGAATGGCAGGACCTGCCACCCACTTCTTCGACTTATGTCAAGGAGACCTTTTTGGACAAAGAGGCCGATGACAGCCACACCGCCGGTCCGTCCGGAGATGGCGTCTTTATGGACGAACAGGGGATGCCGTTGTTTGACCCACGCAGCATCCGACACCCTCGCTCCTCGGAGTGGACACTGCCAGAACATCTGGCGAAATTTATACATTACTGGCTGCGCAAGCCATTGGAAAAGGAGGTACGGACGCGCCTCCGGGCCGAATGCCCCAGGCCCCTGATCCCCGACAAGGTGGCACTAACTCCAGAATTTGACGACACTATGGTAGCCTTTATGTCACGCTCGGGCAGAGACCCGCGCAAAGGGGTTGAAAAGGGCATAAAGGCGGCACAAGACAAAGTGCTGGACCTGCTGGGTCCCATAGCTAAGATGCTGTACCACGCTGACATGGCCCTCAACCAAGAATCGCAACTGGACCCTCATATCATACGCGAATGGGCCCAACGCGCAATATGTCTGCTGGGCAACGCCAACGCAGCGCTTTGCGTCGAGAGACGCAGATCGGCACTGATCAGAATAGACAGCAAGCTCCTGGAACTGGGAGCCAAGGAATTCGGACCTAAAGCCAAGGGTCTACTATTTGGCGATGCCTTCATTTCTGAGCTAAAACGGCATGTGACCTTATTCACGACCTTAAACAAGGCCCAGACCTCCCTCAGACAAGTGTTCCACGCTCCTCCCGCAAGAGGTGTTTTTGGAAGGGCTGGCCGACAGCGGAACCGTGCCGCCAGCCGATTTTGGACCTCAGGTTCCAGGGCGTTCCCACAGACGTCAACCTTCTTCCCGTCCTCCTCACAAAAGCCTTCTACGTTTCGAGGTCCAGAGGTTTCAGGAGCCGCGGACGCGGCCGCTTCAATAATGGTGAGTCCCTCCATACGTACAAATGTCCCAAAGTTTCTTGCAGGCAACCTGTCTTCTTTTTTCCAGAACTGGGAACGGATCACCAAAGACGCCTGGGTTCTCCAGACGGTGCGCGGTTTCGTAATAGACTTTACCGCGCAGCCTGTCCAAACCGCTCTCCCCCTCCCGATACACATGTCGGCAGAACAAAACCGACTGGTGGACGAAGAGATCCACTCGCTCTTCGAGAAGGGCGCGATTCAATACGCGCCAGATGGGGGAGGCTTTATAAGCAATATCTTCTTGGTAAAGAAGAAGACAGGCGAGTATCGGCCGGTTATCAACCTCCGACAGCTAAACGCCTTTGTGGCCTACAGACACTTCAAGATGGAAGGCATCCATCTTCTACAAGACCTTCTCGTCAAGAACGACTGGTTTACGCGCCTGGACCTCAAAGACGCGTATCTCACGGTCCCCGTGGACAAAAGTTACCATCAGTTTCTCCGCTTCAGATGGAGAGGACGGGTATGCCAATTTACTTGCCTGCCATTCGGCCTCAGCTCGGCTCCGTGGTGCTTCACGAAGCTATTGAGACCGGTGATGGCTCACATCCGTACAAGAGGCATACGCTGTCTCGTATACTTGGACGATTTGCTGATTTTCTGCGAATCCGCGTCCAGGCTACGATCGCAGACGAACTTTGTAGTTCACTTACTAGAATCCCTGGGATTCGTGGTGAACATGCAAAAATCGTCCCTCACTCCATCCCAGTCACTACAATTTCTGGGCTTCGACATCGATTCGAGGGAATGCGTACTACGCCTCCCCTCGAAAAAGATTGCCTCAATAAGGAAGGAAATCAGGCGAGTCTTGAAGATGGACTCAATACCGCCCAGGATGCTCGCCCGGATTGTAGGGCTCCTGTCCTCATCCATTCAAGCGATATTCCCGGGCCCTCTACACTACAGGGCCATGCAACGGCTGAAAGCGGGATACCTGCGCACCGGACATTCCTACGACCACTGGATCCCCCTCACTCGGGAGGTGAGATCAGAACTGCGATGGTGGTTGCTACACATACAAGCCTGGAACGGCAAGGCGATCTTCGGCTCCTCCCCGGACTTCATCGTGGAATCGGACGCCAGTTTATGGGGATGGGGCGCCAACTGCTCGGAGGCCTCCACGGGGGGCCCCTGGCAAGGAGAAGAAACCGATCTTCACATCAACTGCCTGGAGTTGATTGTGGGTTCCTTCGCCATACGCAGCCTGGCCAAAGACAAGTCGAACTGCTGTATCCTGCTCCGCATGGACAACATTTCGGCAGTACAATACATCAACCACCTGGGCGGAGCGAGGTCCAAAGACCTGACCGAAGCTACGAAGGACATTTACAGCTTCTGCATGCAAAGGAACATCACGTTACAGGCGGAATACCTCCCAGGGGTTTCCAACCTGACGGCGGACTGGTTCTCCCAGCACTGGAGAGACACCAGCGATTGGACGCTCAACAGAGAGATATTTCAGACACTGCGACAGCGGATGGGTCCGCTATCAATAGATCTGTTCGCCTCAAGGACCAACCACCAACTACGGAGATACTACAGCTGGCTTCCGGATCCGATGAGCGAAGCGGCGGACGCTTTCCTGCAGGACTGGCCCTCAATCGGAGCCTACGCTTTCCCTCCATTCTCGATGATCCCACGAGTGCTACGGTATTTACGCACCCACAGGACTCCGATCCTACTCATAACGCCCCTCTGGCAGAGTGGTTCCCGGACCTCCTGGAGATGTCCCACGGCACTCCTGTTCTGCTCCCGACATTCCCACTCCTTCTGTCGGGACCTCGAGGGGAACCTCACCCCCTCGTCCTGGAAGGCCAACTGGAACTAGTGGCTTGGACGATTTCAGGGGTTCCTGGTCAGTCCACGGCCTATCGCAGTCTACTAAAGACCTCCTTTGGGATTTGTGGGCCCCGGGCACCAGGAGATGTTACATTTCCGCATGGTCAGCCTGGAGTGATTGGTGCGTGGAAAGGGATTCCGATCCCTTTACTGCCCCTATCCCGCTGATACTCAACTACCTTGCCCATCTCTTCTCGACTGGTAGATCATTCAGATCCCTTAACGTGATCAGATCGGCCATTTCAGCGGCACACATCCCAGTACAAGGCAGACCGGTGGGTCAAGACCCACTGGTATGTCGCCTGCTGCGAGGCGCTAGAATGACGAGACCCCCCAGCACCCAAATATTCCAACCTCTGGCAGGTGAATAGAGTGCTGGACTTCCTGAGAGGTTGGCCGGACAACCCGTTTCTATCTCTGAAACAACTCTCAGCAAAACTGGCCCTTTTGTTATGCCTTGTCTCTTTCCGACGGGTGTCTGACATTAGAGCCTTTGACGTGGACGGTTTCTCTCTCACTCCAGAGGGAGTCACTTTTTCCATTGCGAGACGGACTAAATCAGATACGTCCTCTGTATCCTATCCATACTTTGAATCGGATCCCAAGCTGTGTGTTGTCAAGACACTTAGGAGATACGTAGAAAGCACAGCCACTCTTCGGCACTGTCTGACGGGTCAACTGTTGATTTCCTACGTGAAGCTTCACGGCCCAGTGTCTACGACCACCCTGGCCAGATGGGTTCGCTAGTTACTACAACTGGTGGGGATCGAATCTAGTTTTGGAGCACATTCAGTTAGGGGGGCGGCGGCATCCCAAGCGTTCTTGGCAGGCGCCTCCCTAACCGACATTATGCGTTGCGCGGACTGGTCTAGGGAAAGTACTTTTCGGACATTCTATTTCCGCCATGTTTCGCATGCTTCCTTCACACTGGTTAGGCCTAAGCTTTAAAAATGCAAATATGAAGCCTCCTGTCATGTGGTAAAATTGAAGATTATATTAGCTTTAGTGTACTAATAATCTTAATTTTAGTAATGACAGGAGGCGAATATTTCCCGCCCTAGGGTTTTTCTTCCCCCCCCCAGATTACTTAGTTTTCTTCAGGTTTAAGTCCTAGTGCTCAGGTAAGCATGCAGGTCCTTACTGTATATGTTAGCATATGTTTTTTGCATTGTTCGTTGTTATATATGGATTATATATATTATCAGTTTTTCCTTTGATTTAGTGGTTATGCTTCTCACGTTCCCATTTTGATGCCCTATGTTTAAGTATAATACTTTGATGTCCTAGGTTTAAGTTTCACATCTTACTATACATTATTGCTCAGTTATACAACAGTTATGATATGCGGACACGTTGCCACGCCAGAAACCTTTCACCTTTTTCTTTTTCCTTTCAGCATGAATATCCATTTTATGGGACGAAGAATTGTTTTCCACTCCGTCACATCATGGATCTACCAAAGTTCATTATCGTTATATATTGTTGAATTGTTAATATGTATTGATATTTTATGTATTGACTGTTACCTTTTTTCGCCTCAAAGAAAGAGGAAATGATGTCATAGACAGACCCTTTTATGGGCAGCATATCTTTTCTCTGATTGGTTGTTACTGTTTCTATGCTGCTGGAGTTTTCAGTAAAGAAAGATATGCAAATATTCGCCTCCTGTCATTACTAAAATTAAGATTATTAGTACACTAAAGCTAATATAATCTTCAATTTTCTGACTCTCTACTCAGACTGAAACTGTGGCCACATGAATCATATACTCCTCTGTATATGGAATGTGATATTAGCTGGCCCTTGCTCTTGCAAAAGTGGGTCCTTGCTCTTGCAGGAGTGGTATGCTATATTACAAAAATCCTCCAAACAGGCATTCTTATTAAAGATAATGTTTTCAAAAGCACATCTAGATGGCACTATGACCTTTAACACATTGCACTATAGACACATTTATACTTGCTTGTTTACTTTGTGTTTCTTGTTCAGACTTTCTCAAGTTGCCTCATACATTTTCATTGTTAGACATTAGAAGAGAGCGGACCTTTCCATTCATGATGTTCTTAATAAAGTTTTAGTTCAGTTATTCGACACCTTGAGACATATTTAAGGTCTGAGCTCTATAGACTAATCTAACTTAACATCGCTTCACCATTATAAAGTTCCCTTCACAACCTATTCCCTCTCATTCAATTTCATGTCCTCTTTTTTTTTACTCGTTCTCTCTTTACTATTCTTTTGGTATATTGCAGTCTTTATAATCTTTCATAACTAGGTGATCAGATGTATGATTTATTGATTGCATGTAATATTCTAATTTACTGAGATTGTGGATTTGGGGTTTTCATGAGCTGTAAGCCATAATCATCGCACGTATGACAAATCACGGCTTGAACTTGCTTTGCATGTAATGCATCTATCTCATATATTAGTTTCCCCTTTTACGTTGCATTACTGAAATAAATGAACTTTTGCACGATATTCTAATTTTTTTAGTATCACCTGTATTTACCTCTCAACTTAAAAAAGGTAGCCCAAGCTAAAATTGCCTAATTGCCCAATGCAATTCATAAATTAATACTTTTTTTTTTGCACTTTTATGAGTTTATTAATTCCATGTTCCAGGCATTAGTTGATATATTAACAAATACAGTCTATTGCAAGCACTATAATATATCAGTTTTAACATATCAATAGGATAGTATTCTACAGGAACAGCTGAATTTTTTTATGGCTAATCAGACTCACTTAAAGGAAAACTGAAATATGCAAAGTACCGTATATACTCGAGTATGAGCCGACCGGAATATAAGCCGAGGCCCCTAATTTTACCCCAAAAAACTGGGAAAACTTATTGACTCGAGTATAAGACTAGAGTGGGAAATGCAGCAGCTACTGGTAAATTTCTAAATAAAATTAGATCCTAAAAAAATTATATTAATTGAATATTTATTTACAGTGTGTGTATATAATGAATGCAGTGTGTGTGTATGAATGCAGTGTGTGTATGCGTGCAATGTGTGTGTATGAATGCAGTGTGTGTGTATGAATGCAGTGTGTGTGTATGAGTGCAGTGTGTGCATGAGTGCAGTTTGTGTATATGAGTGCAGTGTGTGTATGAGTGCAGTGTGTGTGTGAATGCAGTGTGTGTATATGAGTGCAGTGTGTGTATAAGTGCAGTGTGTGTGAATGCAGTGTGTGTATGAATGCAGTGTGTGTATGAGTACAGTGTGTGTATGAGTGCAGTGTGTATGAGTGCAGTGTGTGTATGAATGCAGTGTGTATGAGTATGAGTGCAGTGTGTGTGTATATGAATGCAGTGTGAGTGTGTGTAATGCAGTGTGTGTGTGTGTGTGTTGCAGAGCCTTGGTGGGGGGTGGGTATTTTTATTATTATTTTTTTAAAATTATTTTAATATTTTTTTATTGTTATTTTTAAAATATTATTTAATTTTATTTTATTATTATTTTATTATTTTTTATTTTTTCGTCCCCCCTCCCTGCTTGATAAATGGCAGGGAGGGGGGCTCTCACTCCCTGGTGTGTATGCGTGCAATGTGTGTGTATGAATGCAGTGTGTGTGTATGAATGCAGTGTGTGTGTATGAGTGCAGTGTGTGCATGAGTGCAGTTTGTGTATATGAGTGCAGTGTGTGTATGAGTGCAGTGTGTGTGTGAATGCAGTGTGTGTATATGAGTGCAGTGTGTGTATAAGTGCAGTGTGTGTGAATGCAGTGTGTGTATGAATGCAGTGTGTGTATGAGTACAGTGTGTGTATGAGTGCAGTGTGTATGAGTGCAGTGTGTGTATGAATGCAGTGTGTATGAGTATGAGTGCAGTGTGTGTGTATATGAATGCAGTGTGAGTGTGTGTAATGCAGTGTGTGTGTGTGTGTGTTGCAGAGCCTTGGTGGGGGGTGGGTATTTTTATTATTATTTTTTTAAAATTATTTTAATATTTTTTTATTGTTATTTTTAAAATATTATTTAATTTTATTTTATTATTATTTTATTATTTTTTATTTTTTCGTCCCCCCTCCCTGCTTGATAAATGGCAGGGAGGGGGGCTCTCACTCCCTGGTGGTCCAGTGGCATTGGCAGTTCAGTGGAGGGGGCTGGCAGGAAGCACTTACCTCTCCTGCAGCTCCTGTCAGCTCCCTTCTCCTCCGCTCCCTCTGCCAGCTCACACGTAAGTCGCGCGAGAGCCGCACTATGACCCAGCGGCTCTCGCGAGACTTACACTGGGAGCTGACAGAGGTGCTGACCGGACCGGCGCGGAGGAGGAGGGAGCTGACAGGAGCTGCAGGAGAGGTAAGTAAACGCTTCCTGACAGCCCCCCTCCTACACAGCCCCCAGTCTGTATTATGGCAATGTAAATTGCCATAATACAGACATTGACTCGAGTATAAGTCGATTTGGGGTTTTTCAGCACAAAAAATGTGCTGAAAAACTCGACTTATACTCGAGAATATACGGTAAATATAATTTATATATGGCTCTCAGCTCTGCCAAAACAAATATCATGAAAATAAAGTAAGGAAGATGGGTGATGATGCTTTCTCTAAAACAACGTTATGTAGATCCCTCATTACTGATCGTATTAAATGTAGTTGTACTTTCCATTCTCTAGTTTACACCTACTCCTAGATAGACTTTTTATGCACACACCTATTATCGCTAGAATTGACTCTACCAGTACAGGGCTTGTCTCTTGGTTTGCTAATGCCTCAATCACCCTTACTTTAGCAGAACCTTTCTGTCATGATACCTAGTGACCCAACACACAGTGTGTATATAATAGATTAGAAAACGTTTACCGGTCCTCAGAATTGCCGGTTTATACGTGTCACGATTCGGGAACCTAACACGCTAACAGGTCACAGAAAGTAAAGGGTGCAATACCGGTCCTTAGAATGGCCTGGTTAAGCACACTAAGAATAGTCAGGAGACAAGCCAAGTAAAGGGAGCCAGAAAATAGGAGAACGAGAAACAAGCCGAGGTCAAAGGAATGGAGAATACAGGAAAATCGGAATAACAAGCCAAATAATCGGTAACCAGAGAGAAACACGAGCAGACTGCAATACAGGTATCACAAGACCACAACAGGGCACTGAGAGACAGGAAAGGTAAGTATATAAATCCTGTGCTTAATTCTGATTGGATAACTTCCAATCAGAATTAACAATCACACGTGGGAGATATTTACACCTCCCACTGTTATTATGGTACTGTGGCTTTAACGCCGGGTCACGTGACTGACCCCGGCATTCGCATAAATGCACAGGCTCCCAGCATGCAGCATTATACATGCTGCCGCTGGGAGGCGAGGAGGAGGACGCGAGCGGCGCATAAAGCTCTGAGGACGCCGCTCGCCGACAGGTAGGGGAAGGGGAGACCGCGGCGAAGGACTGAGGGTGAGTGCTGCAAGTGGATTGCAGCCTCCCCTTACAGCCGCCCGCGGAGCCCTGACAATACGTTGTTAGATAAAGAATGGTCAGGGACAAGCTTAGGGAAGCCAGAAATCAGGGAAGCCAGAAAACAATAGTCGAGTCACAGGAAAACAGAATGGAGAATAGTCAGGGAACGCCGAGATGAAAATACCAAAATAGATACAGAATATAACGCACTCTTAGGAACTGTAAACAGAAACCACAACAAGGCATGTCTTTAACCCTTTAACCCGGTCCTCAGAATTGCCGGTTTATACGTGTCACGATTCGGGAACCTAACACGCTAACAAGTCACAGAAAGTAAAGGGTGCATTACCGGTCCTTAGAATGGCCTGGTTAAGCACACTAAGAATAGTCAGGAGACAAGCCAAGTAAAGGGAGCCAGAAAATAGGAGAACGAGAAACAAGCCGAGGTCAAAGGAATGGAGAATACAGGAAAATCAGAATAACAAGCCAAATAATCGGTAACCAGAGAGAAACACGAGCAGACTGCAATACAGGTATCACAAGACCACAACAGGGCACTGAGAGACAGGAAAGGTAAGTATATAAATCCTGTGCTTAATTCTGATTGGATAACTTCCAATCAGAATTAACAATCACACGTGGGAGATATTTACACCTCCCACTGTGATTATGGTACTGTGGCTTTAACGCCGGGTCACGTGACTGACCCCGGCGTTCGCATAAATGCACAGGCTCCCAGCATGCAGCATTATACATGCTGCCGCTGGGAGGCGAGGAGGAGGACGCGAGCGGCGCATAAAGCTGTGAGGACGCCGCTCGCCGACAGGTAGGGGAAGGGGAGACCGCGGCGAAGGACTGAGGGTGAGTGCTGCAAGTGGATTGCAACCTCCCCTTACAGCCGCCCGCAGAGCCCTGACAATACGTTGTTAGATAAAGAATGGTCAGGGAAAAGCTTAGGGAAGCCAGAAATCAGGGAAGCCAGAAAACAATAGTTGAGTCACAGGAAAACAGAATGAAGAATAGTCAGGGAAAGCCGAGATGAAAATACCAAAATAGATACAGAATATAACGCACTCTTGGGAACTGTAAACAGAAACCACAACAGGGCATGTCTTTAACCCTTTAAGACTGGAGGGCGTACTATTACGCCCTATTTTAAGCGGCTCTAAATGCCGCCGGGCGTAATAGTACGCCCTCTGTTTTTTTCTTACTTACCCAGTCGCCGGCGATCCCACGACGGCGATCGCTGTTGGGGGGACTCCCAAGGAGCCCCCCGCGGCACGTCCTTCCTCCTGGGGGCCCCCCCGGCCATGTGAGAGTGAGGTCCTTGCGAGGAATTCACAATCACATGGCCGGGTTAGCTGGCTCAGGCATTGCCAGCAGGGGGACTGCCTGTGATGACAGTTAGCCCCCCTGCTGGCTGAATTCAAATAAAATATAATTAAATATAATTAAATAAAAAAATAAATAAAAAAAATAATATATTTAGATCATATATATATATACTATATATATATATATATATATATATATATATATATATATATATATATATATATATATATATATATATATATGATCTAAGTATATATATACACATATACATACACACACATACACTGTCTAGGTGTATTTTACTATTAATATATATATACAATTATATATATATATATATTAATATCAAATTACACGTAGACTGATACTGATTAAATATATATATAATTATTGTTATATATATATATATTTATATATAATGTAAAAAATAAACATGTAAATACGTTAAAAAATAAATTAAATAATTAAAAATAAATAATAAAAAAACATATAGATGTGTGTTATTTCGTTCTAACTGTATTGTGATAATAATATATATATATATACATACATACATTCTACACATATATTCATGTAATATTTTTACATAATTTGGTATCTTAATTAATACAATTAGCAGGACCTGCCTGACAACCCATGCCGAAAGTATAGGGAATTTAATTTGCTAGCACTATATGTAACCCTATAACTTTCCAAGACACCATAAAACCTGTACATGGGGGGTACTGTTTTACTCAGGAGACTTCGTTGAACACAAATATTAGTGTTTCAAAACAGTAAAATGTATTACAACGATGATATCGCCAGTTTTTTGCATTTTTCACGCACAAACAGCACTTACACGGACGATATTATTGCTGTAATACTTTTTACTGTTTTGAAACACAAATATTTGTGTTCAGCGAAGTCTCCCGAGTACAACAGTACCCCTCATGTACAGGTTTTATGGTGTTTTCAAAAGTTACAGCGTCAAATATAAGGCTTGTGTTTCATTTTTTTCACATTAAAATGCACCAGATTGCTTACGTTGCCTTTGTGACCCTATGGTAGCCCAAGAATGAAAATTACCCCTATAATGGCATACCATTTTCAATAGTAGACTACCCAAGGTATTGCAAATGGGGTATGTCCAGTCTTTTTTTAGTAGCCACTTAGTCACAAACACTGGCCAAAATTGGAGTTTTTTTGCATTTTTCACACAGAAACAAATACTAACGCTAACTTTGGCCAGTGTTTGTGACCAAATGGCTACTAAAAAAGACTGGACATACCCCATTTGCAATACCTTGGGTTGTCTACTATTGCAAATGGTATGCCATTATGGGTGTAAATTTATTTCCTGGGCTACTATACAGTCTCAAAGGCAACGTAACCAATCTGGCGAATTTCAATTTCAAATGTAACACGCTATATTTGACCCTGTAACTTCCCAAAACACCATAAAACCTGTACATAGGGGGTACTGTTTTACATGTGAGACTTTGCTGAATACAAATATGTGTATTTTATTGCAGTAAAAGCAAACAGTATTATGACATTGACAGTTAAAATGTCATGTAGAACTAAAAAAAAAATGAAATAAAATCTTATTTTCTCCCATTTATTTTCATATAAAATTATGTTTCATAGCTAAATATTTGATATTAAATGAAAGCCCTGTTTCCCCTGAATAAAATGATATATAATAAGGGGGGATGCATTTAATATGAAAGAGGTGAATTACGGTTGGACAGACATATAGCGCAAATGCCAGGTTTTGTTTACATTTTGTTTCGTTCACAACGTGTACATTTGGCTCCGTCCTTAAGGGGTTAAACTTTCTTTAAAAATCTAAGGGGACATATTCCAGTTTTCTTCCCCACTATGGAGCCTCATAGCTCTCAAATGGAAAAACCATCTTAATACACTTATTCGTCACACCAATTTCCTATATATAGTCATTTTCTCAACTCATGTGCAGATTTATTCCATCCCATATTAGCGTGACGTTTGTCTTGTAGTGTGTGTATTTTGTGACACAGCTCATTTGTAGTATTATTATGTAACGCTAGTTTCCGTATGTTATTTTTTCTCATTATACCTTCTCCTTGTTCTATATATTATGTACCCTTTGATCATATCTGTACAAGTTCTTTATTTGTCTTTTCTTCAATTAAAAATAAACTTTGACTTAAGAAAATAAAAACAACGAAAAAGAAATAGGACTCTAGAGTTAAAGACAAACAAACTAGAAAGGCTGTGATAAAAGCATAATTAATTTTGCAAACAGTGACAAAATCCTCTGCTTTAGCTGAAATGAGATGGAATGTTCTCAAACATTTGATCTAAGGGGATATTCCAGCCCTCAGTGTACCCACCCTCCACTGTACATAAGATGTGGGTCTAGAGTAATGTGCACATCTTATATTAATTATCATTTCCAAAAAGGAGATGGTGTCAGGAGTGTGACATATGCTCCCTGTGTAACAAGAAGTCGCAATATCTCATTAAAGTTTGTTAAAGGGTAAAGGGTTGCTCCAACCAAAAAATTGTGTTTTGGTAAGTAAACCTACTATTTATAAAGCAGCGTATATCTATAGAGGGCAAATATTCTAGTTTTTGCCCTCAAGTTGGTAGAATTATGAACAAAAAAATATATAAAACCACTCCAGCACATCCTTATTGTATCCACATCCCTTTATTCAAGTGGCCAAGGTGTATAGCAATGTGTTGACTGTCTTCACGTGGATGAAGGGACACAGATAAAGAGTAACCCTTACTGGCCTGGTCTCCTTCACAATTGGTAAGACAACAAAGGTAAATTTCTCCTTTCAACCTTATCCTCCTTTGGTGATGTCACTTCGCTTCACTGGAGGGAAAGGGATGTCAGTGAGGAAGAAGTGTGTGTGTGATGACGTCAAATGTCCAGAATTGACATTACCTAGCCTAGACCTTTGGTCTAGAGTAACACCGCTGACAACATAGTGAAACACTGCACATGCAGACTTTCAGCACCATGACCACATTAAATGACTTGGATCAACCCTTAAACTCCACTATGAGCCATTCCACAATGGAGGAAACAGCATGAGGGAACATCATGGGAACCCCCAAGTTAATTATTAATCATGCGTTAACCTACCAGTGTTAGTAGTTTTTTGTTAGACCTCCCCTGGTACAGGTAGAAAGCCAAACAGCTGCCCCCCAGCTTTATTAGTGGCCTGTGAACCACATTTATTATTGTCACAATTATTAATTTAGTTTTCCCACTGGTACCTTATTATTTTTTTCCCCTCAGGCAGCACACTTGGTGCTGATTGACTGTTCCTTAACAGACACCTATTAAAGGAACTCTCCAAACAGTTAAATCAGTTTAGTTTGTTGAAGTGCTTTATGTGTGAAAAGTGTGTTCTCTCTTTTAATTTTACAAAAAGTGCAGATTTCAGTAGAAACTGTACTTTTATAAATTAACCTTATTACACCCCCCGGCTGTCAATCAGACAAACAGACGCTTTAATTATTTGTAGTTTAGCTGAGTTGAGCAAAATTGAAGAGGTAGTCAACTGTCCAGAGAACCCGCCTTCTCAATGAACTGCTTTGGAAAGTATGTGATTGGACAGCCAAAGAACATCTGGGTTGGGGAAGAAGGCTAGGGCTTGCAAAGATATCAGGTAAAATCTTCAGGTTTTTGTGAGCTGTTTTTATATATATATACCCCCAAATAATAAAATGCATACTCAAATGCGTGTATGTTTTCATAGGGGTTATATCTATTAAATCCTATTTTTTTTATTTATTTTTTTGTATTTGAGGAGTGGAGTGTCCCTTTAAGATTGGGGGTTCAGTGTCATAGTGTCTCAATCTTTATAAAATATCTCCTTTTGCCAGTATGATAGAAAATGATTCCTGTGTTAGGAAATCTGCAACACTTATAATTTTATGCCAAAAGCATAAACGTGTTTACATTATAACGGTATCTTTAGATTTAGTTTATATTGTATTTCAGCAACTCCATTGTAGTGTTTAAATATAATAAATGTCATGTGTTCTTAGAGCAGTTGCACTTTGCTAGTAATTACTAGGAGATATCCCCAAATATTACAAGGCCCTTCATGACGTAATCTCATCTAAATGCTCATTTCAATATTTTGTTCTAGATAGACTTTATGAAAGCTTCTAAATATATCCCTGACTAATTTACTGTGACAGGAGAGTAATTGCCCATCTGATCAATGTTCTGTGTGTCATTTCAGTGTGAATTAAATTATTCTTTTTTTTATGTTATGCATGCCATTTTATATCATTTAAATTGTTAATATACATAAGGTCAAATAGATGAAGAAGACACTAGAGCAACATGCACATTAAATGTATGTATATGTGTATAATTGTATATTGAGAGATAGATAGACAGATTACTTCTTTATAATAATGTTTTCATTGTTATCTATAGTGTACTACTGTAGTATCTTGTACTTGCAGCTACATGCATTAATTAATAATCTGTCTGTTAGGATTTGATTGGCAAAATTCTAGATTATAAATCACAACTGTTTCTTGTCCCTTCCCACTCCTCCCCCCCATGCTTGCCACTCCTAGCTGTAAATATCTTGATATAACTCTACTCCATCTCTAGGCCCATTTCCCATACCATCTCTACTGCAAGCCTCTACAATTCTACTCGTCTCAACCCACCCACCCAGGTTCCCCCTAAATTGAGAGCATGCTCCTCCAGCTGTTTAAAATTCTCACTCACTTATCTCTTCATTCCCTCTATATTAAACCAATAGCTGCAACTATCTCGGTTTCCTTATTTAGCCATTAGTGATGTACCGAACTGTCCGCCGACGAACAGTTCACGGCGAACTTAGCGTGTTCGCGTTCGCTGCGGCGGGCGGACACATGCGCAGTTCGATCCGCCCCCTATTCGTCATCATTGGGCAAACTTTGACCCTGTGCCTCTCGGTCAGCAGACACATTCCAGCGAATCAGCAGCACTCCCTCCCTTCCACACCCTCCAACCTCCCTCCCAGCATCCATTTTCGATTCATTCGGAAGATGCATGCTTAGTGAGAGGAGGGAAAGTTTAGCTGCTGCTGATTAGATAGGGAAATTGATAGCTAGGCTAGGGTATTCAGTGTCCACTACAATCCTGAAGGACTCATCTGATCTCTGCTGTAAGGACAGCACCCCAAAAAGCCCTTTTTAGGGCTATAACATCAGGCTGCTTTTTTTTTTTTCCCTGCCAGCTTCTGTGTGAGGTTCACATTGGATACTGTGCCTATTTGCCCAGTGCCACCACTCATATCTGTTTTAACAATAGGTTAAGCTTTACATTTAAAATAAATATTTTTTTTTCACTGTAATAGAAGAGCAGTTGCCTGCCTGCCAGCTTCTGTGTGAGGTTCCCATTGGATACTGTGCCCACTAGCCCAGTGCCACCACTCATATCTGTTTTAACAATTGGTTAAGCTTTAGATTTAAAATAAATATTTTTTTTCACTGTAATAGAAGAGCAGTTGCCTGCCTGCCAGCTTCTGTGTCAGGTTGGATGCCTTGCCCATTTGCACAGTCAGTGCCACCACTCATATCTGTTTTAACAATTGGTTAAGCTTTAGATTTTAAATAAATCATTTTTTTCACTGTAATAGAAGAGCAGTTGCCTGCCTGCCAGCTTCTGTGTGAGGTTCACATTGGATACTGTGCCCACTAGCCCAGTGCCACCACTCATATCTGTTTTAACAATTGGTTAAGCTTTAGATTTAAAATAAATAATTTTTTTTCACTGTAATAGAAGAGCAGTTGCCTGCCTGCCAGCTTCTGTGTCAGGTTGGATGCCTTGCCCATTTGCACAGTCAGTGCCACCACTCATATCTGTTTTAACAATTGGTTAAGCTTTAGATTTTAAATAAATCATTTTTTTCACTGTAATAGAAGAGCAGTTGCCTGCCTGCCAGCTTCTGTGTGAGGTTCACATTGGATACTGTGCCCACTAGCCCAGTGCCACCACTCATATCTGTTTTAACAATTGGTTAAGCTTTAGATTTAAAATAAATATTTTTTTTTCACTGTAATAGAAGAGCAGTTGCCTGCCTGCCAGCTTCTGTGTCAGGTTGGATGCCTTGCCCATTTGCACAGTCAGTGCCACCACTCATATCTGTTTTAACAATAGCTTAAGCTTTAGATTTTAAAGAAATCATTTTTTTTCACTGTAATAGAAGATCAGTTAGTTGTCTGCAAGCGTCTGGGTGTCAGGCCTACTTCAGCGTGTGCTCTGCAGACCTGTTCCAGCGTGCTTTGACAGTTGCCAATCATATCTGGTGTCTCTTTAGCGTGCTTTTACAAAGAAAAAAGGTTTCCAGTGTAAGCTAATAGCAGACAGTCAGTGTCCTTCAAGCGGCTCTGTCAGGCCTTCCTTCAGCGTGTGCCCTGCACAACCCTGCCAGCGTGCTTTGACAGTTGCCACTCATATCTTGTGTCTCTATAGCGTGCTTTTACAACCAAAATTTTGTTTCCACTGTAATAGAAGAGCAGTTGCCTGCCTGCCAGCTTCTGTGTGAGGTTCACATTGGATACTGTGCCTATTTGCCCAGTGCCACCACTCATATCTGTTTTAACAATAGGTTAAGCTTTACATTTAAAATAATTTTTTTTTTCACTGTAATAGAAGAGCAGTTGCCTGCCTGCCAGCTTCTGTGTGAGGTTCACATTGGATACTGTGCCTATTTGCCCAGTGCCACCACTCATATCTGTTTTAACAATAGGTTAAGCTTTACATTTAAAATAAATATTTTTTTTTCACTGTAATAGAAGAGCAGTTAGTTGTCTGCAAGCGTCTGTGTTTCAGGCCTACTTCAGCGTGTGCTCTGCAGACCTGTGCCAGCGTGCTTTGACAGTTGCCACTCATATCTTGTGTCTCTATAGCGTGCTTTTACAACCAAAATTTTGTTTCCACTGTAATAGAAGAGCAGTTGCCTGCCTGCCAGCTTCTGTGTGAGGTTCACATTGGATACTGTGCCTATTTGCCCAGTGCCACCACTCATATCTGTTTTAACAATAGGTTAAGCTTTACATTTAAAATAAATATTTTTTTTTCACTGTAATAGAAGAGCAGTTGCCTGCCTGCCAGCTTCTGTGTGAGGTTCACATTGGATTCTGTGCCTATTTGCCCAGTGCCACCACTCATATCTGTTTTAACAATAGGTTAAGCTTTACATTTAAAATAAATATTTTTTTTTCACTGTAATAGAAGAGCAGTTGCCTGCCTGCCAGCTTCTGTGTGAGGTTCACATTGGATACTGTGCCTATTTGCCCAGTGCCACCACTCATATCTGTTTTAACAATAGGTTAAGCTTTACATTTAAAATATTTTTTTTTTTTCACTGTAATAGAAGAGCAGTTAGTTGTCTGCAAGCGTCTGTGTTTCAGGCCTACTTCAGCGTGTGCTCTGCAGACCTGTGCCAGCGTGCTTTGACAGTTGCCACTCATATCTTGTGTCTCTATAGCGTGCTTTTACAACCAAAATTTTGTTTCCACTGTAATAGAAGAGCAGTTGCCTGCCTGCCAGCTTCTGTGTGAGGTTCACATTGGATACTGTGCCTATTTGCCCAGTGCCACCACTCATATCTGTTTTAACAATTGGTTAAGCTTTAGATTTAAAATAAATATTTTTTTTTCACTGTAATAGAATATCAGTTAGTTGTCTGCAAGCGTCTGGGTGTCAGGCCTACTTCAGCGTGTTCTCTGTAGACCTGTTCCAGCGTGCTTTGACAGTTGCCAATCATATTTGGTGTCTCTATAGCGTGCTTTTAAAACCAAAATTAGTTTTTCACTGTTATAGATTGAATAGCAGTTACTTGTCTTCAAGCGGGTGTCTCAGGCCTACAGTGTGTGCTCTGCAGAACTGTTCCAGTGCACATTGCCAATCATATCTGGTGTCTCTATAGTGTGCTTTTAAAACCAAAATTTGTTTTTCACTGTTATAGATTTAATAGCAGTTACTTGTCTTCAAGCGGCTCTGTCAGTCCTTCCTTCAGCGTGTGCTCTGCAGAACTGTTCCAGTGCACATTGCCAATCATATCTGGTCTCACAGTAGCTTGCACGCATAGTACCACTAATCCCCCAAAAAATGACAGGCAGAGGCAGGCCACCCCGCAGGGGCCGTCGTGGTCGTGGTGCTGTGATTCCCTTTTGCCCTAGAATAATGCCCAGTTTTCAGAAGCCACGTACCCTGAACTTGAAAAGTTCTGAGGACATAGTTGACTGGCTAACACAGGACACCCAATCTTGTACAGCCTCCGCTCGGAACCTTGACGCACCATCCTCCTCCAGCTTAGCTTCAGGCACCTCTCAAGATAGCACTCACCCGCCTGCCGCCACCACCAAAACTAGCACCACAGCCGCTTTACTTGGTATGTCAGAGGAGTTATTCACACACCCGTTTGAAGAAATGAGTGATGCGCAACCATTATTGCTAGAGGATGTAGATAACAGGGATATGTCTCAGGCAGGCAGCATTAAACACATGAAGGTACGGTGTGATGATGATGATGATGTTGTACCCGCTGCTGCTTCCTTTTCTGAGTTGTCAGATACAAGCAAAGCGGTTGATGATGACGATGCGTCCATGGATGTCACGTGGGTGCCCGCTAGAAGAGAAGAAGAACAGGGCAAAAGTTCAGATGGGGAGACAGAGAGGAGGAGGAGGAGACCAGTTGGAAGCAGGGGGGGTCGTCGCAAGGAGCTAGTGGCACAGTCAGACAGCATGCATCGGCACCCGGAGTCAGCCCGACAGCACGCCAATCAACGCATGCTGTGTCCACCACCAGAATGCCGTCATTGCAGAGCTCAGCAGTGTGGCATTTTTTTTGTGTGTCTGCCTCTGACAACAGCGATGCCATTTGCAACCTGTGCCAAAGGAAACTGAGTCGTGGGAGGTCCAACACCCACCTAGGTACAACTGCTTTGCGTAGGCACATGATCTCATATCACAAACGCCTATGGGATCAACACGCCTACTCTAAGCCGCCATCCTCCTCCTGGTCCAGCATCTTCAGCCACGTCAACCACTGCTGTCCTTCTTGCCCCCTCTCAACCATCCGCCACTCCGTCTCCCGCCGTGAGCAGTTCCCGCTCATCTGCCCACAGTCATGTGTTTCTGTCAAGGACATGTTTGAGCGAAAGAAGCCAATGTCACCAAGTCACCCCTTTGCCCAGCGTCTGACAGCTGGCTTGTCCGAACTATTAGCCCGCCAGCTTTTACCATACAATCTGGTTGAGTCTGAGGCGTTCAAAAAATTTGTAGCTATTGGGACACCGCAGTGGAAGGTACCCGGCCGGAATTTCTTTTCACAAAAGGCAATCCCCAACTTGTACTCGATTGTGCAAAAGGAAGTCATGGCATGTCTGGCACACAGTGTTGGGGCAAGGGTCCATCTGACCACTGATACCTGGTCTGCAAAGCATGGTCAGGGCAGGTATATCACCTACACTGCGCATTGGGTAAACCTGCTGACGGCTGACAAGCAAGGAATGCGTGGCATTGCAGAGGAGTTGGTGACACCGCCACGAATTGCAGGCAGTCCTGTTGCCACCTCCTCTACTCCTCCTACTCCATCCTCTTCCATAACCTCCTCGGCTGAGTCCTCTTGTGCCGCTGCTTCTTGCTCCACATCAACGGCACCGCCCCAGCTCCCCAGGTACTATTCCACATCCCGGATACGGCAGTGTCAAGCCGTCTTGGGTTTGACTTGCTTGAAAGCAGAGAGTCACACCGGACAAGCACTCCTGTCCGCCCTGAACGCACAGGTGGAAAAGTGGCTGACTCCGCAGCAACTGGATATCGGCAAAGTGGTGTGTGACAACGGAAAAAATTTGATAGCGGCATTGAAGTTGGGCAAGTTGACATGTGCCGTGCATGGCACATGTGTGTAATCTGATCGTACAACGCTTTGTGCATAAGTACACAGGCTTACAGGACGTCCTGAAGCAGGCCAGGAAGGTGTGTGGCCATTTCAGGCGTTCCTACACGGCCATGGCTCACTTTGCCGATATCCAGCAGCGAAACAACATGCCAGTGAGGCGCTTGATTTGCGACAGCCCTACACGTTGGAATTCCACACTCCTAATGTTCGACCGCCTGCTCCAACAAGAAAAAGCTGTTAATGAATATTTGTATGACCGGGGTGCTAGGACAGCCTCTGGGGAGCTGGGAATTTTTTTGCCACGTTACTGGACGCTCATGCGCAATGCCTGTAGGCTCATGCGTCCTTTTGAGGAGGTGACAAACCTAGTCAGTCGCAGTTGTGTGTGTGCGTGTGTATTGCTGTCTGCCTGTGTGTGTGTGTGTGACAGGGTGAAGATTTCTTGCACATGGGTGTGACAGGGTGAAGATTTCTTGCACAGGGCGCCCAAAGGCCTAAGGCTGGCCCTGGGCATGGGTCAGTGGCTCTGCACCAGACTTCCCTCCAATTGATCAAAGTTAAAGGATTTCAAGTGGACTGATTACAATTACAGGGCCTCTAAAGAGTCCTGTATTGTTATTTGTCGTCACTACCTTCCCGCGTCGGGAGTGGGTCATTTGCGCCCCTGCTGCCTTCCTTGCATGTGGTAGCTGTTTGTCAGGGATTTGTCAATCCATATCTGCCAAGTGACCCTATGACAGGGTGAAGATTTCTTGCACATGGGTGTGACAGGGTGAAGATTTCTTGCACAGGGCGCCCAAAGGCCTAAGGCTGGCCCTGCGCATGGGTCAGTGGCTCTGCACCAGACTTCCCTCCAATTGATCAAAGTTAAAGGATTTCAAGTGGACTGATTACAATTACAGGGCCTCTAAAGAGTCCTGTATTGTTATTTGTCGTCACTACCTTCCCGCGTCGGGAGTGGGTCATTTGCGCCCCTGCTGCCTTCCTTGCATGTGGTAGCTGTTTGTCAGGGATTTGTCAATCCATATCTGCCAAGTGACCCTATGTAGGGGTAACAGTCCCTATTCTGCTCTGTGTCAGTGTGTATCATGGTCTCTGTGGACAGGGAACAGTCTCTATTCTGCTCTGTGTCAGTGTGTATCAGGGGTTTTGAGGACAGGTGTCAATCCATATCTGCCAAGTGACCCTATGTATATCTGCTGTCAGTACACAGGAAAAGTTTAAATATTTCTTGTTCTACGTTCTCTGCAACTCCACGCACCGACTCATCCAATACGTGAAGATCTGGGGTTTCTCTGACTCTCCTCAGTAGTGTATCAAACAGAGTCTGCACTGTGGTAACACGGACATCTTCAGGACATAACTCAACTATTTGCAGATAGGCAGTCTGCAGCTTCTCTTTTTCACCTGTTCTCTTCTTTCTCTTATGCGTATTCTTGTCTATATGCAGGTGGTCTCTTGCCTTTCTTTTAACCAATTTGTTCCTTCCATATGGTTTCAAAAGATCTCTGGCATCATTACTTTCAACGCAAATAACGTCATCATAGTTAGTCTCCTCATTATTCACCGGGAAGAGAGTGTTTGCACTGACTACCCACAGCATGCTCTTGCCATTGCCTACTCCACCTTCAACGACAGGGTGCAAGTCCCAAGGAGAAGGATCATTCACTTTATTATCTGTCTTTATTTCACAAGTAGTGCCTGGAACATCCTCATGGGTCACAAGATGTAAATCTGGACTAATGTCAACCCCAGGGTCTGGAAAATCATCAATTTGAAATTTTTCGAATAATCCCAGTGGGCTGCCACATTCTTCCTCCTCTGATGGTATTAAAGTTTGCAGAGATTCACTATGGGGTGGTGTCAAGCATTTTGGAGAACAATTAAGCATCTCCATCCCAATACGTTTCAGATGTCCTATCAGCTCTTCCACCCTATGCGATACTATGGGCAGGCTACCCGTGACGTCATTACTCACGGCCCTATTTCACGCGGACACTCTGTGTCAGTGTGTATCATGGTGTCTGTGGACAGGGAACCGTCTCTATTCTGCTCTGTGTCAGTGTGTATCATGGTCTCTGTGGACGGTGAACAGTCTCTATTCTGCTCTGTGTCAGTGTGTATCATGGTCTCTGTGGACAGGGAACAGTCTCTATTCTGCTCTGTGTCAGTGTGTATCAGTGGTTTTGAGGACAGGTGTCAATCCATATCTGCCAAGTGACCCTATGTAGGGGGAACAGTCCCTATTCTGCTCTGTGTCAGTGTGTATCAGGGGTTTTGAGGACAGGTGTCAATCCATATCTGCCAAGTGACCCTATGTAGGAGGAACAGTCCCTATTCTGCTCTGTGTCAGTGTGTATCAGGGGTTTTGAGGACAGGTGTCAATCCATATCTGCCAAGTGACCCTATGTAGGGGGAACAGTCTCTATTCTGCTCTGTGTCAGTGTGTATCAGGGCTGGGCTTTGAGGACAGGTGTCAATGTTAGGTGATTTCTGCCCTTTATGGATTAAAAGCAGACTCTGCATCAACTGTGCAATTTTCCATGGGAGTTTTGCCATGGATCCCCCTCTGGCATGCCACAGTCCAGGTGTTAGTCCCCTTGAAACAACTTTTCCATCACTATTGTGGCCAGAAAGAGTCCCTGTTGGTTTTAAAATTTGCCTGCCCATTGAAGTCAATGGCGGTTCGCGCGGTTCGCTGGTTCGCGAACATTTGCGGAAGTTCGCGTTCGCTGTTCGCGAACCGAAAATTTCGGGTTCGCGACAACACTATTAGCCATCACTTCCAAATTTCCCCTGCTACCTCTTGTCTCAAATCCCCACAGTATCCTTTAGATTGTAAACTCATGGGCTATCTACCTATGCACTTTTGCATAAAAGAGCTTAAATGGCAAGATTTCAGCTTACGGGCAGGGCCCTCTCTACCTTTTGTATTTGTGTGTGTATATTGTATGTTCTCCACTAATTGTACAGCGCTGCAGAATCTGTTGGCGCTTTATAAATACCAGTAATAAATAAATAATAGATAGATAGTATAACTGAACCAAATAGTTTAACAAAAGTCAGCAGTTCAAATGTTATACAATTATTAAATAACATTGACAAGGGAAAATAAATGTAAAATATTTTTTAATTAAAGCAGCCAAAATGGTAAAACATTTGAAGACATTTGCAATTATCCTGTCAATTTATTAATGAGAGAGAGAGAGAGAGAGAGGTGTGTGTTTTACATTTTACTTTACTATTAAAGCTGTTTTATTTCAAATAATGAAAATATATTAATAGCAGAAACAGAATTCAGAATAGTAACCTATTGCCTGTTATTAAAGCTTAAGGGCTGCTAGCTTTAATCCCAGTAGGGCCATCTCAGCCTTTTGCCCAACTGAGGTCGATAAAATGAGAACTATTGAGTAGGGTAAGAATAACATCTTTACCTTAGAGCTTTTTTGAAAATGAGTGAAATTTCAATGTTGCTTTATAATGAAATATTTTGATTGTTATTATGTAACATAAAGCAGTACTACCCTGAAACAAAAATATGTGTTTTTTTTCTGCAGGCACACATTTGAATCATCCATGGAATATGTGAAAAGAAATACATGGAAATAAAACACATATAAACATATACAAAAATAACAATCTATTGCTTTCAGATACATCTGTAAACAAATAAAAGGTTTGATTAACATCATGAAATTAATAAATACGTGCAACACGGGATGTAATTAATTACTAATTCCCTTTCTTAAAGCAGAACTCACTTCAGATGTTTGCTCAAACTGGCAGAGAATTAAAAGTGAGCTATATTGTGTACTTTTCTAAAACTGTGGTGGTTTTTATTTTAGAATTTACATTGTACAACTGACTGCCCTGGCACAGTAAAGCATGCCATACATTATTTTAACCTGTGCAGGGTTGTATGCACAAGTGTGGCACTTTGGAAATAATACCTAAGCCAGCTTGCACTTGATTGGCACGTCTATGGAGATATCCCTGAAAGAAGGAACACACTTTGAGTATCATGATTCAAAGAGCTCACCAGAACACATTAATAAAACACCCCAATATCAAATATCTGGTTTTATTTCCGTGACTTTATTCAGTAAAGTGAATTAACAGAAATAGTAGATCAGGTAATGATTCAGTTATTTGTATTTGTAATATTTTGCCCATTACTATGTTAGATACTAATAATATTTGTAACACAAAATGGAGAAATAAAGTAAACAGAGTGCAGGTCAGGAGTCTGGATACAAGTCAAGGGCTCATGAGCTGCACCACTGTAACCAACTAATAGGGAGCTCCAATGAGGGGGTAACCCTCCAAAATATATAGGTAATAGGAGTAGGTTATGTGTAGAGTCCCACAAAGGGAAACCAACATCTAGAGAGCTCCACTGTATAAGAAATGAGGAAGGGAGGCCCTACTTTAATCAATCTAAGGATAAAAAGGGGTACGCAAACAAAAAGTATAACTTGAAAAAAAGGGAGATCTACTAAACGGTGCCCAGAGGATCAATTGTCTGGTGTACTAGCTAGCATCTAAGTTCCAGTTCCCCTAGTGTCAGGAAGGTAGTGTAAACGAGGTTAGGGAGAAAGAAGAGGCACAGGGTCCCCAGAGAACAAGGGACCGGGTAATCAGGTCTAAATGCAGATGAAAAGCCTCACACAAAAAATAAATAAATAAATAAATCTCTCAATTCACCCGAAAAGTTACCTCGACACTGTGGTCTAACCACTAGTGTCTACCTGAACCAACTCTCCCTACCAGGGCCGGATTAAGAGCCCAGTGGGCCTGGTGCTGATAATTATGATGGGCCTAATTAAAAAATCTTATTGACCAAAAACACTAAAACAGTCCTACCTCCTAAGCGTCATGTATCTGATGGAGATGATGCTGTAGTGAAACTCATAGGATGCAACTATTAGAAAACACATACCCTTTGCTAATCTCATGCTTTCATCTTTCAAGTAAACCCATACCCCCTAACAGCAGTGTCCAGTAAAGCAGGAAGTCTATGGATGCGGTAAAAGGGTGGGCTACTGACACAAATCACATAACCAGAACGTCCGAAAGGGCGAACATACACAAAAAGGGGGAATGTCTGTGTCCCTATGTCTCCCAGTCCCTTAGTGTTTGTGTCCTCATGTCTCCCAGTGTCCCCATGTCACTAGGGGACATTGAGAGACATTGGGACACTGGGAGACATGGGGACACAGATACTAGGGAACACTGGGAGACCTGGGAAATCTGAGACTCTTGGGGACACTGGGTGACAGACACGAGGGGACACAGGGAGACATGGGGCACTGAAATACTGTGATATATAGGGGACACTGGAGACTTGATAAAAACCTGGGTACAGGTCAAAATGTTGTGGTGTCCAATAAACCTGCTTAAAGCTATCACAGTGAGTGCCTGAGATTTTTTTCTTTTATACTAGGGGACACTGAGACACTACGGGCACAGAGACACTACGGGCACAGAGACACTACGGGCACAGAGACACTATGGGCACTGAGAGACATGGGGCACTGAGACACTGATACATAAGGGACACTGATACATAGGGGACATTGGAGACTTGATAAAGACCTGGGTACAGGTCGAAACGTTGCGGTGTCCAATAAACCTGCCTAAATCTATCACATTGAGTGCCTGAGATTTTTTCTTTTATACTAGGGGACACTGAGACACTAGGAGACATGGGGACACAGAGACATTGGGAGACTAGGGGACTTTGGGAGTCTAGGGAACACTGAGACACTAGGGACACTGGCACACTACAGACACTGAGAGACACCAGGGACACATGGCGATACTGAGATACTAGGGACACTGGCTGGGAGACATGGGAACACTGCCATGTCTCCTATGTCTCAGTCGCCCAGTGTCCTCATGTCTCCCTGTGTCTCCATGCCTCTCAGTGTCCCCATGTCGCCCAGTGTCCCCTAGTGTTTGTATCCCCATGTCTCCCAGTGTCCCTTTGAGTCTGTGTCCTCATGTCTCCATGTGTCCTGATGTCACTAGGACACTAGGGGACACTTAGAGACATGGGGACACTGGGAGACATGGGGACACTGAGACACTAGGGACAGTGGCTGGGAGACATGGGGACACAGACTAGGGGCCACTGGGAGACATGGGGCCACTGTGTCCCTAGTGTCTCAGGGTCATGGGCATCCGAATGGGGGGGTAAAGGGGGTACTTGGCCCCCCCCGGATTTTTCAGCTTGTGCTGCTATTTTTCGTTTTAGTGTGAGA
Source organism: Pelobates fuscus (assembly GCF_036172605.1). Taxonomy (NCBI): domain Eukaryota; kingdom Metazoa; phylum Chordata; class Amphibia; order Anura; family Pelobatidae; genus Pelobates; species Pelobates fuscus. The sequence goes on along the minus strand of NC_086318.1, from coordinate 334,671,236 downwards.
ATACAGTGCAATACCAGTGCTGGCCAGTAGGTGGCGCTGTGAATGGAGAAAGGCAGGAAGCTACAGCTTATCCCTGCCTCTCTCTCATGACTGAAACCGCAGGGGAGCAGCACAGAGGCAGCCTACAGAGCAGGTAAGTGAGGGATGGGGGGTGGGGGAGACCGCATAGAGGAAGGTAAAGTAGAAGGAGCAGAAAGGTTCTGCAAGGGGCAGGAGGGGCCAGCAAGGAATAGAAAGGGGCAGCAAGAAGCAGGAAGGGGTCGAAAGGTTTTCAAGGAACAGGAGGGTAAAGTAGAAGGAGCAGCAAGGAGCAGGAGGGGTCAGCAAGGAGCAGAAAGGGTCTGCAAGAGGCAGGAGGGGTCAGCAAGGAATAGGAAGGGCAGCAGGAAGGGGTAGGGACGGTCTGCAAGGAGTAGGAAGGGTCTGCAAGGAGCAAGAGGGGTCAGCAAGGAGTAGGAAGAGGCAGCAAGGAGTAGGAAGAGGCAGCAAGGAGCAGGAAGGGGCAGCAAGGAGCAGGAAGGGGCAGCAAGGAGCAGGAAGGGACAGCAAGGAGCAGGAAGGGACAGCAAGGAGCAGGAAGGGGCAGCAAGGAGCAGGAAGGGGCAGCAAGGAGCAGGAAGGGGCAGCAAGGAGTAGGAAGAGGCAGCAAGGAGTAGGAAGAGGGAGCAGGGAGGGTCTGCAAGGAGCAGGAAGGGGCAGCAAGGAGCAGGAAGGGGCAGGAAGAATCAGAAGGAACAGAAAGGATCAGCAAGGGGCTGCAAGAAGCTGGAAGGGGCAGAAAGAAGCAGGAAGGGCAGTAAGAAGCAGGAAGGGTATGCAAGAAGCAGGAAGGGCCATCAAGAAGCAGGAAGGGCCATCAAGGAGCAGAAAGGGATCAGAAAGAGAGCAGAAGGGCGCAAAATAAGCAGAAAGTAGCAGAAAGGTAAAGGAGCAGAAGGAGCCTCAGAAGGCAAAGAAGACTGTGTCAAATGAAGGAGAAGAAAATGAGATTGGAGCACTTCATTCTGGACACCACATCATTAGGCGTTGGTACCTGGGCCTGGCAGGGAAACTTTGGACCTTCTCATCTCCCCAGGTAAAAACAAACAATATCAGTGTTAATGTGTTCACTTTTATTTACTGAGTGTCAGGAAACACAGAGGGCCGCTGGGTAGGGGTGCCGCTGATTGGCTAGATGGGTCAGCTAGCACTCTAAGCCAATCAGTAGCTCCCCATTCATAAAAACGTAAAACATTTTTATGAATCGGGAACTAGCGATTGGCTTAGAGGGTCAGCTGACCACTCTAGCCAATCTGCAGCACCCATGCCTGACGTCAATCTGCACTTCCTGACACTCTGTTTCAGAAGTTGAATACCACTGAGCGACCTGGAGATCTGGAGCTGAAGGAAGCCTTTGGGGGTAAACCATTTGAGAGCGGTTTAACCCCTTCAAAGAAAGAGCACCCAGGGGCCTCCTTGCATCACATCATTTTCATTTAGATAAAGTTGTTATGGTGACCAGAATGTTCCTGTAATTTGATGAAAGGAACACTATAGTGTAAGGAATACAAACATATATTCCTGACACCATAGTTGTGAAAACGCTATTCACCCTGGCTTTATGTGAAAATGACTATGCTCCTTCCCTTTCATGACACTGTCAAAAAGGGGCCAAGCATGGATGTCATTACAATTATGTCCCCCCTCCCCCCCGGAAAAATTCCTGCGGACGTCCATGCTCAGGGTCCCCATGTTACCCAGTGTCCCAATGTCTCAGCGTCCCCATGTCTCGGAGCTGCTGTCTGGACTCTCTGTGCAGAACTGGTCCCCGCGGCTCAGTGAGTAGAGAGATGCAGGGAGGGAGATGCCGTAACTTCTTATCACTGCCTCTCTCCACACAAACAGCGACCCCTACTGGCCGGCGATGGTATTGCAGAATAAACTATGTTTATACTGAGACAGACATTTGTATTGCCGGTATTACTGCAATACCGGCACCGGCTAGGCAGCCTCAAATACCTGAGAAATACTTCTGAGAAATACCTGGCAACCCTAAGAAATACATGAGAAATACCTGGCAACCCTAAGAGTAGTGTGTAAAAAAAAAAAAAAAAATGTAAAAAAAAAATATTTTTTTTTTTTTTTAAAAACCAATGGGCCTATTCCATGGGCCTGGGCCTGGAGCTGCAGCTCCATCAGCCCCTATGTTAATCCGGCCCTGCTCCCTACTAAAGTTATAAATAAATAAACACCTAAAAATCAATAACCATAGTGGTAACAAACAGAAAAAAGTGCTACCAATTGCAGAGATTAAAGAAAAAGAAAACGCTTGACGCGCGTTTCTGCATGTTCAAAACGCCGTCGTCAGGAACCACCAAGTCGAGGTAACTTTAAGTGTGAATCGAGAGATGTATTTATTTTTTGTGTGAGGCTTTTCATCTGTGTTTAGACCTGATTACCCGGTCCCTTGTTCTCTGGGGACCCTGTGCCTCTTCTCTCTCCCTAACCTCATTTACACTACCTTCCTGTCAGTCGGACACTAGGGGAACTGGAACTTAGATGCTAGCTAGTACTCCAGACAATTGATCCCCTGGGTACCGTTTAGTAGATCTCCCTTTTTTTAAAGTTATACTTTTTGTTTGCATACCCCTTTTTATCCTTAGATTGATTAAAGTAGGGACTCTCTTCCTCATTTCTTATACAGTGGAGCTCTCCTGATGTTGGTTTCCCCTTGTGGGACTCTACACATCACCTACTCCAAAAAATATTTGTAGCCTATCAGGTTCATCAAAGTAAATGTTCTTTTGGAGGATATCATTTTAGTTACCATATGCATCAGCCAATAACCAAACAGATGTTGGTTGCGTGTTTTAGAGTGAAGCGTTAATTTGTCATTTGACACATTTGTATCCATGACCTTGACCCAAAATAAATAAGAAAGGGAAGTAAATTTTATTTGGAATAAATCACTTATGGTAAATAGCAAAGGTAGAATATATGAAATGGGGTACAGTAGGTAGGTTGAAAACCCACAATGTATTTCCCAAATGACTATGCAATACAAGGGGGCATTACCTTCAGGATTTTTGGATATGTGAGAAACAAAACATTTCTTATTCTTTGTACTATCCTTAAATTAGTCTAGATAAAATAACATTTAGTATCTCCCAAGAGTGAACAAATGTTCTGGATGTGAAATATGTTGGTACTTTATTAAAAAACAATAATTGAAACTTGTTACCAGTGTAATGATTGTTTAGTAAAACGGAACTATCATTAATACACATGTATGCAAAATTATTATGCAGCTCAAGCAGGAAAATAGATATGTTCTAAAATAATGCAATACAGATTGCAAAAAGTGATAGTAGCTAAAATTGCTATAGAACCTTGGTTCCAAGAGAGATAAGACCTATCCCATTTACATGTCTCAATTGTGTACCATTTTATACAAAAGAGGTTTATCTCAAGAGACACTTTAAATTGTTTATATTGCCTTCTTGGAAACTGTAACTATTTATATGGAATGGATTTACACGATTTTCTGTTCGATAAAACCTTGCCTGCAATCTACAGTCTAATTGCATCAATAGAAGTGCTATTTTAGCAGTGAAGCAGCAGGTATTGATGCAAACCTTGGTGATCTTAATTTATATTCCACTTTCCCTAACCTAGACTAGTTATCACAACCTCACAACCTCATTTGAACTTGACAAACTTTGCCCTCTAAAGTAACCTATTCTTCATACGTCTTGCAGAAACATGATTCTCTGTTGGCAGGCATTTATCCTTTCCTACATGGTAGCTTCATTTCCAGTATTAGATGTCAAGGCCTCATCTACCTGAGATAATCTGTTTTGCATTATAATGAAACATGAATATTTGAAAATAGCAACCTTTGACAAGAGCCTCATTATGTTGTTCAAATGCATTTATCTGTACCATAAATATTCTATATAAATTGTGTCAATAGTTTAGGATTTCCTGTACTTTTCCATCTATATATTTTGTGGCTTTGCTCCATTTTTATACCTTCCATCACATTAAACAAATTCTGTACATTGTTTAGCTTTATTTTTATGTATTTGTATTTGCAATTTAACTGCTTGCAGTTTGCTCCAGTGGCGTCACAAGCGGGGTGCAGGGGTTGCGGTCTGCGCCAAGGTGAATCACGGGGGGTTGACACCACTGACACCACGCAGGGATGGCGCATCCATAAGGGGGCACTAGCATCCGCCTTAGGGGGCACAGGCTCGGGGAGAGGGGGAGGCGCAAGATTGGAGTGACCGGTAGGAGGGCACACAGTGCTCCCTCCTGCCAGTTTTTGTTTTACTGATTTGTGATTTTTTTTGTGCCTTGAGGGCTGTAATCTTTTTCCTTCAGTAATATACATTCAGTGTGTCAGGTTTTTTTAACTAATTCTAGGGGAAAAAAAGCATTTTAAAATGTGGTGGTGCTGGTTGTCATTACCTTTTTCACCCTCGTAAAAAAATAAAAATTATGAAATCCCTCTTGCTCTCTGCTCCCCTTTTTTCAATACCTTTCATTGTAATGGTTTTGCTCTGCCTGACAGTCTTGTGGTGCTCCCTTTACAAACATAGTTGACAGAAGCTGATGAGGACCTATTTTTTTTTTCTTACACTGAAGGATGGTCACCAATGCTACAGAACAGATGTATGTGAAAGCGTTGTTCTTGCCAAGGTGGAAAGAGTAAGTGAATGGTTTATTGCCCACTGACTTTTTTCTTTCATGTTTTAAAAAATTCCCTTTTTCCACCTTGCTCCCCTTTTTTCAGATTATAATTAATCATTACAAACTATGTTCTTTCACTTCATACTTGAAATTTCAGAATGGGCATTGCAAAAATGGCTAAAATGGCATGGCCATTCGACTAGGTAATGGGACAGCCATTATTTCATGTTAACACAGTCATAGGCACCATTTTTGCTGCTGCCCACATGGCTTTCCAATTTTTTTTGCCACCGAAAGTCAAACAGTTGCATGCACTATATTTTGTCAATCACCAAAAATGTTAATTCTATTTAAGTCTATCAATAAAACCTTTTTAACAATCTTAAGTGATTGATCTGTTGTCTGTTCCTGCTTACAGTTTACTGTACTGACCCAGTATATATTTGTATAGAGCTAGCCGATCCACTCTGAGACACTTTTTTTATACAGAAAACAAATGCAGTTTTTCTATCCTCTCTTCATAACTAATGTGTTCTATTATTATTATTATTATTATTATTATTATTTATTATTATTATAGCACCAACACATTCTGCAGTGCTGTACAATTGGTGGACAATTGGTGGACTAACATATATGTCATTGTAACCAGGCAAGTTGGACAAACAGGAACAGAGATATTGAGGGGCCCGCTTCATAGCACCCACCCGACAAGGGAACTTGTAACAAAGCCACTGATAGGCTTGAGGTGAGGGAGGACAAATTTAGATTTTGATCATGTGAATCAATAACCCTTTTTAAACATGATAGTACCTTACTAGCTTTTACAATGGCAGACCAGCATTACACAGTGTTTATTATTTGCCTAGTTTCCTATGTATATTTGCACTAAAATACTTTTAGTTTAATGTTATCCCTAATTCAATCCCAATTCCTTATTCCAAAATGCATGATTTTGCGGTAATCTATGTTGAATCTCATCTGCCACTTGCCTATCCAGTCCTCAAATTTATCCAAATCTCTCTGTAGAAAAATCATATCATTTTCTGTTATCTTACCTAATTTAGTGTTTCTGCAAACACCAGACACATGACTTTCAATGCCAACTTCAAGTTAAACTTCATTTATAGACATAATCGGGCATATATAAAGTTTTCCAATATTCATCAATATTCCGTATTTTCAAACACTTAAAACATGAACAGAAAGTGCACATTTTACCTCTCCTTCAGTGTCTTTTCTTCCTTTAGCCCAGGTGCATCCTCCCTGCACCCACCCTCCCCGCAACATGTGCTTGTCTTCTTTATGAGAAGCCTCTGATTGGTAATTTCCCTAGCACAAACTTAAAATCTGTGTTGGGGAAAAATGTTGGACTTGGAAAAAGCTGAAGGCAAGATATCTACAGCTTTTGCATGATTTTTTTTTAGATATATCCTCAATGACTACATGCAGTTTTTTTTTATTTTATTAGTTTTTTTTTTTATTAGTTTTTATTGAAATTTTTTTAATTTTACATGGAGCAGTAAAATATTCATATCGAGACACGCAGGTCTCTTTTGCAGTATAACAAGTATTTTCATTGTATCACATACAGTATGGATGATATGTTACATTTTAGTAAGTCGCGTTGTGCTTTATGGGTTGATATTGTTTCAAAGGAGTCATAGTTGAGGAGTCATAGTTTATTGCCTGTAAGTTGGGGATTGTAACATGTTTCAGTCCGGTGTATGCTGGTGGTATTTCAGGGAGAGTGCACAGGCCCTACCTTGTAGCAACTATATACAAAGAATACATATCTACCCACTATGCATGGAGACCACTGTCTTATTGTTAGTGTTGCATGTCAACCTTTCCACTGTCCATTACCGACAACCTCCAGCCCCATATATAAGGCTGTGATCGGTTTCTGAGTTATCTTAATGGGGAAGGAGCTCAAATGATGCTGCTCTGTATGTGTACTCCCTGTGTCATCCCAGCATTCCTAAGGGACCCAGAGTGGACCTAAGAGAAGATACTGCAAAGGTGAGGTAGAAGGGGATAGAGTAGGAGGGAATGGTCATGGTCATGGTCTGTATGCAGAGATCTTCAAACCAGGTGAGTTCCCTATGCAAGCTGTTTTTATGTGGGAGCGAGTTATAATAATGAGTCAGTTGCATGTAGCAAAGGGAGTCCAATGGTATCCTTGGTCTGCCCTCTAACATGGAGTCCAGACTTCTTAGAGTCCCCTCCCACGGGGCCCTCTGGATAGGTATGTGCTCCCTGTCTCCAAGGAAAGACTAAGCTCTTGAAGGGAATTCTCCCCCCAGCTTGCTGTTTGTCACTGGTAATAAGGGGCTGGGTGTGGGTGAAATATGCGTCTGCTCTCTAATCGATTTCCATGTTCGCAATGTCTGTGACACCGGTCCCCCACCGTTCTCATTGCACGGGTCTCCAGGTCCTCCCAACCAGACTGCTGATTCCTAGACATGTGCAATTCGTTTCGGTCCAAATATGAATTCAGACGAATTTCGGGAAATTTGGACATTCGGGTACTTCCGAATTTCTGAATAGCCGAATTGCCGAAGTGCCGAATTGCCGAATTGCTGAGGTCCTGAAGTTCCGGAATTACCGAATTTCCTAAGTGTCGAAGTTGCCGAAGTTCCGAAGTTCCGAAGTACCGAAGCACAGTATTCCCTAAGAATTAATATACTTACCCAGTGAAAGAATGAAAAATGTTACACTGTATACAATTTTAAATAAAAAGTATACAAACATAGCCAGGATTCAGCTGTAAGCATTTGCAACACTTACAACAATCAAGTAACATACATTCATATAAAATGTTTGTTACTTAGCCAGTCAGTGTAATGACAGTAATGAATAAGTAGATAACTCCCTAATTCCCACGGTATTAGGGAGATAGATACTAAAAGGCTGAATGACCTAAATTGGTCTCTCAGACAAATTTAATAATACTAAGTAAATATTACTTAGTATTAGTAAATTATGCCCCTATTCGCTATACTGCGAGTAGGGGCATGTCTATTAAACAGTGAGCCTATGGCTGCTCACTTAAAAAAAAAAGTCCCCGCCTCCCGAGCCCCCACCCTATTGCCCTCCCCGGCCTCCACCCCTGAATGGCGGGTTCCGAAATTCCGAAGTGTCGAAGTGCCAAAGTTGCCGAATTTCCGAAGTGCCGAAGTTCCGAAGTTGCCGAAGTTCCGAAGTGTTGAAGTGCCGAATTGCTGAAGTCCCAAATTGTGAAAGTCCCGGATTTCGGAATGCCGAACCGAACCGAAAAACTTTCCTATGCACATGCCTACTGATTCCAGCGATGCATCAATGTCTCCTCTGTCCAAGGCTACCCACTGTTTGTGTGGTTTGTCTGCATGCCATTCGAGGATGCGTTGCATTACCGTGGCCTGATAAAAGCATTTACAGTCAGGTAGCGCAAAACCCCTTCCGTGACAGGGTAGGAACAGTATGTCATGGCGAATACGGGATCTTTCCCCCCTCCACACATATTTTGATATCGACTTGAAGACCGATGCTGGCAAGGCCAGTGGGATGGTCTGCAGGAGATACAAAGCCCTAGGTAAAATATTCATTTTAACAACCTCTATTCACTCATGCCATGTCACATGTGGGTACGCCCATCTAGCCAGATCAGCCATCAGCGTGTTGAGCAGTGGTATGAAGTTGTGTTGGTAGATATCTTGAGGGTCCGTAGTGTCACGGCAAGGGTGTATAATGTATTATTACACCCTTGGAATATTATCCTTTAATGTAATTTGTATAGTAAATGGCACAAATTACAGAGATGTTATTGCTGAGGTCAACAGGGGTTACATCTTTTGAAGCTGGGACCCCCACAGAGGTCAGTTGACAGTTGAGAGTTGACAGTTGGCTCCAAGACTTTGTGTCATCTAGTCCTTGGGGAAGAGGGATTATTATTACGCTGCCTGTGTTTTACTTGTTTTTTCCTGACTACCAGCGGAGATACCGTGATTATACTGCTACTCCGCTACAGTGAGTAATTAGGACTTCTGTATTTTATCCCTTTTGTTTTTATCTGTTGTTGGTGTAAATAACTTGTTTATCATATATTGTTATATGTATGTGACTATTCTTTGTTCATAATAAACATTCATTTATTAAGTTCTTCCTTTGTCTGGTTAAGAATCACGTTACCTGAAGAGACTAGTTAGTATTTTTGTAATTCCTTAAATATTGTACTAGGTAATATTTGGTGGGTTTTATTGTTGATTTATAGTGATGTCGCGAACACAAAATTTTCGGTTCGCGAACGGCGAACGCGAACTTCCGCAAACGTTCGCGAACCGGCGAACCGGGTGAACCGCCATAAACTTCAATGGGCAGGCGAATTTTAAAACCCACAGGGACTCTTTCTGGCCACAATAGTGATAGAAAAGTTGTTTCAAGGGGACTAACACCTGGACTGTGGCATGCCAGAGGGGGATCCATGACAAAACTCCCATGGAAAATTACACAGTTGATGCAGAGTCTGGTTTTAATCCATAAAGGGCATAAATCACCTAACATTCCTAAATCACAATGGATATGGATTGACACCTGACATATGACATATTGACACCTTGACATATGGATTGACACCTGTCCTCAGAAACCCTGATACACACTGACACAGAGCAGAATAGGGACTGTTCCCCCTACATAGGGTCAATTGGCAGATATGGATTGACACCTCCTCAGGGACCCTGATACACACTGACACAGAGCAGAATAGTAACTGTTCCTCCTACATAGGGTCACTTGGCAGATATGGATTGACACCTGTCCTCAGAGACCCTGATACACACTGACACATAGCAGAATAGAGACTGTTCCCACTACATAGGGTCACTTGACAGATATGTATTGACACCTGTCCTCAGAGACCCTGATACACACTGACACATAGCAGAATAGGGACTGTTCCCCCTACATAGGGTCACTTGGCAGATATGGATTGACACCTGTCCTCAGGGACCCTGATACACACTGACACAGAGCAGAATAGGGACTGTTCCCCCTACATAGGGTCACTTGGCAGATATGGATTGACACCTGTCCTCAGAGACCCTGATACACACTGACACAGAGAAGAATAGGGAATATTCATTAAATGCCAAACATTGTTATACAGGGGAATATTCAGTAAATAAGGATAAGGGGGGGGACCTACTGTCCTCCCCCCCCCCGGCACACACCCCTGCGTGGTGGGTGGGGCCATAAATCACAATGGGGGGGACCTACTGTCCTCCCTCCCCCCCACTGTGAGCGGTGGGTGGGGGCCATAAAAAAATGAGGGGGGGACCTACTGTAGGATGTTGTATCGATCAGGTAGTGTAAGGGTTACGCCCGCTTCACAGTGACAGACCAAACTCCCCGTTTAACGCACCGCAAACAACCGCAAACAGTCCATTTGCACAACTGCAAACTCCCCATTTGCACAAGGTTGGATACCAAGCTAGCCATGTCCGTTCCTTGTCCTCACTGATGTCATTGAAGGTCTCTTCCTCCACCCAGCCACGTACAACACCAAGGGTCCCTGAAAGTATGCCAATAAACTGAACAAATACAAAATCTCCCAAGCAGGAGATCTAAAACTGGCATAGGAAAAGGTTAGACAACTATAATAAAGTGATACCTACAAATCCTAGTGAGCATAGGTGTATAATAGAGGGAGAAAGGGAAAGCAGAGTAATGCTTCCTAATACCGTGGTACCCTTTGTTAAATTAAATTGAGTAATGGACAAAAGTCTTTATTGTATCATTTATAAATAACAAAGGGATACTATACTCATTCCCCTATAGTGGCAAATTGTTTAATACTGGTAATACTATTACCTATTATATAATATTGGCAGGGGCAAGGACATTCCCTCTAAATAGATGGGTATAGGCAGAGAGTATGGAGACCGGAGTGATAACGTGTCAATAAGGTGATATAAAGTTAAATGTATCACAGACACACAGCCACCCTTTCTCTTAGCTAGTTTCCAGAAATGCTGGATAGGTAGAAGGGCTATAAAGACTCAGAGAGGTCTAAGAAGAATCCTCTAAACTAGCCCTAATCTCCTTCAAGGGTGTTCTAAGCTAAAGCTCAATCTAAACGTTTAGATGACTGCCTGATTTCCCATCACAGATGCTGGCTAGGAATAACACTGTGCAAGACAAAGAGTGGGTCTAAGTGCCCATAGTGCAGTAAAGTGTCCCTAGTGAAGTGAAAAAGAGAATAATGAGCTGGAGCCCAAGAGAATAACGAGCTGGCGCCCTATCAGGGGTCATGTATATGGCATCGATTTTAGGAACCGGAAGATGGAAAAAGATGCTTGGTCGGTCCTCCTACTTCAAATTTGGGGCACTGCGCGTGCAATCTAATGTGCCACCAGATAGGAGTGGTGTGTTAAGTAGTACTATTCCTATCAGTTTAATCCCTATTATGTGCCTTTTTTTTTGGTTTGGTTTTTGAAGCCACAGTGCAGCAAAATAAGGCCCGAAAAATAAGCATGTACACATGCCTGAAAAATTAGGTATTGTTGCAGCCGCTGCTACCAGAAAAGCAGTGCCCAGAAAAATTGATGTTTGTTTCCCAGGCAGAAAGTGCCCTAAAACATTGCGGCTTGAACCCTAGTTGGTGGTGGATAAGTCACGCAAGTCAACCGGCATTCAGAGCTAAAATACAGCAGCGTGTGGACCATTTTTAGCCCAAGGCAGCTCATCTCATCAGGCCTTTTTTAGTTGAATGTATCGCCCACTGTCAGTCCCTTCGGGATCCATCCCTCATTCATCTTAATAAAGGTGAGGTAATCTAGACTTTTTTGACTTAGGCGACTTCTCTTCTCAGTGACAATACCTCTTGCTGCACTGAAGGTCCTTTCTGACAGGACACTTGAAGCGGGATAGGCCAGAAGTTCTATTGCAAATTGGGATAGCTCAGGCCACAGGTCAAGCCTGCACACCCAGTAGTCAAGGGGTTCATCGCTCCTCAGAGTGTCGATATCTGCAGTTAAGGCGCGGTAGTCTGCTACCTGTCAGTCGAGTCGTTCTCTGAGGGTGGATCCCGAAGGGCTGTGGTGATGCGTAGGACTTAAAAAGCATGTCCTCCATCAACAACACGTCTTTAAAGTGTCCTGTCCTTGCCGGCGTGGTCGTGGGAGGAGGAGGATGACTTTCACCTTTTCCCCTGTTAGATTCCCGTTGTGCTGTGACATTACCCTTATACGCTGTGTAAAGCATATTTTTTTTTATTTATTTTGCAAATGCTGCATCCTTTCCGACTTGTTGTAATTTGGTAACATTTCGGCCACTTTCTGCTTATACCGGGGGTCTAGTAGCTTGGACACCCAGTACAGGTCGTTCTCCTTCAGCCTTTTTATACGAGGGTCCCTCAACAGGCACGACAGCATGAAAGACCCCATTTGCACAAGGTTGGATGCCGAGCTACTCATTTCCTGTTCCTCCTTCTCTATGATCTCAATGAAGGTATGTTCTTCCCCCCAGCCACGTACAACACCACGGGTACCAGATAGGTGACAACGAGCACCCTGGGCTGCCTGTTGTGGTTGGTCTTCCCCCTCCTCATCAAAGCCTCATTCCTCCTCTGACTCCTCTTCCTCACAATCCTCTTCCAGCGTTGCCGCAGGTCCAGCAAGCGATGCTGATAAGGCTGTTTCTGGTGGTGATGGTGACCACAACTCTTCCTCTTCCTCTTCACACTCATCTACGGCCTGATCCAGCACTCTTTGCAGGGCACGCTCCAGGAAGAAAACAAATGGTATGATGTCGCTGATGGTGCCTTCGGTGCGACTGACTAGGTTTGTGACCTCCTCAAAAGGACGCATGAGCCTACAGGCATTGCGCATGAGCGTCCAGTAACGTGGCAAAAAAAATCCCAGCTCCCCAGAGGCTGTCCTAGCACCCCGGTCATACAAATATTCATTAACGGCTTTTTCTTGTTGGAGCAGGCGGTCGAACATTAGGAGTGTTGAATTCCAGCGTGTCGGGCTGTCGCAAATCAAGCGCCTCACTGGCATGTTTTTTCGCCGCTGGATATCTGCAAAGTGCGCCATGGCCGTGTAGGAACGCCTGAAATGGCCACACACCTTCCTGGCCTGCTTCAGGACGTCCTGTAAACGTGTGTATTTATGCACAAAGCGTTGTACGATCAGATTACACACATGTGCCATGCACGGCACATGTGTCAACTTGCCCAACTTCAATGCCGCCAACAAATTTGTTCCGTTGTCACAAACCACTTTGCCGATATCCAGTTGCTGCGGAGTCAGCCACTTTTCCACCTGTGCCTTCAGGGTGGACAGGAGAGCTTGTCCGGTGTGACTCTATGCTTTCAAGCAAGTCAAACCCAAGACGGCGTGACACTGATGTATCCGGGATGTGGAATAGTACCTGGGGAGCTGGGGGTGTGCCTTTATGTGGAGCAAGACGCAGCAGAAGAAGAGGACTCAGCCGAGGAGATTATGGAAGAGGATGGAGTAGGAGGAGTAGAGGAGGTGGCAGCAGGCCTGCCTGCAAGTCGTGGCGGTGTCACCAACTCTTCTGCAGAGCCACGCATTCCATGCTTGGCAGCCGTCAGCAGGTTTACTTAATGCGCAGTGTAGGTGATATACCTGCCCTGACCATGCTTTGCAGACCAGGTATCAGTGGTCAGATGGACCCTTGCCCCAACACTGTGTGCCAGACATGCCATTACTTCCTTTTGCACAATCGAGTACAGGTTGGGGATTGCTTTTTGTGCAAAGAAATTTTGGCCGGGTACCTTCCACTGCGGTATCCCAATAGCCACAATTTTTTTGAACGCCTCAGACTCCACCAGCTTGTATGGTAAAAGCTGGCGGGCTAATAGTTCAGACAAGCCAGCTGTCAGATGCTGGGCAAGGGGGTGACTTTCTGACATTGGCTTCTTACGCTCAAACATGTCCTTGACAGACACCTGACTGTGGGCAGATGAGAGGGAACTGCTCAAGGTGAGAGACGGAGTGGCGGATGTTTGAGAGGGGGCAAGGAGGACAGCAGTGGTTGACATGGCTGAAGATGCTGGACCAGGAGGAGGATGGAGGCTTTGAGTTTGTGTGCTGCTTGTACTCATGTGTTGATCCCATAGGCGTTTGTGATGTGCGATCATGTGCCTATGCAAAGCAGTTTTACCTAGGTGGGTGTTGGACTTCCCACGACTCAGTTTCTTTTGGCACAGGTTGCAAATGGCATCGCTGTTGTCAGAGGCAGACACACAAAAAAATGCCACAATGCTGAGCTCTGCAATGACGGCATTCTGGTGGTGGACACAGCATGCGTTGGCGTGCTGTCGGGCTGACCCCGGGTGCCGATGCATGCTGTCTGACTGTGCCACTAGCTCCTTGCGACGACCTCCCCCTGCTTCCAACTCGTCTCCTCCTCCTCTCTGTCTCCCCATCTGAACTTTTGCCCTGTTCTTCTTCTTGCCGAGCGGGCACTCACGTGACATCCATGGACGCATCGTCATCATCAACCGCTTCACTTGTATCTGACAACTCAGCAAAGGAAGCAGCAGTGGGTACAATATCATCATCATCACACCGTACGTCCATGTGTGTAATGCTGCCTGACTGAGACATATCCCTGTTATCTACATCCTCTGGCAATAATGGTTGTGCATCACTCATTTCTTCAAACGGATGTGTAAATAACTCCTCTGGCATACCAAGTGAAGCGGCTGTGGTGCTAGTGTTGGTGGTAGTGGCAGGCGGGTGAGTGGTATCTTGAGAGGTGCCCGAAGCTAAGCTGGAGGAGGATGGTGCGTCAAGGTTCCGAGCAGAAGCTGTAGAAGATTGGGTGTCCTGTGTTAGCCAGTCAACTATGTCCTCAGAACTTTTCAAGTTCAGGGTACGTGGCCTCTGAAAATTGGGCATTATTCTAGGGCAAAAGGGAATCACAGCACCACGACCACGACGGCCCCTGCGGGGTGGCCTGCCTCTGCCTGTCATTTTTTTTGGATTAGTGGTACTATGCGTGCAAGCTACTGTGAGACCAGATATGAGTGGCAATGTGCACTGGCAGCGGTTGGCAGAGTACACGGCCTGACACCCGCTTGAAGACAAGTAACTGCTATTCAATCTATAACAGTGAAAAAAGTTTTTTGGTTTTAAATGCACGCTATAGTGACACCAGATATGAGTGGCAATGTGCATTTGCAGAGGTTGGCAGAGTACACGCTGAAGGCCTGACACACCCGCTTGAAGGACACTGACTGCTATTAGCTTACAGTGAAAAACTTTTTTCTTTTTAAAGGCACGCTATAGTGACACCAGATATGAGTGGCAAAGTACACTGGCAGAGGTTGGCAGAGTACACGCTGAAGGCCTGACACCCGCTTGAAGGACATTGACTGCTATTAGCTTACAGTGAAAAACTTTTTTTCTTTTTAAAGGCACGCTATTGTGACTCCAGATATGAGTGGCAAAGTGGACTGGCAGAGGTTGGCAGAGTACACGCTGAAGGCCTGACACCCGCTTGAAGTACACTGACTGCTATTAGCTTACAGTGAAAAAACTTTTTTCCTTTTTTAAAGGCACGCTATTGTGACACCAGATATGAGTGGCAAAGTGGACTGGCAGAAGTTGGCAGAGTACACGCTGAAGGCCTGACACCCAGACGCTTGCAGACAACTAACTGCTATTCAATCTATTACAGTGAAAAAAATGTTTGGATTTTTAAATGCAAGCTATTGTGACACCAGATATGAGTGGTGGCACTGGGCAAGTGGGCACAGTATCCACTGTGAGCCTGACACAGAAGCTGGCAGGCAGGCAACTGCAATTACATTACAAAAAAAAAAGCAGACTGATGTTTTTTTTTTTGGGGGTGCTGTCCTTACAGTAGAGATCAGATGAGTCCTTCAGGACTGTAGTGGACACTGAATACCCTAGCTATCTATTTCCCTATCAAATGAGCAGCAGCTACATTTTCCCTCCTCTATCTAAGAATGCAGCTTCAGAATGAATCTAAAATGGATGCTGTACAGGAGGTGGGAGGGTCTGGAAGGGAGGGTCTGCTGCTAATTTGCTGGAATGTGTCTGCTGACCGTGAGGCACAGGGTCAAAGTTTACTCAATGATGACAAATAGGGGGCGGATCGAACCGCGCATGTGTTCGCCCGCCGTGGCGAACGCAAACACGCTATGTTCACCAGGAACTATTCGCCAGCGAACAGTTTGGTACATCACTATTGATTTACCTGGGGGACCAAGGCACCCCATTTATAAATTGTCTTGGTGGTGGCAGCGTTAAAATAGTAATAGTTATATTATTATGTTTAAGTGTGGGTGGTGTTAAGGGAGATTTTGTCATTATATCCAGTCTAGTGAAGACAAATAGTGTACTTTAACCCTTTCACCACCACAACTACGTCCCGCACACTCTTGGAGTAGGGTGCGTTTGTGACACGTAGTAACCCAGACGCTGAGATATTTCATTCTGCTGAAGCACCAATGGAATGGGAACAGCGGGTTCAGTGTGGTGTATTTCTCCGTAGGTAGCGTGAGATTTAGCACCTCACATTTCAAGAGATTTAATTTGAATCGCGAAAGTCTCCTGTAGTGATCGAATTCTGAAAGGAGACAGGGTAGAGTGGTTCAAGGGTCGGAAATCAAAACGACTTTGTGTTCTACTCTCTGCCTTATATGCCCGTATATCAGGATTCTGGTGCATCGCTTGTAATAAGGGCTCCAATGACATTGCGAATAACAAAGGGGAGAGAGGGCATCCCTGCCTCATTTCGTTGATGATTCTAAACTCCGCCGTCAGGGCCCAGTTGACTCACCGCGGCACGTGACTTAGTGTATAACGCTTTGATCCAGTCAAGTAACCGTTCCCCCAGGCCCATCGTCCTCAATGTGGTTATTAAAAATGACCAGTCAAACCGGTTTAACGCCTTTTCTGCATCAGTTGATAACAACATTAGGTTTTTCCCTGTCCTCCTTGTGTGATGTTGAATATAGAAGAGCCAATGTGCTGTCCCGCACCTCCCGTCCAGGTATGAATCCTGTCTGATCCTCTTGGATCAGTGTCGGTAAGATGGATTGTAGTCTGGTAGCCAGTACCTTAGTGAACAGCTTAGTGTCCACATTTAACAGTGAAATCAGACGGCAGCTCCCGTAGTTCATTGGGTCTTTTCCAGGCTTGAGCAAGACCGTTATGGTCACCGCTAAGTATTCCCCCCTAAGTTCCCTGTGGTGGTCACCCCGTGAGAGGAGGGGGTGTTCACGCCCAGAGATGTCTTTTTCCCCTAGTTGATCTCCAAGCAGACCATGAATCCTTTTTTTTTGGTGTTTAATGGGTACCAGTGGAGCGGAGCCCTCCGTTTATTCTGCCATCTTAGTCCGTGCCCAAGCCACGCCCCCCTGAATTACTTTTTTTTTAACTGTGGAGCAATCCTTTATGTTCAGGGATGCAGAAAGCTTTTCCTTTGATAACTGAATAGTATTTCATCACCCACCTGCAAATGGCACAGTTTTCTAATGTGCTTTCTATTACATAAAATTTAACCATAAACATGTTGTGGCGGAACCAACCCGACCACTTGTGCCTGGAGAGAACTGCTTGCCAGCCTCTTGCCCTGTGACTATGGCCCTGGGATGTATTGCCCTTCTAGGAACTGATTTGGGCATATTGTATTTTATTATGCTGCTGCTGGCCCTTTAAGATCCATCTGGGGACATACTGTGGAGTTACTGGGTGGCCACCATTTCATGTATCAGAGGCACATGGTTAGAACAATGGATGAAGCACATGGTCAGAACAATGGATGGCAGCCATTTTAACTCCCAGACACTGTTTGGACATTTCTACACGGTGCCATCTCGCCGGTATTTGGTGCACAAAGACATCGTGCAGTAGTTTTAAACAACAGGGGACACATTATACAGTAATTATTTTTCATATATAACCTGTATATGTTCTGCAGAATCTGCATTAAACTGTATCTTCCAAACTACTGAACAGATCTGGGTGAATTTTGGATATGTGGTTATTGCATGTTTTGGGGTCCCTGTGATATGTTTTATGTAGCAGATGGTACCAGGGCTGTCCTAAAAGACTGTAATACTATTGCAATTCGTGTGTTGTATCTGTTTCTATGTTTAAAATGTATGTGGGATTCGTATGATTGTTTGGTAGTTTCCATCCGTACTCCATACGAATGTAAACTACCGAACCAATAGACCACCCCAGAGAGAAGTGTGTACCTTATTAAGCGTTCACACTTCTCTAACCGCAGGTTAATCGGTACTTTAGTGATGTATCTGGGTGGCAGCCGTTCAGTATACGAACACGTGGCGGCGGCCATCTTACGCATGAAAATCTCAGCGGTGTTTGGTCATCGAGTGTCTGGAACTCAAATCGGACACTCGATTACCCGAACACCGCTGAGACCTCCATGGCTCCATAACTCCCGAACGGGAAAGCTAATCAGCCTCCCGTTCGGTAGGTTCAAAGTACCGAACAAGGAGATTCATACGAATACAAGATTAATCGTGGATGGCAGTATTTGATGTGTGTTTTACCTCCCGAACGAAGACCGACCGCAGGGCCAAAACCCATGGAACTCTTTTCAGATACCTCGGTCAAATTACACCCTCCACCTAACTCCCGAACCCCTGGTCCGATCTGGGTGATTTTTGGATATGTTAGTCACCCAGATCAGGGCTACCAGGGGGTACCCCCAGTATTATTGTAACTGCTTGTTTTGGGGTACATTCAGAACTCGGGGAAAACTACAGTATGTATAATGGGATTAAGTGTCATACTGAGGGGAGGAGATGTGTGGGAGGTAACGGTTACACTATTGGATACTGTACTGATTAATGTGAATCCCTCTTTTGCATGGGAGAATGCTTTATAAGGAGACTGTGTGGATTAAAAGTCAGTTCTGCTCCTGATGCTGTGTGTCGTCCAGTCATTGGGATCTGTATGGGGATATTTGTGGATTACTTTATTTGCTGGAATTACTGCTTCATGGTGTTTTTACTACTTGTTCCTGAGCCTCACTGGGATCTATAGTGGAGTTAACCTGTGAAATATCAGGCCTCCGCTACATTTTATAAAACTGTATTTCTCTGCCTGTGATAATTATATTACATAGTTACATACATAGTTACATAGCTGAAAAGAGACTTGCGTCCATCAAGTTCAGCCTTCCTCACATATGCTTTTGCTGTTGATCCAAAAGAAGGCAAAAAAAAACAGTCTGAAGCGCTTTCAATTTTGCAACAAACTAGGAAAAAAATCCTTCTTGACCCCAAAATAGCAGTCAGATGTCTCCTTGGATCAAGCAGCTATTAGCCCACTAATTAGAATTATATCCCTGTATGTTATGTTTTTGCAAGTATTTATCCAATTGCAGTTTAAACATCTGTATAGACTCTGACAAAACCACCTCTTCAGGCAAAGAATGCCATATCCTTATTGCTCTTACTTTTAAAAAAAACTTATTTGCCTTAGATGAAATCTCCTTTCTTCAAGCCTAAATGTGTGACCTCGTGTCCTATGTATAGCCCTGTTTATGAATAGATTTCCAGATAATGGTTTGTACTGGCCCCGAATATATTTGTATAATGTTTTCATATCCCCTCTCAGGCACCGTTTTTCCAAACTAAAGAGATTTACATTTTTTAACCTTTCTTCATAACTAAAATGCTGCATTCCTTTTATCAGTTTTGTAGCTCGTCTCTGCACTTTTTCTAGTGCCATGATATCTTTCTTTAGAACAGGTGCCCAAAATTGCACAGCATATTCAAGGTGTGGTCTTACCAGTGATTTATAAAGAGGCAAAATTATATTACCCATTGTGTTCAGTAATCATATTACAGGCAGAGGGGAGGATTTTGTGTGGGAGTGTCTGTGTGTATTGTGCAGATTGATTGGTTGTATTTCAAAACCCTGTGGGCAGTACTATGTTTGTGGATTGTGAATAAAAGAGGCTGCATGTGCCAGTACAGTCAGTTCTGCTTGACCTCAAAACGAAGTGTCGTCTCGTTATTGGGGGAATTGGAGTGTGTGCTGATTGCCAGGAGTGTAAGATTATAATATAATGCTTTTCCTGTTCAGCTGTTTACAGCATTCATGTGCTTGAGAGCATTCGTATGCTTCTCCGGTTCGGTGGTTGTGGTGTCTGCTGCAGTGCTTGGAGTCCTCAGGAAGCGCTAGGAGCATTCTTCAACGGAGGTACCCAGTCGGGGTGCCCGTCGATCCGTTACACATGTCAGGTGGGTTCTCTTTTCATCTTCTGTAAATTAAATTTTTGATCAGTTAAATTCTTAAAAGCACTGGGCAGGGCCTGAACATTTTTTAAACACTATTAGACACCATCGTTAGATTAAACTATACAAAGAAATGCGCCTGTTAGTCCTTTTTTTTAATGTATATATTTTATGTTTAATACTTTTTTATTGGGATAACTTCCCTTTTTTTTTTTTACAGTACAATGACATAAAAAAAAAAAAAACATTCATAAATATGCATATATCACTACATACATATACATTCGCCTACGTATATTAATGATACGATGTGGGTAGCTCCCTGTTGAGTGACCTACCCAGATGGTATCATCACATATCCTAACAAACATTTAACAATACCTGGATAGAGCAGGGAATAACAAGCATGGGTCAATTAACCAAGATGAGCTTCCATGTTAGATACCACATTATTAGAGTAATAAATCTATTATCTATCGTTATTAAAGTATCTTTTTTTTTTCCATTTTTTTTCCATTTTGAGCCAGACTACTAAATGAAACTTTGTATAAGTACATTGCTTTGTAAGTACATTTTTTTTTTTCAGCTGATATCAGTATAGTTAATATTAAACAATTTTTAATAGAAAGAGAGAGAGGGTCAAATCAACTAAAACAGTCTCTAATTTTAAGTATCAAATTATCTAGATGATGTATATACTTCCTGTTGTTGTTAGAATATGCAACTCCTCTTTCCATTTCTAGTTGGTGCAATAATTGTACTATAAACTGTCTGCTGTCAGGTATGTGGGTTTGTTTCCAAGTTCTTGCAATTAATATCTTTGTTGCGATAAAAGAGTGAATAATTAATATTAAATGAACTCTTGGGAGTCTATCACATTTAAGGTGTAATAAGCCTACTTGTGGGCATTTTTTGACTTTGATATTAAAAAACTCAAAAAAACTGTATGTTTGGTCCCACAAGTTAGAAATTAATGGGCAGGTCCACCATATGTGTAGCATATCGCCTTCATGCTTATGGCATCTCCAACATAAAGAAGAATTAGATATAGATATTTTAGCTAATCTTGTTGGTACTAAATACCACCTATGATAGACTTTAAAAAAAGTTTCTATTAGGTTTAAACAATGTATATGTTTTCTCAATATTTTCATAGGAGTGCACCAATCGTAATCAGTCAATACTATATTGAGATCTTTCTCCCATTGTTTTTTAGCAGTAGGAAGAATATCCGAATAAGTTTGTCTGATCAGATCTATAGCCATGGAGCAAATCGATTTTGTTGTTTGTTTCTCAAAAATCTTATATACCAAATTATTCAAGCCACTATCTCTTCTTAATAGAGATTCATTTATAAATCCTCTAACTCTTAGATAAGTAAAAATCTCTGTATCAGACAGATTTAGACTGGATTTAAGATCCTTAAACGGCAATAAGCTTCTATTTTGGAGAAGGTCTCTGACCCATATCTCCCGTTCTCCTCTCCACTTGGAGAGACTTATGTCAGGGATAATCCTTTCGATGACCCTTATGTTTGCTCCCTCGATTATCTTTGTGGATATCTTGAGTAATTTTTTGATTCGCTGCCATTCTCCGATCAAATTAGAAACGACCATAGAATTGGTCTGCATTAAATGTATATTATAATTAGTTTTATCATCCCAAATCATAAGTGATAGATCTTTCTCTTTTATCCTTGTTGATTCTATCTGATACCAGGGTTGTCTCCTTGAGTCAGAGCTGTAGAACTTATGTATATGTGAAATTATGTTAGCGCTGTATATATCTTTAATTAGTGGGAGGGCCATTCCTCCTTGATTAATTTTTTTTGTTAAAACTTGTGATTTTATTCTTGGTGATTTCCCTTTCCAAATAAAATTAGAAAAGGAATGTTGGAGCATATCCAACCATGGTTTTGGGACTTTCAATGGAATCATATTAAACAAATAGGTCCATTTGGGGATAACATAAGTTTTTATTGTGTTGACTCTTCCCCACCATGAAATTTCCAGAGGACGCCATTCCCTTAAAATTTTGTTGGTATTTTTAAGTAATTTTAGAAAATTACATTCTAATATGTTCTGAGGATTCGCCGTTACCATAATTCCCAAATATTGGAACTCTTTTTTTGTCCAGTGAAAATTATATTTTTCGTGGAGATATGCTAAGGTACACAAGTCTATATTAATTGTTAAAGCTGTGGTTTTATGGAGATTTATCTTATAATTAGATACATCCTCGTAGTTCTTAATCTCTTTCATTAAATTACCAAGAGATATCTTCGGATCTGTTATTGAAATTAATACATCATCTGCGTATAGGCATATCTTTGCTTCTACTTCATCAATTATCACACCTCTTATTCCCTTATTTTCTCTGATAGCAGTAGCTAACGGTTCAATTGAGAGAACGTATAACAGGGGAGACAATGGGCACCCCTGTCTCGTTCCATTGTTTATATCAAACCATTCAGAGCATATATCATATCCTATTATTCTCGCAGAAGGACCCTTGTATAGAGCCTTAATCGCATGTGCAATCCAGCCCTCAAAACCGAATGCACTTAGAACTCCGTTCATATATCCCCATCCGACCCTGTCGAAAGCCTTCTCTGCATCAATCGACAGGGTCAGAAGGGGCGTCTCCGTCAAATGAGCGTATTCAAACAAGTCGATGATTCTCCTAGAATTATCGCTCGCATGACGACCTCTGACAAACCCTATTTGATCTATATGTATCAAATCGGGAAGTATTAAATTGATTCTATTAGCCAGTATGGCAGCATATAATTTGATATCTATATTTATTAGAGAAATAGGCCTATAGTTTGTTATTTCTGTTGGTGATTTATTTGGCTTCAAGATAGGTTTTATGTTGGCTCTCAATAGTTCTTGAGTTATTTTACCAGATGAGGCAGCCTCATTAAACATTGCCGTCATATTAGGACTTATAGTTTTTTTAAATAATTTAAAGAATAAATTTGAAAATCCATCCGGACCCGGAGCTTTTGATAATTGTAGATTATTTATAGCTTCCTCTACTTCCATCTGGGATATTTTTTGATTTAATTTTTCTTTTTGAGCTAATGTAATTTTTGGAATTTTTATTTTATTTAAATATTTTTCTATTGCTTGTTCTGTAGATATATATTGAAGATTGTATAATTTTTCATAATATTTCCTAAATGAATCGCCTATATCTTCCGGAGACAGCAAAACTTTCCCACCATCAACAATTTTATAAATCTTATTGTCCATTTTGTTTTTTTTAAGACGATCTGTCAGTAATTTATCTATTTTATTACTTCGATAATAAAATTTAATTTTAAGTCTTTTCAAATTAAATTCTATTCTTTCAAGAATCTTTTGATTTATCATATTTTTATATTTTTTTATCTGAGTTATTGTATCTTGAGAAAAATTTTTATTATTTTGAGCTTGTAATTTGTATAATTGTAGATAAAGTTCAGATATTGGGGCCCCTCTGATTTTTTTTTCATAGCTGGCAAGCTTTATAAAATAACCTCTGGTGACTGCTTTATATGTACACCATACATTTTGATTAGATGTTGTTTCAGGAGTATTTTCCTTGAAAAACATTTCAGAAAGATTTTTTATATGTTCTATATTTTGTTTTTTTACTAATAAAGAATCATTAAGTTTCCATGGTGAAAATTCTTTTTTCCCGTTTTCTTTGATTTCTAGTATAAGGAGATCGTGATCTGACCATGTATTAATTTCAATTTTGATAGTTTTTGTTCGTTTTAAGAGATCCAGGTCTCCCCAGCACATATCTATCCTTGCTGAGGTTTTATGGGCCGTAGAAGTATGAGTGTAATTACGGTCACTGGGATGGAATATTCTCCATAAATCAAAGATATCATTTTTTTTTGCTAATTTACTTAGGGAGGCTGCTTGGTTTACCAGGTTTCCATCTATGTGTTGACCAGGTTTTGTTTGTTTATCTAATTTAGGGTCAGCCACACAGTTGAAATCACCCGCTATCAGGAGTATTCCTTTGCGGATTGTTTCTACTCTTCTCATTATTTTCAATAGATGTTTAACTGGGGCTTTATTTGGTAGGTATATGTTAAGTAAGGTATATTGAATCTCATTAATCTTTCCTATCCAAATAATTGATCTCCCTTCGATATCTGTTTTGGAATAGTCGCATGAATAATTAATCGAATTAGAAAACAATATTGCAACCCCCTTTTTTTTTTTAAATTGATCTGAAGCTTCAGCAATAATATTAAACTTTTTATAGTTCCAGTGATGATTATCTTTTTTTTTCCAGTGTGTTTCTTGGATAAAGGAGATTTGGGCTTTTTCTTTTAATAAGGTATTATATAAATAAGCTCTTTTGTTTGGGGAGTTAAGTCCCTGCACATTAATTGATATTAATTTTAACATTTTTAGTAGTTGGTTTCCATAACGAACACCTTAGTTTAGCAATTCCCATTAACCATTCCCTTTTCAACCAGGTATATATACAACAACATTTAAAAACAAACAACAAATCATTCAAGATGCTAAAAAGCATCCAAGCTGCGTAGGTGCTGGCGATTTTGCAGCACCTCCGTATTGGAATACAACTAGATTCCAACATCAAAGTATCATATAGATACCCACAGGGAGGGAGCCTTTGTTGGAGACAGGAGGGGATAATATGTCACAAAAAGGAAAAATTGACAAATAGTTAAATTGTTCCCTGGTGTTACCACCTTGCCTTTTTTTTCTACTTCAAAACAATTATAATTTTAGACTTCTAGTGCGTACTTCCTGTGCTATATTACTTTAGCGTAGCCTCATTTCTAATACTATATTTCTTTAACTTACAGTGTATGATTTGTCTTATTATATCACCTTAGATTAGAGTGCGTAATTTCATATGTTATGTTTCATTAACTTACTATACATAATTTCCAATGTTTTCTATCATTAATTTACAATGCCTAATTTCTAATAATAAATTGCAATAATTAACATTTGTGATCTCTTACATTAATTCATTAACCTTAATTAACAGTGTTTAATTTATCGTGATATATTGCTTTAACTTCCATTGTGTAGATAACCGTACTACTTTCCATGAATTAAAAGTGCATAGTTTCTCGTTATATTTTGCGCTAGCTTACATTACTTAATTAACAGTGCATATTTTCCTTGTGTTATATTATATTAAATCTTATACTGTAATAATACATTATGGTATATATTTTCTATTTGAAATTCTGCCAAAATATTTTCAAACAAATTGTGATTCAAGTGTTTAGTGTTTGGTGGAGAATTACGGTAAGTCTAATCTTATAGTCCTGTAAATAGCCTATAATGTATGGATACTTTAGGTATTTTTCAACGTCTTCTTTTTTTTTTTTTTTTCTTTAATATCCTTCCAGGACTATGATGTTAATATGCTATTAATATGATTTTAGCGTTTGATACTCATGATGGAGTAGTAGGCAATTTGTAGTGAATGTCTGATGTTTTAATTTTCCAGTCCGTTCTTTTTTTTTTTTTTCTTTTTTTTTTCTTTTTTCTTTTTTCTTCCCCTCTTGCTGTTTTTCTTTTTTCTTTTTTTTTTTTTCATCCTTCCTCTCACATCCTCTTTCCTTCCTTTTCTTTGTCTTCTTTATTTCTTTTTTCCTTCTTCCTATCATTCCAATCTTTCGTTTTTAGTTTTCTATTAGTTGTAATAGCCACTCATTGGCTTTCTCATATGTTGTAAATGAGAACCATTCATTCTGGTGATATATTTGGAGAGAAGAAGGATGTCGCCACCTAAACCTCAGATTGTGTTTTATTAACGTTTGAAATATTGGTGAGAATTTTCGTCTTTTGGCTCTTGTATAATAAGAGATATCTGGAATAGCAAATATCTCTTTAAATTTTCCTTCTGTGGATCTATTATTTTTTAAGGCCAACAGAATTTGGTTTCTAGTATCATATGAATGAAACGCCACTATTACATCTCTTGGAAAGTCGTTTTTGATATTTGTAGGTTTAAAAATTCTGTGGCATCGATCCATTGTTAATTCATGGGGGTCTGTTGATATCTTGAGAGAAATGAATAATTCTTTAAGGAAATCCTTTAATTTTTCATTTGTTATACTTTCTGGAATATTTCTAAATTTTAAATTTGTTCTTCGAGTCCGATCTTCCAAGTCTGCCAATTTGACTTCCAGTTGTTCCAATTTGCGCTCCATTTCTTTATGAGAATCTTTAAAGGATTGGATCTGAAATTCTGTATGATCCTGTTTTTCTTCTATTGTTTGTATTCTAGTTAGTACTTTAGAAATATCATTTTTAAGGTCGATAGAATTATCCTGGATCTCTTTTTTTATCTCTTTTGAGGTGTTATCCAACAGTGATTTTATGATTTCTATAGAGATAGTCGGTGGTTCTATAGCTGGCAGGATCATCTCATTGAAGGAGTCAGGAGAAGGTTCTTCGTTGGTATCTTGAATTTTTTGAGGAGAAAAAAATGTGGAAAGTCTCTTTTCTTGTTTTAAAGATTTCTTTTCAGTTTTTGATGAAACTTTAGGTTCCTGCGATCGTTTAGAAGCCATTTTAGGAGGAAACTAAGGTGGGTATGGCTTTAAATTCAGACTTAATATCCGAGGTTTTTTTTTTTTTTTTTTGGAGTGGAGTTTACCGTTCTGGACTCGTCTTTGTATAGACTTCTCCTTTATTTTCTTTATTTTCTTGCTTTTATATTGTTTCTCCGATTATTTTTAACAATTTTTAGCAATTTAGCCAATTTTTAGCAATTTTTAACAATTTAGGCGATATGTCCATTAACTGTTTTTCGTCTTGGTCTCTTGCTCCTTTTTTTTTTTTTTTATGAAAGGAGTTGTTTTAGAGCTATCGGAATTGTATGGGGATAAGTCCTTTGTTTAAATATTGGGGTGTGGGGTGTATATGGAATATATATTTTTCAATTAATTTCGCCCCTTGTTCTTACCCCTTCTTACCCCTTTGCTTTATCTTTTTCCCACTTTTTCCCTTTTCATCCTCTTTCTCGTCTCCCTTTTTCTCTCTTTTCCCCTCTTTCTTTCTTTGCCCTCTTTTTCAGGCAAGTATATATTATATATATTTTTTTTCCCCCAAAGAAATACCTCTATGTGATACACTTGCCCTTTTAGTTCCACCTTCTCCTTCGATGCCTTCCTTCAAATGACCACGGGACAAAAAACAGCGCTGAACCGAATCAGTACAGGTACGCTGGGAGCCTCATCCCTCGATCCGCATAACGGCGGCAACAGAAATCTCCTTCGTGCAGGGCAGCCCCCCCCAACTCAGCCCCCGACAGGCAAGACAAAGCAGGAGGTAGGTAGGGTTATTTAACGATTATTTAAGCCGTCCTTCCACTGGGGATTAAGCGGTTTAAGCAGTGTGCTCGGCATGTACCATAATATCGTGCTTGGCGTGGTTTGGCGTGGTTTCATGAGGCTGCTACCAAGCATCGATCATCTCCAACGGCTCCCTCCCCCTTGCGGTCCGTACACCTTACGGTCTACGTCATCACGTCCCCCGGTTCTTAATGTATATATTTTAATGTCAGATAAGACCATAATCTTGCTTCCTTAGAACTCTCGTATTAGAGCCACACATGTTGATCTGTAGATACAATTTTACATTTTATGTCATAATTTATTTCTTGCAAGAACTCGCCCACTTACATTAAATCACTGTGTATACAGTTTAGGACACAACCCAATGTCTCATTGCTGCACAAATACATAACTTCAAAGGGCTGCAAAACAAAAGGGTTTAGATGTAAAATAAGTCCAACATTGGAAGTGTGCCATTATTTCATATCTAACTATATGTGGTTGGGACATAAAAGGCCGTAAGCTGGAAGAAATAAACATAACATAATAAACGTAACATAGTGAATGTCAGGGTAGGAAGGGGTGCTGCCCTAAGACAGCAATAACCCTTTAAGAGCAGGAACCCAAGGTGCAGAGAATATGTCAATCACAAGGAATGAGTGCAAAAATATGTATATTTTTAAATAAACCAATATGATACAAGATAACCAAACAAAATACAGTATAACTACAATGCCAATATAATTAATACAGTAGACCTAGGTCTATCACAGGAGGTGCAGGCAGAGCATCAGGGTACAGTCTTTTTAGATTAAGTAAAGTACACTGGGCAGGACCAGGTAAGTATCATAGGAGATAGACAGGACTCAGGTCCAGAGCCACAGGATGTACAGTTAGAGCCAAAAGGATGCAAGGCCAGAATCACAGGATACAAGACCACAGGATGCAGAGACTATACTGCAAAAGGAACATAGAAACAATGATCAAACCCTGAGGGAAGGGTGAGGCCAGACTATAAAGGTGCCTAACAAGGGCCAGCTGAAGTGCTTAATGTTCCTAGAAGTAGGGAATAGCACCAAACAGGGAGAGTGGTGTTTAATGGTACTGCACAAGGGGATATCACCTAAGGAGTGAACCGGGAACTGTGACGGTGAATATACGTAAGTGGTTGAGGTGTACAGGTATGCCATAAAATAAAGGGAACCCACTAAAGGAATTCACAAAAATGTTCTGAAAATTGGGAGTGGAGGGTGTGATACATGCTGTGCCGATCAAGATACGGTTACTGGGTAGAGGAGGTGAGAACTCTAAATAGCTGAAACTAGTCCCTCCCACAACTCCAGGCTCCCACATATATACAGTGTATATTTACACATATATACAGTGTATAAATATATATATATATATATATATATATATATATATATATATATATGGCCAAAATACCAGAGTATTGCATTATGCAATGATACCTATTTTATTGGACTAACATAATATTTCAAAGGCAAGCTTTCAAGAGTTTTCCTCTCTTCCTCAGGTCTGAAGCAATACTGATCAATCTGATAGAGTTAAACACTTAAACAACTGATGTTAGAGAAGGGGAAGAAGGGGGTGAGTGGGGTGTCATAAATAGCAAAAGATGTGCCTGGAAGTGAAAGATTCAGGTTGGCTGAGAATAGCCAGAAAAAGTAAATTAAAAAAGTTTAAACAAAAATTTGTTAAAAACTTTTTAACTAGCTTATTGACTCTTTTCTGTTTATTTTTTATTATTATTATTATTAATAATTAATATTTATTTTTTTGAATTTTTTAAATATTTTATTTTTTATTGTTATTATCTTTTATACAACATTTCATGACATATACAAAACTTTTGATCACTTTATCTCTTAACATCAATAATTATATGTTAAAAAACAAATAAGACATCATCATACCAAAACAAACAAAGACAAAAACATACAAAATATACATCTATACTCTCTGCTAGGGGGCGGATTGGAGGTTTATCCATAATTCATCTTATTTTAAGTTCCACTACCGTTGTTGAAAAGAAGATATATTTTGCCAATTTAACTTTATACGTCAATGGGAAGTAACTCTGTCTTAAATTTTCTCAACCTGTTTCAACCATTGTTTATACTCATCATATGATGTTCTACCTAAACCCATCTCCATTTTAATCTGATAGATAATTTGGATTTTGACCTGCTCCCAACAAGGAGCTGTAATCATCTTCCAGTTATTTTTTTCATTTTTAATTTTTTTTAATTTATTTTTATTATTATTTATATATTTTTTAACTAAATTTAATATTGTATTCAAAATAATTATTGGAAAATAATTGGATATGTTTATTTATTTATTGTATAGAATAACATACCATCAGACTTGTTCTACAATATATTTATATATTTTAAGTTCTGTGCGGAACTAATTTGTTTATTACAGGAATGCGTATACATCTATAGCTTAATGTAGAAATGTATGTAGAATGTAGAAAAGCTTAAATATATCAATAATGAATTACTAACTGATTAATAATTCATGTCATAACACATTTATTATATCAAACATCTATGAAGATAAGAAGTAAAGTCCTCTGTTTTTACATGCAAAATTGGAGTGAGATTTTGTTTTCATCTCCCATTGTTCCGCTCATTTTATTAAGTAGGACTAGTGCTGTGCTGCAATATGGTAAAATTGAAGCAAACTACACATAATTATACAATCACCTGGAAGCACACACATATTTTGTACTGAATTATGCATTCTTTCTGAGAAAATGTTTTAGGTAAATTAGGAATTTACTCCACTTAGGCGTATTGCAATATACATTCAACAAATTTAAAACCAGTGATGATAAAATGATAGTATCTAATAACAGTTAAATCTTACACCCTGTGGACAATACACATTAAAGGTTGAAAAGAATCAGAACATAAAAGTGGTATCATTAAAAATATAATCTGCCACTATGCTTGTAACTAAACTTTTCCTGCTGGTGTAGGTGCGATTACAATGAACAGCAGGGAAAGCCCGCAATCCAAGATAGATTTTTAATGCATAGTAAACTAGATGTGACTTAAGAGTGCAATATTTTAAATAAAAAGCTAGCACGCTACATTACTGAAAATTAATGAATAACGGTGAAAATTAGAAATCCAAGTGAATAATAACTAGAATACGAGATATCTACTTAGGAAGATTATGATGAAATCTTTTTCCACCTGATTTCACTATGCAGCTCCTTGTGTTCTACGGATAGGTAACATATGTAAGTATTAGGAACATTTTAAAGCATATAATCTTGAAACTCTTAGAATAACCAAATCAGCACATTTATTGCCATCTTTTCAAGCAAAAATATAAAATAAAATATGAAAGCTGTATTAATTTAGAGTACTTAGTTATAGGAATACTCTATTGCTCAACAAGTATATTAAAAAAACACTATTTAGTAGATATACCCACAATGAAACCATTTATGCATATCTCATTGAGGGTATATCTAAAAACAGTCTTTGCAAGCCTTCATCTCAAAGTCTGTGCTGGGGAATATTCCAATCAGAGGATTCCTGTTAACCCATTCCAAGCTTTTTGCAGAACCCCCCCCACAGGGTTATCTGTTTAAAGAATTCTGTATTGCAGAATTTAATGCAACATGTGACATACACCAACAGAATACAATACATATAAAACAGGGTCATAATGGAGTACCTCACATATATGCCCACTCACAGTAACACATTGACCCCCCCTCCCCCCCACTTCCCTTAGGCCATCACTCTAGTAGCTGTTGGGTACCAGCAGTTAGTGCACGAAGTTAGGGCCCAGTAAGCTGTTTGTAATCCACCTGATGAGTCTGGAAAACTGTAGAGGGCTAATCAATAAGAATAGGGGTCTAGTCTCTAAACTGTGCAGCCCAAAGTCAGGGTGCCCTGCTGTGTACAGGGGGAGAGTGTGCAGGCTTACCACACCAAATGTAATCAAAGCCAGTCATAAGGGGAAACACTGCTTCTATCTGCTTCCGGGATTTTCTCTTTCCTTCCCTAGCAAGTCTCTACCAAAGAAACTGCTATGTGCCTGAGTCAGGGTGTAGATGCCTGCTGAAATCCTCCTTCCAGTGGGGCTTCACACTGGACCCAGCAGCTCTCACTCCGGAAACTTCTTTCTCCCGTTTAGCAGGGTTTCTTCTCCTTCCTTCTCTGAACTGCAACTGCCAAAACTTCCCGCCGAAATTCAAAATGGAGACCTACATATATCCGGCCAGGTGCTGCAGGAGTTCCCCCTCTGCTGGTCACTCCATAGGAACTGCAGGATACTTACCTGGGGCTCTAATCCTTATTCCCTGTTGGTCCAATAGTTTGCCTAGTGTTACAGTGGGATACACGTTGAATCTGCCTTGAATCTGCCTTTGCAATCTGCCTTGGTCTCCCAGGTGGGAGAACATCCTAGAGCTGCTCGGAGTCAGACGACAGCCTGCAGAGTGGGCAGCACAGCGCTGTACAGGCAGTTTGTCAGGATCCTATCCTGAGAACCAGGAACATGTTTCATTTCTTCTGTTTTATTTCATACAGTTCCAGTTTTCACCACTAGTGGCCTCCCTAGCCACTAGTCACCTCAGCCTCTCTCACCTGCATAGCATGATTTAAAGCTGCTATAAAAGGCCACACCCGACTACAGCAAACTGCCTTTACATTGAGAGAAGTTGTGTTCTAAACCTGACAAGTCTTCTGCTCCTGGCATTTACTGATACCTGAAAACCTGCTCTAGTCTTACTTACCTTGAACCATCCTGATTTATTCCAACTTGATCTCCAATATGAACCTACTTCATTTATATACTGGACTAAGTTTTCTTATTGATTTTGTTCCTACCTACCTGGATATTGCAGACTTTCCTATTATTTGCAAGTATCCTAAAAGACCCTGAAACTGCATTTCTGATTTTCATCCAAAGAGGCTGATCACCTCAATTGCTACCCTAACCTGTTTTAATTTATCCTTTATGTTCCTGTTTAGTTTTATCTAATTGTATCCCTGTTACCTGATATCCTGTCTGGGGCTTCAAGTCATGTACGCCCTAGAGAGGGTCATACCCAGTGCAGTGATGGGTAAACCACTGGCAACTGGTATCATAAGGCATGTCCTTGTGCCCTCTGTCGCGATGTTTCTCAGATGTCTGCCAGATTTGACTCTCCTGCGGCTTGTCTGGGTTTCGGGTAGAAGGGTCATATATTGCGCACATCCCACACCTGGGCTTGGGAGCTTGTGCCCGGAGAAGTGATGAGAATAGCCTCTGGCAAAGATAGTCCCAGTGCTCTAAAGAACTTCCCTGCTTCAGACTGTTGTAGTAGTTGGATTCTCTTCCCGTCATGGAGCACTGACAATTTACGGCCTGGGCCCCAGCGATATGGCACACCATGTTCCCTCAAGTGCTGAGTGACAGGGTGAAGAGCTTGTCGCCAAACCATGGTAGACCTAGTCAGGTCATTATAGAAGGAGAGGTCGGCCCCTTCAAAGTGGTCAGTCGGGGAGTCCCGGACCACTGCCTGCACCAGTTGCTTATTCCGTAGTGATTGGAAGCTTATCAGCAAGTCACTTGGGGGCCCTTTCGGAGCTCTAGTTGATTTGGGTATCCAAAAATAGTTTTCCAGCATGGTTGCCATTGCCTTAGATGGTGAGATTAAGGAGCTTAGTAGGCTTTGGATGTACTGCGGGACATCAGCGTCCGTAATATCCGCAGAGATTGTGCTGACAGTTGGAGTGTTCATGCAGTGCAATTTTACCGTCCATGAGAAGGTTTGCTTGCTGGAGCTTTTCTATATCGGACAGTTGTGCATCATGCCTGTTTTGCGCAGTCGCTCCAGAGTCATCCAGTGCCTGCAATCTAGTTGTTATGCCCCCTAGTCCTCCCGGACCAGTGCGATGTCCGCTGCAAATAAGGCTTTCATGTCCTTCAACGGGTTTTGTCCACTGACCCGCAGGTAGGTGTTGAGGTTCAGAGTTTGCCTGTGTTACACTCTGTATGCTGGGGAAGGGGAAATCATCCATTTCACTCTCCTCCAATGTGATGTCGGGGTCTTCCCTCGCCGGCACCATTTTAGTAGGCCGCGGTATCGGAGTTCCCCTTAGCAAAGTGCCAATGTCTTGTGATGAAGCAGCATTTTCGCTCCTCTGGAGCTTTGCCTTTTTCCCCATAGTGTCTGGGCTTCTAGTGGGTAAGTATTGGGCATTTTTTACCCTGGTTATGTGCAAGTTAAGCGATGTTCTCGCAGGAGCTCTTAGCATGTGCATCTGCTATGATCGGCAGCTGGCTTAGCCCCCGCTATGCTGAACTTTTTAAGAGATATCAAATAATGTGCCCAGCCATGCATATAAAGATTAAAATGTTTAGAGAATGCTACATTTTCAGTGATGACTGATAGATGTATTGACGTTTGTCACCAAGACAAATCAACTTCAGGTTGATTTAACCAACAATGTAGTTTTAAAAATGAGAATTCCATTTGGGATTTACAATATAAGATGTGAACGCTTGAAATCTAGTCTTTGAAAACTGACTTTAATGCTTTATATTTCTAGTAAATGAGGCATGATGCTATTATCGAAAATTGACTACACCGAATATCTGCAGCAAAGGTACATCAAACAATATTATGGAAACGGTGTGCTCGACTATTGTCTCATCGATGTCTCAATATGCTATGTTTGACATATTTTATGAAATTATATCACATAACTTTGGCATTTGTTAGAAGTAAACTTTTTTTTTTTTTTTTTTTTTTTTTTCAAATAATTTTTATTAAAGTTTTACATATTTGTATAACAACAGGAATATAAACATTGTTTTTTTTGTGTTGAAATAATATTTTTATGTTTCTTTGTTCTGTTTTTTTCATGTATATGTTATGCATGTATATTCTGCATCTTTGTAAGTTGCAGTACGTTTTAAAGGCACACTCCAATGATGAAAAAACTAAATACATAGAAATCACTGTTTAGTAGATATAGCCCAAATGAAAACTTGCATGTATTTAATTATACTTTTATTTTTATTTTATTTCTTTTTTATTGGGGATACATCTAAAAATGCTTGCAAAACCTCCAGTTGCAAGCCTTCCTCTTCTTCTCCAGCCCACACTTTCTGTGGTTGTCAAATAGCAGACATTCCAGTGCAGCTCAATGAGACATCTTTGACGTGCTGTGTTTTATATTTGTTTGGATACTGATCATAGTGATTTTCTGAACGCTTCAAAATAAATGTTACAGAAACAGGAAATAAAAACATTTGCAGTAAGGTACATCTGATCTCATGCAGACTGTACCTGTCACAGCCAGGTAAGGTGTGGCTATGGTTGCATGGATAGAACCACAACTGATTTAATTAACACTATAGTGTCAGGAATACAAACCTGCATTCCTGCCACTATAGGTGTAAAAATTTTAGGGGGGCTTGGTTTTGTAGCTTGCCAAGATGGCCACGTGAGCGGAGAGCTCCTCGTGGGTGACCTACCAACAGCGATTAAATCAGCGACTTATGCCTACAAACAACCTCAAGAGTGCCCACTACTTCCCTCCACATGATGGCACAAAAATATGCAAAATAAAAGCAAACAAAAACCTGCAATGCAGATAGCTGCATTATCCCAAACACGCATGCAAGATGGCCCGACAGGCCGTGATTACCAGCCTTCTACTCAGATTGCAGTGACATTACCTGCATTTCCACCCATGCTTCGATGCCTGCTACAGACTCCTTGATCTAAAAGATGCTGGCCGACCTGCAATCTAATATGCAGGCCGAATTTGCAAAACTTGCACGGGACGTGCGGACTGACAGGCAATAGCCGAAAGAACGACACACCTCAAAGAAAAAAATGAGGAAGTTATTTAAGCTCCCAACAACTTGGTGGAGTCCTACACAGAGCTCCACAATAAAATAGACCATCTGACAGACACAATAGCGGACCATCGCAAAATCCGCCTGTGAGGTATACCAGAGGACATCCTTCTCCAAGATTTGTCCCAATATGCAAACGATCTCTTCAAAGCCTTGGTACCAGACTTACCGGAGCACAAACTCCTTCTAGACCACATACACCAACTTCCAAGACTGAAAAAGCTGCCGCAATCAGCTCCCAGGCATGTCATAACAAAGCTGCATTACTTTACTATTAAAGACAGGGTTTTGCAGGCCTCAAACCACCGACAGTAAAACTCTTCATGGACTTATCAGCTGCTACTCTCCAGAAACGGAAGGCCATAGCTCCGATCACCCAAGCACTGATTACAGCTAAACTGCAATATAAGTGGGGATTCCCAGCCCGTATCATTGTATGCCATAATGGGAAAACACGACACATTACAACCTTAGAAGAAGGAGAATGGCTCCTCAGAGAATGGAAAATTGACATGACAACGCCGAGAGCACAGGAATCGGGTAGAATTCCACACCAGTCACCGGCAAAAATTACAAAGGATTGTCAAAGAGCTGCTGCAGAAAAATGACTGCGCCGTGACCTGCGGAAGATCAGAGATGACCGCTCATTCCCTCAGATAAGATGTTATAAATGAGGGCATAGGCCTATGTGTGATTTTTTTTTTTTGTTATTTATAAGTTTTGCTTTTTCATTTCTTTATTCGAAAAAAGTAATGTGTTAAATGCAAATTACTATACCAGAGTTAACTACAGAGGTACTAGGCAGCAACTTACTTTAAATGTTCAATCCATGGGAAGGTATCCCAAGGGCCTTGAACCATCCATGGGATGGGGAACCCCAATCAAGGGGGCCTAAATTCCATCTCTGCACCACATTGGAGCCCCCCACTCCTAAGCTCGTAAGAGCCATGTTAACGTCGGCGGGATGCAGACACGCCACCCTGGCCAACATTCTGAATATAGTTACACTTGTTTTCTTTTATTTGCTGACGATGTTTCCCTTCCCTAAGGACAACACCCATACTCATAAATGAAATACAAAATGAGAGCAACACCCAAAAACACATAAAACACAGACACACTTTTCGGCAAATTTGTCAAATCTCCCCCCGAGGCACCACCACCCTCCTCCCCCCCGTTGCCAGTCACACAGAGCCTGAAAAAGCTGCTCAGAAATTCTAGCTACAACCATTGTGAACCAAAATTAGATGGGAAAAGAGGATGCAATTACACAGGGCAGCCTTGTAACGCAGTCCCTGACAAATGGTACCCACAAGAACCCAGTACAAACGGGAATTCACCTTATTCCTCACCTAGAAAAGTCCACAAAACACCAACAAAGGAAGTGGGAAAAAAACCACACTAACTCGCCATCTAACCACACAGGCCAGATGGCGACCAACAAACCCTACAATTGTAGACAAAGGAGTAATTTCCGACCCCCAAACAAATCCTATACCTTAACATGTCATTAAACATAGTGTCATTAAACGTGAAGGGGCTAACCTTACCTAACAAAAAAGCAGATTAGCGCTAACAGAGGCAAAAAACAGAGTGCACACATACCTTTTTGTCAAGAGACTCACTTCAAGTGGGGCAAAAAAACCCACGTTCAGCTCCAAACACTTTCCGCATGATTTTCACTCGTTACAAATCTAAAAAAGGGGGGTATAAGTACTAATTAGTGGAAGCATCACATTCCACCTGGTCAAAAAACTGGGAGACAGAGCAGGCAGATATTTATTACTACAATGTTACACAAACAACGAACCATATACATTTAGCAATGTTTACGGCCCACATGATGCCAATATATCCTTTCTTGACAAAATCTTTGCACTTGCAACACTATACAAATTCGGAGAAGTAATAATCGGGGGAGACACCAACTTCATCTTAGACCATACACTAGACTCCACCTCCTCAGAAACGGTCCTACCCACCACATGTAAAATCTACACAAACACAAATGACTACAACATGACTTCCTAGACACTTGGAGGGTAATACATCCATCAGAGAAAGACTTTACATACCATTGCATGGTCCACAATACCTACACACAGGGCCGGACTGGGGATACAAAGCAGCCCTGGAAAAAAAAATCTATGCCAGCCCCATAAGTCACTGTGCTGTGTATTGTGTATGTGTGTGTATATATATATATATATATATATATATATATATATATATATATATATATATATATATATATATATAATGTGTGTATGTATATTTTATTTCAAAATATTGGTCCTTTCAGAGTAAAACATTTAACCATACAGTAAGCATACCCACATGCAGACACAGACAATCTCACTGTCACAAGCCCTTTGATTCACGGGCTCACAGACAGACAAACAGACAGACAATCTCATTGATATACATACGCTCAATGACATAAAAACACAAGTTCACTGATGCACACAAATACGCTCACTGACAGACAATCTCACTGACACACACAGACAAGCTTATTGGTACACACACAAATTTAGTACAGACAAACTGACACGCACAGGCTTACTACAGACAAGATCACAAGATCTCACCTCTGAGCACAAAGTCCATCTAAACAACAGCACACATTATCCATACTCAGACACCTACTGACACACATCACCAGGTTTACAGTCATAGATTACTCACTAGCAAACAGACACACACACACACACACACACACTCACTCACACTCTCTCACTAGCAGACACTTACACCAATCAAGGGGGCCTAAATTTCATCTCCGCACCACATTGGAGCCACCCACTCCAAAGCTCGTAAGAGCCATGTTAACGTCGGCGGGATGCAGACACGCCACCCTGGCCAACATTCTGAATATAGTTACACTTGTTTTCTTTTATTCGCTGCTTTTCTTTTATTGTTTTTCTTTTATGGTCACACACATACATGCTTACTGACACCCTCATGCTCACTACAGACAAGCACACTGACACACATGTTCATTACAGACAAGCTAACACACCCATGCTCACTACAGACAAGCTCACACACATGCTCACTACAGAAAAGCTGACTGATACACACGTGCTTCCTACAGTCAAGCTCACTGACACACACACATGTTCCATACAGATAAGCCCACTAACACACACACATACAAGTTCACTCACTAGCAGCCACACACACAAACTAATTCAGGAGCAGGCACACACAAACTCACTCACTAGCAGGCACACACACACACAGGCACACATACTCACTCCCAGCTGGTATACAGGGGTCTCCTTCTACTAGACATTTAGGCAGTGACTCATATACAAGCAATCACTGTGTATTTCTCTTTAAAAAATAAAAATAAAATAACCTTTAACTACTAGAGTTGTGATGATGAAGAAACTACCTGCTTTGGAAGGGATTCTCCTGGAACCCTTTCTTTGGCAAGAGAATTGTAAAAACTACCTGGCTGCTTCCCTTTCACAATTCCATAGTCTTATTGATCTTGGCCTATACATTAACTTGTTGGTGGGATAAAAATAAACAAAAATCTCTAAATATGTGGAGATTTTTTCCCCTAGGGGATCAAACTAAATAGGCTGAAGAGGAGCACAGCATGACACACTGTTGCAGAGGGGAGGAGTGGAAAGGGTCTAGTTTGTGCTGTTGAAATAGACACAGACCACCTAAACTGTCTGCCTGATCTCAGGAATTATCATCAGACCTGACCCAACTCCCTCATGTGTCAGTCTTTATTTTATTAATGAGTGGTCTAAGCACAATGGCACTGGGCTGCCCTGAAGCCCATTATTGGGAAGTTCCCCTTGCCCCAGGACTGTGTATTTTCATTTCCATATGGTTAATGTACCTCATACTCAGAGATCACATCTTAGCCCTGAGTGCTGGAAAAAAGTTTAATAGGATCTCACCTCTGAGCACAAAGTCCATCTAAACAACAGCACACATTATCCATACTCAGACACCTACTGACACACCAGGTTTACAGTCATAGATTACTCACTTGCAAACAGACACACACACACACACACACTCACTCACACTCTCTCTCTCACTAGCAGACACTTACACTAGCAGACACACACAGAGCCATGTCTGAAGCTTACCTGGCACTGGCAAGTGAAGTTGCCATTTTGTGGCCCTTCTTTGCAGAGATGTCAGCAACGTGCGTGGGTGCGGAGTTTGCGCGCGGAGGCGGAGCTGCCATTAAGGAGTCGTGGCTTGCGTGCGGAGGCGGGGCATGCAGCTGAAATTAAGGTAAGTAGTGCAGGGAGACTCATAGGTTTCCCACCAGCCACGGGCAGACCAATTGCGGCCGCACCAGCCCCCAGCTCCTCCCTCATTACTCCCCTCGGACTGACACAGGCTGTCACAGTCCGAGGGGAAAATACTTGAAAAAAACGTAACCTAATAATTTGGGCTGTCTGCCCAGCCCCAGATTACTGCGGCCCACCGGGAAATTTCCCGGTATCCCGGTGGGCCAGTCCGGCCCTGCCTACACGTGAATTAACAGATTCCTCATACCAAGGTCATCAGTGACAAAAATCCAAGACACTACAATTGGACAGATCACATGGTGCAACCATGCTTTAATGCATCAAAGATTCCCCACCTCAGGGATAGGATCCTGGAGGCTCAATGATGCCTTACTACAAGAACCAGTCATAGTAGCGTAGCGACGATACGTCAGGACCTAGAAGACTTTTTCAAATCCAACTTCCCCACCAACACAGGTTTGGGGGACCCCTAGTCACCTGGGGGGAGGGAACATTTTTTTTAGGGTCCCCACCCGCTGCTCAGGGGGAGGACATAGGGTACCCCCCCCCTTATTAGTATTTAGGGCCCGCACCCAACGCTCAGGGGTAGGGGTCAGGGGGGAGGACATTAGGTCCCCCCCCCTTATTAGCATTTAGGGCCCCCACCCGCCGCTCAGGGGTGGGGGTCAGGGGGAGGACATTAGGTCCCCCCCTTATTCCAATTTAGGGGCCCCACCCGCCGCTCAGGGGTGGGGGCCAGGGGGAGGACATTAGGTCCTCCCTTTATTAGTATTTAGGGCCCCCACCCACCGCTCAGTGGTGGAGGCCAGGGGGGAGGACATTAGGTGTCCCCCCCTTATTTTACTGTACGGTATAGCGAGTAGGGGCAAAATTGACTAATACTAAGTAATTTTTACTTAGTAAATTTGGCTGAAAGACCAATTTAGGTCTTTCAGCCTTTTGGTAGATAACTCCCTAATACCGTGGGAATTAGGGAGTTATCTACTAAGCGGCTGCAAGAGAAGTGCCGAAGTGCTGAAATTCCAAAATGCCGAAGTTCCGAAATTTCAAAATGCCGAAGTTGCCGAAGTGTTGAAGTGCCGAATTGCCGAAGTCCCGAATTGCGAAAGTCCTGAATTTGGAATGCCGAACCGAACCGAAAATGTTCCCCATGCACATGCCTAGAAAGAACGTTCAAGACAAGGTAGCAACACAAGACTAGGGCAAATCTCAATATCGATCACTTAGAACCTCGTAAGGGTGTGATGTCCTACTGCACAATGAATGATGTTACGTAAATGGTTAATCACTAGGTGTTGTTTCCTCCCTAAAATAAGAGAATAAGAGAGAATCACTCATCCCTTAATAATCATCCCAGTCAATTTACTTAAAGGGACACTATAGTCACCCAGATCACTTCAGCTCAATGCAGTAGTCTGGGTGCCAGGTCCCTCAGGTTTTAACCCTTCACATGTAAACATAGCAGTTTCAGAGAAATTGCTATGTTTACATAGCAGGGTTAATCCAACCTCTAGTATCTGTCTTCCTGACAGGCGCTTCTGCGACACTGAATGCAAAATTTGCATCCTGCGTGCAGAACGTCCATAGGAATGCTTTGAGAAATGCTTTCCTCTGGACAGTTAGAATGCGCTCGCGGCTCTTGCCGAGCATGCGCATTTCGCTCCATTCGGCAGTGGAGAAGAGGTCACCAGCGTCAAGGGAGCCCGGCGCTGGATAAAGGTAAGTGGCTGAAGGGGTAACCCTTTCAGCGCCACTGGAGGGGGAGGGTTAGGGTCCCCCAGGGATGACATAGTGTCAGGAAAATGGGTTTGCTATCCTGACACTATAGTGACCCTTTAAGAATAACTATATCATCTTTAATAATAATGGGTTTTGCTAGTTGCTTATTCATACAATTTTGAAAATAATATGTTTTATATTCATATTCAAAATATTTCCCGAGCAAAAGGCAAAAGTACTTTATGTTCTTATATTGATATAATTGAAACCAGTGGCCATAAAGAGGTTTTAGTTCTTATTTTTGTACTGCAGGTTAAGTTTCATGTGTTATGAAAGACATGACCTTTATACATGAACAAGATCTATGCTTTTTCTGATATTTGTATGGCAGTCAGACAGCTATACTATAGTAACTTCTGTAATCCTTGCTCCTACTGTTAGTGCTACTAGAAAGACTTAATAATATCCCAAAGGCAAAGATGAAACAGCTTCACTACAGTTACTTGTTATGAATATCTTTTGAAGTCGGTCTTAAGATATCTTTATTTCTCTACCAGCAAACTCTCTTTTTTCACTTTGTTCTGTCAAGATGGCTCTATTTTATTTAATTTTAAAAGTCGCTGCTGAGATAAATGATTAAAGTTCAAAACTGTGTTTTCAGCCGAGAAACTTGTAAACAAGATACTGGAGAATTTTATTTAATATCTCTAGTACTGCTGACTGGATTGCACTATGTATGATAAATTCATTGCTAGTTTTTATAACGCCAATTTCTAAAGACAGTAGAATAGTAAATTGTGTCAACAAACTGTGATGTACATTTCACAGGCAATTAGATTCCACAATATGAAAGTAAGCCAACACATGTTTTACATTGTTTGTACACATATTTTTAAAGTGTTTTATGGAGTTTTGTACTTAAAGGGACACTGCAGGTACTTTACCAACTTCATCTTATTGAAAAAACAATATTAAACTAGAAAAGCTACAATTTCTGAGGAAATTGTGTGAAGTGTTCTTGCCTCCACCAGAAGTCTACAACTGGAGTGGCATGAGTAACTGTTGTGTGGTTGGAGTAGCTGGAGTAACTGTGGAAAGGTTGGACTGGGCAGAGTAACTTTATGAAACATTGATTAGCTGTACTGTTGTAACATTTTATGATACTGTTTTTCTGTTACAGCGAATTGACTAACATGGAAATATATTTACTAAATGTGATAGTGCTCACTTTTGTGTTTTCAAAACTGTAGGAATGACAGCAGTTTAGAGAATGTGTTTCA
Source organism: Pelobates fuscus (assembly GCF_036172605.1). Taxonomy (NCBI): domain Eukaryota; kingdom Metazoa; phylum Chordata; class Amphibia; order Anura; family Pelobatidae; genus Pelobates; species Pelobates fuscus. The sequence goes on along the minus strand of NC_086318.1, from coordinate 334,628,783 downwards.
TCTAGCAGCCTCTGTGTTCCGGAACACTCTGCTGGCTGCTCACACACCTGGGTTCCTATGGCAACTCACTCTACAGCAAAGGCAGAGGAGAGCGGTTAAAAACAAACTGCTCCAAATTGCTCACTTCTCTGGCGGTTGCCATCTTCAAACGGTCGTAGTTTTAAAACCTATAAATCCTACATTTTCCTGATTTTTCAGCTCCCACTCTAGCTTTTGTCAGCTCCCACTCTAGTTTTGAACATTCCGCCATTCATTCCTATGGGACCAATTTCGCCACAAAAATGACGCTATTTTTTTAACCATTTGGCGAAACTTTCCACAAAGGAATAGCACACCGATCGGGAACAATCCGCACGTTTCGGTATATTACTGTCTATGTAGTATAAAACTGTGGGAGGAGTTAGGGTGGTAAATTTAGCTATAATAATAAGAATAATATATATGTGAGATAATAGTAAGTGGTCTTGCCATGCAAGAACACTTAACTAGTTAGAAGGTTTGGAAGCAAGGCTTCAAACCACATCTCCAAGCCCTCTGTGTATGAGAGCTGGGAATATTACTTCCCACCTCTCATACCATAACATATCACGTTACCACCCGAGCATGCGCATGGCCATGATTGTTGGCCATAGAGAATCATTGAATACAATGACTCTCTAAGGAAGAATTGTAGGTGCATCACCGCACATATGGCTACGTTTCCCCAATGCTCCCCTGTGAGGAATGGTGGAATGGCCTGTCATCATGTATGCATGCCTCCTGGATGACACAACCCAAGGAGGTTGCGGCAGTACCAAGGGAGACTGAACGCTGGTGAAAAAGTCATTGTTTTATTAATTTTTTTGTTTTGTCCTTTTTGTGCAGATGGGGAGGAGGCAAAATGACAAGGGGCACCAGGACTGTAGCCTTAGAAATACAGATATGTATTCCTAATACTACAGTGTTCCTTTAATATTAGTTACTGCATTCTTTAATGCCTCCATATCTGGAATATTTGAATGTAACAATCAAAACGTCTCCAATTCTAATTCCCATAAATGCTTCCCAACTGAAAAATAAACAAAGTAGCTAGTAGAGGTTCATGGGAGTTGTAGTTCACCAATAATTTTGAGAGCTGGTATTTGAATTATTAAATAATTCATCAGTTTAATAAGTGAAATCACATTCAGACTGTGATTGCAGTACATCCATGTATATTGCAGTGTAATGGGTAGAGATATGTCATGTGAGTTGGTGCAAGGTGTCCTATCTTTAGAGATAATCTCCTGCATCACAAATGAACAGTAATTATGCTAGATATGAATTTTTTTTTTATATAAGTATTAGAATAATAATAATAATTATCATTATTATTATTTCAATAGGGATGTACATGGGCAAAAATTTGGTTTGGAAATTTGGGTAAGTAAAAAAATTAGTCTGCTTCGGACCAATGGCATTGGGTTCGGCACTTCAGAACATCGGCGCTTCCGGAATTCAGGCATTCGTAAGCATTCGAATGTCCGAATGGCATTAAATTCGTACGAATGTACATTCGGAAAAAAACGAATTGCACATGTCTATATTCCAATGAAAAACTACATTTAACTTGTTATTGATTTCAAAGATGTTGTTATTAGCAAACTGATAGTTTAAGCACCAAAACAACTTCACTTTAATGAAGTATTTTTGTACAACTGCCATCTCAATACTCCGTTCTCTGCTGTTTGGAAGTTACCGTATATACTCGAGTATAAGTCGAGTTTATCAGCACATTTTTTGTGCTGAAAAACCCCAACTCGACTTATACTCGAGTCAATGTCTGTATTATGGCAATTTAGATTGCCATAATACAGACTGGGGGCTGTGTAGGAGGGGGCTGGCAGGGAGCTCTTACTTACTTCTCCTGCAGCTCCTGTCAGCTCCCTTCTCCTCCTCGCCGGTCAGGTCAGCTCCCCTGTCAGCTCCCAGTGTAAGTCTCGCGAGAGCAGCGGGGTCATAGTGCGGCCGCGTGACTTACACTGGGACTTGCAGAGGGAGCTGACCGGACTGGCGCGGAGGAGAAGGGAGCTGACAGGAGCTGCAGGAGAGGTAAGTGCTTCCTGCCAGCCCCCTCCACTGAACTGCCAATGCCCCTGGACCACCAGGGAGTGAGAGCCCCCCTCCCTGCCATGTATCAAGCAGGGAGGGGGGGGGGACGAAAATAAATAAATAATAATAAAATAAAATAATATTTTAAAAATAATATTTTTTTTTATTAAAATAATTAAAAAAATAATAATAATATAAAAATGCCCACCCCCCACCAAGGCTCTGCAACACACACACACTGCATTCATACACACACACACTGCATTCATACACACACACACTGCACTCATACATACACACACTGCATTCATACACACACACTGCATTCATACACACACACACTGCACTCATACATACACACACTGCATTCATACACACACACTGCATTCATACACACACACACACACGCTGCACTCATACACACACACTGCATTCATACACACACACTGCACTCATATACACACACTGCACTTATACACACACACTGCACTCATACACACACATACTGCATTCATTATATACACACACTGTAAATACATATTCAATTAATATATTTTTTTTAGGATCTAATTTTATTTAGAAATTTACCAGTAGCTGCTGCATTTCCCTCCCTAGTCTTAGACTTAAGTCAATAAGTTTTCCCAGTTTTTGGGGGGTAAAATTAGGTGCCTCGGCTTATATTCTGGTCGGCTTATATTTGAGTATATATGGTATATAGTTCTGTAGCCTTAGCGACACCTGCCCTGATTGCCACTCACACAGCCTCTCTGCACACCCTTAAAATAATATATATTTTGTTCCAATCTTATACATTTCTTTTCCTATCTAATGTTCAGAACAAGTGCCAGTATTTACTCTGGGACTTCCAGGAGTGAGGTGGCATATTATTTTCATGCTTTGAGTTCTGAAAAGTTCACAGCTCTGTCATTTGCCAGTAATGCCAACATAAAACATTGACAATTGCAAGCATTGAAGTATGTCCCCCTTCTCCCCCCCCCATCCCCCCTCCCATCCCCCCCCCCCAAAAAAAATGTGGTCAGATTATAAAGCTATATGAAGCTGCAGATGAAAGCCCTCTGATTCCTTAGTTTTGTAAAGACCACTAGGAAACCAACCAAAAAACAGATTTATAACTACTTTAGTTACTGTAAGGAAAAGTACTGTATGGCAAAATAAACTCATGTTTGTGTTAGGACATAAAGGAACAGTGAATATGCTACCAGTTAACTTGAGATTTTGTAACAATGGTTAGACGAGTCCTTTACAGATACCAGTGACAAAAAAAGAGAAACAAATGTATGAACTGACATTATATTTATCTAGATATGCAAGTCCAATACAGTACACATATATATTAGTGGCCCAATAGCTTAGAGAATGTAAAAATTTTGTCCAACTACGCCTCTTCTTACGATGTCATGTAGATAAATATACTCATCGGCATTTGAAAAGTTAATACGAACTTAAATGTCATGTATAAACTGATCTGGATTTCTATGTCATTTGCCTGTAGGAATTCTATAATACCCCTTTTGCAACCCTGCACTCAAAGAAGATGGCAAAGTGAGTTAAAGGGACATTCCACTACCGCCCCCATAAATTACTATTCAAAAGACATACACCTATTGAAAATGCATTTAATTATATTTTTTTTATATCTAAGAAAACAGTATGCAAAATCTGCAGATCTATTGTCTGCAGCCTTTGCCAGTACTCTTCTTCTTACCCATCCCAGACATTATGTGGCTGTCCAATCGCATACTTCCCATTGCAGCTCACTGAGAAGGCAGGTGCTCTGGGCAATTGCTGCCTCTTGAGTTTAGCTCCACTGAACCAAACTATCAGGAAGTAACAGGACCCGCAGTTTGATTGACCGCAAGTGAGGTGTATATTTATATTGAAATCTGCACTTTTTATGAAATAAAAAACGGATACACCCTGCACATCTGTGTAAATGCATGCAGGGTTAAAGATAATGTTAGAAAATGTCAGGGTAAAGGTGTGTGTTTAAGAGGGGTTAATGTCCGAGTTAGTTCACATAGGGCATTTAGTGATAAGATAATTAAAATAGATGGATTTAGAGGGGTCATACTTTTGGTAAAAGGGTGTTTAGAATTATTGAATTTAGGGATACATTTAGTATTTAGGTTTAGTTATTAAGTGAAGTTAAACCCATGTAAACATTTTATTTTCAAGTTTAGGCTTTGTATACTTAAGGAAAGGTTTTGTTTAGGTTTAGAGAGGGGTTAAATTTAGGGTATGGGGAAAGGGGTGTTTAGGGAATGTGCAGCTTAAAGTGTTATTTGCAAAGCAGTCACCTTGTGTATTTTGTAGTCTAGTCAGCTTTTAATGAATGCTACAGTACAGGAGCTGTTACACAGTGTGCATCACTCACCCTGCAATACCTGAAAGGCATTTCCATTCTTCTTTCTGCCCAGTCTCTTACACACACACATAAACACTGGGGAACCTGGGACAGCATGAGTATTACAAGCTCTATAACTGTTTCTGCAGCTCTGTTATCAAACATAGAAAGCTGACTGGACTATAGCGGACACTGGCCTCTGCACACTCCTGCACTTATATCTCACCATTAGCCTACTTAAGTCCAAAAAAGCACCTTATAAGTACTGAAAATAGGCACCCCTAAAGGATTGGTGCCTATTCTGCCTAATTGCAAATCCAGCTCTGATTAAAGCAATGACATTAGATATAGTAAAACTGCAGTAGCTATATACAACAATCAGTATATCATATGCTAACCTTTATAACAAACAATTCATACATAACCATCCTTGAACCCGTGAAGCTAAAATCACATGAACTTGGACTGAACCTTGTGCTCCATGCACACATTTAAAGGACCCCATCCCTGGTTTTTCACTATGACACATAATTTAAAATCAATTGTAGATGGAACACAATTATTTGCTTTGATTTTCTTCCTGCCTGCTATTGCTGTTCTGAATTGTACACAAATCATCTAAGACATTAAGAGGAAGACAAGTAGACAGAATGTAAAGGTCAAGGAGCTAGGAATAAATATTTTGTCTTTATTTTATTTACTTTCCAAAATAATCCATCTCTTCTTATGTCTTAAAAATCTGGTTAATGTGTTTAGCTGTTATCTGATTTGCACAGTGCATCGTGGAGCTGCAGGAAAAAGATGAGACGCCAACAGCATCTCCTGCTTGTATGTGCCAAGAAGAATTCATTAACTTGCCAGAAGCTACTTATTCTAGCAATTCACACAACAACATTGGTTGCTTTACATCTGTCTGCTTATGACATTGAGTCATATTTTTCATAGTAAAAAGAACCTAGAGGGTTTATTTTAAAATAATTTTATTCTGCTTCTTCCTGCTTTAAAATTCTCACTGATTGAGACATTGCACATTACTCTGATTGCTGCTAACTTAATTATTTCTTATCTGTAGAGAATTTCAAACATGCTGGTATAACTAGCATCAATTATTAAATAAGAAGAAATGATCTGTAGATGAGAAAATTACTTTCCTTTTTCTGTCATGTTTAAATCTTTATATTTCTTAAAAACTAAACACCTATCCCTTAAAACATATAATTTCCCGAATGATGATATACATGTGATCATCCATTGTCATTTATTTTTATTGTTTTTCTTTTTTAATATGAAAAGGTAATATACAAATAAAATGCTTTTTTTTATTATTTGTATATTTTCCAGCAAACATGGCAGCCCAATTATGAATTATATTCTGCCATGTCATATAAGTGGGATCAATGTAACTATAAATACATATTCCATTTAAACATACACAATTTATTTAAAACTAATGTGTATGTTTTTTTTTTCTTTTGTTATACCCCCTGTATCTCAATGATTATACGATCACCCTTTGCCACTTGCTTTTATTTATATTGTTTGTTGTATATTGTTTGTTATTTTATGTATTATTTTTTTCTGGCTTATGCAGGATCTCAATATCCATCCATGCAACCATTTTGTTCTCCTCTACCAACAATGTCTATTGTTCTCCCTCCATGGGATTCATTTCACTGACATGCTGTGGATAAATCTGATTGTCAAATGAAACAGAACTTTTCTTAACCACTTTACAATGTTAGGTCTTGTCATTAATTTCTAACTATACTGGAGTTTAATATTTTTATTTGGGGTTAGGATGGCATTGACATTAGCAGAATGCTTGGTTGTATAGGTAGAGGTATTAGCAGTAGAAAGAGGGAAGTGCTCATGCCACTGTACATAACACTGATCACTTGGAGTATTGTACGAAGTACTGGAGACCGTATCTTTAGAAGGATATTGATACTTTGGAGAGCGTTCAGAGAAGGGTTACTAAACTGGTTCATGGATTGCAGGGTAAAACTTATCAGGAAAGGTTAAAGGCCAAATAGCTCTTATCTGGCGTTACATTCTATGTTTGTATGTTTCTTCGATGGTTAAATACTGGGATGTAATGCCATTGTGACATATTGGCACACCCTAATGTTTTTTTGGTGTGAGTATGGTTAAATCCCTGCTCAAATAACCATCACAGACCCCTTTCTACTGTTTCAACTTGGAAACCCATCCACTGATATCAGTACTATAATTAGAAGAGGGTTTATTTATGGTTAGGGGTATGGTTAGTGTTAGGGTAAGGTTTGGTGTAGGATTAGTGTATGAATAAGGTAAGGGTTAATGCTGGGTTAGCGTTAATGCTGTAGAGTTAAGGTTAGGGGTAAAGTTAGGATAGGAATTCGGTTAACGTCAGTGTAAGCAAGGAGAGGGGTAGGGTTGGTATGGTGTAGGGGTTGGGATTGGGTTAGCTTTAACTACCAAAAATGAATTGAGGAATTTAAATGGCACTTGATTTACACTTGCTTATTACTTATTCACACTTGCATATAATGGATTTAGTATTAACTGAATGACTCAAGCACATTCCATATTTTGATATTGAAACCATTATCCTTAAAATGACACTTTAGTCATACTCTGGGCACCAACATCACTTAAGTGCCTTTGCAAGGTTTTAGTATCACATTTATGCTGTAATAACGATTTTACAGCTTTCACAATTCCCAATTTACAGCTTACACAATTAAATCAAAGTGTTGCATATCCCTTTAAGTTTTGTTAGCATCCAAAATGTTCCTTTAAGTCACAGTATGACATTATCAAATGAACTTGAATACTTCATATTACAATATTAATAATTGTTGTGCAATGTATTTCTAATTTATCTTTCTAATACCATTTGTTTAATGGAATTTTCAGTGATTTAAAATATAACTTCCTTCACCATATACTGCAAATTGAAAAGTGATATATTAGAACATGCTGACTAAATCACAATTTTAAAAACTTTTTGAGAATTAGTTACATTTACAACATTGATATAACAAGACTTTAAGCCCTCAAGGACCGAGGACGGACTAGGTACGTCCAACAAAAAACGGGCCTTAATGACTGTGGTCATACCTAGTACGTCCTCAAAGTCCGTAGTACTTACCGATCACTGCCGTTCCCACCCTGGCGATCGTCATTGCTCCCGGTCTGGGGGGACTGCCTGACAGCCCAGGCAGTCCCCCCTCGGCAAATTAGGCCCCCGTGGGCCATGTGATCGCTCTTAAGATGGGCCGAATGGTTCTTATCTGCCGTCACATCCTATGTTTCTATGTTAAAGAGCGGTCACATGACCGCAATAGGCGTCCGTCTCCATGCATGTATATATATATATATATATATATATATATATATATATATATATATATACACACACGATATATATTACAGAAAATGTTATCATACTTACCGTAATTTTCTTTTCCTGGCTATTATTCATGGCAGCATCACTTATGGGTAGCTCCGCCCCAATCAGGAACAGGACAGGAAACAATCAATTAATCTGGACCAGACTGGGGTATAAAAGGTCCCTCCTCCTTCAATCCCACAGTCGAGTTCCAAAGCTTAAAATAATCTTAAGGGGGGGGTTACTGATGCTGCCATGAATAATAGCCAGGAAAAGAAAATTACGGTAAGTATGATAAAATTTTCTGTATTCCTGGCTAATCATGGCAGCATCACTTATGGGTAACACCCAAGCTTCACCATAGGGTGGGAAAATCATAAATAACAAATACTCCAAACCAGATTATGCTGAAAAAGTTTAATTTAGTTAGATTCCACAGAGGACAGAATGCCTCTACCAAAAGCCGTAGAGGAAGATGCCAAATCCAGTTTGTAGTGTTTGATGAAAGTTAGAGGAGAAGACCACGTAGCTGCCTTACAGATGTCGTCAGATGGAACTTCTGCCCAATTTGCCCAAGATGTTGCTAAAGCCCTTGAAGAGTGTGATTTGATCTTACTAGGAGGAGCAAGGTCTTTCAACCGATAAGCCTTGATTATAGTATTGGAGATCCAACGTCTCAAAGTGGAAGTAGAGGCTGCCTCCCCTCTTCTTGGACCTATCGGAAGAACAAACAGCTGTTGAGACTTCCGAAATTGATTAGAAACCTCTACGTTTTTGAGTAGGCACTGTCTGACATCCAATTGATGAAGTTTCACTTCCTCTGGAGTAGAAGGAGATGGATAAAAGGAAGGAATAACAATTTCCTGTAAGATGTGGAAATTCGAGACTACTTTCAGCAGAAACTCTTGTCTAGGTCTCAAGATCACCCTGTCATGGAACACCTGAAAGTGATTTTCATCGCAGGAAAATGCATGAATTTCAGACATGTGTTTTGCAGTAGTTATAGCCACCAGAAACAAGGTCTTATATGTTAGTAAGACAATACCCAGCTCATCTAATGGAGCAAAGGGGTTTTCAGACAATACCTCCAGTACCATCGATAAATTCCATGGAGGAGAGTAATTCCTATTTGGAGGTCTTATACGGATGGTTGCTTTAAAGAATCTAGCAATTAGAGGATCTGATGCCCATGACTTGTTGCAGAGAGCAGATAAAGCCGATGATTGGACTTTCAGAGTACTAAGACTCAGCCCCTTCTCCAGACCTGTATGAAGAATTTAGAATGTTGACGTTAGATGGCTGAAGAAATTCTACATCATTATCTTGAGACCAGGAACGAAAAACGTCCCATATTTTATGGTAGCAAGATGAAGTTGATACTTTTCTGGATTTAAGGAGAGTATTCACAACAGCTTCTGAGATCCCTTGAGCTAGTGGTCTCTCCTTTTCAAGAGCCTTGCTCCCAATTTCAGCTGGCTGGGTTTGAGATGAACCGCCGGTCCCTGAGTCAAGATGTCTGGTCTGTGAGGAAGAGGCCAAGGAGGTTCCAGGCTCATTTTGTTCAGGAGGGGAAACCAAGGTCTGCGAGGCCAATTTGGGATGATGGCAATGACCTTGAGACCTTCCTTACATATCTTTCTCAGCAGTCGGTAAATCATTGGTAGGGGAGGAAATGCCTGCCCCAGATCGAATTCCCATGGAAGAGACAGGGCATCCTGTCCTTCTGCTTGATGATCCGCATGTAGAGAGTAAAACCTTTTTACCTGAGAATTGTTGTATGATGCCATCAGATCGATCTGAGGTACTCCACACCATAGGGTGATCAAGTGAAATAAATCTGGGTGCAGTTTCCATTCTCCTTGGAGAATCCTTGTTCTGCTGAGATAGTCTGCCAATACATTTTCTGGCCCCGGAAGATAAACCGCTTTCAAGCCTTGTAAATGTAGTTGTGCAAACCTCATTATCGGAGACAATTCCATCAGAAGAGAATAGCTTTGAGTGCCTCCCTGATGATTTATGTAAGAAGCCACTGCTCTGTTGTCTGTATGTATTTTCACCCAGGCATTCCTCAAGAGAGGACGGAACCCCTTTAAAGCCCTGAGAACCGCTCTCATTTCTCTCAAATTTTAGTGAAGTTTTGACTCCTTCCATGACCATGTTCCTTGAATCCATGAGTTGTTCAAGTGTGCTCCCCATCCCAGGAGGCTGGCATCTGTTGTTATAGTCATCCAAGCCGGTTCTTCCAGGGGAAAGCCACGAAAGAGGTTTTCTTCTTTTGTCCACCAATACAGATCTTTCGAAATCCTCGGGAGTAAACAAATCTTCTGATCCCAATTGCCAGTTTTTGCATTGAACTGTAAGAGAAACTGCCTCTGAATAGGTTGCATCCTCCACTGGGCCCATTTCACTAGGCCTATCGTGGAAGTAAGAGACCCTAATAGAATCAATTTAAATGGTCTGGTCACTAAGGGGTTAACCATAAACTCAACTCCAGTATTGTTTTTCTTTTTTTGTTTTTATTTTTAAATATATTTTATACAGAACCAGCAATCTTTGTTAGATACAAGAAAAAAAAGGATAATTAAAAGTGAATTTCAAATTTAAGGTCAGAATAGCTAAATTCTATTTTAATTCACTTTTGATTCCCAGCAATTCTCACCTTGGTAAACAACCACAATAGTGTGACAAGACAAACAATAATTGCCCACCCCAAAAAGCTAAAGCCATTTCTCCTCTGTTTTACAAAGTATTGATTTTTTTCTGCAATTAATATGTCTTTAACATATGCATACTGAGGACAATATAAAAACATAATGATCTATAACAGAACATACATACTGTACTTGTCGTTATATCACCATTAAAAACATCATAAAGATTAAATAACAAAAAAACACCATAATAAAAATATATCATTGTTTATATTTAAATGTGTTAGAATTTACAGGGATAGTATGTTCTGACAAAGATAAATACTGGAAGGCGAATTTATCAGCAAGGACAAAGGGAGGACATATCTCTACTGGGGAAGTGTCTAAAGCTCCCTTAGGTTTCTTCAATCTACATTTAATGATGTACAGAGATTTGATTCTTTGAAGTTCTTGATTTAGGGAGTAAAAAGCAAAGGAAACCTTTTGCCTGACCCCACATTTGTTGTTAAAGGTTGCAAGCAAGATGAAAAGCTTTCTTAAGATTCTTAGGTAAATTATTGTAGTTTCAAGTTGGTATTAATTCGTTTTAGCATTCTATATTTTATATTCAAAGTACTTGTTCAGCAGTACTGATTGGAATAATAATTAGTGTGATGTTGTGGAAGACTGTTGACACAGCCTTGATTTCGACAGCTCTTATCTTGTGGCTGACTTTTATGATTACTTGCCCATGCAGTCAGTGTCTTATAATTTTTTTTCTCTAAGCATTCAAAAATTAAAACAAATGTATAGATACATGAGGTGAGAATGTTTTTCTTTTGAAGGCTCAACAAATAAAGATGTAAGCGCTAATTGTTTTATAGTAAGAAATATGCTGATTTTCAGTTAATTAATTTTTATTTTCTGGTTTAAAATTAGTGTTAGTTAATGTGCATTTGTTGAAGAAATGACACTGGCACATACGAGTATTCTACAAATAACCAAAACTTCTGTGTTAAACTATATTAAATCTGTAATTTTTTATTATTATTATTTTTTTTTTTATTGAATTGCATGTATGTCTGTTTTGACACAACCTATTCATAACATGCAAATTAACTGTACTTACTCAGTTCTATATTCATGGGGTAGCATTTCTCTGCATGATCACACAAAACATTTCAAAGCGCTCATATCATCTGGATAAGAATATGATATATATGTATAACTCCATACCCCATTCACCCTTAGCAATATAAGAGGACAATTAAAAGGGGGACCTCCATTGCTCTCCATAGCATGGCTTTAAGCAACCGTGCATCAGGTAATGCATCAGCCCAATGATAATATATTAGTATATTTGAAAATCTCATCCTGCCCATGAGAAAAAGAAAAATAAAAAAATAAAAAAGAGAAAAAAAAATAACCATAACAATGTACAATTGCCATGTGACAGAATACATCTGCACAACAAGTAGATACTGTAGTAGGCAGAATGCAAAATCTATTAACAGCTATGGATTTATAGCATTGCGGGAGTTTGCAAGGGAGCTAAAAACTGGAGTATGTGGGTTCAGTAAAAACAATACTAAAGATATGCAGACCACAGAATGATCCCCACTGGTGAACAGGTAAGTGAAATAATAGAGTTGTCTATTCTGAGTATCAAACAGTTAGTATATAGCTGGACTAAGGGCACAGAGGCAAACATGTCGTAATGAATATACAGTCACAACAGCCCAAAGAGGGTATAACAATACAATAAAGCAGATATTATGCTAATACCTGACATAAGGGGAATAGAAAACATTAGTTTTAAAAAAGTCTAGAAAATCTGCATTTGTTTACAAAAAAAGCTGCATCAGAGGGGATGTGATAGCACTATAAAGATATATACATGTGTTAACCTGTTCAATAGTAGGAATATACAACAGACAAGAGGTCACCTATTCAGACTGGAAGAAAGGCATTTTTGCTTAGAGCAGAGGGTTCTTTACAGTTACACCAGTAAAGATGTGGAATTATCTTCCTAAATATGTTGGCTTATCAGATTCTATAGATATTAATTTTAAAAGATCTGGATGCTTTTTTTTGCAAAAACAAAATATTCAAGGATATAATTGATATGTATGTGAACAGGTTGTTTATCGAAAGAGAACACTGCATGACATGGAGTCAAGAAGGATCTCCCCCCACCCCCCTTTTTCTTTGTGGCATAATGGCTACAATTGTTTTGTTTGTTTTTTGCCATCTTTTGGATCAACAGCATAAAAGAAAGGGTTTCAAGGTAGAATTTGGTAGATTAGTATTTTTTAACCTAGATTACTAACTAAATATGTAACAAATCCATTGCAAATAAAAGCACATTTTTTATAGATTGCTATTCAGGCATACCTTTAAAAAATTGAAATTAATACACTTTACATTTTTTCATATTTAATCATTCTTTGCAGACAAATTGAAGGATAAAATATTTTAGAAATTATGTGATATCTTTTATCAGAGTGGAACGGATTGCAGGAAGAGGAAACCAGCTACGAGCAGGAGCAATATGCAGAATGGTGAGTACCTGATAGCACCGTGCAATAAATCCATGTGGTATGCACAGAGCTGAATAAAACCATTAGGCAAACAAGCCACATATATAGAGAAGGGCTGGTAAAATGAAACATAGGGATATAGGAGAAGACATAAAGGTAAAGTAATATGTCCAGGTCACACAGAGTTTGGCTGAAGCAGATAGCTATAGCAGTTAGATAATATTAAATATAAGTTGGGTAAAATACTATAAAATTATGTTATACAATCTTAAGATGGCTCTTCAGAAGCCTATCTTAGGACAGTGATTCAGTTGTTGGAACTCTAAAAATTCTGTCATAATAGTTTTTAACTAAGGCTTGTGCTTATGGCAGTGGTTCAGTTGTTGGAACTCTTGAGTTCTGTGAGATCTATATATTCTGTGAGAGACATTCAGTTAGCGGAAAGTGGTGATTGTCATGCATAGCAAGTAGGACCACACTGTTTCTCTACTAAAAGCATTGGGCTAGACCAGAAATAATCTGTATGAATTATCTCAGAAGAGGAGGAGTGACTGCAGGAGTAGACTTTCCAACCCTAGATTATCAATGAATACAAATCTTTTTTACCTATTTTTTTTTTGTTTATTGAGGGGAGGAGGGGGGGATAATCTATATTTACTTTTAATGTTATAGAGTTCCTTAACCCCTTAAGGACACATGACATGTGTGACATGTCATGATTCCCTTTTATTCCAGAGGTCCTTAAGGGGTTAAAGGAGTCATATATTATAAGTTTATATACTAGTAAGTCAGACAACTTGCTTAAAGGTTCCCTAGTATATCAAATTTTGGTTGGAAATCAGCATTCTAAATGAAAGAACAGGCATACACTAAATGTATAACTCAACTATACAGGTGATATGTTTGCTATTTCAATAATAGAATTACAGGCACACAAAGAGACCCACATAATTCTATTCACATTTTTGATTTTGTTTTATGGAGAAACTGTGCTAATATGCCATTTAGCCAGCAATTATTCAGGAAAAAAGTCAGATGCAAGGAAAAGTATAGTGGAGGACTGTTAGAAGGCTTCTCACTTTACTTCTTGAAACCACAATCTCTCTAAAACTGAACTATTCCTTGTGCTATGGAACCAGAACTAGTACTGACAATTTTCAAGGCAATTTCACAAAACTGAATTTGACAAAAATACATTTTTGTTTATGCAACTGAACTGGCTCATGAATAGTCTCAGACTCAAGAATTGTATACATCTAATGAGGTCCACTGTGTTTGTTTGAAAATATGCAAATTGAGTCAGTAATTGGTAGATGTAAGGCAGATTATTAAAGTATATTGCAGTGCATGTTGATGAAGTATAACCTTTTGAAAATGTTAAAATTAGTTAGAGATATATAAACAGCCATTCTCTGCATGTGCGTTGGTTTGGATCACCACTTTATATGATGGCATGCAATTTTCCTTTAGACAGACCTACTCAAGTATCCATAGAGTGTATACAATGTCATCAGAACCCTGAGTTTTAATGTAAATATCTTCTGTAAAAAAAAAAATAGTATTCCTTTGTTCAAAGGAGATTTGGCCATCATTTAGTAAGTGAACTATTCACTGATTTTCATTGAGCATCGAGTAGATAATTGAATAGCTATAAAGTCAGTGGAAAATAAAAAACCCTTAAAAAAAATAAATATATATATATATATATATATATATAATTTCACACATTTGTGTTTCCTAATTGTAAGGGCTTATTTTTTAACTACTACTTACCAAACCAAAAGTATCTATCTAGCTATATGTCTGAGTCAGAGTGTGTATTTGTGTCTGCTTGTGAATGTATGTGTCTGGATGTGTATTGTTTTTCAGAGAGTGGGGCAACATGTGTCCACTAGTATGTGAGTGTGCTTATATCTCTTTGTATGTAAGTGTGTGTTTCTGTGTGCGTGACTTTGTGCATTTGTAATTGTGTGTATCTGCATTTGCTGTGTTTATCTGTGGCTAAATCTTTGTGATGGTGGTGGTATAGTGGTGTGTACTTATGTGTGTCTACAAATGTGTTCCTGTGCTTATTTGTATGTGCGTGCATGTCTAGCTCCAGGGGGACACAAGAAAATTGTTTTATATGGGTCCCAGGGATTTCTAATGGCAGACTTGATTTTAAATGTGAGAGGAATCAGAGATTCCTCATATGATACAGTAAACCAGGGTCAAGTCTCCCAGGCCACATGAACATAATGTGGACAGATAGAGGAAAGCAATCAGAAACTCTGTTCTGTTGTGGAAATTGTTCAGCCCTATTTTTCTTTCTTTTTTGAGAATTAATTTTCATAATTATTAAAGCTCCTGGCAGAAGTCAATTATGATTACATTTACTGGAAAGTATGTCAGTATATTTTTTTTTTTTTATGGTTCACAATCTGCATCAAATGTATTTCTGGTTAGAATAGTTTATTGGGGATAACTTCTCAACACAAACTGTCTAAAATGAAAGTTACCATTATTGGAGACTTTTTGAAAAATATGAAAATGATTCCATGGTGTGTTTCTATGTCACTATTATTGTAGGATACTAGCTTTTAATCCAAATACCCTGGAGTGTGCATTAAACATATTTAGATGCTTTGCAAAAGTAGACAACCCAAGGTATTGCAAATGGGGTCCAGTCATTTCTAGTAACCACTTAGTCACAAACACTGGCCAAAATTAGCGTTCAATTTAGTTTTTTGCATTTTTCCAACACAAACAAATATAAACGCTAACTTTGGCCAGTCTGGCAAATTTCAATGTGTATAAACTGAAAAATGTAATGTGCTATATTTGACCCTGTTACTTTCCAAAATACCATAAAACCTGTACATTGGGAGTACGGTTTTACTCGTGAGACATTGCTGAATGCAAATATGTGTACTTTATTGCAGTAACAGCGAACAATATTGTGACATTCAGTTTATATGTCATGCAGAATGAAAAAAATTAAATGTCTTAATTTCTCATTTTTTTTTATATTTTATTCATATTAAATTATGTTTAATTTACAAATATTTGATGTGAAGGAAAGCCCTGTTTCTCCAGAACAAAATGATACAGGATAAGTATGGGTGCACATAATAAGAAAAAGGTGAATTACGCCTGAACAGACATATGGCGCAAATTCAAGGTTTTGTTTACGTTTTGTTTTGATCACAACTTGTACAACTGCCTCAGTCCTTAAGGAGTTAATTGCAATGTTTAGCAGTGGTATTGTTACAATATTAATAAGGTGTTTGAGTGATAAAGTGCTACAAAAGCAACAGTACATGATTTTTAATATTTATTTTTTAAACTATTCATTTATGGAAAACCACATTAAAATTCTGAAATGATGGGGGGGTGTGGCCTAGACCTAGCTGTAAGCTCAAGTACCTTGCTCCGGCTCCTGGGCTAATCCTGTGCCATCAGCATGTCCCACAGCAAATATTTTGCCTCATATTACAGTAAACTTTATAACCTAAGCAAAGACCCCAACACGCACCACCCAACACCCATCAAATAGACACCTTTTTGAGCACAGTGGGACTACCCCAAATAACGCCTGCAGATCTAGAACTGCTGGCGGCGCCTTTCACATCTTAAGGAAACTGCAAAAAGGCATAACACACCTCCCAGCCCACAAATACCCTGGCTGACTAACCTCTATTATCAGACCTTCTCGGACATCCTGACACTGCATATCACCACTCTATTTAATCACAGCTTCACAAAGGGACTGCTACCCACTGAAATGCTTCAAGCCCATATCACAATCCTCCCAAAACCTGGAAAGTCTCCTAATCAATGTGCTAATTTCTGCCCAATATCCCTTTTAAATTGCGACACTAAATTATACGCTAAATTACTAGCGAATAGACTATCACAGATACTGCCCAAATTGGTGACCAACGACCAATCAGGCTTTGTGAAAACATGCCAGGGGTCGGACAACACCAGAAAACTGATCAATCTCATATCTCCATTGGGGATACATGACTAGAGTATTGGACAAATTTGGGTTCCCTCCTGGGGTTATACAAGGGATAATGGCACTATATAACTCCCCCACGTCCCGAGTACTAAATGCCGGATTTGTATCTAGTTCATTCCAAATTTGCTCTTCATTCTCACATTAGAACCCCTATCACAAACCATACGTACACATGCAGACATGAAAGGAATCACTATCGATGACACCAACCACAGGATCTCACTATTTGCAGATGACATCATTCTCATGCTGGGGGACCCCAAAAAATCCTTGCCGACGGTTCTCTCAACTCTGGTCTCCTACGAATCTCCTATTACAAATTGAATCAATCGAAAACACAAGTTATGCCAATTAATTTATGCCCTACAGACTTAACTCAACAAAAATTGGCCTTTAACTTTGAATGGCAAACAAACTATATAAACTACCTACAGATCAATCTCACTAGAACTGTCTCCACCTTGTATAAATTCAACTATACCCAGCTTCTACAAAAATGCAAAAACGAACTCAGCAGCTGGAAAAATGTACCACTCTCATAGGCAGGTCGGATAAACACGATTAAAATGATGATATTGCCACGTATACTGTATGTTTTTAGGCTGATTCCCATTCACCTACCTCCCTCCTATTGTAAAGTGCTCCAACGCTCCTACTCACACAATTCATCTGGGCACAAAAGAAGGCTGGACTTCCCATCGCCTTACTTCAAAGACTCACTTCCAAGGAAGGGATGGGGATACCTAATATATCCTTATACTATAAAGCAGCAATACTACAATCAGTGGTGACAAGCCATGCGGCCCGGGGCACACTGGGCTGGAATGACATGGAGGCCGGCCCCACTCAGGGCTTATCCTTGATTGAGAAACTTTGGACACCTGCCAACCCCCAATGCCTGATTTATTCCCCACCAGAAAACTAATGATACAGATGTGGGATGGTATGCTTAGAACATGCAAACCCAGGAAATAATTTCTCCCAGCGCCACCCCTGATGTCCCAGACTGCATTGTCACTGTGGCTAGCACTACAAAAGTGGAAAGACCCTGTATAACCCTGTATAACCTCCCCCAAAATGTTATCTTCATGTGTTTACAAATTCAAAGTTTGCACACTTAGTTCACACACTTAGTTTGCACACTTAGTTAGCATCGTAGACCCATCTTGGGCCCAATCACTTCAATTGTCATGGCTCACTGATAAATGTTGGAAACACCTGATGACACCAAAAACACTCTTTGAACTATGACATAATAGAAAGCACTCTACCTCCCAAAAAGATTACATTCCTCAAAAAATGGGAGGAGGACTGTGGTGTTCACCTCTCGGAAGAGGAATGGATACAGTCAATAAACGCTCTTAAAGGAGTAACTACTTGTTATCAAGGAATACCGAAAATTGATATACCAATGGTATCTTACACCTTCTCGACTCCATAAAATATTCCCAGGTGTTCCCTCGGTATGCTGGAGATGTGGAGTGGAGGACAGGGATATGTTCCACATATGGTGTGCATGTGGTAAAATAAAACCTCTGTGGAGGGATGTTGACAGGTTATTAACCAATATGCTGGTTCCCAAGATCCCTATCAACCCCCTTTAGATACTTGCTGCTGTTGCCTGAAGGGCAGAGCTCGTTTTAATCTAGAACCCTAAGAAGCCATGTCTCATTGGCAGCACGCCACCTTATAGCTCTTTACTGGAAGCAAACGGTTACCCCATTCCTCCAGAATTTGGTTGAGAGACTCAACATCAACTATAATTTAGATCTTATGAATGCGACAACCCTTACCCAAAGGCACTAAGTTGATGGAATATATAAAAGCAATGAAGAGAACATAGAAGGAATCTTTAACAGATATGTTATAGAATGATGCTTCCTGAGAGAAAAAGCATGTTAACCCCTTAAGGACACATGACATGTCTGACACGTCATAATTCCCCTTTATTACAGAAGTTTGGTCCTTAAGGGGTTAATATAAAAAAATAAAAAATATATAAATAAAAAATAAAATAAAAATAAGAAACAAAATAAATAAACATAATGTACCGACGCACAAGTATCACTCCCCTGATGACCAATCATCCTATAGGGTTATAGCTTCCATGGATCATAGGCCAAAAGGCATCAAGCCAACTGGAAATTATATGCTGTCTCCTTATACGCTCATCTATCAGGTCACAGAAATAAACCAGGTGCATCTCTGTGAATATCTCCCTTCCTTTTTGTTTTACGTACCCCAGTTGTTACTTATGTTTAAGTACTACCTTAATTGCCCCATACCAGTTCTACACAATAAGTGGAACTACAAGGAACGTCTAAAATGAAATGATACCTTGTCTTGACTAACAGAATGTTTCCATTTACTGCATATTGGAGGCACCATCCGCACTACCACATAGCACAATTATTCATGAGTACCCCTTCTACCCCTTCCCACTAACTAGCGGACGGTAGAGGTACAGACCACTCTACTAACCTAGCAGACGCGTGAGTCACGAGCAAAACTGCTCAGCGCATTTTTTCTACACACATACTCAACAATTCATAACCCACTGTATAACACCCTCTCAGGGAATCACAGGCTGCCGAAGCAATATTACTACACAAACCAAGTTTACAGGAGTTAATTGTAGACCCGGCCTCCATAAAGGGTTCAGGCAGACAGAGTCTATCTTGTTTACTCCACCTAGAGTGGATTGTTTACTGAAATTGTTTGCTGTCAGACTTACCACTGGGATGATGCACTGTACTCATGCATCAATACTGGAATGAACTATGAAAATCCCTAATCCCTTCATTTTTTCTGTAACACTCTGATTATTTTATAAATACAATAAAATACAAGTAAAAAAAATTGTGAAATGCTGAAAACACTGCAGAGATAATTAAAGCTACAGTGCTACAAAAATATAAAAAAATAAAGTGCTCCAAACTTTTTGTAAGCTATTTGTACTTATAATATCAATACAATGCCATTCCAATTAAAAACACATAATTACTAATAGTTTAGAAGCAATTTAAATTAGCATAAACATTTTTTATATTTCATTTACTCACATTTACTATCCATACCATAATTAGAAACCATATATAAATGAAAAATGTATCACTATATTAACTATAATGTACAAAACTTGAATAATGTAATTTTTCATTGAATCCACTAGTAAATACTGTATACAGTTTATGGATCAAATAAAAGTCTATTTATCAAGCAATAACTATGATTGCCCCCTCTTCTAGAACAAGAATATGGTCTATAGTCATGAATTTCAAGGGGGACAAGGTAATCTAGACTTGAAAGAAAGTCTTGCCACAGGCTTATCTCATTTTTCCTTTTGGTCAGCCACCCTTGTGTTTCACTTGTGATTTCTGAAATGTTCACATAGGGGTAAATCTATTTTCCCAATATTGCTCAAACCACATGGATGCAAGTTGATAATAGGGTGATAATGAGAAACAACTCCTAAATGGAAAAAAAACAGCATTGAGACTGCAGGAGCATGATCTAAACATCAGCACTGCTTTGTTAAACTAAAGTTGTTTTGTTGCTTAGAGCATCCTTTTAAAGATTAATATTAAAAAATAATATGAAAAATGTCAAGATGCAGAATATAATGAAATCATTTTAATAACTATAGTAAATTAAGGTTTTATTTTATAAATAACCCTCTCACAACAGGTAAACTATACATAACATTAATTTAAGTAAATTGCAATAGTGTATATTAGACATGCACAATTTGTTTCGTTCCAAATGTAAATTCGGACAAATTTATCAATTCAATTGCTTCTGAATTTCTGAATACTTTACAAACCAAATTTAAACAAATTATTCTCCATCCATTAATTTTCATAACAATAGCAAAGTAGGGACTTATCTAGTAAGCTCTGGTATGCAAGTGACTGTGGAGCCCTGATATTTGGTATTGGTTTTATCTTCACCTGATGGTTGTTTTTTTATCTACTAAGCAACTGACATAGCAAAAATAAGAAAAATAAGAAAAAGTGCAGAGCCTAACTTAAGGGGCGTGATTCAATGTAAGGGGGAGGAGTCTAGTGCTGCAAACATTGCCGATCTGCCCCTATCTACATAGCGCCTGGGCACTATGCATCCACCAAGGAGTGGCTCTGATTATGACAATCCCATATAAGCAAATTAGGTATCTATCTACTAAACAGCTGGATGATCAAAATAAGGAAAAACAACTTTAATTAATTTTGACCTTTCAGCTTTGTTTAGAAGATAGCTCCCTAATTCGGTACCCTTATGAGGGATTACCATATATAAGGATACCAAATTAGGGAGCTACCAGCAAAACATTTTTTTTTCCAAATTTGTTTCATTCTGAATTGATCATTTCCAAATTTTCAGACGAGCCATAATTTTGAAAATAACATGTTGGAATGGGAAAAACAAAACATTTTTTTTTTGGCTGTGCAAATCTCTATTTTATTTACTTCATAAATTACGTTTAAGAAATTTGCTATGTCATTTGAGGTCATTTGTAACATGAATGCATTAAAATGTCTTTATTTTTAACCCTTTCATGACAAACGGTTAGGAAATATTCCATCATATTCTAACAGCTCTGGTTTCTCATCATCATATCAAATGTTTGGTCAACACTAACCTCTTAGAGCTGAGGACAAGTTTGACATATCCACAAGTGTACAATAGATATCATACAAAGACAAAGGGAAACATAAATCTATATAATTAATGAAGCAGGGTGCAGGCTATGTTTTCTTTGTTGATTGCTGCCTCAACTGACAAGGAGACACACTTTTTCAAGACTAAAACGAGAGAGTACAGTAACACACATATTATTTTGTAAAAAAATAAATAAAATGCATAAGTCCAGAAGGACTACAAACGCTTAAGGAAAAAATCTACATAGTTATAGTGCCCATAAATATTTAGCCAACCTCCAACACATTCCAACATTCCTCTATGCATTAAAATTATCCATATTTAAAATTGAAAAATAATTCAAACTTTTATTTTTTTTTAGGATGGTAATAACATTCTAAACACAGAGCTAAAAGCCTTTACTGGTGAAATTAGCATTTAAAAATGTTAATTATAGTGAACTATAATATAAAATAAAGATTGTATGTACTTTTTAAAATTAGTTTATTCTGTCTAGGCATTTATTTAAAAAGTCTTAGTTGATTAAATACATGGTGGTTTCACAATATTAATTGACATTTATGTTAATAACTAATTAAGATCACAGACAAAAGTTGAAAAATGTAATATTTAAATGGTCACTTTGTAAAAAAGAAAAACAAAATCAGTCTTATAGCAACATTATAAAGCCCTCTTAGCAAACCCTCTCTACTGAGAAACTCATTACACAATATTACCTTGTGCCTTCCTTTTTTGCTTTTAGTTGTCCTCCATTTTGTTATCGTTATGAAGCTTACAAAGTTCAATACATTCTTTAATATCCCTGCATATTAGGTGATTGTTTTACAGACATGCTCTTCCTGGTGTATATTTAGAGTTATAATACAAAGTCTTCTGGTTATCTGGATAAAGAGAGAAGAAATTTATAGAATTGATTTGTAACAAATCAATAAACACTTGCCGACCAGCATAAATCTGTAAAGTTCAGTTAAAGAGCAAGCATATCCAACTCAAATTTTCTGATGTTATTCAGATTTATTGTTCCACTGTCTTAAACGTAGGGCTGGTTTCTCTAAGCAAACTAAGGATTTACTCTGTTTAGTAAATAACAATTACTCCACTGAAGGCTACAGGAATATTGCGTAGGGCTGGTGGACTGGTATTTTAACTGCCACATTTGCTGTTTCTAACTTATATGTAAGTGATTAACATTATCTTTGCACTACATGTTTGTACTTTCATTTTCCAACATCTATGGTCCAATGCTATTGAGGCTACACAGCAACAGGAGATATTCATTGACATCACTAAGTGTATTATGAAGGCTTGAACTTGGCATTCAAAGAGTGAGTGGCTAATTATACGTTATATGTAACTAAACCCCCATTATTTTTTGCCTAGATTATGGTTTTTTTTTTTTTTTAAAACTAACAAAATTTGTCAGCACCGAAGTTGCTGTTTAGTGCATAAGGGAGTGCGCTAGATTTCCTTTTTTATTGTATAAATTGGCTCCCAGCAGCACCCTATTTATGTATGTTAAGGGGAGTGAAGCCAGCACCCTGTTTTATATATATATATATATATATATATATATATATATATATATATATATATATATATATAGGAGTCTAGCCAACTCCTTGGTTTTGAACCTCTTCCTGTCACAGGGGCCTCATCCCAGGGCCCTGTTTAGCCTTGTACTGCAGAGAACTCCAGATGGATTGTTTCCCCAAGTAAGTAGCTCATGAAGCAGACATTAGGCTCTTAGAGTAGGACTTGCCAAAGATGGGGTACATTGATGTTGTGGCAGGCTTATGTAATGTGTGATCATTTGTTGTAACTAAATCCCCATTGTTTTTTGCCTAGATTAGGTGTTTTTTAAAAAACTAACAATCTTTCAGCACCAAAGTTGCTGTTTAGTGGATAAGGGAGTGCACTGGGTTTTCTCCTATTTATGCATGTTCAGGTGAGTGCAGCCACCCCCTTGTTTCATATATATATTTGGGAGTCTAGCCAACTCCTTGGTTTTGCACCCCTCCCTGTCACAGGTGCCTCACCCCAGGGCCCTATTTAGCTTTGTACTGCAGAGAGCCCCAGATGGAATTTTTCCCACAAATAAGTAGCTCATGAAGCAGACATTTGGCTGTTAGAGTAGGACCTGCCAAAGATGGGGTACATTGATGTTGTGGCAGGCTTATGTAATGTGTGATCATTTGTTGTAACTAAATCCCCATTATTTTTTGCCTAGATTAGGTGTTTTAAAAAAACACTAACAATCTGTCTCTTTATTGGCTTATTCTATCTAACATTATTTTTAAAATAAACATATTTAAGCACTACAAATACAAAAAGAGAAGTCCCATTACTGCTGGGCCAGCAGCAAGGACTACAATACACATCAGCCTCAATATATAGTAAAAACCAAAGAAAAGAAAATGTTACCTGCGCTTTCTCCTTAATCCCTATGTATATTTAGACAAATGGGGGTCATTTAGTTGCTCCAATGGCCATTGGAGGGAATGCCTGCCTGCCAACGTCAAGGCAGACCCCCCTAAGTGGGTCCTAACACTGACCCTTCAGCCTGCTTCCTTGAACTTCTGGCAAAGACATCTCTAATGAGACAGAAAGGGGTATTTTTTATGTACACCCCTATACTTATTAACCCTTAATAGGGAACACATGGGATGGTCAGCAGCATTGTAACCAGGCTGTGTGATACAAAGTAAATACAAATACAAAAAGAGAAGTCCTGCGCTTAGTCCCATTACTGGTGGGCCAGCAGCAAGGACTACAATACACATCAGCCCCAATATATAGTAAAAACCAAAGAAAAGAAAATGTTACCTGCGCTTTCTCCTTAATCCCTATGTATATTTAGACAAATGGAGGTCATTTAGTTGCTCCAATGGCCATTGGAGGGAATGCCCGCCTGCCAACGTCAAGGCAGACCCCCCTAAGCGGGTCCTAACACTGACCCTTCAGCCTGCTTCCTTGAGCTTCTGGCAAAGACATCTCTAAGACATCTCTAAGTCTCCATTTTATGCTGAAATTCAATTTGAGCCATAATTTCTATCCAATCAGGAGGTGTAGGGGATTTCCAACATCTAGCGATGTTCATTTTGACTGCAAAGAAAATATGGGTCAAAAGTCTGCTTAGGTTGTTATCCTGTGTAGGAAGGCCGATATTAAATAAAAACATTTGTGGATTGATTTCATTTATGTCGTAATATATAGATTTTACCAAATCAAACATCTGTAGTTTTAAATTGTTTAGTCTAGAACATTCCCACCAAATATGGTATATGGTACCATCTTCTAATCCACATCTCCAACATATTTTACTATGGGTAGGATCGATCGTATGTAATCTAACTGGGACTAGATACCATCTATAAATTAATTTAAAATGGGTTTCTATTAATGATACGTTATGAATAGATTGTTTTACTAATTGAGTACCTCTAGTCCACTCTATGAAGGGTAAAGCTTTGCCAATATCGATTTCCCATTTATTAACCCCTTAAGGACCAAACTTCTGGAATAAAAGGGAATCATGACATGTCACACATGTCATGTGTCCTTAAGGGGTTAAAGGAAGGGATTTGAGAATCCTGGTCCATTAGATCAAATAATCTAGATAATCTTGCGATGCTCCCTTTTTTTTGGCTTTTAGCAATTTGGAAGGTTATATAATGTTCTTTACATATTAATTTAGACATTAAGAAGTTCTTTAATCTTAAATATTTAAATATATCACTTATAGGTATGTTATACTTTGATTGTAATTGGTTGAATGTAGTCAATTTATATCCTTCACATAGGTCTGAAATCTTACTTATCCCTAGTTGGAGCCAGGGTTTAATATCTAAATCTGTCAATATATATCGTAGAACTTTTAGTGGAGTATCGTAGAATATTCTATCTTTCAAGTTTAGTTTCCTCATAAGTATTTTTGAAGTTATAACCATATCATTTAAAATATTATTAGAAAAAATATTTTTCTCCAGTGCAACTAAGTTTAATAGGCCTATCCATACAAGAATAGGCAGTTTATGCCTGCGACTATTTTCTTGTTCTATATTAAACCATGGTGATATATCTTGATCCGTATTCATCCACATTATGAGCTGGGATGCTTTGCAGGCTTCATGGATCCTAGATACATCCGGGAAAGCTATACCCCCTTTCGAGTAGCTTCTACGCAATACTTCAAATGTAATCCTAGGGGGTTTATTGGCCCATATATAGTTGGAAAATAAACTTGAAACCGGTTAAGCATTCCTATCTTAATTCTAAATGGAATTGCCCTGAATAGATATAGGAGTTTCGGTATCAAGAATGCTTTAACCATGTTTAATCTTCGAATCCAAGAGGGTTCTAGTCATTTCCATTTTATAATTTGATGTTGTAGATTTCTAAATAAGTTGTCGTAATTCGATTGAATTACACTAGTAGTGTCAAGAGAAATCTTTATCCCCAAGTAATCAATCTCATCCTTAGCCCAAACTAAATGGAACTGTTTAGATATTATTTCTTTTTCAGCATCACTTAACATATGAGATAGAATTTGAGTTTTTTTCATATTAATTTTATAATTAGAAAAAGAACTGTATGTGGCTATATCTCCTAACAGATAAGCAATTGATACCTGTGGATTGACTAAAGTGAGGATAATATCATCTGCAAATAAAGTTATTTTCACACCTCTATCTCGCATTTCTTCTCCTTTTATATTAATGTTTTGCCTAATCAAGGCTGCCAGTGGTTCAATTGACAATATATATAATAAAGGGGCCAAAGGACAGCCTTGCCTAGTACTATTATTAATTTCGAAGATATCTGAGTCAAAAAAAGGATTACTAATTTTTGCTAAAGCGTTCTTATATAGTGTCATAGTCTTACTCCTAAATTGGCCCACGATGCCAAACCGGCCCATGACAGAGTCAAGGAATCTCCAATTGACCCTGTCAAAGGCCTTCTCGGCATCGAGGGCCATAACCACCGAACCCAATCTATTTTCATTTATTCTATGTATTAAGTTTAAAATCCTACGAGTATTGTCAGTAGTACTTCTTCCCTTTACAAAACCCGACTGGTCCACTCCGATCAAATCATTTATAATATCTTTAAGTCGATTAGACAGTATACTAGAAAAATGTTTTATATCCGTATTAATCAACGAGATCGGTCTATAATTTGCAATTAGAGTAGGGTGCTTGTCGGGCTTTGGAATAGGTATAATTGATGCTATCATCATCTCTTTGGGGAAGGGAGATTCTATAGATACATTTGTAAACATTTCTAACAAAATAGAAGAGATAGGATTAAGGAAGATTTTGTAAAATATTGCTGGAAACCCATAAGGGCCAGGCGCTTTATTAGGTTTTAAGTTGTTTATTGCCTCAATAATTTCCGTTAATAGAATTGGAGCATTAGGTTTTTCTAGATTTGAAGTTTTTATTCTAGGGAGTTTGAGACTACTTAAGAAGCTGTGAATTTCTAAATCAGTAGCTTTTACTTTATCCAAATTATACAAAGAACTATAATAATCCACAAATGCCTTAGCAATATCATTTGGTAAAATTAAGTGGGAATCTCCTGAAATTATTTTTTTTATAGCTTTATCTTTATTATAATTTTTAAGTTTATTTGAAAGGTCTCTATTTATTTTGTTACTATTATGATACCATCTTTGTTTAAGGAACGTAAGGTTCTTATTTACTAATTCATATATTTTATCTTTGATAGATAATTTCAATTTATTTATTTCCCCCTATTGTGTTTTTGACATTATTTCTTGAGAAAGATGGGTGGGAGTTTATACCTTAATGGTATTGTTAATTAATTTATGACACTATCCTTTTACCTTCTACTGGCTCTGGCACTATTTAGTATACACTCCATAGTTGTCTTCACATTTGTATCTATTTTCTTTTCCTTTTCTTTCTGATATTTTTCAGGTATATTGTACGTTTTATTATTTATATATTTAGTAAAAGTTATGTTTTAATAAGAATAGATTTAAGGATCTTTTTGAACAATATTTTGTCCTCTATTGTCTATTTTTGTCTACCAATTAGTATACTCCTTGCATCTCCGTATTATTTTTGTTTTTCTCAAGTTAGGATTATCTGTACCAATCGGCTGTTGTTGGTTTTTTTTTTTGTCTTCTCACCCCCTCACCCCTATTGTTAATAGGCCAAAAAGCTAAACCAACACTTTTGATCTATCTGTAGTATTTCCAAGCTACCTGAGAAGTGAAGTCATTATATGTAAAATTTTACAATCTACTGATCTTACAATTTCATCATTTTGAAAATTGGTATTGCATAGTGAGAAATAAAGCTGGCTGCCTATATCAAGATATCAAGATTTCATGTGGGTAGCTTTTGCAGTTTAACATGCCATTTTCCCTCATTTCAGCTCTATGTTTTTCAAATGTTGAACTATTCTGGAAAAAGGTTTCAGATTATATAAACATACATGCAGCAATGTTATTAGAATATTATTTTTTGTTAAAAATAATGTTATTTAGAAACATAATTATTGAGTGCTTGTAGAGGCACGCTGAGCATCTTAACCACAACACCATTTTGAGATATTTTGTTAAAAAAATCAGGTAACACAAGCCCAACCCTCTCTGTTGTGGCTGGATAATGCATATATGTATTCATGTAAAGATGTATAAATCAATTAATCATCAACAATTATCTATAATGGCTAACTCTATATTCAAGTAAAGATGTATAAATTAATTAACACTGATTAATTGTCTTCAGATGGAAGTGCTACCTTCTCCATTATGGGAGGCAGAATGGATTGCGAAGAATAGAGACCAAATTTTAAAAAATGTCCTTCTAAAAACTGTTTTGTTACAAACTTGAATATAAATTTTAGTTGTTGGATTTTAATTCCAATACAGCACACATAGAACTGCAGTTATAGTGGTAGCACTCAGAAGAATAATTTTGTATAATATGTAGAACTGCTCATTTAAATATATAGTTTTTTAATTACATTTATTAATTTGATGGTAGTCAGAAAGGCTGATGAATGGATTAGAAGGGTGAACATTTTCTAAGGTTCCAATTAGTACTAGATAGTCTTGTAATTAAATTTCAGCTTTAATTTGTTCCTGTCTATTTCTGCCACATCACTGTTAATCAAAGTAATGTACACGCAAAAGTACAGAATTCTATTTAAATACTCTACTGTGGAGTAATCATAGTGACCAGTTGACCCCAAAATAGCCATTAACTCTGTAGTAGCAGTAAGAGAGTCAGAATAGCAATTTGAAAATAAAAAGATTTGACATTTTAAAATATCCACTAAGAAGTGTATATCAGGTTAAATGAAATGTGAAATCTCGGAGGTGGTCAATGTTAAATGTGGTATAGTGGACAGTGGTGTTTTAAGAGTTGACTGAAATAGGATGTGACATGCTGTAAATTACACATTTTAGGAGATGTTTGAACATTCAACATTCAATCCTGAATTAGCAGTACGATCTGAAGTCTGGCTCATGTGTGAATGCCATAGTATAACATCTTCTTCTCTCACGTGATACCTGCAAGGACAAAACAGACTGACCCAGCAAAATTTTGTTGAAAGAATTGAAAGCCCATGAATACTTAGTTATGAAACTAATGCAGGCAGTGTGAATTCACTAGGAACATTTCAATCAATTTGGCAGATAATCTCTATAGTGTACTTTTTTTTTATTACAGTAAATTACACATAATAATGCTGTTCGAATGTGCCTTGTAACACGTGCTGGTAATGATCATATTGGTTCAAAAACATTGATGGATTTGAAAGCTCCCTTGGATTGTGCATATACACATCAAATCTTAGAAGTAACATAACGTTATTTGAGTTATGTAATTAGCTGTCTTCCAATCCATTAAAGCATTACTGTTACAGTGGAATTGCAATCTCTAGAGAATTTGATAATCCAAGACTAAAGACAGATTCTATTTCAAGTAGATATACATATCCATAAGAGATTTAGGAAATGAAAAACTGAAAAAAAAAAAAGGACACATATTTCTATATCTGAAGAAGAATGCCTCTTTTAATAGACTATGACTGTTGTTTTGTACTTCATCTATTAAGCACATGTATCGTTCTATTTTATATTATTTTTGTAAACAATTAATATTTGATAAAATCATTTAAGCACATTTATTGTTCTATTTTATATCATTCTAATAAACTATGGATAATTGTATACAATCAATTTCAATTTATTGTTCTCCTATTTATTAGTTTACATTATATATATTAGATATTTATCCATTTTGGCTTGATTTTTGTTAAATGAATCATGACATGGTCTAACATGTCATGTGTTGTTGTTCATCTAGGGTTGTATTTACCTAATTATAAGACCTGTTAATATAGTATACACATATACCATGTACAGTGTGCTTTTATACATATTTTAAGCTAAATAGTAGACCCCTCTTTAATGAATGGACCAAAATTACATCATGAAAGTTTTATATCATAATAAATACAATTTGCTCAGTGCTGATTAATACCTTTCAGATGAACTCATGTACCTTCTTGGGCTTCCTTCTGTTTTAACATCTCTGCAAAAGGACTATGAAGTCCGTCCCTTTTCAAAATTGGTCCAAAATTAATAAAATAACTAGTTTTATTAGAAAACAAATAATAAAACCAAATATAGTATAAAAACACTAATGTGTTTCACCTAAAAATAGGGCTTTTTCAAAAGCACTATTTTTAGGTAAAATGCATTAGTGTATTTACTTTGGGTGGGCAGGGAGCCCAATTTAGTGTCAAACTGCTCTAAAATGGTTTAATACTGAATGGAGGAACACAGCCATGGGACTGCAGGACCTATAACCAATATAAAGAGATGAAATGGTTATAGTGACTAGAGTGTCCTTTTAAGAGCCACAATCTGGTTCTTAAATGCCATCTGCCAATACCAGAAAACCTAGCTCATTTGCAGCTATATACAGCCCTTCATTCATTTAATGAGTTAAACAATTATATTTAATATTTGAACTTTAAAAGCTTTTTTCTTATCAGGTATATTTACGTTATTAGTTCTTAAGGGGCTAGCTAACAATTTGTATAGCAACAGTTATACAAGTTGCAAACAAATATGTTTCCAGATTTAATTGTTATGTAAAAAGTTGAGCAATGTAAATTTATGTACAACTAACGTTTAAAAGAAAATGTTGTTCTGTTGAATCTTGTTAGAGAATCACCACCATACATTGTACGCATAGGGAATAGTAACATATGTACCAGCTAAAAAAATAGTTTAGTTCTTAACAGCTGTTTAAACAATGGGGCATCCATCACTAGACTACTGATGAGGCTAACAGCAATAAATCTTTGTAAAATAAATTATTCAAGCATGGATTTGTATGTATAAAGTAGTGCAATGTTCAGTCACTAATTTCCTTCTTTGTAATCATTTGTAAGGTTGATTTTATAATGTTAACCAGGATATAGCAGTAACAGCCAATTCCACCTGGCAGGAATTTTCACATGTTTACTTTAAATGTTCCCTATTCATTGAGAAAAACTCTTGCAAAACTAGATTACACACTTGAAATACGCAAGGTAAATAAGAAATAGTCAATCATGGGTTTAATACAATAATACAGTATTTTATGTTAATAGACCAAAAGAGAACAATATTAAATATATTTTTTTATATGACGGTACCCTTTATATTGAATTGGGAAATATGAAAAAAAATTGAAAAATTATTAGCAGAATCACATTTGCCTTTTGTTTTTATATGATTTCATCGATAGTATGAATTTTACTATTTGGTAGGATTTTATTTTGCTATCCCTACAAGTTACGCTCAATCAATAATATTAAACATGACTTTTACATTCACTCATAATATGCAGACATGGTTCTGAATTAAATATTGATTTTACTTGTTCTAAATGCCAAATATAATTGAACTAAATGAAAATGATAGTAGTTCCAAAAACTATTCATATTGAATATAATCCTCATGACAACCTATTGTTTTTTTTTTTTTTTAATATCGTCATTGGAATGTTTATAATATTAAAGCAATTATGTGCCTTTAGTGAAAAACCAGCACACATAAGAAGTATGATGTGAGGTTCCCTAAAAAAACAAGTTCATATATGTTTTTTAACATTAAATTGCATTATGATTGGGTGTGTTGCAACTTTGATTAAAATAATTGGATACTGTACATTTAAAATTGATGTATTCTTAGTATATTCTTACACTCTAATGCATTCAACTAGGTTCCAGTGATAGACAAAGAGTTTCAGCTGTCAGCCTATCACAGACTCCCATTAAGAAAACGAATTAGGAATGAACATACACATTTTTGGGTTTGGGATTAAATTGTTCATAAATGGTTTACCCATTAAGGTAAAACAGCACCGAGGACCTGCAGGCACCATAACAACTTTATGATATGAAGTCATTTTGATGCCCAGAGTTTTTCTTTAAGCTTACCCTGAACATATCCTACTTGTGCATGTGTAATTACATGTTTATGTTCACAGTTATAGTATTGTTTGGGATTAATGTGGGCTGCTAAACTAGTATAGGGAGCATTATTTTCAAATTACCTTGCAGGTGTTTTCTATACGTTCAAACTCTCCAAAAATGTTCAGAAAGTAACTGTACCATTTGTAATTCCAGTTCTAGTCAGCTTTGGACAGTTATATCTATAGTTTTTTAACTTTAAGAACTATCCTCCTCTACCCTTTTAATAATCTATATCATTACTCTGGAGAGGCAAAGTTAATACTGACTTTTCATATGGTCATATGCTCTGGTCAATGAACCTACATCCATGATTAACTTAACTCTTCATAATATGAGGGAATGAACAAGAGCTTATAAATCCACTTCCTTGTTATCCAAAATAGTTTGTAGCGCTTTAAGGTGACTATTATAAATGAATTCACAAGTGCTTTCTAGTGTGTCCAAAATGACATAATGTGCTTAATACAAGTACAATGTGACATCTAATCACACGTATGTCATGTCACATTGTACTTGTATTAAGCACATTATGTCATTTTTGGATACACTAGAAATCACTTGTGAATTCATTTATAATAGTCACTTTGAAGCGCTACACTTTTTTGTTTTAAATGGTTTTTATTGTGCTCACAAAATAACGGCAAAAACCTCTCAAGGGTGAAGTTGAGTGCAATGTTGCCTGCGCAGAGGCATATTATTCTGAAGGATTAGTAATGTACATGGGCCTGCGCAGAGGCCAATTATCACTTTACATTATATCAGAAGCGAATAATGCTCAGTTATCATGTCCTAATGTATATTAAACGTGCATAAACTTTACAGGTATTTATAAATCTGAACTTAAATCAAACATAGAAAGCAGCGTTTAAGTGCTGTGTTCCAACAGTTATAGCAGTATAAAGGCAATTGATAACATTTATCTGGCTCATTTCTCGGGCAAGGTAGTTGGTGTGGGATTTCACATCATGAAAGAAAAAAAAAAAAAAAAAAAAAAAAAAAAATGAAAAGAAAAAAAATATATAAAAATATTTTTTATAAAAAAAAAAAAAAAAAAAAAAAAAAAAAAAAGGTGCGCTACACTTTTTTGGATAATCTTTTATGGTGTTTTAATGCCGTTGGAGAGTGTAGCCGCTTATTTAACCCCTTAAGGACCAAACCTCTGGAATAAAAGGGAATCATGACATGTCACACACGTCATGTGTCCTTAAGGGGTTAATATTTACATTGATTAAGGATTTTTAATAATAATTTTTGAAGCACCTTTTATACTCTATATTTTTCACTTCCTTGTTAGCTTGCAAATTTCTGTCTACCATAATTTGGTTGCCACTATTTATTTGTCTTATGACGTTTTGCATATGCTTGGACAGTTCTGCAGATTATGCCCTTGATAAGTGATTTTTTTTTTATACATTGCCCCAGTCATTTCATTTTTATACTGAGTTCCACAGCCCATACTATTGATGACAATACATATATAATAATGAAGTAACGCTGTATATGGCTAATTTATACTGTAAATCTAGTAGACATTTTTAGAGGGGGACAAGTTTGTATGCTGCCAAATATACAGTTTGCTTATTTTCAGTTTATTTTGTGATTAATGCGCCTTTGATATAAAGAGTATGTTTTTATTTATTTGATAGCAGCTGCAAGTTTAGAAACGAGAACGGTGATTTATGGCTGTAACTTAAATTTTGTTGACTTGAATACAATACAGAAAAAAAGCACATTCATATATTAACAACCTCTGAAATAGTTGGCGTTTAGTGATACTTTAGAATTCATTGATTTATTGACATCTCCATCTTTTAAGTCTTTGACAAGAATATGCCTTAGAAATCCTCGGATTTTTACAATGTAATCATTTTGTAATCACATAAAAAGGTGATATATATTCACAAGTTAAGTCCTTTTTTAAAATTGCCCTTTCTCAGAATTCAGAAATACAATGGAATGATCTCTATTGCATATGCTTCCTGGCTTCAATTTAAAAGAAATTAACCTAAAATATTAAATTATGGGAATGTGACTGCTGCAGATATGATATTGTGTAGTAATCTGTCGAGAGAAGAATGTGAAATGCAAGAAAATAAAATTTTCTTTCAGCTTTCCTTTCATAGTAAAATTTAATACTTAGCAATTTCGTAGACTTTAGTAGCAGAAAAGTATAATTTTCACAGAATCCATTACAAACTTGACGCAAACTTTAATGAGTCTCTTTAACCCCTTAAGGACCAAACTTCTGGAATAAAAGGGAATCATGACATGTCACATATGTCATGTGTCCTTAAGGGGTTAAACACCATAGCTACTGTATCCCATTAGAATGCTTACAGTACTTGAAGGTGCTGTCATGCAGTTTCTGCCAAATTGTTTTGAGTAGTTAAAGGAGCACTATAGGGTCAGGAACACAAACATGTATTCCTGACCCTATAGTGTTAACACCACCATCTAGCCCCCCTGGGCCCCTCATGCCTCCATAAATATAGTACAAATATTACTGTATTCAATCCTGAAGCTGTACATCTGCATGCTGTTAGACTCAGAAAAACAAGCAGTCTGCTGACATGTGGTAGCCTGATCCAATCACAGTGCTTCCCCGTAGGATTGGCTGAGACTGACAAAGAGGCAGATCAGGGGCAGAGCCAGCATTATTCAAACACAGCCATGGCCAATCAGTATCTCCTCATAGAGATGAATTGAATCAATGAATGAGGAAAGTTCAGTGTCTGCATGCAGAGGGAGTAGATACTGAATCACAGGATGCTGTGCCCAGTGCTGCTCTGTGCTCTGCTGACAGCAGATCTGAGTGGATGGAGGCATATTATGCCTCCATCAACTCTGAAGTCCCTCTGGTTCACTCTGAGTGACTGCAACTGGAGGTGTTCCTAGCTTTCAATGTAAACACTGTATTTTCTCTGAAAATACAGTGTTTACATGAGAAAGGATGCAGGGAGCTATAATTCTCACCTGAACAAGCTCATTAAGCTGAAGTTGTTCAGGTGACTATAATGTCCCTTTAACTTATAAATAGTGGTATGACCACTCCTTAAAGCATTGGCCCCTCTGCTGTACTTCAGAAAATCACAAAGTGGATGTCTACATCAGGGGTGCCTAAAAGGGTAGATCAGGGGCAGAGCCAGCATTATTCAAACACAGCCATGTTTTAAAACTATAGCTTCCATGATGCTTTGTCCTTCTAAAGGCATTCTAAAGGCATGCAAAGCATCATGGGAGTTGTTGTTCTACAACATCTGTGCATCTAACTTTTGGGCACTCCAGTTCTACATTATCCATCCAACTTTGGATATAAGCAGTGGTATGTTGATCCTGATAATGGGTTATCCTTGTGCTCACTGGCTATCGTTGCCGTAAAAGGCTGGGCAGCTTTAAAGAGATTATACGGATGTGAATGTTCTGCATTATCTGAATGGCAACTAGGTGTGTGTGAAGGTGGGTTGACACAAACTTGGAAAAAGATGTCCAATATCAATTTGCACAAAAAACACTACAGTTAGCTATATTGAAGGTGGTGCTTAAAGTGACCCTTGGTGCACAAGTTGGACACTTTCAAACAAACAGGAGAAAGGAAACTGGTCACTTCAATTCTAGATATTTTTGAACTTATAGCCACATTTATTTGTAGTCAAAACTATGTTTTGCCTGATATTTTTATTTTTCATACATCTGCAGCTGGAGTGAGCATTTGAAAACTCTTATGAATGTTTTAGTATTACCAATATACATTTTGCACAGAAGGTTATTTTAACATTAAAGTTTTTGAAGAACACTCCAAACTTCTCGAGCACTTTAGCTTTCAATCCCCTATCAAGCGCTATATCTTCCGTGAGGCTAACAAGGCATTTGCTTTGGGCAGCACTTTCCAGGTGGCAGTAAAAAACCACCCCCAAATGTCCAGGCAAATACATTGTTAGCCTTGTTTTAAGAGGGCCCAAGAGCTCACTGAATGGCCACCTTTGGGCCCCCTGAGGCAGGTGGCCAGTTTTGTCCCAGGCGGTCAGCGCGCAAAGCAGGCAGTGAGGTTGCTGAGCGTTGCCTGCTAAGCTCCTTCACGTGCCCTAGAGTAATGCTGGGAGCCAGAATATGACATCACTCCGGCTCCCGGCATTACTCTGTGATGCACGAGGGAACTGAGCAGGAAGAGCTCAGCACCCTCACTGCCTGCAGTGCGCGCCCGACCGCTTGGGACAGAACAGTCTGCCTGCCTACCCAACAGCCCGGCCTCAGCTAGCCCACTGGACCACAGGTGAAAAATATCCACTCAGCTCTCCCAAAGGTAGGGAGGCTGGGTGGATTGAAATTAAAACAATAAAAAATATAACAGAGTGTTGTGTAGAAATGAGTGTGTGTGTCTGTCAGTGTGTGTGTGTCTGTCAGTGTGTGTGTGTCTGTCAGTGTGTGTGTGTGTGTCTGTATGTGTGTGTGTGTATGTCTGTCAGTGAATGTGTGTCTGTCAGTGAGTGTGTGTGTGTGTAGCTGTCAGTGTGTCTATGGGTGAGTAAGTGTGAGTGTATCTGTTAGACTGACAGTGTGTGCGTCTGTAAGTCAGTGTGCCTGTGAATGAGTGAGTGTGTGTCTGTCAGTGTGTTTCTCTGAATGAGTGTGTGTATGTCTGTCAGTGTGTGTCTGTGAGTGAGCGTGTGTGTCTGTCAGTGAATGTGTGTGTGTCTGAGTGATTGTGTGTGTCTATCAATCTATCAGTGAATGTGTGTATGTCTGTCAATATGTGTCTGTGAGTGAATGTGGGTGAGTGTGTGTCTGAGTAATTATGTGTGTATGTCAGTGAGTGTGTGCGTGTTTGTC
This sequence comes from Pelobates fuscus, assembly GCF_036172605.1. Classification (NCBI taxonomy): domain Eukaryota; kingdom Metazoa; phylum Chordata; class Amphibia; order Anura; family Pelobatidae; genus Pelobates; species Pelobates fuscus. Next base: position 334,591,807 of record NC_086318.1, on the reverse strand, counting down.
AGTAAGTGTATTTGTCAGTGAGTTTGTGTGTCTGTGAGTGATTGTGTGTGTGTCTGTCAGATTGTGTCAAATCAGTGTGTAGCGGTACTTACCCTTTCCAGGGGCCGGCCGGGGTCCTCTGTTCGAGCCGCGCGCGGTCCTGCTGCTGCACAAGCCGCGCGTGGCTCATCCGACTGCTGGAACAGGAGGGCGGGCAGTGACCGCGAGAAGCGGTCACGTGTCCCGCCTGACTCTAAGAGCGCGCCGCGGGTCTCAGGCGCGCTCTTAAAGGGACAGTGGGAGCCTAAATTGGAAAAGGCCTCCCATTGGTCCCTGTCAAACCACACTCCCCATACACTTACCTTTTGGGGGCAGGGTTATGACAGGGGTCAATCAAAATAGGTGTTTAGTTATTTATACTCACCTTTTTCCCTTAGTTCCTTGCCCTATCGTGGTTTCTGTTTCAGTTCCCTGTTGTGTTCAGTTGTGTTCCTTCGTACTTGACCTTGGCTTTGTTTTCTGACTATGTTATCTCTTTATCCTTATCTGTTTTCTGTGTACCAGACCCCGGCTAGTCCTAGTTTAAGCTGTCTCTTTGTGCCCTTGACCTCGGATCGTTCCTGACTCTGTACTTCTCCTATATACGTCGAGTCCGGCCACTCTAAGGTCCGGTAGACGTATCTCCCCTCTGTGTTGTCTTCTGTTTAGCTGAATCCTGCGTGTTGGGGTATATTTTTATTACATTACGATAGGGCCATGGACCCCACAGATTTAGCTCAGCAGATGGCATCCCATGAGGCTAGATTTGTAGAGCAGGATCGCCATATGGATCAGATAGCCCAGGCTCTCCAGACGCTCTTATCTAGAACTATTCCAGCAACCACACCTAACCCTCCTACACCTCTTCTTCCTGAGGTATCTGCTTTGCCTAATACTTTGGCCCATTTAACACCTCCTCCTAGGTATGGAGGGGACTCTAAGACATGCAGAGGTTTCATTAATCAAATAGAATTCCACTTTGAGATGTATCCACGTTCCTTTCACACAGAAAGGTCTAAGGTGGGGTTCCTTATGCACAAACTTACCGATAAAGCACTTGAGTGGGCAAATCCTATTTGGGAGGCTAATGGACCTATGGTGCATGATTTCAACAGTTTTCTTACGGCTTTTCGTAGAACTTTTGACACAATGAAAAGGTCAAAAAATGCATTCATGGAAGGTTTATCTGACACTATATTGGATGAGGTAGCAGCTAAGGAGCTTCCTATTGCATTAGAGGACCTCAAGACTACCTGATTGATATAGATAATAGGATTCGTGACAGGCTATATACTAAGAACAGGAATAGACGTTTGGTTACACCTATTAACCCTAGAGTTGATAAACCTGAGGGTTTTAAAGTATCTGAGGAGGAACCCATGCAATTAGGGGTTGCCAAACTCTCTGATACTGAAAAATTACATAGGAGAAGGGACGGACTCTGCCTATACTGTGGTATAGCAAAAGGAATGTCCTTTGCTTCTGGAAAACACTCGCACCTAAGACCTTATAAGGGACTGGCCTTGGGTGTGATATCTAAGTCTCCTAAATTGCCTCCTAACCGTTTGCTTCTCCCTGTTTCTTTACATATGGGAGAGAGTTGTATAGCTGAGCACATATACGCTCTGGTTGACTCCGGGGCAGCTAAAAATTTCATAGACTCTGGTTTTGTTAAGAAAAACAACATTCCCATTAGAGAGAAGGAGATACCCTTGGTCGTTGAGGCCATAGATGGTAGACCATTAAGTTCTCCAGTTGTTACTCATGAAACTGTACCGTTACACATGTATACAGGGGTTTTACACTTTGAAACCATTCGGTTCCAGGTCATCACCTCTCCTTCTTCACACCTCGTGTTAGGGTTATGTGCTCACAATCCCATTTTCGACTGGGAGTCAGGGCAAATAAAATCATCGAGCGAAGCCTGCCACGAGTCTTGTACTATTGAAGTCACCCCTTTGAATTCTATTAATGTTCCTACTACTCCTCCTTTGTCTACGGTTATACCCCCTCAGTACTTATTTCTCAAGACTGTCTTTGATAAAAGGGAGGCTGACAAATTACCGCCTCACAGACCCTACGATTGTGCTATTGATTTATTGCCTGGCACTATACCTCCAAAGGGCAGGGTGTACCCTTTATCTGTTCAAGAAAAGTGTGTCATGGAGGAGTACATTAAGGAATCACTAGAAAAGGGGTTTATTAGAAGATCCTCTTCTCTGGCTGGAGCGGGGTTCTTCTTTGTATTGAAGAAAGAAGGTGATTTAAGACCGTGTATCGATTATAGAGGTCTAAATAAAATCACTATCAAAAATGCATACCCCATTCCTTTAATCATGGAATTATTTGACAGGCTCAAACATGCTACTGTATTCACTAAATTGGATCTTAGAGGTGCATACAATTTAATACGTATTAAGAAAGACCACGAATGGAAGACGGCATTCAACACTAGATCTGGCCATTACGAGTATACTGTTATGCCATTCAGTCTATGTAATGCCCCAGCAGTATTTCAAGAATTTATTAATGACGTCTTAAGAGGCTTTATTCACACATTTGTAATTTTGTACTTAGATGACATATTAATATATTCTACAGATTTACACACTCATCACAGACATGTTACAACAGTTCTGAAGATCCTTCTTGCTAATGGTCTTTATTGTAAACTGGAAAAATGTCTATTTGACCAATCGGAAGTCCAGTTTTTGGGGTATTTGATTTCCGCTAAAGGTTTTCGTATGGATCCCCAGAAGCTTTCTGCTGTCATAGAATGGCCTCTACCACAAGGTTTGAAAGCCATTCAGCGTTTTCTTGGTTTCTCCAACTATTATAGACGTTTTATTAAAGGTTTTTCCTCTATTGTAGCGCCTATCACCCGTATGACAAAAAAGGATGGCAATACTCGTGTCTGGTCTCCCGAGGCACTTCAGGCTTTTGAATTTCTTAAGACTATGTACCACGCGCGGCTCATCCGACGGCTGGAACAGGAGGGCAGGCAGTGACCGCGAGAAGCTGTCACATGTCCCGCCTGACTATAAGAGCGCGCCGCGGGTCTCGGGCGCGCTCTTAAAGGGACAGTGGGAGCCAAAATTGGAAAAGGCCTCCCATTGGTCCCTGTCATACCACACTCCCATACACTTACCATGTGGGGGCGTGGATATGACAGGGGTCAATCAAAATAGGTGTTTATTTATTTATACTCACCTTTTTCCCTTAGTTCCTTGCCCTATCGTGGTTTCTGTTTCAGTTCCCTTTAGCACTTGTTGTGTTCAGTTGTGTTCCTTCGTACTTGACCATGGCTTTGTTTTCTGACTACGTTATCTCTTTATCCTTATCTGTTCTGTTTACCGGCTTGCTGTTTTCTGTGTACCAGACCCCGGCTAGTCCTAGTTTGCGCTGTCTCTTTGTGCCCTTGACCTCGGATTGTTCCTGACTCTGTACTTCTCCTATATATGTCGAGTCCGGCCACTCTAAGGTCTGGTAGACGTATCTCCCCTCTGTGTTGTCTTCTGTTTAGCTGAATCCTGCGTGTTGGGGTATATTTTCAATACACAGTGAGAGTGTGTGACTGTCAATGAGTGTGTGTGTCTGTGTGTGTCTGTCAGTCAAAGTTTGTGTTAGTCTTTAACAGGAAGAGGTGTGTTCTTGACATGAAGGGGCGGTGCAAATGTAAATTAGGGGGTGTACATGTTCTGTCATGCAGTCGAGATCCAATATACACCACAACCCTTCTCCATGCATAATGTATTATTATTATTATTATTATTAACAACATCAAAATACCAAATACTTATATTCACCAAAATTAATAAATGCAGGGCACAGAAAAATAGAAAATAAAGAAGACATAAAGATGTAAACATACAAGGCATCTCTGTGGGGACTACCAAACAGCCCATTCCAGTGTTCCAAAAAACATCTAGGGAAAGTTCATCTGAGATATGGATGTATATCTAATGTTATAACCAGGGTTTACTTGTCTATTTGTGGTCCTTTCAACTGCAGGTTACATGACACCAATCAGTAAAATTAGTTCTCACAGATATCAGTAAGCCAAGTGATAATTTATGGGTTTTTTTTACGAAAGTTAGGGCTAGGGTGAGTTAGAGTTAAAGTAGGGTAAGTTTAAGAAGTAAGATTGTAATTGTATTGATTGTTGTAAAGGTCTAGGGCTAACCTTAAGCCGAGGGGTTGTGTTAAGGCAATGTTTAAGGTCATTGCTTAGACCTTAAATACTGTACTCAGCTTTTATTAGGGCTAATGCTAGATTTAAGGACATGGCTAATGGCTAATGTTATAGCGATAGGCTTATAGATTTAGGGTTGCAAGGATAGAGTGACAGATAGGACTAGGTTAGGGTCAGTGTTAATGTTTTGATGTTGTTGTCTTTAATGTTACAGCCAGGTTAAGGTTTAGGACTACTAGTTATGAGGACTAAGGTTAGGATTAAAGCTGGAATAAGAAGTTGAACTGGAGTTGGAAAGGTTAGGAGTAAAGTTGGAAAGGAGAAGTGATGAGAAGTTAAGGGGTAGGGTTAGAGCCATGGCTATAATTATAGTGAGGGAAAGGGTTTGGGTTATAGCTATGTGAAATGTTAGGTAGGGCTATGACTAGGGTTAGAAGAAAGGTTAGCAATGATATTAGGTTAATGGTCAGTGTAACAAGTGAGGTAAGGGTTAAATTAAGAATCTTTTAATTAAATTCATAATGTCATTTTGGGTTGGAATCAGATTTTTATTTGCTTAGTTTGTGATATTATATGGGGAAGCTCTGCAGGTATGATTAGGTTTTAGTGTTGATAAAAAGTAAAATAAGGGATATTTAGAAAGTTAGATTTTTAAAAATATATTATTGCAAAAGTATTTTCTCCTGTGTCATTTACTATAATGCCATTGCCACTGAGCCAAATTTACTTGTGATATATATAGATTTTATCTCCAACCGTGAGTGCAGCTATACTTATTGTTTTTGAATTCAATAAAGCATTGAAGATTTTATCTCCAACCGTGAGTGCAGCTCTTTTGGATATTTGAACCCTGGCTAGCACCCGGCAAATACATTTTGTATCTACAGGGAGTGCAGAATTATTAGGCAAGTTGTATTTTTGAGGATTAATTTTATTATTGAACAACAACCATGTTCTCAATGAACCCAAAACACTAATTAATATCAAAGCTGAATATTTTTGGAAGTAGTTTTTAGTTTGTTTTTAGTTTTAGCTATTTTAGGGGGATATCTTTGTGTGCAGGTGACTGTTACTGTGCATAATTATTAGACAACTTAACAAAAAACAAATATATACCCATTTCAATTATTTATTTTTACCAGTGAAACCAATATAACATCTCAACATTCACAAATATACATTTCTGACATTCAAAAACATAACAAAAACAAATCAGTGACCAATATAGCCACCTTTCTTTGCAAGGACACTCAAAAGCCTGCCATCCATGGATTCTGTCAGTGTTTTGATCTGTTCACCATCAACATTGCGTGCAGCAGCAACCACAGCCTCCCAGACACTGTTCAGAGAGGTGTACTGTTTTCCCTCCTTGTAAATCTCACATTTGATGATGGACCACAGGTTCTCAATGGGGTTCAGATCAGGTGAACAAGGAGGCCATGTCATTAGATTTTCTTCTTTTATACCCTTTCTTGCCAGCCACGCTGTGGAGTACTTGGACGCGTGTGATGGAGCATTGTCCTGCATGAAAATCATGTTTTTCTTGAAGGATGCAGACTTCTTCCTGTACCACTGCTTGAAGAAGGTGTCTTCCAGAAACTGGCAGTAGGACTGGGAGTTGAGCTTGACTCCATCCTCAACCCGAAAAGGCCCCACAAGCTCATCTTTGATGATACCAGCCCAAACCAGTACTCCACCTCCACCTTGCTGGCGTCTGAGTCGGACTGGAGCTCTCTGCCCTTTACCAATCCAGCCACGGGCCCATCCATCTGGCCCATCAAGACTCACTCTCATTTCATCAGTCCATAAAACCTTAGAAAAATCAGTCTTGAGATATTTCTTGGCCCAGTCTTGACGTTTCAGCTTGTGTGTCTTGTTCAGTGGTGGTCGCCTTTCAGCCTTTCTTACCTTGGCCATGTCTCTGAGTATTGCACACCTTGTGCTTTTGGGCACTCCAGTGATGTTGCAGCTCTAAAATATGGCCAAACTGGTGGCAAGTGGCATCTTGGCAGCTGCACGCTTGACTTTTCTCAGTTCATGGGCAGTTATTTTGCGCCTTGGTTTCTCCACACGCTTTTTGCGACCCTGTTAACTATTTTGAATGAAACGCTTGATTGTTCGATGATCACGCTTCAGAAGCTTTGCAATTTTAAGAGTGCTGCATCCCTCTGCAAGATATCTCACTATTTTTGACTTTTCTGAGCCTGTCAAGTCCTTCTTTTGACCCATTTTGCCAAAGGAAAGGAAGTTGCCTAATAATTATGCACACCTGATATAGGGTGTTGATGTCATTAGACCACACCCCTTCTCATTACAGAGATGCACATCACCTAATATGCTTAATTGGTAGTAGGCTTTCGAGCCTATACAGCTTGGAGTAAGACAACATGCATAAAGAGGATGATGTGGTCAAAATACTCATTTGCCTAATAATTCTGCACTCCCTGTATATAGCTGGAGTGTAAGGACTCTTACTGTTTTTTTGTATATATATATATATATATATATATATATATATATATACACACACATTTGATATTTATCTATTTATCAGTTATCAGTTTTTTAAACAGAAACAAAATGTTGGATACAGCTGTTGAAATCCTTTTGTTCTACCGCTACCAATTGTCTTCAGTTATATAATTAGTTGAATGGAATCCATCTGTGAAATAAATGTGGAAACATGCAAGGGGTGAATGCTTATGCAAAGAACTGCATGTCTTTTTTTAATTGCATGAAAAGTCACTGCACGTTTAACAAGTGAATGTTTCCCAGAAATGTATTTTTCTTTTTCCTATCACATTCTGAGTTTGATTATTTACAAATCACACACAGCAATCCATTTTAATAGGACACAGTGTGAGCAATTTTCTATGCAGATTCAATCTCTGCCTGAGACCTATAATCCTTTAATTGTCCTGAGGTTATATTTTGGAATTCAAGTAGAGTTCCTAATACAGTGTCTAATTTTGTAGATAATAACAGGTCAAAGACCAGTTAGGAAATGTAGGTTTGCATGTTTTCCCCCTTCTCAAAACAGGTCACACACTATGCTAGGATGATTATTTCTTAATATCTTGTGATGAATAAAATATGTTGTCTCAATCTGTAGTACTGTAACATTTTATAGCACTAAAAGAAACTTAAACTTGCAGTCTGGTTGGTGTTTCCACCTCCCAAGCTGTCAGTTTTTGAGTGCAGCGCTATACCAATTTGTGAGGGAGATATTCTTCAGAAGAAGTGCATAAAACACTTACCCTCTATACAATACTTTTTTTATGAAGTATACATAAAAGACAAAAAAACAGATACAAATAATAGTGCAATATTGTATGTTACAACTGGAGAATAAAGAGTATGTGAGTTGTAAGTAGAAATAAACTCACATTTTCTAGAGCCTTTTCAGGGTATAAGGCTCTAAACTTCCAGGTTCTTGTGTCTTTAAGGTAGACAACACCCCCCCCCCCTTTTCTGCAGGACGATAAATGTGTTTCGCTCCACAATTTATGTAATAGACAAAGGCGCAGGGATGACAGAATCTAGGTGGAGTACCTTTGATAATTTTAATGAATAATTATCTCAAAAAATAAAATAGGTGCTCACCTTCTCCAGAGCCTTTTTATAACTGGCTCTAAGTGTGTAGACCTGGTGTCAAATTTTGGGGTAACACTCCCCTTACCGGAATCGCAGTGCAGGATGCAGATGAAAGTTGATGTTAAGTTTATTGAAAGATAATTAAAAATACTATATTAAAAGTATCAATTATAAAAAAATAATAAAAACAAAGTTTAAGGTTACTATTAGTCTCTATGGTAATCCACTCGTTGCCAAGACGCGTTTCGCCATATAGATCGGCTTCATCAGTCGGCTTCAACTTCCTTCTGCTTGTTCCGTTTTTTATATCGCTTACATTCCCGCTAACTATTGGGTTGTCCAATCCGGAAATCTCATGTAATTGCTTTGCCGCTCAGAGTGGTGTAACGTCATTTCCGGCTTTCTTTTTACGGAACTTCAAATGCCATGATGCTTTGCGTTCTTAGAGTCCTGATGTATAATACTAACATGGTTACAATCCATTATATGAATCTGTATTTTAACTTACTCAAAACAGAGTGCAAAAGAGAAATAAACATGTGTAAACATTCAAAATGCAAATAAATAAATACCTTGAAAATATATGCTTCCCCTATACTTAATTCTATTAAGATCACTGTTTTTATACATACCCTATTGGGATGTTATTAAGAATGCCTTATTATACATATATATATGTATATATATAGAGAGAGAGAAGTGTGTAAAAAATAGTGCATATAGCAAATTCGGCAATAAAATCTCTTAGAGTATTTTATTTCTTAATGAAATTATCTTAACCCCTTAAGGAACCCCTTCTATGCCGTCCTTAAGGGGCTGGCTCTAAACGCCGCAGGACGGCATAGAAAGCCCTGGCCGTTCTTGCCACCCAAGTGGGCGGCACCATTACAGTGCTGCAGATCGCGGTTTGGGGCATGCCCCCCTGTGCCCAGTGACCGCGGTCTGTGGTCTCCGATCGCACAGTGACAGGCTGTCACCAGGGCCAGATTAAGAGCCCAGAGGGCCTGGTGCTGACAATTATGAAGGGCCTAATTACAGAATAATTTCGACCAAATACAGTAAAACAAGCGTCATGTATCTGATGGAGATGGTGCTGGAGAGAAAGAAAACAGCAGCTATAAGAAAACACATACCCTAGGCTAATCTCTCACTAATTTATGTTTTCATCTTTCAAGTAAATCCATAACCCTAACAGCAGTGTCCAGTGAAGCAGGAAGTCAATGGGCACAGAGAAGGGTGTGCCACTGACACAAATCACATGACCTGCCAAAAGGGGCGAAAATGCCCAAAAAGAGGACATGTCTGCCCAAAGAATTAGAAGGCCAGCCTGGCATGAATGCATGTCAGGCTGCCTACCAATCATGCAGCTGGCCAACTAAGGGCATACTATGCAGACAGCACCCTGAGCTTGGCATAAATGCATCTAATGATGCGCTCGCTCAACGCTTTCTAAGGACTGTCTCCTAGCACTCGCTGGTCCACTTGTCTCCTTACCTTCTTACTAGTAGGCAGAAGCTCCTGGTATATAGTCTGGGACAGAGAAAAGCTGTATGTAATGAGTGTAGAAGAAAGGGAACATGCCACAGTGTTAGAGAGACCAAAACCAGCATTACCTTAAAGGATCACTATAGGGTCAGGAACACAAACATGAATTCATGACCCTATAGTGTTAACACCACCATCTAGCCCCCCTGGGCCCCTCATGCCTCCATAAATATAGCAAAATCTTACTGTATTCAAGCCTGAAGCTGTGCACGCTGTTAGACTCAGAAAAACAAGCAGTCTGCTGACATCATTAGAAATGGTGGCCTGATCCAATCACAGTGCTTCCTCATAGGATTGGCTGAGACTGATAAAGAGGCAGATCAGGGGCAGAGCCAGCATGATTCAAACACAGCCCTGGCCAATCAGCATCTCCTCATAGAGATTAATTGAATCGATAAATCTCTATGAGGAAAGTTCAGTGTCTGCATGAGGGAGGAGATACTGAATGTTTGGATGAATTTTAGGCCACCATGACCCAGGTAGGATCTCTAACAGCCATCTAAGGAGTGGCCAGTGAAGTTATCACTAGGCTGTAATGTAAACACTGCATTTTCTCTGAAAAGACAGTGTTTACAGCAAAAAGCCTGACGGTAATGATTCTATTCACCAGAACAAATTCAATAAGCTGTAGTTGTTCTGGTGACTACAGTGTCCCTTTAACTATATTCATTGTCAGCCAGTCCACAAAAGTTTTGTTACCATACATCCCTCTTAAGTTTCCATACTTAAGTAAGAGTATGTGAAAAGTAGTTAGGGTTGCCACCTTTCTTGGAAAAACATACCGGCCTTGCTAATTTGAATAATTAAATATGTATGGGTGACATCACATGATGTAAATCACAAGTGACATAAGAGAAAATGCTGTAAAATCACCAAAAAACTACTTAGATGGGATCTGCTGTATAGATGGATTCCTCCCAGTGCCCCCATGTCCCCCATGTGTTGATTACTCCAGGTCTCAGTGTTCCTATGTATCAGTGTCATAGTGCTCCATGTCTCCCAGTGTCCCCTAGTGTCGTGTTGTCAGTTCTCCCAGTGATCCTATGTATCAAAGTGTCTCAATGCCCCATGTCTCCTTGTGTCCCCATGTATCCAAGGGTCCCCGTGTCACTAGGACACTAGGAAGAAGGGGAGACCTGGGGACATGGGGAGACCTAGGGGCATGGGGAGACCTAGGGATACTGGGAGACTAGGGGACACTGGCTGGGACACTGGGAAAATAGGGGACACTTGAAGACATGGGGACACAGACACCAGGGACACAGACACTAGAGAGGCTGGGGGACATTGGGGCACTGAGACACCAGGGCCACAGACACTAGGGACACTAGCTTGGAGACATGGGGACATTGAGACACTTGAGGCACTGGGAGACATGGAGGCACTAGGAGACATGGGGACAGTGAGACACTGGCAGACTGGGGGCACTGGGAGACTAGGGGGCACTGAGACACCAGGGACACTGGCTGGGAGACATGGGGACACTGTGTCCCCATGTGTCTGTGTCATAATGTCTCCCAATGTCCCTTAGTGTCTCAGTGTATGTCTCCTTGCAGCCTTTCCCCCCATCCCTTACTTCCCTGAGCTGTAGGCTGTCTCTGTAGGGTGGGAGTTGCTGTCTAGACTCTCTGTAGCTGCACCCCTGCAGATCAGTGAGTATAGATAGGCAGGGAGGGATATGCTGGAACTTCCTATCCCTGACTGTCTCCACACACAGCGACCCCTACTGGCCAGTGCTGGTATTGCATAGTAATCTCTTGTTTATACTGAGAAAAATACCAGCATTTGTATTGCCAGTATCACTGCAATATTGGAACCAGCCAGGCAGCCTCAAATATTGGCTGTGCCAATAAAATAAAAGCCAGGTGGAATCCCTAAGAGTAGTGTGTGAAAAAAAAAAAGAAAAAATTTTTTTTTTTTTTTTTTTAAATCAATGGGCCTATTCCATGGGCCTGGGCCTGGAGCTGCAGCTCCATCAGCCCCTATGTTAATCCGGCCCTGGCTGTCACTGCGATCGGTATTTAACATGTGTCAGCCGTTTTTTTTTAATCGTCCGACACATGTATCCGCTGTATTTTTTCCACTGCAGATCGCGGTCGGGTGACATGCCTGGCCCCACAGGCAGTCCCTCTGCGGTCAGTGACCCCTATCTGCAGAGTCTGATCGCAGTGACAGGCTGTCACTGTGATCTGATTGCAGAGACAGCCTGTCACTGCGATCAGAGTTACTATGTGTCAGCCTATTGGCTGACACATGTAGCTGCAGGCAGGATCCCCCTGCAGATCGCAATAGGGTGGCCCATGAACTCCCCCTGTGGCCAATTACCGCGATCTGCAGGAGGTGATCACAGTGACTGTTACTGTGTGTCAGCCAATGATGTGAAATTACTGGCTGACACTGTCTCTGCCCCTCTCCTCCCCTCTTAACCCATCTCCTCCCTCTTAACCCCTCTCCTCCCTCTTGAAATAAAATATTAGTTAAAAATAAAATATACTTAGATTATATATATATTATATATATGATCTAAGTGTATATATATATATACACATTTACACATACACTGTCTAAGTGTATTTTAATATTTATATATATAATTATATATATATATATTAATATCAAAATACACGTAGAATGATATTAATTAAATATATATAATTATAATTATATATATCTTTATATATAATAGAAAAAAATATGTAAATACGGGAAAAAATTAAAATACAAAATAATAAAAAAAATATATATGTGTGCAATTTCGTTCAAACTGTATTTTGATATATATATATATATATATATATATATATTGATATCAAAATACACGTAGAACAAAATATATATATCTATATACATAAGTATATACAAATATATCACTATATGTATACCTATATTTTAAAAAAAAAAAATTTAAAAAAATTATATACATATATATAAATACACACACGTGTATATATATATATATATATAGAAAGTAGAATTGACAGCACTCCAAGGACTTCTTCATAAAAAGTAACTTTTATTGTTCCAAATAAAATATCAACGTTTCAGTCTAGCGATTCTAGACTTTCATCAGGACATATTACACATTCATACAACTTCCTCTTATATACCCACTCTAAGCAATCAATACACTCACCCCTCCTGGGTCTGGACCTCCCCTCCAAGCTTCTCGGATCATTTTCGCGCCGAAAATGTCGGTCGCTTACTGATGACGTCATCGTGCGTCATTACGCATGCGTCATGACGCCCACGTTACTGCGCATGTGTCATTGCTGTGGCCAGTCGTTTACACTGGGTTACCATGGGGACCAGACGCCAAAACGGCTGAAACTATAATTTACAACACAGCTTTCAAATACTACTTTACTTTTAACAATCCATACTTATAATGCTAACTGCATACATATTTAAAAACAACATTGCATTTCACTCCTGGCCAGAGGTTAATCAGTCCAAGACTAATGTGCTGATAACGGGTTTACTTAAAGGGACAGTAACATCCCATGTTGTCCCTCTATGACTATTAACCAGCATCTCTTGAACAGCATATATTAAACAGCATATGTAAATAGCATATATAAACAGCACATATGATCAGAGCTGTCCCAATCAGTTGCTCCAGGCCAACCTACTCCTATGTAGAGTCCACCTAACCAACCTATCTACAGTACATGTCCTGTTCTACTTTACAGCCACAGTATAATATATATTTACATATTTACAGGTCTATAGATTTCCATGTTTATCATCCAGTATAACCACATATTTCTCGGCTAGTGATACTTATTATATTAATCTACAGGGATCTCCATTTCGTATACTGAACATCAATCCTCATGGATATGTCAGACGGAAACTATAGTCACGCCTCCATCAAGCTACACATTTGGTTAATAATAATTTGGTTATAATAATTTACATATATATTTATGTAATAATTTTACATAATTAGGTCATTTTATTAATTACAATTTGCGGGACCTGCCTGACAACCCAGGCCAAAAGTATAGGGAATTTAATTTGCTAGCACTATATTTAACCCTATAACTTTCCAAGACACCATAAAACCTGTTCATGGGGGGTACTGTTTTACTCGGGAGACATCGCTGAACACAAATATTTGTGTTTCAAAACTGTAAAATGTATTACAGCGATGATATTGTCAGTGAAAGTGATGTCTTTTGCATTTTTCACACACAAACGGCACTTACACTGATGATATTATTGCTGTAATGCTTTTTACTGTTTTGAAACACAAATATTTGTGTTCAACAAACTCACCTGAGTATAACAGTACCCCTCATGTACAGGTTTTATGGTGTTTTAAAAAGTTACAGAGTCAAATATAAGGCTTGCGTTTCACATTGAAATTCGCCAGATTGGTTACATTGCCTTTGAGACCGCTTGGTAGCCCAGGAATTAGAATTACCCCATGATGGCATACCATTTGCAAAAGTAGACAACCCAATGTATTGCAAATGGGCTTTGTTCAGTCTTTTTTAGTAGCCACTTAGTCACAAACACTAGCCAGAATTGGCATTCAAAATAGTTTTTTGCATTTTTCACACACAAACAAATATTAACGTTAACTTTGGCTAGTGTTTGTGACCAAGTGGCTACTAAAAAGACTGGACATACCCAATTTGCAATACCTTTGGTTGTATAGTATTGCAAATGGTATGCCATCATGGGGTGTAATTCCCATACAATCTCAAATGCAATGTAACCAATCTGGCGAATTTCAATGGGAAAAAAACTTAAAAATGTAACATTCTATATTTGACCCTGTAACTTCCCAAAACACCATAAAATCTGTACATAGGGGGTACTGTTTTACATGTGAGACATCGCTGAATATAAATATGTGTATTTTACTGCAGTAAAAGCAAACAGTATTTGGACATTCCCAGTTAAAATGTCACATAGAACTAAGAAAATGTAAAAAAATCTTATTTTCTCCATTTTTTTTATATTTTATTCATATTAAATTATCTTTCATACCTAAATATATTTGATGTTAAATGAAAGCCCTGTTTCCCCTGAATAAAATGATATATGTAGGTGAATTATGGTTGGACAGACATATAGCGCAAATGCCAGGTTTTGTTTACGTTTTGTTTTGATCACAACGTGTACATTTGGCTCAGTCCTTAAGGGGTTAAAGTGCCAGATTTCATATTGTGATCGAAAAATTCTATTTATATTTAAAAGTTAGGGTATTTAATAAACATATTCAAGTAATTAGTATTGTAGTAACATTGATATGAAAAAAGGAGACAATAGTAATATATATAAACATTTAAAGAATGAATTAAAAATTAATTATAACTTACCGTAATTTTTTTTTTTTTTTTTAATTACCTGTCATAAGAGGCAAACTAATAGTCAACGGATTGAGATCATAACCCTGACTTCAATAGGCCCTAATTATTATGATCTCAATCCGTTATTATAGACATTGTCATATTGGTTTTAATTTTTGGATTTTAACTATTTTTTTGTTTTTGCAGATTATTCTTAGTCTGTGATACTGGTGCTGGGGACATATCTACTAAATGCACATAAATGAATTCTGGACCAGTCAGGTCTTTATCTCTTATAATTTAATCATAGAAAATTGAATGACAGCTATCAACAAGCAAATTTCACCCCAGAAGGGGATGACCCAGCAATGTTGCTCCTACCTGACCGACCCGACATGCTTAATAGCGGTCAGCAACTCGACAGAGTCTTACTTACCTCCGCGTGGCAAGTGTGGCCTGGTGCTCACTGGGCGGGAGAGGCGGCCGATCTCCCGATCCTGGGATGCCCAGGAGCAGCTACTTCCCTGCAGGAGCTCCGTTATCCCCCTATCGGACTGGTGGGGGTTATCCCGGTCCACCCCTGAGAGGCTGGCTGGAGCTAATGGACGCAAAGAGCACAGCCGCCCAGGCTGACATACTCATCTGCGACTCTCCCAATATGGAGGCAGCCGCGTGTCCTCCTGGTACCATCAAAGCATGGCAGGATATTGAGTCTAAGCTGGACAGACTCTTTAATCAATTTTGGAAGCAAATAACAAGCAGGAAGCCCCAACAAGCTCCACCACAGCCCCAACAAGCTCCACCACAGCTAAGCAAAGCAGTCCCCATTAAAATCCACCAACGCAAAAGGCGTCGAAGACGGGACCGGAGGCACAAACAGAAATGCAGAGCCTGCCCCACGTCAAGCACTCGCCTCCACCTTAAGCCACCACAATCCCGCACCGGACGTGAAGCACCACCAGGACAGATCCGACCACCCGACAAAACAAGCTTCCACCACCTCAAGCCGCGAACCCGGCACTCAGCCAGAGACTTGCCTTTGTTGTTTCAGGTATCAGGGACTCCCAGGGTCTGCACCTGGTGCCCAGAAGGGATCAGATGAGCACAAGCAGTAAACAGCAGCCTGCCAAGCATGTCCCACTATAGCCGATCCTCCACACCATGCCTTTGATCACATGAACTGCTCTCTGCACATTAACTAATTGTAAAGTAGCAAGCGTTTAAACATGCCATTATTTCACTTCCTAAAGAGTTTATTGTCGTAGCTCCTTACATGCCTTTACCTTAACCGTTCATGTATTATATTATTCACTAGTCTCATCTCATGGGGCGACTCACACTTGATTTATAACTAGTGGTGGAGCTGCTGATATAAATATACAGTTGATAACGTGCAAGCTACACCCTAAACATGACAGCCATCTTTCACAACAATGTACTGCTATATACTCATACCCTCAGTGCAACTAGCCATGATATATGCACGTTCAGCCTAGCATGCTCAAATATAACACACTTCTGTCAGCTTCGGAATGAATCTAAAATGGATGCTGTCCAGGAGGTGGGAGGGTCTGGGAGGGAGGGTCTGCTGCTGATTGTCTGTAATGTGTCTGCTGACTGTGAGGTACAGGGTCAAAGTTTACTCAATGATAACGAATAGGGGGCGGACGGAACATCGCATATGTTCGCCATCCATGGCGAACGCGAACAAGCTATGTTCGCCTGGAACTATTCGGGACATCTCTAATCCCTATGCATTTTAAAATAAATGAAGGTTATTTAGTAACTCCAATGGCCATTACATAATTCTACATAAACATGTGTTTGACTAAAGGAAATGTCTGTGTGTCCTAATTATTATATTAATATATTAATAATAAAGGGTTGTTTCAGCCTATGATTCACTAATGCTTATCATAAAAACCTTATTCACCCCAACCCAGGATTAAGGTGTTAAGAAGTTTAAAGGGACACTGTAGGAACCCAGACCACTTCAGCTAATTGAAGTTGCCTGGGTGCTGTGACCCTTTTGCACTTCAGAGAACTCCAGAGAACTGCAATGTTTACATTGCAGCTCTAAGTCTGCCCTCTGTGGTTGTTTAACAGACAACCACTAGAGGGCTTCCAGAATCCAAACTGACTTTTGGTCCGTTATCTGATGCTGGTCGTCCTCACGGACCTCCAGCGTCAGGTTTTCCCCATAGGAAAGCATTGAATAATGCTCTCTCTATGGGGAGGTCTAATGGTTGCGCGCCCTGCGGGGGAGGAGCATGGGTGGAGCCTGACCCAGCCCCGAGGGACATCGGTGCTGGATTCAGGTAAGTGACTTAAGGGGTTTTAACCCCTTCAGACCTGAGGGAGAGGTGGGAGGTGCGAGGGCGAGGGGGCACTCTAGGAGCCTATAGTGCCAGGAAAACTGGTTTGTTTTCTTCGAACTATAGGATCCCTTTAAGAGTCATCAGCTGAAGAAATAACATTTACAAACTCTCAATGCATCTTGTAAAAACGCAAATTAAACACACTGTTCCACTCCCTTATCTAAATTTTCCTTTCCAGACAATAAGGGATCTTGAACCAATACCTATTTGTATGTATGCATGGCCTGTCAGTATACATTTTTGTTAGATATTGTATTATTAAAGGGACATCTTGTCAACATTAACCCAATTTCATATTTTGTAGAATTCTTTCATATTTCCAATTGAGTACAAAAGTCACATACTTTATGTCTCTCTGCCTACAATTCTTCTGGACCAGAACAGATCATGATATCAAATATGTGTTACTCCATTTTTGCAGCCACTGCAGGTATGACCTTTGACTAAAGATCACTTTCCAGGGGAAATTCCACCACTTAACCTGTTCAAGGATGGGTTAGTGATATACGATTTATAAGTTGTGAATGCTTCCAAGAAAGACTGCTTGAAAAACTGTATGCACATTTGAAGGTACAACAAATTATGCATTGATAGAGTGGAATTTTTGCACTTTCTTTATAGGTGTTCTTGATCTCGTGGAGGGCTGAGTGCCACCTAGGTGCAATCAATGGTTCCCAGGAACCTAGCCTTCAAGTGTTGAGTGGAAGAAATAACGTCGGTCCTGGCACACCACAACCGACATGTACCACATTCTACTTATACCAACAATACTATTACAATACTATTACTCGGCTTATTGTCCCAGACTACAAATAGACTACAAATAGAAGGCGTAGCCTGTAATTGTGGGAGGGGTTACCTGGATATAAAAACACGGGCCACCCCTCTCACTGAGGTGTTAACGCCCATTTCAGCCCACTCACCACTGCCCTTTTACAAACCATTCATTTGGTGGGCCCTCTTTATTTACAGGCCTACCCAAACGTTGATCCCGGCACACCACAACCGATGTGTACCACATCCTACTTGTACCAACAATACTGTTACTTATTGTCCTCGATTACAAATATACTATATATCTATATCTATATATACTTTGACTGACCGCCTGGCACCTGACCAGGTACCTCTGTCAATCGCTGCTTCCTAGTACTTGCGAGCACCATAAACACTGTACCGGAACACCATAACCACCAAAAACCCCATGAACCACCGCAGCTTGGTTGGGGTCTCGCCGTCCTCCACCCACCCTGGACCCAAGACCAGGATCAAGCTTCCAGTGGGAAGATCTCTCCTAGTCCAGAGAGCGTAGCAGGAACAGCTTCTATAAGAGCTAGTAATTATACTCAGGGGAGTATTGTGACATAGCAATCCCCAGAGTACATGTAGTTCTCCAATCTCCCAAGCATGAGCCAAGACTTCATGAAGGGGTAAACAAATCTCTATTTAATGGGAGCCACACTTTTATTTTACACTTATATGACAATCATCATGCCAGTTGTACGCCCACAGGGACCTTGTGGGGAAATGATTTGCAACTTCACAGACTAATAACAATAAGGTTACAAAGCACGACACTCCCACACACAGCACACAATCCCTCCCCTCTGCCTGGTAGATAATTGGATCAGTAACTGTACTAATTTTAATTCAATTATGTCCAAGCATAGAAAAAACATACTTTTTTAAAACACCCCAAAAATACCTAAAATACATAAAACCCCACAAAAAATGTTACATCCCCTGATATCCCTGATCTGGGTGACCAACATATCCAAAAATCACCCAGATCAGTTCAGGGGTTCAGGGATTTCCATGAAGTTTTATTTTTGACCGACCGTGCACATGGAATCAGGGCTAACGGTCGGTCTCTCTGTCTGGAGTACAAAAGTACATAACTCACATAAACAGAGCCGTTTCAAAGTATTTTAGCCAGGTCTATTGCTGGGGCCATCGTCACAGGGTAAGAGGCTGGTCAGCAGGCTCCTCCAAGAACCAGTGATGAGGTTCAGTGCGTCACATATACATATATATATATTCCTGTGGTTCCTTGCACTCAAGCTGTAGAAGGTAAAGTGCAGGTTGCATGCAGCCTCGACCAATCAGTATAGAAATGTCAATGGAGAGGCTTGCACTCACGGTCTTCAAATGATTAAACAGCAAAATTGCATTAACCCCTTAAGCACACATGACATGTGTGACATGTCATGATTCCCTTTTATTCCAGAAGTTTGGCCCTTAAGGGGTTAAAGAAAGTGTATAAAAATATCGACGTTTCAGTCCCCATCCGGGACTTTCATCAGGATCAGGGAATTTTCCACTATAATAAATTGAAAAGGAGATAATAAGGGATAGAGTAAACAGTAAATAGGAAATTATACATTATTTTGGAACACAGTGTTCTTATTATTTTTACTATTATTATACTTTCGGTGTAAAGTACCAACAAATTCTGCAGCACTGTACATGAGTACAACTTGACAAATAAATACAGGAGTATTTAACTGCTCTGTTCCTGTGGAAATGTATTATTTATTTTTCTATTATTGGGATTTATAGAGCGTCAACAAATTTCGTAGCA
Organism: Pelobates fuscus; assembly: GCF_036172605.1. Classification (NCBI taxonomy): domain Eukaryota; kingdom Metazoa; phylum Chordata; class Amphibia; order Anura; family Pelobatidae; genus Pelobates; species Pelobates fuscus. The sequence continues at coordinate 334,572,199 of NC_086318.1, read as the reverse complement.
CTTTACAATATTATAAGAGGGGGAGATTTAACAATAAATTAGACAATTACAAAAACTTACAGGAACAATAGGTTAAAGAGGACTCTGCTCAAATGAGCTTACAATCTAGAGGAGGTGGTTCATAAAACACAACAGGACAGGAGTGATGCAACAAGGTGGGAGTGAAGCAGAGCTGGAGGAGAGAGTAGAGTGCTGCCTTTTAGAAGAGAGCAAGGGAATCAATTCTCCTCCAGCCCCTGTCAGCCACTCCCCTACCCACTGTTAACCACTTCCCTGCCAGTTACCGACTGTTAACCCCCTCCCTGGAAGTCCCATCCAGCTAACCTCCCTACCTACTTGTTAACCCCTTCCCTGTCAGCCAACCTAAATAGCCACTGTTAACCCCTTCCCTGTCAGTCAGCCTCACTAGAGATTACTTTGGGAGGCCATAAGCTCGCCTGTAGAGATGGGTTTTAAGGCACTTTTTAAGTGAATAAAGACTAGGGTCTGATGGTGGTAGAGTCTGATGGTGGTAGGCAGGCTATTCCAAAGGACGGAAGCCGCCCGTGGAAGTCCTGCAAGAGTGAGTTGGTCATACAGGTGAGAGCAGCAAAGAGGAGAAGGTTATGGGCAGAGCGGAGAGACCAAGAAGGGACATACTTATGGATCAGTGAAGAGATCTGAGGGGCTAGAATTGTTCAGTGCTTAATAGGTATGGATTATAACTTTGACTTGACTCCTACAGGATACAGTAAGCCAATATGAGGACTGACAGAGGGGTGAGGTGTGAGAGGAGCGACTGGAGAGGAAGATCAGCCTGGCGGCAGCATTCATTACTAACTGTAGCAGGGCAATACGGCTTCTGGGAAGGCCAATTAGGATAGGATTACAATAATCCATGCAAGAGATTACTATAGTATGGACAAACCCCTTTGTAGTATCTGGCGTAAGAAAGGGGTGGATGCGGGCAATGTTTTTAAGGTGGAATTGACAGGATTTGGTGACAGACTTCATGTGAGGCTCAAAGGTGATGCCAGACTCAAGTAGTCAACTTACAAACTAGATGGATGGGAAGAGTGAGAAACGGGAGTTGGGTACTTCAAATGTGAAAAATTATGTTAATATGGAATGAAATGAGGGCATGTGTTGGGTAAGTGAAATGTGTTAGTTACTGAGTTGAGTGGTAGATTTCCTTGAACAAGAATGTCTGTAGCAAGCACTTAAAGGAAAGCAAACTAGAGGGACATCTGACAGCACGGGGAGTGCTTCTCAGAGGCTTGATGCTGCATTAGACAAATCCTGCAAGCTAGCAATCTTATACTTCTATAGCCCAGAGGATCACACACATGCTAACTCTACTTAATCTATTGCAAATAGTAAGTATACTCTCTGAGACAACGCTTGCTATACAAATGGCCCTCTCAGGAGATGACCAAAACCGCTGATTCAATGCAATATGCACTTTCTGTACTTTCATACTGGTCAGTTTCCAGCCTTTACTCTCGAGTGCTAGGATACTCACAATCACAAAAGCACAATACAAAACATATGTCAGTTGCCCCTTGACCTATGTTAACGTATGGCTGGCACATTGCTCCAGCGGCCAAAATGACATGGTCAAGTTCTAAAATGAGCATTAACCATCATGATTATTAATGATACATTATCTTTTTGCACTTTTTTAGTTTGCTTCTGCATTAAAGGGTCTATATTTAGTGTGTCCATGACAATGATTAAACATTACTAATCTATATACTGTAGGTTTCAGTGCTGTTTAATAAAAATAGTTGACATCATTGTTTATCATAATTCCAATATCCTCGAGACATTTCTTAATTCATTTTCAAGGTGAACATTATTTTGCACAGTGGGATTGAAGTGACAATGATCAGTGTAATTAATCAAGCTTTAATCAGTTATGGTAACCTCAAGGTGGTAAAGCAACAGGTGGCTCGTTATTAAACATTAATGAACAAAAATGCCAACCTACAATACTGCATCATACTTAAAAACTGTTTGCTGAACATATGAACTATTTAATTCCTGTAATGATTTTGATATCAGTTCTTAGCATGGCAAAAGTATAATTTCTTGCTTGCTTTACATGCAACAGATAAAGTCAACAGTGTAGATCTAATTGCACTGAAGTGATTATCTGACATGTAGTCTTGTACTGTCTCATCAAGTCTCAGCAGGTAGTGACCACTTTAGTGATTGATGAGCGTGAGATAATGTAGATTTTAATAAAAAAAAATCAGCAGTGTAATTACCTGAAGTATAAGATGCAATGGTGCATGTCAAATAAGCAAATTATAGTCTAAACTTCAGCAAGTACAATTCTGTTTATACTCACAAAAAAAGGACATTTCACAAAAAAATTAAAGGCAAACTGTAGCTACTACTTCATACTGCGTATTATAATTTTTTTTTCAAAAAGTATTTTTAGTTTAATATGTGTTCATAAACTATATTTTTATCTAGATAATTAGTTTGTTGTTTTTAATTAATTTATCATAATATTAATATTTTGTTTATTTTCACCATAAGGTACAGAAAACAATGCCAAAAGAAGACTTTGGGGGGTGGGTGGAGTACACTACTTCTGCAGTGATTATGGTGCCAGGAGTACCCTGGTTTCCCCCAATGTACGCAGTCAAACCATTTGCTAATAGCCCGACTCTCATAATTACCTAATCTGAGATGCTGAAAGCCTCGATGTGGAGGGAAAAGAGACTATGATCATAGTCTCAATCACCTTCCTGGTTCAAATGATTTAAAAAGAGCTTTATTAAAATGTCTCTAGCAGAATATAAGAACCAGGCATGGTATGGGTGGTATCTGAATATAGGTGGTTAGATAGACATTAGACACCTCTACTGGACATCTGCCAATATACTAAAGAGACCGGATAACTTCCCTCATATAATGGAGAAATAGTTATCTTATGTGCAATGACTTCTGCTTGTTACTCTGCAGTAACTAACCCTAACTATAGCTAATACTAACCCAGAAATTAACTCTAGCAATGCACTGTGTAATAGATTGCCACCAGATTGAGTAATCACCCTGGGAGCCAATCACAGTAATGACATGCTGTAACTGACAGATAAGGCATGTTATTACTTTAATTGACTCCAATGGCTGAGGGCCAATTCATTCCACATTCTGATTGCAATGTATATTGAGCACAAATACTGCCTGCAGCCCTTGCAGCAGGTTATCACAGCCATCTGATTCTAGGACAGAGTCAAACCTGAGACATCCAGCAATAGCCTGGAACATGTTGCAATCTCAGCATGTACTGGGGCACATGCATGCCATTATTGATTTTTGATGGCAGTTGGCGTCCACTGGTTGTAGAATGGTGACAGACTGATCTGATGGCTAGGAATCTCTTTTCTAGACTCCCCTATTTACGAGGAGTCCGGTAATAGCAGTAATCAGTAAAATCCAGAATTTGGGGAAGTTTTGCTGTTGTACCCCTTATGTTCGCCCTAACTAAGTGCGTTGGTAATTGTGGCATTCAGTGTAAAGGCACCCATCATGAAGAGGTTAAAGGGGAAGGTAGAATAAGGCAGAGACCGAAACAGCAAGAGCATTTACATAGTGCGCAAAGTCAGCTTTACCTTAACTAGTTTCATTGTCAGTCAGTCCACATAAGTTTTGTTCCCCTCCATCCCTTTTAAGTTTCAATAGTTAAGCAACAACATGCGAAGAGTAGTAAAAAATATATTTTAAAAATTTTGTTTTAAATCAATTGGCCCATTCCATAGGCATATCTCAAACATGCGGCTCATGCAAGACGACCAAAGACTTTGCATGACCTGGAGGCATTTTTCAAAAGATGAATGGGCAGCTATACCACCTGCAAGAATTAGGGTCCTCATTGACAACTTTCAGAAAAGACTGCACGCTGCCATTGAGACTAAGAGGGGCAATACACAATATTAAGAACTAAGGGTATGCAGACTTTTGAACGGGGTCATTTCATTTTTTCCTTGTTGCCATGCTTTGTTTTATGATTGTGCCATTTTACAGTTGAATATAAATCCCATAAGAAATAAAAGATATGTGTTTTTCCTGCTCACTCATGTTTTCTTTAAAAATGTTACTTATATTACCAATTCTTTACGGGTATGCAAACTTTTGAGCACAGCTGTAGATAGATAGATAGCTAAATAGATAGATAGAGACAGACAGAGACAGAGATAATACAAAGCTCTACAGGTATTTATGAGTTTGTCTCTCTCTTTATATTTATTTACACTGAACAAAATTATAAACGCAACACTTTTATTTTTGCCCCCATTTTTCATGAGCTGAACTCAAAGATGTACACAAAAGGCCTATTTCTCTCAAATATTGCTCACAAATCTGTCTACATCTGTGTTAGTGAGCATGTCTCCTTTGCTGAGATAATCCATCCACCTCAGAGGTGTGGCATATCAAGATGCTGATTAGACAGCATGATTTTTGAACTTAAGCTGGCCACAATAAAAGACCACTCTAAAATGTGCAGTTTTATCACACATCACAATGCCACAGATGTCACAAATGTTGAGAGAGCGTGCAATTGGCACGCTGACTGCAGGAATGTCCACCAGAGCTGTTGCCCATGAATTGAATGTTAATTTCTCTACCATAATCCATCTCCAAGGGCATTTCAAAGAATTTGGCAGTATATCCAACCGGCCTAGGGACCACCACATTCAGCATCTTCACCTCCAAGATCTGAGACCAGCCACCCAGACAGCTTCTGCAAGAATCGGTTTGCATAACCAACGTATTTCTGCACAAACATTGAGAAGCAGTCTCAGGGAAGCTCATCTGCATGCTCGTTGTCCTCATTAGGGGCCTTGACCTGACTGCAGTTTGTCCTCGTAACCGACTTGAGTGGGAAATTCTCTTCATGGATGAATCCCGGTTTTCACTGTACAGGGCAGATGGCAGACAGCGTGTATGGCATTGTGTGGGTGAGCTGATTGCTCATGTCAATATTGTGGATCGAGTGGCCCATGGTGGTGGGGGAGTTACGGTATGGGCAGGCATATGTTATGAACAACGAACACAGGTGCATTTTATTGATGGCATTTTGAGTACACAGAGATACCATGATGAAATCTTGAGGCCAATTGTTGTGCCATTTATCCACGACCATCACCTCACGTCGCAGCATGATAATGTGCAGCCCCATGTTACAAAGATCTGTACACAATTCCTGGAAGCTGAAAACATTCCAGTTCTTACATGGGCAGTATACTCACCGGACATGTCACCCATTGAGCATGTTTGGGATGCTCTGGATTGGCGTATACGACAGCGTGTTCCAGGTCCTGCCAATATCCAGCAACTTCGCACAGCCATTGAAGAGGAGTGGACCAACATTCCACAGGCCACAATCAACAACCTGATCAATTATATGCAAATGAGATGTGTTGCACTGCGTGAGGCAAATGGTGGTCACACTAGATACTGACTGGTTTTTGTAACCCCCCGAGCCCTGGACCCCCCCAATACTGTTTTTATGGTGGCCAGCCTAAGGCACAGCTGTGCAATAATCATGCTGTCTAATCAGCATCCTGATATGCCACACCTGTGAGGTGGATGGATTATCTCGGCAAAGGAGAAGTGCTCACTAACACAGATTTAGAGAGGATTGTGAACAATATTTGAGAGAAATAGACATATATCATAACCCCAGCTAAATGATCAACAGAGAAAGCATACTCCCCCCCCTCCGGGCGTGCTGACAACTCGACCCCAGAAACCTAGACATATATGCATGACTAATAGGCAACAATCGCCTAAACCGCGACCTACATTGACTCTAATCGACCGACAAACCATACAAAAAACAAAGTACAACCATACATAGCAAATAGACAAAGGTGCAGTCGACATAGAATCGACCTTACAACACAGACAAGTACACCAATACAGGGCAGAGCACTAGGCTCACATGTACATGCCCACACCACTCGAACACCAAAACCTGTCCGCAGCATCAGACAGATGACACCATAAAGAACACAAATGGATAGGCCTGGTCAATAGAGAGACCCACACGACCTCTGTATCTAAACAAAATGTTTACATGTTTCCATATTATCTGTTTGTTATCCACATCCACTGCGCGCCTCACCTACATTCTATACTGTTATCTCAGAGATCTGCGCATCTCATGTGACCAACTGTTATGACCTACGTGTTATTGATTCTCTTCTTACTTAATGTGTTGTAAAACATTTGCAAACTCTTAAATCTTCAATAAAAAGAGATTTACAAAAAATAATATTTAAAAGAAATAGGCCTTTTGTGCACATAGAAAAAGTCTTAGATCTTTGAGTTCAGCTCATGAAAAATGGGGACAAAAACAAAAGTGTTGCATTTATAATTTTGTTCAATGTACAGTTGCAAGAAAAAGTATGTGAACCCTTTGGAATGATATTGATTTCTGTACAAATTGGTCATAAAATGTGATCTGATCATCATCTAAGTCACAACAATAGACAATCACAGTCTGCTTAAACTAATAACACACAAAGAATGAAATGTTGCCATGTTTTTATTGAACACACCATGTAAACATTCACAGTGCAGGTGGAAAAAGTATGTGAACCCCTAGACTAATGACATCTCCAAGAGCTAATTGGAGTGAGATGTCAGCCAACTGGAGTCCAATCAATAAGATGAGATTGGAGGTGTTGGTTACAGCTGCCCTGCCCTATAAAAAACACAAACCAGTTCTGGGTTTTCTTTTCACAATAAGCATTGTGTATTGTGAATGATGCCTCGCACAAAAGAGCTCTCAGAAGACCTACGATTAAGAATTGTTGACTTGCATAAAGCTGGAAAGGGTTATAAAAGTATCTCCTTGCTATTCATCAGTCCACGGTAAGACAAATTGTCTATAAATGGAGAAAGTTCAGCACTGCTGCTACTCTCCCTAGGAGTGGCCGTCCTGTAAAGATGACTGCAAGAGCACAGCGCAGACTGCTCAGTGAGGTGAAGAAGAATCCTAGAGTGTCAGCTAAAGACTTACAAAAGTCACTGGCAAATGCTAACATCCCTGTTAGCGAATCTACAATACGTAAAACACTAAACAAGAATGGATTTCATGGGAGGATACCACAGAGGAAGCCACTGCTGTCCAAACAAAACATTGCTGCACGTTTACAGTTTGCACAAAAGCACCTGGATATTCCACAGCAGTACTGGCAAAATATCCTGTGGACAGATGAAACCAAAGTTGAGTTGTTTGGAAGAAACACACAACAGTATGTGTGGCGAAAAAGAAGCACAGCACACCAAAATTAAAACCTCATCCCAACTGTGAAGTATGGTGGTGGGGGCATCATGGTTTGGGGCTGCTTTGCTGCGTCAGGGCCTGGACAGATTGCTATCATCGAAGGAAAAATGAATTCCCAAGTTTATAAAGACATTTTGCAGGAGAACTTAAGGCCATCTGTCTACCAGCTGAAGCTCAACAGAAGATGGGTGTTGCAACAGGACAATGACCCAAAGCATAAAAGTAAATCAACAACAGAATGGCTTAAACAGAAGAAAATACGCCTTCGGAAGTGGCCCAGTCAGTCCTGACCTCAACCCGATTGAGATGCTGTGGCATGACCTCAAGAAAGCGATTCACACCAGACATCCCAAGAATATTGCTGAACTGAAACAGTTCTGTAAAGAGGAATGGTCAAGAATTACTCCTGACCGTTGTGCACGTCTGATCTGCAACTACAGGAAACGTTTGGTTGAGTTATTGCTGCCAAAGGAGGTTCAACCAGTTATTAAATCCAAGGGTTCACATACTTTTTCCACCTGCACTGTGAATGTTTACATGGTGTATTCAATAAAAACATGGCAACATTTCATTCTTTGTGTGTTATTAGTTTAAGCAGACTGTGATTGTCTATTGTTGTGACTTAGATGATGATCAGATCACATTTTATGACCAATTTGTGCAGAAATCCATATCATTCCAAAGGGTTCACATACTTTTTCTTGCAACTGTATAATAAACATATGACACTATATGATACCTAATGTGGCGAGGAAATGTTTGTGTGTGTGTGATGTGGTTTTTAAGTTCTAGTGTCTGAATGCGGACTCTGAAAAGGGTTGGCCAGGTATTGTGGGAATGTGTTGAGCTGAGTAAAACTCAGGCACGCCCAGTAAGGCATGTCATTATTGATTGGCTGAAACACAGGAAGCAGCTATAAAGCAAAGGGGGAAATGACATGCAATCACAGAAAACCTGATCAAAGGAAAGATTAAAACTGGTACTTCTAAAGCACATTTTACAATATTTAGGGAAAAAAGCATTTAGTGACAGTAGATTTACTGTTGAGGTGTGTGTTTGTTTGGAGGGGAGTGGGGGGGGGGGGGGGGAGAAGGGGGATATGCAGTTTATATCTATACAGTTCTTTAAATGTATGGTATAACCTCTAAAACTTTTATCCTCCAAAATATTTTATAAATAAAATTAAAATGGAAAAAATATACAAATTTTATTTGTTTTGCATTCTTGAAAAATAATTTATAAACATTTTTGTATTGTCCTATGTTTATGTGCTGGCTGTTCATCACATGTTTCAAACAAATGTTACTTTTTTTTTCACAACCATTAAATGGTGGGGAATGGATCAATAGTTTTTTAAAATGTAGTTGAGCTATATTTGGATCCATTAAAATGTTGCAACCTTCTGTGTTCTGCATAGACAAAGGAAGAAACCGAAACGCAACATAGACGAAACCCAAATTGATCAAATAAAATGTTTCTGCAAATCAATAGGGACAAACCAAGCTTTTTCACCATACACTAATCTATAGATTTTCTATTTCTTTTTGTAAAGGAACACTATAGCATTAGGAATGGAAACATGTAATCCTAATTCTATGGTATTATACTTATTATTAATAAGCAGACTTATTTACCTTATACCCTGCGGTGCACTACTCTTAATGCTGCTGCCCTGCCTGCCCAGCTGAGATCATGAATCCTTATCGGAAAACATTGGTAGGCTAACGTGCATGTGCAACCAATGTCTGCACTGCACCAGTCAGTATCTCTTCATAGAAATCAAAGCATCATGAAGCAGACTATTCAGCATCTCCATACAGAGTGTGAACATGTTGAACATAGGTCCTGCAAAGATTTAAGGACTAATGCAGGAAGTGCCTCTAGAGGCAGTGCGAGTAATAGTCACAGGAGGTGGGCTTAAGAATTAATTAATTAATACAAACACTGCCTTTTCGCCTTTTCTCTAAAAAAAGGTATTGTCTACAATGCTTAGCCAGCAGGGACAGGCTGTATGCCACTGCATTAAGCTTTAGTGGTTCTGGTGACTATATTGTCCCTTGACATATTTTCTGTTGTAGTACAATTTTATTCATACTGTTTGTTTATAAATGTGAACATAAAATGTATGATTCCATGTTTCTCATTTGTTTTAGAATAGTGCAATTATTACATTATTTCATTACTTGAAGTCAGAATTGCTTGCTTTGCCATATTTTTATCTATTAGTTAAAACCAAAACTAATGTGTTTTTAACAATTGGTACGATGTGTTGACTAATTTGAGAATCTGTATTAAAGAACATTAACAATGTTCATCTGATTGTAAAATTAGCTTCATTTTATTGAATGCTGGAAATCTTTTATAATAGTTGGATGGGCTGAGTACCAGGTGCAGTATCTTGAATTTTACCAGTCTGTAAAGTGGTGTACTGGCATGGCATACTGCATACTACACAACAAAAAGAATGGCATACATGGTGAAGCATTAACAGATATAAGGGTTTAATTTACAAAAATAACATTGAATACAAATATTTTTAAACAAAGTGCAAGCTTTCGTTAAAACACCATACAGAAATCATGTTTTGTGCAGCAATATACTTAGTTAAAGCTATTGCATCTATGTTTTACTGTTTTTGTCTTAAAACTATATAAATAAAGTAAACGGTGTGAGGCTACTTTACAAAATGTTCAAATATTGACACTTGCCTTAAAGAGATTCTATAGGCATTAAAACAACTTTAGCTAAATGAAGCAGTTTGGTGTATAGATCATGCCCCTGTCATCACACTGCTCAATTCTCTGACCTTAAGAAGTTGATAAAGCCATAGTCACACCTCCCTGCATCTGACTTGCACAGCTTTCCGAAAAACTTCATGTAAAGTGAGATCTGGTAATTATACTTACTTTATTACACATTCTGTTTAATCTAGAATTTTGTATCTCCTGCTCTGTTTAATAGCCTTCCAGAGCCTGCAGAAGCCATCTGTCTGTAATTAAAGCTCAATTTAGAGAGCAGGAGATAGAATTTTCTAAAGCAAGTTAACATCTGTTTGAAAATAAAAAATTGTTTATGCATACTGTGTGAGTCACAACCAGGGAAGGTGTGGTTAGAGGTGTAAAAGCAGAATCATAAGTCACTTAACTCCTAAATAGCAGAGAACTCAGCAGTGAGTCTGCAGGGGCATGATCTATACACCCAAACTGCTTCATTAAACTAAAGTTGTTTTGATGCTTATAGTATCCCATTAAAATCATGCCTCATATCATCCCTTTCCTAATCGAAAATCTTGTCTATTTTCTGATTGTCTATTGCCTTGAGTACCACAACCATTGAAACTAAGACATCATTTACAATTGAAATTGAAGTCCATTTCCAGACTGATCTACCTGACTTCTTGCTCCTCATCACTCTGTCATTTTTTTATCAGTTGACTAGAGTTGAGCGAACCTGGACTGTAAAATCCGGGTTCGTACCGAACATTACGTTTTTTGGCCTCTGGACCCGAACACTGAAATATCAGTGTATGTTCGGGTTGGAGTTCGGTGTTTGACGATTTAATGGTGCGTTTTGAAAGGCTAAAGGCTAGAGGCTAAAAAGTACAATAGTGGGATGCACTTCATATCTGAGAGTCAAATAGAAGCGTCAAATACTGCGGTTACATTACACTAAAAATTCTAATTGTTTTGGTGCTAAACTGCTAAATAGTAAATTTGGGCCATGCACTTCATATCTGAGAGTTAAATAGAAGCGTCAAATACTGTGCTTTCAGCGCACTTTGAAAAATTATAATTGTTTTGGTGCTAAACTGCTAAATAGTACATTTGGGGCGTGCTCTTCATATCTGAGAGTCAAATAGAAGCGTCAAATACTGCGGTTACAGCGCAGTTGTAAAAATTCCAATTGTTTTGGTGCTAAACTGATAAATAGTACATTTGGGGCGTGCTCTTCATATCTGAGAGTCAAATAGAAGCGTCAAATAGTGCGGTTACAGCGCAATTGTAAACATTCTTATTTTCTGGGTGTTAATCTGCTAAATAGTACATTAGTGGGGTGCTCTTCATAACTGAGAGTCAAATAGAAGCGTCAAATACTGCGGTTACAGCGCAGATGTAAAAATTCTAATTGTTTTGGTGTTAAACTGCTAAATAGTACATTTGGGGCGTGCTCTTCATATCTGAGAGTCAAATAGAAGCGTCAAATACTGCGGTTACAGCGCAATTGTAAACATTCTTATTTTCTGGGGGCTAATCTGCTAAATAGTACATTAGTGCTCTTCATTTCTGAGAGTCAAATGGAAGCGTCAAATACTACTGTTACACGCAATTGGCTCAATCAAGTGGTCTGGGTGCCAGGTTCATCTAGGGTTAACCCTGAAGCTGTAACATAGCAGTCTCATTGACAGCCGCTAGAGGCGCTTCCGCGCTTCTCACTGTGAGAAGACGCCAGCGTCCATAGGAAAGCCTTGAGAAATGCTTTCCTATGGACTGATTGAATGTGCGCGCCGCTCTTGCCGCGCATGCGCATTCGGCGGAAGAGGGAGGAGGGTCCCCAGTGCCGAGGGAGCCCGGCGTTGGAGAAAGGTAAGTGTTTAACCCCTTCCCCCCCTAGAGCCCGGCGGTAGGGGGCCCTGAGGGTGGGGGGGACCTATTAACACTATACACAAACTAGTTTTCCTGGCACTATAGTTGTCCTTTAAGTGATAAAAAAGGTAAAATAATTATGTTTCAGTATAGATTCCTTAATATCTTTATTTTCAGAAATATGGGTATTCTGCACCTGACTGTGTTACCGCGTTAGTTCAACCTTTGACAAAAACTTGGTAACAGTTGTACTCTGGTGGAAATATATACATTTTATACATTTCATGTACTGGTAAACAAACTGTTACTTCTGAGTATTTTTTTTAAAAAAATAATCTCTATGTGTTGATGATTGCAACTTGTTCCTACATCAATCTGCCTGTCTCTGTCTTATGCAAGATAAAATGAAAAATAGAAATAGGAGAAGTTATTATTTTTTCTTTTGTCTGTTCCATTTGTCACTGTATCCTTTCTCAGTCTCAGGTGATATATTAATGCTCTACATGTGTTTTTACTAATATTTTTAATACTTTCAATATTAGCAGTGACATATTATGATTAACCCTTTAAGGAATGCTTGATAATCTGTCGACACACAGAGGTCATGTTACAGGTCTAATGATGGCGCAGACCTTCACATACTAAAATATGTAGCATAATCCTGAGAACGGGAGTTTTTACTGTTGTTGATTGCCTAGGAAGCAAGGCAAATGAGCATATGCCAATCACCAGTGTTACTATGTGTGTGATTGCTGTGTCAAGATTGTACAGCATTGTCACAATGCTCACATGACAAAGTCAATATTGTGAATTATTGACTTTTTATCTCTCTCTCTGTCTCTTAGTTCTACACTTGTCATTTTATACAAGGGTGGAAACATTTGTTCCCAGTGCTCCCACTGTCACTAAGTATCAAAACAGAAGACAGAATATATATTAGAAGTTCCCTTTTTAGCATTTTCCAATTGATTATCAGTGTAAATTGCAATCACTTGTAGCAGTACAATATGTACTGATCTGTAGTTACTGAAAGGTGTTGTTAGGGTTAATTTTGTACATTTTTGTAGTATATAATTACTATATTATACTGTGCACTTTTGTTACAGTACAGGTTATATGTTTTTCAGGCCTTCTCGTCTAACATCAGTGCCTGACCTCACAAATGCTCTACTGGATGAATGAGCAAAGTTTCCCACAGAAACACTCCAAAATCCTGAGGAAAGCCTTCCCAGAAGAGTGGAAGCTGTTGGAGCTGCAAATAGGACACCAACTACATATTAATATCTATGTGTTTAGAATGCAATGTAATTAAAGTCCCTGTAGGTGTAATGGTCAGGTGTCCCAATACATTTGTCCATATTGTGAATTTCCTGGCCAACCACAGCCGCATTACTAATGGGTTAATTTCTTCCACTCCACATGCAGGACAGGAAGTAGAAATAATCTAATTTGAATAAACACCCTCCTGTAAAGGCAGTAGACTTTATTTTTCTTCATGTCCACTCAAGCTGCAGGTTTTTTATTTAACCCCTTAAGACCGGAGGGCGTACTATTACGTCCTTTTAAAAGCGGCTCTAAACGCCGCAGGGCGTAATAGTACGCCCTCCGGTTTTTAGTAACTTACCCGGTCGCCGGCGGTCCCACGCCGGCGATCGCGGTTGGGGGGACTCCCAGGGAGCCCCCCCGCGGCACATCTTCCTCCTCCGGTCCCTCCCGGTCATGTGAGAGTGAGGTCCTTGCGAGGACCTCACAATCACATGGCCGGTATAGCTGGCTTCTGTATTGCCAACAGGGGGACCAACTGTAATGACAGTTGGTCCCCCTGTTGGCTGAAAATCAAATAAAAATAATGTTAAAAGTGTAAAAAAAAAAATTTATACTTAGATCATATATATATATATTATATATATATGATCTAAGTATATATATACACATATACATACACACACAGACACCGTCTAGGTGTATTTTAATATTAATATATATATAATTATATATATATATTAATATCAAATTACACGTAGACTGATACTGATTAAATATATATATATATAATTATTGTTATATATATATATTTATAAATAATATAAAAAAAATAAATATGTAAATACGTAAAAAAATAAAATAAAAAAAATAATTAAAAATAAAATATTAAAAAATATATGATGTGTTTTATTTCGTTCTAACTGTATTGTGATATTAATATATATATATTTATATCAAAATACACGTAGAACGAAATAATATATATATCTATATACATAAATATATACGTATATATCACTATATATATACCTATATATAAATAATAATATTAAAAAAAATATATATATATATACGTATATATACACATATGTATATATATACATATATTAATTCTACACATATATTTATGTAATAATTTTCTATTAGTATTTTCTATTAGTATCCTAATTAATTACAATTAGCGGGACCTGCCTGACCACCCATGCCGAAAGTATAGGGAATTTAATTTGATAGCACTATATTTAACCCTATAACTTTCCAAGACACCATAAAACCTGTACATGGGGGGTACTGTTTTACTCGGGAGACTTCGCTGAACACAAATATTAGTGTTTCAAAACAGTAAAATGTATTACAACCATGATATCGCCAGTAAAAGTTACATTTTTTGCATTTTTCACGCACAAACAGCACTTACAGGGACGATATTATTGCTGCAATACTTTTTACTGTTTTGAAACACAAATATTTGTGTTCAGCGAAGTCTCCTGAGTACAACAGTACCCCTCATGTACAGGTTTTATGGTGTTTTCAAAAATTACAGCGTCAAATATAAGGCTTGTGTTTAATTTTTTTCACATTAAAATTCGCCAGATTGCTTACGTTGCCTTTATGACCCTGTGGTATCCCAAGAATGAAAATTACCCCTATGATGGCATACCATTTGCAATAGTAGACAACCAAAGGTATTGCAAATGGGGTATGTCCAGTCTTTTTTAGTAGCCACTTAGTCACAAACACTGGCCAAAATTGGCGTTTTTTGCATTTTTCACACACAAACAAATACGAACGCTAACTTTGGCCAGTGTTTGTGACCAAATGGCTACTAAAAAAGACTGGACATCGCTTATTTGCAATACCTTGGGTCGTCTACTATTGCAAATGGCATGCCATTATGGGTGTAAATTTATTTCCTGGGCTACTATACAGTCTCAAAGGCAACGTAACCAATCTGGCGAATTTCAATTTCAAATGTAACACGCTATATTTGACCCTGTAACTTCCCAAAACACCATAAAACCTGTACATAGGGGGTACTGTTTTACACGTGAGACTTTGCTGAATACAAATATGTGTATTTTATTGCAGTAAAAGCAAACAGTATTATGACATTGACAGTTAAAATGTCATGTAGAACGAAAAAAATAAAAAAAAATCTTATTTTCTCCCATTTTTTTCATATTAAATTATGTTTCATAGCTAAATATTTGATATTAAATGAAAGCCCTGTTTCCCCTGAATAAAATTATATATAATAAGGGGGGGTGCATTTAATATGAAAGAGGTGAATTACGGTTGGACAGACATATAGCGCAAATGCCAGGTTTTGTTTACGTTTTGTTTCGTTCACAACTTGTACATTTGGCTGCAGTGTTAAGGGGTTAATGAAGCATATTTTTGTTTTGTAGCTTAACTACCATGAATTCTCATGGCAGTTCCAGAGGTTTGCCTCTCTCCCCTGAAGGGTTTAGTAAGGGTTTAGTAAACATGACTAACTAAACCGGAACAGTTAGTACTCTCAGTGCCTCATTCAAAAACAATGGAGAAACTTGGAAGGAAGCGATGGAAAACAGATTGCTGGCAAAGTTTTATCTCTTGTAACCTTTATATGGTACAGTTGTGCCTACACACTGCTTAACCCCCGCTGGCAGGCTTACGTTAGCCTCCTTTTTCAATTTTTTCCAGGTTTGCCTGATCAGCATGCATTCCAAGCCTCATTTTGGTGCTTGAACTTCTGCCTCAGGTGAGTGCATGTGCAAATCTCATTTCAATGGAGGCGATTTAAATGCCGGGAGCAATATTAGGTTATGTCTGTCCCTTGGGAGTCAGAATGTTTAGCCCCTCCCAGCCGCCTAAAGTAAACCCAAGGCTCTCTGAGATGCTTGATTCTACGGGCTAGATTGGTATGAAATGATTTAAGTCTCTAGTGCAACCAAGATGTCTATACAATTGTGGATGATAGATGGAAACATAAAAACGGGGTATTCCATAAAGGGAGCTAGACTGAACAACTATTATCACAAACAGCAATTCACAAGGATGGGGCCCTCACCTGAAGAATCTCTACTCCTAGACAGGGAAGCCTTCTGCAAACCAATTGTTTGGAACTTTGAGCTATCTCCAAAGTACTCTTTAGCTTTTTTATTATTATTATTATTATTATTATTTTACAAAGATTAACATACTATGCAAAGACAGTATAAAACTGGACAAAAAACAGACACATTAACACAATAATTACTCTCTAAGATATGAAGTTATTATTGCTTTTCTTCTTGACCTTCTTCATAACTCATCCATTTTACATTTCATAATTAAGATATTGTCTCTTTTTTTTGCCTTTTTTTTCCTCTTCAATTCATAATATCTTATTTTGGTATTCATTTGTAGAAGTGTTCATTACTATAATTTATTATAAAAAAAAAATAGAATGAGACATTGGAGAAAGCAAGGATAATTGCTTATCTATGAAGTATACCATGTGCTTATTTAACAAAACAGACTTAATCCCCAATGCTTCAAAAGAAAACACTTGCATTGCTATCTACTGTCTGTAACAAACAAAAGACAAACACACACTGTGCCGAGAAATCCCAATGAGAAAAAAATAAGAATTTTGGGTGAGTAAATAATACCAATAAGGTATAAAGTATCTACTTTTTCCTTACTTTTATACCTCATTTTCCCCATCGTTCTATTCTTAAGTTAAGAGGGTTACGCTATCACAACTTGTCCATCACTATTTTGTGTTAATTTAATTCTTGGTATTTAATCATCTCCCACAAAGGAGTATCTGAAGCTTTCCAGTGGCTGGTCTATTTAGCTTAAATGGGTATAAAGATATGGATAACTTTCTTCTTATTTCCTTCTCCCTCTCTCTACCTCTCTCCCCCCATTCCCATCTCCCCTCTTCCCTCTCTCCTGTTTAATTATATAATAATAAAGATACATAGAGGTACTTATTACCTTACACAAATGTCAACATGGGCAACTAGTGGCTTAAACACATGTATATACAATCTTCTACCAATGTCCTGATGTGTGATAATCATATTATTATTATCTATTACTTTCTCTCACGCCTTCTCCCATCCCTCAGGGAGAGTAAAATAGAAGATATGTTATATCTTGTGCTTATATTATCAACAATATTCATTTGAACCTCTTATATATTTATATTTCTCTTCCAACCAATAACTATCATAGAAATTAACTAATGAGAATCATACACTGAATAAGAGATGAGATTGGGAGAAAAGAAATAAGTAAAATAAATAAATGAATGAATAATAATAATAATAATAATAATAAAAATAATAAAAAATAATTAATAAATAAATAAAGAAGATCCATTATTAAGAGTATATTAATCCTCATTTGATTCCTATTTTTATAACCCATTATGTACTGTCTCAAAATTCCTATCTCCATTTTACAAAGGTTCAGAACCTGATGCTTTATCATCTCCCAAGGGGGAGTTTAAAGTATCTAGCTAATGTTGCTTTAGTCTCGGTAAGAATATGTATCACTAATTCTTCTTTACTTATTGAAATTATAGGCCATCCAAGATGTAGCACCATTGACCTACAAGTAAAATCTAGGTCTACCTCTATCTCCTCTTTACAAACCTTCGCTACTTTATTACATAATTGGCTTATTTTCAGGCAGGACTACCAAATATGGACATAATCTGCCCTAGAAGAGCCACATCTCCAACACGTGTGTTGTATGGATGGATACTTTTTGCTAATTTAGTAGGGACATCTGTTAATGATCTTATTATGACTTTAAAATAAATTTAGACAATGTATTGCCTTAGTTACAGCATTATTTGCACTGGCCCACTCCTTTCTTGTAATAGTAATCTGTAGATATTTTTCCCATGACATTAAGGCTGGGAATGTGGGAATGCCGGAAATATTTCATATAGATTATATAGTTTAGCACATTTTGATACCAGACTTTTATTGTTTTAGAATTGTTTATATTCATAAGGAGTTGTAAGCCCTCGGATGGTTCCAAAATCTTCTGTTTATTAAAACAATTCTTTATCCTCTAATATGAGAAATTCTCTCTATAAGGAAGAAAAAATAATTTATTAATTTACTCAAAAGGCATAATCTGGTTCTGTTGCATTATCTGGTGTAGTCTATTAATACCATCAGCCCTCCAGGTTTTTATGTTTAGATCTTCTATATTAGATGTCAGGATACTCATCGGTAGGTCATTTATAATTTTATCTGATATTTTAAGTCTCTTTTTCCAATTTTTCCACTGCAGTATTAAATTATTCATGATTAAACCTATATTTACTTTATTTCTCTTTTGTATTCTCCAAAATAGAGCTAGTAAGTCTGGAACTTCCAACATGGTTTCATGGTACATGGTTTCGGCATTTTGAGAGGCAACATACAGAATATATAACTCCATTTAGGCATTAAATAGGATTTTATGACATTTATCCTGCCCATCCATGATATCTCTGTGGTTCTTAAATATTTAAGTTGTTTCTTTATTTGTTTAATCAGGGGAAGGATATTAATCTCCATAATCTTATTTGGATTATTTGGAATTTTTATACCTCGGTATTGGATATATTTTTTTGCCGAAGCAAAATTATATTTAGTCCTATGATTGCTGATATGATTGTTTTATCTACAATCAACTTAAGATTTAAATACTGTCCAAATTCAGTTGTAAACTTCAACAATTCTTCCAGTGATTTTTCGGGGTCTGAAATGGTGACTAGGACATCGTCCGCATAAAGTTATATTTTAAATTCTTCTTGACCTATTCTAACTCATTTAATCTTTAGGTTCTCCCTAATGTCACAGGCCAGGGGTTCAATATATAGCAAAGCAAGCAACGATGAGAGGAGACACCCCTGTCTCGTACCGTTGCCTATTTTGAACCAGTCAGATATTATACCTCACCCTATGGCTCTGGTCATTGGGCGAGCATATAAGGCCATAACGGCATCCATTACCCATTCTTCAAACCCAAAAGCTTTCAAAGATGATTTCAGGAAATCCCATCTGACCCTGTCGAAGGCCTTCTCTGCATCCAATGACAGGACCAGAAATGGGGCACCTGATTCATGTACGCTATCTAAAATATTAACTATTGTTCTCATGCTATTACTAGAATATCTACCTTTAATAAACCCGACTTGCTCTTTGTGGATCAGGTACGGTAGAACATTTTGCATCCTATTTGCTAAGATGCTTGCATAAATCTTTATATCGGAGTTTAGCAATGAGATGTTCCAATAACTCCTTACATAATCTGTTGATTTATCTGGCTTATGTATAGGGATAATATTTGCGTATGACATCTCTTCAGGGATGACCTTTTCCTCAACGATATTATTAAACAGATTTTTAAGATGAACAACTAAATCCTCCTTGAACTGTTTATAGAATAAATTATGGTAGCCATCCGGGCCTGCGGTTTTATTAACATATGTTTTTTAACATATCTATTGCCTTCTTGAGCTCTATTACGGAGTAGGGTTTATTGATAAAATTTACTTGTTCTATGGATAGTTGTTTTATATTTTTATTTTGTTATGGTCTGACCAAGTAACCTCCTGAATCAGAACATTCTTTATCCTATATGATATCTCTACTCTACTCTACCCAAAAATAAGTCTAACCTGGAATATGTATAATGTACTTTAGAAAAGCAAGTGAAATTCTTTTCTTGGGGATGATAAATCCTCCATAAGTATAGTAAGCCATATTTATGTACTACAAGTTTGAACTGATTTGCCATTTTTTGTTTTTTTTTATCTTGGAGGTCCCCTCCCAATTTATTTCTATCTAGCATTCCATCCATAATGCAATTGAAGTCTCCCCCTATGAGGATCTTTCCCTTTTTGATGTTATCTATTTTATTTTGGTACCCTTTGTATAAAACAAATGGGATTACCATTAGGTGCATGAAGGTTAGCTATAGTAAACTTATTATTTTGTATTTTACATATCACTATAATATATCTTCCAGTTTTTTCTATGTCTTGGTATGTGATCTGTATATCTAAATCATTAGTTACAAGAAGGGCAACCCCACATTTGGAATAAAGCGTTTTATGTCTTTCTTTATCCAGTGGGTCTCTTGCAGCAATATAATTTTTGCTCCCTTTTTTTTTTTAATATAGTCAAATACCATAGATCTTTTATGTGGGTTATTTAACCCCTGTACATTAAGAGTCAGGACCTTAACCATTGGGTAACAATCAACAAAAAAATTCATAGAAACTATACAGCATTTAAAAACATGTAACCTCATGTACAAAATACATGAGACACCCCGTCTCCAACCTCCCTTGTTGGGGACTGTGTTCCACATACTATTTGCTCTGATGTGGTAACCAAACTCCATCTAATAAGGAGTTAAAAGAGGATTAAGCCCTGCCTCAGACCAGCAGGCTACAATTTGACAAGATCTGGGAGAGGATCTTAAAAGGGAGTGGAGAAGGGGAAAAGAAAAAGAGAGAGGAAAAAAATAAATAAATGAATAAATAAAATAAAAAATAAAAATATTTACAATAGTCACACCTCAAGAATCCCTTATATTCTCTTAATATTAAATTATCTAAGTATGTATCATCATTTTTTTTTCTTTCTACCCTTTCTCCATCTTTATCTACTTGGCAAAGTGTCAATCAATTTTTATTCAGTCGTCAAAGGTAACAATAACAGGCATAATAAATACAATTTTTGATCTTTACAGTGGTGACATAGTTAAACAGGTAAACATGAGGTTAGCAATCTGTACACATTAGTGGGGTATGTTTAAGTGGTGTTCAGGTTAACGTAGTCATTCAGCCCTGAAATGAGGTCAGTTTCTGGTATACAAGAACACGATTTTGTGGAGGGGCTACCCTCCAGAACAGGTGTCATCCCTTCTCCATATACGTCAGGGTTTGTGTGTGAGCGCATAGGTGGAAAAACCCTTTAGGGCGAATGCTATCCTGAGCTAACGTTCTAGTGGGTGCGTTTGGCATTAGCCATCTTGCGGTCAGCTCAGTCTCCGTCCCTGTAGGATGTTGCTCAGTTCCTGTATCTGTTCGGGTGTTTTTGTCTCTTATCTTAGTTGTGTTCTGACTTAACGATGGGTAGTCCGACCTCTCTCATTGTCGTTTCCCGACCACCCTCTTCCCGTTGGTCTATCGAACCTGTCTGTACTGTAAATGCCATGGGCATCCCTGTCGGTGTGGTGTGGTAGCCAGGGTTCGCCCCATTTCGGTCTCGTCCAACTCTCTAGTCAAAATCCAACCCGTCGGGTTGTTCCGTCTCTCGTCTGGTATGTCAGGAAAGGGGGGGGTGTGCAGTAGGGGGTGATTGTCGGGGTAAGGGGTTGGAGGGGAAGGGCAGGGGTCAATGACGCTTCTGGCTAACAACCCGGGTGAGGTCCCCCCGGGCGTGCTCTAGTTCCATGTTCAGACAGCGCACGTCTAGGTCACACGTCCTTTCGTATTGGGCCCAGCCCCCGGAGCCCGGCATGTCCCTGTGTCTTTATGCTCTTCCCGTGGAAATGTAGTGCCTCCACGGGTACCATTGTAGGGCGCACTTGTCCGAGCGTCCCTGCAGGGACGCAGTCAGTATTTCCATCTCATAAATAGATTCCACCTTATCAACCCATTGGCTAAAAGTGGGCACCGAAGCCCTATTCCAGTGCACGGGGATCAGGGCTTTTGCGGCATTCAGCATATGGATGGTCAGTGAGTGTTTATATTGCCTGGTGGGGACTGAGGTGTGGTGTAGGAGCATCGTCATAGGCAGTAGGGGGAGATCGCATCCAGTTATTTCTTTTATTTTCGAGTTAATCTGTCGCCAGAATGGTACCAGTCGGGGGCATGACCACCATATGTGCACGGTCGTTCCCACAGCTGAGTTGCATCTCCAACATGAGCCTGCGTTGTTGGCGAAGTGTCTCAGGATATCAGGTGTGCGGTACCAGTGGGACAATAGTTTATAACCGGTCTCCTGGACCTTAGAACTAATGGAGCATTTATGGGTGAGTAGTACGATCTTGTCCCACTCTTGATCCGTGAGTTGCGTGCCCGTTTCCCGTTCCCATTTGCTTCTGTAGCCCAAGGGGGTATTGTCCATGTTTTCTCGTAGAGTTTTGTACAGGAGTGACACTCCGTGGTCCAAGTGAGCTCGGTTTGTGCACAGCCGCTCAAAGCTGGATAGTTGTCTGTGGAGATGGTTCTGACCCGCGATTCTGCCAACATACGTCCTCACCTGGTGGTAGCGGAATTCGTCCAGTTGTGTGGGTCGTGCATCTCCCAGTAAGTCGGGTAATGGTCTGAGCGTTGCTCCTGCACACCATCGGCTCACATAAATCCAATCGGGTTGCGGATAGCCCTGGAAAGCTGCTGGGGGCAAACCTCCTGCCAGCTCCGGGTTGTGGGTGACAGGAGTCAGGGGGTTCGGTGACGTGGTTAGTTGCTGAGTGTGGCGGGTTTTGCACCAGGTCTTGAGGGTCGCGTCAATCATGGGGTTGTCTACTCGTAGCTCCGGGAAGGTGGCCCGGCCCAACCATAGTTTAGATGGAAACTGGCCTTGTGTTTGCTGGAGTTCCATTGCCACCCATTGCTTCGGGCTGTTACTTACGTGCCAGTCCACGATCCTATGCAGATGTGTGGCTTGGTAATAAGATTGAACCGACGGTAGTCCCAACCCGCCGGCCGTCTTAGGACGTTCCATGACAGTCTTACGGATGCGTGAGGGTCTGTGATTCCATACAAATCCGCGAATGGTCGAGTCCGCATCCTTGAAGAATGTGTGTGGTATAGAGATGGGCAAGGTGGCGAAGAGATATAGCAGCCGTGGCAGCACGTTCATTTTGACCGCGTTAATACGGCCAAACCAGGTGATGTAGCTCGTCGTCCATCGCTGCAGGTCCTGC
Organism: Pelobates fuscus; assembly: GCF_036172605.1. Classification (NCBI taxonomy): domain Eukaryota; kingdom Metazoa; phylum Chordata; class Amphibia; order Anura; family Pelobatidae; genus Pelobates; species Pelobates fuscus. Next base: position 334,549,144 of record NC_086318.1, on the reverse strand, counting down.
TTTATGCATTTTAGGAGGGGAAGGAAGTTCAGCTGGTAGACCTGTGATAGGTTTTTGGGCAGCCAGGTACCTAGGTAACGCAGTTTCTCTGAGCACCAGGAGAAGGAGAATTGGTCGCTAAGTCTGCGGGCGCCTTCTTCCTCCCGCATTATCGGCATCGCTTCCGACTTGTCCAGGTTGAGCTTCAGGTTGGACACTAATCCGAAGCTGCGGAATGCCTGTAGGAGGTTGGGGACAGAGATCATGGGCTGTTCAAGGAAGAACAGCATATCATCTGCATATGCCGCTACTCTATGTTCCACCTTACCTATGCGGACCCCCGTAATGCCCCCATCCCGTCTGACCGCCTCCAGGAATGGCTCCAGGGAGAGTACTTGGCAAAGTGAGTATATATTATATTATCTAAGTATATAATAGTTTTATCTACCTTTTTCTTCTTTTTTTAATATTTATTTTATTTATTCAATAGAAATTTCAATAAGTAGAAAACAATTTCTTGTCCTATGTAACATTGTCAATCCAAATAATTAGATAGATGTATCAACAAGTATAAATATCATATACATATATAAAAAGTAGAAAATCGAGTTAATACATGTCATATGCTTATGTAGGAAAATTTGAATAACTAGTCAATATATAAACATTAAAAATAAGAATTAAAAACAATCAAAAAACAGAAAGAAAAAAAAGAGAAAAAAAAATAAAAAATAAAAAATACATAACACATATTCTGGCATATTTTGAAGAGTGGAGAGAACAACCGAGAAATATAGTTAGTTTGTACTAACGGACTATGGAAGTCCAGGGAGACCAAATTTTTTCCATTTTCCTAGGGAGAGAATTAAAAATATGACTTGTTTCCATTTTATGTTGAAATTCAATTTGGGCCATAATTTCCATCCAATCAGGGGGGAAGGGGATTTCCAACATCTAGCAATATTAATTTTAACTGCAAAGAAAATATGGGTCAAGAGTCGTCTTAAATTACCTGTGTAGGAAATCTGATATTAAATAAAAACAGTTGTGGGCTGATTTCATTTATATCATCATGAATAGATTTTACTAATTCAAACATCTGTGATTTTAAATTGTTGAGTCTAGAGCATTCCCACCAGATATGGTATATAGTCCCATCTTCTAATCCGCATCTCCAACATACCTTAGTATGGGTAGATGCGATTTTATAAAGTCTAACCGGGACTAGATACCATCTGTATATTAATTTAAAGTGGGTTTCTACTTGTGATACATTGTGGATAGATTGTTTTACTAATTGAGTATCTCTAGTCCATTCTGTAAAAGGTATAGATTTACCAATATCCGATTCCCATTTGTTAAAAGAAGGAATTTGAGGATCCTGTTCCAATGAATCTAATAGTCTAGAAAGTCTAGCGTTACTCCCTTTTTTCTGACTATTAGTGATTTGAAAGGTTATATGGTGTTCTTTAAATATTAGTTTAGACATTAAGAAATTCTTTAACCTTACATATTTAAATATATCGCTAACAGGTATGTTATATTTTAATTGTGATTGATTGAATGTAGCCAATTTATGTCCTTCACACAGGTCTGAAATTTTACTTATACCCAATTGGAGCCAAGACTTAATATCTAAATCTATCAATATATACCATAATACTTGTATTGGGGTATCATAAAGTTTTTTATCTTTCAAGTTTAATTTCTTCATAAGTATTTTTGAAGTTGTGACCATATCATTTAAAATATTATTAGAAAAAAGTTTTTTTCTCCAATTCAACTAAATTTAAAAGGCCTGTCCATACAAGAATGGACAATTTGTGCCTGGGACTGTTTTCTTGTTCTATACTAAACCATGGTAAAATGTTTTGGTCTAGATTCATCCACAATAGCAGCTGGGATGCTTTACAGACTTCATGAACCCTAGACACATCTGGGAAGGCTATACCCCCTTTCAAATAGCTCCTACGCAATACTTCAAATGTGATCCTAGGGGGTTTGTTAGCCCATATATAGTTGGAAACTGGTTGAGCGTCTCTATCTTAATTCTGAATGGAATTGCCCTGAAGAGATATAAAAGTTTCGGTATCAAAAATGCTTTAACCATATTTAATCTACCAATCCAGGAGGGTTCCAATTGCTTCCATTTTATAATACTATTTCTTCTTTTTAAAGTGAATTATTTTATAATCTTCTTAATCTGTGTCTATTATTGTGTTAGGCCTTTTTTTATTTCCCATTCTCTTGTGTATGTATCTTTTCCTATTTTAGTGTACAATATTTTCCCTGCTACACGGGAGTATATGACCAATCTTACTGTGCCAAAAAACAAAACAAACACATAGTATAATCTTAACCCCTTAAGGACTGAGCCAAATGTACACGTTATGATCAAAACAAAACGTAAACAAAAACTTGAATTTGCGCTATATGTCTGTTCAGGCGTAATTCGCCTCTTTCAGATTATGTGCACCCACACTTATTATATATCATTTTATTCAGGGGAAACAGGGCTTTCATCTAACATCAAATATTTAGGTATGAAACATAATTTATAATGAATAAAATATATAAAAAATTGAGAAAATAAGAATTAAAAAAATGTTTAGTTCTACATGACATTCTAACTGTGAATGTCATAATACTGTTTGCTTTCACTGTAATAAAATACACATATTTGTATTCAGCCATGTCTCACGTGTAAAACAGTACCCCCTATGTACAGGTTTTATGGTGTTGTGGAAAGTTACATGGTTAAATATAGCACATTACATTTTTCAGTTTTTTCACATTGAAATTCGCCAGATGTTGCCTTTGAGACCGTATGGTAGCCCAGGAATGAGAATTACCCCCATGATGGCATACCATTTGCAAAAGTAGACAACCCAAGGTATTGCAAATGGGGTATGTACAGTCTTTTTTAGTAGCCACTTGGTCACAAACACTGGCCAAAGTTAGTGTACATATTTGTTTGTGTATGAAAAATTTAAAAAACTAATTTGTCATTACAGGTACTCCCCCTGCTGGCACTGCCTTGGACGGCTATGATCACATGGCCCAGGGGGGCTGAAGAGGAAGGAGGGGGACTCCCTGGGCTCCCAGGTAAGTCCCCATACCGCGATAAGGGTAAATACAAAAGACGGCGGTGATGTGCTATGCCACCCCCCGGCGTTTAGAGCCAGGTTCCCTAAGGACGGCATAGCACGCCCGCCGTCCTTAAAGGGCTAACTGTAAAACTATCTTAGTATACAATTTTTCCTTTCCCTCCCCTTTTTCCTCTCCAGCTCATTCTTTTTTACAAAGTGAATTATCTATAATTATATCCTCTCATTTTGATCAATTTACTATTGATGTGTAATATTTATACTTTTTATATGTATATGTGATGCCCCACTCCCCTATCTCATATATATTACATTTTCTATTTTATTGTCAAATGTTTGCAAAAAGGAAAAAAAATGTTTAAAATAAATTACTTTACTGCTCTTTAAATATATCTTCCCTACTTTCTACCCTTCCCCCTCTCCACTCTCTCCCCATCTATTTATCAGTTTCTTTACCTCTCCTCTCTTGATTGCTATTCCTTATTTTAAATCCAGTATCCAGATATTAGCAGATCCTACATTTAAAAAAAATACAGTTTTTGCTTCATATACCACTATCAATCTTGATGGAAAGCCCCAGTAATATTCAACGTTCTTTTTCCTTAATATCTCAGTCACTGATGCAAAGGAATGTATTTTTTTCCTAGTTTCATATGATAAGTCTGGGAACACCTTAATCTTTGTAAATTCTTCTTTTTTGCTACGTTGCCTTGATGCTTTTCTTATTTCCACCTTAAAAAGAAAGGAGTTGCATTACATCTCTTGGAATTTCCATAGAGAAATTACTTGGCTTTGGGATTCTATGATGTCTTTCCAGGAATTTGGATTTCTCATCCATCTGGATCCCCAGCTCTAAAAAGTAAGATTTTTAAGAAACCTCCAATTTTTCTTGGCTTATACTTTCTAGTATATTTCTTATTCTCATTTTTTTTTTGCCTGGATTGATCTTCCAAGTTAAAGATCTTTAACTCTAATTCTTGAATTTTCTGTTGTAGTTTTCTCTGATTTTCTTGTTGTTCTTTAACCACAAATTCTGTGTGTTCAAATTTTTTTGATCTTTTGACCAATTTCCTTTAGCTCCTTTTTTAAGTCGGAGCTAGTATTCATGATCTCTTGTTTATCGCAAGTAATTGTTGGTTGAGAAAACTTTTAAGGTAGTCCGGAGTTACCGGTGAGTTATCTATCTCTTTTGCAGTCTCCATCTGGGCTGCAATTTTCTCCTTACTATTAGGGCTAGCTTCCTTTGAGAATATTTCTGATATAGATTTCTCAGTTTGAGCTATGAAAAAGTTAGATAGCCTCTTTTCTTTGTGTTCCTTTTTTTCTCCTTTCCCCTTGTTCTCCTTTTCTTTGCTATAAATAGGTTTCTGATCCGGATTCCTTTTAGTTGAAATATTTTTATAATTGGAGAAAATGAAAGAATACCAGCAATAGACAATAGAGAACAAAAATAATCTTTATGCCCAAATTCCTTTAGGACTTATTCAGAACTTTAGGGCTTATTCAGATGTGTTTCTCTCTAATTTAGCTCTTGTATATTTATCTCAGAGATGTAATTTCTCTTTAGGGCAAAAATGAAGAGATGATCAAAAGCCCCCCCAAAAATGGAAAGTTATAAACAATAACAGTCCTTTGAAGGTATTATTTGACAATCATCAATCCAATTACTTTCCTTAAAAGTATAACTAAGTAAAGGCTAGTTCTCACCCAGCTTCGCTGTATTTGTTTGAAGACTTCAAATGTCCACTCTCAGGGGGGTTTTCTCTTTCTGCCTCATCGATCTCACCAACCCCCTCTTTCTACAAATTGCTTCTCTGCTATCCTCCTTATTAGCGTGGAGGTTTTGGCGGCGTCTCTCACCCGCCGTTAATCTTCCACAGTTAAGATAAGTTTTCTTTATAGAAGAAGGAAGCCACATGCCATAAATCTTTTTGTAGATCTTCTCTCTTGAGACGAGGGGGATGGGGGGAGGGTCAGAGAATATCTCATATAGGGCTTACGACCATTTGCAGCACTGCTCTCAGTCTTTTTGGCGGGCTTCTCCCCATCAACGGATGTACGTTGCATGCCTACGTCATCCCCTTCCTTTCTCGAGTACTCTCTCTCTCTTTCAATCTCATTTGAGGAACAAATTAATTTTGATAAAGACAGACAACTGCATCTACTAGCATAAATCACTAATGGGGTATCTAGATCAGAGACCTTCTGTCAGAATCAATTCCAATCATGTTCTGGGCTGAGAAACAGGTTCAGGGGATAAAAGCAGTCTAATTACCAGGGATAGAATACTTAGAGGCAGACTACCTCAGCAGACACATAATTTCCCCTTTAGAATAGCTCCTCAACCATTCAACAGGAACATTTTTCACCAGATCACCCTTAGGTATGGATACCCAGACTAAAATCTCATGGCCACAAACTCCAACTGCTAAGTTGAAAAATTCTCTATTAGAAACCCAAAATCTAGGACCAGAATGCTCTGAGTCAGAATGTAACTTTTGCCAGGGTTATTTTTTTCCACCCTCCCCTCTCCTTCCCCATATCCTGGACAGAACAGAAGCCAATAATTCTGATAGCTCCGAACTGGACAAGAAGACCATGGTATCCCAGACCAGGGCTGCCATCAGAAATTTTAGGGCCCCTGACACAGCTCAAGATCTGGGCCCCCGGGGCCAACCCCGATTCCAGCCACAAGGATGAAGTGTGTGTGTGTATAGTGGATGCGGTATGTGTGTCATGGATACAGTGTGTATAATGGATGCAGTATGTGTGTCATGGATGCAGTGTGTATAGTGGATGCAGATTGTACGTTTTGTGTAATGTATGTAATGTTTGTATGCATGCATTAGATGCAGAGTATGTGTGTAGTGAATGTAGGTGTGTGTATAGTGAATGCAGAGTGTGTGTTTTTGTAGTGGATGTAGTGTGTATAGTGAATGTAGTGTGTTTGTAGTGAGCTTGTAGTGAGTGAAACGTGTGTATAGTGTGTGTAGTGCAAAGTGTGTTTAGTGAATGTAGTGTGTGTGTAGTACAAAGTGTGTTTTGTGAATGTAGTGCGTGTGTAGTGCAGAGTGTGTTTAGTGAATGTAGTGTTTGTAGTGAGTGCAGAGAGTGTATAGTGAATGTAGTGCAGAGTGTGTTTAGTGAATGTAGTGTGTGTGTAGTGCACAATGTGTATAGTGAATGTAGTGTGTGTGTGTAGTGCAGAGTGTGCTTGTAAGGATTCAGTGTGTGTGTAAAATAGGGGGGAGGGGAGTATTATTTTTTATATTTATTTGTGTATATTTCAATTTTATTCCCCCCTCCCTGGTTCTTACCATGCCAGGGAGGGGGGAGATCACATTTCCTGTTGATCCAGTGGCATGGTGGAGGGAGCCAGCCGCGGTTCATTGAAGAGAGGGCCCAGCAGCACACACTGTCTTCCTTTCCAGCTCCTCTCTGACTAACTCTCGCGAGACAGGCCTGCGTGCTGTGCGGAGCGTTGCCATAGTAACCCGTGGCAACGCTCTGGCGGCCGCAGGGTGCAGGAAAGTTAGACAGAGAGCAGCTGGAAAGGAGGACAGAGTGTGCTGCTGGGCCCCCTCTTCATCGTACAGGTAGTAGGGGGCCCTCTGTGCACATATATATATATGTGCTTCTCTATGACAAGCGTTCAGCATCGACATGCAGAGATGTTGAATGTCAGTGCTGCACATTTTGCAACACTGACACAGGAAGCGCCTAGGTGTTCCTAGGCAGCAATGTAAACACTGCATTTTCTCTGAAAAGGCAGTCTTTGCAGAAAAAAACCTGCAGTAGTAGACTATACTCCCCAGAACAACTACATTAAGCTGTATAATATAAATTAAGCTGTAGTTGTTCTGGTAACTATAGTGTTCCTTTATCTTTGTGCGTGCAAAGGGTTAGGGACTGCAGAGGGTGCCGAAAGGAAGGGGCTGTAAAGGGTGTGAGTGGAAGGGGCTGCAGAGGGTACAGGGGGGAATAGAGGCTGTAGTGGGTGTAGAGGAGGGACAGGATGTAGTGGGTGCAAAGGGTAATAGGAGCTGCAGTGGGAGCAGTTGGGTAGCCCACTAGCCACTACCAAAAGCGAAACCCTACCATTGCGCACAGTGCAGAGGGCAGGAGCTGCAGTGGGAGCAGCAGGTAAGGGCTGCAGTGGGAGCAGAGGGGTAGGGAATTCAGTGGGAGCAGGGAGGTAGGGGCTGCAGAGGGAGCAGGGAGGTAGGGGCTGCAGTGGGAGCATGGGTAGGTGCTGCAGATGGAGCAGGGAGGTAGGGGCTGAATGAGGTAGGGGTTGCAGAGGGAGCAGGGAGGTAGGAGCTGTAGGGGGTATGGGCTAGGGGCTGCAGAGGGAGCAGGGGGTAGGGGCTGCAGAGGGAGCAGGGGGTAGGGGCTGCAGAGGGAGCAGGGGGTAGGGGCTGCAGAGAGAGCAGGGGAGCAGGGGCTGCAGAGGGAGCAGGGAGGTTGGGGCTGTAGGGGGTATGGGCTGCAGTGGTCGCAGGGGTTAGGAGCTGCAGAGGGAGGTGGGAGGTAGGGGCAGTAGGGGGTATGGGCTGCAGTGGGTAGGAGCTGCAAGGGTATGGGCTGCAGTGGGATCAGGGGCGTAGGGGATGCAGTGGGAGCGGGGGGTGGGGGCTACAGAGGGAGCAGTGGGGTTGGGGCTGCAGAGGGAGCAGGGGATGCAGTGGGAGCAGGGGGGTTGGGGCTGCAGAGGGAGCAGGGGATGCAGTGGGAGCAGGGACTGCTGAGGGGGTAGGGGCTGCAAAGGGAGCAGGGGGTAGGGGCTGCAGAGGGAGCAGGGGATGCAGTGGGAGCAGGGGGGTAGGGGATGCAGTGGGAGCAGGGGGGGTAGGGGATGCAGAGGGAGCAGGGGCTGCAGAGGGAGCAGGGGGTAGGGGCTGCAGAGAGAGCAGGGGGGTAGGGGCTGCAGAGGGAGCAGGGGGTAGGGGCTGCAGAGAGAGCAGGGGATGCAGTGGGAGCAAGGGGGGGTAGGGGATGCAGTGGAGAGCCAGGGGGGGTAGGGGATGCAGTGGGAGCAGGGGGGGTAGGGGATGCAGTGGGAGCAGGGGGGTAGGGGATGCAGTGGGAGCAGGGGGGTAGGGGATGCAGTGGGAGCAGGGGGGTAGGGGATGCAGTGGGGGTAGGGGCTACAGAGGGAGCAGGGGATGCAGTGGGTGCAGGGGCTGCAGAGGGGGTAGGGGCTGCAAAGGGAGCAGGGGGTAGGGGCTGCAGATGGAGCAGGGGGTGCAGTGGGAGCAGGGGGGTAGGGGATGCAGTGGGAGAAGGGGGGTAGGGGCTGCAGGGGGAGCAGGGGGTAGGGCTGCAGAGGGAACAGGGGATCCAGTGGGAGCAAGGGGGGGTAGGGGATGCAGTGGGAGCAAGGGGGGGGGGGTAGAGGATGCAGTGGGAGCCAGGGGGGGTAGGGGATGCAGAGGGAGCAGGGGGTAGGGGCTGCAGAGAGAGCAGGGGATCCAGTGGGAGCAAGGGGGGGGTAGGGGATGCAGTGGAGAGCCAGGGGGGGTAGGGGATGCAGTGGAGAGCCAGGGAGGGGGGTAGGGGATGCAGTGGGAGCAGGGGGGGTAGGGGATGCAGTGGGGGTAGTGGCTACAGAGGGAGCAGGGGATGCAGTGGGTGCAGGGGCTGCAGAGGGGGTAGGGGCTGCAAAGGGAGCAGGGGGTAGGGGCTGCAGAGGGAGCAGGGGATGCAGTGGGAGCAGGGGGGTAGGGGCTGCAGAGGGAGCAGGGGATCCAGTGGGAGCAAGGGGGGGGTAGGGGATGCAGTGGATAGGGGGGGGTAGGGGATGCAGTGGGAGCCAGGGGGGGTAGGGGATGCAGTGGGAGCAAGGGGGGTAGGGGCTGCAGAGGGAGCAAGGGGTAGGGGCTGCAGAGAGAGCAGGGGATCCAGTGGGAGCAAGGGGGGGTAGGGGATGCAGTGGAGAGCCAGGGGGGGTAGGGGATGCAGTGGAGAGCCAGGGAGGGTGTAGGGGATGCAGTGGGAGCAGGGGGGGTAGGGGATGCAGTGGGGGTAGTGGCTACAGAGGGAGCAGGGGATGCAGTGGGTGCAGGGGCTGCAGAGGGGGTAGGGGCTGCAAAGGGAGCAGGGGGTAGGGGCTGCAGAGGGAGCAGGGGATGCAGTGGGAGCAGGGGGGTAGGGGCTGCAGAGGGAGCAGGGGATCCAGTGGGAGCAAGGGGGGGTAGGGGATGCAGTGGATAGGGGGGGGTAGGGGATGCAGTGGGAGCCAGGGGGGTAGGGGATGCAGTGGGAGCAAGGGGGGTAGGGGCTGCAGAGGGAGCGGGGGGTAGGGGCTGCAGAGGGAGCAAGGGGGGGGTAGGGGATGCAGTGGGAGCAGGGGGGGGGGGGTGGTAGGGGCTCCCAAAACCCTCCCAAACCTTACCTCTCTGGTGGTCCTCTTCTGAAGGAACCTCAGAATGCTGACATGCTGCCTGTAAGTCTGCTCAGGGCAGCTCCGCACAGCTCACTGTGACTGGTGATGTCACTTCCTGCAAAACAAGCCCCACGGAGCTGCCCTGAGCAGTGTACAGGCAGCTCAGTGAGGCTGTGTTCTGAGACAGGCACACTGAGGGACAGCCTAGTGGGGTCTTTGGGAGGACCCTTAGCTGTCTCTCAGTGTGCCCTGCACGGAGGGAGAATATTTCTAGCAGCAGGGGCCCGCAGACGGCTATGCGGGCCCCTTGCTGAGTGCAGGCTGGCTGGGGAGATTGTTTAACTCCCCAGCTCAGCAGTTACTTACTGCAGCAGTATGTGGGGCTCGGGGCCCCCCAGGACCGCCGGGCCCATGACAACTGTTATGGTTGTCATGCCCTGATGGCGGCCCTGTCCCAGACTCCTGAGGTTAAACTCAGCAGGCACTTGGAAATTTCCAAATCAGGGCCCAATCCAGCACCCATCTCCCTAAAACCTCAACTTGGTTGCATGGCTCTTGAATGTCTAATGCTACAAACTCAGGGGTTCTGGACTCTGAAAACTGTATCCTTTCACACAAGAAATCTACTTCAAAGATTTTTCACAGGACCTGAAAAGTTTTTAATACCTAAACTACAGAGAAAGATAGATCATTCCAGTATCCTACATAAACAGATTATCAAAAATAATGACCTTAGCCACAGTTCGTTATGAGTCCAGGTTTGCCATTTCAGCTCTTACCAATGAGAGATGGGTTCTGGACCTTCCTGTGAAAAGAATTATGCAGAAAATTCCCCCTCTTGTAAAGATCACTACTGAGATTTACCTTTAGTTCTGAAGGGGATTGATTTAGCCCCATTTTAACCTGCTGAAGAGAATTCTCCTATGTTGCTAACCTTAAACATGCTGTTTGGTATAAAGAGAAGTTAGTACATATAAGGCTAATAAATGTCCGCCCAAAAAAAGGAAGTAAATCTGACATAAAATATGACAAAACAGATATGAAATGTGGCATTAAAATAGAAAAAAATGGTTATGTAAGCAATAGGAATTAAATAATAAATAATAAAGGCAGATAAAAAAATACACTAATTGGAAGATAAACAAGGGGAATCTAAAAAAAAAAAACAATCTAAACAACAATATTTATAAAAAGCACATAAAATCAAAGTCAACATTCAGTCCCCTTGGTTTTTAATGTGTGTATCCAGTAACCCTCTCTTTTTCTTAGGTGCATCATAAGGTCACCACCTCGTTCATCTAAAATCACCTGTTCAATAACCAAGCATTTAAAATTATTAAAATAAGGGCATTTATTACAATGCACCGGTACTGAATGTGACACCATACGGTTTTTAATATTGTTCTTATGTTCCTGAAATCTCACTTTTTCTTTCCTTCCTGTCCTCCCCACATATTGTGCACCACAGCCACAAGTGAGTAGGTACACAACATGTGTGGAGGAAAAGGATACTAAGCCTTGAATTTTAAATTTTTCAGAAGTTTGCGTGCAAATAAAGTCCTTAGTGACCTTAAATTGATGATTGCAACTTTTTGCAGTTACCACATGTGTAAAAACCTTCCTTTTGTTCAGTTTTATCTTTCCCAGAGCGAAAAGTGCTTGGTGCTAAAATTTGCTTAAGATTAGTACCCTTCCTAAAAATTATTTTAGGGAAGTGGGGAATTATCTGGTTTAAAAACTTGTCTTCCACAAGTAACCCCCAATGTTTTTTAATAATATTTTGTATGTCAAAGGCCCTAGAGTTATATTGGGTGTTAAACGCAAAATCAAAATTAGGGTTTCTAGTTGAGGCGTCTTTCTTTTTATCAATTAGAAGGTTATTCCTTTTTGTTTTCCTCACCCTTTCAATTTCAGCATCCAAAAATTCTTGAGAGTAACCCTTTTCTAAAAAAACGATTCCTTAAAATGTCTGCTTGTAGATAAAAAGTATCTAGGTCGCTACAATTTCTGCATATTCAAATTAATTTACTTTTGAGAACTCCCTTAAGCCAATTTGGATGATGTCCACTCTTTGTGTCGATAAAACTATTTTAATCTATAGTTTTAAAGAAGGTTTTGGTCTTATTATTCGAGTTTCAATATAAATTGATAGGTCAAGAAAATCAATATTAGTAATGCCTATCTTAGGGGCAAAAACCAGTGATAAAGAGTTATGATTCACAAATGTAAAAAAATCATTAAGTCCCTCTATGGGGCCACACCAGATGACAAGGACATCATCAATATAACGCCTCCAGAGCATCAAGTTTGCACCATAGGGGTTACTGGACCAGATTGACAATCTTTCCCAATAATCCATGAAAACATTCACATAACTTAGTGCAAACATGTTGCCCATGGCTGTGGCCTTGATTTGCAAAAAGAACTCTTCATTGAAACTAAAAAAAATTGTGAGTTAAGATAAAACGAATGGCATCTACTAAAAAAGAGCAAAAAACGGGTTCCACAGCTTTATCTCTTTCTATGTTATTTTAACCATATGGTGTCACATTCAGTCCTGGCTCATTGTAATAAATGCTATTATTTTAATAATTTTAACTGCTTGGTTAATGAACAGGTGATTTTAGATGAACGAGGTGGTGACCGTACTATTATTATTTCCTTTCCTTACATGAATTGATGTCCCATATGTCCTGAGGCTACTTCACTAGGCTTCATAAGTGATATGCCTACAATCAATTTTAGTTTGTGAGGGCAACTTATTCTACTTCACAATCCATTATTTTATCTTTTGCAATATTGTCATATGTCTTTCCTGTTATTAATGTATTGTAGATTACCTGTTGGTATTTACCTACATTGGCTGTCCTTGGCAATCTCAAAATATCTCTCCCTCTAGGGACTGGAAGAATCCCTCTTCAGTCGTCCTCTCTTCATCAGGGCTATGTCATAATTTTGGGCGTCAAGGTCCAATGTCCCTACAGAGTTAATTTAAAGAGCAGATAACTGGTATTCCAGTTCTACTTTTGTGAATGAATGTGCACAGTTCTAAAGATATCTTATTTGTCACTTTATTTCTGCAGCTTCACACTCTTGATCTTCTAATAAACATATTTGTCAGAAATGTTTTATTTTTCCTTTTTCTAGCTTTGTGAATCACCATTAGTGAAGCTGCTTTGTTAGGCCATGGAAACAGAACATTTTTAACATACTTCCCGGAATTTTCATTTCCTGGCCATGTCTGACAGCAACATCAAGGTCAATGAGACAGCCACTAGAGGCTGGATTAACCCATAGGTAAACATAGCAGTTTCTCTGAAACTGCTATGTTTACAGCAGGCAGGGTTAATCCTAGATGGACCTGGCAACCATACCACTTCATCAAGCTGAAGTGGTCTGGGTGCCTATAGTGGTCCTTTAAGGGGAAGGTATTTATTCTAAATAGATTTTTTTCTACTTACTGTCTTGCAAACTGAGTAGAAACATTTAACCCATTAGTGATGCTGCTGTGAGATTTGTCCAGAAAATGACAATTCTGTTAAGTTAACAAGTTTAAATATAAAGGGAAGATCAATTTTTGATAATACTTTAGAAAAAGAAGTTCCAGATATTCTATTACATTTTCCAAATTGCGTGATGGTATCACAAGGTGCATTTATGCATTTCAGACATATATGTGCAACAATTGTCACTTGGAACTTCTAGGTTGTCTTTTTATTCAAATTAATTTATTTATTTTGAGATGGTGGTATGCAGGACAGTTAGGAAAGCAGAAACTCCAAAAGAGATGTATACTATTGATCCTAAATGTGTTACGAATGCCCTGCTTTTCTCTGTTAGGACTATGTATTGCAAATGTATTTACAAGCTGTATGATATTGCAGCCCTTTACTGGTAAATCATCAGAGAATTTTCTAAAGCAGGTGAAAGGGAATAGAATACATTTTGATTTATTTGTGATTTGTTTCTATTTATTTCTTACTTATTTAGTTCTCTGTAGTGTTTTCTAAATACTGGAGAATATGTTACTTATTACTTGAGGTTATTTGGTTATTTAATTGATGTGTAACTTGACTATTTAAAATTTTGGTACACTCAACCTCTATACGTTATTTTGTTACATTGATCTTCCATATCCAGAGAGATTGACTTGTTTCTGACTGTTCTTTGCTTGTTCTCAAGCATATTTTGCCTCACATGCATTAAGCCTAGCCACTCCGATGTCTAGTAATGAGCTTCTTTCCTGCATTTTCTTATGTTTCTTATTACCTTTTAGACAAGTTAGTTAGATCTAAGGCTTGCATATTGAGGTTGTATATAATCCTGAGAGTAATCATCCTAAATCTAAATTGTTGACCTAAACAGACATGGTATTCCATTAAAAATGGAATATGAAGGCTGTTACACTCAGTGCAGGTGGTATTGCTAACCTCTGGCGGTGTAGACAAACAATAATCAGAATATTTTACTGCAGTAGCATAGTTCATGGTTATCATATTCACATTGAAAATAAAAATAAAGAAACTAAATGACCACTACTTTTGGCGATACAATTGTACGGTGACCAATTGTAAGGCTGAAAATAAGCAATGTGAAATAACTTGAGATGTCTATGGTGGGTCTTTATGAGTATACATATATTATGTTCAGCTTTCTAAAGTAACCACAAATTAGATTGGGGAAGGGGTATACAACCTTCAGCACTCCAAATGTTGTGGACTACAACTGTTGCCAGCATTATGGCTGTTAGAGAATTATGAGTGAAGTAGTCTACATCTGCAGTGTCAAAGGTTGCCTTCCGCTGGATTTGGGTTTGGAGATTTGGGACTAGCAACTAATTAATAAAAATTCCAGTTTTGAAAGTCCAAACGGACAGTTCCCAGATTTGGCTCTGTAACTTTACAAAAACACAGTAAACATATACATGGTCTGTATTGCTGTATACAATGGGTTAAACAAATCAGGACATAATGCACACATTAGGATTATGGTAGTTATGTAAAAATAAAGTACTGCATGCGAGTGAGCATAGAATCAAAATAAATCTAGATATTATTATGCAGTTTAAAAAAGATTTTTTTTAAATGCTCCTTATTTTTTTTTTTAAATGCTCCTTAATGCTCCTTAAGTTTATATATATATATATATATATATATATATATATATATATATATATATATATATATATATATACGTATACTGCCTGCACTGCCACACACATGGATACTGGAATGCTTGGTTCTCTACAAGGTCAGCAAGACAATAAGAGCCTTCATCAAGAACTCGATGGGCAAGTGGAAAGTGGAAAACAACTCTAGAAGTCAATTCCAGGACAGTAACTCAAGTAAAAATTAAATGTGACATATACCAAGGAGATGTGCTATCCCTAATGCTGTTCTGCATAGGCCTCAACCCCCTTAGCCAGATCATCAAGAAGAGTGGATACGGATACAGGTTCAACAGTGGAGCTACCATCAACCACCTACTCTACATGGACGACATCATGCTGTATGCCAAGAATGAGCGAGACATTGACTCACTGATCCACCTAACTAGGATATACAGCAAGGACATTGGAACGTCGGTCGGACTAGAGAAGTGCGGGCGGATGATAGCAAAAAGAGGGAAGATGATCAGGACAGAAGGAGTTGAAGTTCAAGAAGGCCAAATAGAAGATGTAGAGAACAGCTACAAGTACCTGGGGGTACCACAAACGCATGGCAACCATGAGGAAGAGGCAAGGAGGATAGCAACATCCAAGTACCTCCAAATAGTCAGACAGGTCCTGAAGTCCCAGCTCAATGGCAAGAACAAGATCCAAGCTATCAACACATATGCCCTACCGGTCATCAGGTACCCAGATGGAATTATAAACTGTCCAAGAGAAGAACTGGTCACCATGGATGTCAAGACCAGGAAACTATTCACTATGAATGGAGGATTCCACCAGAAATCCAGCACCCACAGACTGTACACCTGCTGGAAGGAAGGAGGTCGGGCCTGATGAGTGTCAAGGCCATAGTCCCGGATGAAACACAGAGCATCCACAAGTACATCACGAAGATGGCTCCCAAAGATGAACTATTAAGGGGATGCCTAAGACTTCCACAGATCGAAGATGCAGAAAAAGAGGAGGTTCCTTGGCAAGACAAACCTCTCCATGTGGTGTACCACCGGCAGATAGTGGATGTGGCTCACATGACAAAATCCTACCAGTCGGATGCAAGATGTTAGCAGGAACAGCATACACAGAGAGACACAACCAAGTTGCTGGGATTCTGTACTGAAACATCTGCACAGAATATGGATTGGACCTGCCAAAGTCCAGATGGGAGATACGACAAAGGGTAGTTGAGAATGACAGGGCTAAGATCCTGTGGGACCTCAAGATCCAGACAGACAAGAAAGTGCTGGCCAACCAACCAGACATTGTGGTGGTAGACAAGGAACGAAAGACTGCAGTCATGCTGGATGTAGCAATACTCAGTGACTATAACATCAGGAAGAAGGAACATGAGTAGATGAACAAATACAAGGACTGAAAGAAAAACTAGAAAGGATGTGGAAAGTGAAGGCAGTAGTAGTCCCAGTTGTGATATGAGCACTCAGGGCTGTGACTCCCAAGTTGGGGGAGTGGCTTCAACATATTCCAGGTGGGACATCTGAGATCACTGTCCAGAAGAGTGCAGTTATAGGAACAGCTAAGATACTGTGCAGAACCTTCAAACTCCCATGCCTCTGGTAGAGGACCCGAGAATGAGGAATGAACATACCACCCAGAAGGGGTGAGAAAATCACGTTATATATATGTATATATTTTCTCTTTTTGTTGTTATTTTTTTTTTTTAGGCAGACATTTTGTTAATGTTGACTGCTATTAATCTGCTTTTCTTAACATTATTAGATTTTGCTAACTTGTCATTAAAACATCAATGCACTACTTGTGATGGAGTATAAGTAACTAAAAATTATTGACATCCGTGATTCACATTCAGTATCTAAAAACCCTTGGTAAGCCTGTAGAGCATTACTTATGGGATAAGCTGAGCAGTGCTCTAGAAAGTGTATTAAGCATCAGTAGTTCGGTGAGAGCTCATTGCAACTCCTGCAGAGCCTGCAGGATATACATGAACTTTTAATGTGAGTATCTTTTTCCGTTTGTATTATTTGTAATTTAAAATATGCATATTATTGCACTATCTACATAATAATGTTTCCAGCCCGGATTGTTCCGTTTACATAAAAATAATGAGGACTGTATGTATTGTGGATTGGAGCAACTGTTACATAAATGTTCATAGGGATTAGAAAAGCTACGCTTTTAGGCTGAAAAATGTATAGACGTTTCACATTCTAGCTACCGTGTTTCCATTTCTGTTTCCAGTGTGACAGTTACAGCTCAATCTTCTTAACACGCTTTGTTCCACCACTTTAAACCATCTTTTGGTTCTATCTAGCGCACAAACACAAATTGCTTCAAATATTTTGAATGTCTTTCATTTATTTTTTTTTTAAATCTCATGATAAAAAAGATTGTGACATCTCAGCTGTAAACATTTTTCATTGTGTTTTTTTTAATTATATTTAAATTGAGCCTTGTTTTTTTTTTCCCGACTCATTTAATATACACATGACTACAAATGGTTCAGATGTAAAGATGACTGCATTGAGTAATGATCTTTGAAGTGCATCTAATACTAGTCAATGCAAAATTATTTATCACATTAAATATTTTATGTTTTGTCTTAAACTTCAGCATTTTTACCATAGCCTACACATCATATATTCTCTTTGATTCAGTGGAAGCAAAGTTTTGCATTCAGATCCTGAGGGCTGATGATAATTTCAGCATTTCAGGTTCACCGAGAGTTTACCAAGGCTTTGAAGATTTGTCTTTTCTGAACATGAAGAAATCCTGACTGAAGTCTATTCTGTATAATTGAAATATGCGCACACTTTTTTCATCTAACTTTTTTTTGACACTGGTGTTATATTATTGAATGACGATGTTCCAAGCAATATTAATTTCGCACGCCCTAAGATAGAGATGAGCAGAGCCTATGTACTGGACCCCACGAATTTGAGTGAACTGTATGCAAGTCTCACTTATCTTTCTCATTCAGGTGCAACATTGCTTAGTTACAAGGATTTGAGGAGCAAGACGTATGTGCATTACCAAATGCACACGTCTCGCATGGCTTGCTGGCTTCGTTTGATAAAGGTCATATTTACAACAGTATATAAAATTGTGTCATAGTTCTGTACCACAAATCATTCAGGCTAAAGTTAAAATGAAATCTTAATAAAGAGAAGTATGGAATTGATATATTGTTATTTAGCAGATTCTTCAGGAAAATTGGTCATACTGGAAGTAAGGGGGGGCGATTCTGTGCAGAACAGAATTTTTCTCTTCTCAATACTCTGAAAATAAATAACATTCTGATATATCAAAATTTAACAAACTAGCCCAGCATGTCCAATAGACCTATACTAATTTAAACAAAACATGACATTCTCAGCATTTCAGAAGTATATTATGGTTTTGAATTGCTTAACTCGCACACAGGACCTGGCATATATTTACATAAACCTACATGCACAAACCTAAACCATGGCATGCTCTCATACTACCAATGCCTATGCTGCACTAGGCATGCACATGCACTGATAATGCAGACACACATATATTGCCGAAATTTACACAAATGACAGACAAGGAATGTTCATTAAAATACTGTCAATGACTCTCCAATCACAGACAAAAAGACAGATAGATGTGACAAACGAAGGGGCAAGTTTACAAAATGGATTTAAATATATTCTACAAATATTCCATGCTGGAGATGCCAAAAAATGGTCCATCAAATTAATTAAGTTTCAAATCCATATATTTACTTTAAAGTTTAATTTAAGAATGAGGGAAAGAGATGAACAATCATCTAAACATACACAATGTCTCGTTACTACCTTTATCTAAAAAATATGTCAGCCGAGTTGCCTAGAAAAACTCAAAATAATTGGGAGAAAGTAACGTTAACATGTGAAATTAAATGTGGATACCAGAAATATATTTGGTATTTGGTGTGATGAATGTCAAGTATATTCTTAAAGGAACACTATAGTTTCATTATTATTATTATCATCTCCATTTATATAGCGCCAACAGATTCCGTAGCGCTTTACAATAGACTATAAATAGGACAATTACAAGAAAACTTACAGGAACGATAGGTTGAAGAGGATCATTCTCAAATGAGCTTACAGTCTATAGGAGATGGGGTATAAAACACATTAGGACAGGAAATAGCAATCAAATAAGTTGGGAGTGAAGCAGAGTTGGAGGAGAGAGTAGAGGGCTACCCTTCAGGAGAGGGCAAGGTATGTAAGGTAGAGGTTGCTCTGGGAGGCCATAAGCTTTCCTAAAGAGATGAGTTTTAAGGCACTTCCAAAACGATTGAAGACTAGGGGAGAGTTTCATAGTGGTAGGCAGGCTATTCCATAGGAAGGGAGCCGCCCGCAAGAAGTCCTGTAAGCATGAGTTGGCCGTAAGGGTACGAGCATCGGACAGGAGAAAGTCATGGGCGGAGCGGAGAGACCAAGAAAGGGCATGCCTATGGATTTGTGAAGAGATATAAGAGGGGCTAGATAGGTATAAGTTAGCACTTTGAATTGAATCCTATAGGATACAGGAGGCCAATGTGAGGACTGACAGAGGGGTGAGATGTGAGAGGACCGACTAGAAAGGAAAATCAGTCTGGCAGCAGCATTCATTACAGACTGTAACAGTATAATATGGCTTTTGGGAAGATCAATTAGGAGAGGGTTACAATAATCCATATGGGAAATTACTAGAGCATGGACAAGCTCCTTGGTAGCATTTTGCGTAAGAAAGGGGCGGAAGCAGGCTATGTTTTTAAGATGGAATCTACAGGATTCGGCAACATACTGGATGTGAGGCTCAAAGGTGAGGCCAGAATCAAGTATGACGCCAAGACAACAATGGACTTATGTGGATACCACTAATTTGAAGGGGGAGCAAACAAGAGGAATCAGTATTAGGAGGAGGAAAGCCAAGGAGCTCAGTTTTAGAGAGATTGAGTTTCAGAAAGCGGGAGGATATCCAGTCAGAGATGGAAGAAAGGCAAGCAGTGGCACGTTGCAGGACAGCAGGGATGAGGTCTGGGGAGGAGAGATATATCTGGATGTCATCAGCGTACAGGTGGTAGTGGACTCCAAAAGAGGTAATACGTTTGCCAAGAGAGGCAGTATAAAGAGAAAATAGAAGGGGACCAAGGACAGAGCCTTAGGGGCTCCAACCAAGAGAGGACAAAGGGAGGATGTATCATTAGAAAAGGAGACGCTGAATGAGCATTGGGAGAGATAAGAGGAAAACCACGAGAGGACAGAGTCACAGAGACCGAGTGATTGAAGAGTTTGAAGAAGGAGAGCATGATCAACGGGTTCAAAGGCAGCAGAGAGGTCAAGAAGAATTAGTATGGAGTAGTGGCCTTTGGATTCAGCTGCGATTAGGTCATTAGTAACTATGATAAGAGAACAGCAAGTTGGGGAGAATTCTTTCCTCAGCTGTTTAATCTTGTCGGTAAAGTAACATGCAAAGCTATCAGCTGTAAGGGTAATTTGGGGGGTGGCCGCAGCAGGGCCAAGAAGAAAATGAATGGCTTCAAAGAGACGCCTGGGATTGTGAGAGCATGAACTAATGAGAGAGGAAAAGTATGACTGTTTGTCGAGGGCAGGGGCTGCGCTGTATGAACAGAGCATGAATCTATAAAGGAGAAAGTCTGACTGGGTGCGAGACTTCCTCCAGTAGTGTTCAGCACAATGGGAGCATCTTTGCAGGTAGTGTGTTGATTTAGTATGCCACGGTTGGGGTGTGCCCTCCTCAAGATACATGTTTGGAGCAGGTCTGCAGCGTTCAAGGCAGAGGTGAGGGTAGTGTTACATGTGGAAATGGCCAGTGAGGGACAGGAGAGGGAAGGGATGGATAGCACTTGTGAATCAATATCAACTGACAACTGGTTTCTCCTGAGTTGAGGTTGGTTAGGCTGAGGTTGTTGGGTTATGGGGTACTCTAGAGCAAACAATAAGAGGTGGTGATCAGAGAGAGGAAATTGAGTGTTGTAGATATTATGTACTGTTCATAAATACAATCATGTATCCCTGGCACTATAGTCATGAAATGGCTTTTTTAGGTGACTGTCCTCCCCTTCAATCTAAGTAAAATGGTGATTTTACTCTGCCTCCATGGCTGAGATCACCGATTTTGATAATCCCACAGGAAAGCATTGCGAGGTTGTTGTGCATGCATGGCACAGCACCATTGCATTGCATTGCATCAATCAGCATCTCCTCTGGACACTCTGCACGGAGATGTTGAATGTGAGTGTTGCACACTGTCTGAGTGACTGCCACTAGGCACCAATGTTAATACTTTTCTCCGAAAAGGCAGTGGTTACATTGGAAAGTCTGCAGGGAAAGGCTATATACACCAGAACCACTACAATGAGATGTAGTGGTTCTGTTGACTATTATGTTCCTTTATTTCATAGTTTTTTGAAGAATGGCTTGGTATGCATCACATAATTCTCTTCTGCATTTGTGCTGGGATAGTGTGAAGAAGAATTAAATAAACATATATATATATATATATATATATATATATATATATATAGTATACTGCTATATATACTATATGCATACATTTGTTAAAAATACATGTATGTTCCAGTATGACCAAGATGGTGCTGCATTCCTGGGTGGCAGTCATGTGCATTGACAATGTGTACTGACAATATCTGGGGAAAGAATCTTGATGTTTTCGTGCAAAGCAGATTATATATATATATATACCCTTCAGGAGAGAGCAAGGTATAGCAGATATATATATATATATATATATATTTCCTGGCCATATCCATGGCAGCACAACATTGGGTAGCTCCTCCCTATCCCCATTGGACAGGAATAATAATTAAGCCGTATAAGTACCACCTCCTGCCCCTCCTTCCCCAGTCTTTTTTTCCTGTCCTATCCCTAGGACATGTCGGTCTTTTCAGACTGCTAAATTTTTCTTTTATGGCTTACCTGAGGATTAGTTCCTCTGGCCCTTGGGGAGTTCACCCTCTCTCCCCTGGGAAGTCTCCAGTATACGGCCCTGCGCAAAGGTGTCCCCCTGGAGAGAACCCCTTTAGTGACCGGGGGTTTTTTCTCTCCATTTTTCCAGTGATGACATGGAAAGGTACATGGAATGTGACTGGTTTCCGGTTTGGTATCCTCCCACCGGGCTCAAGGTAATATTGTTTTATTTTACCTGTTGATTTTTCTTTCTTTTGGAAAGTTTTTTCGTTAAGCGTTCTGGGGTTTCCCTGCATGGCTTTCGGGAGCCTCCTGTGCGCCCGCGCGGCGTGTAGGCGTCTCCTGTGCGCCTGCGCGGCGTGTATGGGTCTCCTGGGCGCCTGCGCGGTTCTGGGGACTCTGGGACGCATGCGCGGAATTCGCGCGCAAATCTGGCCGTTTCGCGCGTCTTTTCGGTCATCTGCGCATGCGCGATGACGTCAGACGCCTTCTTAAAGCGCCAGGCCTCCTTTTTTGTCAGTTTGGATTTTCTGCTTCCTGGAGAGTTTCTGGCACCGTTGAGTTCTGTGTATTGTTGATTCTTCGTCTTTTTTCTTCTAAAGTAAGTTCTTTTTTCTTTTGTTTGGTTTCTTGTAGTTTTTCTTCTGGGTTCTAGTTTCGCTGTTTCATCTATTATTTATAGATGGATTCGCGCTCAGGATCTAGAGAATCAGAATCTTCTCATCATAATAGGTCACAATCTAAGCGATATAGGTAAGCCATCCATTTTTGGAACTTATTGATATTTTGATATCTAAAAGAGTGGTAATGTACTAATATTCACGTTTGGTGTATTTCAGTGATAAAAGTACAAAGACTTCAGGATCGTCCAAAGGGAAGTCGCCCAAAAGGACGCTGTGTGTATCCTGTGATAACAGAGCCATAGAAGGGAAACGTCTCTGTTCGAATTGTCTCTCAGCAGCCGCTGGACCTTCTCAGTTAACACCAGACTTTAAGCAGCTTATCAAGCATGCAGTTGCCCGGGGCATCAAAGAGGTTGGTAAGACCCACAAGCGACCTAGATATTCTGAGCCGTCAGATTGGTCTCCTGATAACTCGGAGGATGAGTTTATGGACACGGCTTCGCTGAGAGACTTGGCTTTTTCCTCGGAGGAGGATGCTTTGCCTGATCCTGACTTCCTGATACCTGCGGAGGTGGATCATTTGATTGCTCGGGTCAGAGAAACCCTTACTTTGAAAGAGCCCTCGGAGGAGGAACCCTCTACATCTAACCGCTATTTCTCAGATCTTAGAAAGAAAAGAGCGGCTTTCCCTGTGCATACCACTATTAGTGACCTTATTAAAGAAGAATGGTCCAGGTCTGATAGGAGATCCTCTGCAAAAGGGAAATTCTCCAGATTATATCCGTTTGATCCCAAAGATGCTGAAACATGGGATCTTCCACCCAAGGTTGATGCCGCGGTGGTTAGGCTAGCCAAGCGCACTACCCTGCCAGTGGATGATGCAGGCTCCTTCAGGGATCCAATGGATCGTAAGATGGAATACTGCCTGTCTAAGTCCTATGTAGCCTCAGGCACGAGTCTCCACCCTGCCGTTGCTCTCACGTCTGTTTCAAGAGCTATGAAGGTTTGGCTACAGGAGCTGGAAGGGGACATCAAGAGGGGCAGGAGCCGTTCCTCTATTGTTGATGCCCTGAAGGATATGCGTCTAGCGATTGATTTCTCTTCGGAGGCCGCAGTGGATCTGGTGAGAAACCTTGCTAGAAATATGTCCTTCTCGGTTTCCTCCAGGCGGGCGCTCTGGCTCAGATCTTGGGCGGCCGATGCTTCCTCCAAGAATAGTTTGTGTTCTCTGCCATTTCACGGAAACATGTTATTCGGCAAGAATTTGGATGAATGCATCAAGAGGGCGGCTGAAGGGAATAAAGCCTTTCTACCCCAAGAGAGGAAGTATAAAGGATCCTTTCGCGCCCGGAAAGAGTACCATTCCTTTCGTGACAGTAGGTCCTACAAGCCTGGTAGGGAATACTCCCGATTCCAACCGAGGAGAGGTGCCCCTTCTGGGTACAGAGGAGGCAGGTCTCGCGGGTCGTCTTCCTCTAAGGACCCGAAGAATCTATGACTACGTACGGCCCAAAACCGAAGGTGTCGGGGCTTGTCTTCTCCAGTATCTTTCGAGATGGACCATTTCCACAAGCGACGTTTGGGTGCTGGATATTATTCGGAGAGGTTACCTACTAGAATTCTTCAAGCATCCTCCCAACCGATCCTTTCACCTCACAAAATGGCCAGGGGACAGGGAAAAGTGCATGGCTCTACGAAATTTCGTCCATTCCTTGCAGAAGGAGAAGGTCATCGTCCAAGTACCGGCAGGCGAAAGAACTCAAGGATTTTACTCTCACATCTTCTTGACAAGGAAATCCTCAGGGGGTTGGAGACCCATTCTGGATCTGCACAGGCTGAACAAGCATCTGCACATTCGCAGATTCAAGATGGAATCTCTGCAGTCTATAATAAAGGTTGTGTCACCCAACCAATGGATGCTGTCTATAGATCTACTAGACGCATATTTTCACATACCCATTGCCCGAATCCATCAGAAGTTCCTGAGGTTTGCTGTAGAGGAAGGTCATTTCCAGTTCAGGGCCCTCCCCTTTGGACTGAGCACAGCCCCGAGGACGTTTACAAAGGTCCTGGTTGTTCTCATCGCAGAGCTCAGAAAGCAAAACATTGCTATTTACCATTATCTGGACGACGTTTTAATCTTGGGAAACGACGTGGATTCTGTGACATCCCAAGCTATCACCAGCATTCAGTTTCTGCAAGCCCACGGCTGGAAGATCAACACCAAGAAAAGCCACCTCCACCCGACTCAATCTATGGTTTACTTAGGTGCCCATTTCGACACCCTAAAGGGTACAGTCCAGCTCTCATCAGTGAGAATTCTGAAACTCAGAAGGTTATTGAGGAGAATGCTGAATTCCCCGGTTGCCCCTGCAAAGGCGGTAATGAGCCTCCTTGGTTCTATGTCCTCCACAATAGGTCTGACGAGATGGGCTCAGTGGAGAATGAGACCATTCCAGGCCAACTTCCTGAGTCGTTTCTTATCCGGGAACCTGTTCCAGCCCATCAAGCTTCCCCTGAAGGTACGCCATTCTCTGATCTGGTGGCTGAACAGAAAGCACCTAGCCAAAGGCTTTCCATTAGGGGACATCGCATGGAGGACCGTGACAACAGACGCCAGCCAGTGGGGTTGGGGCGCTCATTATCTCCACGACTTTGCGCAGGAAGAATGGAATTTCAAGACAAGCAAGGTTCATTCCAATCTGCTAGAACTTCTGGCTGTCCTCAAAGCTTTGAAACACTTCTCGATCCAGCTCAAGGGTCAATGGGTGAAGATAAGGACGGACAACTCCACCGTAGTATCCTATGTCAATCACCAAGGGGGTACCAGGAGCTGCAAGATGATGGTACTGATGAATCACCTGATGTGGTGGGTTCAGAGAAACCTGGCGGGCATTGTAGCCATTCATCTCCCAGGGAAACGGAATCAACTGGCAGATTTCCTCAGCAGATCCAGAATAGATCCGGGGGAATGGTGCCTGGCCCACAGGGTGTTCCGCATGATTGTGGACAAGTGGGGTCTGCCTCAAGTGGACCTTCTAGCCTCTCGGGCCAACAGAAAGGTAGCCCTTTTCTTCACAAAGGAAGAGGACCACCTGGCACTGGGAAGAGATGCCTTATCAAGCCCCTGGAGGTTCTCAATGGGCTATGCGTTCCCCCCGTTTCCACTAATCCTACCGCTCCTGAGGAAGCTGAGATCGGAGCGGGTGTCTCTCATCCTGATTGCGCCTTATTGGCCTCGGAGACCTTGGTTTCCTCTGCTTCTGAGTCTTTCGGTGGAACCTCCTCTCCCACTCCCCAAAGTTGCGGATCTTCTGTTCCAGGGTCCTGTCATTCATCCAGACCCTGTCTCTCTCAACCTTATGGCTTGGAAACTGAAAGGAACCGGCTGTTGAATAGAGGATTCTCCCAGACCGTGATTGATACTATGCTGAGGGCGCGTAAGCATTCCACTTCGGCCACTTATTATAGAGTATGGGAAGTTTTCTCCAACTGGGCCCTTCACAGTAATGTGGATGTCCAAGATCCCTCCTCCTCCCATATTTTGGATTTCTTGCAATCTGGCCTTGAGAAAGGACTGAGCTATAACACTCTCAAGGTACACATTTCAGCCTTGTCCGCCCTGACCAGTCATAGATGGGCGCTGGACTCGGATATCATCAGATTCATCAAGGGTGTCCTTCACATGAAACCTCCTATTAAACCGTTTGTCCCTTCCTGGAGTCTCCCTCTGGTTCTGGATGCCATGAAGTTGAAACCTTTTGAACCATTTGATTCAGTTTCCCTACAGGTTCTCTCTATTAAGACTGCCTTGCTGGTGGCCCTGGCCTCTGGCAGGAGAGTTTCTGAGCTCAGTGCTCTGTCCATCAAAGAGCCTTTTACTATCTTCCACAAGGACAGAGTGGTCCTCCGTACTGTTCCAGTGTTTCGACCCAAAGTTACTTCCTCCTTCCACATCAACGAGGATATTGTTCTTCCATCTCTGAGGTCGGACGCCCATGGAATGGGGAATTCTGCTGACCTGTCCTCTCTGGATCTAGTGAGATGTCTCCGGATGTATATTGATAGGACTTCTGATTGGCGTTCTTCTGACAGTCTCTTCGTTCTTCATAGCGGCTGTAAAAAGGGCTCTCAAGCTCCCAAATCTGCCATTAGCCGATGGATAGTAGCGGCTATCATTCTGGCTTATCAGTCCGCCGGATATCCGGTCCCTGTGGGTCTTAAAGCCCATTCCACTAGGGCTCTCTCATCTTCCTGGGCAGCCGCTGCTAATGTCTCCCCTGAACTCATTTGTAAGGCGGCTACATGGTCTTCCTCTAACACTTTCATTAGGAGCTACCAGATTGATGTTAGAGCAGGGTTGTCTGATCAATTTGCTAAATCAGTCCTGTCTGTATCTAATTCCTGATCTCTGTGTCTGTCACTTGTTGTGGTGTTAATACACTTTGCATTTATGAAATTTTTTGAGTCTGTGTCTCTTTCCCTCCCTGGTTTTATTGCTTGGGTATTACCCAATGTTGTGCTGCCATGGATATGGCCAGGAAAATGGAAAATTTATTCATACTTACCGTAATTTTCTTTTCCTGGTTATATGCCATGGCAGCACAAGGGTCCCGCCCGGGGATATTGCTGGAACACGTGACTGGGGAAGGAGGGGCAGGAGGTGGTACTTATACGGCTTAATTATTATTCCTGTCCAATGGGGATAGGGAGGAGCTACCCAATGTTGTGCTGCCATGGCATATAACCAGGAAAAGAAAATTACGGTAAGTATGAATAAATTTTCCATTATATATATATATATATATATATTATAAAAATATCTTTCCCCAGATATTGTCAGTATATCTGGATAAGGCAGAATTAAATGCACATGACTGCCACCCAGGTCAGACTGGAACATACATGTATTTTTAACAAATATATGCATATAGTATATATAGTAGTATACTATATGTTTAGAAAACCATGTGAAAAAAACAACCAGTCCATGGTCAACCATGTGAATAACAAAAATCAGTCCAAGTCATTATTATTATGTTTCCCATTCTCAAAAACAACTGAACCTCTTAAATATCTAAAAACGTAATTGGTTGATGAGATATGCACACGTCGGGCAGTGTAAGGTAATCTTAATAAAGTGGCCACTGGGAGAATTTAAATATATTAATTCTCATTCTACTGGAAGTTTAAATTATTTAAATTGTTATCAGATGAATATTAGACAACTTGAAGTGATGCATTTTTCATTGAGGGAAATCAATTGTATACAACATTTCAATTGTTGATGTGATGCCAGATGAATGCTCACAGAAACCAATTATATTTCTTAAATCACAGTCAAAAGGAGCCATATGATGTGCTCTGACACAGCCTTAATGTTAACTTTGTGAAATGAACACCAGAGGACTAGACTGTTAATGACATGGACTGCAAAGATATATCCACTCGTAAATCTAATTGTAAATGTCTCCTTTGATAATCACAGTCCACATAGACTTACAAGATGATCTGTGGAGAGATAAATAACATAATACAGACTCAACTTGATGTTTCTAATATAAAAAAAAACAGTTTGGTCTTAGCTCTCTCTCAACACACAAACACACATTAAACAATAGTTAACTACCCAACTTCCCTGTATATATGCATGCTATGCAGTCAGTCTGTGTCGTGCATTGTCTTATAGTAGGTCAGAGGAATGCTGTTTGTGTATAGTTGCCAAGTGTCCAGCTGCCACATTTTTGGTGGGCTTATGTTGGTACTGGGATCTGTCCTGCACTCTGAAATCAAATCAGGAGTACACTGTGTCATTTAACATCACAGACTAAAGTGCCAACAGGTAAGCTGCTGAATATGACACTTAGCTTTCTGCTTCATGCTAAAGCAAGACACTGGCACAATGTAGGTTATTACGGGCAACCTTTTCTCCATGCAGGAATGCTAGCTACTTTTAGCTGCTCTTCACATTGCTCATATAGTCAAGCTGGTATGTGTACCTGTTCTAGCCAGACACTGCCTCCTAGTGGTGGGAGGGGGTGGTGATATGGTGTTAGAAGTGGTTGTATGTAAGTAAACATATCTTTGGGAACGGATATACCTGTGGGGAGATAAATGCGGATGTGGGAAAGGATATGGCAGCAAGGAGATGGACAGAGAAAGGGAATGGGTTGTGAGAGGATGTGCACATGAGGAGATGAACTGAGTTTAAATGCAGATGTGGGACCATAGGGGCCATAGGTGAGTGTGTTAAACGCTCCTGCAGTCTGCTTATACAACTTGAGCAGGTTGAACATTTTTGTTCTTTCAAACTATTTCGGCAGAATTTCTTTCTTGAACAGGTCAGTAAAAAGTAGTTTACACTGCTGTTCAGCATGCCAAATTTTGATACTGAAGAATTTTTGGGGAAAGCCATTCAAAACAGCAGCAAAAATGGTGCCTATGACAATGCTAATTTGCAGTTTTTCTGCTGGGCTCTTGGAAGTCATATCTGGCTAGTATGGTTTGCTATTTATATCGTGAAAGCTGTTATTGCAAAAACACTTTTTCTCTGTGTGCACTTTCAACTTCAGTTAATTAAACCCTTAATGAGCCATGATGGAATTATGCTATTAGGGTTGTCCTTCCCTTAAGAGTCCCATGATGGAATAATTCCGTCATGTGGTACTTTAAGAACAGGACCATTTTCCTTCAGGTAACTGTGAATCCCCAGTATAATTTAATACCTATGGCTCCCCTCTGTCAGCTATGGCCACAATTAGTGGCACCAGACTGACCAATGCTCTGTTACACTGTGAGCACTGCAAACAGATATTCTAATTAGGATTTATATCCCCACTTCAATTTAGCCCTGCTCACACCAAGGAGTTCCAGTAATCAATTAAAACTTAGGGTTCCCTTCATTCAGCTGGGACCATTTTTAGTGGGCCCCATACTTTTTTAATGAGCTGTATGCAATGCTGAAATCCAGTGCAGCATGCAGTTCCTTCAATAGGCATTTAGATGTTTAGATAGATCATAGTGTGAGCGGGGTATAGGTGTCTATTATTACCTAGGGCTCCCCTCTGTCAGTTTTGGACATTTTTAGTGGCCTTAGACTTTTGAATGAGTTGCATGCAGCTCCTTAAATAGTCATTTAAATACCTATTGCTAGATAATGGTGTGATCAGGGTTAAATCCCTGCGTAAACCAGAAAAAACAGGAATCAATAGATACCTGTGACTGTAGTCATTTTTATTGTCTGAAGGTCAGTGCTGCATACAGCCTTTAACTCAATAGTGAATACTGCAGCTAGGCAATCAAGCTTCTGAGACCACTAGGATCTGAACAAACCCTTGAGGGTCTCCCTCCATGGCCCAATGCTGTTTTGATCCACGCTTGGCTTTGCCTGTTTTACAGCAATGATTGCAATGCATTGAGCATGCTATTTTCAATGTCTGCCTGTCAAACTAAAGATTGCCAGCGGATGGCAGCAACATATCACTCTCTATTTTATCTTAGAATTCCCTTTGCTAATATCAGTACTAATAATACCATATCAAAACTTTTATTTGGTTTAGATTAATGACTAAGATTGTGGATTAAGATTAGATATAGAATAAATATTCTGTTTAGTATTAGGTTTATTATTAGTTTTAATATCAGTTTATGTTTAGGAATAGGTATAATTAATTTTAGGGTTGGGATTTGGTTTTGGATTAGGCTTCAATTAGGATTAGGGTCAGCAAGGTAATGTGTCTTAGTAAGGGAGTCAGCCAAGTATTAAACAATCAAAAGGACAATCAAAACATTTAAATCAAAAGGGTCCATAGCATGCTACAGCTAATATAAGCATTCCAACAATACTTGAAAAAGGTCTATTAGGTGGGCTAAATTATTATTTTTTTTTAGTTGGTTAATGCCAAAAAGGTTAAGAGTAAAAGTATTGGTCAATTGGAATATGAGATGGGTATGTTAAAATAGAATTTCTGCCTTGTCCTGATACTCCTTGATTTTTTTTTCGGTACGTGGCAAAGATGAATCTATGGATATAAATTTGCAAATCCCTGCTATAAACTTCTTATGACAAACAGGTTATTGGTTAAAACATTATAAAGGAATATAGCAGTTAAACAGTTTAATAAAGTTAATGCAAATAAAGGCCCATGGCCAGATAGTATTTACAATGAGTACTTAGGAAGTTTAATGTAGAAATATCCACACCACTTTTTTTTTATATTTCAGAATTCTTTTCTTTAATAAATTGTTCGAGAGGGTTGGAGAAAAGCAGATGTACTACCTATATTTAAAGTGTCTGAAAGCTTGACCAGGGAACTTCAGACCTGTTAGCTTAAGATCTGTGGTTGGGAAATTATTTGAAGGGCTGTAAATAGATAATATTCAAATAATTAATTTAAACAATATCATTATAGACAAAATTAACCAAAATAAATTGTACCTCTAAGGGAAATTTAGTCATGGGGTAAAAACACGATATATCTCATAAAGTGCCGTGAAGCATCCAGACTAAATTTATTCAAAAAAATTGGTTTGACAAAATTATATAAAAGAAAATACATAAATGTTATTGCAAATAATGCATCTTTTTTTAGAAAACACACAAATTGCTCAAAGTGCTCCTGTACATAACTTGTGGTGTGTCTCTGCAGATATGTGATAGACGAAATATACTTGTTGTGACCACTAGTAGGTGTGAACCACATTGCTCGTTTTAAAGTCAGGTTCCAACCGTCCACACTAGGTGGCCACCCAATTATCAATACCAAAAAGAGTATTACATCCACAGTCCCTGCATGGGGTTCATCTAGTGTGAGCGTGCATCTAAATTCAATACGTTGTCAGCATACACATCTGTACGTCCGACACGTTATAGGTGCTGAATTAGCTGCATATAATTTATAAAGATAATAATGTGGGCTAAATTTGTGCTTAGAACTTTTGGCTCAAATGTCTTTATTTCTCCTGTTTCAACCTAGGTTTTAATACCTTCAACAGCCAAATGAGAATGCCCATATATAATGTTGACTTTTGTGTGAGGGTTGTTAATCCCAATACAGGGACAGCAGATATTAATAATGTGTTCTCATTAAATCATTTGAACACCCCATCTACACTGAACAAAATTATAAATGCAACACTTTTGTTTTTGCCCCCATTTTCCATTAACTGAACTCAAAGATCTAAGACTTTTTCTAGGTACACAAAAGGCCTATTTCTCTCAAATATTGTTCACAAATCTGTGTTAGTGAGCACTTCTCCTTTGTCAAAATAATCCATCTTCCATACAGGTGTGGCATATCAAGATGCTGACTAGACAGCATGATTATTGCAAAGGTGTGCCTTAGGCTGGCCACAATAAAAGGCTACTCTAAAATGTGCAGTTTTATCTCACAGCACAATGCCACAGATGTTGCAACTTTTGAGGGAGCGTGCAGTTGGCATGCTGACTGCAAGAATGTCCACCAGAGCTGTTGCCCATGAATTGAATGTTCATTTTTCTACCATAAGCCATCTCCAAAGGCATTTCAGAGAATGTGGCAGTACATCCAACCGGCCTCACAACCGCAGACCATTTGTAACCACACCAGCCCAGGACCTCCACGTCTAGCATCTTTACCTCCAACATCGTCTGAGACCAGCCACCTGGACAGCTGCTGCAACAATCGGTTTGCATAACCAAAGAGTTTCTCCACAAACTGTCAGAAACCGTCTCAGGGAAGCTCATCTGCATGCTCGTCGTCCTCATCGGGGTCTGAAAAATGGGGGCAAAAACAAAAGTGTTGCGTTTATAATTTTGTTCAGTGTAGTAATGACATAAGTTAAATATTTTTCTTAATCTAAAAACTTTATCAACAACAAATATAAGGTTATTGGTAATTCGTCAGCTTACAATACATAGATCAAAAATTAGTGCCACGTAGGTTAAGAACAGAAATCCCACTTCCAGACAAAGTAACCACGGAGGAGCAGATCAAGGAATGGAACAATATCCTATTGGACTGCACCTCTAAATTGATGCAATTTTTTATCAAACTTGAGTCAGAGAATTTAGAGACAGTTAACCAAATTTTACAGAAGGAACTAACTAATGTGAAGGACTTTAAAGATAAATCAGATTTTCCTCTTATGGAGAATAAACTACAAAAAAACCTAGACAATTTCAAGAAATATGTGAAAGAAAAAAAGCATGTGGAATTCTTAAGAGATCACAGAGACTTTAAGGAAGCAAACATTTTCCGTACAAAGAGAAAATTCAGAACACATATAAATAATAAAAACAGTTCCACATCAGGTAATACTGATTGGACTGACTCTGACTCTAGTACTCGAGATACACTAGGAATCAACGGAATAATGATCACCCGAAACCTTAAAAGAGCAGAAGTATCCTTAAAAATACAAAAAGAAATGTTACTTTTCCAGATACATCGTTATCAGTCATCCCAGAGAATATAAACAATACAACAAGAATTGATACAACTGCAGTATCTTCTTTTTTAGAAGAGGACTGCCCCCCTGCAGGGAGGCAGACTAAGGGACAGAAGAATATGGGGGTACAAATCCATCAGAGGAACATATCCAAGCCAGACATAGCGGTGAAGAACCAAAATCAAATTGTTAACCTGTCAAATTTCACTCTCCAACCACATCACATTTCACTCTTGGGGAAAGGTCTTTCGTTAGTACGTACCCCTAGTACAAATACATTTGACTGGATCAAAGATACAAATCTCTTTGGATGGAAACTGGCTTTAAATATTGTACATAAAAGAATAAATTTTAAATTATCAAAAGAAGCAGGATTTTCCCTTGAGGAATCCGAGCATTATCAAACTCGATTGTCCTTGCTTGATGAACAGGACATTGAACAACCATTAACGACTCTAAAACCAGAGAGCTGGCTCACTCCAAACCTAAAAGAGGTATCAAGTGTGGACCTGTTCATAAAAATGACTACAGAGGAAATTGAATCCATGAAAGCTCCAGTCATTGAACAAGATAACCTAGCTCCCTTGGAATGGAAAGCTTTTACTGAGGAAAAAAAACTTAATTATCAAACCCTCAGACAAAGGGGAATTAGCAGTAAAGGAGGGCATCATCACAAGGGAGGAAAATCATTTTTATTTTCCGTTTGTTATCAGTTTAAAATCCCATCTACAAGACACAAAACAAACATTAATGCTTCTGGAAAATGTATAAGTACCTCCCTACTGTTTGTTGGCAAGCCTGGATGTTGTAGCATTGCACAATAATATCCCTCATGATAAGGGGCTCCTATTTCCTAAACAAAATCTCAAAGTTTACACCAGCCCAAAAAGAGTTCTTATTCAACTCCTAGAATTTATTCTTACACACAACTTATTTGTATTTAATGGGCATTATTATCTACAGCTCAGTGGCACGTCTATGGGTAAGGTGGATTTACCATTCTAAAACTCTAACACCAGAGGGCCTCAGCGAGGAGTTTAACATTACGCCTTTCATTCATAAGTAAAATAAGAACATGATTGGTATTTGAAGAGTAAAATTTCTAAAATATGCTGGGACTAATATACAGAACAATGTATTAGGAGTTTACTCTTTCTCTGGGGACACATAAAAGTAGTGTCCACTAATTAGGCTAGACACCAAGCAGTTGCCAGCAATATATACAAACCGTTGTTCAGTAATTTTTAGTCAGTTCTGGCACTACTAATCCTAGTACCCACAAGTCATTTTTGGTACAAAGCAGCTCTGGGTACCACTGAGATATAAACATTACTATCAGGAAGGGATATAGTCATCTCTAACCCTTCCCCCATCTTCATTATTTATCGTTTCTCATTTATTAATTTATTTTTATTCTTATACAGAACAGCGTGATCATTTTCTATTTAATAATAAGCTAGCCATTATTCACAACAATAGTTAATAGATACTATTGTATGTAACGTTTTTCACGTAACCATTCTTGGTTACAAACTGTCTAGAATATATGCAGTTATTACTAAATAAACTATGGATTGTGAAGGCAGGTTGTACGCCCTCAAGATCTATTTATCTCTTTTAGATAAGAAATCCTAAGCTTGGGAGGAGTAGCTTTCTACACTGCTTCTCCAGGTATCATTCCTATAAAATCAATTTCAATTAAGCTAGGAGACCTATAGCCTAGTTAGGATTCATCCTCTACACTGCCCTGATGCAGAGTTAGAATAATAACAAATACAAATATAACAAAAGATATGAATCACTCAAGTAAGAACTGCACATCTTTACTATTTCCATCTTAAAGGATGGTTTCAAGAACAAAATAGGATTCTATGAATATAGCAATTTTGAACTCACATGAAATTTGGTTATATCACCTGAAGTAGTTTATTTTTCATCCCCAGGATTCCCCTCCCACAGGAGGAGAGTTATAACATCATCACACATGCGATTTGACTTATTTATAGGAATCAAACAAAACATGGTTTAGTTTTGAACGATATTACCATTGATTCTTTCTTTTTGTCTATACTATTCTGACTATCAGCTCAATACATTTGTTTCCCCTTTGGTAATTACTCTATTCCCATGGACTAAGCACAATTGTAGCCCACATTATTATCTTTATAAATTATATGAAGCTAATTCAGCGCATATAACTTGGTATTGGAAGTACAGACATGTATGCTGACAACATATTGAATTTAGGTGCACACTCACACTAAATGAAGCCCATGCAGGGGTTGTGGATGTAATACTCTTTTTGGTATTGATAGTTGTGTGGCCACTTAGTGTAGATGGTTTAAACCTGACTTTAAGACTAGTTATGTTGTTCACACCTTCTAGTGGCCACAACAAGTATATTTCGTCTATCTACCACATACCTGCAGAGACACAACAGAAGTTATGTACAGGAGCACTTTGAGCAATTTGTGTGTTTTCTAAAATAAATGTTTTATTTTTAATAAAATTAATTTAATTTATTTTATATATTTTTTCAAACCAATGTTTTCAAATTAATTTAGTCTGGATGCTTCACAGCATCTTATGAGATGTGATATATATTGTGTTTTCACCCTATGACTAAGTTTTCCTTAGAGGTACGCTTTCTTTTGTTTCATTTTGTCCAGTTTCTCCCCTGGGGTTACCCCATCGCTACTAGTGTACCCCCTAGAACTTTTGGCTCGAATTTCTTCCTTACTCTTATATAATTAGTATAAGTATTAGTATAAATTAAATCATCTTAATAGTGTTTTATGAAGAAGTTAGTAGAAATAAAGATCAGGGTGGCTCTGTGGATGTGATCTGCTTGTATTTTGCTAAGTTATTTGATACACTTCCACACACAGATTAATATCTAAAAGTCACCAAATCTTGATTTAAATTGAACATTGGATGAAAGATACAGGACAAATAGGACCCTGAGTTCTGTCCTGGTTCCACTCATCTTTAAAGGGACACTCCAGTCCCCTATAGCACTCTAGCTTTATGTGTGAATAGAGTTTCCTCTTTTTCTCAATTTTAAAATAAGGCAAATTTCTTTAGATTGGCTCTTTTAGAAATTAATCTTGTTACACCTAGCGTTTAAGAAGATTTCACAGCCTGCTGCTTCCTACTTTGTTAGTTCACTGGACTTAAACTCAAGAGAAAGGCAATTGTCCAGAGCAGATGACTTGCAAAGATTTCTCACCGAGCTGCAGTAGAAAGTCTTTGATTTGACAGATTCTTGAATATGGAACCTTAGAAATCTAAATTTCGGTTACTTACCTGATCATCCAGAATTTGAATGTTTGCAGCTCAACAACCCAATATCACAAGCTCTACTGCTTAGTTAGATTTCTGCTATAACTTTTTTTATTTTTATTTTGGCAGCTATGGGTGTGGTGCATAAAGTTTCTGTGCAACAACCTTTCATTTGTTAATGTAATAATTGCTTTTCAAACAGATGCCTCTATATGTATATATTTGAGAGATATTCAGCAGGCACAATATATAGATTTAATTATTAGCATACTAAAATGAATAAAGTAGGAATTTAATAAATTGATAAGATGTTAGATTCTAAACTCTTGGTTTGAGATTTGTGCATTAACTGTTCATGTTGTTTCGGAACAACTCTGATTAAATTAGATACTGTTCTAAGCAAATCATCTTAGACATTTTTTGTGTCAGTAGAGATAGAATCGAGGCAGATTCAGAGCCTCATCTCAGGAGGAGCACATTATTTTTTCATTGTAAACAGAAAGAAAAGAGTTTCTATTACCAACAATGTTTTATTTATTGTCTAATACAGTATTAAAACATTTGTTGGTGACAGTATTGCTTTTGCATCACTGGTTACAGCTACAAAAATTAAATAATATAAAATGGTCAAGCACTCCTCTGCAGTTGAGGTTTCTTTTATCGAGATGACAAAGGACTCGCAGGGCTAAAACATTGCCATTATTTGTGTAAACCGGCATCTGTAAAGGAGAGCGCGTCTGTAGAGGAGTGCTGGACTAATTTATTTTGTGATACATGTGGACTGCAGATCCAGGGTGTTTGGCATTACCAGATGTGAAATCACCATGCATTGTTTCAGTATCTTTACAGACAGGCAAGATAATGTTGGCACACATCCCTGCAGTGACCTTACCTCCGTATAAGAGTTGCCTACTTCTTCTGATGACTCCATACAAATGATGTTAAAGATGTTACAGAAACAATGAATCTCCTCACTGATTTGAAGCACATTGCAGAAAATAATAGAAACGACATCCAAACTACAGGAGAAAAAAACAGCCCACTTGAAAGATAAAATTGAGGAAATTATTGAAGCTCATTATTCCTTTTGATGTGTACACCTCATTTAAATAAATAAAAAATATCAAATGGAGTTGAAATTAGCTGATCTATATATAGGATCCATAGCAATAATATCCCCTTAAGGGGCATACTTGAAAAAGTTAAAACCACCAAACTCCAAGAATATGTCACTAATGTCTTCCAAGCCTCACTACCTACCACAGAGTCATGAGAACTACTCCTGGAGAGGACCCACAACCTGGCCAGATCTGCCAGGGTGACAGCAACCCTCCCCATTATGTCGTAATGAGAGTTCACTACTACACCATCAAATAAGCTATTATGAAAGAACCATCACTGACCTGCCAGACCAATTTTGGTTTGTGCAATAGTTCATCGATTTCTCCCAAAGTACCATGGCAAAATGCAGTGTCTTGGTACAGATCATCCAGACTCACATAAGAAATCCCTTATAAATGGGATTTCCACCTAAACTTATGGTCCATGAGAACGTAATTGGATGCCAAAAGCATTCAGATTTCACAAGAAGTCCACAAACTGCTGACTCAATGGTCCATCCCCATGCCACAAACTATATTACACTTTTGTATCTTTGTTGATAGTAAAATGTCCTTACCGCCCACCAGTGCCACAGTAACTAATATTATAGCACAAGTTTTTTTTAACAGGAGAGTTTGTGGTTTTAAATATGTACTTAAATTCATATTTTTTTTCATTTTTTTTCCATTTTCTATTCTCCATTTTTGTTTCTGTGAGGTGCTGTATGTATGTGAAATGTACTGTGTTTGTGTGTAGTGTGTGTGTGTGTTTTTGTGTAGTGTATGCGTGTGAGAGAGTTGCAGTGTGTATGAAGGGTGCAGTGTGTGTGTGTGTGTGTGTGTGTGAAGGGTGCTGTGTATGTGAGGGGTGCTGTATGTGTGTGTGAGCGGGGGCAGTATGTGTTTGTATGTGGTGCATAGGGTCTATGCTGTGTGTAGGTGAGTGAGATGTGAAAATCTATCTTAATGTCTCCACTCTACCTTCTTACCTTTTACCAGGGAGGGGGGACATAATGTTGCAAGCCCTGGTGTTCCAGTGGTGGCATGTTCACTTTAGCTGCAGCTCCTCCGGCTGCAGGTTGACTCTCCTGTCCTCCTCTGCATGGCAACGCTCTGACCAGACTGCTCGCAGGAGGAACACAGAGCCTCCCAGGCCCTTCCCCCCTCTTCTGGAACTAAGTGCCAGTGGGCCGGTGAGGGAAATCTTTGATCTCCTCACCAGCCTGAGAGGGCTTACAGCAAGGCTGGCAGAGGAGATGAAAGGATCTCCCCTGCCGGCCTTGGTCCACAGCAATTGAGGCCCACCATTCGTTTTCAGCAGAGCCCACCACCGCCCACCTTAAATCACAAACTGCCCACTAGTGGGCGGTAGGGACGATGTTGACCACCCTTGCTTTAGATAAAGGGATTTATCAGTATAATGCCCCATTGCTGTTTTTCCATTTAATTTCAAATTATATTAAAATTATTTGATTCTCTACCTGTTAAAATGTCTCCATGTGCACTACACACTGATCCTGGGTAGACAGTTTATAGTCTCTTATTGTCTTATGTATGGGTTAATCGGGTAAAATTATTGTTGACACTCAGGTGCAGATGTCTCCTGCCCCTACTTCCCTCCCTCCCCCAGTAATATTGGGCACAGACAGATCCATCTTCATTAGGTCCTAAAGATTCACTGTGGATCCTGGCCTTTGTATGTTTTATCCAACCCTATTGTTGAGTCGTATTTTGTTATTTACATTTCTTATTGATATAATCAGCTCCCCTCCTTATTTTCATTTTTATTCTCATTTGTTTCTCATTACCATGGAAAATCTCAATGCTTGCTAGCACTTTGGTTGAGGTGTATACTCAGCGGTTACCTATATCCGCCATCCTCACTTTGGGACAGTGGTGTAACCTATATAGATAACAGTGGGGATAGTGGTGATGCCACTTTATGACACATTCTGCAAGAAAGGATATACTTACTAGCACACACGATGCAGCAATACAATTAACTCATTCATTATGGTCCAAACAATTCTCTCACGCAATATCAAAGGCCTCAATTCACCACTTAAATGGTGTATAGCCCTTCAGGGGGCAGCTAAAGCTAAGACACCTAAAGCAGGTTTCCAGGAAACAAATTTAATGAGGGGCCACAACCCAAATTTAATTCCCCCAGGTTCACTATTGGCCACCATGCATGTTATGGGAATAAGAGGAGAGGAGTTTCCATTCTAATAACACAGGTGGTAATGATAAAGAAGGTTGCTTCCTCATAGT
Source organism: Pelobates fuscus (assembly GCF_036172605.1). Classification (NCBI taxonomy): domain Eukaryota; kingdom Metazoa; phylum Chordata; class Amphibia; order Anura; family Pelobatidae; genus Pelobates; species Pelobates fuscus. The sequence goes on along the minus strand of NC_086318.1, from coordinate 334,509,876 downwards.
GAGATGTTACATAAATAATTTTCCTAATTCCCTAGCAAATATATATGGTCCTCATGATCACAAGTACAATATCTTGATGTACTGGAAGCAATTTACTCCTCTCCATGGGTGTTTTTTTATGTTTTATGTCTTGCTAGACAGGGTTTGGATACTATCTCATCAGGGGTATACACACAGCAACCTTAGCCCACCACCTGCGCCCTGGCAAAAGGTCTCAAAGAGACATATACCCTCCATAGTCTTTTCGATCCCTGACGACACGTACATATGTCAGAGATCAACTTCACCTACCACTTGGACGTTTTTAACACATATTCCAGAATAGATAGATTCATTATCCCCTCTAATCTGATAAACAGAGTAGAGAAGTCTGATATAAGAAAAATGGCATGACCTGGCCATGTGCCTATTACGATCATCCTGGGAGAACAATTCTCTAGTAAGGGACCTGGATTATGGAGGCTCAATGAAAACTTACTTACAGATCCCTTCACCTTACAGAATGTCATCAGAGAGGAGCTAAAACTGTATTTCGACAGCAAAGATATTAGCAGACACCTCTGTTGCTGTGATATGGCTAGCACATATAGCATACATTAGGGCACGGAATAGGCAACCTTCGGCACTCCAGGTGTTGTGGACTTTATCCCCCATAATGCTCTTACACCCATAATGCTGGCAAAGCATCATAGGAGGTGTAGTCCAAAACATCTGCAGTGCCGAAGGTTGCCTATGCCTGCATTAGGGCCTTTTAAACAATCCCTGTTAGACACGAAATTGTTTGCCATAAGAAATGCTCATGGACCATATCATGCTCATAGCTTACTCTGCCAAAACCAGGGAAGTCCCCACACCACTGCCAAAACTTCACTACTCAATGTTAGTACCAAACTATAGTCAAAACTAGTAACAGATAGCATGTCCGCCATGCTACCTGAACTTTTACCCTGTGATCTGTCGGGGCGTGTGATGGAACCCCAGGGATCTGACAATATTATGAGAATCCTCAATGTGCTTGACTATATGAACTCGAACAAAGTTGAAGGACTTTTGTTGGCGCTCGACGCCAAGAAAGCCTGCAACAGGCTCAATTGAATATATATGCAAAGAGTGCTGCAAAAATGTGAGTTTCCTCCAGCATTAATATTGGAAATCCTAGCCCTGTATAACTCCCCTGTTTTAAATGCAGGCTTTTTTTACTTTTGTGGAAACTATTCAACATGAGAGGGTGTTAGCAACACATATCTTTTTAAGAACCAGACGCATAATTACTCTCGAATGGAAGAGTAAAACATGTCCTGGGAGGATGGAACTACTAGAGAGAATACATAGTAATCATATTTATGAACTCATGGCAATATTCTCCTTTAAACAGCGGTCACCATTTGACAAAATTGGGGACCAAATTCTATTGTAAGAATAAATATCACCTCCCGGGAACACCGCTCAACTCCGATGAACAGAATTCACTGTGCCTTGACCGCGATGTGTGCGGCGGGCTTGGAGGATGGATGGAGAGTCCCACACCCTGAAGATCGGGACTTAACATTTTATTCCACAGTTCACAAGGTATATAGCAGACTAGATTACATTCTGGTCACTCAATAATACCTCAAACTATCACAGTCTAGTTAGATTCTCCCAGCTACATGGCCTGATCACTCCCCCATCCTGACCTGCATACAGTCCTGACATTTTAAGCCTGCAGCTAGAGCCCATCATCATCCTCATCTGGTTGTAAGTAGGTAATCTAGTATATTATTTGTGGCACTAATCTCTAATTTACCTCACATTAAAGAAACACTATAGTCCCCAGAACCACTGCAGCTTAATGTAGTGGTTCTGGTGTCTATAGCCTGTCCCTGCAGGCCTTTTCATGTAAACACGGCGGCACTGCAGCACTAGCGTTAGTTAACATGGCAGGTCATATGGGTGGGGCATTGTGATGTCACAGGGGGAGGGCGGCAAACTTTACTTTTGCCTAGGGCGGCAAAAATCCTTGCACCGGCCCTGCCTATATTTAATGTTGAATAAGCAGAAAGAATCTATAAAGGGAACATTTTAGGACCAGTAACATTTGTCTTCAGCAAATAATTAACTAGTGCCTTGACTATAATAAAGTAACACATATCCAAGTTGTCTGCCAACTGTTTTTTTTTTTTTTTTTTTTTTTTTTTTAAGAAATGAATAAACTCTCCATCATAGATTAGAAAGAGAATGAAATTAAGGCTGATTTAATGATTCTGAATATAGAATATTTCTAAATATTTGAAAATATTTTGCTAAACATTATTCATACATTAAAACAAAATAGAGACTAAACGATGCAATTCATAAAAAAATATTATAATGGTGCAAGAGACTTTGTTCCTACTCCGCAGCAGGTAGTTCTTACCCAATTCCCTTCCCATTCCCTTCTGCTCCTCTTTTCTTTCTTTCTTCTTTTTTTTCTCTCTTACTGTAATATTGCCTATTGCATTAGGGAGTTCCTGCAGTGTTACATGTTTCAAGGAACCATTAATTTCCAGTGTATACTATACTGATGTGTACAGTAAGATTCTGAACTTATTATATTAATATTAATAAATTGGAATCAAGTATCAAAATATAATCTCTTTTTAAAAAATGAGGGACATTATGTAATTACATATAATCCTGACCCCAGACATGACATGTTACGATAATACGATATCTTGTATTTCTGTTTCAATTGACCACAGTTAAACTAGAATTTCTTGTTCAATTTAGCCATCTTGAGTTTCCTCGTTAATTTTCATAGAAAGGTTAATACACAGAGGTGTACACAGGGTAATTAACTGTAACTGGGTTACTAATATCATAGAGTAATGCTTTTTATTATCTCATTCTCTCTCAGTTCTATGTATATACTTATATTGGTTTTATTTCGCATTGCAAAGCATAGTACTTAATTTGAGACATTTTCTGATACTTACTTCATTTCTGCCAAGATAATACATGTTCTTATCATTCTAAAATATTAGGTAATGAAAATTAAGCAGATCAGGAATTTTATTATTTTAGTTAAAATTTTTAGGTCGATAAACAAAACAGTTTGTACTGCTGTGATGCCAAATTCTTTAAATATAGAGCAGTAACCTATTATTTTGTTACATGACTGAATGGTAGCACAAATAAAAAAAAGGCTTGAATAAAAAATGTTCCAAAAGTATGGCTTATTTATCCATTTTTAAAAACATACACACAGGACAATTTTGACTGTAAGATCATTCAATTAATTTTCCTTATTAGCTTTGGGTATTGTCCAATCAAATGTTGTTTTTTTATTCAAGACCTATCTCCACTCCAAAGCTTCTTGCACAGATGAGTAGTTTTATTGAAATTTAGGGATTCATATTAAAAATAAATCATACATTAGGACTGTATTAGTTCAGCTGTTATTTTTAAGTATTATTTTGCTTGGTCATATCCCTTGATATATTGTCTTAAAACATTTTTTCTGGGTAGTACATTTTTTTCTCCATTTTATTATATTTTATTTGATGCATTCTTGATTTTAAAAATTGTATTTAGCAGATCCACCCTTGCATACCCTTTTAAATGCTTTCTTTTATACGTTTACAAGTTTGTATGCTATTTAGATGCTGCTTTCATTGTTTTATATGATGAAGCTTAAAATGAATGTTTTAAATTAGATATTTCAAATGGCGAATTAGATCTAGCATATAAAGTTTTTCTTTATCGCTTTAAATCACATAAGTGATGTTTGGACTGTTCTTTTACACTTTACTACTCAATGAACTTGTACTGAGGATCTGAATGCCGTACAACAGGGTATAAGATAGATTGAAGTGGGAGGACACACTATTCGTTTGACAAAGCCCTGGGAGGAGGGGCGAATTGCATCACGAACAAGAACCAGGAAAAAGAGAGGTAGCTCATACTGAAGCAAACGGCAACGTTTAGGATAAAAAGTGGGACTTTGTGAGACTTTTGTTATCACCCCATACAAGCTCCAAACTGCAGCCATGGCTGGTGAGCTAACCTGGACATCTGTAATTTTTTGCTACATAGCTTGGTTTTCATTTTTACGACTTGGAATAAGGTTTGTTACTTCTTTAAGTTCCGGCTGCATGTGTGTCCTGAGGATCACATGCACCCAGGGGCTGATCCTCCCCGAGCTCTAAGTTATGAGTGGTACTTTAACCACTCTCATCTTGTGAGTTGTTTACCTTCAGAATATTTTTTTATTTTAATATTTGTTACAAAATTGCACTAGGTTTTCACCTTTTTTGTTTTCTTCCAGACCTGTTCAACAGGTGACACCTTATTGTGCAAGTATTTATATGTGCAATATTATTGGATATCACAACAACATATTTTACTTCCTGCATGCACACTTATCTTCAAATTCTTGTATTGGGCACATATTCACTTAACTGTGTTCATGTTAGTCACTTATATGGCATGTATTACTTATATATTTTAAAGGTTATAGGAGTGTTCTAATTCTGCGCACTAACTATTTGTTAGTTTGTTGTTTGTTTTTGTTCTCAGTATCCTTTAGTGTGTTGCTTGTTACATTGTGTTACTACTGGTAGCTTAGTCAACCCTACCCCTAACCCTACTCCAACCACTAACCCCAACCCCTACCCCTACCCCACCCACTAACCCTACACCTACCCTTAACCCTACCTCTAACCCTACCCCTAACCCTACCCCTAACCCTACCTCTACCCCAACCCCTAAACCTACCCCAACCACTAACCCTACCCCTAACCCTACCCCTAAACTTAACCCTACCCCTACCCCTAACCCTGCCCCAAGCCCTAACCCCAACCCTCTCCTGTTTTGACACTTTTCTGAAGTTCAGCACTTTGGCAATTCTGAAATTCAGCACTTTCGCCAATTCGGTTGGGTTCAGCATTCCAAAATTCGGCACTTTGGCACTTCAGAAATTCGGCACTTCGGCAATTCGGTTCAGTCGGCATTCCGAAATTCGGCACTTCGGCAATTCGGTTCAGTCGGCATTCCAAAATTCGGCAATTCGGTACAGTCAGCATTCCAAAATTCAGCACTTTGGAATTTCGGATATTTGGCACTTCGGCCATTCGGAAGCATCTGAATGTCCGAATTTCTGAAATTTGTCAGAATTTGCATTCGGAACAAAACAAATTGCACATGTCTATTGGCTAGCTTTTGTTCAGGGCAGAGTGTTTGTGAGTTTAGTAAGGGGTAAGGGAAGGAGGGTGTAGGGAAAAGTAATCTACCAGACTATTTACATGTTTGAGAAAATAATGAGTTGTAAGAAAGAGGAAGAAATTAGGCTAGAGTGGTATAAAATATGAAGGTATAGAGGTAGCAGTAGTTTGCCTGAGTACCCAGGGAAGCATGAAACAGGAAAGGAGTAGGTAGGGGTGGGTGGGAGACTCATTCATTGGTGTTTGTCTGGGTTCAAAGCATAATATAGCTATTGGAGAATCTCTGTCTCTGCAGAGCTCTAGTGAGGTGCGACCATCCATACTCATTGAGACAGACTCCACCCCATAAAATAAAAATGTTTTAATGTCAAAGATTTCATAAATGTATGTATGAAAATTAGAGAAGGGACCATATTTAACAGTTGAAATATATTTAAGTCTTTTATTTAATACTATAATCTGGTCTGGAGTAATGTTAGCCAGATTACACCATTTTCACAATTTTTGTCTTTTTCCACTACTGTATTCTCCTTCCACCTCTACATCCCCTAGTAAAGTTCTCGTTGGATGACTCCCTAATTTTAGTATGAGGGGCCATCTCTCGGTAGCTAATGTCCTAAAATCATGATCATGTTTTTTTGTGGATTCATCACTATTTAGTAATGTAAATCTATGTGAGGAGTACCAGTTTTTCAGTTTAGGTGTCTGAGAACTAGTTGGGCTATTTCTCATTCAGTTATATGGTATATCACTGCCTTTTATATACTACTTACCACCCTTCTTCCCTTTGTATTCTAGGGGTAACTTGTTCCTTAGTTAGTTCCTAACTTTATCATTTAAAATGAGTCTTTTTAATTATTTACAGGGGTAGGTTTATGATAAAATCTGAATTATCCCTGGATATTAATGCCTTACATGGATGTGTTTTTTTGCTTTTTTTTAAATTGCTGCATTTAATCTTTTGATTTGTGTTTTTATTATTTTCTCTCCCCTTAACCCCTTAAGGACACATGACGTGCCTGACATGTCATGATTCCCTTTTATTCCAGAAGTTTGGTCCTTAAGGGGTTAAAATGTAATTCTGGCTTCTTTTGTGAAAGTTCCTTGCACTGTTCTCCTGGAAATCAACTAAACTTCCCTTTTACATTTTCTTTTTTTTTTGTGCATAGATTTTTATTACATTTCAGCATAGAAAGAGAAAACAGTTACAAATGTCACACTGTGTATAATGGTAGTGTCATAATTTAACAGAGCAGCTAGGTATCCAGTAATTCAGAACATTGAGAAGTTTTGAACGGTGCAAGCGATATACATAAGTGGATGTGCAAGTTAATCCGCAATCAGACTTTGCATGCGTATAGACATTGTAGGTACTCATTTGTATCATAACCAAGTTTGTTCAGGTCTGCTACTGCAGTGTATGTGTCAGGATCCTATCCTGACAACCAGGAACATGTTTCATTTTCTTCTGTTATTATTTAATACTTTCAATGCTTGTATTGGGGTGGAAATTAATAAGGATTTTGGAGCTATGAGTGTATTGCTCCATAGTTTCCAGGCCTTTGTCAGGAATTTGGTACATATAGAGTATTGTGGGACGTGAGAGGAGAGTTTGTCCAGAATAAGTTAATTAACGCTTGAGGTTGAGGGCAAGCATTTTCTAGAGATAGCCAAATCGGTTTGGCAAGTCCCAGTAAGGTGTTCCTACTCTGTGACAGGATACAGGCCCTATAGTAGGTTCGTACCTTTGGAATGCCCAACTCGCCTTTTGTATTAGGTAGCCATGTCAGACATTGAGCAACTCTGGGTGATTTTCTTTTCCAGACATGAGCATTTATAATTATGTGGAAACGTTTCAGTATAGTATCTGGTACTGCTATCAGGACTGTTCTGAATAGGTATAGAATAAGTGGGAGAATCATCATCTTAATGGAATTGATTCACCCCAGTCACAACACCTCTAGGTCCCTCCACTGAGCCAAATGCAATTCCAATTCATGTGTGAGAGCTGTATAGTTGTCTTTAATAAGGTGGTCTCTGGTTTTGGCCAATTGTATCCCTAGGTAGTTTAAAGATTGTTTATGTTAGTCAAAGCTGTAGTTACTTCTATAATTTGCTTTGTCGCATGGGGGATATTTATTGCAAGTGCTTGGGTTTAGTGGCATTGTTCCTGTAAAATGAAAGATTACCATAGTCATTCAGAGTGTTTAATAAGTGAGGTATGGAAGTTTCGGGTTCCATTAGAAAAAGAAGAACATCATATGTAAATAATGCTAGTTTTGTTCCCCATTGGGTGTGGAAAGACCCCTAATATGTGAGTTTTGTTTAATGTGATGGATCAAGGGTTCTAAAAACAAATTGAAAAGCAAAGAGGATAGTGGGCAGCTCTGACAGGTGCCATTCGATATTGAGATGGCTGAGGAGAAGAATCATTAACAACTTTAGCTAATTGGTGTCACATATTCATCCGCACATAAAAATGTGGTTAATGGCATTTACTGTCCTGACAGGAAAAGTTGTGCTAAGCAACATTACTGTTCTGACAGGAAAAGTTGTGCCGAGCTGCAATCAAGCACATGTAAACCTGGTAATTGCCTTTGGGGTCAAAGGCTGGTTACAGCCAATTGGATCCACAGAAGGGGTATTTAAGCCCAGCTCTCCTCTTGTTCATTGCCCTGTCATGGTTTCATGCCTATGGTTATCCGAGGGTGCGTTCCTGATCTTGATTTTCTAGTATTTGACTTTGGCTTTATTTTGACTTCCCTGATATCTAGTATCCTTGACTTTTGGCTTTCCCTCATCTTCGTGTCTGATTCTGTGTCCCTGACCATCTGCTAGTATTTTGACTATTCTTGGAGACGTCAAGTCCGGCCGTTCTAAGGTCCGGTTATACATTACCCTTAGTCCTAGGTGTGACACAGTACTGAGTGCTGGATCAACTTGTAATCCTGACACTTGGGACATGTATAGGGCCATTATGCTTTTAAGGAATTTCTTTGAAAATCCCAGTTTAGATAATGTGGTTTCCATGTATATCCAATTTAGGCAATCAAGCAACGCTTCCATGTCTAGAGCCACGACTACCCCCTGTTGTGAGCTATTTTTTTAATTTCTTTTTTTTTTTTTTTTACACATCAGAAATTGGTATTAATTATTGCATATTTACCCTTAAACTTCAGTGTCAGCAAATTCCAATACCAAATCATCATTTGTTATTCAAACATTTTATTTTTCAATAATTTAATTACAGTTTGAATTAATCATTACGTGTGTAGACAAACAGATTCGGACTACGAAAATAAGAATACAAAGCAAAAAAAACAAAAAACAAAGACAAAATCAAGTTGTGGCTATATGGGGTTTTGGGGCGGGGGCATCCGCCTGATTAGGTGCAACAAAGGAATATTGTATATTAATAATTATTATTTTATAGCCAGGGACTTGTAGAGATATAAAGAACTATTATGCTGTTAATCTTTTAATCCATCTGTCCCAGTAACTGTATTAATGGAACAGCAAAGGGGATCGTCTGGTAATAGCTCTCGCCATCTTGCATTGTATAATAGTTTGTGAATGAATCTTGGACCACCTGTCCACCAAAGGAGACTTCCAGTTCCTGGCTATTGATATTTGACAGCCAATAATATATGTAGGGCAACTTAACCAAGACTTCTATGAATTGCCTTCATATCCATATGTAACAAAGCCATGTTCAGAGTCAGTTTTAGCTTCTTTTTTAATAAGGTTGACAAATTACTCGTTACTTCCCAAAGATATTGGATTACCGGGCAATCCCACCATATGTGTTTAAAAACTGCTATTCATTCAGGGCATCTCCAATATGCAGAGCAGGCTGTAGGGTACATTTTTTTTAAAAAGTATTTGAGGGGTTTTATACCATCTATTTATTATATTATAATGGGTTTCATGCATATTCAGGCAATGGCAATAATTGTTCCATTGTTCAAGCCTATCATTCAAAATCTTAACTGGGGGCTCAAGAAAGTTGAATTTTAAATAACTTTTTAGAAAAGATATTATTCTTATATAATTAAACCATTTCATAGATGGTAGACTATATTCGTCTTGGAGTTGGTTGAATGATTTAAAAATATTTCCTCTTATTAGGTTAGAGATCTTTTTTATACCTTTTGTAAATCCAAATTTCTAGGTTTATATCTAGCATTACAGTTGATAATACTTTTAATTGTATAGCTGTTATTATTTTTTCTTTTATACCAATTTTTTTTTTTTTTTAAAGAAACCAAGTTGGAAAAAATTGTTGGACTATTGATGAATTTGAGGTTTTGATATGTATATCTTCTTTATCTATTGACCATAGAAGGGACTTTTCTTATTGCGAAAAATGTGTAAACCGAAACGCGGTTTCCCGTAGGAATGCATTGAAAACCAATTAATCCGTTCTGGAGGTCAGAAAAAAGTCAAAATGAGCTGGAAACCAACTCACAATGCAGAACACACAATAAAAGGCATGCAAACAACGAATTCATTGTTTAATCATTTCTATTCTCTGTAGAACATTACTTACAAATGGTATCGATGACTGGTTTGGAGCATAAAGGTTGACTAAGTTATATTATTGATCTCGTATATAACAATATTATATAACAATAATATATCTCCCTTCAATATAGATGTTATTAAAATTCTGATTCTTAGGTATCAGTTTAGCCACACCCTGTTTTTTTTTATGTTGGAGAGATGCAGACATAGCCACTGATAAACTTTAGATTTTAAATCAATCGTATCTCCCTTTCTCCAGTGAGTTTCCTGCACTCCGCATACATCAATTTTCTATTTCCTTAAATACTCAAAAAAACACAGATCTCTTAAACTGGGCATTAATTGTTGCAATTCTAACCATATTCCCAGATTGTTATTCTCCTGTTCCCGAATTCCCCCTGTTCCAAGTTCGATCGCCAAACTCGTAGTCACATTACAAAAAAAAAAAAAAAATACATTAAGAACATAGAAAACCCCATTACTTAAGGTACAAAGGTCTCTTACGGGTATCTTCCCAAAACAAGCCAGTGAAAGATAATTGCCATATACAAATGTCATCAAGAGTAGAGGAACATTTTGGAGAGCTTATTCTTTCTAAGAGAGAAAGAACAACAAACCAAAAAACAAAACAAAAAAAAACCCTCCCTTTCCCTTTTTTTCCCCTTTATTAAAGTTTAATCATATCATTCTTCAGTCAGGCTCTCCTTCTTCCACTCATTCACATCAGGAACATCACTTGAAATCAGACAATAAACCCAACCGCTTGGGACTACCAATATTCAATCACTTAAGCCCTAAATATAATTTTGAATTCATTCAGAATAATCCAATTTGTTGTTAATATTTTGTTTTCCCTATCTATTAAATAATATTATTTTCCTATTGTGACTTGTGAGCTTTCGTTTGCCCATTTCAATGATATCAATAACATATCTGGTGTTGTCTCCTACTTGTCTGCTAGGTACAAATCCAGCTTGTTCTGCTGAGATCATATTGATTCTCATTGCCAGCAATTTAGCATATAATTTCATGTCTGCGTTTAACAGAAAGATGGGTCATAAATCTGAGCAGACTGTTGGTGGTTTGTTGGGCTTAGGTAATGTGACAACGTGTGCCTCAAGAATTTCTCGCAGGACCTGGCATGTTTGCTTAAAGGAACACTATAGGGTCAGGAACACAAACATGAATTCCTGACCCTAATGTTTTTAAACCACCATCTAGCCCTCTTTGCCCGGCTTGCCTCCATAAATATAGTTTTAGTAGTGTGTGGGGAACTGCACTCACTCCCATAAATCTGAGCCAGGGTGCTTGCTGAACCGGAATCAAACACCAGATTGCCAAAAATTAATAAAGTAGTAGATGTTCAGGCACTCCTTGGTTCAAGACAGGTACTTTATTAGGAACCACAACAGCAACGTTTCGACCCCAAAAGGTCTTTGTCAAGCTGATAAAAATCTTTTGGGGTCGAAACGTTGCTGTTGTGGTTCCTAATAAAGTACCTGTCTTGAACCAAGGATTGCCTGGACCACTACTACTTTATCCATAAATATAGTACCACCTTACTTGTATTAAAGTCTGAAGCTGCTGGCTCTGCCCTGTCTGCCTCTGAGCTGCCTGTTGTCTGCTAACATAAGCAGAAGTGGATGTCTGAGCCAATCACAATGCTTCCCCATTTGATTGGCTGAGACTGTCAAGGAGGCAGATCAGGGGCAGAGCCAGCACAAGTCAAACACAGCCCTGGACAATCAGCATCTCCTCATAGAGATTAATTAAATCAATGCATCTGTATGAGAAACGTTCAGTGTCTGCATGCAGAGTATAGTGACACTGAATTTTCTCTGAAAAGACAGTGTTTACTGCAAAAAGCCTGAAGGGAATGATTCTACTGACCAGAACAAATTCAATAAGCTGTAGTTGTTTTGTTGACTATAGTGTCCCTTGTGGTTAAAAAGAGTTTTGAGCTGTGGGACTAGATGTGATGCAAATGTTATGTAGTAGAAATGTGAAAGGCCATTTAGGCCTGGTGCTTTATGGTTTGGTATTGTGCACCTCTCATTAGCAAACAGGGCTTGTAATGAGATACTTTGTTGTGATGAAAGCTTTGGTGAGGAGAACCCTTCTAAAAAAGGCTTCAATTGCCACTCTTCGGGGAATATGAGTTGTGTGGTCTATATCTAAGGTTTATGGGTTTTTTTATAGTGCAATGCTAATTCCTCTACTATGCCCATAGGATTGTATAATTTGTCACCTTTGTTGGACATAAAGTGAGGAATTTTATTTTGGATGTATTTTGATTTGAGCTTGTTGATCAGTAGTTTGTCTGCCTTGTTCTCAGATGTGTAAAAGAGTTGTTTTAAAGATCTCATATGCCTCTTAGTGTCATAAAGAGATAAAGGGTGTAATTCTCATTTAATGGAGTCTAGATTTTTTAGAAATGGATTTGGATGGGTTAAGTTTGTTGCGTGTATCAAATACGATCTATTGATTCCTGTAAGAGTTTTGAACGTGTGTTGTAGATTTTCTGTTTAGTAGCGGAGCCTAGCTGGATCAATGAGCCCCTAATGACGACTTATAAACCATCCATTGGGTGGATACAGCAGTGTCAGCGTAGATTTAGAATTAAAGTAGTGTTTGAAAAAATTATAATAATTAGAGTTAATAAATATTAGATTAAGTAATAATATTTTATAACCAGAAAATTCTTCTTTTGATTTCCAACTCAGATTAATAGAAATCTGATAATCCCACTTTAAACAGTGGGTACACATAGGGAAATTGTGTATTTCTATTACGTCTGAGAGATTTATTCTACATTTATCAGCTTTTTTAGTTAAAGTATTAGAGATACTAGGTGTTTTGTTTCCCCAAATAAAGGTCATATCATGAACGATATCGTTTTAGCCTTAAAGAATTTCAAGAAGAAATTGGGGATCTCCAATACACTTCTTCTCTCTACACCTATCGAAGTAATACAATTCTACATAAAAAAATATACTAATTTATCAAAGTGGAAAAGTTGTGGAATTCATAACCTATCTCAAATTGCCCCATTGGCGAAATGTAAATTCATTGCCGAGTTAAAAACCCAATTTGGATTGATAGAAAACAAATTTTATAACTATATAAGAATTGAACACCTGATTGAACATCTGCAGATTAAAGAGAATCCTAACTTTGAGAATGTTATCAATAAACAACACTCAAATAAGCTTATTTATAAAACCTCTCCAGTGTTCAAATGCTCTATAGACATAGATAAACCCCAATCAATAAATAAATGGGAAAGAGACCTAAATAAAGTTTTCCCACTTAATGAATTAAGTGCTGCTAACATCTTAAGAAAATTACCCATAGCCTGAGTCTACATGACACCTTCTTCAAAATTACTCATAGGTGGTATCTCACTCAGTACAGAATTAAGAAATTTAAACACAACTACTCAGATAAGTGCTGGAGATGCTTAGGAGCGTTGGGAACATTATATCATGTGTGGTGGGGCAGTATTGGTTTAACAGATATTAAGAAATATATTGACAACATTTTTAAAGTGTTTGGAATACAGGAAGAACTATTTCCTCAAACATTTCTCTTTCACTTAGATTTCTCTAGGTGTAGTTATGAAGACAGAGCATTATTAACACATATATTTATGGCAGCTAAACTTACAATAGCCAGACATTGGAAATTGTCCTCTTTGACTAAATGGTCAGAAATAATTGATCAGCTAACATACCATGGCACAGTGGAGAAAGGGTTCTATAGAATGACAGATAAGATCACTTCATATAGAGACGTTTGGATGAACTTGAATAAAATGTACCCTTCAAAGACCATCGATATTTTATGATCAAATTAGTAGGATTAATATCCTTACATAAAGAAATGTTATATTTAAAGTTGGGCAAAACTGAAACAGAATCCAAAACAGATATAGACAGCACTCCTGAGCATTGAAATAATTTTATCATATACTTAGCTCCTGAAACTCTCCCCTTCCGTCATATTTAAATATGCTTATTAAGAATATCAAATATATGCTCATATCCAAAGTTATGTCTTGTCTATAAGTTTCACATATTTGTCTGATTCAAATGTTTGGTCTGAATGCTGTGGTAAACTGATTATATTACACATTATAATTAAGATCATACCATTAAAGTTCCAAAACAGAATGACGATAATTAGTTTACTTTAGTCGCACTCCGTAAATGTTTGTCTCACAATATTTAAATATATAGGACTGCAGATAAGGACTAAGGATTTTAAAAGTACAAATACAGGTCAAAGTTTGAAGTATTAAAATAATAAAAGAACTCGTAAAAAGGTCAGCCTAAATAACAAAAAGAAATTCTGAAAAAAAAATGATGATATTAGTTTCTGAAGATGGATGAAACACATCTTCTTTTGATAAAAACAACAGAAAAATAAAATAAAAATAATAAAATAAAAAAGAATTGTGTTTTATATCTGAGCTCATTTTGTTGAGATTGTTTTTGGTGTTCAAAAAGGGACTTGTTGAGTCTCCATTTACCTCTACTGCATGTGGGATACTAGGAATGGAGAGTAAGAAGAATATGGGCATGGTTGGACCATGTCCTTGGGCCTATAGTTATGTCTATGACATCAGGCAGAGTGAACTTGTCCAGCAAACAGACATCTATGTGGGAGTATGTCAAATGCACTAAGGAGAAGTAAGAGTAGTTTTTAGCTGATCAATGCAAGCTGCACCAAGAGTTGTATAACTCATTGGTGTGTAATAATTTGGCTAAATATTGGCTCAGATGGAAGGACACAGGCAATGATAGTTTGTTCTGTTCCATTTTTATATCTAGCATTAAATCGAGTGCACTTAAAGTCTCCACATATACAGGTGATACTCAAAAAATTAGAATATCGTGCAAAAGTTTATTATTTTAGTAATGCAACAGAAAAAGGGGAAACTAATATATGAGATAGATGCATTACATGCAAAGCAAGATAGTTCATAAGTGCAATGATTATGGCTTACAGCTCATGAAAACCCCAAATCCACTATATCAGTAAATTAGAATATTACATGCAATCAATAAAACAAGGAGTGTACATAGAACAATATCGGACCTCTGAAAAGTATAAGCATGCATATGGACTTAGTACTTTGTTTGGGCCCCTTTTGCAGCAACTACTGCCTCAATGCAGCGTGGCATGGAAGCTATCAGCCTGTGGCACTGCTGAGCTGTTATGGAATACCAGGATGCTTCAATAGCGGCCTTAAGCTCTTCTGCATTGTTCGATCTCATGTCTCTCATCTTTCTCTTGGCAATGCTCCATAGATTCTCTATGGGGTTCAGGTCAGGCGAGTTTGCTTGCCAATCAAGCACAGTAATCCCACGGTCATTGAATAAGGCTCAGAAACCCTTTGCACGTGTCATGGCTTACTTAGCTGATTAGAGTAGGACACTGTGAGCCTAGAATATTGCACCTTTTCACAATATTCTAATTTACTGAGATTGTGGATTTGGGGTTTTTGATGAGCTGTAAGCCATAATCATCGCACTTATGACAAATCACGGCTTGAACTATCTTGCTTTGCATGTAATTCGTCTATCTCATATATTAGTTTCCCCTTTTACGTTGCATTACTGAAATAAATGAACTTTTGCACGATATTCAAATTTTTTGAGTATCACCTGTAATCCTCTCCTCTGCTTGTAGCAAAATGGGAAAGAGATGAAGAAGTTAGAAGGTTAAAAGAACACAAATAGCAATAACAATAATAAACAAGGTATATACACAGTACTCAAGTAATCAGTAATCAAGTAATGATTAGTAATCAAGAGTAAATTATTTGGCCGTATCGATAGTCGATGTGGCCAGTGCCAGCTCTCATACATGCGGCCTTGGGGGTAAATGGAACAAACCCAAAATATGCCCTCAACGAAAATTCAACATGTAATCACAATACCAATCTCATGTTATGTGCGTAGGTATGTATTAATAAGCTATGTCTCGTTTAGCTTAGCGAGGGGAATTTTTTTTTCGTGTAGACCAGGGTTATCTATATAGCTGTGCTTAGTAGGTAGGATGGTAGGTCGCCATCCTCAAAGCCACCATAGTTCCAATGATCTGAGTCAAAACATTTTAAAAAGCAGTGGGTGTCTTGTGGTGAGAACATACCAGCTGTGCTACATCTCTAGTGTGTTACGTTAATGTTGTTTATCTAACTATATTATTATTATTATTTTTTATCAGTGCAAAGGGTGTAACTGTAAACTGAATCATGCTCTAGACAAAGCAAGGTGTGCAGCAGCACGTAACCTCCTGGTGTGTCATGCGTGTCAACTGTTGAAGGAAGCTTGAAAATGCTCTATTTGACTTATCTATAGACCATATGGGTTAAGATTATACCCAAAAGCAGACATTGTGTGGCAAATTACACAACAGGACCCTGTAGGGTCCCTGAGGCAAAAGGCCTTGTGGTGAGAAAGATGGACTGCAAGAGATTGCATTCTACTGTCATGACACCACCCTTACATAGCATATAACTAAGATAAAATTATAAAATAATAAAGGAATTAAAGATAAATGTAACTGTGACAATAAATCAGGCTTCCCCAAACTCCAGCCCTACAGATGTTGCTGAACTACAACTCCCATGATTCCCAGCCTATTTAATTCATAGAATCATGGGAGTTGTAGTTCAGCAACATCTGGAGGGCCGGAGTTTGGGGAAGCCTGCAATGAACAATTAACACAGGTCTACACATGAGCAAGCACCCTTTATCTACATGTGTCACAGACCCTTTATATGGAGAATGTGCCATATAAATTCACATCATCATATTTAATAGTTAACAAATGCACAAATGCATTGATAATGGTAGATATCATTAGTATATGGAAGAGATTCGCCAATGGATCAAATTCTCTTTTTTCTTTTCTTTTTTTTTATGGATATAGTTTCCTGAAACTATATTTTCCTTATTTTTTTTCTACTTTCTCCATAAGAGTTATACACTCAGAAAGTTCTAGTGTCTAAAGTCTAAATAAATTATTAACCTCCACATATAGATGTATGAACATCTTTTTCGTTTACACACTCCGTGATTAAAACGTTTAAAGGAACAATGATCTAAAATCTGATCTCATTCTATATTAATCTCTGGGTTGTGCTTATCTGCCATTGACCTCAGCAATAAATGTAAACCTCTGGGGATTACAGGGTTATTCCAGTAATTTTATTGAAATGCAATTTTATTTTTGCTAATTTTATAATTTTTGTGCAACCAATGTGACTTGCATTGGAGGTTTATCAACTAAATGCTTACATAATCTGTTTTCAGGGGGCAGAGGATTGGAACATTGTGATATATATATATATTGATAAAATTGTCTGACCAAGTCAGCATTTTACCACAAGAAAAGTGTGTTTCTTGCAAAAAGAGGACTTAAACGTTTTGCTTTTTTGCCTTGTTGTATAACCAGTCTGCTTTTATGGGGGATATTTAAACCTCTAACATTAACCATAAGTTATTTGAGACCCATTGAAAGGTCATAAATAGAGTTGAGCGGACACCTGAATGTTCGGGTCCGTTGAAGTCAATGGGGATCCGAACTATTAGGCACAAAAATGGCTCTAAAAAACTCCTGGAAAGGGCTACAGGGCTGCAAAATAAAGTAAAATGGGGGTAAGAGTAGGACAAGTGCCCTGCAAACAAATGTGGATAGGGAAATCACTTAAAATAACATAAAATACATAAAATAAGCAGCCGCTTAGTAGATAACTCCCTAATTCCCACTGTATTAGGGCGCTATCTACCAAAAGGCTGAAAGACCTAAATTGGTCTTTCAGCCACATTTAACCCCTTAAGACCGCAGGACGTACTATGCCGTCCTTATTTTGGTGGCTCTAAACGCCGCAGGACGGCATAGTACGTCCTGGGCGGTCTTCAGCCCCACGTGGCCGGCGGAACATGGCCGCTGCAGATCGCGGTCGGGGGGCATGCCTGGCCCCCCAGGCAGCCCCCCTGTGCCTGGGGACCGCGGTCTGCAGCTTCCGATCGCAGTGACAGGCTGTCACTGCGGTCGGTATTTACCATGTGTCAGCCGATTTTAAAATCGGCTGACACATGGAGCCGGCGGAATTCTCTGCAGCAGATCGCGGTCGGGGGACATGCTTGGCCCCCCAGGCAGTCCCCCTGCGGTCAGTGACCGCGATCTGCAGAGTATGATCGCAGGGAGAGGCTGTCTCTGCGATCTGAATGCAGAGACAGCCTCTCCCTGCGATCTGATCGCAGTGACAGCCTGTCACTGCGATCAGAGGTTACTATGTGTCAGCCTATTGGCTGACACATAGTAACTGCAGGCAGGATCCCCCTGCAGATCGCGGTGGGGGGCATGCCTGGCCACCCAGGCACTCCCCCTGTGGCCAATTACCGCGATCTGCAGGAGGTGATCACAGTGACAGCCTGTCACTGTGATCACTGATCCTGTGTGTCAGCCAGTGATGTAAAATCACTGGCTGACACTGTCTCTGCCCCTCTCCTCCCCTATTAACCCCTTAATGTAAAAAAAAAAAAATTAGAGTTAAAAATAAAATACACTTACATCATTTATATATATATATTATATATATATGATCTATATATAATATATATATATATATATACGCACACATTTACACATACACTAAGTGTATTTTAATATTTATATATATAATTATATATATATATATATATATATATATATATATTAATATCAAAATACACGTAGAAGGATATTGATTAAATATATACATAATTATATATATATATATATATATATTATAATAAAAAAATATGTAAATACGTAAAAAAAACTAAAATAAAAAAAATAAATAATTAAAAATATATATGTGTGTAATTTCGTTCTAACTGTATTTTGATAATATATATATATCTATCTATCTATATATATATATATATATATATATATATATATATCAAAATACACGTAGAACGAAATAATATACCCAAGTATATACGTATACATCACTATATGTATACCTATATATAAATAAAAATGATAGTAAAAAAATTATATACATATATATACATATATATATATATATATATACACACACGTGTATATATAATAATTTTACATATATATTTATGTAATAATTTTACATAATTAGGTATCCTAATTAATTACAATTAGCGGGACCTGCCTAACAACCCAGGCCGAAAGTATAGGGAATTTAATTTGCTAGCACTATATTTAACCCTATAACTTTCCAAGACACTATAAAACCTGTACATGGGGGGTACTGTTTTACTCGGGAGACATCGCTGAATACAAATATTTGTGTTTCAAAACCGTAAAATTTATTACAACAATGATATCGTCAGGGAAAGTGAAATTTATTGCCTTTTTCGCACACAAACGGCACTTACACTGACGATATTTTTGCTGTCATACTTTTTACTGTTTTGAAACACAAATATTTGTGTTCAGCAAAGTCTCCTGAGTATAACAGTACCCCTCATGTACAGGTTTTATGGTGTTTTCAAAAGTTACAGAGTCAAATATAAGGCTTGCGTTTCAGTTTTTTCACAATGAAATTCGCCAGATTGGTTACGTTGGCTTTGAGACCGTATAGTAGCCCAGAAATAAGAATTACCTCCATAATGGCATACCATTTGCAAAAGTAGACAACCCAAGGTATTGCAAATGGGGTATGTTCAGTCTTTTTTAGTAGCCACTTAGTCACAAACACTGGCCAAAATTGGCTTTCAAATTAGTTTTTTGCATTTTTCACACACAAACAAATATTAACGTTAACTTTGGCTAGTGTTTGTGACCAAGTGGCTACTAAAAAAGACTGGACATACCCCATTTGCAATACCTTGGGTTGTCTACTTTTGCAAATGGTATGCCATCATGGGGGTAATTTTCATTCCTGGGCTACCATACAGTCTCAAAGGCAACATAACCAAACTGGCAAATTTCAATGTGAAAAAACTGAAAAGTGTAACATGCTATATTTGACCCTGTAACTTCCCAAAACACCATAAAACCTGTACATAGGGGGTACTGTTTTACACGTGAGACATCGCTGAATACAAATATGTGTATTTTATTGCAGTAAAAGCAAACAGTATTATGACATTCACAGTTAGAATGTCACATAGAACTAAGAAAATTTAAAAAAAATCATATTTTCTCTCATTTTTTTATATTTTATTCATATTACGTTATGTTCCATACCTAAATATTGGATGTTAAATGAAAGCCCTGTTTCCCCTGAACAAAATGATATATAATAAGTGTGGGTGCATTTAATATGAAAGAGGTAAATTATTGTTGAACAGACATATAGTCAAAATCTGTGGTTTGTTTACATTTTTTTTGGTTCACAACTTGTACATTTGGCTGCGGTCTTAAGGGGTTAATAATACTAACTAAAGATTACTTAGTATTAGTAAATTCAGCCCCTACTCGCTATACCGTGAGCAGGGGCGTGTCTAGTAAACAGTGAGCAGCCAGTGGCTGCTCACTGTAAAAAAAACAAAAAAAAAAGATTGCCCCGAACCCTGTGCGACGGGTGTGGAGGGGGGACCTACTGTTCCCCCCCCTGCCCCCACTCCTGCGCGGCGGGTGGGGGCCCTAAATAACAATAAGGGGGGCCTAATGTCCTCCCTCCAGCCCCCACCCCTGAGTGGCGGGTGGGGGCTCTAAATAAAAATGTACCCCCGCCAGGTGACTAGGGGTCCCCAAACCCCTAGTCACCCCCCACCCCCAAAGAATTTAACCCTACCTACCCCCCCTCATCCTAAAAATAATGAGGGGGGACCCCTATCTAAATACCTATAAAAAAAAAACTTACCATTTGATGTCTTCTTTCTTCTAAAATCTTCTTTTTTCAGCCCCCAAAAAGGCCAAATAAAAATCCATAATAACCGACGCACTTTAATAAAAAAAAACTAGCACAAACAAAAATAATCAATTTTCACCCATGGAGGGTTTCGCACAGATTGAGCTCTGCAGGGCGGGGCAAGGCTTATAAAGCCTTTCCCAGCCCTGCAATTAGGCTCAGAGCACTCTGATTGGTGGGTTTAAGCCATCCAATCACAGTGGTCTGACAGGTAAATGAAGAGACTGACAGGTAAGTCTACATTTACCTGTCACAGCACTCTGATTGGTTGGCTTGAAATCCACCAATCAGTGTTCTGTGTCATTTTACACAGCGTGGGAAAGTTCTTTGGAATTTTCCCACGCTGTGTAATTTGACTCATAACACTCTGATTGGTTACTTAATCCACCAATCAGAGTGCTCTATGTCATTTTACACAGCGTGGGAAAATTCCAAAGAACTTTCCCACGCTGTGTAAAATGACACAGAACACTCTGATTGGTGGATTTCAAGCCAACCAATCAGAGTGCTGTGACAGGTAAATGTAGACTCATGCGTCGCGGGTGGGGGCTCAGGCGGGGGGAATTTGATTTTTTCAAACAGTGAGCAGCCATAGGCTGCTTACTGTTTAATAGACATGCCCCTACTAGCTGTGTCACATGCTGCACATGAGTCAAATACTTGTTGATTGGCTGCCCTGCAGCCTTTCAAAACGCGTCATTAAATCGCCGAACACCGAACTCCAACCCGAACATACAGTGATATGTCCGTGTTCGGGTCCGGGGTCCAAAAAACATAATGTTCGGTATGAACCTGAACTTTTCAGTTCGGGTTTGCTCAACTCTAGTCATAAATAATGTGGTAGAAACACAGACAGATGACATATCAAAGTATCCTCTTTCCTATATTTATCAATTAATATCAAATTAAAAGAATGATTGTCAGAGTTCCTTACATAAATTTCATTTTCTGCATAAAAGAGGTCAGCCAAACCAGAACAAACTTTCTTGGTATAAAGATGTGCAGAATGGAGGGAATGTGGACTTCCAGTATACTACTGCAATCATGGTGTCAATTGTGGATGAAATGGTAAAGTTAACCAACCTGGTGAACAGTCTACAAAAAAAACAAAAAACCTGCTGCCTTAATGTCGCCTCATTTTAACTTTGCAAGCTGGGCCTCCCTCATCATCTCCTATTTTTGAGTAGATTTCCACATACTCATAAGACTGTCGCCAATAGTTCTCAGAGCTAAAGTTACCCCGCCTCCTCGGCTTTGGTAAAAGCACAGAACGTCTGATTTTTTCTTACGCCATTACTAGAATTCGGGGTCTGTGAGCTGCATCCGGATCTGCTTTACGATGGAACCATCATGATTGTAACTGCTGCTCAGGTACTTTGTTTCTAGACGTGGAGCTTCTGTCCTTGTCTTTCTAAGTATGACAACAGCTCGTATTTCCTTGATGTCCTGTGGTTGGATGCAATGGGTGATCTCATCTACAGCGTACCTACTGAGCATGGGGGCGCTGCCCTGGTGTACAGGTAGGAGCAGCATGGGGTCGGACACCAGGATGGGTTTGAACTGGAACTTGCAGCTGAAGCAAAGTGCTGAAGAAGGACATGAACATGATGGGCCGCTCGAAGATGTGGATGGGGTCCTCGTGGATGTGGATAGGATCCACATAGCTGGTAGTCGTTGATGACAGCGCTGTTGACGAAGCCCTTTGGGATGACATTCCTCTCCACCAGGCGGCAGATGACCAGCTCATGCATCCAGTCTGGATGTCATCCACCTGGCCCTTGGGGTAGAGCCGCTCCTGTCCGGGGCCCTGTTTCTGCAGCTGGGCGCCCTACCTGTAGCACTCACCAAAAAAGTACTTGTTGCAGAGCAGGGCCCGGTCCACCATGTGCTCCCGGGACAGCCCCTTCTTGGCCCGGGACACCACCTCATCGATCTAGGCCTCTATGAGTGCACACTCCGCGGGGCAGAAGAGCTGGAGCTGGCGGATTCCGCTGCGCACCTTGCGAAACTCCTCCTTAGGCTCGGACAGGGCCACCGCCTTCTCCTCAGTGTCCGACGCGGGGTGCTTCCTCTTGCCAGACTCTTTGGGGCTGTCCCAGTACAGTGACTGGAGCTTCTCCGGCAGGTTGGAGAGGGAGGCTCATGGTGTGGTGCTTCCTGCTGTGCGGATACGGTCTGAGAGGCCCTCAGGATGTCACAGGCCTGGCTGAATTGTATTTTCCAAGCTTGAAATCAACAAATTGGTCTAATTGGTTTCTTTACTTAAAGGGACACTATAGGCACCCAGACCACTTCAGCTCATTGAAGTCTGGTTGCAGTGTCCCAGGTCACTACGTAAACCCTGCAAAGGTAAGTATTGCAGTTTTTAAGAAACTTCAATAATGACATGCTTTCCTATGGAGTAATCACTATTGCAGGTGCAGCAATCGAAGCTGGCAGTGAAGGAACAGAGGCAGAACCTATCAGGGACCAGGAACCAGACAGAGACATAACTAGATGCACACCTTTATTAATAAATAACAAATAAATAACAAAAGCAAAGTCCAGGAATCAAGCAGGGGTCAGTCACCAGAGCGGGTAGTCAGACAAGCCAGGATCAGGAGCACGGAGAGCAGCGGAGTCAGGAACAAGGCCGGAGTCAGGAACCAGGAACCAGGAACAAACAGGAAACACAGGAACAAGGAGACTTCTGGGAAACAGGAAACCACGCAAGGGCAAGGAGGTTCTGGGATTTGTTGCTTAAATAGGCAGAACTGATTAGCAGCAGGGTTGATTACTACTGTCAGGTGAGTAACCGTGGCAACAAGCAGAAGGAGCTCATAGTAATTGCAGCTGAAAACTCATTCACTGAAACAGAAAGGGTTGCTGTTTAAAACAGCAAAGAAACCCTGACAGAACCCAAGATAGCGCTAAGAGACATCGGTGCTGCACTCGAATAAGTGTCAAATTTATTTTTAGCCCCTTCTGCACGGCGGGTGAGGGCAACCAGATGGGATCCACTATAGGGAGCTATAGTGTCAGGAAAACAAATTTGCTTTCCTTGCACTATAGTTTCCCTTAAGATATGAAATAATCCAAATCAAAATAAGCAAATGTTCACTAGATCCATTGAAAAAGGGAATAATCTCTCAATATGCCTGAAGTGTTGCAAAAATATTTTACTCTTACTCATACTCAAACAAGGCATGTCAACCAGGCGGAACTGTACAATGGATGACATATGCATTGGGTTTTAAACCAATGCTATACGTATGTGGTGAAGTACTTGTCTGGTCGAACATGTTAAAATTATTTTAAATTAATATGAATCTATACCTGTTCACTGCCATTGATTTCCTATGGATTTCATATGTATATTGAAGATAATTACACAGAAACAATTGAACATTTGCCCGGTCACACCTTACTTTGACATGAATTATAAATATACCATGATAATTTTGTTCTAATTTAAGCATCCTTAACTTTCTGAACTGTTGATAGACGCTTATTAAACAATTTTGTTGATGGAAGTGTGTTTTGCCCTCTGTTTGAACTTTTAAAGTTGGCTCTTTGATATTACATTTTGCTTTCTTTTCTTGTAATAATTCATATACTTAGCAACTGGCTTCAAAAAAAATCCCATTATGGGGGCGGGGCCTGGGCGTCATGGCGGCTGGCTGCACATCGCATGAGCTCCTGGCCTGAATCACACAATCTGCCCGATATCGGACACCCAGCCGGCTGCTAACGCTCTACAAAACTACACACAGCTAGTTATGACCCCGGGGGTAATTCCCACAACCTTGCAGACTTTACTGCTCGACTCTCCCGCGGAGGCCCAACACCTATACTGGGCGGGTGAAACGGCCGATCACCTACCCCACTCGAAACCACAACATGTGTGGTCCGCCTCCTGCCCTGTTACCCCCCCCTCTGGACCGGGGGGGACATCCCGGTCCCCACTGAAGGACTCTCGCTCCCCAGCACCAAGCAAGGGGCCGACCTGGGACCCACGCGGCGCACCAAACATGGCCGCTGCCCCAGAGACTCAGCAGCTATCAGGCCTGACGACACAAGACTGGCTTACTGCATTTAATCAGAAATTCGATTACATCTGCCAGAAATTCTGGAGCCGAATCCACGACCGAGCTCAGAGGCAACCCTCCCACAACACCACCATTGAAGCATACCCCTCACCCAAGCTGGAAACTATGAAAGGGCACAGCATGCCTGTACATACACCCCCTGCGGTGCGGATGGAGGGAGCTGAGGTTCTCCGCACTTGTTCCTCTTCCAAGCCGGGGGCTCAAATGGAGGTAACCCCTCACAGCCGTCCACATACCCAGAGGGCCGTCCGGAACCCAGAGAACCCAAGGGCACACGATCCCACTGAAAGGATCTATGGACACCAGGCACGGGCCCCCACAAAGGTCTTGGGCCGAAGACATGGAGGACGGAAGCCTCGCACACTCATACCCAGCCGAAGGGAGATAGCACAGGATCCACACAGACCCGATATGCAGACGGATGTGGGACCCATCAAAGCACCCGATAAAACATGGCACGGACTGCCACACAGTCTGAAGGGACTGCCACACACGGGGATCGGTTGACAGCCAGGCTTCCCCTGGTGCACGTTGAATCAAGCAGCTGGACTTAAATGCTACTTTCCACCGTCACCCGAAATGCCAAGTATTATGTTTTGGTTAGGCCTGTTGCCCACTTAAGTTATATTACTTTAAGCACTCCTATGATATTCTGCCTATTTGATATGCAATCCAAGATTGGTCCTGTTAGATATGCCCTTTGGAAAAACTCGAGTAATTAATCTTAACGCGAGCCTATGCATCGACTGACCTACCCACTTGCCCTTGCATGTTTTATTATGAGCAGTATGGGCCAGGGGAATCTCAGTGGATTATGTATAGCAGACGCTGGCTACTGGGGTTCAGCTGCCTACTATCACTCTCATGAACCACAGCTTAGCTTGTACTCCAGTGGCTAGCAATCGACAACTCGCATTACCCTAGCTTGAAATAACAACCTGTAAAATACATCTATACTACTCATGCGTGATATTATTTTATCGGCAACGCATATAATCTGCAACTTAGACACGTGTTATTAATATGTCCCACAATTGCCGATAGTAATTTTACTTGCAATGTTTACTCGCAATGCACTCTCTGTTACATAACAAAAAATGTGCAAATGTATATTGTCATGACTGTGTATGCATTATCTCGCCTGTGTTTGCTGTCGTGGCACCACAGGTCTGCTTGTCCACTCTAATGCACCAAAAATAAAGAATTAATAAAAAAAAAAAAAAAATCCCATTATATGGAGATTATGTTATCTAAAGCTTATTAAGCTTCATGTCAGGTTTTAAGCAGTTGAGGCATAAAGAACAGTGCAGAAGAAGCATGACTTTCTAATCATTAAAAAGATAGAGTAAAGAGTAAAATCTTGCGGGAAGACTGAAATGTTTCCTAAATTCCTTCACCCTTCATGCACAAATATATATAAAAATAGCAGCTAACACTTTCTAAGTTATTAAAAATGTCTCATGTAATTGCCAGCCTGTTGCTAATAGTTATGAGTGGAAACAATTCAAAGATTAACATTTTAGCGTTAATATATATAGATATACACACTGAACAAGATTATAAATGCAACACTTTTGTTTTTGGTCCATTTTTCATGAGCTGAACTCAAAGATCTAAGACTGTTTCCATGTACACAAAAGGCCGATTTCTCTAAAAAATTGTTCACAAATCTGTCTAAATCTGTGTTAGTGACCACTTCTTCTTTGCCGAGATAATCCATCCACCTCACAGGTGTGGCATATCAAAATGCTGATTAGACAGCATGATTATTGCACAGGTGTGCCTTAGGCTGGCCACAATACTAGACCACTCTAAAATGTGCAGTTTTACTGTAATGGAGGATCTGTGGGTGGGGGAGGGGGGGGGAGGTCTGAAAACCAGTCAGTATTGGGTGTGATCACCATTTGCCTCAGGCATCTCCTTCGCAGAGTTTAGCAGGTTGTTGAGGCCTGTGGAATGTTGTTCCACTCCTCTTCAATGGCTGTGCGAAGTTGCTGGATATTGGCAGGACCTTGGCAGGACCTGGAACACGCTGTTGTACACGCCGATCCAGAGCATCCCAAACATGATCAATGGGTGACATGTAAGAACTAGGATGTTTTCAGCTTCCAGGAATTGTGTACAGATCCTTGTAACATGGGGCCGTTCATTATCATGCTGCAACATGAGGTGATGGTCGTGGATGAATGGCACAACAATGGGCCTCAAGATCTCGTCACGGTATCTCTGTGTATTCAAAATGCCATCAATAAAATGCACCTGTGTTCGTTGTCCATAACATATGCCTGCCCATACCATAACCCGACCAGCAACATGGGCCACTCGATCCACAACATTGACATGAGCAATCCGCTCACCCACACAACGCCATACATGCTGTCTGTCATCTGCCCTGTACAGTGAAAACTGGGATTCATCCATGTAGAGAACACCTCCCAAAAGTGCCAGACACCATCGAATGTGAGCATTGGCTCACTCAAGTCAGTTACGACGACAAACTGCAGTCAGGTCAAGACCCCAATGAGGACAACGAGTATGCAGATGAGCTTCCCTGAGACTGTTTCTAAAAGTTTGTGCAGAAATTCGTTGGTCATACAAACCAATTGTTGCAGAAGCTGTCTGGGTGGCTGTTCTCAGATCTTGGAGGTGAAGATGCTGAATGTGGAGGTCCTGGGTTGTGTTGTTACACGTGGTCTGCGGTTGTGAGGCCGGTTGGATGTACTGCCAAATTCTTTGAAATGCCTTTGGAAATGGCTTATGGTAGAGAAATGAACATTCAAATCACGAGCAACAGCTCTGGTGGACATTCCTGCAGTCAGCATGCCAATTGCACGCTCCCTCAAAATTTGTGACATCTGTGGCATTGTGATGTGTGATAAAACTGCACATTTTAGAGTGGCCTTTTATGGTGGCCAGCCTAAGTTCAAAAATCATGCTGTCTAATCAGCATCTTGATATGCCACAACTCTGAGGTGGATGGATTACCTCAGCAAAGGAGACATGCTCACTAACACAGATTTCGACAGATTTGTGAACAATATTTGAGAGAAATAGGCTGTGCATTATCATGCTGCAACATGAGGTGATGGTCGTGGATGAATGGCACAACAATGAACCTCAGGATCTCATCACTGTACCTCTGTACATTCAAAATGCCATCAATAAAATGAACCTGTGTTCATTGTCCATAACCTACACCTGCCCATACCATAACCCCACCGGCACCATGGGTCACTCGATCCACAATGTTGACATCAGCAAACCGTTAACCCACATGATGCGCTATGCGCTGTCTCCTATCTGCCCTGTACAGTAAAAAATGTGATTCATCCATGAAGAGAACACCTCTCCAAAGTGCCAGACTCCATTGAATGTGAGCATTTGCCCACTCAAGTCGGTTACGACAATGAACTGCAGTCAGGTCAAGACCCCGATGAGGACGACGAGCATGCGGATGAGCTTCCCTGAAATGGTTTCTGACAGTTTGTGCAGAAATTCTTTGGTTATGCAAACCGATTGTTGCAGCAGCTGTCCAGTTGGCTGGTCTCAGACGATCTTGGAGGTGAAGATGCTGGATGTGGAGGTCCTGGGCTGGTGTGGTTACACATGGTCTGCGGTTGTGAGGCCGGTTGGGTGTACTGCCAAATTCTCTGAAACACCTTTGGATATGGCTTATGGTAGAGAAATTAAAATTCAATTCATGGGCAACAGCATGCAGTCAGCATGCAAATTGCACGCTACCTCAAAACTTGCGACATCTGTAGCATTGTGCTGTGTGATAAAACTGCACATTTTAGAGTGGCCTTTTATTGTGGCAGGCCTAAGGCACACCTTTGCAATAATCATGCTGTCTAATCAGCAATTTGATATGCCACACCTGTGAGGTGGATGGATTATCTCAGCAAAGGAGAAGTGCTCACTAACACAGATTTATACAGATTTGTGAACAATATTTGAGAGAAATAGGCATTTTGTGTAAATAAAAAAAGTCTTAGCTCTTTGAGTTCAACTCTTGAAAAATGGGGTCAAAAACAAACGTGTTGCGTTTATAATCTTGTTCAGTGTATATGTCCTCAACGGTAACAATTATCAACGTAAAACCTTGAAAGGTGACGTCCTCATCACTCATGGTATTTCATTTAATTATAAAAATGGTGTCTCATGTAGAAAAATAGACAGAATAAACAGAATCGTTCAATGCATAGAAAACTTATTAGAATGTTAATCTTGTATAAAGAGATATATTTTGCACATATAAAATAAATGTAGTGTTAGCCAAGTATGTTAAGTGATGTTGATAGCCAACTGAAAATAAATAAATATATAAATTCTGTCTTTGTTTTACCGAAAAAAATAAAATATACATGTATATTTTATTTTTTTCGGTAAAACAAAGACAGAATTTATATTATGTATATATATATATATATATATATATATATATATATATATATATATATATATATATATATATATATATATATATATATATATATACTGTTGTAAGAAATATTAGAATGTAAATCAAATTAAAAGGTAAATCAAATGTAAGAAATAGAATGTAAATCTGTATTTGTCAGGCAAAATCAGGAAAAACAAGGTGGTATCATTTCCAGGACAAAGAGTCTTTGATTTTACTGTTAATTTAGATGGGACAGTTGGGATTATCAATTCCAAAATCAAAGACCTTTTGTCTAACTGTTAATAAAGCATACCTTAGAACACAATATTGGACCAGTTTTTATCCTGAGTTTATCTCATTTTGTGTTATCAGTAGGGTGTTTATGAGTTTTTCCTAACTTGTATTTAAATGGTAAATAGACGTTGTAAAGGGATAAACTCATCACCATTCAGCTAATTGTACTCCCTGCTATCAGCTTTCCCCAGTCACTCGTTCTTTTTATGGTTCCATTCATTGGTCTTCACGAACCAGCAGTATTTTACCTATTGTGGTTTTCGTATAAAACCTCACGAACAGAGACCGGCTCTTACTACATTTTCTCTGGAACTGTTTCTCGGCTTCAACCTCGTGGCAGACCAGTCAACTCTCTGCGGTGCCGTTCAGTAACTACCGCACGGATTTGGCTGAATTCTTAATATGTTGCTCCCACAGAGACAAGCTACCCAGGGAGTTTTGTGGGGTTTTTTATGTGTTTTGGGGGTATTTCTTTTTCTGACCAGAAGATAATTGAGTTTAGTATGTTCTCAAAACTCAATTATCTAGCTGGCTCAGAGGAGGAGTTATGCCCTGTACAAATTGAATGCCTATGTTCTCATTAAACCAGTCTTGTCCCAGCATTAAGCTTTGGCTCATGTGTGGGTTATTATGCGACATCAGCAATATTGGAACCTGGCGTATTATTTTATGGGAAAAGGGTATGCAAGACAGTGATAACTACTCAGACCCTCACAGCCGTTTACTTCCATTGTGAACCACTTACATCAAACAAGAAATAAAGAATTTATTGCTGAGCTTTTGATCCTCCCAAACCCATCACATGCCCCCAAGATAATTTGGGTAGATGGAGGGAAGATATGGGTAAATTGAGGGAAAAACTTCAAAGAGAAAAGCTGTATAAATGTAGGCCCAAAATGGCTAGAGACAGGGCAGTTCTGGTAGGAACTTTAAAGAGTGACTACCAAGCAGAGGTCCAGGGGAGACTTCAATATATAGATCTACACTCTGTTGGTAACTATATTTGACTGTGATGCTTGGTTGATTCCTGTGATAGTTGTGTTACTATATTGTTTTTGTATCATTATGTCTTGTTTGGTTTAACCTCACTATATTTGCTGTGTATGAGACTATAGAGCAGGTGGAGTTATTGCATTTACTGTTTATTTGCTGTGTATTATACTATGGAGCAGATAGTTAATGCATGTATGGCTGAGTGCTATATGTCTATGACTTGACTTTGTTTTGTAGCTGGTATAGTGAACTGTTTATTATTCTGATGCAAGTGATTAATCAATATATGCATTGTGGTTGCTTTAATTGATTGCTATTTGAGATATTGTATTTGTAGAAAGTTTTGTGATTATTCCATCCTTCTGCAATACACTGTGACTTGTATTTTATCAATTGTTGATGTTTCTATGTTTGATACCTTTTTAATAAACCTGATGTGTTATCTGTGAATTTATTATCTTTGCACCTAATACATTTCTTTTATTACACTTGTCTGTGTGTTTTATTTGTTTCACCTTCCGCAAAAACAGGGACCCTGTGTGGAAGGGTAAACTGTAATTTCTTACACTGTATTTGGTGTGTGCAGGGGAATACATTAAATACAAACATCTCATATTATGATCTTCTATACTGAAGTGTTGTTCAGACAATGGGAAGATGCGTGGAGCTTAAACCATTTTGTGGACATCCAAAATATATTATCATACTACAGTGCAGTTTCTAGGGTATGTAATCTCTGAAGAAGGGTTTAGTATAGATCCTAGCAAGCTAGACACTGTCTTGGCCGCTTCCCCAAGCACTTCAGGCCATTCAGAGATTTTTTGGGGGTTTTCTAATTGCTATAGGAAATTATTTTCTATAATAATTCCTATTACTCATATGACAAAAAAGGGGTTAATCAGCTTGATTGGAAACCAGAGGCTTTAAAAGCCTTCCAAACTTTGAAAAATGTGTTTTCTGGAGTTCCTGTATTGATCCATCCTGACCCGTCATTGCCCTTTATCTTAGAGGTAGAAGTTCTGAATCTGGTGTAGGATCAGTTCTTTCTCAAAAACTCATAAAGAACCTCTACATCCATGCTGGTTTTATTCTAAAAAAATATCTGAATTACGATATATGATATAGGAAACAGGGAGCTTTTAGCTATAGTGTTAGCGGTTAAGGAATGGAGGAACTTACTAGAAGGTTCCAAATATCCTATATTGGTCATAACAGATCACAAGAATCTATCTAGCTATAATTTAGAATCCTCCTACCAACATCATTGCAGTCACACATCTTACTATTTCCTCACTTTTGCTTGACAGAATTAAGTCATACAAGAATCAAGAACCTCTTGATAAATCTGCTGATTTATTATACTTTAAGGAAAGTGAGAGAAAGGAAGTGTTGTCTTTATTCCATGATACTAAGACTGCCGGTCATCCTGGTGTAAGAAAAACATATAAAAGTATTGCACAAATGTTTTGGTGGCCTTCTTTTCTGAAAGAGGTCAAGGATTATGTACAGGCATGTGAAGTCTGTACAAAATCTAAGTCTGTTTCTCGTAAACCAGCTGGTCTTCTTATGCCCCCGTCTATCCCAAAGATGCCATGGACAAATTTTTCTATGGATTGTATAGTAGATCTTCCTCCCTTTTAAAGTCATTCTTATGGTCACAGAAAGCTTTTCCAAGATGGCTCACTTTATCCCCTTGAAAAAACTCCCCTCTGCTGTTCAACTGGCCAAGATATTTGCTAAAGAAATATTCCGATTACAGGGCATGTCGTTTGAAATAGTCTTTGACAGAGGTCCTCAATTTATCTGCAAGTCCTGGAGATGGGAATCACACTTTCCTTCTCCTCAGCCTATCACACTCAATCCAATGGTGCTGCTGAAAGAGCAAACCAATCTCTGGAACTGTACTTACGCTGTTGCTAATGAACTGCTTTGCTAATGAACTCCCTAGGACTGAGTTTCTCATGCCTCCACTGAACTTTCATGGGGGCATATGGTTTTCAACCTAGCGTCCTTCCTGGTGTGTTCTCTGATAAGGGAATATCCGCTTGGTGCACACCTTGCTACTTTGAGATGTGGGGCATGTCCAGCATGCCTTGTCTCATGCGGCTATGACCCAGAAAAGATTTGCTTATCGGCTAAGGGCTGCGGCTCCTAGCTATGTTCCGGGTGATAGTGTTTGGTTGTCCACAAGGAATATCCATCTGCATGTTCCTTCAATAAAGCTGGCACCTAAATTTATAGGTGTCACAGCCCTGGCTCGCGGCTGCACGCGGTCGCATCCAATTGGTGTGACCGCTCTGACAGGCTGAGCTTACCTACTCGCTGAAAAGCTGGGAGCCACCCTGCTGGGGTCTTCATCCCCTCTGCTGCAAAGCAAAATGGCGCTGCAGTCACCGCCCCCAGGGTCATGCAAATGTCATGCAAATGTTGATGCACATGCAAATGTTCTGGGGTCAAAGGCCATGCTCTGACCAATCACAGCACAAGGAGGGATATTTAAATACCTGAAGTTCCCTAGCTCATTACCCTGTCGTTGTTTCAGGTCCTGGTTCCCGTGAGTGCGTTTTCTTGTATTGTATTTGATTTTCTCGGTATTTTGACCTTGGCTATCCTTGACTAATCTGATTTCTGGTTTCCTTGACTTGGCTTTCCATATCGTTCTGGTCTATTTCTGGCTTCCTTGACCTCGGCTTTCCCTTGACCATTGTCTGTCTTTCAACAAATTAATCCGGCTATTCTAAGGACCTGTTTACGTCCTGTCCTTTTACTATTCTGTCTATGTAGATATTACATAGTTCTGCGTGCTGGAACACACTAGCAGTCGTGACAATAGGTCCTCATAAGGTTTTGCGCAGGATCAATCCTGTCTCTTGGAATTGCCTTCTTCCCTGTGCATTCCTAACACCTTTCATTCCTACCTTCTCAAACTGTTGCTGTGCAATAGGTTCAATAAGCCTGTTGTCCATCCTGGCCCTGTCCACGCTGCCTCCAGTGAGGAATATGAGGTGCAATCTCTTGTTGACTCTAGGTTTTCTTGTGGTGACTTACAATATTTGGTCCACTAGAAGGGTTATGGACCTGAGGAGCGCTCCTGGTGCTCTTCTTCTGACGTGCATGTGCCTTATTTGGTACGCGCTTTTCATGCTAGTTTTCCTCTGAAGCCTTCTGCTTCCTGCCTTCCTGGTGGTCCTCGAGGGGGGGTTACATAGTTACATAGTTACATAGCTGAAAAGAGACTCGCGTCCATCAAGTTCAGCCTTCCTCACATATGTTTTTTGCTGTTGATCCAAAAGAAGGCAAAAAAACCAGTTTGAAGCACTTCCAATTTTGCAACAAGCTAGGAAAAAAATTCTGCTTGACCCCAGAATGGCAGTCAGATTTATCCTTGGATAAAGCAGTTATTACCCTACATTGAAAGATTATATCATTGAATATTCTGTTTTTGCAAGTATGCATCTAGTAGCTGTTTGAACATCTGTATGGACTCTGATAAAACCACTTCTTCAGGCAGAGAATTGTACATCCTGATTGTTCTTACAGTAAAAAAAAACTTTCCTTTGCCTTAGACGAAATCTTCTTTCTTCTAGTCTAAACGCATGACCTCGTGTCCTATGTAAAGTCCGGTTTGTGAATAGATTTCCACACAATGGTTTGTATTGGCCTCGAATATATTTGTATAATGTTATCATATCCCCTCTCAGGCGACATTTTTCTAAACTTAATAGGTTTAAATTTGCTAACCTTTCTTTATAGCTGATATGTTCCATTCCTTTTATTAATTTTGTAGCCCGCCTCTGCACTTTTTCTAGTGCCATAATATCCTTCTTTAGAACAGGTGCCCCAAATTGCACAGCATATTCAATGTGTGGTCTTACCAGTGATTTATAAAGAGGCAAAATGATATTCTCGTCCCGAGAATGAATGCCCTTTTTCATGCATGACAGTACCCTACTGGCCTTGGCCACTGCTGATTGACATTGCACATTGTTGCATTGTTTGTTGTCTATAACAATTCCCAAGTCCTTTTCGTGTGTTGTTATCCCTAATTCGCTTCCATTAAGGGTATACGTTGCTTGTGTATTCTTTACGCCGAAGTGCATAACTTTGCATTTTTCAACATTAAATTGCATTTGCCATTTGAGTGCCCAGTCCTCCAGTCTATCTAAATCCCTCTGCAGCAAAGTAATATCTTGCTCACATTGTATTATTTTACAAAGTTTTGTGTCATCTGCAAACACTGAAACATGAATTTCAATGCTGTCTTCAAGATCATTGATAAACATGTTAAATAGAAGGGGTCCCAGAACAGACCCCTGAGGGACACCACTTGCCACCTCTGTCCAGCTTGAAAATTTACCATTAACGACAACTCTTCGTACTCTGTTTTTAAGCCAATGTTCTACCCAAGTACAAGCATTTTCATCTAGACCGATTTCCTTGAGTTTGAACACTAATCTTCTGTGTGGAACTGTATCAAATGCCTTGGCAAAATCCAAATAGATCACATCCACTGCAACACCCTGATCTATACTTCTACTTGCTTCTTCGTAGAATGCAATCAAGTTAGTTTGACACGACCTGTGCTTGATAAAACCGTGCTGATTTTTGCTGATAACCATGTTCTTCTCAAGGAATTCTTGAATATTATCCATTAATAACCTTTCAAATATTTTACCAGCCACAGAAGTTAAGCTCACAGGTCTATAATTTCCAGGCAAGGATTTTGAACCCTTTTTGAATATAGGAACCACATCTGCCTTCCTCCAATCCTCCGGAACACTTCCTAAAAGAAAAGAATCTTGACAAATTAAAAACAGAGCTTCACTTATTTCTACACTTAGTTCCTTTAGTACACGTGCATGGATACCGTCAGGCCCTGGAGCTTTGTTTATATTAACTTTCTTTAGTTGCTGCAGCACCTTGTCTTGAGTTAACCAATTACAATTATTCTGCAAGTTTTTAGTAGCAATCATTTGCACATCTATTGCCATGGGTTCTTCCTCAATATATACAGAGGAGAAATAGTTATTTAAAATTCCTGCCTTTTCCTGGTCTTCATTGACTAACACCCCCGTTTCAGTTTTTAGTGTGCCTACACTTTCATTTTTGTTTTTTTTAGAATGTATGTACTTAAAAAATGCTTTGGGGTTGGTTTTGCTCTCTTTAGCTATCATTTTTTTCATTTTGAAGTTTATCAAGTCTAATTGCCTTTTTGCACGCATTATTTGCTTCCTTATATCTTTTATAAGATGCATCTGATTGGTCCGATTTAAAAGCTTTAAATGCCCTTTTCTTATTTTTAATCTCTTATTTTACTTTTCTACTAAGCCACATTGGTTTTAATTTGTTTCTTTTATATTTATTTCCCAATGGTACATACTGAGAAATGTACCTTTTTCATATTTGTTGGAAGATGATCCATTTATCCTCAGTGTTCTTTTCACTAAAGAGTTTATGCCAGTCAATATATTGTAAAGCTTGCCTTAACTTATTGAAATTGGCCTTTTTAAAATTATATGTTTTAGTATACCCCATGTGCTTTTGTTTTTTTTAGTTTATTTCAAAGGACACTATATTGTGATCACTATTTCCCAAGTGCTCACCTACATGAATGTTGGTCAAAAGATCAACGTTGTTTGTTAAAACCAGGTCCAGACAAGCGTCCATTCTAGTTGGTGCTTGTACTAGTTGTGACATGAAGGTGTCATTTAACAAGTTTAAAAACCTAATTCCCTTTGCTGAGCTACTAGTCCCTCTGTCCCAATTTATGTCTGGGTAATTAAAATCTCCAATAATTAAAGTGTTACCCAGATTTGCAGCTTTGTCAATTTGCTCAAACAGCTGTTGTTCCTCGTCAATATTAACATTAGGTGGTTTATAACATATCCCAACCAATAGTTGGTTTCCCTTATTTTCCCCCAAGCAGATATTTACCCATAAAACCTCCACATTTTCCTCATCACATTCCATTTGCTTAAGATTTGGCTTTAAATCATGGTTGACATACAAACATACCCCACCACCCTTCTTGTTTTTCCTATCCTTCCTAAATAACATTTACCCATTTAAGTTAACTCCCCAGTCATGTGTCTCATCCCACCATGTTTCAGTTATGCCTATTATATCATATTGTTTAGTGTATGCTAATGCCTCTAGTTCCCCCATTTTGTTATTTAGGCTCCTTGCATTAGTAAGCATACATTTAATATCATGCATCACTTGTATATTTTGTGAATTATCAACATTACATAGCTTCTCTGTTCTGAGCTTGCCCCTCCCCCCGTCTCCACCCTCCTTATACTGTGCTAAAGCCCATCTTCTTTCTGTCCTATCTCCATTTTGTAAATTGCTATGACCCTCCCCCCCTACTACTAGTTTAAAATCTCCTCCAACCTTCTAGCCATCCTATCCCCCCGCACTGCAGACCCTCTCCCGTTTAGGTGCAATCCATCACTACTATAAAGGTTGTACCCAATCGCAAAGTCGGCCCAGTGCTCTAAAAACCCAAAACCCTCATTCCTGCACCAAGACTTCAGCCACGCATTAACCTCTCTAATCTCCCGCTGCCTTTCCACTGTAGCGCGTGGCACAGGTAATATCTCAGAGAATACCACCTTGGAGGTCCTTTTCTTAAGTTTGCTACCTAATTCCCTGATATCATTCTTTAGGACCTTCCATCTTCCTCTTACTTTGTCATTGGTACCAACATGGACCATGACCGCTGGGTCATCCCCAGCCCCTCCCAATAATCCATCCACTCTATCAGTAACATGCCGGACCCGAGCACCCGGGAGACAGCAAACTGTCCTGTTGAGCCGATCAGAGCGGCAGATTGCCCTATCTGCTCTCCTAATGATAGAGTCCCCTATCACCACAACCTGTCTTGCCTTCCTTACATTTTGATTCCCACCCGTACTAGGGGGGCTGTTAGCTCGGCTTTTAGAAGTAACAGCTTCCTCTAATACAGCTACTCCTGAGCTGATGCTCCCAACATCTTCCCTCAAACGGGCAAATCTGCTAGGTTGCACCAAATCAGGACTAGCTAGCCCTTTCCTCTTCCCTCCCCCCCTGCTTCCTCGCCCCACTGTCACCCAGCTACATGCCTGTTCCCCATCTGTCTTATCTCCTCCCTCTCCAATTCCTGTCCCCACTAAGCTCTGCTCAGTTAGCAGCAGACTCCTCTCAAGATTGTCGATCTCCCTCAAAGTTGCGATTTGCTTCTCGAGATCTCCAATCTGAGCTTCCAGAGAAGCCACTCGCACACAACCATCACAGAGGTATGGACACTGGACGGGTACATCCAGGCATCCATACATGCAACAAGATGTGCATTGAGTTAAACCAGCAATCTTGCTAACACTCATTTCCCCAGATACAGAACAATAAAAAATAAAATAAAAATATATAAATAAATAAAAATAAAAAAATAAAAAATTACCTTGATAGTTTAAACCCCTAGTTAGTTTTAACTCCTGGTTTTCTAACTCATACTTGAAAGAGTCTACTTCCAAGTAATGTGAGCAAGCTCAGTGAGTTAGGGGTGTGCCTTTATGGGGATACAAATCCCACACAGGTGCAATTAATGAACACTCCCCCCAATCAATCAAGCAGCAGCACAAAAGAGGGGGAAAAACCAGAACACAAAAAAAAAATGTAAAAAAACAAAACTTTTTTTTTTAACTTTACCAACTGAACCAATTAAACAAAAATAAAATACAAACCACTCTCCACAGTATACAAACCACTCAAAGCAACTCCTGGTTTTCTAACTCCTACTTGAAAGAGTCTACTTAATAGAGTCTGCTTCCAAGTAATGTGAGCAAGCTCAGTGAGTTAGGGGTGTGCCTTTATTGGGACACAAATCCCACACAGGTGCAATTAATAAACACTCACCCGAATCAATCAAGAAGCAGCACAAAAGAGCACCTGTCAGCACAGCTCTGAGTGCCGCATTCCCCTACGGCATTCTGTCTGATGGTGCATGCTTGCGGGCAGCATGTATATATATATATATATATATATATATATATATGCGACCGAACAAACTACAGAATACGGCGTTTGCCGACCGCGGAATTCGGTAGACCGAATTCGGCACACGTAATTGACGTCAGAGGCCAGATTAGAAAGGTTAAGTACCTTCCACGAATAGTGGTCAATTCCAAGTGGAATTGAACCAGTCAAAATTACCTCTATTTATACTTACCTCTCCGATTCCTTGTTGCCCTGTTGTGGTGTTTGCTGGCTCAATAGCGTGTTGCTTTTTCGTGATATTATGGGGCTATATTTCTGGCTCTTGTCTTACGTTTACCCTGTCTTCTGTACTCCTTTTGACCTCAGCTTGATTATACGGTATTCCTGTCTTCTCTACTCTATTTGACCACGCCTTGTTACTGACTCCACTTGTTCATTAACCCGGCCATTCTAAGGATGGGTATACAGATTCTCTTTTAGTGATTCTGTCTGTGTTTAGGTTCCAGTATATTCTGACATTCCTACTGCAAACCTCTTGTATTGCTTACACACCAGCTCAATTGTTTAGATATTTTGTATACACATCTCTATAGCCGTGATAGATTGCTGTGGTCGGCTGTGCTGGGGGACAGGATGGCTAGAAGGTTGTGGAAGATTTTAAAAACATGGCAGGGCAGTAGGGACACATAAGTCCACACAATAAAGGACAGAAATGATATGGAATTTAGCCCAGCACAAGGAGGGTAGAGATGGGGCAGGGGCAAGATCAGAACAGAGGTGGTATGTATTAAAAATGTACATACAGTACAAGTGACCATATTAAATGTATGTTGAGAAATACAAGGAAACTAAATAACAAAATGGGGAAACTAGAGGCAATAACACACAAAGCAATATGACATAATAGGTATAGTTAACTTAAATTGTTACACATTATTTATGAAAGATAAAAAGGGAAAGGTGGAGAGGTATGTCTGTATGTCAACTGTGAGTTAAAGCAAGTGGAATGTAATGAGGAAAATTAAGCCAATTTTGAAACTATGTAGGCAGAAATCTGCTTGGGGCAAAATAAGGGAAATCAAGTATCAGTTAGGAAATATTATAAACCACAATGACGATAATGCTAGAAAGTACAGCTGTTTGAGCAAAATAGGAAACCTGCCCATCTGGATAACACTTTAATTGTTGCAGATTTTAATTACCTATGCAGAAATTGGGAAAGAGGGACTAATACTTCAGCAGGGAGAATCACATTTTTGAACCTGTTAAATGACACCTTCATGTCACAATTTGTAGAAACACAAACTCGAAAGGATGCTTGTCTGAATCTGGTTATAACAAACAATGTTGATCTTCTGACAAACATTCAAGTAAGAGAGCACTTGGGAAAAAGTGATCACAACATGGTGTCTTTTGAAATAAACTCAAAAAAGCAAATGCACATGGGGTATACTAAAACGTATAATTAAAAAAAGGCCAATTTCAATAAGATAATGGTATTTTCACACCACATTGACTGACACAAACTCCATTGTAAAACAATACTGAGGATAAATGGAATATTTTCAAACAAATGTTAACAATGTTCACTTCTCAATACATACTGTTGGGTAATAAATATAAAAGAAACAAACTGAATTAGAGTTAGTGGAACGGTAAACCAAGAAATTAAAAGTAATATAAGAGCATTTAAACCATTTAAATCAAGCAAAACAAATGCATCTTGTATAAGAAATAAGGGAGCCACTAATACATGCAGCAATGAGATTAGATAGGTTAAACTGAAACATGAGAAAGTGACAGCCAAGAGAGCAAAATCAATCCCCCAAACATTTTAAATACATAAATTCAAAAATAAAATAAAAGTTTAAGTACACTGAAATCAGTGGGTGTGTTTGTTAATGAAGACCAGGAAATATAATAAATGTTAAATAAATATTTTTCCTCATTATATATTGCAAGAGATATGCAAATGATTGCTGTAAAAATGCCTGCAGAAAAAAATTGATTAGAAGACTTAAGACAATGTGTTTCAGCAGCTAAAGAAAATTAATGTAAACAATGTTCCAGGGCCTGATGGTTTTCACCCACTAGTCCATGATAAGATCAATATGGAATTAAGTGATCTTCTTAATCTTTCAGGATTCTTTTCTTTCAGGAATTGTATCGGAGAATTGGAAAAAAGGCAGATATATTCCTTTATTCAAAAAAAGGTAAATAAATATCTTTACCTGGAACCTAACTTCTGTGGCTGGGAAAGTATTTGAAGGGTGATAATTTTCAGTAGTTTGGGAAGAATATTGTTTGTAAAAATCAGCATGGTTTATGAAACATAGGACATTTCAAGCTAACTTTTATATGTTTCAACACAAACTAAAAGAAATTGGTCTAGATGATAATTATTGTTCTTGGGTCGAACAGTGGCTTAATAAAATATAGAACAGAGAGTTGTGATTTCCATTCACCATATTTATAAATGATCGAGAAATAGGCATTGAAAGTCAAATTTCTGTGTTTGCAGATAACACAAAACTACAGAATAGGTTCCACACAACAAGTTAGTGTTCAAACTAGATGAAAATTCTTGTTCTTGGGTAGAACATTGGCTAAAATATAGAGTAGAGAGAATTTTAGTTAAGGGTACATTTTCAAACTGGACCAAAGTCATAAGTACATTTTCAAACTGGACCAAAGTCGTAAGTGGTGTCCCTCAGAGATCTGTTCTGGGACCACTTCTATTCAACACATTTGTAAATGATCTTGAAGCAGACATTGAAAGTAACACTTCAGTGTTTGCAATGACACAAAACTATAAGGTAAGGTGATACTATGTGTGCAGTAAACTACTTTGCTGCAGACAGACTTAGATAGGTAAGGGTCTGGACACACCAATGACAGATTACATTTAACTAGATTAAGGCAAAGCTATGCACTTTGGGGCAAAAAATTAGCAAGCAACTTACACCATAAATGGTACTGAATTAGGAATAACAACACATGAGAATTATTTGGGAATTGTTAGAATAAACAAACAAGGCAAAAATGTGCAATGTCATTTAGCAGTTGTTAAGTCCAGTAAAGTATTGTCATTTATAAAAAGGAACATTAATTTTCAGGATGAAATTTTTATTTTGTCTCTTTAAAATAATTTGTAAGACCACACCTTGAATTTGCAGGGCAAATTTGGACACCTGTTCTAAAAAAGGCTATTATTTCTGTTAGGTATGATTTTATAACCGGCAGCCATTTTATAATCGGCCGCCATTTAAAAGACAGACGCCATTTCATAAGCATTAGCCATTTTAAATCTGATTCTATTTTTCTAGTGTATTGCTAAAAATGTTATAATCTTTTAGAAGGACAGAATAAAATATTAAGTATGATTTATTTGTTAATTCAAGTGTTCTGTTGCATCTACGAACATATGTTCTCTAAAAGGAGAAGTAGATGTCCAGCAACATACTTTGAAGAAGTCATAGAAATATATTCTGCAAGCTAATTAAATATGTTATGAAACAATGTCTACAATTAAATGAAAGATATACAATTTTATTTTAAGAAAGTATTTATCTGCCAAATTATGAAGTGATGTCTACCTTTGGCCATGACCTGTCTACCTTGTGACCATCCTTTCTAGCTTTCTGTCAATGATCCAAACTATTTGCTGAATTGCTGACTCTGTGTAACATGAAGACCGTGGTTTGTGTCAGTCATTTCTCCTGAGCTGCTCGTAGGTGTGTTTGTGCTGGTTGCAAGGATGGTCAGCAGCCATGAATAATGCAGGGGAATAATTTCTGCCCTAACAATTTAACTAGAAAAAAAGTGCAGGCTACAAAATTAACCCCTTCAGGACGGAGTCAATAGTGCACGTTCTGATCAAAACAAAACGTAAACAAAAACTGGAATTTGCGCTATGTGTCTGTTCACCCGTAGTTCCCCTCTTTCAAATTATATGCACCCACACTTATTATATATCATTTTGTTCAGGAGAAACAGGGCTTTAATCTATCATTAACTATTCATATATGGAACATCATTTATTATGAATAAAAGTAAAAAAAATGTGAGAAAATAAGATTTTTTTTTAAATTTGCATTTCCGTCTGACATTTTAACTGTGAATGTCATAATACTGTTAGGTTTTACTGCAATAAAAATGCACATATTTGTAATCAGCGATGTCTCACGAGTACAACAGTACCCCCCATTAACAGGTTTTATGTTGTTTTGGAAAGTTACAGGGTCAAATATAGAACATTACATTTTCAAATTGAAATTTGCCAGATTAGTAATGTTACCTTTGAGACGGTGTGGTAGCCCAGGAATGAGAATTACCCCCATAATGGCAAACCATTTGAAAAAGTAGACAAGCCAAGGTATTGAAAGTGGGGTATGTTTAGTCTTTTTTAGTAGCCACTTAGTCACAAACACTGGCCAAAGTTAGCGTTCATATTTGTTTTTGTGTGAAAAAAGCAAAAAACGAATATTTGGCCAGTGTTTGTGACTAAGTGGCTACTAAGAAAGACTGGACATACCCCACTTGCAATACCTCGGGTTGTCTACTTTTGCAAATGGTATGCCATCATGGGGGTAATTCTCATTCCTGGGCTACCAT
This sequence comes from Pelobates fuscus, assembly GCF_036172605.1. Taxonomy (NCBI): domain Eukaryota; kingdom Metazoa; phylum Chordata; class Amphibia; order Anura; family Pelobatidae; genus Pelobates; species Pelobates fuscus. The sequence continues at coordinate 334,466,913 of NC_086318.1, read as the reverse complement.
ACGCTCTCAAAGGCAACATAACCAATCTGGCAAATTTCAATGTGAAAAAAATGAAATGCAAGCCTTATATGTGACTCTCTAACGTTCCAAAACACCATAAAACCTGTACATGGGGGGTACTGTTATTCTCGGGAGACTTCACTAAACACAAATATTAGTGTTTTAAAACAGTAAAACATATTACAACAATAATATAGACCATAAAAGTGCAGTTCGCTTGTAAAAAATGCAAAAAACGTCACTTTTACTTAAAATATCATCGTTGTAATACAATTTACCAGTTTGAAACACGAATATTTGAGTTCAGCGAAGTCTCCCGAGTAAAACAGTACCCCCTATGTACAGGTTTTATGGTGTCTTGGAGAGTTACAGGGTCAAATATAGTGCTTGCGAATTAAATTCTCTGCACTTTCTCCCTGTGTTGTCATGCATGTCAATCAAATTTTAATTAATCAAATCACATAATTACGTTAAAAGATTATTTAAATATACATGTAGAATTTTAATATATATGCATTTATAGGTATTTAAATTCTACGTGTATACTGATGTAATCTTTTATGTAATTATATGTATTTATCTATATATATATATTTGCGGTTATTTGTATTTTATATATATATAGATATATATAGAATGTCATTCTAAGTGTATTTTGTTACCGATATATATGTATTAATAACAAAATACAGTTAGAATGAAATTACATATGCATATATAATTTATATTAAATTTTGTTTCAATATTTTATTTATTTTATTATTTAATTTATTTATTATTTTAATTATACGTATTTATATATAATATATATATGTACATCTATTATATATATAATATATATACATATTATATATATGTAACGTCATTCTAAGTGTATTTTAATATTAATATATATACTTATATTAATATTAACATACACTTTGTATGACGTTACATATATATAATATGTATATATATTATATATATAATATATATACATATTATATATATATAAAAATATATTTAATTTATTTTTACACTTGTCTTTTATTTATTTCAAACAGTCCCCCTGCTGGCAGATCCACAGCCAGCTATAGGGGGCCATGTGATCGCTCTTTGAGAGCGATCACATGGCCCCCGGGGGCCTCATTTGCCGTGGGAGGGCTGCCTGGGCTGTGAGGCAGTCCTCCCGAAGCGGATCGCGGCGGAGGTAAGTATAACTTACCTCCTGGGGCTGCAAGCCGTTACGGCGTGCTATGCCGTCATAACGGCTTTAAAGCCCACTTAACCCGTGACGGCATAGCACGCCGTAACGGCGTTAAGGGGTTAATAAAAGAAACAGAAGATTTTAGTTTATTTTTTAATTAATTAATTAATAAAAGAAACAGAAGATTTTAGTTTCTTTTTTTAATTAATAAATTAATAAAAGAAACAGAAGATTTTAGTTTCTTTTTTTAATTAATTAATTAATAAAAGAAACAGAAGATTTTTAGTTATAAAGAAAGGTTAACAAATTTAAATCTGTTTAGTTTAGAAAAAGTATGCCTCAAAGGGAATATGATAGCATTCTACAAATATATTCAGGACCAATACAAACCAATGTCAGGAAACCTATTCATAAACAGGACTATACATAGGACCCAAGGTCACACATATAGATAAAGGAGCTTTTGTCTAAGGCAAAGAAAAGGGTTATTTTTACAGTTAGAACAATAAGGATGTGGAATTCTCAGCATGGCGAGGTGGTGCTACCAGAGTCTGTACAGAAGTTTAAACATCAACTGGATGAATACTTGCAAAAACATAATATACAGGAATATTTATTTATTTAATATTACTGGTATTTATAAAGCACTGACATATTCTACAGCGGTGAATATAATTTTTTTTAATTTTAATTTTAATTCTTTACTTTGGTTGTGCAGGTGGTTACAGGTTATTAACAGACACCACAACAGTGTATTTCAAGATTAACAGTAATTACGTAGTGGCATAGAAATTCGCACATTTTTTTATTGTATATCATGCTTGACTAAACGGTTATGTTGTCGAAATATGTTTAACTAGCATAGAATAAAACAAAATAATCAATGCTTAACGTTGAGTATGTCGGCATTTGTGATAGGCATACTGATGAACACATAAAGCTTAAATGTCGCCAATGAAACCGTACAAGTGCTGTCTCACATAAGATAAGATCAGGAGTTATTAAGACAATATCGAGCTGTTAGCAGCTTTGAATGACATGCTGGGATACTTAGTACGGTTAACTAAGGTAGCAAGTTCTCTTAATAGTCGCATTAGGGATGTCGTTAGGCTAGGTCTTTCTCCTATGGCACTGGAGGAAGCCCCCCTTCCCTGTATTTGGCTACAACCTGGTTCTGCTAGTAGGTTGGTGGGTCTATGCTCCCCCTAAGTTTCCATTGGGCTGCGATTTGCAGGAACCGGCTGAAATTGCACTTAAACAAGATCCTGATACATGCAGGGGTTTACCGCTTAAGACAGATTATGCACGTGTAAGTAGTACAGGTTGGGGTGCGTCGCCTATGGATCAGCACAGGATGAATCACTTAGCATGTACAGGCTTGTGTATGTCGAGTTAAACTAAACTAGGCTGACAGACAAACAAATGTCTAGGCAAAATTATGGATATTAATATTAATATCAATACCAATATTAACTGCACACCTGCTGAAGGTGGACATTGCAATGTCCTGCATGGTGTAGGCTGTAGGTACAGGACCCCAGTTCCACTCTTCATTTGGGTTGTTTCCGTTTAGCCGATGCCCACTGGGTATACAGAGTTGTCCAGTATGGGGATGGCTTGCTGTCGGCTCTGCAGTCGTTTGGTTGAGTGGCTTAGGACTGATGTTCGTGCAGTGGTACAGGGCACTCCGCGGGGGCTTTGTGCAGGACGAGTGTCCGCCACCTGCCTCCTCCGCTGGTAGCATTGCCGATGCCGTGTTCGTCGCTGTGCTGCAGTCAGGTGAGTGCAGGATTTCTTTCTGGCCTTAGGGAGCCCCCTGGTCTCTTCTTAGTACGCTCTTATGTGGCTTTTGTTTGCCGTGTGTTGCTGCTCATTATGACCCATAATCTGCCTATCATGGCTTTCAGAGCAGCTATCTGACCAGTGCTTGGTTCTGCTGGTTCGAGCTGCGGCAGTTGCAGGCCGCGTGGTAGTGAGCCGGGGGCTTCCGCCATCTTTGGTGTCTCCATCCCTCTCTGCTTGGGAGTTTTGTAATGCCCTCAGATGCTTCCGAGACCGTGGCAGTTCAGGGCTTCGGGGACCGGGATGACCCCCACCGGTCCATGGGGGGAAGAGGGGGAAGGATTTTGGAGTGCCCCTTCGTCCGCCAGAAAACCCGGAGAGCGGCCGTCTCTCCTCGGCTCCCACCCGTGTAGGCCATCAACCTCGATTGGGTCAGTCCAGCACCGGAGAACCTTAAGTCGGGTATCTCCCGGCGCAGTGCAGTCTCCCAGGTACAAATATTGCTTAAAGTTGTTGGTTTGATCGGGTGGTCGGGTGGTCGGGCAATAAACCCAGAATCTGGGCTTCAGACTCAGGAGCCCTCGGAATGTGTGTCCAGTCTGCTTGGGAGTCAGGCTCCACCCCCTCCCCCGCCCCGGTGAATATAATTTTTAATATGTGTAGCAACAGTTTCTGGATCGAAGGAGAGATATGACTGCCATTTTGGGTTGATAAGGATTTTTTTCCTAGTTTGTTGGAAGCACTTCAAGCTATTTTTTCGTTACTTTCTTCTGGATCAACATTAAAAATAATTGTGAGCACTTGATGGATGCATGTCTCTTTGCAGCCTATGTAACTGTGTAATATACAGTTGGTAAAAGTTATTCATTCAATTTTCTAAAAGCTCTGAGGAAAGCAAATTCTTCTTTTGTGGACAGTGTTAGAAAAAAATATTATTTTATCTAGCCTAGGTCATTGATCCTGGTGTGAGACTACATTACCAATGTACAGTTGTTAAAATTATTTGTTTATATTAATCAACTATTTGGAAGAAAGTAAATCAATATTTTGGTAGTCTGAATTCCTCTTCCTTGGCAATGAGGATTGCTGACCATCCCTTCCCCACCACTTTCACCACTATTAGTAGTAGACTCAGGGTAGTGGGATTAGCAGCATTGTCTACTACTCCCGGCAGCAGCACCGACAGCATAACCCCAAGACAGCAGAGTGGAGCAGTTGAGTTTTAGCTTAATGCTATTGGGGGTTTGAAGGAAGCAAGTGAAGCAGCAAGCAGCCAAAATGAGAGTAGTGCCTCTGAAATAGTCAGAGCTTACCTGTCTTAAAATAGTTGCCTCCTACAGAGGATTATGTTAGCTACTGGGATGAGAAGAAAAGTGTATGGCTTACTATGTGTCTAGTTACCAGCAGCTTTTGTTATTCCTACCAACCACTGAATATCTAATGCTCACAAATGTTCCCGCAATTGATGGTGCAAAGAGCTTCTATCAAGCTTGTGAAGAAAATAGACAGAGTTTCGGCATTTACTTCTGTGTTCTGTGATTTATTGGTTCGGCCGTTTCAAACTATCGAACACCCACCACCCTCCTGGCTCATTAACTTCAAAGAGAACCATCTATTAAGCGCTCTCTGGGCGGCCGCCGTTCGTATAACAGAATGCCACGTGGAACAGAAAATGGCGGCCATCTTGTTTGCACGAAAGGAGGCAGCGGGACTTGGTCGTCGAGTGTCTGGAACTAAAATCGGACACTCAACCTCCCAAACCACCGCTGAAACATACGAACGCCTGCTTCCTTTAGTTGCCAAAACAGCCAGGAGAGCGCCATTCGGAAGTTTGGTTCATACGAACAAGGGGAGCAATCGCTCCTATGAGCCAGGAGGATCCATTCGGGACTTTATTTGGTTTTATGCCATTTACTGAATTGACTGATCGGACACGCTGGATTCGTGGAACTGTTTTGGGCATGAGTCTCGTGTGTGGTCGGTAACTTATGACTTCCATACTTTTTGAGAACCCCTGAACCGATCTGGGTGAAATTTGAATATGTTGGTCCCCCAGATTGGGGTTATCAGGGGATATGTAATTTGTGGGGATACCTGTTGTATAAAGAGGTGTTCTAATTTTTGGGAAAATTGTGTGCCCTCTGCCTGGAGATAATTGGGTTATTCCTCAACTTATCTCAATATCTCCCAGGCAGAGAGAGGGAGGGTGTTACTGTAAATCTGTATGTGGATTGGTTATTGTCTTTGTTTACTGTGGGAGGTCCTTTTGCAGGAGGATTCTCATAAAAGCCAGTGTGGCATCAATAAAAGTTATTCCTGTTACACCCTTCATGAAGTCTAGGCTCATGCTTGGGGAATATTCTACTTGCTGGGGAGAATCGTCTTGGAAGCTGCATTCATCTACATTATTCCTCTACCTCCTACTGCAGTTATAATCACTTATGCTCAACTATTGGGAAAGGAATAGAAGACTGCAGTACCATAACCACTGCAGGTCTTAACAAAGCTCAATCTCCTTAAGTTAGGTTACCCTGCTCTTCAGTTTAAAGGGACACTGTAGTCACCCAGACCACTTCAGCTCAATGAAGTGGTCTGGGTGCCAGGTCCCTCAGGTTTTAACCCTTCACATGTAAATATAGCAGTTTCAGAGAAACTTGTTGTACCCTTAAGGGGGATTTGAAGATGTTGGACGTTCTCATCCAAAACGTGAGAACGTCTAAGCGCCATTTAACTAGTTGCTGTCTGACAGATAGCCACTAGAGGCAATCTTAACCCTGCAATGTAAACATTTTAGATTACAGGGTTAAGAGTTAAGGGGACAGAGTTAAGGGGACAGGGATCTCTTCAATGAGATGAAGTGGTCTGCTTGCCTATAGTGTACATATAGTGTACATTTAAATGGTTTGGTAATCATTGAGCAAATTAAATAGACTTATGACTTCAGTTTAACCCCTTAAGGACACATGACGTGTGTGACATGTCATGATTCCCTTTTATTCCAGAAGTTTGGTCCTTAAGGGGTTAATTTGAATTTGGGGCGATCAGACGTTTGGAGGTCCGAACTCGGAAATGGTATGTGGATAAATCACAAAACAAGTGAAAAGGGCAATGGACGAAACAGTGTAGTTTGATTTGGAATTTGGAGTTCTGTCCATGGCACCAAAAATAAAAAGATGATTGATGAAAAAAATAAAGATGATTGATGTTAGAGGACAGCTACTATTTTTTTTAACAAGTCAAGTAAGAAGTGACCAACAGAGGGAAAAAAGGATGAGTAGTAAAAAAAGTAATAAAGGAAATAAATCTGCATTTAAATATATGTGTCTTATATACTTCATACATATATAATATGTAAATAGGGATCAACATTTCTACTTGTCACAGCCATTTTAAAGTAAAAAGTAACCCCTGGCGAATGTGCCAGTGGTTGTTTTAGGATTGCAATGTCAAGGAACTTTTCAGGCCTGATTAGAAATTTTAAACCCTGATTTTTCTTATTGGTTAGTTCTTCTCATTTGATCTGTGAACCAAACCATGTGAAAATGCATGTATCAGTGTACTGCAAAATATAAACATATTAATATTTTGCAGTAAACTGATGTCATGCCATTCTAGTTTGTCCACATAATTTTTCCCAAAACAAATTTATAGGCAAAATGTATCTGAACCAAAATGCCAAACGGCCATTTTACTCGGAAAAAAAAAATGTTTTTTTCTGTCAAATCTATTTAGACTAACCCATTTTTTTTTTACATGTATTATTAAATGTCTGAGCAAAGACTGGGTTCTTTCTATTTTATTATACACTATATTACATGGCAAGGTTTAAGCTGGTAAATAAGATAAACCCCATATCCTCGGTTAATTAAAAAGCTGTTGTCAGCTATGCTGATTCCTAGTGCCTTGTGGTAAAATGATATTGGCACATACAAATTAACAAGGAAAAAATATGTTTACATACAAAAATAATTCTGAGAAAAATTAGAAAGTGTCTGCTATTCAACAAAAAATAAATCTCCTCTGTACAAGTTAGATTTATAATATTGATGTAACCATAAATAAACTGTACACATCACTATCTGAACCATGGATGATTAGTTACTGTACATTAAATTTTGCCCATAATTCCTAATGCAAAATAGTGATTAATACTTTCTTATGACAGACCTGAATTCATTTACTATTACTTTCCCTCACTTCCTGAAGATTATGTAGATTATATATATAGATTATAAAATTTACATTTAAATAAAATACACAGAATACACATACAGAGTATGCATGTCTACTACAAAAAAAAAAAAACTGAAAACAATGAGTCAGACTACCACATACACAGACACTATATGGATAACTGAAACATGATTGTGATCCATATACAGTATAAAGTATTAAACAAGATCAAAACATTATAAGTATATTTTAACCCCTTAACGCTGTTACGACTTACCATGCTGTCACGCATTAAATGGGCTTTAACCCCTTAAGGACCAATCTTCTGGAATAAAAGCGAATCATGACATGTCACACATGTCATGTGTCCTTAAGGGGTTAAAGCCGTTGCGACGGCATGGTACGCCGTAACGGCTTGCAGCCCCAGGAGGTGAGTTGTACTTACCTCCGCCGCGATCCTCTTCTGGAGGGCTGCCTGACAGCCCAGGCAGCCCCCCTCCGGCAAATGAGGCCCCCGGGGGCCATGTGATCGCTCTCATAGAGTGATCACATGGCCCACTATAGCTGGCTATGGATCTGCCAGCAGGGGGACTGTTTGAACTATCAGACAGTCCCCCTGCTGGTAGGAGGTGTAAAAAAAATAAAATAAACATGTTTAAAAATAAATTAAATATATTTTTATATATATATATATAATATGTATATATATTGTATATATAATATATATATACATATTATATATATGTAACGTCATACAAAGTGTATTTTAATATTAATATAAGTACATATATTAATATTAAAATACACTTTGTATGACGTTACATATTATATATATGTAACGTCATACAAAGTGTATTTTAATATTAATATAAGTACATATATTAATATTAAAATACACTTAGAATGACGTTACATATATAATATGTATATATATTATATATATAATAGATGTACATATATATATTATATATAAATACGTATAATTAAAATAATAAATAAATAAAATAATAAAATAAATAAATAAAATATTGAAACAAAATTTTATATAAATTATATATGCATATGTAATTTCATTCTAACTGTATTTTGTTATTATAGATTATATCTATCTATATATAAAATACAAATAACCACAAATATATATATATATATATATATATATAGATGAATACATATAATTACATAAAAGATTACATTAGTATACACGTAGAATTTAAATACCTATAAATGCATATATATTAAAATTCTACGTGTATATTTAAATAATCTTTTAACGTAATTATGTGATTTGATTAATTAAAATTTGATTGACATGCCTGACACAGGGAGAAAGTGCAGAGAATTTAATTCGCAAGCACTATATTTGACCCTGTGACTCTCCAAGACACCATAAAACCTGTACATAGGGGGTACTGTTTTACTCGGGAGACTTCGCTGAACTCAAATATTAGTGTTTCAAACTGGTAAATTGTATTACAACGATGATATTTTAAGTAAAAGTGACGTTTTTCACATTTTTTACAAGCGAACGACACTTTTATGGTCTATATTATTGTTGTAATATGTTTTACTGTTTTAAAACACTAATATTTGTGTTTAGTGAAGTCTCCCGAGAGTAACAGTACCCCCCATGTACAGGTTTTATGGTGTTTTGGAAAGTTAGAGAGTCACATATAAGGCTTGCATTTCATTTTTTTCACATTGAAATTTGCCAGATTGGTTATGTTGCCTTTAAGAGCGTATGGTAGCCCAGGAATGAGAATTACCCCCATGATGGCATACCATTTGCAAAAGTAGACAACCTGAGGTATTGCAAGTGGGGTATGTCCAGTCTTTCTTAGTAGCCACTTAGTCACAAACACTGGCCAAATATTCGTTTTTTGCTTTTTTCACACAAAAACAAATATGAACGCTAACTTTGGCCAGTGTTTGTGACTAAGTGGCTACTAAAAAAGACTAAACATACCCCACTTTCAATACCTTGGCTTGTCTACTTTTTCAAATGCTATGCCATTATGGGTGTAATTCTCATTCCTGGGCTACCACACCGTCTCAAAAGTAACATTACTAATCTGGAAAATTTCAATTTGAAAATGGAATGTTCTATATTTGACCCTGTAACTTTCCAAAACAACATAAAACCTGTTAATGGGGGGTACTGTTGTACTCGTGAGACATCGCTGATTACAAATACGTGCATTTTTTTGCAGTAAAACCTAACAGTGTTATGACATTCACAGTTAAAATGTCAGACGGAAATGCAAATTTAAAAAAAAAATCTTATTTTCTCACATTTTTTTTTATTTTATTCATAATAAATTATGTTCCATATATGAATAGTTAATGATAGATTAAAGCCCTGTTTCTCCTGAACAAAATGATATATAATAAGTGTGGGTGCATATAATTTGAAAGAGGGGAACTACGGGTGAACAGACATAGCACAAATTCCAGTTTTTGTTTACGTTTTGTTTTGATCAGAACGTGCACTATTGACTCCGTCCTGAAGGGGTTAAACTACTATTTCTGTTCTTAAAATGACATGCATAATTTGGAGACAAATGTGTTATTAAAAGGCTTTACCTTTGAATGAGACAGTAGTCTTATTCTGCAGACATAACAAGCCTGTGTTTTCTCTGGCTACCTTAGGGGGACACTTCCTAAAATTGCATTGCACGTGTGTGATGTGTGCATACACGGTTCAAAGATCTTGCAAATTAATCAGCAAGATCTTAGAATGCACACTAACCATGGAAGTACAGTATGCACGGTCACAGATGGCTCTTCCTTTTGTCGAGTATTGAGTAGACATGAGGCCGGAGATACTGAGGCCTCCTCCTGTACAGAGGGACTAAACGCTTAAGTTCTTGATCATTGACCAATAATATACTATTTGCAGCATATTCTAATACTGGCAGACGGGAGCTTCAAGGAGTCAAAACTCACAGCCAGGCTGAGATGCATAGTAAAAGACTGGGAGCAGCTAAAGTTCTTGAGGGCATGGCCAGGGGATCCTTGGGGCTAGTGATCATTCACTAGGGCATTGAACAGAGCCTCAGAGGAGGAGTAGGCACTCTGTTTGTTACCATCCTTGCAATGCAGCATCTCCGTAACCGTCATGTTCTCCAACACCCAGATTAGCATCAGATCCCTCACTGCCTGGTAGAAAGAGAAGGTCTTCTTGCATTGTTTTTGGGACTGGTATTGCCATAAGAGTTCAATTGCTGCAGGAGTTGTTCAGAAACGTCCCTTTCCCTGGAATTTGCAGGTATGATTGCAGCACAGGCAGGAAGGGGTGTCATAGATTCAAAAATCTTACCCAGACATATCTGCACATGAGTGAATGCAGATATCCTCTCCTTCACTCCTCTCCTAAAATGGCAATATACATTAAAGTGATCAGCACAGGGATTATTAACAGGTTTACTAACAAAACATGTTAATAATCCCTGTTCTCAGAATGAAAGGCATTAATTCCATTACTGAAGGCATTGAGATGAACAAACTGCACTTCCATCTCTGATACTTTGAATGATTCACAGCTATTACTTGGATACTGGGCAAAATATTTGGGGTTTCAGCCCAAAACCACCTTGTAAAAGTCCACAGCATTTACATGCAGGTAGTCTCTATTTTTTGCCACCCCCCACATGCACCTGATAAGTCATAATGCAGTAGGAGAACCAGTACCATTTATACCGCAACACACAAGACATTTACATACATGAAGAAAATGTTCTGAACTGAGATCCATCTCCCAGAGCAATAGGGACAGCACCCTGCTGGTAAAACACTAAACAGGAGGAAGGAGTTGGGAAAAAGTCTTGTAGTTATAAATGAAGTTCTAATGAAACCTTAGGCTGGGAATGAGTCCTTTGTTCTCAATATTGGGGATCAACCCTTGGGAGTTTTAGTCATAGAGGATCATCAACAGTCAATATACTGTTTCTTGAATATTTGAGAGGTCATGAAGGAGTGGAGTAACTGTAGCTTGGTAGTGCAGCAGAAAGGATGCTAGGGGCCATCCTGAAAAGGGCAACAACACTTTCATCACATAAAGCCATTAGAATATGGGTAAGATAGTCTACTCTGCAAATTAATATATTGTCTTAAATAATGAAGATCACATTACCTGACTTTTAAAAATTGTTGGCAGTGTTATAATCAGTTGAAAAATAGGAAATCCCTTATGGCATAGTAAGGCAGCTGCCATGCTGTATGTTCTTAACAATACTTACAAAATACGCCATACGATATCCCTTAAAAGGTGCATTTAGGCTACCACATTGGGAGCAGATGTTGACACCTAGTTAGATGCATTCCTCTTCGCAGGCATTTGTTCCAGAAAGTCATAAAAGAACCATAGAAAGTCAGAAAACGAGAACTGAGAACGAAGAATACTTCCCACATGCTTACTTTGTTTAGTTTAAGTTTGCATATTTCTGAGGATCTAAAATTATATATTCGATTAAAAACAGGTTCAATGGAAGGCTACAGTTGAGTTCAAATTGTGCTGTGTGAGGGGGTTTCTGAATAAGACATCAAGTTTCTAGTCATCAGAGGATAATTTATTGATACTTGTCAAAAGGAAGTACCAGTCTAACAGAAATCAAGACAAAAGGAATGCCTGATGAATTTCCTTTGAAGTGCCTTTTATAAAAGTCCTTGGTAATACATATTGATGAACTCCAAATTGTCTTGCCTGAAGGGAAAAGTAGGCTGCTTTACACTGTCTTATAAATATTCATCAAAAGAACAAGACTTATGCTTCCAGGCGTGAGGTGAATGATTATGTTTGTATGATTGCCTTGGAATATGGATAATTAGTAAAACTGTATTTGACAAGATGAGAATCTAGAAATCGGTTTGCAGTTTGTGGCCACGTGGCTTTCTTTGGACTTCTACCTGTTGCTCAACTAAAAAAACGTAAAACAAAACAATATATATGTATGTATTATATATTATGATAAATATGAGAAATTACTGAATGGAAGTCAGTAATCAAATTAATATAGAACGATGTGGCCTAGTTTTTAGTTATGAAAAATTTTATATTATACAGACACACAGCTTGTGAGACATTCCAAGCAACTTCTTATTTTGAAGTGTGCCACTGGAGATTAAGAATAAAATATAAATGGCGATGTAATAATTTAACATTAAAAACCATATCAACTTACGGTCATACATACACTGTGAGTTATTGGAAGCATACTGATCTTAAAACAGTATAAACATTGTTTAAAATGAAGGAGGTATATTTGCAGATGCAACAAACTGTTTGGCTGACCAACTGGGTGATGCACTGACTGATATATCTTTGTATATCTGTTCAAGGACAGTTTATTTGGATATCACATACTTTGAGATGTGGATAATCTACAACAATATTTGCAATGACATGCTACATAAGGCAAAACGTAAATGTTTTATTGGAATGCCTTGTTGCAGTTGTCAATAGCAGTGTTTCTCATACTTGTAACCACATTATAAAAAGCTTCTCTATAGACATTATCTCTTCAGACAATGAAGATAGGAGTCGCACTTAGGCCCAGCAGCCACCCAGTGCTCCGGAGCAGGACCAGCAATCCAACAACGATAAGGCAAACAAGAAAATCTCCAGGCCCTCAAGGTGTTCAAGCTGCAGGCAGTTTTAATAGAACAGAAAAGATCAGCAATGTTTCGACCTGCTAAGAGGTCTTTGTCATAATTTGTTGTTAATTAGCTTTTTTTTGGAGATGGGTAACCATTCCATGCATCCACTCCACATATAACATTGTTTGACAATAATTTTACAATGAACAATGAATCATGCCCAGTGGGCATGACATATGCTTTGTTTTTAGATTATTTAATTACTTAGCATTTTTAGAATTAGGCTTAATGTGTTTCTATTATAATAAACATTTTGGTTTTAAGATGGTCAATTTTTTTATTTTTTTCAGCAAGTAGCTCACTGTTACTTTTTAATTGTGTTGATATTTTTTGTTTTAAAAATATAAAAACCTCTTGGAAGCTTATCTAGAGCACATTTTAGTGAACAGTCTAGTTACTTTTCTTATAAAAAAGTAGCAGAGTAACTTAAATTTGAAAAATAGAATAATAGCTAACATAAGACCTATAAAACACCACTATTCTGTTACGCAATTACCTTTATCACATGATTATTATCTATCCCACAGCATGTGAAGTAGCTCTGAACTTAAAGGAACACGCTAACTTTAGAAATAGAAACAGATATTTCTAACTTTAGAGTGTTTTCCTAACAATTTAAATCAGGGATAGGCAACTTTCTGCACTCCAGATGTTGTGGACTATACCGCTTACAGCGATAATGCTGGCGAAGCATCAGGGAAGATGTAGTCCACAACATGTGGAGTGCCCAAAGTGGCCTACCCTTCTTTTAGATTATCACCGCAAAATTGTGATTAAAATGTTTTACTTATCTTTAGTCCTCTGCTGCACTGGTTTTGCCTTGAACACCACTCCTACCCTTGTATATCTCTAATATATATGCAGAGCTTGAAGATTTGAATGTCAGTTCTACAAAGATTGCAGGACCATCCAAGTAAGAATCTATACTGGCTGCCTGAGTAACAGCTACTAGAGATGTTATTAGAAAGCAATGTAAACACTGCCTTATCTGAGAAAAGGCAGCATCTAACATTCCTGAAATGGCAAAGACAGTCTCTCAGTGCCTTTAACCCTCCTAATTACTTGAACAATATGATGGTGTAAGGACTATACTAATTTACTTTTTGCTTTGTTTTAAAACATATTAGCTTATTTTTTTTATTCATAACATGGAATCCACAGCTATTGAATAATCAATGCAGAATCCTTTATTATTTAATATTTCATAGAGTCTGAAATATTATCACTAAAGAAAAATTTAATATGTATTTCATGCAGCTGATGTGTCAAAATTATATACTGATTACCCACAAAATTAAAACCATCTAATCCCACCCCTTGACTGGTGCCATTGTAACATTATAATCAATGTTATTCACTTTACCTGTGAGTGGTTTTAATGTAATGGCTGATCAGTGGTAAATACAAATGTGGACCCCAACAGCATTTTTTCCAATAGGGTGCATGCAAACGGAATGGGAAAGTTGGGTTCCAGTTCAGTGTAATGTCTACATACAAGTGCATTTAGATTATTTATACAGGGATTTGTTATGTGTTAAAACAATCTTTATTAATCCCTTAAAACCATTCCTCCTACCTATTTATCACTGTTTTTGTGTTGTCGGACATCATAATTCTAATTGTAAGTTGATTGACATCCAATTAACAAGCCTACTAGATATGAGTGAGCAGTTCCAACACTGTGGAATTAACAATTCATACGAAAAAAAATAAAAAAAAATCCACTTAAGTGTGTCACACTAAACATACCATTCACAAATAGGTTGATTTGGTTTTGTCTGTGTTTTTGCAGCTAACCAATACTTTTTCTTTTGTATTTTAATATTTTAGTGTGTGTTTATAACATTATGCTGTAAATTTTAAACTTAAAGTATAGATCAAGGACACAAGGTTATTAGTAATGACATTGCTCTTAGTTATTTTGGTCGTAGAGGGTATCTGCGTTCCAAGTCTACCATTATGTTGTAGTATTCTTAGAATTTTGAAACACGTTTTTGAATAAATGTTGCCCGATGCTTTATGTCATCTAGTTAATTTTTCATTAATTTGTGTCTGTCATTGAGTGTGTTATATTACATCACTTTGTTTTTAAAATATTTTAAATGTTATGCAACAAGGAAACATACTGACTATTCACTTTGGATTCTTCTTCGCCTGGAGGCGTAAGCAATAAGTGTTAGACCCATGCTGTTTTACAAATGATACATTAAAATCTCTTTTTACTGCTTGAGGCTTTCTTTGTCTCCGCACATAGTGACTTCCACATTCTTTAATTTTATTAAGGACTACATTTCATATAAAAATATCTCTACATATTAATACATTTAGATAAAATGATAATGCTGCAATTGACATACATTAGTATTTGCATATATCTGAAACAGTTTTATATGTATGCTTCGTCTAGGTGGTAACATGTATGTGTAGCTTTACAGTTATTACCCTTTCTTTCATGCATTTTTCCATGTGCACAGTTATGTGCGTTAACATACTAATACGATCATTACTTACAAATAGCTAAATATATTTCTGAATTAACTTTCTGTTCTATTTCATCTTAATCTAAATGTTAATAAAGGCAACTGGGTCAACTTTTCAGTCCAATAATATGGACTTTTAGCTATATGTCTTCATAAAAGTCTATACTGTGGGACTGAAACACTGAGCTAATCACTTTCTTTGTTTTACTTATCTTTGTTTGAAGATTTCATTACAAGTCCTGTAATTGTGTGAGTGACCTCTATATATACAGTTGTGCTCAAAAGTTTGCATACCCTGGCAGAAATTTTGGCATTGATTTTGAAAATATGACTGATCATGAAAACAAAAATGTATTTTATTGAAGGATAGTGATCATATGAAGCCATTTAAGATCACATACTTGTGTGGCTCCTTTTTAAATCATGATAATAACAAAAATCACCCAAATGGCCCTGATCAAAAGTTTACATACTCTTGAATGTTTGGTCTTGATACAGACAAACACGGTGAGGTACACAGGTTAAAATATAATTTAAAGGTTACTTTCCCACACCTGTAGCTTTTTAAATTGCAATTAGTGTCCGTGTATAAATAGTCAATGAGTTTGTTAGCTCTCATGTGGATACACTGAGCAGGCTAGATACAGAGCCATGGGGGAGCAGAAAAGAACTGTCAAAAGACCTGCGTAACAAGATAGTAGAAATTTATAAATATGGAAAAGGATATAAAAAGATATCCAAAGCCTTGAAAATGACAGTCAGTACTGTTCAATCACTTATTAAGAAGTGGAAAATTCTAGGATCTCTTGATACCAAGTCAAGGTCAGGTAGACCAAGAAAGATTTCAGCCACAACTGCCAGAAGAATTGTTCGGGATACAAAGAAAAACCCACAGGTAACCTCAGGAGAAATACAGGCTTCTCTAGAAAAAGACGGTGTTGTTGTTTTAAGGAGCACAATACTTAAACAAAAATGAGCTGCATGGTTGAGTTGCCAGAAAGAAGCCTGTACTGCCTGACAAGACCTTGACATGCCTCACAGTTTCTGGCACACTGTAATTTGGAGTGACAAGACCAAAAGAGAGCTTTATGGTCACAATCATAAGCGCTATGTTTGGAGAGGGGTTTAACAAGGCCTATAATGAAAAGAATAACATGAGCAAGCAAGTAGTAAAAAACAAAAAGTTAGCATTTAGTAATTATAAAAAAAAACCAGAGTGAGGAAGACAGAATAATCTATAAGATTAGGCAGAAGGAGGCTAAGCAAGTTATAAGAGCTTCCAAATCCCACACAGAAGAGAAAATAGCACAGTCAGTAGAAAAAGGGGACACAACATTTTTCAGATACATAAATGAGAAAAGGAAAGTAAAACAAGGATTAGTTAGATTAAAAACAAAAGAAGGAAGGTATGTAGAAGAGGATAAAGGTCTAGCTGACTGCCTCAATGAATATTTTTGCTCAGTATTGACAAATGAAAATGAAGGAAAGGGACCTCAATTAGTTAAGGACAAATTAGTAATTTATTACATGTGAGTTTACAGAGGAAGAGGTTCTATTTTAACTGATGGAATACACCCAAAATTTATTGAAAGCGCTTAGTGGTGTACTAGCAAAACCATTAATAGATTTATTTAACCAATCATTGTTAACAGGAATAGTCCCAGAAGATTGGAAGTTAGCGAATGTTGTGCCCATTCACAAGAAAGGTAGTAGGGAGGAGTCGGGGAACTATAGGCCAGTAAGCCTTACTTCAGTAGTGGGGAAAGTAATGGAAACCATGTTAAAGGTTAGGATTGTTCAACATCTAAAACACATGGATTTCAAGATCAGAGACAACATGGGTTTACTTCAGGGAGATCATGCCAAACTAATCTTATTGATTTTTTTGATTGTGTAACTAAAATAATAGATCAGGGTGGTGCAGTACACATCGCTTACCTAGATTTCAGGAAGGCTTTTGACACTGTTGCACGTAGAAGGCGTAAGCATGCGTGGGATATGCATAAGGCTATCCTAACTATAAGATAAGGCTAGGGACTAATGAAAGTATTTAGAAAATTGGGCAGACTAGATGGGCCGAATGGTTCTTATCTGCCGTCACATGTTTCTATGTTTCTATGAATACCATCCCCACTGTGAAGCATGGTGGTGTCTCACTGATGTTTTTGGGGTGTGTGAGCTCTAAAGATACGGGGAATCTTGTGAAAATTGATGGCATGATAAATGCAGCATGTTATCAGAAAATACTGGCAGACAATTTGCACTTTTCTGCATGAAGGCTGTGCATGGGACGCTCTTGAACTTTCCAGCATGACAATGACCCTAAGCACAAGGCCAAGTTGACCCTCCAGTTGTTACAGCAGAAAAAGGTGAAGGTTCTCGAGTGGCCATCACAGTCTCCTTACCTTAATATCATCAAGCCACTCTGGGGAGATTTCAAACGTGCAGTTCACTGCACACTGGCAAACGTTTGAGCACAACTGTGTATGTGTATATATATATATATATATAGATGTGTATATATATACAGTTGTGCTCAAAAGTTTGCCAGCGTGAATGTGGAAATAATACCCATTAAGTGATTCCTCAAAATTGTATTTCCAGCCAGGTAAATAGACAAGACAATTCTATGGCACCGATTAGAGTGCCCAGTGTGTGCTAAACAGCCACCAGATGTTCACTGATGCTCACTTAAAAGCAATAAAAATATAACCCCATTTATCACTTTCAATTAATCTCTACATGTGTAGCAAACCTTTGAGCACAACTGTGGTTATACTTTTATTTTTTTTAATCCTACTAATCCTTCTGATAAAACATTTTACCCTACCCCAAGCTCCTCTATGTGTCTCATTCCCTCTTCTCCAACCCCTCCATATGTCTCATCCACCCCTAGCCTCCCATGTATCTCATTCCCTTTGACAGGAAGTGCTCTCAGTGAGTACTTCCTGTCAGACCGCTCAGCCACACTACACACAGAGACAGGGGGGAAACAGCAAAGCGCTTCCCTCCTGCCAATCACCTGGCAGTGCACCGACCCTAAAGGTATGCCGGTGGCCCCTTTAGCTTGCAACTCTCATCAGACTCATGAAGATTCAAGCTCAGCATATGATGACAGTTGTAATTAATACAACTGTAGATTAACTAAGCTGTTTTGATATATAGATCATACCCCTGCAGTTTAATTGTTTAATCCTCATCAACTATTCAAATTATCTAGAGAGTGTCTCATTGTCTCCTGTTCCCCACCTTGGCTTGGTGGGGATTATCCCGGTCCCCACTACAGAGGATGCCATCTGTCACAGTGTGGACCTGCCTTTGAAGAAGTGGCATCTGTTTATATTGAGCAGGATGACTATGCAGTCGCGTGGAGCAAAGCTCAGCCCACACTCATTTTGGGACACAGAAGCAGCATAGTGGGGCATTAGGATTTTTTGTTGGGCAGATCTGTAATTTTCTGTCACCCTACAAGGTGGCCATACATAACTAGAGGACTTACTTCCTTACACAGCCCACACCGGTAGAGGGTTACCTCAATGCCACAACCTAAACCTTATCCTTTACTCTCCCAGAGAATAGACTTGGACATCTTTGGTGCTTTGTGTGTTTGTTCTCTATTGGGCCTGGGACAGATGAGGATCATTGCCGTAGCTTGATTTTCATCTTATTGTTACTTTGGGCTATTCAGCAATTTCATCTGTGCAAATGGTCGTGTCCAGTATGGGTATAGGCAGATTAGTTCCTTAGGGAGGTTGTCTGGCCTATAATCTGTCTTTTTTTTGTTTAAATAATGTTATAACTTGGAACCTATTCGGGATTGTTTATGTCGCCTCAGTTTAAGCATGCACTTCCAATTCTATTACAATATTATGTTTAAGCATGTACTTCTAATTCTATTACAATATTATTTACTATGAGTTGTTCAGGTGACAAATATGTAGTGTGTTCCCTAATTCTAAGTAGCTATTTAGCTGTGTTGGAATTTTCCCACACTGTGTAAAATGACTCAGAGCACTCTGATTAGATTCCAAGTCAACCAATTAGAGTTCTGTGAAAGGTTAATGTTACCTATCAGTCTCTTCATTTACCTGTCAGAGCACTTTGATTGGTTGGCTTGGAATCAACCAATCAGAGTGCTCTGAGTCAAATTGCAGGGTGTGGTAGCCTATATAAGGATTCCCCTGCCCTGCAAAGCTCATTCTGTCAGCTCATTAGTCAGTCTGGGGCTCCATAGTGTGAGCGGAGATTTAACCATGTTCACATGGCATTATAGCAATAGGCATTTGAATACCTATTTAAATATTGTAGCATCACTTAATCTGAGTGCTGCATACAGCTCATCTGTCTGGGACTACTAAAAATGTCCCCAGTTTACAGAGGTGAGCCATAGGTATGTATTGATACATGATTTCCTGATGTCAGCAGGGATTTAACCCTCCTTACACCATACTGTTCTCAATGGGGATTCATATCTCTATATAAAGGACTGTATGCAGCAGTCAGTTTGAGCACTGTATACAGAGCATCTGACAGACTTGTACCCGGGCCTCCATCAGGGGTTGACAACCATGACCGCATGCTGATGAGGCCCATCGGGTGGCCCAAGCACTTAGGGCCACCTGAAGGGCCCCATATCTTCAGGGGCCGGTCAGCGCTGCGGCCATGTAATAGCGCAACTGGGCCCCTTTAAAAATGTCAGCTGCAACTAGTGCTGGAAGGAAGGGACGGCCGGTCACTTCCTCCCAGCTTACTCCACGCGGGAGGGAGGAGAGACAGGCCATAAAGAAGGAGAGTCAGACAAACCCCCATCAGCCCCAGCCAACCTCCTGTAACGAAAAGGTAAAAAACAGGAGGGTGGCTGAAAAATGAGCTGTGTATATCAGTATGTATGTATATATATAAAGATGTGTACTATAGCGTAACTCCGAAGTAGAAAATGTGCTATCACCAAGAGTGTGCCTCACTGTCAGGGTACCTGTGGTCTCTACCTCCGAAAGAGGTAGAGACTTAGCTGTTCCTCCATCCAGACGGTCTGATGGCTCCCTTCCCCGCGGTCTATCCGGTCATGCTAGGCCGGCCGCGAGGGAGTGACTGCCTTTTACAGCATCTAGGCAGGAAGTAGTCATCAGGACACTCCCCCGGAACGACCTGTCAGTCAATTGCTGCAGGACCAATCAGGACGCCTCGGAGGCGTGGTTACTGCTCTGAACAGGGTATTTAACAGAGCTTCTTTCATTAGCTCATTGCCCTGTCGTGGTTCTAGCTTGTTCTAGTCACTCAGTGCTTGTGTATTCTATTATCCCTTTTGGTTTTGACCCGGCTTGTTTACCTTACTCTGCTTATCTCTGTTACCCTTGATTCGGCTTGTCTCTCGCTTACCTGTCTTCTGTTACCCTCGACCTCGGCTTGTCTTTGACCATTCTATACTGTACTATTTACGTTAGTCCGGCCATTCTAAGGTCCGGTATACGTATCTGGCTACTGTTTGTACTCTGCGTGTTGGATCCCTGTCCCGATCCTGACATTACGACAGGGCCAATGGATCCTGCAGGTACAAACAGTCAGCTGGCTGCTCCTGATCCTAGGTTTGAAGCCATGGATCACAGAATGGATCAGATGGCGCTTGCGCTACAGGCTCTATTAGCTTGTGCCAATAACCCACCAGAGGAGATACGTAATACCCCTGTTTCTCCTGTCGGTTCAGGTCTAGAGGTAGCCACAGTGGGTGCTTCTTCTCACATTACCCCCCCAGTACGCTATGGTGGGGCTCCTGAGAAGTGTCGTGGTTTTTTAAACCAAATTAGTATCCACTTTGAATTGCAACCTCGCTCTTATCCTACAGATAGGGCAAAAGTAGGATTTATTATCACCCTACTCATTGAGAAAGCTCTGAGATGGGCCAACCCACTATGGGAGAACGAGAATCCATTAGTTTATAACTATAACGCATTTGTAGCTGCTTTTAGAAGAACATTTGACCCTCCAGGTAGAAAGGTTAATGCAGCCAGATTACTGTTGCGCCTGAGACAGGAGAACCAAACACTGGTGGATTATGCACTAGAGTTCAGGTCTCTGGCGGCAGAAATCAAGTGGAATGAGCAGGCGTATATGGATGTATTTTTGAATGGCCTATCTGATGTAATCCTTGATGAGGTTGCTACCAGAGAACTCCCTGAGAATTTAGAGGATTTAATTTCGTTCATCTCTCGTATAGATGAACGTCTAAGAGAGAGACAGAACACTCGAGAGAGGAACCAGAGACCTTCTTTTAGGTTAGCTCCCGCTGTTCCAAGTCCTGACTCCACGATATCTTTGCTTACTGAACCTATGCAGATAGGGTATACCCGCCTCTCTGAGGAGGAAAGACAGCACAGGAGAAGAGAGGGTTTGTGTATGTATTGTGGAGCCAAGGGTCATTTACTCTCGAACTGTTCTAACCGCCCGGGAAACGCTCGCACCTAAGTCTCTCTAGAGGACAGGCCTTGGGTGTTTCTATTTTGTCCTCTACTCCTGATTATAAAGATCACAGGCTTCTGCTACCAGTTTCCTTAACTTGGGGGAAGGAAGTAGTAAGGGCTATGGCATTGATAGATTCCGGTGCTGCTGAGAATTTTATCGACCAAGCCTTTGCTAGTAAGAACAATTTCCCATCCCAGCTAAGGGAGACACCTTTGGCCGTTGAGGCCATAGATGGTAGACCACTACTAGACCCTGTTATCTTTCGTGAGACCATACCCATTAATTTAAATGTTGGTATCCTACACGTGGAGAATTTATCTCTTATGCTCATTTCGTCTCCTTCCGTTCCCATAGTTCTGGGGTACCCATGGTTGAAAAAACATAACCCTATTATCGATTGGGAGTTAGGAGAGATACTCTCGTGGGGCCAGGGCTGCCAGGATCGGTGTTTGTGCAAGGTTTCTCCATTAGCTAATATTAACATACCGGAGAATCCTACTCAGTCCACAGAAAGACAAATACCAGACCTTTACCTAGACTTAAGGGCAGTGTTTGACAAGAAGAATGCCGATTCTTTGCCTCCACACAGGTCATTTGACTGTAAGATTAAGCTTCTACCCGGCACTATGCCTCCGAGGGGCCATGTATATCCTTTGTCTGTTCAGGAAAACTCGGTTCTAGAGGAGTATATTCGGGAGAATTTAGAAAAGGGATTCATCAGGAGGTCTTCTTCTCCGGCCGGGGCTGGGTTCTTTTTCATTAAGAAGAAGGATGGCACGTTGAGACCTTGTATCGATTACCGAGGCTTGAATAAAATAACTGTCAGAAATGCCTATCCTATCCCACTGATTACCGAGTTATTTGATCGTCTTAAGGGCTCCAAAATCTTCACCAAGTTAGATCTCAGAGGGGCTTACAATTTGGTGAGAATCCAGCAAGGTCACGAGTGGATGACGGCATTCAATACCCGGTATGGCCATTACGAATACACTGTTATGCCATTTGGACTATGCAATGCTCCTGCAGTATTTCAAGATTTGATTAATGAGGTACTTAGGGAGTTTCAGCATGATTGTGTTATTGTTTACCTGGACGACATACTAATACACTCTAAGGAGATTGAGACTCACCATAGACAGGTCAGAAAGGTATTACACAAGCTGCTGCAACATGGTCTATATTGCAAATTGGAGAAGTGCAGTTTTGATCAGTCTCAGGTAGACTTTCTTGGATACGTGATTTCTGGGGAAGGTTTTAAAATGGATCCTGTAAAACTTCAATCTATTTTAGACTGGCCCTTGCCCAAAGGACTCAAGGCTATCCAAAGGTTTATTGGTTTTTCCAACTACTATAGGCGCTTCATTAAAGGATACTCCTCTATCATTGCGCCTATTACCAATATGACCAAACAAGGGGCTGATACTAAGTTCTGGTCTAAGGAAGCTCTGGGTGCTTTCAAGACTCTCAAGGAACTTTTTGCCTCGGCTCCCATTCTAGTTCATCCTGATACGACTCTGCCTTTCTTGCTCGAGGTCGATGCCTCTGAGACAGCAGTTGGGGCTGTTCTGTCTCAAAGGTTAGGGGTGGATAAACCGTTACACCCTTGTGGTTTCTTCTCTAAGAAATTTTCTGGGCCTGAGAGCAGATATGACATCGGGGAAAGGGAACTGTTAGCAGTCATTAAAGCCTTAAAGGAGTGGAGACATTTGTTGGAGGGGACCCTACACCCTATTACGATTTTGATGGACCACAAAAACTTGTCCTATATTGGGGAGGCTAAGCGCTTATCCTCTAGACAAGCTCGTTGGTCCTTATTCCTGACTCACTTCAATTATGTACTGACTTACAGACCTGGTTCTAAAAACTCTAAAGCCGATGCATTATCTCGCCAATATGAACCTTCTACTGTACCTGAACCAGTTCTTTCTTCTATAGTTCCGAAATGCAATATCATTGCTAATACGAATCTCAGGATTCATTCTCCATTACTGGCCGAGATCATTAAGTTGCAACATCTAGCACCTAAACAGACTCCTGCGGGCCGTCATTTCGTTCCTCCTGCTCTTCAACTGGAACTTTTACAGTGTTTACATAATAGCAAGATGGCGGGACATCCTGGTATTCGCAAAACTTACGCGTTGATCTCTAAGGACTTCTGGTGGCCTGCTTTACGGAGGGATATTGAGGAGTTCATCGCTGCATGTGAAGTTTGTACTAAAACCAAACAACCCCATACGCTTCCATGTGGATTCCTGCAACCCTTGGAGGTTCCAGAAAAACCATGGTCCTGTTTGGCCTTGGACTTTATTGTCGATCTACCTATCTCTAAAGGAAAGACTGTTATCCTCACCGTGGTTGACAGGTTTACTAAGATGGCACACTTCATTCCCCTGCCTAAACTCCCGTCTTCTCCCGAATTGGCAGAGATATTCGCTAAGGAGGTTTTTCGCCTACATGGGATACCCTCTCAAATTGTATCGGACAGAGGCTCCCAATTTGTTTCCCGCTTTTGGAGGTCCTTCTGCTCTCAACTTGGTATTAAATTAAACTTTTCTTCTGCCTATCATCCTCAGTCTAACGGAGCTGCTGAACGTACCAACCAGAAAATTGAACAATATTTACGATGCTTTGTTTCTGAACACCAGGATGATTGGGTCGGTTTGATTCCTTGGGCGGAGTTTGCACACAACAATCTCGTTTGCGATTCTACTCATTCAAGCCCCTTCTTCATGAATTATGGTTTTCATCCGTCTATTCTTCCTTCGGATTCTCCTTCCCAGGGGGTGCCGTCGGTTGATGTTCATGTTGCCAATTTGAGGAAGTTGTGGGATCAAACTCGACAAATCCTTGTGCACAACTCTATGTTGGTCAAGAAACACGCTGATAAACGTAGAAGGGCGGCTCCGGTCTTTGTTCCAGGTGATAGGGTATGGCTGAGCACGAGGAACATCCGTTTAAAAGTGCCCTCCATGAAGTTCGCTCCTCGTTATATTGGACCCTACAGGGTGCTGACCCGTATCAATCCAGTTGCGTATCGTTTAGCTCTTCCTAATACCTTACGCATCCCGAACTCGTTTCACGTTTCATTGCTGAAACCACTCATATGTAACAGATTTTCCTCCACAATAGCCCCTCCTCGCTCCGTTCAGGTGGAGGGTCAGGAGGAGTATGAGGTTAACTCTATTATTGATTCTCGAATCTCCCGGGGGAAAGTACAATATCTGGTTGATTGGAAGGGATATGGTCCTGAGGAGAGGAGTTGGGTACCTCAGGAGGATGTTCATGCTCCCCGTCTCCGCAGGGCGTTTCACTCTCGCTTCCCTTCTCGCCCTGGTGTCTTCCTACCGGTGGGCATATCTGAGAGGGGGGTACTGTCAGGGTACCTGTGGTCTCTACCTCCGAAAGAGGTAGAGACTTAGCTGTTCCTCCATCCAGACGGTCTGATGGCTCCCTTCCCCGCGGTCTATCCGGTCATGCTAGGCCGGCCGCGAGGGAGTGACTGCCTTTTACAGCATCTAGGCAGGAAGTAGTCATCAGGACACTCCCCCGGAACGACCTGTCAGTCAATTGCTGCAGGACCAATCAGGACGCCTCGGAGGCGTGGTTACTGCTCTGAACAGGGTATTTAACAGAGCTTCTTTCATTAGCTCATTGCCCTGTCGTGGTTCTAGCTTGTTCTAGTCACTCAGTGCTTGTGTATTCTATTATCCCTTTTGGTTTTGACCCGGCTTGTTTACCTTACTCTGCTTATCTCTGTTACCCTTGATTCGGCTTGTCTCTCGCTTACCTGTCTTCTGTTACCCTCGACCTCGGCTTGTCTTTGACCATTCTATACTGTACTATTTACGTTAGTCCGGCCATTCTAAGGTCCGGTATACGTATCTGGCTACTGTTTGTACTCTGCGTGTTGGATCCCTGTCCCGATCCTGACACTCACTCACTCAAACAATAAATACAATAAAGTGAATAAGCTAATATGGCTTAACAAGCAACATAAGCTAAAAAGATGGGATAGCACATATAGTAGCACTGTACAAAATAGAGGATACAACCTTTATAACAGGACGTGATCTTGAACAGATCTAAAGGATAATAAATAAATAATATATGGTGAAGTATGTATGAAAAGGAGGCTAATATCCAGGAGGTAGAGAACTTACAAAAAGTATTGATGGTCTGCTCTTATCTCCCTTTAAGGGTATCTGTTTGTAGGAACGGAAACTCTCTTCAAATATGGAATCCTCAAGTGGATAAAAAGAGAAAAATACATAGAATAGTACTGTATAAAATGTTATAAATGTATTGCACTGATTGCACTTACATTCAGGTCGCAATCAGCAAGCATATCTTCACTAGCAAGTGGACCAAGATGACAGGATGGATCTATGCTGAAGATGAAACACTGGCTGATCGCACCATATAAAGTGCTAAAAGATATATATAAAAAATACAAATACAATAATAAAACAAAATAGTAAATAAAAGTCCTTATAAATACTCAATCCAACGCGTTTCGTCAGTATAGACTTCTTCAGGGGTATGAGTACTGTCCAAACACGTTCCTTTATATATCCATAGATGCAGGTGTCTCTCATCAATCCGATTTCGAAAATTCCCACGACATCGGGCACTTCCGGGGTCTGACGTACATCGTTCCTCATTGGACCAATCCGGAAAAGCGTCATATGTCATACGGCCGTTTTTTTAACTTCCGCATTCCACAATGGAACGCACATCATAACCCTTACTACAGCATTCCACAGTGGAGCGCATATCGCAAAAAGGCAATCAAAACAAAGAGACAAACCGAGATGGCGGTGGGTGGAGAAGCAAACAAACCCACTGCCATCTCGAACACATATATCCATAACTACAGCCACATATCTAGGATTACAAAAAAGGGCAATATATACGCGGATACACAAGAGCCCCAAAATTTAAAGAAATATACATAATGAGCATAAAAATAATTATAATGAGACAAAAAATTATATATGGACAATATACACAAAAATATGTATATATATCTCAAAACCAGCTATATATATACAAAACAATATATAAGAATAGAAAGAAAAAAAGGGGGGGATAAAAATATAAATAAAAATAAATATAAAGATGAAAATAAAAATAAATATAAATAAAAATAAATATAAAAATAAAAATAAAATAAAAATAAAATAAAAATAAAATAAAAATAATAAAAATAATAAAATAAATATAAAAATAATAATAATAGAATGAATAATAAAACAAAAAGAAAATGAAAATGCAATAAATAGGGTGTCATGTGAATCCACCCATATGTACATATCGATCATAAAGAACAAAGAAAGAAACCACAGAATAGAAACCTCAAAAAAATAAAAATTGCACTTAACGCAAATGGTATTATGCATAAAATACAAGACTTTCTCAAATATTCTACAAAAAAGAAAATCAGATTAGTATGGAGTAAAATTCAAATACAAAATACAAAATGCGTATTGCTCAAAATTACAATAAACCCACCAAGTGAGAGTGAGGGAAAAGGAAAAAGAGAAGAAAATCACAGTAATCCTGTAAGATCAATATCTTGATTCAAGCCGGTCCTTAAAGTTTTTAAATTGTATATCCACTGTGCCTCTTTTTTAGCTAGCTCGTTCATTTTATTGCCTCCTCTCCAATGTTTTTCAATAGAATCTATACCAATAGCAATAAAAGTTGACCAGCTAAAAATACATAGGCAGAACTACCAGGTCAGTGCACAACAGATTTCGAGAACACTTTAACAATATTAGAACTAATAAAGTAGAACATAGTGTTCCAAAACATTGTAACACATGTGCATTTTTTAGCTGGTCAACTTTTATTGCTATTGGTATAGATTCTATGGAAAAACATTGGAGAGGAGGCAATAAAATGCACGAGGACCTTATTCCATATTGATAAAGCCGTATTGGCGAAACGCGTTTGTGGATATTTTATTGTGTATTTTTATATATTAAAGATTATTTGGTCACTTTTTACTTGTGCCATTTATCTTTTGATACACTTTAGATTGTTTTTTTACCTGGCATTTTTATCACCCTGGACACCAAGAAATCCTAGGTGGGGATCATACCACCAGCGCTATCTTCAAGGAGCAGTTGGTCTGCTCCTTCCTTGTGAGTACCATTTTATATATTTTATTTCCATTATTTTATCCAGTGAGCACTATTGGTTGTCTCTTTTTATTTGAGTGTTGAACATACCACTGACGGAGGAAGCTTACCCCATATCCCATAAGCGGGGATTGTACCGCTGTGCGCCTTTCACACTAGAGCTAGCTATAGCTCTTGCAAATGTGAGTTTTATACCAGCCATTTATATTTTATTTATTCTATTATTGGACTTATTGCACTATTTGGTTCTCTATTTGTTTTATCTCTTGCATAGTGGATCTACACGGAGGAGGACAATGAGGACATTGTTCCTGACCAAGCACCTATAGACTCTGTGACTCCAATAAGAGCATTTTAGATAAGACTCTTTTTATTTGGACTATCTGTTATTATTGTTTTACATAAAGTCTCTCTGGTGCAGCCCATTTTTTTCTTTTTTTGTTATACTTTAAGGGTGTTTGAGGGATTCCCTTATAGGGTTGCTGCCCATTTGTTATTTAGCGCTTACTCTTTTTTTCTTGTTTTATGTATGTATGTATGTGTGTGTATGTATGTCAGTATGTGTGTGTCTGTATGTATGTCAGTATGTCAGAATGTATGTATGTGTCTGTATGTATGTCAGTGTGTATGTATGTGTCTGTATATATGTGTGTGTCTGTATGTTCTTATGCATGTGTGTTTGTCTGTATGTATGTTAGTATGTGTCTATGTGTCACTATGTATTTCTGTGTGTCTGTATATGTGTGTATGTCTGCTTCAGTATGTGTGTGTCAGTATGTATCCCTGTATGTGTATTTGTCTGTTTCAGTATGTGTGTCTGTTAGTATGTATGTGTGTGTGTCAGTATGTGTGTCCTGTTGTGTAAGTGCGTGTGTCTGTGTTTGTATCTGTGTGTGTAGTCCGTGTCAATGTTTGAGTGTATGTGTGTGTCTGTGTGGGTATATATATGTGTGTGTGTGTATCTGTGTGTCTGTGTATTTGCATGTGTGTCAGTGTATGTTTCTGAGTATCAGTGTGTGTGGAAGTGGAACTGCACACAAATGCACACCTGCATTCAAACACCAATACTCACACACATACTCCATACAAAAACATGGTTACATTAAAACACAAATTGTGTGTGTGTGTGTATGTTTGTATATATACACTATATATATATGTATATATATATGTAGATACACACACACACACACACACACACACACAATATACACACAATGCATGCACTACACACACAATGCATCGACTACACCTGCACTAACACACACTGCAACCAATACACAAACACACACTGCACCCAGAAAACACACACCCTGTATTCACTCTACAAACACTGCTTCCTTGTGGGTGGATTTGGAGGCAGGTCGTGTGGGCGGGATTTGGAGGCAGGCTCCCGGGGGCACAGTGGTCAGAATTATAAGTTGATCCAGCACATAGTACTGTGTCACACCTAGGACTAAGGAAAACGTATAACTGGACCATAATGTCTCCAAGAATAGTCCAAATACTTGCTCAGGTCAGGGACACAGAATCAGACACAAAGATGAGGGAAAGCCAAAAGTCAAGGATACCAGATATCAGGGAAGTCAAAACAAAGCCAAAGTCAAATACCAGAAAATCAAGACCAGGAACGCACTCTTGGATAACCGTAGGCATGAAACCACGACAGGGCAATGAGCAAGAGGAGAATTGGGTTTAACCCCTTAAGGACCAAACTTCTTAAATAAAAGGGAATCATGACATGTCACACATGTCATGTGTCCTTAAGGGGTTAAATACCCCTCTCGCGGATCCAATTGTCTGTAAGCGGCCTTTGACAGCAAAGGCAATTACCATGTTTCCATGTGCATGATTGCTGCTCAGCACAAACCCTCCTGTGGATTTGATTGGCCATCACCGGCCTTTGACCCGAAAAGTAATTACCAGGTTTCCATGTGCTTGATTGCTGCTCGGCACAACTTTTCCTGTCAGGACAGTAAATGCCATTAACCACATTTTTATGTGCGAATGAATACGTGACACTCAGGCCTTGGGCTGTGTTAGGGCCCCCAAAATTTCTGATGTCTTAAAAATAGACCCAACTAACAAAGAGGAGCCCCAGATATCACCTAGCACCTCAGACAGCCTGATGTGTGCAGGGATATAACCCTGCTCACACCTAATTGCTTTCAATGGATATTAATATCTCTACTTTAAGGGATGTATGCAGCAGTCAGTTTGAGCACTGCATACCAAGTGTCTGACAGTTTTAATCTTTCAAGATTCCTCTATTTCAGGAATTGTACTGGATGATTGGAGGAAAGCAGATGTGATTCATATATTCAAAATAGGTGTAAAATCCTTGCCTGGAAATTATAGACCTGTGAGCTAAACTTCTGCTGCTCAGAAAAAGTTGAAAAGTTATTAGGGATTAATATTCAGGAATTCATTGAGAAGAACATGGTTAGAGAATATAATTTTGCCTCTTTATAAATCACTGGTAAGACCACATCTTGAATATGCTGTGCAATTTTGGGCACCTTTTCTAAAGAAGGGTATTATGGCACTAGAAAAAGTGGGCTACAAAATTAATAAAAGGAAAGGAACTTTTTACCTATGAAGAAAGGTTAACAAACTTAAACCTCTGAGTGGATGTGATAACATCATTCAAATATATCAAGGGCCAATACAAACCATTGTCTGGAAATCTATTCACAAACAGCACTATACATAGGACATGAGGTCACGCGTTTAGGCTGGAAGAAAGATTTTGTGTAAGCTAAAGGAAAGGTATTGTTTTTTTCACAGTAAGAACAATAAGGGTGTAGAATTATTTGCCTTAATAAGTGGTTTTAGCAGAGTCTGTACATATGTTTAAACAGCAACTAGATGCGTATTTGCAAAAACACAATATTCAAGGATATAATTTTTCAATTGTAGGGTAATAGCTTCTTCATCCAAGGATAAATCTGACTGCCATTCTGAGGTGGAGAAGGAATTTTTGGTTGTTGCAAAATTGGAAGTTCTTCAAACTGGGATTTTGCCTTCTTTCGGATCAACAGCAAAAAAGAGATATGAAGAAGGCTGAACTTGATGGCGACATGTCTCTTTTCAGCCTATGTAACTATGTAACTATATGAAAGAAATAAAAGAAAGCTATGATTTTATTTGATTGTCAAAGCTAGTCCTACACTGATCAGCCACAACATTAAAACCACCTTCTTAACCCCTTCCCGACCGGTGACGGAAATTTTCCGTCAACCGTGTCCTTCAGTTAAGGAACGTTGACGGAAAATTTACGTCAATTACAAAAGTTAACCCCAGATCGCCGCAATTGCGGCGATCGCGGGGTTAACGGTGCTCCGGTCTGCCTCTGTATTAGAGGCAGACCGGGAGCACCCGATCGGGCTGCCCCAGCTCATGTGCCCGCTCTGACAGCATGTCAGAGCGAGCACATGTGCTCAATGTACTTACCTTCTGCCTCCCTGCACTTCCGGGTTCTGTGTGAAGTGCAGGGAGACGGATCTTCACTGATCCTGCCCCCTGGTGGAAAAAAAAATTAAATCCCACCCCCCTTTACCCTGTTTTAATAAAATTAACCCCTTCCCTGCCAATTGATCACTGACTACAGTGATCAATTGGCAGGGTATACATTTTAATGTCATCTGATTTTTTTTTTAACCCCTGAGGGTTAATTATTATTTTTTTTACCCGCAGGGGTTAAATTTATTGTATTAATTAATTTAAATATTTAAAAATTATATATTTAGCTAGCTGGGATGGGTGGAAGTTAGTGGGGAATTGGGGAATTTGGTGTTAGGCTAACTAGGGGTTAACGTTAATTTTTTTTTAAAAATAAGCTTTAAAAAGGTTAAAAAAAATTTTTTTTAACTGTTTTAGTAACGTTTAAGTAAAAAAAAATACCACCCCCTTAACCCAGTTTAAATAAAAATTAACCCCTTCCCTGCCAGTTGATAACTGCCTACAGTGATCAACATACAGATTGCAGTATTATACTGTGATCTAATTTTTTTTAACCCCTGAGAATTAACTTTTATTTATTTTTTTAACCCTCAGGGGTTCAATTTATTTAATTAATTCATTTAAATATTTTATAATTATATATTTTGCTAGCTGGGGTGGGTGGGAGTTATGGGAAAATGGGGAATTTACTGTTAGTGTTGCTTACTGCTAGTTAGGGGTTATCGGTAAAAGAAAAGTTTAGAAAAATATGTAAAAGTATAAAAAAAATTTAAAAAATTGAATAAGTAAAAAAAAGTTTAAAAACGGGTTTTACAAAGTAAAAAAAGTTTTACAAAGTAAAAAAAGATTTACAAAGTAAAAAAATACATAAAAAATGCTCATTACCACTACACTTGGTACAAGCTAGCGGAAAAATGATCCCACGCTAAGGTTCAAAATATGCCTTTTGAATTACCCTGGGATGTCTTCTTTAAGAAATTGTATGCCTTTATGGAGTAATTGGATTATATAGCCTTGTAAAATACTCTAAAATGAGACATGGACACAGCTTAAAAATTCAAAGTTTGAAAAAAACTGGAATGGCTGTGTCTCAAATGTGCCCCTTCAATGTCCACATATACCTGGCAAAGGTACATAGGGGGATATTGCTGTACTCAGCCGACATAGCTGAGCAACATATTAAGTATTATACAGTCGTAGTACACATAAGGTTTGCAAAATATACTGCGCAAACTCACTTTGTGTGTCAAAAAGGCAGAAAAAATGCTTTTTACCACTACACTTGGTACAAGCTAGCGGAAAAAATATCCCACGCTAAGGTTCAAAATATGCCTTTTGAATTGCCCTGGAATGTCTTCTTTAAGAAATGGTATGCCTTTATGGGGTAATTGGATTATATAGCCTTGTAAAATACTCTAAAATGGGACATGGACACAGCGTAAAAATTCAAAGTTTGAAAAAAACTGGAATGGCTGTGTCTCAAATGTGCCCCTTCAATGTCCACATATACCTGGCAAAGGTACATACGGGGGTATTGCTGTACTCAGTCGACATAGTTGAGCAACATATGAAGTATTATACAATCGTAGTACACATAAGGTTTGAAAAATATACTGCGCAAACTCACTTTGTGTGTCGAAAAGGCAGAAAAAATGCGTTTTACCACTACACTTGGTACAAGCTAGCGGAAAAAATATCCCACGCTAAGGTTCAAAAAATGCCTTTTGAATTGGCCTGGGATGTCTTCTTTAAGAAATGGTATGCCTTTATGGGCTAATTGGATTATATAGCCTTGTAAAATACTCTAAAATGGGACATGGACACAGCGTAAAAATTCAAAGTTTGAAAAAAACTGGAATGGCTGTGTCTCAAATGTGCCCCTTCAATGTCCACATATACCTGGCAAAGGTACATACGGGGGTATTGCTGTACTCAGCCGACATAGTTGAGCAACATATGAAGTATTATACAGTCGTAGTACACATAAGGTTTGAAAAATATACTGCGCAAACTCACTTTGTGTGTCAAAAAGGCAGAAAAAAATGCGTATTACCAATACACTTGGTACAAGCTAGCGGAAAAATGATCCCACGCTAAGGTTCATAAAATGCCTTTTGAATTGCCCTGGGATGTCTTCTTTAAGAAATGGTATGCCTTTATGGGCTAATTGAATTATATAGCCTTGTAAAATACTCTAAAATGGGACATGGACACAGCGTAAAAATTCAAAGTTTGAAAAAAACTGGAATGGCTGTGTCTCAAATGTGCCCCTTCAATGTCCACATATACCTGGCAAAGGTACATACGGGGGTATTGCTGTACTCAGCCGACATAGTTTAGCAACATATGAAGTATTATACAGTCGTAGTACACATAAGGTTTGAAAAATATACTGCGCAAACTCACTTTGTGTGTGAAAGAGGCAGAAAAAATGCGTATTACCACTACACTTGGTACAAGCTAGCGGAAAAATGATCCCACGCTAAGGTTCAAAAAATGCCTTTTGAATTGCCCTGGGATGTCTTCTTTAAGAAATGGTATGCCTTTGTAGTGTAGTTGTAATATGTAGCCTGCTCAAGTGCTCCAAAGTGGGACACGGACGCATCAAAACCCTCCGTGAAAATTCACACTTAAAAACGTAACTTGTTATGTCTCTTTTACAGCAGTGTAACTTCACAAAATAGTGTCTAGGTCATACATTGGGCATATTGTTTTACTCAGAAGGCTTAGCTGAGCATAATTTGGGGGGTTTGAACTTAGTGGCACATATGAAATGTACAAAATGCACAGCAAACATGTAATCCATATGTAAAAAATGCCCAAAATTATATTTTACCAAATACTTTGGCATATATTGGTGAAACAATGGGGGCATGTTAAAGCACAATATGCACCATATGAGATACCCTGAGGTGTCTACTTTTACAAATGGTAGGCCTTTGTGAGTTTTTTTTGAACAGTCAAACTGCTATAATACCCCAAATTGGCCCATTAAATCCGCCTCTCAAAATTCTACTGTAAATGTTGAAACGGACAGGTCTCCTATATGGCACTGTAACTTCACGAAATAGTGCCAAAGACATACAATGGGGGTACCGTTGTACTCAGCAGAAGTAACTGAACACATAATAAAACCTTGTACAGGAATAGCACACACCAACTTTACAAAATACACATGAGAAGTTGTTTGTGTGCCAAAAACCCCAAAATACAAAATTTTACTCCAATATTTAGCAGAGATTGGCGGTGAAATGGCTACTTAGAAAGTGTCAAAACAACCTTAGGACAATAGCCTGTGATGTCTACTTTATATAAATATATACTATTGTGTGGCAATTTTGTTTTATTTTATGGCTATTAAGATTACAAGACAAACATACCAAATTCTAAAATCGCTCCATATTAAAAGTTTATCTTACTCCTTGTGCTTTGTGACCTGTAACTACCAAAAAAACCTGAAAATCCCAGACACATTATATATTCTGTAAATCAGAACAACTAAATGAATTTATTTTTAATTACTTTCTTTAACCTGCACTAATTAGTCACACATTATTATTGCAAAAACTGTACAAAAAACACATTTTTTTTCATTTTTTTTTCATTTTTCTGTATTTTTTTTAATAATAAATAAGCATTTATATATATATATATATATATATATATATATATATATATATGTTACATCAAATTAAAGCCCTTTCTGTCCTCTAAAAAACAGTATATAATATGCGTCGGTGCAATAAACGAGAGAGATGCAAATTGAAGTTGAACGCATACAGCAAGAAAATGCAAAAATTGCTTGTGTCATTAAGCGTAAGACAAGCTTCTGAAGCTGTGTCCTTAAGGGGTTAATATTGTATAGGTCCCCCTCAAACTGCCAGCATAGCTCTGATGGATTAAGGCATGGACTACACAAGGCCTCTGAATGTGTCCTGTGGTTTGTGATAGTGATGTCCCGAACGGTTCGCAGGCGAATAGTTCCTGGCGAACATAGCTTGTTCGCGTTCGCCAAGGATGGCGAACATATGCGATGTTCGGTTTGCCCCCTATTCGTCATCATTGAGTAAACTTTGACCCTGTACCTCACAGTCAGCAGACACATTCCAGCCAATCAGCAGCAGACCCTCCCTCCCAGACCCTCCCACCTCCTAGACAGCATGCAATTTAGATTAATTCTGAAGCTGCATTCTTTTATTTTTATTATAATTTTTTGTGTTTATTATACATTATCCTCCATAGCAAGTAACATGTGTTTATTATACATTATCACCCCCATAGTCAGTAACCTGTGTTTATTATACATTAGCCCCCATTGCCAGTAACCTGTGCATATTATACATTATCCTCCCATAGCCAGTAACCTGTGTTTATTATACATTATCCGCCCCATAGCCAGTAACCTGTGTTTATTATACATTATCCTCCCATAGCCAGTAACCTGTGTTTATTATACATTATCCTCCCATAGCCAGTAACCTGTGTTTATTATACATTATCCCCATAGTCATTTATCGTTGGACCTAGGCAGCATGATGTCTTAGGCCGGTCCAGAGAGTGAGTGATTGAATAATATAATATATATTTTCAGAAACATATTAGTTATATATGTAAATCGGGTTCATGCAAACAGGGTGAAAAGGTATTAAAGAAAAACACACTTATTGCATCAAATTTACAAAGCCAAACTTTTAAAAGCTTTCCTCATTTCTTTCTCGGGATGAGGAATATATCGGTTGTAGACTGAGGATTTCCATCTGCCCAATCTTTTAATAATATGCACTGGAGTGTCAGTGTTGAAAGAGACCGAAGCTGCCCCTCTTCTAAATGAAAGACCTGAGACATGGATACAACCCAATCTTATGAGTAGTGTTCTGATGTTGAGGATGAATTTAGCCGTAGTCAGATGGATTCAGTGAGAGTAGTGGTGAAATGTGTGTGGCATGACTGAGTGTGGGTAAGTAAGAGTCAAGTATTTAAACTGGGCACTAGTTCTAGGTGGGATAAAGTGGTATAGCGGATGGATGAGTAGTTTGGTTCATTTTAGAGGTTTGTAGAGAAAGTATATAGTGATCATGATTTTTAGCGATATCCAATATTTTTAAGGTGGTCCCAGTGCCACCACTCATATCTCATGTCACAATAGCTTGCATTTAAAAAAACAAAACTTTTTTGACTGTAATATAATAGCAATCAGTTTCCTTCACATGTGTGCGTTTCAGGGCCTGCCAGGGCACAGTGTCACACCAGTGCATCTCATATCTGGTGTAACTTCCTTAAACTCAACCTGTCCAAAACAGAACTTCTAGTTTTTCCTCCCTCAAGTGCTGCTACTCCTGTGTCTGTCTCCACCCAAGTCAACGGCGCTACTATCACTTCTACCTCGCAAGCTCGCTGCCTAGGGGTTCTTCTTGATTCTGACCTCTCTTTTACTCCCCATGTCCAATCGATAGCCAAATCCTGTCGCTTCCAACTCAAGAACATAGCGCGCATCCGCCCATATCTAACGCCGGACGCAGCGAAGGTACTGGTTCATGCTATTGTTCTCTCTCGCCTTCACTATTGCAATCCCCTTCTCACCGGTCTTACATGTTCCCAGCTTGCACCGCTGCAATCTATAATGAAGGCGGCTGCGAGGCTTATTTTCCTGTCCGGTCGCACCTCCTACGCCTCCACGCTCTGTCAGTCCCTGCATTGGCTTCCAGTTAGATATAGGGCCCAATTCAAAATTCTGGCGCTTACTTACAAATCCCTACATAATGCTGCTCCAACATACCTATCCTCCCTCATACACAAGTATGTCCTGTCGAGACCCCTGCGCTCAGCCCAAGACCTACGCCTATCCTCTGCCCGGATCCCCACCTCTGATGCTCGCCTTCAAGACTTCTCCAGGGCTGCACCTTTTCTGTGGAACTCCCTTCCCTCCTCAATCAGACTTTCACCCAGCCTCCACTCCTTCAAAAAATATCTGAAAACTCACTTCTTCATTAAAGCGTATCAATTACACTGTCAGCAGGTTTCTCATCCCCCACCCCATGACTCCATTCCTGCAACTGTCAAAAATTACATACCAAGCACTCAATAAACCCTTCTCTACCAAACTATTTAATTCCCCTACTTTAACCCTTTGTGTCACTATACCCCACTCCCTCTAGCATGTAAGCTCATCGAGCAGGGCCCTCAACCCCCTCTGTTCCTGTACGTCCAGTTGTCTGATCTCAATTATGTGTCTGTTAGTCCACCCATTGTACAGCACTACGGAATTTGTTGGCGCTATATAAATAAAAAAATAATAAATAATATTAATAATAACAGTAGTGTACATTAAAAAAAACTAGAAATTTGACTGTGAAATAATAGCAGTCAGTTTCCTTCACACGTATGCGTTTCAGGGCCTGCCAGCGCACAGTGTCACACCAGTGCAACTCATATCTGGTGTACATTTAAAAAAAATACAGGGGGCTTGTTGTCACCTTTCGGGGACCCTTGGTGTTGTACGTGGCTGGGTGCAGGAAGAGACCTTCAATGACATCAGTGAGGACAAGGAACGGGTCATGGCTAGCTTGGTATCCTTGGTATGCATTTCAGGGCCTGCCAGCGCACAGTGTCACACCAGTGCAACTCATATCTGGTGTACATTTAAAAAAAAAAAATACAGGGGGCTTGTTGTCACCTTTCGGGGACCCTTGGTGTTGTACGTGGCTGGGTGCAGGAAGAGACCTTCAATGACATCAGTGAGGACAAGGAACGGGTCATGACTAGCTTGGTATCCAACCTTGTGCAAATGGGGAGTTTGCAGCTGTGCAAATGGACTGTTTGCGGTTGTTTGCGGTGCGTTAAACGGGGAGTTTGGTCTGTCACTGTGAAGCGGGCGTAACCCTTACACTACCTGATCGATACAACATCATACCTGATGTTTTAAAGCATGTTATTCCAAACAATTTAGGAATGTTAGGTGATTTATGCCCTTTATGGATTAAAACCAGACTCTGCATCAACTATGTAATTTTCCATGGGAGTTTTGCCATGGATCCCCCTCCGGCATGCCACAGTCCAGGTGTTAGTCCCCTTGAAACTATTTTTCCATCACTATTGTGGCCAGAAAGAGTCCCTGTGGGTTTTAAAATTCGCCTGCCTATTGAAGTCTATGGCGGTTCGCCAGGTTCGCCCGTTCGCGAACATTTGCGGAAGTTCGCGTTCGCGAACGGAATATTTTATGTTCGCGACATCACTTGTTTGTGACAACAAGACCATAGCTGCTGATCCTGAGTCCTGCAAGTTAAGAAGTGGGGCCTCCATGGATTGGATGTGTGGTTCTAGCATATCTCACAGATGCTCAATTGGATTAAGATTGGTAGAATTTGGAGGCCTAAGCAATACATTGAACTCTTGTCATGTTCCTCAAACCATTCTTGAACTTAGTTGTGGCAAATGCATTATACTGCTTAAAGACGTCACTGCCATCAGGGAACACCATTTCCATGAAGGGGTGTACTGCTTCACCCACTTCAGTCTGGATTCCACGCTCGTCACTCTGTTGAAACAGCTATGACCAAAGTATCCAATGATTTAATCGCTGCTAAATCTCGAGGCCATTACTCTGTCCTAATTCTCTTTGATCTTTCTGCTGCCTTTGACACTGTTGATCATCAACAGCTTTTTCTCATACTCTGTAATCTCAGTCTACGAGATTCTGCTCTCTCCTGGTGCTCCTCCTACCTCTCCCAGTACTTTTTCAGTGTTTCTTCTCTGGCTCTGCCTCTTCTCCCTGGCTCTGCCTCTTCTCTGTTGGCATCCCCCTAGGTTTTGTCCTTGGTCCTCTTGCAAATCTACCTGTCCTCTCCTGATCTCTCTCCACCTATCTTGATCTGTGTCTCTGACTGCCTCTCTGTGATTTCCAGCTGGATGGCTGCTCACTTCCTTAAACTCAACCTGTCCAAAACAGAACTTCTGGTCTTTCCTCCCTCAAGTGTTGCTTCTCCCGTGTCTGTCTCCCTCAAAGTCAACGGTGCCACCATCACCTCTACATCACAGGCTTGCTGCCTAGGTGTTCTCTTTGACCCCAACCTCTCCTTCACCCCTCATGTCCAGTCGATCGCCAAATTCTGCCGCTTCCATCTCAAAAACCTAGCTCGCATCTGCCCCTATTTAACACCAGACGCGACTATGGTGCTGGTCAATGCCATTGTTCTTTCTTGCCTTGACTACTGCAATCCCCTTCTCAGTGGACTTATGTGTTTCCAGACTCTACCGCTGCAATCTATAATGAATACGGCAGCAAGGCTCATTTTCCTGTCTGCCCGCTCCTCCCATGCCTCCCCACTCTGTCAGTCCCTACATTGACTTCCAGGTGATATAGGGCTCAATTTAAGTCTGTTAGTCCACCCATTGTACAGAGCTATGGAATTTGCTGGTGCTATATAAATAATAATAATAATAATAATAATAATAATCAGACCAGGTAACTTTCTTTCATTGCTTCATGGACCAGTTCAGATGCTCACATCCCTAATGTGATTTTGGTGGTGGATGGGGTCATCATGATCACTCTCACCAGTCTGCTAATGCGCTACCCTATAAACCCTAAACTGTGATGCACTGTGAGTTCTTACACCTTTCTATCATAATCAGCATTACGTTTTTCAGCAATTTCAACTATAGAAGCTCTTCTGTATGATCAAACAAGACAGGATAGCCTTCATTCCCTACATTCATAAATGATCCTTGGGTGCCCATGACCCTGAGGTTTTCTTCCTTGCACCACTTTGGTAAGTACTGACCACATACCCCAATAAACACCCCAAAACGATTGCCATTTTGGAGATGCTCCAACTCAGTTGTCTGTCTTTATTTGACCCTTGTCAAAGTCAATCAGATCTTTTCATTTATCCATTTTTCCTACTTCCCATAGGAAATTCAAGAACTGACTCATTACTTGCTGCCTAATATATCCCACCCCTTGTAATGATATAGTCAATGTTGTTCATTCAACCTACCAGTGGTACAGAGGAAATTTTCTTTCATCGAAATTAACACAGATACAGGTGACCCCCCTGATATCTCATTTCTCCACCCAAGAAATACAGGAAGGAATTTATGTGCTTCCAGCACACAATGCCCCTGGACCAGGTGGTCTTTTCTCAATATATTACTGCACATCTGCAACTGCTAAATGTCCTTATCTACACAAAGTGTTTAATAACGATGCGATGGAGGGGGGACTCTATCGGGAGAGATGCTGGCACATCTAATTAATCTCCCAAATCTGGGAAAAGATACATAGAGGTCTGCAAATTGACTGATAACACTACCGAACTGTGATACAAAGTTATACTACAAACTCCATGCTTCCAGATTGGCTTCCACTGTCCCCTTTATCATACACATTGATCAAGCAGGGTTTGTTAAAACCAGACAAGGGTCAAAGAATACAAGAAAACTCCTTAATCTTCTTTAAATTTAAAAAAACTAACCATATACTAGAACTTGTGCGAGCTTTGGTTGCTGAAAAGGCTTTTCATAGGCTTAGGTTTGGAGTTTATTAGTTTTCCCTCACAGGCCAATGAGTCTATCATGCCGTTATATGCTAAGCCCACCGCACAAATCTTATACGCGGGCTTTATATTTGACCCTTTTAACATTTCAAATGGAACATTTCAGGAGTATTCCAGGTCCCCATTTTCTTTATCTTAGCAGTGGAACCATCAGCCTTGGCATTTTGGCAGCACCCCAATATTACACGTATACAGGTCAAAAAAGGCAGAGTTTTGGTCGCAGGCGATTTTAACTGTATATGTGATACTTTATTGGATAAGCAACTGACTAAGAACCAGCAGATAGATAAATCCCTGAAATGGCAGGCCGCGTTATGTTTTCACATGCTTCTATTTTACCCAACCTTAGTTTTTCAGCCTATACAGGTATTATTCTATAGATTATTTTAGGGATCAAAAAGACCAAAAGAAGCTGCCCCAGTTCTCCATGTTCATGTGGGCAGGGGGTGTTGGGGTTATCCAATAATCCACAAATACTACAGGCCCATGATCTTGGCACAAGCAATCCAACTGTGCACTCAAATGGCACCATGCAGTGGATAGATATGGAGACTTATTTCCAGCCGTTGGGCTTCCTATCGAATTGGCCTAAAGCTTGTAGACCACATAGGTCTCTTCCATTCCCCACCATTTAATTGGCATTATTAGAATGGAGCTGGGAGTGGTGTGAAGAATTTAATTCCAGCTAATGCCCAATTGACACCCTTGCTATTGTGGTACCTCACATAAAGCTGGTGCATTGGAGAGTGAGTGGAGCATCCAAGATTTTCCACCGTGCAAAGGGCAGACAAATCCTTCCTTACAAGAATTTGTCAACAGCTTACAAGCTTCCTTTGAACGCCATATTGTCATATCTACAAATTAAGGAAGTTTTACTTAAGCATGTGCTACCAGCAGTTTCAGGTTCGTGGGGGTGGGGAGGGACTTAACCAAAGGTGAGTCTCATTGTATACAGAGTGGTCTCTCTTATGTAGGGCATAACATGGGTTCACTCCAGAAGATCTTCAGGTAATTTACTCATCAGTGCACTAAAGTATATATAATTAACTATTCACACTTTTTACCCATCCCCTTTTACTTTCTGTTCCCTAAATGACATTTTTATTTGTATTCTGCATTTTGGTGAATGCCAATAAACTCCTTGTTGGAAATGTACAACATATGGTGGTGTGGAAAAGAGAGGAATTATGATTGAGCAACTGCAAGAAACATAGCAAAATAATCAAAACTGCTCTTTGTTCGTAACAGGTTAATATGTATTTGTAAATCTTTTAAATTCAGATATGATTAACATTTTATTGCTAGACTAACAGTCTATGGATATATACTGATTAGCTTACAATTTATTAATTGCCTGTTTGAAGAATACAGTAAATATTCTACCTGACTTTTATTGAGGATAAGTAAACTGGTCATGAACAGTTTGCAGCTGAAGCATTTACTAACTCAACAAATCATAAACCATATTTGAAAGTCACATTTAATGAAAATCAATTATAAAATCATCAAGTATACAGAAATCCTGTACATGTTGCAATTTAGATGCTCATATCAATTGCAAACAAGTTCTCAAATCCATTTAATCTATAAAGATTGACATACTTTGAATATTCCTTTGTCAAACATGTTTGCTTATCTATTTCAAATTTTATATTCAAATTTGGTGACACAATTCAATCCTTTATTTACTTATTATTCAATATTAAACACGATTAGTTGTAGCCCCAAAGTAATTGTAGCTTTTATACTAAATATGTATCATCTGCATTACAAATGTTTAAGCTTATTTTGTTTGATATATGATGTGAAATGTTTTTATAAAACGAATGTCGAAGTGACATTCGATTAATATTTTTATAATTAATATTTAGTTTTTTTTAATTTTAGCTTACTTTTAAAAAAATATTATATTTTTGCCATTCAAGTTTTCAGATTTCTGTATTTATTTATTAATTTTATTACATTTTCTAACTCTTCCAGAAAGACTTCAAAGACATGAAACATGTCATCTTAAAGTAGTTGTTATTTTTTTTTTGCACCAACTCTGCTTTTTTAGAACTTCTCTCTAGTGTATTATATAGCAAGTTATGTTAATTATGTCTAATGAATGTTAAATGTTAACACATTGTTCTCATTCTTTAACCTTGTGTAACAGAGGAAGGTTACATTTATGTAAATCTAATATTAAAATTAAATACATATAATAGAAGCCTGTGCAGGGCAAAGAAAAATATAAAACAGTCATATTAGAATAATGATAATGTCCTTTGACCAGCTACATAAATTAATGTAATCACTTTTACCTCAATCACTTCTAGTGAATAACTATTATATATTGACAGTCTAGATTAGTATTGGATAATAGCTTTACATATCCTTTGTGCTTTATTTAATATTCATTATGAGCCTTGTGGAAATTTTATACATCATAAAAATACATGGTAATATATTGTTTTAGATCATTAAAATACAAAGCAGAAAGCATACAGTGTACATTTTATTAGTGAATAGAGATATTTGTATATTTTTCCAGTTATAGTATCATACAAAAAAATAAATATTCACACTGTAACTTCAAACTGCAGAGGTTATTGGGAGCAAACAATGATATTGCAAGCTTGCTATGTAGCATATTTAATGCTCTTTTTTTTTTTGTTTTGTTTTTTGCTGGAAAGCAAAGTAAGTAAGTTAAAAATACAGTCAAAGCATGTGATAACTTACAGGTTTATTCAATAAAGTCCAAAAGGCCCCCAAACTAAATGGTGCAAAACTTTCGGCTTCATACGGAGATATTTGGACTGCAAAATCCACACATTGTTCATGGAATTGATCAATGTTCTGATTTTGTAATTCAGGCCACAAATGGTCCTGAATTTCAGCCAGCATGCTGAAATTTAGACTGAATAATCAAATACAACTACAACTCTTTATGTCTAGATTTAAAAAAAAAAAATCCAAACAATGTGCCATTTGCTATCAGACACATACTGCCACAAATCCAGATACACATACAAACACTGACACATACACAGATACACAAACACATATATACACACAGTGACTCACAGATAGATGCACAGACACAAGATACACATACAGACACTCAGATAGATACACAGACACACATACAGAGACACAGACAGATACACAGATAGAGTGACACAGGCACAGACACACAGATACAGACACACATTGACACACATGCAGACATACACACTAACATACAGACACACAAACACAAAGATACACACAATGACACACATCCATATAAAAATACTGGCACACATGCAAATACACAGACACATATACAGAAACACAGATAGATACAGTGACAAATACAGACATGTAGATAAACCTACAGACACACAAATAAATAGAGATAGACACACAAACACACACACATCCAGACACACATATAGATATAGAGACACACATCCAGAAACACCGACACACATACAGACACATGTTAAAAATATACACATTTTTCCTGTTTCCTGTTTCCTACCTTTTGTGTGCAGAAGAGTGCCTTCCATGGGGTCCAGTCTGCTGGCTGGGGCTGTTGGGAGTCAGGGTTCTCCAGGGCCACGCCCCTTTTTCTCTGCCTTGTCTACTCCACTTGCTCTTCTCAGTCTGTTTAGCTGGGAGAAAGTGAATGGCTCTCACTGCCTCCCAGGCTGCAATTGTATAGGGCCCCAACCACGCTGTTAAAGGGCATCAAGACATGACTGGGTCCCTGAAAACACATGTCCGTCAGGTGGCCCTAAGTGCAGTCACCCCAGCTGCACTGGTGGCAAATCCGCTGCTAGATTGGAGCATGTCAACTAAACATTATAACTTGTGACTGGGCTGCCAATCAATCAGAGCATTCTGACAGCCAAGTCTCAAGAAATGTCCTACCCAACACTCCTGTTCTTATTTTAAAGCATACTTTTCCCATGCTTTGCGATAGCTTTGGAAGCAAGTCAAAGGCCTTACCGTTCTATGAGGACTCATTCTGGGGTGAGTCCTCCATGAGTGGAGATGTATTTTTAGTTGTTGCAGCATATTTTTTTTTTTTTATAGCGTTAT
Source organism: Pelobates fuscus (assembly GCF_036172605.1). Taxonomy (NCBI): domain Eukaryota; kingdom Metazoa; phylum Chordata; class Amphibia; order Anura; family Pelobatidae; genus Pelobates; species Pelobates fuscus. The sequence goes on along the minus strand of NC_086318.1, from coordinate 334,421,951 downwards.
GTTTTTGGCCTTTTTGGGGTTTGGAGAACAGAAGAATTATATGAATGAAGATTTATGGTGGTAAATATATATTTTTTTTACAGGTTTTAGATTTTTATGGCTCGCTCCTCACTATTATCAGGGTGAGAGAGAGTAGGTAGGAACTATTTTAGGTGGGTTGCTAGGGGATTGTAGTTCAAATTGGGTATTGTTACTGGTATTTGGAGGGTGGACAATGCATGACCATTCCCTATTTTATAATTAATTAGGGACAACACCTGACACCCACAGATGTGGGTCAGGGGAAAGGACAAAATACTCTCTGTTTATTATAAATATTAGTCCCCATCCACCCAATGGCTGCTCTGTCGCTGATTTTTAATGTTTAGCTGACATGCCCCACTCGCCGGTTTGCAGGTGGGATCATATGGAGGTACTTGCCCCCATTTTAGCAATATGGAGGTCTTATTGATGCCCATATGGTTTTTATTTAAATTAGTTTTGTTTTACTGTTTTAAAGTGGTGGCTGGCTAGCAAGCTCTGGCCAGCTGCCACATAATTACTTCTTCCACTTCAAAGGGTGTTATTAACCCCTTAAGGACACATGACGTGTGTGACACGTCATTATTCCATTTTATTCCAGAAGTTTGGTCCTTAAGGGGTTAAACTATTTACAAATTACAGCCAAAATGCAAATAGTGGAGTGGTAACATTGCTTACCACATAAGTATAACACTTGATGAGAATAAGCTGTTTTTTTCTTGAGCCATATTGTGAATGGCTCACATCCAATGCACAGTTGTGCTTTTTTTTTAGACAGGACATCATTTCTCTTCTGGAGGATGCGGATAGCATTCCTCAATATAGAAAATACCATGGCAACGCTCTGATACAGTACTGTGCTCATGAGAGGGCAGGAGAGTAAGAATGAATGTGCCACCACTGGACCACCAGAGCTTGCAGCATTATGCCCCCCTTCCTGGTCACTGCCCCTCTCACACACACTATACCCTACACACACACACACACAGAGAACCTCTCACACACACTGCACCCTCTCACACACAGCGCCCCTAATACACACTGCACCTCTCACACACACTGCATCCCTTACACATACACATACAGCACCTCTTACACGCACACTGCATCCCTCATACACACTGCACCCCTCAAACACATTGCACCCCTCAAACACATTGCACCCCTCACACACACATCACTCCTCTCACACACTGCATCCCTCACATACACACAGCACCTCTTACACACACACTGCATCCCTCATACACACAGCTCCCCTTTTATTATTATTATTATTATTATTATTATTATTAATGGTATTTATATAGAGCCAACTAATTTTGCAGTACTTTACAATATTATGAAAGGGGGAGAAATTTACAATAAATTACACAATTGCACACTGGCACAGGAACAATAGGTAGATGAGGGTCCTGCTTAAACAAGCTTACAGTCTAGAGGGAATGCATTTTATACACACACATCACCTCACGCACACAAATAGAAAAAAAAGGATAAAAAATTAGAAAAGAAGGAGGAAAAATAGGAAAGGGGAGACCTTTGTTTGTACCTTGCGACAATTGAAACAGATATCAACTATTTAGTCTTGCAGCAGCATCCCCAATGATTTAATTAATCATCAGTTAAAGGTAATTTCATTTTATTTATTGTTTTCACATTTAAATTTATAAAGCTAAAAACATTCTAAACAGGCATAAAGTAAAAATAAAAAGATATATTTTTCAAATGACCTTCCTTGCACTAAAAAAAATCAGTTTCTGTGGCACCGATGGGCAGTAAGAAAATGTTACCATCAACAAAGATACAAAAGTTGGTGGTAGGTATTAAAAGGTTGACTACCCATTGGTTAAACAAACACTCTAAACACCATAACCACTACAGGACAACTACAACAATTACCATTTTAAAATGGTTTGATTACTTTTCTGTGATCCGCTAGATGTTCTTCTCTATCTCCACTTCAATTGGAACCTCTCAGCTCCGGTCTGAGCCCAGCAATGCAAGGCATAGCACATTGACTGAAAGTGATCAGCAGATGCTCTCAGCCAATGAGATGGCCATGCACTGCATGGCTAAGTTTAGGAAACCTTCTAGCTTCCAGCTCTCCTGAACGTTGCTGAGAGGCAGGGAACAGCAGTCGGTAGACCTTAGGCAAAAAAATCTAATTATTTTAAAATGGTTTGACTATATTCAAAGGAGGAGCACCTGTTGCCATAACTGCATAACTACATACTACTTTGTTTTCTTTAATTTGAGATAAATAGTGGGTGACAATAGTGGGGTTGGATCCTAGGATCTTCCACGATTCATTTTTTTAGACCTTGATCCCTGAATACGTTTAAAGTAATACTGTATAATAACATGTATGCTGTTAAAATATATTGTTAGTAAACAGGAATAAAACAAGAAAATGTAATTTATTTTATCAGATATATTATTAAGGGGAAAAAAAGCAAATAGATTTAAATAGATATATTAGTTCAGTGGTAGTCACACACTAAATTAAAGATTTCCATCATTCTAAAAAAAAGAAAGCAGTTAAATAAAGCATTTATTTTTTACATAAAATTATGTATTAATATTCTTTAATCGACTTTGTCACTTACTGGATCCCTTGGCAGTTAGCCAAGTGATCTCTCCCTCTCACCCGCTTGATCCACCCAAACCTTTTTTAGGCCCCGGATCTGACACAACTTACTCTTTTATTAGATTCAGCAGTCCCACCAGTATTTCTTGCATGGTGCCACCATAAGATATAAAGATTAGAATGCACTTCTCTGCCTTTCTTCTGTGTGCATGTGAAATCATAGGCATGCCCATTGCTTACATAGATCTCTTATGATCGTGTGAAAGTCAACACTGAGGAGCCATGATGCTGGTAATCAGGTGACACTACAGGGAAGTGAGTATTGACCATGATGGCCAATGACAAAGTTGACAAAGGACATGGAGCTTGACTAAATCTTCACCACTTGGGGGGCGGAGCCTGACCTCGGAGCTGCACAGACGTGCATGCCGCGAGCTCCTGCCGAGCGGGCAGAATTCGAGGCAAAATCGACAGCTACTGACCCCACAGCACAACCAGGCTGCTCTACCCACACTGGGGGAGCACCGCTGAACAAGATGATGCCTCACAGATGCCCGTCGGAACCGGGTAGCCGGCACGCCACGTGCGGCCTAATGGCGATGGAGCTGGGGGGAGGCGGCCGCTCTCCCCAGGGCCAGACCAAACAATCGACGCTGAGGGTCTCCTATCCCCCCCCCCTTTGGACCGGTGGGGGTTATCCCGGTCCGCCCTGGAAGCCCAGCTCCCACCCGACCGCCACCGCATACCATGTACAGCAGACACGTGGCGGAGCCCGGACCACACAAGATGGCGGAGGCCCCTATACAGACATCTCACAACCCCAGTCAAATGCATGATACAAATCTCGACTACTTTGACTCCAGGCTGGAGGCAATCTTTCAAGCCTTCTGGGACAAGCTGCAGGCAAGAAACACAATCACCCACCACACAGGAGGTATGCAGAGAGGCCCACTGGGGTTGGCGGGAAAACTTCCCACAGGCGGGACACTCACCCTGGCGACACAATCTGCCATCCACCATACCCCCAGGCAGGGAACTCACCCGCCGCATAGACCGCAAAAGCAGAAGATTACTCACCAAAAGCAGCGCCAAACACCCAGGAGACCCGGTCACACCACCCCTGAAATCCCACACCTGAGGAAGACCTGCAAGGCCAATCGGAAAACGGCACAGCTTCATACCAGCAAGCCTGCCAGGTTCCACTGCCTTCCACGACACCCCATCGATCCGAGGAAAACAGGTGCAAGGCGGATCAGAGCCCTACCCACGGCTGGCATCGGGTAAACTAGGACACAACCGCACCGCACCCATGCTCCCCTAATTTACCACTCCGAGCTACAACAAGCGAGGGGACAAGGATACCACATGGTACATGGGGCTATCGCCCATAAAGGTGCAACGCTACAAACTAAGACTACCCGGTATTTGCTTTCCACGACTTGTTCCTCTTGAACTCTGGCCTGCTCTGCCTGGACTTATAGCTTTATTACTGCTTTTTGTTTTTTCTTTTTAACTATGTTTCCCTCTCTTTTAGTATCATAATAAGGTCTCCTGAATCCCTCCTGCATAGATGCAAATGTATGCCACTCATAACTCTTACCTCACAGGTTGCGGTTACTTTTGTTTCTTCCCTGGGAGAAGTAATGTTAAATCTGCACCACCTTAGAACTAGGCAGTATTATTGTAAGCTAGAGAGCCCAGGAGACATGGTCACACGCTTTAGTAAATGAGCCCTAATATGCAATGTTACTGTTTAGAGTCGGTTACCATGTTCTGCCATTTTGACACCTGAAGGTATTTTTGCATAACCTACAAACTGAGCATGTATATGTATACTATAGTTTCAAAATACTTACCCTTGATTTTAGTTCATATGCCAGTTAACTATGATTTATGTTGCCAGCTTACTGACATAATCGATGTTTAACTATGAGCCAAGCATGACTAATATATATAAAAATTGTGCAGTCTAAATCTATGTCTATTAACCTAGAATCGCAGGTATCTGCTGTTGTGGCAATGCCTGCGTGTATGTACTCTCTATGCACACCAAAATAAAGAATTAAAAAAAAAAAAAGCTTCACCACTTGCCAATGTAAATGGTGTGATGTAACAAGGCACAGTAATGTATACTTTTTCTTATGTATATCTATACAAATAAGCATACCGTATATACTCGAGTATAAGCCGAGTTTTTCAGCCCATTTTTTGGGCTGAAAAACCCCAACTCGGCTTATACTCGAGTCAAGGTCTGTATTATGGCAATTTACATTGCCATAATACAGACCGGGGGAGAGGGGGGCTGGCAGAGCTGTAACTTACCTGTCCTGCAGCTCCTGTCAGCTCTCTCCTCCTCTGCGCCGTCCGTTCAGCACCTCGGTCAGCTCCCAGTGTAAATCTCGCGAGAGCCGCGGCTCTCGCGAGACTTACAGTGTAAGCTGACAGAAGGAGCTGCACGGACGGCGCAGAGGAGGAGAGAGCTGACAGGAGCTGCAGGACAGGTAAGTTACAGCTCTGCCAGCCCCCCTCTCCCCCCCACTGAACTGCCACTGGACCACCAGGGAAGGAGAGCCCCCCTCCCTGCCATATATCAAGCAGGGAGGGGGGACGAAAAAAAATAATAATTAATAATAATAATAAAAATAATAATAATATAAAAAAAAATAATAATAACAAAAAAAAAAGGGGTATAAGGACCACTATGGGGGGGGGGGGGGTATAAGGACCACTATGGGAGGGAGGGGGGGGATAAGGACCACTATTGGAGGGAGGGGGGTATAAGGACCACTATGGGAGGGAGGGGGGGTATAAGGACCACTATGGGAGGGAGGGGGGGATAAGGACCACTATGGGAGGGAGGGGGGGGTATAAGGACCACTATGGGAGGGAGGGGGGGTATATGGACCACTATGGGAGGGAGGGGGGGTATAAGGACCACTATGGGAGGGGGTGGGATAAGGACCACTATGGGAGGGAGGGGGGGGATAAGGACCACTATGGGAGGGAGGGGGGGTATAAGGACCACTATGGGAGGGAGGGGGGTATATGGACCACTATGGGAGGGAGGGGGGTATAAGGACCACTATGGGAGGGAGAAGGGGGATAAGGACCACTATGGGAGGGAGGGGGGGTATAAGGACCACTATGGGAGGGAGGGGGTGGGATAAGGACCACTATGGGAGGGAGGGGGGGTATAAGGACCACTATGGGAGGGAGGGGGGGGGTATATGGACCACTATGGGAGGGATGGGGGGGATAAGGAACACTATGGGAGGGAGAAGGGGGATAAGGACCACTATGAGAGGGAGGGGGTGGGATAAGGACCACTAGGGGAGGGGAGGGTAAGGACCACTAGGGGAGGGGTGAGTCAGGACCACTGGGGGGGGGGTGAAGGAACACGGGGGTGGGGAGGTAAGGACCACTGAGGGAGGAGGAGGGGAAGTCAGGACATATGGGGGGGGGGGAGGGGGCGGCAAAAAATGTTTTGCCTACGGCGGCAAATATCCTTGCACCGGCCCTGCACACACTTCATTCACACACTGCATTCATACACACACACACTGCATTCATGCACACACACACTGCATTCATGCACACACACACTGCACTCATGCACACACACACTGCACTCATGCACACACACACTGCACTCATACACACACACACTGCACTCATACACACACGCTGCACTCATACACACACGCTGCACTCATACACACACGCTGCACTCATACACACACGCTGCACTCATACACACACGCTGCACTCATACACACACGCTGCACTCATACACACACGCTGCACTCATACACACACACATACGCACACACTGCATTCATTATACACACACTGTAAATAAATATTCAATTAATATATTTTTTTTAGGATCTAATTTTATTTAGAAATTTACCAGTAGCTGCTGCATTTCCCACCCTAGTCTTATACTCGAGTCAATAAGTTTTCCCAGTTTTTTGGGATAAAATTAGGGGCCTCGGCTTATATTCGGGTCGGCTTATACTCGAGTATATACGGTAATTCAAAAGAAAATGGGGCATACAACAGGGGAATTTGGACATGCCTATTGAAAAAAAAATGTGAGAGACTCTATAAATAAAAATACAACAAAACACTTTCTGCCTCTTTCACAGTATAATGTTGCCATATATAACAGTAATAAAATGTGTCATTATTTTAGTTATATTTTCAGTTATAATACTTGGCCCAATGTGTTCAAGCATTTAACTTAATGTCGGGAAGATATAAACATATAGCTTAATACTTTATAAAGGCGAACGTACCTTTCTCAAGCTAATATGGAAACTGTTTTATGACCTTGAAAAAATATTATCATTCCTATTTATACCATATTAAGCTTTTAAACACTGAAGTCAATTCCACCTAATTCAGTGAAAAAAAAGCAATCATTTAGAATGTTAGGGAGCATTTACTTTTCTCAGGAAAGCACGTACATTATAATTGAGGTCTTCTTTGTGATGCACACCCATCTACCTTCTGATGATTTTTTTCCTCTTCTCAGATTTTCTGTTGTCATTCAATTATATGTGGAATAAATTGAAATATATACTGCTTTCTATATTACATTCATCAATTAAAGAAACTGCATTTATGTGTGATATTTTATAAAAAATATATATTTTTTTAAGGTGTACATTTATTTTTACAAGGAAATAACAATTGTTTACATTACTTATGTTTGTAATATAATTAAGGAGTTATTCCAAGTACCAGGACCACTTAAGTGATTTTGCTATGAAACTCTACATGAACAGAGTTTAACCCCTTTTGCTGCTCAAGGTGTAGCTTCACTTCTGGCAGCTCCATTGGTTTATCATAAGCCATTGCATGTGCCTTAGTGTGTGTTTTTGTGTATATACATGTGTGTGTATCTGTGTGGATGTATGTGTGTCAGTGTGTGTGTCTGCAGATCTGTATGGGTGAGAGAGTTCATAGTGTTTCTGTGTGTCTGTGTATCTGTATGTGTGTCAGTGTTTGTATCTGTGTGTGTATATCTCATCAAATGAATGGAGCCATGATCAGTGGGATCAGTATTCAGATTCTGTAGCGCTTCAGAAGCTGGATGCATTGTAGAAAAGCAAGGAGGCTCAGGGAAGGCATAATAACCACTATAGGTATTACTACAGTACATAAGACATAATACAGGATGTATTATAGATTATGTATTGTGTAGATCAGATTAATAATTGAATATCATGATTTGATTAGTAAAATAAAAAATAATGCAAATGCAAGCAACGCCTAGCTGTACATTCCTTCAAATAACTGTATCTCTGCTACTCCTTAGGCCCAATCTCCAAACCATCTCTGCAAAAAGGCTTTTCAATTGGGTGATGCAACTTTAAGGTACAGATTGAAACTCTGTACCTGAGCTCAACAAAGAACCACATTTTTGCCCCATAATTCCACTTTATACATGGATTCCTGGGATTTATATACGTACATACATACATGCAGCTATATATTTGCATGCCCTGCTCTGTTGTTTTTTCTTTTTTTTTCTTTTTTATTTTTAATTAGTGTAGATTGGATTATACTTTAGTATTTTGGCATTATATATAATGCCAAAATGCCAGAGTATTGCAGTATGCAATGATACCTTTTTTTTTATTGGGCTAACATAAGACAAGCTTTCAAAAGTTTTCCTCTCTTCCTCAGGTCTGAAGCAATACTCAGCAATCTGATCGAGTTTAACACTTAAAATAATTAATGTTAGAGGAGGGGAGGGAGGGGATGAGTGGGGTGTCATAAATAGCAGAAGATGTGCCTGAAAGTGAAAGGTTGGCTGAGAATAGCCAGAAAAAGTAAATAAACAGAGGAGAGTTAATAAGCTCCTTAAAACAAAAAGTGAAAAAACTAACAAACAAACAGCAGAGCTGGGCATGCAATTATATAGCTGCATGTATGTATGTATATAAATTGATCAAATAAATGTGAAGTGAGAATATTGAAAAAGAACTGTATAAGACATTAAGAGGTGTGTTTACATAAAGTTTTTGTAGTGTGTGAGAAAGCCAGAGTCTACATTAAGTCCTTAGTTTCTGGTGTTAAAAATGTGTGAATAATAAAAACATCATCATCAAGCCGGCTGACAAGGGTGGATCAGTAGTTGACATGAACATCCAGGACTACATTACAGAAGGGAACAGACAGTTGTCTGATGTACAAAATATGCATGCAAAAAATAGAGCTGATTGTCTGATGTAAACTATTACAAAAACTGGACAAGAATCCCACCAAGGAATATACAGCTTCACTCGCAAAACTTATGAAATCATTTCCGAAACACCTACAGCAAGAATTTGAAAATCTGGTGCCTTCCAATCCTCAGATGGGGACCTTCTACATGCTGCCCAAAATCCACAAGCCAGGTAACCCAGGATGGCCCATTATAACAGGTATGGGAAGACTCACTGAACACATATCTGACCTAATAGAAAGTATTCTTAAGCCTCTAGTTATTAAGACTGAGAGCTTTATACATGAAACTACAGACTTCCTCAATAAAACTAACCAGATAAATGAACTACCTGAAAACACTATACTAGTAACTATGGGTGTGGACTCCTTATACAGAAACAGCCTAAGCTGAGGCCTGCATTAAATATCTCTCATCCCACAAACCAACAATGCAATAATTGCCCAGCTTATAGAATTCACACTCACACAACTACTTCAGTTTTAATAACAATAACTACCTACAAATGACAGGGACATCGATCGGCACAAAAATGTCACCCCAATACGCTAATCTTTTCATGGCTGACCTATTATTATTATTATTGCCATTTATATAGCGCCAACAGATTCTGTAGCGCTTTACAATATTATGAACTAGAATATAGATTTGCATGTACACAGCTCCATAAACCATGTACATATTATCGATGATATTTTATATCAGAAGGAGAAAAAAAGGACAGGAGGAGAAGAAAGCCTTATAGATTTCCACAAATCCTTCAATTCATTCCACCCATCAATAAACCTTAAAATTAACTTTCAAATCATAGTGTGAGTTTCTTGACTGCACAATAACTGTCACCAATGGCATTCTTAATTCATGTGTATATAGAAAACCCACAGACAGGTACAGCTACCTCTGATACCGGAGAAACTGACGGAAGCCAAGCACAGAGAGATGGACACAGGTTTCTTCAGGAAGGAAGAGATTCTTTATTCGATTCACCGACCGGGACTCAGAGGGACTAATGTCACCAAAATACAACAAGATCTGAGCCCCAAACAATAGTGTAGGTTCCTTATATAGGCATGTAACTCCACCCATAATCAGCTCCACCCAAACATACTCTTACCCAATCAATCGAACAAGAACTAACTTCCTGTTTGACCACATGGCTTGCCCAGCACAATGGAGGGGAATACTATATCCTGTATCCTTGCACATGCTCCGTACACTACTGATTGTGTCTTTGCCACGTGCAACCAACCGACCGATACACTAGTATATGCACGTACACATACCACGTGGTAATCTCGGCCTACTAAATTTATTTTTACCGAGATTCCACCACATTCCCCCAGTTGATGCTTCTGATATTTCACAATTCCAGATGCATCACTTAACCATAGTTTGCTTACACCTCAGGTTGCCATGAACCAGACCAGACTTTGCGACTCCCTAAGGACATGAATCTCTCAACATTCCTCTTCCTGTACTAGTTCTCCCTGATTTAGAGCCTCATACCTATATATAGCCATTATCTGTGCAGCAGCCTTTCTCTCTGCTATATTTTCTATAATGCTCTGCACAGACCTAACTACCAAAGGAATAAGACATGGTAGGAGAAGACACAGCATCAAGATTAGCATGACTCCACCTACCAATGCCTTAAGTCCTCCAAACTGCTCATACCAGTTACCAAACCAACTACTTGGATTATACCCTTTCCATACCTGAGTAGACACATGCGCTAGTTTAACCATATGGCTAGTAAGCTCAGCTATTGCTTGCCCTTCATCATCTATTTGAAGACAGCAATTGCTTAGGTTAAACTTCCCACATACACCTCCCTCTACTGCCAATAGGTAATCCAAAGCTAATCTATTTTGGTAAACGGCTGTCCTCATCCTAGTATTATGTTTCGCTAGGAGATTGAGCGCTTGCGATGTCTCGTTGGTAATAATCTCAACCACTGCCTGTAACCTTATAATACGGTTGAGCATATATATTGGGGTTCTATATCCAAAAGTACCATCCTCTGCCTATGTAGCTGGCCCATAATAATCTATAATACGCTGGGGAGGCCATTCATTATCTTCCCAGGTACCTATCTCTAGGGGTCCCCTTTTCTTCCTATGATTCACATCATATACCTTAACTCCCAAAGTCTCTCCTGTTTCAATAGGCAACAAGAAGAAGGATGGTTTGAGCATACCTAACACACATGCCCCTTCCCAGTCCTGTGGTAACTCCGAATAGGCTTTCTTACCACAGATCCAGTACAAATTTGCTGGGGCTTTCCAACTAGATGTAGTAGATAGGTCAAACCACGCGTCCTTTAAATTGGTATAACTTGCAAACGGGTTAGGTGGTTCTGAGACATTTGAAGCCGACCACCAAGTTGTATTCTTTGTATTATCATCATAAGCTTTTTGCCCTAGACAAGTCAATTCTCCTACAGATGTATTAAACATTATTCCTTTCCTTGCTATGCAAACATAACCTATAATGGAGGTCTTTAATCGCCACTCAGATTTACCTCTAACACTCATTTGATAATTGGCTTGAGAAGATGTTATCTGTTCAATTGTCTCAGAACCAGAATACATTACCTCCTTTGCTTCCCAAGGCCATTGGTCTCCCATATTAGTACCTCCACACACATAGCAGTTGGTCACATTAAGACTACCAGCAATACTCTCGGCTAGATCAATAAACAAGTTCTTAGCATTATGGGGGATCTTATTTTCTACACTCTCTTCATAAAAATAATGGAAAACCTGATGAGTTTGGGATGCTACGGTATTGGTCTCTATCCCTATAAATAATATTGTCCCAGGATCCAAACCCGTCCCATATATCTTTAACCCAAATAAGTTTCCGAACCTATCTATAAACTGTTCTTACTACTGGGGCAAATATACTTATCATTAGACCCATACGCTCTTTCCCATTTAAGATCCCCGCATACATTCCACGGTTTTCTACCACTTGATATCGCCTTACATGCATCAAATAGCAGAACACCCGAAGAATGTACGGTTTCTAGTACTGTCTTATTTATTAGGGTCCCCTGTGAGTCTCCATTCCGAAGGGTCAACCAAATTGTACGGGGTTGATACTCTGGATTGAAGCACTTAGGTTCTCCTACTCCTAAATGGCATACACTATAATCTATACCTAAGTATCTACACCTAGATACATATCCTTTACACTCATATTGTGAATGCCAAATAAGAGTCTGGGAAATATGATTACCTGTTTTAGTAGTCTTAATGCAAACCTCACAGCCAGGTGTGTCGGTACCTCTACCTTCCTGAATAATTAAAAACACAAATATATACATTATCAAATACATTTCTCCTGACATCTTTATCCTAATTCTTCGTCCGTGTGATGGCACCTCAGCTTCCAGGCTGTAAGGGCTGCAAGGAATGGAGTTCTTCAGGTCCTCTCTTCCCTTCACAGAGGTCCCTTCAAGACACTCTGGCTATGTCACGTGGGTAAGTGGTCAGGCTTTATTATGGCCGTCAAAACACCTACTTGCTGACCTTCTTAATTACGCTTGAAGTCCCAATATCTCCTCGTCACTCCGACTGAGTTGTGCGCTTTAACCGGATCTTGCAGGGATTCTCTGGATCTGGTGTAGCTTGCCAAGAATCTACTGCTGCTGGTTTAACCCTGGAGTGATGAATCTACGGAGTCACTTCAGCCACCTTTATAGCTGTAGGGGTAGACAAAAGAACAACATAAAGACCCCTCCACTTAGGCCCCAACGGTACACTGTTCCACTCTTTTATCCATACTTGATCTCCTGGATGATAACTATGAACAGGTGGATAAATATTCACAGGTATTCTATCTTGTACCCATTTCTGTACCTCCTCCATAGTTTTACCCAACTCTACAACCTGCTGCCGGGTAATTCCATCTCCCAAATGACTCAAATCCCCCCTTAAGTTACCAAGTACGGGAGGTGGACGCCTATACATGATTTCAAAAGGTGAGAGACCCATCCTTCTGGTAGGTGTACTACGAATGCGCAACAGAGCTATGGGCAAAAGAACATTCCACTTAAGTTGAGTTTCTTGACACATCTTTGCCAATTGGTTCTTAATAGTTCTCTTAATCCTTTCCACTTTCCCAGAACTCTGAGGTCTATATGCCGTATGAAGCTTCCACTTAATACCAAGCATATGAGTCAGTTGTTGTAGGCACTGGTGAACAAAGGCTGGACCATTATCCGATCCTATAGAACATGGTAGTCCATATCGGGGTATTATTTCTCGCAACAGGAATCGCACAACTTCTCCTGCTTTCTCTGTACGAGTGGGACATGCTTCTACCCAACCTGAGTAGGTACACACAACTACTAGTAGGTAGCGATGTCCGCCGAATTTAGGCATTACCGTATAGTCTATTTGAAGATCGGACATAGGGAGTCCCCCCATATACTGGACTCCCGGTGGTTTCACTGGTCCTTGCCTTGCGTTATTCTTGGCACATATCACACATCTTCGTACAATGGCTTGAGTCAAGTTGGACAATCTTGGTATGTAGAAATGTTTCCTGAGAGATTCTTCCATACTATCTCTTCCAGAATGTGTCCCGTTATGATAATTCTGGACAATTTCTACAGCTAGTGATGCTGGAATGACTATTCTTCCATCTTCTAACTGATACCAATTATTCTCCAGGTATTTCCCAGCTTCAGTCTTTAACCACTCTTCTTCTTGAGCTGTATAAATTGGAGTCCATTGAGACAGTGGGGTCTGTATAAGAGCAGATATATGTTCCACATACTCCTGTTTTCCTGATTCAGTGGCACGCTTAGCTGCATTATCTGCCATCCGATTTCCTTTTGTTACATCACCATCACCTTTCAGATGCGCTTGACAATGTATGATACCAACTTCTTTCGGTTCCCACACGGCTTCCAGTAGTTGTAATATCTCAGCTGCATACTTGATTTCTTTACCCTCTGAGTTCAGTAGTCCTCTTTCTTTGTACAAGGCTCCGTGGGCATGAGTGGTTAAAAACGTATACTTGGAGTCCATGTAGATGTTCACCCTTAAACCTTCAGCCAATTGTAACGCTCGTGTGAGTGCGATTAGTTCTGCCTTCTGTGCCGATGTTCCTTCTGACAATGGCCGAGCTTCTATCACCTTGTCTATGGTTGTCACTGCATATCCTGCATAGCGAATCCCTTCTTTCACATAACTACTGCCGTCCGTATAGTACTGGACATCAGGGTTCTGGATGGGAAAATCACGAAGGTCCGGTCTACTTGAGAACACTTCATCCATCACCTCCAGGCAATCATGTTGACTCTCAGTAGGTTGTGGCAAAAGGGTAGCTGGATTCAAGGTATTAACAGTCTCTAGATGCACTCTCGGGTTTTCACATAACATAGCTTGATACTTAGTCATGCGGCTATTACTAAACCAATGATTGCCTTTATAGTCTAGCAATGTTTGTACTGCGTGCAGGACTCGCATGTAGAGTTCCTGACCCAGAGTAAGCTTATCAGCTTCGGCTACCAGTAGGGCGGCAGCAGCTACGGCTCTTAGACAAGGTGGAAGACCACTGGCCACTGCATCCAATTGTTTGGACATATATGCAACAGGTCACTGCCATGATCCCAAGTACTGTGTCAATACTCCCACAGCCATTCTTCTTTGCTCGTGTACATATAAGTAGAATGGACGTGTATGATCAGGTAGACCTAATGCTGGGGCGCTCATCAACGCCTTCTTCACATCTTCAAATGCCTTTTGCTGTTCAGGGGTCCACAGGAAGGGATCGTGTTCTGTACCTTTTATAGCTGCATAAAGAGGTTTCGCCAATATCGTATAACTGGGAATCCATATCCTACAGAAGCCTGCTGCCCCCAAGAATTCCCGCACTTGTCTTCTATTCTTGGGTATTGGTATTTGGCATACAGCTTCTTTTCTCTCTGGCCCCATTATCCTTTGACCTTCAGAGATATGGAATCCCAGATACTTGACAGTTGGCTGACACAACTGAGCTTTCTTCCTGGACACCTTGTATCCTGCCTTCCAAAGAATGTTTAGTAAATCATGTGTTGCTTGCTGACATATTTCTCTTGTAACTGCCGCTATCAACAAATCATCTACGTATTGTAATAGTACACACTCTCCTGGGATGGACTTGAAATCCAGTAAGTCTTGACTTAAAACTGATCCAAATAGGGTAGGCGAATTTTTAAACCCTTGGGGCAGTCTTGTCCAAGTCATCTGGCGTTTCGAGCCCGTTACAGCATTTTCCCATTGGAATGCAAAAATACACTGGCTTTCCGCAGCAATTTGAAGGCAAAAGAAGGCATCTTTGAGATCCAAAACAGTGAAATAGGTATCCCCACCCGGAATTAAAGCAAGCAGGTTATATGGATTGGGCACAACTGGGTGTATACTTACGACCACATCATTGACTGCTCTCAAGTCCTGCACAGGGCGATACTCATCTGTACCGGGCTTTTGAACAGGCAACAATGGGGTGTTCCAGGGGGAAGTACATAATTTCAGGATACCATACCTTATGAACTAATCCAAATAAGATTGTATATTCTTCTTGGCCTTTTGTGGGATGTGATATTGTTTTAAGCTTACTGCATAAACCCCAAGTTTTAGTTCGATTCGAATTGGTGGGATATTGCGAGCAAGTACCGGTGGGTTGTTCTCTGCCCACACTCCTGGTATATTGAACAAGGATTCATCACTCTTAGGGTTTTGGCTGGTCAACACTTTATAAAGTCGCCACTCTTCTTGCTTTGGTACTGCTATTGTCATTATACCTGAAGGTCCATTGAACTGCAAAGATGTTGTTCCGTTAGGTAGAAATGTTATCTGTGCTTGTAATTTCGACAACAAATCACGTCCTAGCAGTTGGACTGGACATTCAGGCATATAAAGGAACTGGTGTTTCACTACGTGGCCTCCCAATGTACAGAGTCGACTTTTAAGAACCGGTTTATCAGCACTCCTTCCAGTTGCTCCTATTACGGTAATAGTTCTTCCTGAAGGAGGAGCGACTAGGTCAGTCACCACCAAATGTTCAGCACCAGTGTCAATCATGAAAGCACTCCTTTTTCCCCCTATTGCTACATCGACCATAGGCTCCGCTCAGCCAAGGGGGATGGAGCCCGGTCGGTATCAATAGTCCTCCATGACTGTGTCAGCCAAACCCACAAAGTCCCTATCCTCTCTCTCGCGGGGTCTCTGCGCTGCTGGGTAGTATCTATCTCCACTAACACTTCCTCTATTATTACCACTATTTCCTCCAGGACCTCCTCTACCTCTCGCTCTACCTCTATAATTACTGCTATATCCTGCCCTAGGTCTGTCTCTCTCATACTGTTCCCTTCGTGGACACTCACTTCTCCAATGCCCTTCTTCCCTACAGTACGCGCATTGGTTCCTACTCAAAGGTTCCCCATTCCACTTACTCTCACCTTTATCCATTCCCCTATACGCTTCCTTTTCCCTTCTATCTACGCCTGCGATAGCTACCGCTAGCATATCTGCTTTCCTACGCATCTTTCGCTCTTCCTCCTTCTTCATCTCTGTCTCCCTATTCATATAGACCTTATTTGCTATTTCCATTAGTTGGGTTATAGACATCCCTACAAACCCTTCTAACTTCTGTAGCTTGCGCTTTATATCTCCGTATGCCTGGCTGACAAAGGCAGAGTTAACCATTTGGGAATTCTCAGGAGCCTCTGGATTAAAGGGAGTATACAAACGGTATGCCTCCAATAATCGGTCATAAAAGACACTGGGCGATTCATCACATTTCTGTAATACCTCAACTGTCTTAGACATATTAATCGCCTTCTTCCCTCCGGCTTTCATGCCAGCAATAATAGCATCCCTGTATGCTTTAAAATGGGCCATATCTGCGCCATTGATATTCCATTCCGGATCAGTGTTTGGATAATGTGCTGCGGCCCATGCTGCCGGGTTGGCCTGATTTTGTGCCACTTCTTCCAACGCTTTAATTGCCGCTTGGTTTATCCTTGTCCTTTCCTCGTTATTAAACAATGTCATAAGCAGTTGCTGGTTGTTACGGTACCACCTTCCGAGCTCCAGACACAGCATTTAGTCACTTGTAATCCCGGTTCCCCCAATAACGAGACCAAGCTCCATTATGAGGGTAAAACATGAACTGAGGACTGGATCAGCCAGCCTGCCTTTTATTTGCATTTCACACACACAGGCCACACCCAAGGGGAGGCATAAAATAACCACTGGCATCGATGGTACATCCCACACATTCCCTCCCCTTGGTGTGACACATAATCCTATTATACATACAGTTTGGAATATATTTTTATACAACTTTCATAACTCCAAATCCATCCATCATATTCACATAAGAGGCACATATTCAGATTCAGCATACTTAAAGCATAAACATTCTCAAAAATCACACCAATCCCTTCAGTGAATACAAAGTTACTCGAAAGTCCGTTTATGACCGACCGCAGGTACCGTTTCGTGCCCAAAAGAGTTCCCTGGATTCGGGCTGTGCGGTCGGTCACTTGCTGGCCTAAAAAAGGCTACGTCCCGCTCGAAGTGGGTCGGTACTTCGACTTTCGTTGAACTGTCGAAGTATCGTCGATAGTACGGGTCGGCGGATTCGAAGTTAAAATGGCCGCCGCCACGTGGTCCTTTGTCCGATGTCGGCCACCTCGAGGACGTTGGTAGCTTTGGCGCTTCGTTAGTTTCTGTTGCATTCGAAATGTCATTTGTACAAAGTCATAACCCTCCGCATGATCCCTCAGGGACCATAAGTACTGGGCAAATCAGACGAACCCAATAGGTTTAGTCCAGATGGATGGGTCGGTCACATGGCTCCCTCCTTGTGGAACACTCCGGCAGACCCGGCTTGACCCTGTGGCGGGTCAACTTGGGGATGACCGGACTTAGGGAGAATAGGGACGTCTAGTTGCCGGGATAACCCATCCGCATTCCCATTCTGCTTACCGGGCCGGTAGCTGATAGTGAAATTATAAGGCTGCAAGGCCAAACTCCACCTCAGCAGTCTGCCATTGTCCCCAGAGACCCGGTTAAGCCAGACGAGGGGGTTGTGGTCTGTTACGAGGGAAAATTCTTGTCCATATAGGTAGGGGCTCAGTTTCTTCAGTGCCCAGACCAGGGCTAAACACTCTTTCTCTACTGCCGCATAACTCACTTCTCGAGGTAGTAACTTTCTGCTGAGATATGCGACAGGGTGCTCTCCTCCATCCTCCCCGACCTGGCTCAGCACAGCCCCCAGTCCATACATGGAAGCGTCTGTGTGGACAAGAAAACGTTTGTTAGGGACTGGGGCAGCCAGGACAGGGGCATTCACAAGAGCCTGCTTCAGGGCTTGAAACGCGGCTTCACAAGCTGGAGACCACAGGACCTGCCTAGGTAAGTTCTTTTTAGTCAGATCAGTCAGGGGTTTGGCAATCGTGCTGTAGTCGGGGACAAAACGTCGATAATAACCCGCTGTCCCTAGGAAGGCAAGTACTTGGGTCTTGGTGATAGGTGTGGGCCAGTTAGCTACCGCTTCCACCTTGGCCGGTTCGGGTCTCTGGCTCCCACAACCCACCCGGTGACCCAAGTACTGCACTTCTGCCATGCCTAAATGGCACTTGTCTGGTTTCAGAGTCAGGCCGGCGGCCCGAATCTTGTCCAGCACTACCCCTACGTGTACTAGGTGGTCTTCCCAAGACTCACTGTAGACCGCGATGTCGTCCAGGTATGCACATGCAAATCCCTGGAAGCCATCTAGGAGCCTATCCACCATACGCTGGAAGGTAGCCGGAGCATTCTTCATCCCGAATGGCATAACCCTAAACTGGTACAGGCCAAACGGGGTGACGAAGGCCGACTTGGGGATAGCATCCTCGGCCAGGGGGATCTGCCAGTACCCTTTACATAGGTCAATGGTGGTCAGATAGCGCCCCCTGGCAATGCGGTCTAATAACTCGTCTATCCGGGGCATCGGGTAGGCGTCAGTGGTAGTCCGCTCGTTGAGCCGCCTGTAATCCACACAGAACCGGGTGGTCCCATCTTTCTTGGGTACTAGGACTACGGGCGACGCCCACGGACTATCTGAGTGCTCAATAACCCCCAGCCGGGTCATCTCCTGTATCTCCTTCCGCATTCCTTCTCGGACTGCTTCCGGGATACGGTATGGGGGTTGTCGTAGGGGGTTCTGTCCAGGTGTCTCGACCTTGTGTATAGCTAGGGGGGTGTACCCGGGTTCTTGGGAGAAGGTCGCCTGCTTCTCCCACAGAAGCTGTCTGGCCTGGGTTTTCTCGGCCGGGCTTAGTCGGTCACCTAACTGTACGAGGCTAGTAAGGTCGGTCTGGGGATCCCTTTCTAGCAGGTCAGGCAAAGGTAAGTTCTCTGGGTCGTCGGTAGCTGGGGCACAAACTGCTGCAACATCCTCGGGTCGTTCCTGATACTCCTTGAGCATGTTCACATGAAAGGATCGTTGTACCCTTTCATCCGAACAGCTGGCTATAAGATAGGTAGTATCGCATACCTGAGCTAACACCTTGTACGGGCCCTGCCAAGATGCTTGCATCTTGTTTGCCTTCACAGGTTTGAGCACTAGAACCTTCTGCCCAACCTGGAAGACCCGCTGTCGAGCACCCCGATCGTACCATCGCTTCTGTTTCCCCTGGGCCGCCCGGAGATTTTCCCTTACCATCAGGGATAGTTTCTCCATGCGGTCCCGGAGTTCCAGAACATATGGCACTATGGGGGTCCCTTCTTGCTCCGTCTCCCCCTCCCAGTGTCCTCTAATGAGATCTAGGGGTCCACGAACCCTTCTCCCATAGAGTAACTCAAAGGGGGAGAACCCAGTTGATTCCTGGGGCACCTCTCTGTATGCAAATAGCAGATGAGGCAGGAATCGCTCCCAGTCTCTGCAAGTGTCAGTAAAGGTCCTCAGCATCTGTTTGAGGGTGCCATTAAATCGCTCGCAGAGACCGTTAGTCTGTGGGTGATAGGGTGAACTAAGTAGCGGGTTGATGCCGCACACCTTCCACAGCTGCTGGGTGAGCACAGCGGTAAATTGGGTTCCCTGATCAGAGAGGATCTCCTGAGGGAACCCGACCCTAGTAAAGACTTTAACCAGGGCATCAGCAACCGTCTCTGCCTCTATATTAGACAGCGCTACTGCCTCTGGGTAACGGGTGGCGTAGTCTACCACAGTAAGAATATATTTCTTACCGGATGGACTAGCCCTGGCCAGTGGACCCACAATGTCAACGGCTATGCGGGAAAAGGGCTCTCCAATGATAGGCATCGGCTGTAGCCTAGCTTTTGGATGATCTCCTCGCTTACCTACCCGTTGACAAGTGTCGCACGTGCTACAATACATCCGCACATCTCGGTTAAAATTGGGCCAGAAAAAGTTTTGGGTGATTCTATGAGCTGTGCGGTGGGAACCTAGATGGCCTGCTAATGGCACGTCATGCCCAATACGCAGAATCTCCTGCCGATACTTTGCAGGTACTACTAGTTGTCGTTTCTGCGGAGGGGCATTCGGTTTCGGGGAAGGTTTCGGGATCCTGTACAGCCTATCCCCCACCCACTCGTAGTGTTCCCCACCTACTCCTTCTTCCCCAGCGTCGGCCCTGGCTCTGTACTTGGCTAACGTCGGGTCCTCCCTAGTTTCCTTCCCGTACATCTCTGGGGTATCCCAGCCTAACGGGGCCTGGTCTAAGGTACAAGTCGGGGTAGAGAGTCTTACCTGGGTCTCAGCAGCAGGTGGGCCGGCCTCAGCGGCACGGGTCTGGGCACGGGTCGTGACAGCGTCCACTGCAGCGGGGCCCATGGGAGCAAAGGCCGAAACCAGGGGGGCCAAGTCGTTGCCAAGAAGAACATCAGCGGGTAAATCCTTAATGACCCCCACATTCACGTGTCTAGCGCCCACTCCCCAATCCAAATGTACCCGGGCCACGGGTAGGCGAAATACTGCACCCCCGGCTACTCGTACTGCCACGGTATCCCCGGTATGTTGAGCTTCGGACACTAGGTGCTTTTGGAGCAAAGTCAGGGTTGCACCAGTGTCTCGTAGCCCACTGACTTCCCTTCCGTTGACCTTTACACTCTGTCGGTGGTGTTGTCGATTGTCCTGGTGGGCAGCCTGAACAGGGTCCGCCTCATGTAAGATGCCCCAGCATTCCTCTTCCTCTACACAGTGAGCTGCTGGAAGAGGTGCTTGGGAAGGGGCCCCCGTGGGTTTCCTCCAGGACTGGTTCCTGTTGGCACGGTTCATCGGGCATTCCTGTCGCCTGTGCCCTAGCTGATTGCACAGGTAGCACCGAAGGGGTTCAGAGTACTCTCGGGCGTTAAACCGGGGTGGACGTTGGTACTGGGCAGACGGAGGGGGTGCGGATGGTCTGTGTATGGGAGGCTGATAAGTGGTAGCGGCTGGTTGGTATTCCGCTCTGGCTGTGGCCTTGGTGATAGAATTGTCCAGTTTGCGAGCGTCGGTGTACTCATCGGCCAAGCGAGCCGCCTCGTGTAGAGTGGAAGGCTTACGGTCTCTTACCCACTCTCTGACCCCTGTTGGCAATTTGTCGAAACAATGTTCCAATAAAAACATCTGCAGCACCTCTTCTCCTGACACCGCCTGGCACCCTGCCATCCAGTGGGCAGCTGTGCGATGTACCTTGCAGGCCCATTCAACGTATGAGTCCCCAGTTGTTTTTGCAGTGTCTCGGAACCTCCTCCGGTATGCCTCGGGTGTAACGGCATACCGGGCAAGTAAAGCTTCCCTGACGGTCACATAATCCCCGATCTCCTCATCTGGAATGGCCCGAAAAGCGCCGTTGGCCCGGCCGGATAACTTGCCGGACAGTTTAGCAACCCAGTCTTCCGGGGGTACCTTGTGCAGGGCACATTGCCGCTCAAAATCCGCAAGGTACCCGTCAATCTCTCCTTCTGTCTCACTGAAGGCTTTGAAGGCCGCAAATGGCACTTTCTGTTTGTCCCCCGGGTTTGCTGTGACTGGGGCTGCTGCAGCACCGTTTTGGCGTAGCAGGCTGGCCTCCACAGCGGCTTGAACCTGGGTGATGATCTCCGCGGAGGGGTTGGGGCCATAATGGGCCAGCCTAATTCTTACCGCCCGGTCAAATCTTGCCTCCTCGGGGGTTCTGTCGTCTAGGCTGGGCCCATTGGTTCCCTCTGCCGCTGGTACTCCATCCATTTCCAGCAATAAAGCAATAATGTCCCTCTTCTTGAGGTTACTGGCCTGTCCGCCCCTTTGTTCCAGTAAGTCTTTTAAGGTGGCTCTTCTCAGGTTTTGGTATTGTAGTTCCATTTATTCTTGGTCGTAGTGGTCTCTTTGGGCGTTGAGGATCATCCCGTCGCTTGCCACCAGTTGTTACGGTACCACCTTCCGAGCTCCAGACACAGCATTTAGTCACTTGTAATCCCGGTTCCCCCAATAACGAGACCAAGCTCCATTATGAGGGTAAAACATGAACTGAGGACTGGATCAGCCAGCCTGCCTTTTATTTGCATTTCACACACACAGGCCACACCCAAGGGGAGGCATAAAATAACCACTGGCATCGATGGTACATCCCACACATTCCCTCCCCTTGGTGTGACACATAATCCTATTATACATACAGTTTGGAATATACTTTTATACAACTTTCATAACTCCAAATCCATCCATCATATTCACATAAGAGGCACATATTCAGATTCAGCATACTTAAAGCATAAACATTCTCAAAAATCACACCAATCCCTTCAGTGAATACAAAGTTACTCGAAAGTCCGTTTATGACCGACCGCAGGTACCGTTTCGTGCCCAAAAGAGTTCCCTGGATTCGGGCTGTGCGGTCGGTCACTTGCTGGCCTAAAAAAGGCTACGTCCCGCTCGAAGTGGGTCGGTACTTCGACTTTCGTTGAACTGTCGAAGTATCGTCGATAGTACGGGTCGGCGGATTCGAAGTTAAAATGGCCGCCGCCACGTGGTCCTTTGTCCGATGTCGGCCACCTCGAGGACGTTGGTAGCTTTGGCGCTTCGTTAGTTTCTGTTGCATTCGAAATGTCATTTGTACAAAGTCATAACCCTCCGCATGATCCCTCAGGGACCATAAGTACTGGGCAAATCAGACGAACCCAATAGGTTTAGTCCAGATGGATGGGTCGGTCACACTGGTAATCAGCCCAAGTGGGATTATGTGTCTGGACTATGGAGGTAAACAAATCCGTCATGGCTTGAGGCGTTTCGGTGTATGAGGAGTTATGGGTCTTCCAATTAAATAGATCAGTAGTTGTGAAGGGAACATAAACGAATACTGGATCAGCGTATTGTATCTGGCCGTCACCGTTAATGTGTGTCGGGCCAGGTGTCAGTCGAAGAGGCATTTGATAATGTCGGGGTTGGAGGGTACCGGTCAATTGTCGGGTTAGTATGGGGCTTTGTTTAGGAACATCAGTTAGGGGTTCCGGTCGAGGGGTAGTAAGACAAGGGGATGGGGACGCTTTACTGAGGGGGAGGTCAGCAAGTAAAATATTCCGGGCCGGGCTAGGAGGAGCCTGACCAGGAACTAGAAATGGCGCCAAATCTGGGTAGGTGGAGTTAACAGAGGTAGGTACTGAAAGGGGAGGGTTTAAAACAAGAGGGCTGGGCTGTGAGCTAGAGGAGGGGGTAGGTGGGGACAACGGGGCAAGGGGAGTAGCGTTACCAACAGCACCTCCTCTTCCTCTTCCGGTGGAGGAGGAGTAAGGGGGGGGCATGGGGATCTCGGACTCAGGAGGCGTGTCCAAAATGAGCGTAATTACAGCCTTAGTGGACAGGCGAGTTCTGGCCACCACGAGGCGACATTGTTCCTCGTGGCATACCCGGACCCATTTTGGCGAGTCATTTACGGCCTGCTTCCAACAGTCAATATACGGAAACTGTCCGTAAAGTTCCGGCCTACCTGATACAGCCACGTGTACACGCTGTACCAGATTAGGATCCAAACTGCCACGTGGAGGTCATGTAGCAACCAAAGTAGGCCATTCCCTACTACATAAAGTAGTCAGGCGTGTTGGAGACATCTTTACCCCAAAATCATACACAGTGTATCCCTTTTTAAAGTTTTTCAACATACATCCTAAGGGATCCATCACCGTTGAATCTGACGCACGCATACCAACAATGAAGCGTCGTCTCCAACAGAAACTAAACAAACACTCTCCCAATGGTCACACCCGTTCCCTCGGCAACAGCACCACGTGGTACAGTTACTAAGCGAAACGCACACAACAAAACACTCAGGGAATTCCCGTACACACACAGCTGTTACACCAGTCACTAAATAACTATCACTGTGCCTTTTGGCGAAACTATACAGTCACCCACGCTATAATTCCCTATATCTGAATTACCCGTCTATAACATACCCCAGTAACATCGTCTTTACAAACAGTAGTTATAGTACGGTTAGCATTGGTTAGAGTACAATTTAAAGTCACAGTTCAATTAGTAATGGTTATGGTGTTAAACATACAACATAGACAACAGTTATTAGTAGTTATTTACAGTATCAGTAATTATACATGGTTATGGTACCGTGCGCTATAATACAGTTACACACTATTCACACTCTCGCTAGACGGCAGAGCTCACGCTATCTAGCAAGATATACACTCTACTACAACAATCTTTAACACATTTACAATTCCCAACTAATCTATTGGCCAGTACCTTGATGGACTACCTAAAACTATCTACATCCGTTTTGGTTAGCCACACGGCCCAAGCACCACATATAGCGAACTAGAGGGCGGAATTTACACAGAACCCCCTTAGTCTAAATACTCTATCAAAAATCTAGTGTGTTCCAAATTTACACGCCTTCCCACTTAGCCAAGATAGGTTGAGATCTAGCGGACCGAATTTACACAGACGCCGCTTAGTCTCCCGGTCCCTCCGACCTAGCGAACGTAATATACACCCTAGAACGCTAGTCTAGACAAGACACCGGTGTCCGGCTTGGGCTATTTACACCAGAACCCAGCCTGACTCCAAACCAAAATTAAACGGGCTGACTACAGGGCGTTTAATTGAGCGGTGCGCCTTCGCTCCTTCCCTCCACTGGAGGGGGCAGATTCCAAATAACCCCTTATGGGCCTACCGCACAATCGGTATCCAATACCCCTAGTGGGTCCACCGTCTAAAACAGTGGTCGTATTACCTCCTCGTTCCTGAACCTGAGTTCACACTCATCGACGGGGGTACCCCAGCACTTACTACGTAGAGGCCGATGATCTCCTGGACAACAGACCAGTGGCGCCGAGACGAAGGGAGGTCCACGCAGAAGTTCAGGGGTGCAGTCGTAGAGAGCGTGGGCAAAGATAGACTGTCTCACGCCTCTGCTTCTCAGCTACCGTTGAACGATGAGCTTCCCGGCCAATGCACCAAATGATACTGGAGAAACTGACGGAAGCCAAGCACAGAGAGATGGAGACAGGTTTCTTCAGGAAGGAAGAGATTCTTTATTCGATTCACCAACCGGGACTCAGAGGGACTAATATCACCAAAATACAACAAGATCTGAGCCCCGAACAATAGTGTAGGTTCCTTATATAGGCATGTAACTCCACCCATAATTAGCTCCACCCACACATACTCTTACCCAATCAATCGAACAAGAACTAACTTCCTGTTTGACCATATGGCTTGCCCAGCACAATGGAGGAGGGGAATACTATATCCTGTATCCTTTCACATGCTCCGTACACTACTGATTGTATCTTTGCCACGTGCAACCGACCGATACACCAGTATATGCACGTACACATACCACGTGGCAATCTCGGCCTACTAAATTTATTTTTACCGAGATTCCATCACACCTCCACAATTCCAGCTTCCATCCCAATCACACCAAACAAGGTATTATCTACAGTCAGGCTATCAGATATCACCACATTTGCTCTGAAACAAAAGACGGAGATCAGCAGCTGAGTACACTGTCTGAGTCATTTAGGTGAAAGGGACACAAGGAAAGAACATCTAAAAAAATAAAATCTGCCCTAAAACACCACTGGAAAGGCTCCTACAATACAAAGAAAAGGAAAACAAAAATCCCTCTAACAGTTACTAGAAGGAGTACGTAAAACTTTTAAAGAGCTACAACTGTTAATTTCAGAGGATCCCACACTCAAAAAAACATTTCCTGAAATACTAGCATACAAACAACCACCTAACATGAGACAGAGATTGGTCCGCAGCAAATTGACCACAAATTGAAAACAGGAGCTAACACGGAATGGCACTGTATGATGCAACAAATCACTCTGTAAACTGTGTCAACATATATGTGGTAGTAACACAGCCAGACACAATAACAAATCATACAACATTAAGGGATCATATTCGTGCACATCTGCGAATGTGGTGTACATGATACAGTGTACAGTGTGTGACAAAGGTTGCTACATTGGAGAAACTGGCCTTTGTCTTTAAAAAAGTCCCATAGAGGACTGAAACGTCTCTGGTGTTTAATGGCACAGTAAAACTTCAAGATTTATTTACAAAGTCCTGTGAGTGCACCTTCCTTGATATTTATATTTTGGCATAAGTGATTTGCACCCAGGCAAGGACAAGACCGGGAGAGTGAGTGCTGGATATATATACTGGCTGCATGGTGTTTAACTCACATTCCTAATTCAGATTCAACTTTATTCATGTTCAAATTTGTTATCTCTGTACAATGTACATACAAGGACATTGAAACACAGTTGGCCCTGATCAGTACCTAAGAAATATAAACAGCCTAATCATACATAAAGGCATTGCACAATAGTGCCAGCAATATTATACAAATTCAACAATATAGCCTCTAGCTCCCAATCCAAGTAAAAATATCGATCCCATAAAAACCACCATACCTTATGCAAATAAAGTGTACCACTGTAATATGTGGGGGGAAATGATTAACAGCCACACTGTATGCCAATGAAGTGTTATTGTGTTCTAATACAGGGATTCAAGCCCCATTCTACCCTTAGGCAATAATGGAGTCCTCTGTGAAGCACATGGCCTTTCACCAGGCAAAATCAGTTGGGCTGTTGATAAACTCCTCCTCCATTCCCTTCCAATGCAATCCCCCTTCCCCCAGGAGGCACTCTGGTTCTGTTACATCCTTAAGGATTGACTGAGGGAGGTGTGTCGAGCAGAAGGAAGGGATTACCTGTTAAAAGCCCTGTGAATAGCTCATTCTCTCTCTTTGAATTCACCCTCCACACCTTCTCTCTCTCTCCCCTTTCCCCACTATACACACCCTCTCTCTCGTACTCTCTGCTGATGATCGATGGAGTAGTAACTGTATCACGTGTCTATGCCTCTTTTACTATGTTTGTTAGTTTAGCCTACTTTCCATTCAATCAATGACTAGTTTTAGTAGCAACATATACTAGCCTATTTCAAATGTATATGTATTGTTTATTTGTTTTATTAGCCTCTTAATAAATATTATTGAATTGTCGAAAGCAAGGAGTGTGGACTCTGACTTTACACTCGGGTTTTAAGTTATTATTTTAAGTTTTTATTTTTAATTATTAATGTTATTATTAATTCCAAGTTTACTCCAACTTGCGAGTTAAACGTTTATTACAAATACAATTAACACATCTAGTGCAAATAAAGCACTAGATCTCAGCAATATACCTTTATCATGTGAAAAGTAGCACATACCACAATTCAACTAATCACATCCATCACACACAACAAACACAAACTTCAGTACATTGACCAATGACATAAAGTGCTT
This sequence comes from Pelobates fuscus, assembly GCF_036172605.1. Taxonomy (NCBI): domain Eukaryota; kingdom Metazoa; phylum Chordata; class Amphibia; order Anura; family Pelobatidae; genus Pelobates; species Pelobates fuscus. Next base: position 334,394,315 of record NC_086318.1, on the reverse strand, counting down.
ATTGTGAATGCATAGGCCATGTGCATGAAGTCCAAAATATGAGCACATATGTGTAAAGTGCCAGATATGAATACATAAAACATGTGCATAAGAACAAAATGTGGGCACATAAATCATGTGCAAATATATACATAATGCACACACAAGAAGCATGTGCCTAAAGTACAAAGTCTGAGCATACAGACATACAGACTTTACAGACATACAGACTTTATAAAGAGCTAAATGTCACCATATAATCATGCGCATAAAGATGCAAAACATGATCATATTGACCATGTGCACAAGTGCAAATGTGAGTACAGTGGCCATATTCATGAAGTGCAAGTTGTATATTAGTCATAATCAAAGTGCGAAAAAAACCAACAACACATGCCTCGTTTCCACTGAGCGGTATGGTTCAGGTTGGTACGGTTCGGAAGGGTTAAAATGGTCCAGCCTATACAGGTATGGGTTTCCACTGCAAGTCGGACCACCAGGGGGCATGTGGGGTTTAGACCAAATGCCTGGCGTGTAATTTGTCATGAGCATTGACGTTTTCCTGTCCGCCAATCAATGGATTGCATAGTGTGACGCCAGTAGCTCCGCCCTAACCATACCATACCATTTCCTATGGACCTACATATGAAGGGGGCCCAGGAATTGGTTTGGTTGTATGGGCCACTTTCATAATTGAGACACTCAAAATAGCGTACTAGACCGTACCGATCCGAACCATTCCGCTCAGTGGAAACAGGACATAAGTGCAAATTACAATTCAGTATAGAAAAGACTTGTGCAAAGCCTAATGTATCCTCTTAAGCAAAAAACAGCAATCTAACCAATATAGCTAAATCTTAATACAATTATACTCTAAAGAACTATCGCCTAAACATAGAATTCAAAGACATTACTGCAGAGGGAACAATACAGTTTTCAAACCTATGGGTTCTACAATACAGACTTCTATAACGTTTCCTTGAGGGAAGAAGGTTAAAGAATGTGTCCTTAATGATTCCTCTGACTCTCCGGGCACAGTGAATTCATGGCAACTGAACACCAATAATGTATTGAGCAGTGTTTACTACTCATTGAAGAACCTTCCTATCAGCTTCTAAACAGTTACAGTACCGTTAGATAGCCCTCAGTGCATATAATGTATATATAACCTGTGAGCCTATTCAGGTGGCTGCTCCCCTCAATACTTAATGTGCAATGCCACTTAGCACATGGAGAAAACATGAAAAGAATATTCTTGTTATACCATTCATAAAACTAAAGGTATATAAAGTAAGTCAATTAAACTCACTTAAGATGGTTTTATGAACTTGCAGTATGTGAATCAGTCCACACCAATGCTCTTAAACCATCGAACATTCCCTTACATAGAAACTAACATGGAGAGGGCCTTGGTGCAAGGATTTTTTGGGCCCCGTCTTCCGTAAGATGTAGATCTCCATCTGTTGTACAACTCACACAATGCTTTGCCAGCTGGTGATCTACCATTTGCCCATTGCTGCAGGGTTGTATTTAGCACTGAGTAGTGTTTGAATGTAAGCATGTTTTTGCATGGAGTATGTGTGATTGAATGTAGGTGTGTGTTTTTATGTAGTGTTGATATTTGAGTGCAGGCTTGCATTTGCGTGTAGTGTTAGATTTTGACTGCAGTGCTTTGTTTATATGTAATGGTTGGTGCTTTAATAAAGAGCTGTGTTTCTATGTCATGTTGATGTGTGAATGCAGGCATTTCATTACATATAGTGTTGATGTTTGAATGCAGGGGTGTATTTGTGTGCAGTGTTAGTTTTTCAATGCTGAGATGTATACACATATACACATACTCTGACATATACTGATACACATACAGACACAAAAATACACATTGGCACACATACAAATACACTGACACTGTAAACACAAGTATTACCTCTATAACATCTGAACTCATTATAATTTAGCAGGACTGACTTTACAAGTATCTTAGCAACAATTGTATATAGATAGTCAGGTTTCTCTATTTATATGTTATAAATAATTAAGAATAGAATAATAAAAATGTTAAAGCAATAATTTTTTTGTCTCTTAAAAAATATTTTATTGACTATAAATTAATATATACAAATTAATATAGTCATATAGAAACTGTTACTACAGAGATGCTTGTCATAGAGTAACGTTACGGACCTCTGGCTCATGTATGTCATTCACCACACTCTGGCAATCCAATGTTCCACATAGAGAAGCACTGAAATGCTTCTGTATGAGATTATTTGAGTTCCCATGTACCAAAACAACTACATAAAAAAATAATAGTGGTTTAGGTTTTTAGAGTACCTCTTTAAGGTTTAAGATGCAGAAGCCTGAAAAACATTTGGTTGATATTTATTTTAACATTGTGTAAATGTCTGGAGGGTCTCTTTAGAGTATACTGTTTCTGTGTTTGGACCTAACAGCAATCCAAGTGCCTGAGAAAGAATTAGTGTGCATTGCCAAATTGCTGCATTTCTGAGAATTATTGCAATAGCCATGGTGATCCCATGCTTTACTTGGTACAGAGGATGCTTCCATCATTGCAAAATAGGCTTTTAACAACCACTCCTTGATGGTCGCTACTAGCAAATACCCAAATAGCAAATTCCAATTGGATTCATATACATTATATGAACAAAAGTATGTTGTCTCCTGACCACATTGGAAGTTCTCTCACATTTTTTACAGATATAATAATACTATTTTGACAACTAAGAGCTGGTAAAATTGGCTTATACTGCCTAGCAATTAGGCAAGCAATATTGTTGCAATTTTTGCATCATAGTACAATGATAGGCACCTTTCCCTGTTCCCTGTGTTTGTTCTCCTTTAAACTGTTTTATTAATATTTTGCATGGAAACAAAAAATAGGAGCAAACCTGCCCTGAAGACAACTTTTAGGCAATCTGAACAAAATGATTTTTCAGGATAAACCCTATAATCAGTGGGTGGAGCGCTGAATAGTAGACAAGCAGATAATAGCTTACCACTCTGTATGGTTATACAAATTTCGATGTGGGGTAATATGAAAAAGAGAAATTGGAGAAGGGAAGATGTGGCAAGAAAACTAGGCAGGGCTGACATGGAATTAATTTTTAAATTAAACTCATTACAACCTGGAGGTCTTAATCCATATAAGGAACCTTGAATACTACTGAATAAACTGGAAGTGACATGCCGCAGGTCACGCCGCGTCACTTGCAGTAAACTCAGCCGAGGACAGACATCATCAAAAACTGCCAGGAAGTGAACTCACTTCCAGCAGAATGCAGAATAAGCACTTAATTCAACACAATAACGGCAATTTGCCCATAGAGCACAATGATTGGAGGACATTCATCACGTGACTGGAATAGAGTAATTGAGCACGGATATTTAAATGGACTCCTGGACCTGGATCAGCCAATTGAAGAAGCTTTCACAGCGAAAAAAGCGTTTTGGCCTACAAGGACAGAACTACCATAGACTAATAAGTTCCCTTTATTTTGTTTTTATGTTTTTTTTTTTATTCAGCTTGGATTTTATAGAAACAAATAGTGGATTTTAGCACCATTTGGTGGTCTGTCCTATTCCAGGTTCCAGGTTGGGGAGTATTTACACCTGAGAGCCAAGGCACATATGGACTCTTATTAAGATGAGTGTCCCCTTTATAAAGTAATTTTAGTCTATTATAGGCATAAACATTCTGCACCATAATCTCCTATTTTTTGTTTGCCTTGAGATCCCTGTTTATTCAAGAAGGTGGGGTGCTACCTATATCAGCACGACTGCGTTATTATAGAGCCTTATCCTCAGGCTCTGAAGATTGTGAATGTGTCTACTTGTACTTATTTTGCATCTAGTACATAGTAGATACTATCTGCTCTAGATTTGTTCTATGCTTTTCTCCTTTTCATATAACTCCACATCGAGATTTGTATAACCATACAGAGTGGTAAGCTATTATCTGCTTGTCTACTATTCAGCGCTCCACCCATTAATTATATAGTTTATCCTGTTAATAATTTTTTTCCCCTCTATGTATTTATGGTGAGGGGAGAAAGGAATCCACTCACGGGTGTTTAAGAGCAGCTATTCACCACGTTGATTTTGAAGCGCTATTTACTGTTCACACTGAGCTCACTAGTGAGTTACTTTGGTTAAAAAATAAATTTTCAGCTGAATCTATTCGGCCAAAATTATTATTTTTTTGTGGGATGCACAAGCCTAATAATTAGTAGGGGTGTCCACATATTTTTGCCTTTAGAGTGTATTTTTTTTTTATATTGTAATTCAGAGACAATTTTGCAATTTACTAAAACATCCTAAATTATTTGAATAAAAAACAAAAAAGTACAAATGAAGAGTTAAGAGGGATTGTTAACCAGGCTAGCGGTATTCCCGAGCGTGACTCTGGGTTCATTTTCGCTGCCAGAAGCGGTAACCCCGAGTCACGCTCGGGGTAGATAACAGAGCTGGCAGCGGAGTCTCCTTACCTTCTCCTTGCAATCCAGCGATGTCCCCGCGCTGTGATTGCCGGTGAGAGCCCCTGCGGATGCCTCCATCTGACTTCCTGGTTCCGTCTCTGTGAGCCGCAGAGGCTCATGGGGGCGGAACTGGGCAGGTAATTCAAATGTTTCAAGCATAAAAGTGACACACACACATAAAGTTAGGTGATACAGTGAAATCCTGTCAGATTACATTGTATCACCTCAGATTTGACACAGTATCACCTCAGATTTGAAATTTGATCATCCTACACTGCCCTGCCTGCCCTTTTTGCTGTAATTTCTGCCCATAAAATAATTTTTTTACCATGGCATCAAAGCGTCACTTTAGCATCTCCAAAGCGGGTTTGGATCAGATGAGTGACAGCGGCAGCGACACAGAGCCCCTCGCAGAATTGAGCAACTGCGATAGCGATTCGTGGCAAGATTCGTCATCCGACTCTGACAGTGACCAGAGAAGTGGCGACAGCGACGATTCTGCACCCAAGCTCAGTGATGTGCGCACTTGGTGCCTTATTGATTGCGGTATGGATGAGGTACCGCCGCCAAGATTTCTGTTTACTGGATCACCTGGGATGAAGGTAGATGTTGAGCACAATGATCCTTTGGCATACCTAAAATTATTTCTCACAGATGACGTCATTGAAAAGATTGTCACAGAGACAAATCGCTACAACGAGCAGCAATCAGCTACTCTGCATAGCAAGTTTTCCAGGAACAGAAAATGGGAACCGGTATATTATTTATTAGATTATAATTCATGATTTTATGTTTCGAACTTCATCACATCTGAGAGTACTTTTGGTCAGGTTTAAGAAAGTAATTACTGGCCTACAATACATAACACCAAATTTCCATGCAAAAAAATGGTACCGCTTTTGGTACAAAATTCCTGACATAATCATACCGCCAGGGAGGTTAACAATGAAAAATAAACTGTAATTTACTTATTCAGTGTTGTGTTATATTTTTTGTGCAGTTTGTATAGCCCAGGTCCCCATGCCCCTCTTGCCAAGTTACTGCATAGAAAACATCTTTTTAAAATATACACTTTGAGACTTTATGTATTTACTTGGCCATTTGATCATTATTGCATCATATATTTTAAATGCCCATTTTGTGCGTGAGTTTTTACTGGAATTACACTTTACATTTTTTCCATTCTGATGTAGTCTAGAATTAAATATATTCAAGGTCCTTCAAACACATTTTGTTCTGCATATTTTAACATTATTTTAAGCCATCTGTCTTCTGTTTTGCATATCAGTTCCAAAAGGTTTTAGTCTTGCATGCTATATTTATCTAACTTTGTGCATCTGTTTTTATTACACGTATATGATAGTTTTGAATGTGTCATGCACATTCTATATGCTATTATATAATGCGAAGAAAACTAATGGTCATGGCATTTAGCTTTCACCAGATATAAAGAGAAGCAGACTCAAAACAGATGTTTTTTTTTTTTACATAAAATAAAGCTCAGTTACAAGGTACTAACCCCATGATTTGCCAGAAATGTATTCTTTTGTCAGATGAACAGCTCTAGCTGGTATAAAGAAAAATCTACACATATTCCAAATGTGGCATAGATAATGTCTGCCATATTTCACCTTTTTGTGAAGAACACAAAACAAAAATGTGCTGATAGATTATTATTTTTTATTAGTATTGCCATTTATATAGCGCCAACAGATTCTGTAGCTCTTTACAATATTACGAGGGGGGGGGGGATTTAACTATAAATAGGACTATTACAAGAAAACTTACAGGAAGAAGAGGACCCTGCTCAAATGAGCTTACAGTCACAAAAGGTGGGGTATAAAACACAAGAAAGCAAGAGACAGGTATGTAAGGTAGAGGTTACTCTGAGAGGCCATAAGCTTTCCTAAAGAGATGCATTTTAAGGCACTTCTTAAACGATTGAAGAAGAGGGGAGAGTCTGGTGGGGGTAGGCAGGCTATTCCATAGGAAAGGAGCCACCCGCGAGAAGTCCTGCAAGCGGGAGTTGGCCGTACGGGTGCGAACAGCAGTCAGGAGGTGGTCACGGGCAGAGCGGAGAGACCAAGGAGGGGCATACCTATGGATTTGTGAAGATATATAAGGGGCTAGAATTGTTCAGTGCTTTATAGGTATGGGTTAGCACTTTGAATTGACTCCTATAGGATACAGGAGGCCAATGTGAGGACTCACAGAGGAGTGAGATGTGAGAGGAACGACTAGAGAGGAAAAGCAGTCTGGCGGCAGCATTCATTACAGACTATAACGGGGCAATACGGCTTTTGGGAAGACCAATCATGTCAGGATTACAATAATCCATGCGGGAAATTATTAAAACATGGACAAGCTCCTTGGTAGCATCTTTTGTAGGAAAAGGGCAGATGCGGGATATGTTTTGAAGTTGGAATCTACAGGATTTGGCAACATCCTGGATGTGAGGCTCACTACAGAGGCTGAAAGGAAGCTGTTTAAGCAGAGCAAATATTAATCAAAGTTCCCTTGTCACCCTTTCCCTGGATTCTTCACAATTTGGCAGAGTAATACAATGTAGGTGTAGCGGGCCATGGGTAGCCCGATCGGTTACCTCTGCTAATCTCTTCATTCAGCTGCTTAGGAACCCCTTAGAATAGCCAGAGACCCATTTCCCCCAGTGTCTGTGCCTGGGAGCCAAGGTGTGGGAAAAAGGGATTGCCTCTTTGTCTCCCAGGCACAGAAAAGCCCACCAAACTAGCCACTGCCCCAAAAGTGTCCCCACCAACCTCAGGAACCCTCACAATGGTGCAGTCTCCAACCAGCCTACGTTCACAAGGTTCCTGTGCTGAAATATGCAAGGGAAGCGTCTCCTTTCACAATACGATTGCTCCCCCTCCGGTTTTGTCTATACGAAATGGGGGCCACCCAGGGGAGCACTCATTAATTACTTCCCTTGCGGTTTCGCACTTATGTTACAGGCTCGAACGTTCTTATTAATTGGTGTGAACGTTCGTTGCGGTTTCACACTTGTGTTGCAGGCATGAATGTTCTTATTAATTGGGGTAAACCTTCTAATGGGGCACTGGGGGGGGGGCATTTGGGAGACAAATAGGTTTTGTTTATATGACCACTTCCGAATGGGGAATAAGGTACAGCACATGAAAACCAATGAGAAAACACATAGGATGAGGGGGGAATACATACAAATAAGCAGTGGTCCTGTCACAGCGGGTAGGCAGGTGTCCTGTGTTTTTGAGTTTAGCTAACAGCTGTCATATGTAGAAGGCTGTTAACTAAACTAGAAGTCTCAAAACACCTCCTCTAGTCAAAATTGAGTCTGTGAACAGACAACTTTTAAATGTCCTAATCTCATCCTTGGAGAAGGAAAATGTCAATTAATGTATGAATGCATGCATTTTCTACTACAAACTGAACACAAAGGGCAGAAGGTAAATACATATGGCACCATACATTCCTGAAGCAACCTGCAAGAGTCAGAAGAGTAATAGAGAGAAGTGATGGAGAAATGTTTTTTTGTGCAAACTACAATTACAAAGTTTCAATTTCTTCTTGACACCCCCAGTTTTCAGTGGAAATTAGGGAGTAGTTAAGGTAGTTTCCTAATTTTTGTGAGAGAAGGAGGAGGCTATGGCTGCCTAAAAGGAAAGCTACAATGGCTAATGGTGGAGAGAGAAGGTTCAATGTTTTAATAATTATGCCCATTTGTATCAACAATGACATGTATATGCTATACAAACTAACCAAATAAAGTTCTCTATTATTTTAAATCTGTTTGGAGTGCAGTTTTTTTTAATGTCAATTAAAAGGTTGACTATTTATTTACAGATCATTGGGTCAAGGATAGAGTACAGAAGAAGTTTGTCATTTTGCATGTTATTTTAGTGTCACAGTCTGCAAAATCCCATAATAAATAAAAGATGATTTGGTGAACTAACCACTAGGCATGTGCATGGGGAAAATTTTCGGTTCGGTTCGGCATTCCGAAATTCAGAGTTTTCGCAATTCGGGACTTCGGCAATTCGGCACTTCAACACTTTGGAACTTTGGCAACTTCGGAACTTCGGCACTTCAGCACTTCAGAACTTCGGCACTTCGGCAGTTAGACACTTCAGAAATTCGGCAACTTCGGAACTTCGGCATTTCAGCACTTCAGAACTTCGGCACTTCGGAACTTCGGCAACTTCGGCAATTCGACACTTCGGAACTTCGGAATGTCAGTATGGATCAATATGTGTGTGTGTCAGTGATTATAGTGTCCCTTTAAGAATCGTATTTTTGACGTTGATTTCTCTGGCTCCTAACTTCTTCTTTGGAATTTTCCCACGCTGTGTAATTTGACTCATAACTCTCTGATTGGTTACTTAATCCAACAATCAGAGAGTTATGAGTCAAATTACACAGCGTGGGAAAATTCCAAAGGACTTTCCCACGCTGTGTAAAATGACACAGAGCACTCTGATTGGTGGATTTCAAACCAACCAATCAGAGTGCTGTGACAGGTAAATGTAGAGACTTACCTGTCAGTCTCTTCATTTACCTGTCAGAGCACTCTGATTGGATGGCTTAAACCCCCCAATCAGAGTGCTCTGAGCCTAATTGCAGGGTGGGGCAAGGATTTATAAGCCTTCCCCCGCCCTGCAGAGCTCAGTCTGCGCGGAGCCCTCCATGGGTGAAGAAGGATTATTTTTTCGGGGCTCGTTTTTTTTTTTGCATCGGTTATTATGGTTTTTTATTTGGCCTTTTTGGGGGCTGAAAAAAGAAGATTTTAGAAGAAATAAAACATCGAATGGTAAGTTATTTTTTTTCAGGTTCTAAGTTAAGGGTCCCCCCCCCATTATTTTTAGGGTGAGGGGGGGTAGGTAGGGGGATAATTTTTTTTGCAGGGCAGGGGGTGACTAGGGGTTAGTCACATGGGGGGGCATTTTTCTTAGGGCCCCAACCAACGCTCAGGGGTGGGGGCCTGGGGGGAAGACAATAGGTCCCCCCTATTGGTATTTAGGGCCCCCACCCACCGCTCAGGGGTGGGGGCCATGGGGGAGGACATTAGGTCCCCCCTTATTAGTATTTAGGGCCCCCACCCACCGCTCAGGTGTATTAGTATTAGTATTGTTGTATTAGTATTTAGGCCCCCACCCACCGCTCAGGGGTGGGGGCCAGGGGTGAGGACATTAGGTCCCCCCCCTAATTTTACTGTAGGGCCCCCACCCACCGCTCAGGGGTGGGGGCCAGGGGGGAGAATATTAGGTCCCCCTCTTATTATAATTTAGGGCCCCCACCCACCGCTCAGGGGTGGGGGCCAGGGGGAGGACATTAGGTCCCCCACCTTATTATAATTTAGGGCCCCCACCCGCCGCTCAGGGGTGGGGGCGCGGGGGCAATTGGTCTCCCCTTTAGGTGAAAAGCGCGGGTGGGGGCTCGGGAAGAGGGACTTTTTTTTTTAACAGTGAGCAACCACAGGCTGCTCACTGTTTAATAGACATGCCCCTACTCGCGGTATAGCGAGTAGGGCATAATTTACTAATACTAAGTAATCTTTACTTAGTATTAGTAAATTTGGCTGAAAGACCAATTTAGGTCTTTCAGCCTTTTAGTAGATAGCTCCCTAATACCATGGGAATTAGGGAGTTATCTACTTATTCATTCCTGTCATTACACTGACTGGCCAAGTAACTTACATTTTATATGAATGTATGTTACTTGATTGTTGTAAGTGTTGCAAATGCTTACAGGTGAATCCTGGCTATGTTTGTATACTTTTTATTTAAAATTGTATACAATGTAACATTCTTCTTCTTTCACTGGGTAAGTATATTAGTACTTAGGCAATACTGTGCTTCGGAACTTCGGCACTTCGGCACTTTGACACTTCGGCACTTTGACACTTCGGAACTTCGGCAACTTCGGCACTTCAGCACTTCGGAACTTCGGCACTTCGACACTTCGGAAATTCGGTAATTTCGGAACTTCGGGACCTCGGCAATTCGGCACTTCGTCAATTCAGCACTTCGGCAATTCGGACATTCGGAAGTACCCGAATGTCCGAATTGCCCGAAATTCATCCAAATTCATATTTGGACTGAAACGAATTGCACATGTCTACTAACCACATTGCATTTCATCCAAGCAACTACTATACAGTGCTCAAGATTAATTGAAGGGTACAATGAATAGTTTAATTTTGTTAAAGATGTATATAGGTAACGTTATGTTTACCATTCATTTTTTGATTTCCTTTTCTTATATTCCATACCTATATACATTTGAGTTCCATAACGTGTTTCTTGAACTAATGCCTAACCATTGTAAACTGTAGATCACACTGTACATCAAACAGTAATGGAGAATAAACGGATACTTTCTACAATAACTTTCATCCCAAATTCATAACCTGCGAGTTATCATTTTATAATTTTATTTGCCTTTATTGTTTCTCAATTAACCACACTTATCCATAGATCAATACATGCTGTTCATACATTAAAACTACTTTAGTGTCACTTTTACATATAAAGAAAAAACGCTTTCAAAGACTACTTCAAGGTTATTAACAAATTAAAACAAGGAGCTTTATAATTGAGCCCCCTGGTATTTGAAGAGACATCTGAAAAAAGCTATATTAAAATGCTTTATTCCTTATCTTTACACGAGTTCTCCCCTGCAGATAAAGTATTCCATTATTATTATGAAACAGCAATCCCTTGTATAGCATGGTATTCAATACTAGCAACGTCTAAGTAGATTACATTTACATCACTGTTGTTACGTGCTTGCCTCTCTGAAAACAAGAACAAGGAGTTGGAACAGACATTTTTTTTTCTACAGTGTATAATTATTCTATCTGAAAATGTTATTGTTCTTTAAATATTTCATATTTCAAACATATTTTCCTATATGGCCAGTCATTTCTATACTATTTCAGTTAATTAATATTGAATAGTAATGAACACAGAATAACTATTATTAGGTTAGGAAAAAAAAATCCAAGTTACTTTTGATCTGGACTGCCTAATATCTATTTTGTGCAAAAATTACATCTGCGATCAGTTTGCTCTCCCCTACCTACCTCTCTTACTTTGTCCGGTCTCTCCCGCCTCCCTCTATATCCTATGACCCCTCTCCACTCTCTCCATCCCATCGCCAGATTAGACTGCGCATATATGTTCTTAGCCCATGAAATGGTCCAATCAAATGCGGTGAGGATCTCGGTGATGTCTGATGGAAGTGTGAAGAGCAGTGCCGGTAGCTTTGCTGGAAGCTCCATTTCAGGTGAATTTATTATAATTTTACTGCTCTATGATAGGCATACCTAGCCTATAATGTACAATAAGGCATGGTAAGCCTAAATTACTTTTTAAGCAAAAAAGGGTCAGAGTGATCCTATTTCTAACACGGTACAGAATACAGCAAGAGGAAATACACTGTGCAATCTTCCGAACATCTATCAACCCAATATTTATATAAACAATTAATAAATGAAAAAAAAATATGAAAGTAAAATAAAATTGTGTAAACCTAGATTAATCTTTTAGGCATATCTGATTAATCTATAGACAAAATTACAATGTTGCCCAATGTTTATGTGTTAGTTATACATCCAACATGTCTAATACATATTACAGTGGGACCTCGGTTTACAAATTTAATGCGTTCTCCGGGACGTTTCTTATTACGAAAAATTTGTAAACTGAAACCATAGGAATGCATTGAAAACCAATTAATCCGTTCTGGAGGTCAGAAAAAAAGTCAAAATGAGCTAGCATGGAAACCAACCCACAATGCAGAACACACAATAAAAGGCATGCAAACGACGAAGCTTAGCTCCCTACATTTCCACAGCTTGAGAAATGCACCAAAAAGTCCCAAAACAACTGCAAACAATTTCCAGAATGGCTCCAAAACTGGATGCAAAACACCTCCACACTGTACGCCACGTACTACCCACAGACTCCAGCATGCAGGGGGGCATTGCTATAAACCATCCAGGTGCAATGCATCCTGGGGAAACTTGCTTGGTATTGCGAAAAAAATTTGTAAACCGAGACATTATTTTCAATGGATTTTCATTTGTAAACCGAAAATTATGTTAACCAAGTCGTTTTTAAACCGAGGTCCCACTGTACATGTTTTTTTACAAACTCAGCTTTGAAGTGGTTAAGCAGAGAATATTGCAGGTTTGCTTTCTAACGTTATTTGCATAAATAAAAGCATTTATATATGTAAAAGAGATCTGAATCACTGCTGTAAACAATTTCATATTGTCCCTGTGAAATGCATTAAATGTATGAATATGAAATTTTTAAAAATAAATTGCACTTCATTGGACACATGTTGTTCTAACATGAATTTATAATGTAACAATTATGCATTCTCAACAGTGTACTAATATTATGTTTATTACCTGCCATGTCAAATCCATGAACTTTAAAAAGGCCTCTCTGGAAACTAATAACATAAATTAAATATTTAATTAACTCAACATTGCTTTTCGTGCATTTTCTATGTTTTTAATTTTATTTTTACCTATTCCTTATTTAGCAGTGACATTTGTTTTAATGGCTAAAGTGAAGGTTAATTTATGGCCTACTGTAAGGAAAGATTAAAAAAAGCATATTTCAAGGAATTTTCCTGAGCTCCACTGCTTTATCTCCCCTTGGGAATGTTCCTGCTAGTTTTCAGTGGGAACTGCAAACTTAATGTAATATTATAGGATTCTGTCTTTACAACAATCAACTGCTACTTTGATTTGCTTTTACGAATCAGCTATGGGTAATCTTTTCTGGGATTTTGATAGTTTCTCAGATGAATTTTTGAACAGCACAACTTTAGGCAGTATCAATTCCAAAAATGTAGAGAGTGAGACCCTATGTAGCCATAAATAGATATTTAAGTGGAAATAAAAACGTAACTTTATAAAGCTACTACTGTTAGTGGTTAATATGATCTGGGATGTCAAGAGAGCACTTTGCACTCGTGAAACGATCAAAAATAATTCACCCAAATTCAAGCCCTTGTATCATTGTAAGATTATTCTTTATGCTAGCTAGCAGAGATGTAGCAGTTAATAAGCAAAACGTGAAAACTCTATTTTTAAGCTTGAAACTAAAATTTATTAAACTCTTGTTTTCCACTTTTTAATTTTGTGAGATAATAAAATATTTTACCTTTGCTTCATATTCAAAAATACCTTTTAATATACTCTTTGCTAAGAGTAGTTTGGTATGCACTACAGTAAATATAGTGAATCCTGTTGTCGTTCTGCCTTTAGACTCCAAGCATTAAACTGAATGTACTCTGTATATTTTTCATGATCACAGGTGCTTTCTGGCTATAAATATATGGAATTGATTATAAGGATACTACCAAACTTCAAGACAAGTTTTAATGATCAAATTGTATGATTTTTTTCAGTATATAAAATCAACTGCCAGGATTCCCTGATTAAGAACTACAAATGTGTCAAATATTGCATTATGAAACACTTCAACATAAAGCCTATTAATGAGAATGCATTAGGTACATTTAAACATCTAAACCACGGTTGTCATAAATCTCATGGCATCCCATTATGAATTTAAACTGACACCAGTCCCAGAGCCAAGCAAATAGCCACACCACCACCACCACAGTAAGCAATTCACAAGTTTATATTTTTGTGTTGGGTTTTTCAGGGCCTATGTATGTGTGTGTCAAGGTCTGTGTTAATGTGTGCCTGTCGGTTTGTGTGAGTTCAGGGTCTGTGGCAGTGTGTGTGGAGCAGTCAGTGTCTGTGTCAGTGTGTGTGCGTGTGTGTGGGAGATTGGAATCTGTGTCAGTGTGTTAGTGTGACAATATTTGTGGTGGATCAATCACTGTTATTGTGTATGAATATGTGTGGGGGGCAGGGTCTGTGTAAGTGTATGTTTGGGGGATGTCAGGGTATGTGTGTATGACACTCTTTGTATTTGTGCCTTTTTGCATGTTTCTGTCAGTGTCCTTGTTATTGTCAGTGCCACTCTGTGTCTTTGTCACTGTGTGTCTTTTTCAGTGTCTGTGCGAAGTCTGTTAATGACTCTGCAAACATTTCAGTGTCTTTGTCTTTGCCAGTGTCTGAGTGTGTTTGTCAGTGTCTCTACCATTGTCTGTATGTGTATTTCAATCTCTCTTTCAGTGTATCTGCATTTCTGTCAGTGTCTTCATCATTCATTGTGTGCTTCTGTCAATATCTTTGTGTCTGTCAGTGCCTTTGCCAGTATCTCTATGTGCATCGGTTTCTCGGTCAGCAAGAAGAAACATCGGTCGGTAACACGTAGCGTAATATTGTGAGTTGCAATTGCAATATGATAACTAAGCTTCTTTTTTATTTGCATTCCTTTAAAGTACATCATTAATAAAGATGTAATGTTTGTATGCCTAACCACCATAGTCCAGCAATAAAAATATAAAATATTATGGCTTTTATAACTACTCTATCAGTGTTAAGATAACAAAAATTAGTTTTAGCGAAGGACATAAAGGAGGAAAACATTGTCAGGATTTTCCATGAGCAAAAAGTAGCTCATTTAGTTAATTTTTTACAATACATAACAACTGTCAGAAGGTAAAAAGAATATATGGCTCACAGATCAAATGATACTAATATAAGTGAAAAAGGAGGAGTAATGAAAAAAAACTATATTTATTTAGTATATATTTAATAAACATATACTAAGTATATATTCAATACATATATACTATACAAATATATAAATATAGACTTTTTGAAAAAAAAAACTTCTCTTTAAAATGAGGAAGAAATTGTCAGTATTTCCCAGTATATAAGCAAAACGTAGCGCTTTTATTTCATTTTACACAGTATATAGTATGTGCCAGAAGATAAAAAGAATAACAAAAATGTAATCAATAGTGACAAACAATTTAATTTACAAGTCACTAAAATCACATTTTTTTTGCAGAATTTGTGAATTTGTGTTCAACAAGCATGTCTTCCTGTCTTCAGTAGCAACACACAAGCAATGCTTTCAGAAAAAATACTTAACATATTGCCTTTGATGGCCAAATTGATTATTACCATGTTAATTACAGACATTGTAAAACTGGCAAGCTAATGGCCTTCAGAGGTTGAGCTGGACAGCTTGTGAATATGAAAAGACAGTAATGGTACAAATTGGGCCTTCGGGAATTTGCCAATGTCCAAAAGCTCAGTCTACTCCTCTGATACAGCCGTCTTGCAATACGTTGGGATCTAAATATTTAAATAATTACATACCAATAAATATATTTTAATTGCATGTCCATTAAATCTGTGTATCACATTCTTAGAACATCCATAGAATATAATGCAAAAACATTTCTATATCATGGGATAAAGAAATACTCCTTAAATCCAAAATCCAAAATCCATTCCAGTTAAAGCTTAAAGCATCTCTGCCATGGGCTTAGCCTTGGATTTGTTTTATCATCTTCATGAGTCAATTTTGCCTTAATGTCCCCTTAATGATTTTTTTTTTCCAATGTATCTTTTTATTGGTTTTGTACATAGGAATGAAAGAATATAGAGGTATACATGTACATCCATGAGTAAAGGAGGGTGGTGAATGGGTGTTCAGAAATACATTGTTACGTTACAACATGACAGGCAAGTAATGCTACGACGTTATGAGTTACATATACACATATGGTATACAACAACTGGTAAACAACATCTGGTAACCACACATATCAAGGGATGTACAGCAAAGTTCCTTTTAACACGGTTAGATGATCATGAGATCAGATACATAATAACTGGAATATAGTCTTGGTATAAGGTGTGTGGGTGTTTGCGGACTGTATAGCAATAACGATTACGTAACAGTATGTATAGCATTTACATAACAACATGGATAACATGCTGATTTATGAGAACCGATGAATCACACAGCAATTATCACTATTTCGTGTACATGAGGAGGTTACTCTCCACTTATATAGCTTATTCGATGTAAATCCTAGTACCCTTTACAATAACGTCTGCTACTCATAGAATGTAGAGTAAGGGAATAGTACAGGTTGGGGAAAGTAAAGGAAGGGTGTAGGTCTCATTTGGAGTATGATCAGATACCGAACCTTAGGTGTTGAAGTGTATAAACGTGTTTCTATACAGAAATGTAAGTGGATAGGTATCAAGAGTAAGATGCCACTCATATAATGTCTAGAAGGCATACCGAGTGCCCGGCTGGATTATCATCTGGGCGTCAGTGCACGCCTATTTGAAATAAGATTGTGTAAATTCTTCCCAGTTTTGCCATTTAGTGAGGAAGGATGAAACGCTATTCGCTTTTGCCCACTCATTTTTGTGGTGATACGTGGCATCTACTCTAGAGATCACTTCCGAAATAGTGGGGCAGTGCGTACTCTTCCAGTGGGCTGCAATGCTTATCTTGGCGGCTAGTAAGATATTGAGTACCGCATGTCTTGATGGAATGTCTCTCAGGTTGGGTATAAGGTGCAGTAGATAATTGTCTAGTGTGAGGGAGATCGTTATACCACACACTGAGTGCATAGATTTTCGTATTGAAGTCCAAAATGTTTGTAATTCACCGCAATGCCAGAAAATGTGTTCTATAGAGCCTGTATCTACATTACATCTCCAACACAGTGGCGACGTCATGGAGTAGACTTTGTTAAGTCTGAGAGGCACCAAGTACCATCGCATTAATGTCTTAAAGTAGGCTTCCCAGTGTGTAATGCAATTGGAAGATTATTTAGTGTAAAGGATGGTGCGTTCCCAATTTGATAACGTGTATGTACTACCCATAGTTGTTTCCCACTTGAGCATATAAGGCAGTTTGATTGTGCCATGAGAGTCAATCTGTGCTGTGTAGCATGTAGAGAGAAATTGAATTGAAGAGTGTAGTTTGTTTGTAACAATCCACTTACTACCTATTGTACTGAGTGATGATGGATTTATATAGGAGATTGATTTGGACATTAAGATATGTTTTATTCTTAAATATAGGAAAATATCTCTAGGAGGTATTTTGAAGGAGGTTTGCAGTACAGGGAACGGTCGGATGCCATCTTTGTCAAACAAACAGTGGACATGTGTAATGCCAAGGTCTACCCATTTATATGTGGGAAGGTCTGGGGAAATGGAAGAGAGGGCAGAAAGCGGGGCAAAGTAAAGTATTTCTTCACGAGGCCACAGCGATTGGATCCAGTTTGACCATGATTGTATCAGTAAGGTCGTAGCTGGTAGAATTGCTGCATTGCTGGGGGAGGAGGACGTCCATAAAGTGTTAGCAAGGGACGGGATCTGACCACACAAAGATTCCAGGTCAAGCCATATAGGATTGGTCCTGCATGTTATAATATCCAATCCCTGAGCCAGTTGTGATGCTCTATAGTAATGTTTGACATTGGGGACATTAAGGCCTCCACGTTTAAGTGAGCGCCACATTGATTGCATGGATACTCTTGGGGGCTTTTTCCTCCAAATATGGGCGTTAATGGCAAGTTGAAAACATTTTAGAATGGTATTAGGGAGGGCAATAGGCAGGGTTCTAAATAGATATAGTATATGTGGTAAAATCATCATTTTTATGGAGTTTATTTTACCCAGCCAGGAAACGTTAAGCTTGTCCCATGAATCCATTTGCTTAGATAAAGAGGATAGAACTGCTACATGGTTTTCCTTAATAATACGTGCTCTAGAGTGGGTGATTTTAATGCCCAAATAGGAGATCAACGTAGTTCTCCAATCGAAAGGGTAGCTGGTTTTCAAATTTTCCACTGTTGGCTGTCTTAAGTTTATGGGCAGAATTTGGGTCTTACTAGTATTGTTTTTACAATAAGATATGGAGCCAAAGGAGGTTAAATTATGAAGTAGATGAGGGATTGCATCTGCAGGGTTAGTGAGAAATAAGATAATGTCGTCGGCAAAAAGTGCAATTTTCCTTTCTCCCGCTGGGGTAGGTATGCCAGGGAGCATCGTGTCTTGTTTTAAGGTTCTCACTAGGGGCTCCAAGCAGAGAATAAATATCAGAGGTGAGAGTGGGCAGCCCTGCCTGGTCCCATCTGTAATACAAAAGTTCCTGGAGGTGAATCCAGTATTAAAGACTCTCGCAGATGGAGATGAATATAGTGCCATTATGCTAGTTATGAAGGATTGTGAGAAGCCAAAGGCGTTAAGTGTAGTTTCCATGTATTCCCAATTTAGGCGATCAAATGCCTTTTCCGCATCTAAGGCCACTAGGACACCACTGTGATTATGGCGGTTTGCCCAATCTATCATATCCATGATAACACAATGTCTCGTGTTATCCCCTACTTGTTTTCCCGGAACAAACCCTGCTTGCTCCTCTGAGACCAGTGTTGTTAAAAGGGGTTTGAGCCTGGCAGCTATTATCTTTGCATATAATGTTACATCGGCATTGAGCAGGGAGATGGGATGTAAGTTGCTGCATATCGTCGGGAAATGATTTTTTCTTAAAGGGACACTATACTCACACAAAAAAAAGTTTCCTTAATGAAGTAGTTTTGGTGTATAGATCATGCCCATGAAGTCTCACTGCTCAATTTTCTGCTATTTAGGAGTTAAATTACTTTGTTTTTGCATCCCTAGTCTTATCTCCCTGCATGTGACTTTCCAGCCTTCCTAAACACTTCCTGTAAAGAGTCATCTAATGTTTACACATTATTTATTGCAAATTCTATTTAATTTATAATTTCTTACCTCCTGCTCTGTTAAGACCCCAAAGGAGCCCACTGTGTGTGATTAAAGTTCAATTTATAGAGCAGGGGATAAAACATTTTAAAGTAAGTAACATTTGATTGAAAATTAAATCATTTTGTTTTCATGCAGAAACTTCTTCATTAAGCTAAAGTTGTTTTGGTGACTGTAGTATAACCTAATTATTCTTTTTTTTTATTTCGTTATTCCGGGTGAATTCAAAATAATATGTATAACCCTGTGGGGTGCGATGGCGGAGCAATTGAGCGGGGGCCATGGCGTGTGGTGTTGCTGGTTCTACTCTTAGTGGTTTGTGGTGTTTTAAAATGAGTAACATCTGACCAATATGCGTGGTCCTGTGGTCATGGGACAGTGAAGTAAGTGTTCTGGGAACATAAACAGTAGAAAAAACTCTGCGGATGTCCGCACTGGGATTTTTAGAACCTCTGAGATGAGTTGGGCAATTATTTCCCAGAAGGGTCTAATTATTGCGCACTCCCACTTAGTTTGTGTTCTGTCTGCCTTATGTGAACCCCTTGGATTGACGTATGTGCTCTAATTTGCGTTGCCAATGGCTCGAGTGCCAAGACGTATAAAAGGGGGGATGTCAAATGGCTCAGAAATGAAACCCCCATAGAGTATTTTGGCCGTGGGTGCATTGTATAGTGCCTTAACCACAGATAGGAACATGTCTGGAAATTCGTATTTCCATAACACCGCCTCTAGGAAGTTCCAGCTCAAGTGATCAAATGCCTTTTCAGTGTCAAGGGACAACATGATCCCCCTGGTCCTTTGTTTTCGCATGGAATGCATGATGTCCAGCACTTTCCTCGTATTGTCAGTCCCCTGCCTACCCTTCACAAAGCCAGATTGGTCTTAGTGGATCAGCGTTGGATCAGCCATTCTATTAGCTAATATTGTGGCAAATAATTTGTAGTCCAAATTCAGTAGGGAAATAGGTTGGAAGTTTTTACAGTGAGCTGGGGTTTGCCAGGTTTAGGGAGTGTAATTACCGTGGCTACAATTATGTTTTGGGGAAATTTGGATTTGGTAATCGCTTTGGTAAACAGGCAGAGCAAGTAAGGGGCCAAATATTTTTTATAATAGATATTGGATAGGCCATCTGGACCTGGTGTTTTGTTGGCGGGGAGTTGTCATATCGCTGCCTCGACTTCCTCTTGGTTTATAGGCTTGGCAAATAAGTCATTTTGGTCAGATGTGAGTGTGGTTGTGTGTATCTGTTCTAGGTATGCCATGGATTCGCCCACTGTAGTGTGATATTGTTCCGTATCTCTTTGTATGTTATATAGCTCCTTGTAAAAGGAAGCAAATTCATTGCTAATGGCTTCTTGTGATATGAGTTTTTCGTTTGCGTCTGACATGAGGTGTGGGATTCTGGATCTTGCCTGCAGTTCTTTTAATGTGGTTGCTAATTTTTTTCCCACTCTGTTACCCTGGGTGTAGTGAGAGAGCTTTATTTCTTTTCAATAGGAAACTGGCATAATGCAAATTCGCCTCTTGAATTTTCTTTGGGTTTGCATTAATGCCTTTGGTGTTTTTAATTTTGTGAGTTTAGGTCACGGAACATCTCGCTCCATTCTTTAAGTTTGGATTGGGAGGATCTTTTAATGTGTGCGGCTCGATTTATAAGTTGACCTCTCGCGACCGCCTTATGGGCTTGCCATAGTGTATCTACGGACATGTCCGGTTTCTTATTCGTGGTGAAGTTGTGTTCTATCTTGGTTGCCATAGTCGAGGAAAATTGGGGGTCTTGGAGGAGTGATTCATTCAGTCACCAAGTCTGCTATTGTAGGGATAACTGGGGTGTGGTCAGACCATTTGATGTCACCTATCTCACAGTCAGTGGCCTGTGTGAGATGTGTACCCTGCATGTAGAATCTGTGTATCCTTGTGTAACAGTTATGTACGGAGGAGTAGTATGTGTAAGATTTGTCTGAGGGCTTAAGCGCCCTCCAAATGTCATAAAGGTTGTAGGAGTTGAAGAGGGCATTTAGTTGTTTAGCTAGTTTCTGTAGTGTTTTGAGTCTCACTGGGGGTTTGTCAGACGTGGAGTCTAGTGTGGGGTCTTGAACACAATTGAAGTCACCTCCCATGCCCTGTTAGACACTATCTAATTTGGACAGCACCTTCGTTTGAAATCCCTCTGGTTGTTGTTAGGGGCGTATACGTTGGCTATGGTATAGGTGACCTCGTTGACCTTGTTGATTAAAAATCATCCCTGTGGGTCTGCAACTTTTTTGATAAGGGAAAATGAGAGTTGGTTACAGCGCAGACACGCCTTTTCACTTGGTGTCCAAAGTTGCGTGAAACTGACCGGGGAATTGTTTGATACCAAACCAGCAAGGGTCAGATTTGCGAAAGGGAGTCTATTGCAGGCACACTATGTAACCCTGGAGTGTTTTAAGTTCACTGTATAGGGCGTGACGTTTTGAGGGCGGTGAGGGGGGAATTTAACCCCTAGACATTATGTGACACTATATGCATACTGTTTTGCTTCCTGTTTGTTGAAACCTTACCCCAGGTTATATCCCTAACCTACCTCCCCTTGCCTGCCCCTGCTTTAATAAGGAAGAGATTAGAAAAGAAAGAAAAAAGAAAAATTGTTCTATAGAAAATACAGTAGCAGTAGAGAACTGCGTCGTAGTGTGTGGCTGCGCTCCTTGGAGTCAGCCGTCTTCGCCCTCCGGCGACGAATATTCGGATTCAACTGTACTAGTGTGACACCCAGTTCCCTGTGGGGGTCAAGGTGTACTCTGTAGGCAGAATGGTACTGTTTGCCTCACCCTGCACAGGCGGATCTGTACATTTAACAACTTCTTTAACATGTCCCAACTCGAAAGCATGGATTTCAACTGAACATGACTACCTTAACTTAATAAATTAAAACTAAACATGAAATAAAACACAGTGTAGCTTAGGTTATTAAGTCACCTTTGTTTCATATTGATTGAACCTCTCTACCCTGGGTGTAAAACCATCTGCAGTGCCTCCCCTTTCATCACTGTACCTTGTAAAAGGGGCACCACACGTGGCTCGGGGTGAGGTTTTGGGGCTGCTTCACTATATACACCATGACATTTATACTTGTTTATGGGAGGTTGGGAGGAGGGGGGTGGAGGGGCAGATGAATGGGGAGCTCGGAATAAGGTGTTGAGAGCCCTACATCCATCAGGGTTATCGTTTCTCTCGTCCCCATAGGAACGGAACTTAAGTTGCAATATATGAGTGTTAAAGCCAATACCAGCTAGGCATTAGTAATGAAAACTATACATTTATCCAAAGTGTGGCCCCAGTTTACTAGCTAGAGAGTTTAGGCCCAAGAGCGTCTAGGCTACTCCCCATTGTGATCTGAGATCATACCCTTACCCTTTGCTTCCAGTGACGATGTACAGCAAACTGTTTCAATCATCAAATCCAATGCTTTTCATAAAGAAGCATTGGAGGTGAGAAGCACCTGTGCGGCAAGCCCCATGCATGTGCAATTAAATGCTTCTCATAGGGAGGCATTGATTCAAATACTTAACTATTATCAGCATTTTATTATGTTCAATATTGATTGTCATATAATTCATATAAAACGCAGTAAAACTCAGTTGTGCCAATGGAGGCACCCTCTAGTGGCATCCAGGAAGAAAGCCACTAGAGGTGTGTTTAGCCCTGCAATGAAAACATTGCCATGTATACAAATGGCAATGCTTTACTTTGCAGGAGTAAAAGGACAGGAGCAATGCTTAAATAAGGTATTTTGACATTATGTAGGATACGTTACAATTGGTTAAGTTGGTATTTTTTTTAAATCTTCCTTTTGTTTTCATAATAATTAGTATTGCCCCACCAACTTTTCTACGAATTCCGCATAAACGTGCAGTGTTTTACTTTTAATCCAAAAATATTGCTTTTCAAAGGTATCATAAGTTTGCTTTATGAAAGCTATAGTTTAGCTGTTACAATATAGTAGAAATTTGACAGTTAAACTACAACTCAGAATGCTTGCATGCCCCTAAGGCACTGCTTATCGGCAGGCTTAGCAGTGCTACAGTATATAAAGTAAAGTGATCAGCTTGATTGACTGATCCCCATTGCCGTTTAGAAAAACCATAGTAATCGAGTACAAGTCCATCGAGTTCAAACTTTAAAATGGATCCCTCTATGCTTTCAAACCAAAAGTGAGAGCTTATTGCAGAAAACTGCAGACTTTGGGGCAAATACATTTTCTTTCAATGCGATTATATATTACTTTTTTTTTTTTTTTTTTTTTATTAATTCCAGCTTACTGTATTTGCATTTAATTTTAGTGACACCTATGAAATGCATTTATAAAATAATGGGCCAACTCCAACCTGGATTGTCCCTTTAAATTACTTGCATTTCCAGCGACAGAAACTACTTATAACTTCAATGTCACTTATACACAAAGATAATACATTCTCTAAAGCAAATTTGCACAAAGGGTCATATATGGTTCATCTTCTATCCGACAGTACAATAGGCAATGGGT
The DNA here is from genome assembly GCF_036172605.1 of Pelobates fuscus. Classification (NCBI taxonomy): domain Eukaryota; kingdom Metazoa; phylum Chordata; class Amphibia; order Anura; family Pelobatidae; genus Pelobates; species Pelobates fuscus. The sequence goes on along the minus strand of NC_086318.1, from coordinate 334,370,620 downwards.
ATTTGTCAGTGAATAAATAATTCATTTCACACAACCACTTGCTATGTAAATTATAGTCTTTGCATATTAAATCATTTAGCACTAAAATGGACAGCTGGGACCTATGAATATTTCTTTGGACATGATACATTTGCAGTAAGCACACTCTAGTGATCTTTTAACCCATTGAACTCCTTCTTCTACAGAAATTAAAATTGTTGCTGCTGATTTTAGTATAATTCCCTAATGTAAATCAACGCATTTAAACCTGCTGTAGCTTAATAGACAAAATATATGTATTTTTAAAAAAAAATTCAAAATAGTTTGGTTCGATGATTTGTACTAACAAAATATTTTGTTTCAGTGTCCGTCTTGTGTTGTGTAATTGGACATCATTTTTGTTATTAAGAACTATATATTGTACTACTGCAGGTAATTTTGACTTTAGTTCATTTGCTTCTGTTTTAGTTATTTGCTGTCACAGTACATGGGCTGTGTAAACTGAAAATGTTCCATTAAAAATGATCTATTTATTCATTTAATATGCTATGTGTTCTAATTGGGTTCCGAATATGGCAATTCATGCGTGCACATTGGCAGGTGTGTAACTTGTAATGAATACTGTGATGTGATGCCCTCAGTCAATGATTTAACATGCCAAAAGCCTCATTCTGTTTGCCCTAACATCCAGAAGGCATCCAGCTTGAGCTTTAATTAGCTGAGCTGTTTTGTTAACCAATCACTTCTGCATTGCAGGGTTAGTAAAAAAAATAAAATAAAAAAAAGACCTTGTCCACAATAATATCACATCATGGAAATCAATGTAACAGCTTCAATCATTCGCAATTTTGTGCCCTGGCACTTGAGTGGCAAAACAGTGAAGAGAAAAAGCCTGCTTTTCAGCAAGGCAATTGAAGTAAATGTTTGTTTGTTATGCAATGTTTGCATTCTGCTGGAATTGTGACAGTCAGTATTCCCCAAAATGCCGGGCAGTCTACTTATAATTATCTATAAGGAGATTGTTTGCTTAGATTTTTAAATAAAGTTTCAAAAACACTTTGCACTGATATTTCAGAGCCTGTTTGAGCTATTTTACATACTATATGACTAATCAATATTTCTGGAAAGGATGAACAAATATATGACACATTAAAATTATGTAAATTTACACAACTGTAATTAAAATTATCCCTGAACATTAAACTGCTTTTTTTCTTTGGGCACTTTGGGCACAAGAACCACTATATCTCAATAAAATCTTTAAGGTTTCTGGACCATCTTATGGGGTAAACCTATTTTGAACATGTTAACCCTAAAGTGCTGTTCACAGTGCATGACTTTTCTGTCCTTCTGCCTATTCCTCCTCCTGTGGCCATAAGCTGACACTTTCAGCTTATCACATGCCTCACATTGATATAAATGCATGTATTTGAAGTCTTTATGGTGCTGGAGTAGTCATTTAATTGAATGTGCAAGGTAATTATCCTATTTCAAACAAATAATAATTCATTTTATTTTTTTTAAATGAGAAAAATTCAAAGTAAAGGTTAAAGAGACAACTGGAACAGTGAAAGGATTTAACTAGATGTTTGTTAATACTGTTAATCTCCCAAAAATATCAGAATGCTAGGGTCTAGCCTGAGGCCGGGTATGCTAAAAGATGGTCCCAGGATGGAACTGGACAGCCCATTCTACCAGGATGGGGGGGAGTAGGTGGCAGAAGCCGACCCTGCTTGATTTTATTGCTGCCCTGTAACTTTATTGTATCAGAGCATTGCTCCGGGTTACCAGGGCAATGCTCTGAAACATTCCCCTGGAACCGTCCAGAAGTGCAGACAAGCTGCTTCTCCCATCAGACTACCAGGATTCCCCCCTCCATGGTCCAAAGTAAACCTCAGGTAAAAGAGAATAAGTTTTAGTTAGCTTTTTTTTAAAATTTATTTATTCTCGCAGGTGATGCGTTAGAATACATTCGAATAAAAGGTTACATGCTTGGTTCACTGTGTTTTCAGTTGTTGAACATTGCATACACTTTGTTATCACCCATATTTTGTTATAATGGACTAGGTCATATATACTATTAATCATGCCTCAGATAACATGCTCTTACATCAGTATGTCATCTGGGAATCGGGGCCCGTGAGGGGAATTCATAGTCGGGTGTAAGGAGCCCGTCAGGTCATACCAGGGTGTGTATTGACCACGTAGTTGTCTAAACATACTATAAACCATATCCAAACATAGAAAACACACTAAAACATGGATATAGGATCTTATACAAAAAATTGCAACATGTACAGTTAGAGTAGAGTTTGAGGTTAGTAGTGTAGAGGTTAGGTCAAGGAAGAGCTAGAGACTTAAGCATAGACTGTGATAGCGTGGTTTCCTAGTAGTGTAGTCACCAAGCCTGATGAAGTGCGGTCTTCCGTAGTCACTGTGTCTGCGACACCCCTGATCTTTAAGTTTTTCTGGCGGGATTTTCTGGTGCTCCTGTAGCTTTTTAACTGAATCGCCCACTGCTGTAAGGTTGCGTTGCAGGTCTGCTATGTCGGTTTTAGAGATCTGGACGTGGATGGTGACAGCATGTCAGCGGCAAAATGCTGTTGTATTCTGTCAAAGAAGTCATCAATGTCCTGTTTTGTTGCAGGTACTGGATGGGGTATTTGTGGTTTGGAGCCCTGCTGTGGCCCCTGGGCATCTTCACTCACCCCTCCCTTCTCCTGAAGATCATAGGCCTCAATCTCAGCCTGCACTAGCTCCCTGTGCTTTGGCATGCGTTGGAGCAGCATGCCGATGTCTTGTGTTTCTTGGGGCATATGTGCCTGAGGTTTGTGGGTCTTTTTGCCCATCTCCTCCGGCTCCTGGTTCAGTGCCTGCCGGGAATCGGGTGTGAGCCAGTCCGGGTCCCAGCAGGTCACGGAGGCATGTGGCGTTCTCCTCTGGCTGGCTGCGTGTGAGGCCTTAGGAGGCCGGCGTTTCTATTTAGCACCCGGTTGTTGGAAAACGGCATCAGTGTGTGTCTGTATTCTGCATCTGAGCTTGGTCTGCAGGTAGGTCGATGCACAGCAGAAATTTGAATATTTCACAAATTTCTGTGTGGGAGTAGCGGAGCTCCAGAAATGGCGTCTGTGCTGTTCCACTGCTAAGCCGCCCCTTTATTTATTGTTAACCTTTAACTTTTTTATTGTTGGTGTTTAGTTTTTTCATTTTAGTTTAATACAGCACTTCAGCCCATGTCCCCATACTAAGCATGATATACCCTATATCACACTACAGCCTTTAAATCCGCACTATGGACACAAATTATCCCTATACTCCTGCTACAACCCCTAGAACTCACTATAGCCACTACTCTCACATTATAGACCATTCTCCCCCCAGTACAGCCACTATCACTCTAGTACAGCCCATATTCAAGCACTATCTCCACACTACAGCCCATATACCCCCGTTATAGCCACTGTCTCCTGCTACTGCCCCTTATACCCCCACTATGGCCACTATCACACACTACTAGAGCCCCTACACCCCACTACTGCCATTACTCTCTCACTATAGCTTCTATTACACAGTATTATTTATTATTTATTATTTATTATTGCCATTTATATAGCGCCAACAGATTCCGTAGCGCTTTACAATATTATGAGAGGGGGATTTAACTATAAATAGGACAATTACAAATAAACTTACAGGAACAATAGGTTGAAGAGGACCCTGCTCGATCGAGCTTACATTCTATAGGAGGTGGGGTGTAAAACACATTAGGACAGGAATTTACAATCAAATAAGGTGGGCTGCCCTTTAGGAGAGGGCAAGAGACAGGTATGTGAGGTAAGGGTTAGTCTTGGAGGCCATAAGATTTCCTAAAGAGATGGGTTTTAAGGCACAGTACAACCTTTATGCACCCACTTTAATCCCTATCCGTCCCACTAGAGTCCCTTTCATCTCCCACAACATACACAACAGCCCCTGTCTCCCCAAAGCACACAACCGTCTCTATCACACCCAAATGCACACTACAGCCCCTAAACACTATAACCCCTATCCCTTCTCAAACACACACTGCAGCTCCAATTTCCAACAGTGGCGTCTCTAGGATTCATTTTTAGGGGGGGCACAGGGTGGGCCAGGGACAAAAGTAGGGGGGCACATTCAACCCTGCCCTCGCCGCAGTTTGACCCGCCCCCGACAAAATGTGTTGTTTTTTTTTTTTTTTTATAATCCCTGGGGGAGGATTCATTATTTTCCACCAGGGATTATTAAAAAAACAAACACATTTCCTTTGATACAGTGCCATAGTTGCCAACATTTGAAAAAAAATTCCAAGGACATTTTGCAGCACAGCTATCAATTACTGTCTGTGTATAATATCCCTGTACAGTCAGTGCTATCTGTACAATACAGGGTTGTGTGTATAATAAATTGGGACAGTCAGTGCTCCCTGTATAGTGCTGCTCTCTGTATAATACAGGGTTGTGTGTATAATAAATTGGGACAGTCAGTGCTCCCTGTATAGTGCTGCTCTCTGTATAATACATGGCTGTGTGTATAATATCCCAGGACAGTCAGTGCTCCCTGTATAGTGCTGCTCTCTGTATAATACAGGTCTGTTTGTGTATAATATCCCAAGACAGACATCAGCACTATACAGGAACACTGACTATCCCGGGATATTATACACACACAGATCTGTATTATACAGAGAACAGCACTATAGTGTTATACAGATAGCTGAGCATATACCCCATGTCCCAATCTCTAGACTACTAGTACCTGTCAACAGCAGCTCCCAGACGTGTGTAATAGGGCTAAAGTGTGCGGCAGCTCAAACAGATGATTCAGCTGTAAAGCGCACTCGCTGGCAGAGCCAAACTGAGAATCCAAAGCAGCCCTGGAAAAAAAATGTATGCCATTTCTACAAGTCAATATGTATATATTGTACAGTAAGCACACAAGCTCACTGACATGCGCAAATAGGCTTACTGACAGACAAAACTCTCTGATTCACACACAAGCTTACTACAGACAAACTCACTTGTATAAACACAAGGCTCCCTACAAAGAAGTTCAGGGACACACACAAGCTCACTAAAGACAAGCTCACTAACACACACATGCTCACTAAATAGAAGCTCACTGACACACACAAGCAGTACCATCTTAACAGCGTTAAGGGCCCCCGGGCAAAGCAGTGCACTGGGGCCCTTCCTACACAACAACTCACAGGAATAAAATTTGTAATTATTGATAGACTGCTGAGTACATACACACAGTACACTGAATACATACACACACATATTTCTGAATGCACACAGACTACTGAATACACACAGGCTGATTTATACACATACACACAGACTGCTGAGTCCATACACACACACACACAGACATACAGACTGCTGAGTCCATACACACACACACACAGACTGCTGAGTCCATATACACACACAGACTGCTGAGTCCATACACACACACAGACACACAGACTGCTGAGTCCATACACACACACAGACACACAGACTGCTGAGTCCATACACACACACACACACACACACACACATACTGCTGAGTCCATACACACACACAGACTGCTGAATCCATACACACACACACACACACACACAGACATACAGACTGCTGAGTCCATACACACACACAGACTGCTGAATCCATACACAAAGACTGCTGAGTCCATACACACACGCAGACTGCTGAATCCATACACACAGACTGCTGAGTCCATACACACACGCAGACTGCTGAATCCATACACACAGACTGCTGAGTCCATACACACATACAGACTGCTGAATCCACACACACACACACACATACTGCTGACTCCATGCACACACACACACACACACAGACTGCTGAGTCCATACACACACCCACAGACTGTTGAGTCCATACACCCACAGACTGCTGAGTCCATACACACACAGACTGCGGAGTCCATACACACACACACACAGACTGCTGAGTCCATACACACAAACACACACACACACACACACAGACTGCTGAATCCATACGCACAGACTGCTGAGTCCATACACATATACAGACTGCTGAATCCATACACACACACAAACATACTGCTGATTCCATACACACACACAGACTGCTGAGTGCATACACACACACAGACTGCTGAGTCCATACACACACATAGACTGCTGAGTCCACATACATACTGCTGAGTCCATACACACACATAGACTGCTGAGTCCACATACATACTGCTGAGTCCATACACACACACACACACACACACAGACTGTTGAGTCCATACACCCACAGACTGCTGAGTCCATACACATGCACAGACTGCTGAGTCCATACACACACACACACACACACACAGACTGCTGAGTCCATACACACACACAGACACACACACAGACTGCTGAGTCCTTACACATGCACAGACTGCTGAGTCCATACACACACACACACACACACACAGACTGCTGAGTCCATACACACACACAGACACACACACAGACTGCTGAGTCCTTACACACACACAGACTGCTGAGCAGGGCTGCCATCAGAAATTTTAGGGCCCCTGACACAGCTCAAGATCTGGGCCCCCCAGGGCCAGCCCCGAGTCCGCCCACATGGATGAAGTGTGTGTGTGTATAGTGAATGTAGAATGTGTGTCATGGATGTGGAATGTGTATAGTGGATGTGGAATGTGTATAGTGGATGCGGTATGTGTGTCATGGATGCAGTGTGTATAGTGGATGCAGTATGTGTGTCATGGATGCAGTGTGTATAGTTGACGTTTTGTGTAATGTATGTAATGTTTGTATGCATGCATTAGATGCAGAATGTGTGTGTAGTGAATGTAGGTGTGTGTATAGTGAATGCAGAGTGTGTGTTTTTGTAGTGGATGTAGTGTGTATAGTGAATGTATTGTGTTTGTAGTGAATGTAGTGTGTTTGTAATGATTGCAAAGTGTGCTTAGTGAATGTAGTGTGTGTGTGTGTAGTGTCGTGCGTGTTTAGTAAATGTAGTGTGTAGTGAGGGAAACGTGTGTATAGTGAATGTAGTGTGTGTGTGTGTAGTGCTTAGTGTGTTTAGTGAATGTAGTGTCTGTGTGGTGCAGAGTGTGTTTAGTGAATGTAGTGTTTGTAGTGAGTGCAGATAGTGTATAGTGAATGTAGTGTATGTGTAGTGCAGATTGTGTTTAGTGAATGTAGTGTGTGTGTGTGTAGTGCAAAATGTGTATAGTGAATGTAGTGTATGTGTGTGTAGAGGAAAATGTGTATAGTGAATGTAGTGTGTGTGTGTAGAGGAAAATGTGTATAGTGAATGTAGTGTGTGTGTACAGCAAAGTGTGTTTAGTGAATGTAGTGTGTGTAGTGCAAAATGTGTATAGTGAATGTAGTGTGTGTGTGTAGAGGAAAATGTGTATAATGAATGTAGTGTGTGTGTACAGCAAAGTGTGTTTAGTGAATGTAGTGTGTGTAGTGCAAAGTGTGTTTAGTAAATGTAGTGTTTGTAGTGAGTGCAGAGTGTGTTTAGTGAATGTAGTGTATATGTAGTGCAGAGTGTGTTTAGTGAATGTAGTGTGTGTGTGCAGTGCAGAGTGTGTTTAGTGAATGTAGTGTGTGTGTAGTGCAGAGTGTGTTTAGTGAATGTAGTGTGTGTGTGTGTAGTGCAGAGTGTGCTTGTAAGGATTCAGTGTGTGTGTAAAATAGGGGGAGGGCAGTATTATTTTTTTATTTATTTGTGTAAATTTAAATTTTATTCCCCCCTCCCTGGTTCTTACTGTGCCAGGGAGGGGGGGAGATCACATTTTCTGTTGATCCTGTGGCATGGTGGAGGGAGCCAGCCGCGGTACATTGAAGAGGGGGCCCAGCAGCACACATTGTCTTCCTTTCCAGCTCCTCTCTGACTAACTCTCACGAGACAGGTCTGCGTGCTGTGCGGAGCGTTGCCATAGTAACCCGATCTCTCGCCCCTTGTCTTGTGCCACATCTTCAACTGCTCTCTTTCTTCTGGTGTTGTCCCTGCTCCACTTAAACATGCTACTGTTGTACCTGTGACGAGACCAATCTCGCCACATTTCATTGGAGGAGCCTGGTTGCCCGCCTGCTGCCTTTGGACTATGGGCCAGACTTTAAAAGACTTATTTTCCTGCGGAAAGGCTTATTCGTGCCTTTTCTGCCGGGATGTTCAGTAGATTTTATCTACCGAACAAACTACCGATTGCACGGCCACCTGGGAGCTGGAGTGTGCCACCAATTGACCACCCTGAAGCTGCGGTTAACCGCAGCTTAATTGACGAAGGCAGGGTGGTCTTTGTTCGTCGACCGAACCCGTGGCGGCGGCCATTTTACAAGTCCCGTACGGCCAGCGGTGTTCGGCACCTAAACTATGGAACTATAAACGGACACTTATTTGCACGAACACCGCTGAGCCGTCCGTCTCCTGGTTCCCATTCGTGGGGATGTAGCCGAACAGCCGTACCTTCGGTATTTTTATGTGAACTGTGGTAACCCAGATAACTATGCCATGGAGCCTATTCGTGTGATTAAAGACTTTGGCTCCATGGCGATTAAACTGTATTCGTGTGGTCTGGGTGCCATTCACCTAATAATGTGCACCCAGACCTGAGCTATCTGGGGATATGTAACATGTCTGTGTTTAATGTAATAAAAGTAACTTTATATATTTTAAAACATAATACTGTATTTAGGTCCCCACATGTGTAATGGAGTTTTGTCTTTGTCCTGGGAGATAATTGGATTACTTCTCCAATTATCTCCAGGGCAGAAGGGAGGAAGCCAGGATGCATTGTGGGGATGTTTTACTTCGATTTGTCCTGAAATGCTAAGTGTCTGTCTTTTGTTACAGTCTTCCATTTGGTCCCCTAGGGGAGTGTCCACCAGGTGGGAGACCTGCATGAATACAGGGGCAGGTAGCCCTCAATAAACAGACCACTGCTTGACCCTCAACACGGAGCCTTGTCTCGTCCTTGGGGGGATTCACTGTATGCTGTTGGAGATTGATTGCTAGGAGTGTAAGCTGATGTATGCTTTTCCTGTTCGTCTGCTAGCAGCTATTCATGAGGTTCCAGTTTGGAGTGCTACCTTATTCCCTGGTATGCAGTTCGGGAGTTTGATGCATTCACCTATATCCAATTTGTGAGTTTTTGCAGTAGCTGTGCCTGTCTGTGAAAAGGGGATTATCGCCTAAACTGATTTTTACCCCTTTTCTGCTGAAACGGTCCGTTACAGTACCCATCCTAAAAAAGTCATGTCTTTACCTAGTTTCCCCTTCCAAATATTGGCCCATATCCCTGCTCCCTTTTATTTCAAAGCTTCTAGAAAGACTTGTCTTTACCCATCTGACTTGCTTCTTCAATTGCAACTCTCTCCTCGACCCTCTTCAGTCTGGATTCTGCAACCTCCACTCCAAAGAGACTGCTCTGATTAAATTTGCAAATGATCTAATTACAGCTAAATCCAAAGGCCACTACTCCATACTAATTATTCTTGACACTGTTGACATGGCCTCCATCTCCTAATTCTTCATTCTCTTGGTCTCTGTGATACAGCCCTCTCATCAGTGGTGTATCCTGGTTTTGTGCTGCCCTAGGCAGGACAAAACTCAGGCACCCCCCTCCCGCCCACGCCACCCCCACCCAACCCTCCCCCCCCACCCGTGCCACCCCCACCCAACCCTCCCCCCCCACCCGCGCCACCCCCACCCAACCCTTCCCCCGTCCCGCCTTCTAAATACACACACACACATTCACTGACAAATACGCATACACTAGGTAACAGAAACACACACACACTAACAGACACACTCACTAACAGACACACACACTCACTAGCAGATACACACACAGTCTAACAGACACACGCACTAACATACACACACACACACTTACAGACACACACACTGACATACACACACACTAAAACACACACACACAGACCCACACTCTAACAGACACACACACACTAACAGACACACACACTTACAGACACACACACACACTAACAGACACACACATACATACAGACATACACACACACTAACAGACACACACACACAGACACACACACTAACAGACACACACACACACACTAACAGACATACACACACACTGACATACACACACACACACACACTAACAGACACACACAGACCCACACACTAACAGACATACACACACACTAACACACACTGACATATACACACACACACAAACACACACACACACACTAACAGACACACACACAGACCCACACACTAACAGACATACACAGACACTAACAGACATACACACACACACTAACAGACACACACTTACATACATACACACACTAACAGACACACACACACAGACACACTAACAGACATACACACACACTAACAGACATACAAACACACTCACTCACTCACATATTTAATAAAAAAAATTTATGACGTCATATTCCGTCTCCCAGCCTCACTCTGCGGCGCGCAAGGGAGCTGAGCAGACCGCTCTGAGGAAGTGCTCCCTCGCCGGCCGCCCACCTACCCGCACTGCCCAGCAGCCCGCCGGCCGCCCAGCATGCCTTGTTAGCCGCAAGGCTAACAAGGCATTTGCCCTGGGCATTTGGGGGTGGTTTTTTTTGCCACCCCCTGAAAAATGCCGCCCAAGGCAAATGCCTTGTTTGCCTCGCGGCTAATACGCCCCTGCCTCTCATGGTTCTCTTCCTATCTCTCCCAACATTCATTCAGTATCTCCTATTCCAATGACACCTCCTCTCCTTGTCCTGTCTTGGTCGTAGTCCCTCAAGGTCCGGTTCTTGGTTACCTTTTGTTCTCTCTCTATACTGCCTCTCTTGGCAAACTCATTAATTCGTTTGGATTCCATTACCATCTGTACGCTGATGACACCCAGATATATTGCCTTTCTTCCATCTCTGACTGGGTGTCCTCCTGCATTTTAAAAACTCATTCTATCTAAAACTGAGTTTACTATTTTTCCTCCTCATAACACTGATCCTCCTTTTCCACTCTACCTGCTAGTTGATGGCACCTACCTAACTCCATCCTTGCAAGCTCGCTGTCTAGGTGTCATTTTTGATCCTCACCTGATGTCCAATCAGTTGCTAAAACCTGTTGATTCCACCTTAAAAACATTTCCCGCGTCCGCCCCTTTCTTATGCAAGATGCTGCCAAGGAGCTTGTTCATGCTCTAGTAATCTCTTGCATGGATTACTGTCATTCTCTCCTAATTGTTCTCCCCGCCCTACAATCTGTGATGAATGCTGCTTCCAGGCTGATTTCTCTCACTTCTCTCACACCTCATCCCTCTGTTGATCCTTACACTGGCTTCCTGTGCCCTACAAGTGTCAATTCAAAATACTAACCCTTACCTATAAAGCTCTAACCAACTCTAGCCCCTCTTACGTTTCTTCACTGATTTGTTCCCTCTCGGTCTCTCCGGTCTACTGGTGACCTTCTCCTGCCTGCTGCTTGCACCCACATAAATTCATGCATGTAGGAATTCTCGAGGTGGCTCCTTTCCTTTAGAAAAGCCTGTCTAACCCTGTCAGGCTTTCCCTAGTCTTTCACAATCCTTTAAGAAGTCTCTCAAAACCCATCTTTTCAGGAATGCTTATGGCCTCCCAGTATAACTTCTATCTCACAAAACTGCCTCTGGCTCTCTCTACTCTCACCTCCAGTTCTGCTACTTTTCCACCATGTTTATTTGCTGTCTCCCTCATATCCCTCCTATTGTGTTTTATACCCCACCTCCTATAGACTGTAAGTTTGTTTGAGCAGGTTCCTCATCTACCTATTGTTCCTGTAACATTTCGTTATTGCCTCATTTGTTAAATTCCCCCTTTAATGCAAAGCACGGCGGAATAAGATGGCACTATATAAATACCAATAATAATATGCCCACCTCCTGGAGAATGCTCTTCACTTGGCTGGATGTTGTAAAGGTATTTTTCATACCAATGTTATTTTGGTGGACATCCAAGCATTTTTGTGTTTCAGAGCTCACCAGTGCTTTCCTGTTTTTCTCAGAATTTACCAAAATGTATATTGGGCCATTCCTAATTTTCATGGCTTTATTTAGTTAATTTTTTTTATGCATCCTAAAGATGTCATGTTTCACTTGCATTGAGAGCTCCTTTGACCACATGTTGTGTGACATGTGATTGAGTTTTGGACACCTATACTCACATTTGGTAGTTCTGTCATGTGCTAGCCTTATTTCAGTCTGTAATTCAAGAAATGATTTCCCATGTTTCAGAATTTGATTTTCAACTATTTCCTGCTCTAATTTTATTACACCACTAGACAACTAATAAAGTGTATTCATCGAATAAAACTTTCTGTGAACTCGTACCATGGAAGCTTAGGGAAAATAGAAAGAATCTGGTTTGCTGAGGGCAGTTTTTTGGAATCAGATGACTTCCATGATTGTCAGTTTTCTGTCCCAGTTCCAAGGCCACTGTGAGGACTAACCTTTGTTGATTTATTTTCTTACTCATTTGGTCTAATCTTGAGCATATTTGTATGATGTCACTGTTTTATTATGCTTTATTCAGGGTGGTTGGATCTGCCTTCCCCTTTCCATCTCCATTTTCTTTCTTTTCTTTTTCTTATGATATATTGATAAGATGTATGTTTCCAGCACTTACAAATACTTTCTCATTTGGATGATTGCATGTGGTTTTTACTTATTTGTCTTGTATCCTAACTATGTACAAACCTTCATAAACTGTTTTGCGATCATATTATGTCATCTGTCCTGAACAAACAAATGTAAAAAATACTGAAATGCGCTCAAATGGGCTCAACAGGGCCTGATTTACCCTCCTTGCGGCCCCAATGTGTGTTTCCTCAATGCCCTACCCCTACTATAGATATATATAGATATATATATATATATTGGGAGTTATATGGCTGTCATCGATAGACAAGCTGGTCCATGCAAAACAGACATGGATATATTTGAAAAAAGTAGGGAGAAATTTACCAAAAAGAGGTTGTATTTTTTTTTTTTTAAATCTTTAACATTATGACCAGTTTATCATAGCTACTCCTCTGTTTGTTTGTTTGTTTTCGAGGGATCGGCCTGGTTAATACATTAATATTCACTCAGATGTAAAACTGGGCATCACATCTGCATAATTAGAATAACTAATATTCCACTATATAGTGCATATATCAAACCTGGAAATATGCAATATCAATTAGCCAGAGAAAATTCTCATTAAATAAATGTAGGATTAAAAAGCTCTTTGCAACATTTTAATTACAATCCAGCAACTTTACTATCTCATATTGGTAAACATGATCACTCCAAACCTGGTAAATTGTACAGATACCACTCAAAGATCCCTAAAAAAACAATGTTGTTTTATTAGTAAATTGAAGTGTACACTAAGAACACTGGATGCAATTTGCAATCACCTCTTACTTCTTTGCTATCTGCCAAGATTGACTTCATAATGTTGTATTTTCTCATATCTGCTATATATAAAAGCACTTCTAAGAGTATTTATGTAATGGTTGTTAAGGTTCCAGTTAGATGTTATTACGCTCATTTAACAATGGTAAGAGCACACTTTGACTGCAAATTCGATGTATCATCTTTCATCTAATGTGGTTATGGCAATGTTTGCTACCTCAGATCTTATGAACTAACTTACCATGATTACCAGTAATCATGAAGTACCATTTAGGCTACTGAAAGGTTATGAGATGTGTAATTCATAAATGTCTGCAGTGTTAAGGTTAGCTATTACTGATTTACAGCAATATGTTAACCCTTACACTGTCACCAATGATAACTGGGAGACAGAGACAAGGCAATCCAAGTTGGTTTCACCGTCAAACTATGAATTGTGGTAAATTGGTAACTCATTTGGATAAATTAGGTCAAAGTAGCTTAAATGGAGGTTCTATTGTTTCTAATTTATTTTGGGGAGGTAGGGGGCACATTAACTGTTTGGATTCAATTCACAATTCACTCTTTAGTGAATAAATCCTATGGTTAAATAGAAATAGAGAAAGTAGAAGGTATATTGGACAACAGGGAAAACCATAGCACCAAAGAATATTTTGACAAATATGTTTTTTCCTATAGTTGCCATATTTATTTTATTCTTTGGCAACTATTTGAAATATAACAAAAAGAGGCAAACCCTTATACTATATGCGCTGAACATGAGGGCAATAATGTATTTCCTCCTGGGGCAGACACATGGTTGGTGTTGTGGGGGTTAGAGCATCATCATCATCATCCTCACTACCACCAAGACCGTATATTGGGGACACTACTTGGATACTCTGCTCTACTGCTTCAATAAAGAGTGGCACTGATGGTGACACAGCACCAACAAAGCCTCTAATTACTTGCTTCATCAGGGGAACAAAAGGGGGTAACATAGGCAACGGTAAAACTAGTAACTTTCATCGATCCCTTGCTCTGAGCATCATAAAATACAGAAGCTGTAACGCTTGAAATAAATATGATAAAAAGAGCTGCAGTGGCAGTGGTTATGTCAGCATTAAAAGGCTGAGAAAATCCAATTGCCTTTTGGGTGCTAAATAGGATGTAATGGACATGCTACTAATCCCATTAATGGTAATGGTGGCAACAGTTTTATTCATTCAAGATAGGCGTTTGTATTGAAAAATTGGTTGGATTTACTACTGTAATGTTAATGTGTTTGATGTTAAGAAACGTTGCACAGTGTTGTCATACTTCCAACAGCACACACTGGACTGTTTCACGTTAACAAAAAAAAATATGTTTAACCATTGTGTATTGGTAACCTAGTATTACTCTAGGATCAATGAGAAAATGGCCATCTCCTATCTACCACTCAAAGTGTTTTCAAATGCCCCTGGTAGTAGCTGCTAGCTAGACATGGCAAAAGGGATACCTAGTCTCACAATAGAATCAATGACCTAGGCAAGGGGTAGGCAACATTTGACACTCCAGAAGTTTTGGAATACATTTCAGGTAATGTTTTTACAGTCATATTTCTGGCAAAGCACTGTATCTCCAACTACCACACATGCACAGCAAGGGTAAAACATACTGTATCAATTCTAGTCTGCCTCCCTCTGTACATGCAGTAAGTGTCTGGAAAAATCCTACTTGGGACTATAGATTGTATTAGAGATCCTTCTTTTTCCCTCTGTTGGTGGCCAGTTGTCATCTTCTATTTTGTCTTGATTGGAGATATAGTCAACAAGATAGAGCAGACCTCTTGCCCTTCGTGGCAATCTCAGCTGTTTATTCCTCCCGCCAGCAAATAGCGTCTACTCCATTTTATGCACCTTTTTATCTGGTGAAAGCAATGGCACTGCAAAGTAATTACCAAACCAAATTTGTTCAGGCTAATGCAAGTCAGTTCCTCACAGATATGAGCACGTGGTGGCTCAGAAATCAGAATATTACCCCATCAGTCTAATTTGTGTTTCAAGCTGAATCTCAAAGTCTTAGTATTGCTATAGGGTTTCAGATATTCCAGCAAATCCTGTTAGTAAATGGGCAGATTTAGGATGTCATTGGTGACCATCAAGGTAATGCTGTGCAGAGACGAGACCAATACCAAGGCATGATAACATACACAAGGAAAATGTATATATGCATATAACCTGAAGCCTCATTCTAGCTTCCCATGTTGTAATATAAAGTATATTTGATTCACTGGCCTTTGCACTTTTAGACCTTAAGCAAAGATTGACACATCAACAGTGTTATTCACTAAAGTGAGAATTCCAAGTGAATGTAAAGTGAATTTCAAATTTAAGTTCAAACTAGTCCAACTGGAAAAATTCTGCTCCGCTTTCAGTTCTGCTACTCTGGCCTCAAATTTTAGTAAAAACTTGTTTCTCCTCAATTTGCTTTAATGCTGTACGCTGGTGTGAAGACACAACCACAGGTCTATGTTTTGCAATACCCTTCATCATAATAATGATGTCATTAATATAACATAAGAGAAAAGACCAAGAGATTGCCATTATAAAAAAAGATTTTGGTTATCATGTTTCAATAAGCCTAAATTATGACTGCACTAGTTTTCAAAAAGATTTCAAAAGTTATAAACAAAAAGTTAGCTTCTTGAATTTAGTTTAATGTAGATGAAACATTGGATATATTTGTGCCTGAGAAACATTTAAGATGTTCAATCTACATTTAACGTTGTTAAAGTGACCTATTTTTCTCCTCGGCTTTCTGTGAACTAGATTGTTTTGCAGAGAAAAATGTCAACATTTATTTTGAAGCATTACTTTAAACAGGTATAGTCATATAAGTAAGCTGTAAATCAGTAAAGAATGAGTTTCATCTAAAAGCTTCAAATAGCTGCAGATGTACCGCTTCTTCTGAGTGTGATCACATTGATGTCAGCAGAGAAACATGCAGACTGGAAGTAAATTATTGAAAACTAGCATTTAGTGGATAGCAAATCCCTTTTTATTTCTTAATTGAAAGCCACTGCTTTCTCAAGGATACTCTTCGAGTAGTTTACTTACAAGCTGCATCTTTGTAACACCCACCAGTAGTTATTGAATACTTTATTATTTCTATCTACAAAAAAAAACATCTTGTACTTTTTTATTCGACACTTTGTTAAGTACATAGAAATGGCAGAAAGTTCAATAGGCGAAAAAAAAATTGTATGAAATAATTAGAACAGTGATATTGTGAAATCTAGAAAGAGGTTCTGTTTGTTTTTTAATATGCAATTCAATTATGACAGCTTTACAATAATAAAAGTTTGTATTTTTCTGATAACTTTTTTGTGATTCAGACCTTTTTTGGGGGGAGGGTTCAATACGATAGATTTTATATATGGCTGAAAAAAGAAAAATGAATACAAGATCTTCAATCGAGACTCAAAAGGTAAATATCAAATCATTTATGTTAATTTTTATTTTCTAGAATATTTGTCTTCCTATATCATGGGTAGGCAACCTACGGCACAAGTGCCATGCATGGCACTTGAGGTGTTTTTGCACGGCACTCAAGGCTACTAGAGCCAAACAGGCTCTGGCCTATCAGGAGTCTCAGTAAAACTTCAGATATCTGCTAATACGAAAAGGTGGTGAAGGACAATCCTCAATTTATGCATTGCAGCACACAGAGGAAGTGATCTAGGATCACTTCCTCCTAGCACTTGTGAATGGGAATCCACACTGAAGTAGAGCAGCCTGCAACTGCTTTTGCAGCTCCTGTACTTGACCTGTACCTGACCAGCCCTGTCCCCACTGGAACCCAGCCACCCACACTGCTAGATACACACAGAAATGCAGAATAACCCTCCTCTCATACAAACAATACCAACAGCTCACACACAAACATACACATAATTCACACACACGTAACACCACTGACTATCCACATACATGCACACAATCCCACATGCAGTCTCTCACATACAATACCCCAAACAGTGCCTCACATACACACACTACCAAACACACAATGTGACAAATCCATCTACACACACACACACACACACACAATTCCACAAGCAGCCCCCACACACAGCCCACATTCCTAGGTATCATACACAATACCACCATGAACATATACAACATAACAGCTCTCATACGCACGAATACAACGATACAAAGCAATTACAGTATAAATAACACAAGCAGAATACGGCAACATACACACCTCAATTAAAAAAAAATAGGTCCGGAACGAAACAGGACATAACAATCCTATTTCGGCACAGTGCTGCTAACAGGTTGCCTACCCCTGTACTATATTATTAACTATTGTAGGGTTATTTGATTAAGTAAGAATTGTTGGGAATTCAAAGTGAATTTCAAATTTAAGGCCAAATTTGCTGAACAGAAAAAAAAATCTCCTAATCAGCTTTGCTTCTAAACTGTGCATATTTATAGAGGTAACCATCTGTCTTCATTTGGAAAAAAATAAATAAAAAAAGGTTTGTGTGATAAAGCTAGATAACTGTAACTGTTAATTTCAGATGAGATTATGTTACTCACTTAACGTGTCTAATCATCTATGAAGAATGATAAGCTTGTGATCTTCACCAGTGCTTTATAGATGGAGCCGGCGCAAAGCGTTAATCAGAATTCCAGTAAAACTTTGGTGAAATTTGTGGTCACAACCTTGAATGAGAGATAAAGATACCATTCTTAGTCTCTTGACAAAGCTGCACATATAGCAGATTATCAGAATTTTTTGATTAACAATTAGAGATGTCCCGAATAGTTCGCTGGCGAATAGTTCCTGGCGAACATATGCGATGTTCGGTCCGCCCCTATTCGTCATCATTGAGTAAACTTTGACCCTGTACCTCACAGTCAGCAGACACATTCCAGCCAATCAGCAGCAGACCCTCCCTCCCAGATCCTCCCACCTCCTGGACAGCATCCATTTTAGATTCATTCGGAAGCTGCATTCTTTTTTTTTTTTAGACAGAAGTGTGTTATATTTGAGCATGCTAGGCTGAACGTGCGTATATCATGGCTAGTTGCACTAAGGGTATGAGTATATAGCAGTACATTGTTGTGAAAGATGGCTGTCATGTTTAGGGTGTAGCTTGCACGTTATCAACTGTGTATTTATATCAGCAGCTCCACCACTAGTTATAAATCAAGTGTGAGTCGCCCCATGAGATGAGACTAGTGAATAACATAATACATGAACGGTTAAGGTAAAGGCATGTAAGGAACTACGACAATAAACTCTTTAGGAGGTGAAATAATGACATGTTTAAACGCTTGCTACTTTACGATTAGTTAATGTGCAGAGAGCAGTTCATGTGATCAAACGCATGGTGTGGAGGATCGGCTATAGTGGGACATGCTTGGCAGGTTGCTGTTTACTGCTTGTGCTCATCCGATCCCTTCTGGTTGTCAGGTGCAGACCCTGGGAGACCCTGATACCTGGAACAACAAAGGCAAGTTTCTGGCTGAGTGCCGGGTTCGCGGCTTGAGGTGGTGGAAGCTTGTTTTGTAGGGTGGTCGGATCTGTCCCGGTGGTGCTTCACGTGCTTCACGTCCGGTGCGGGATTGTGGTGGCTTAAGGTGGAGGCGAGTGCTTGACGTGGGGCAGGCTCTGCATTTCTGTGTGCCTCCAGTCCCGTCTTCAACGCCTTTTGCGTTGGTGGATTTTAATGGGGACTGCTTCGCTTAGCTGTGGTGGAGCTTGTTGGGGCTGAGGTGGAGCTTGTTGGGGCTTCCTGCTTGTTATTTGCTTCCAAAATTGATTAAAGAGTCTGTCCAGCTTAGACTCAATATCCTGCCATGCTTTGCTGGTACCAGGAGGACACGCGGCTGCCGCCATATTGAGAGAGTCGCAGATGAGTATGTCAGCCTGGGCGGCTGTGCACTGTGCGTCCATTAGCTCCAGTCAGCCTCTCAGGGCTGGACCGGGATAACCCCCACCGGTCCAAGGGGGGGGGGGTAACGGAGCTCCTGCCGGGAAGTAGCTGCTCCTGGGCATCCCAGGATCGGGAGATCGGCCGCCTCTCCTGTCCGGTGAGCACCAGGCCACACTTGCCACGCGGAGGTAAGTAAGACTCTGTTGAGTTGCTGACCGCTATTAAGCATGTTGGGTCGGTCAGGTAAGAGCAGCATTGCTGGGTCATCCCCTTCTGGTGTGAAATTCGCTTTTTGATAGCTGCTTAACCCCTTAAGGACCAAACTTCTGGAATAAAAGGGAATCATGACATGTCACACATGTCATGTGTCCTTAAGGGGTTAAAGTGAGATATTGAGGGAGCTCACATGAAGTGCGTCTTTCCTCCATGACAGCTAGCCCCGCCCCCCAGAAGCTGCATTCTTAGTGAGAGGAGGTACAGTGTAGCTGCTGCTGATTTAATAGGGAAATCAATAGCTAGGCTAGTGTATTCAGTGTCCACTACAGTCCTGAAGGACTCATATGATCTCTGCTGTAAGGACAGCACCCCCAAAAAGCACTTTCAAGGGCTAGAACATCAGTCTGCTTTTTTTTCCTGTGCAATCTAATTGCAGTTGCCTGCCTGCCTGCCTGCAAGCGTGTGTGTCAGGCTCACAGCGTATACTGTGCCCACTTGCCCATTGCCACCACTCATATCTGGTGTCACAATAGCTTGCATTTAAAACAAAAAAAACTTTTTTGACTGTAATATAATAGCAGTCAGTTTCCTTCACACGTGTGCGTTTCAGGGCCTGCCAGGGCACAGTGTCACACCAGTGCAACTCATATCTGGTGTAACAGTAATGTACATTTTTAAAAAAATACAATTTTGACTGTAATAGATTGAATAGCAGTTAGTTGTCTGCAAGCGTGTGTGTCAGGCCTACAGCGTCTACTCTGCCAACTTCTGCCAGTGCACAGTGCCACTCATATCTGTTGTCACAGTAGCTTGCACGCATAGTACCACTAATTGAAAAAAAAATGACAGGCAGAGGCAGGCCACCCCACAGGGGCCATCGTGGTCGTGGTGCTGTGATTCCCTTTGGCTCTAGAATAATGCCCAGTGTTCAGAGGCCACATACCCTGAACTCGAAAAGTTCTGAGGACATAGTTGACTGGCTAACACAGGACACCCAATCTTCTACAGCTTCCGCTCGGAACCTTGACGCACCATCCTCCTCCAGCTTAGCTTCGGGCACCTCTCAAGTTACCACTTTCCCGCCTGCCGCCACCACCAACACTAACACCACAGCCGCTTCACTTGATCTATCAGAGGAGTTATTTACACATCAGTTGGAAGAAATGAGTGATGCGCAACAATTATTGCCAGAGGATGTAGATAACAGGGATATGTCTCAGTCAGGCAGCATTACACACATGGACGTACGGTGTGATGATGATGATGTTGTACCTGCTGCTGCTTCCTTTGCCGAGTTGTCAGATACAAGTGAAGCGGTTGATGATGATGATGCGTCCGTGGATGTCACATGGGTGCCCGCTAGAAGAGAAGAAGAACAGGGGAAAGTTCAGATGGGGAGACAGCGAGGAGGAGGAGACGAGTTGGAAGCAGGGGGAGGTTGTCACAAGGAGCTAGTGGCACAGTCAGACAGCATGCATCGGCACCCGGGGTCAGCCAGACAGCACGCCAATCAACGCATGCTGTTGCCACCACCAGAATGCCGTCATTGCAGAGCTCAGCAGTGTGGCATTTTTTTGATGTGTCTGCCTCTGACAACAGTTTGCGGTGCGTTAAACAGGGAGTTTGGTCTGTCACTGTGAAGCTATCACGTATTCATCTGCTTATAAAAGTGTGGTTAATGACATTTACTGTCCACACAGCAAAAGTTGTGCCGAGCAGCAACCTAATCCACAGAAGGGTAAATGCTGAGTAGCAATTATGCAAATGAAACCTGGTAACTGAATTTAAGGACCGGTAATACGTTTCTTATTTGTCATCCGTGCTATACAGTTCTACGTGCTGGATCAAACAGTAATCCTGACAAAAGCGGGCGTAACCCTTACACTACCTGATCGATACAACATCATACCTGATGTTTTAAAGCACGTTATTCCAAACAATTTAGGAATGTTAGGTAATTTATGCCCTTTATGGATTAAAACCAGACTCTGCATCAACTATGTAATTTTCCATGGGAGTTTTGCCATGGATCCCCCTCCGGCATGCCACAGTCCAGGTGTTAGTCCCCTTGAAACAACTTTTCCATCACTATTGTGGCCAGAAAGAGTCCCTGTGGGTTTTAAAATTCGCCTGCCCAATGAAGTCTATGGCGGTTCACTCGGTCGCCCGTTCGCGAACATTTGCTGAAATTCGCGTTCGCCGTTCGCGAACGGAAAATTTTATGTTCGCGACATCTCTATTAACAATCCTTTTCAAGTCTTTCGTAGGGAAATAACGATAAACTGTAAGGAATGGTTAGTACTAGACTTGGAAACAGTGGAAAAATTAGTTTGGGCCAAACCACTTAGTCCAAAAAAGAAAATAAATTCTTGATGGCAGAATTTTGACAATATACAGTGGTTTGACTCATCTGGATGTCGTTAACATAAAAAGATTCATGAACATGAATTAAACAAGCCAAAAGGGCATGAGAATGGGCCAATAAATGTACTGAAAAAATAAAACACATTTTCGCACCATCTGGTAACCAAATCAAGTGAGAAAAAGTAGCCAATAGAAGGAAAAAGAGAATGAACAGTATAAAAAAAATCTATGTATATTAAATATATAATATTTAAATGTCAATATTTTTACAGCTTCTCCTTTTTTCCATCTACTGATTACTTCTCAATTGATTTGTGTATTTTTTAAAAAAATATTGGGGCACCACTGGTGAAATTGTGAATCAGGAATAAAACAAACATGATTGTCCTATGTGTGATACATTTGATTCTGCTACATTCCAGTGTGGAGTTCAGGAATTCATACAATCACCTGATCGCCCCAAATTTGCTATCAATGTAGTTCTAACATAGCCTGGAGGTATGTATTTTGTATCTCATTATCTTGGTATAGGATGCATAGCGTTATAAAATGCCATTTGTTTTGTGCAAAGCACATCAAGCTTTTTCCTCCATGTTTGACAGATGTATCACAGAATCATTCTTTTACCTCATTAACTCTGTACAAAAATCCAAGCAAAGTCATGAACCAAATATTTCAAATTTTAATGTATTCAAGCATCAGTTTCTTCCAGACAGTCTTCTGTAGTGGTACTTCATGGCCTACTCAAGCCTATTTATAATTGTTATCATCTTAATAGTCAATAAAACCCTAAGTTCAAAGTCTTCTATTCACAGTTTAAAGTGAGACTTGTTCACTTTGTTAAAGGAACACTCTAAATGCCTAGGACTTTAGCTTTAGCTTTAGAATGTCCTCTCTATTCCTTTTACAAAAATTAAAATTTTAAAAGAAATTGGCAATATTATATATTAAGTATGTTACACCCCCACTAAATGTCAATTATACAATGGACAATGGGTCCTGTTACTTCTTGGTTTGGTTAGCTCAGTGAAGCTAAACTCAAGAGGCAGGTATTTGCCCAGGACACCTGTCTTGCAAAGATTTCTCATTAAGCTGCATTGGGAAGAGTATGATTGGACATATAAAGTCTGGGCTGGGTAAGAAGGGGAGAGATTGCAAATGTTTCAGCCAAGAGATCTGCAGATTTTGCAAGCATCATGTTTTCATTAGTGGTATAAATACTGAATATTAATATTGATTTAACCCCTTGACGACCGACGACGGACCTGAACCATCATCGGAAACATCCACTTGAGGACCGATGACGGTCCTGAACCGTCATAACGTCTTGGGGGTACTTACCTGATCGCCGTCGGTCCCGCGGCGGCGATCAGTGCTCGTCACGGTCCAGGGGGACTGCCTGTCTGCCCAGGCAGTTTTCCTGCGGCAGATCAGGACCCCGCGGTCACGTGATAGGTGTCTGTGAATCTGCCTGCAGGGGGACTGTCTGTGCTGACAGGCATTCTCCCTGCAAGTGATAAATTATAAAATAAAGTTTACAAAAATTAAATCTGTGTAAAAAAAATATATATGTGTATATATATACATGTATTATCTATATATAATATATGTATATATATATATATATTATATATATATATATATATATATATAATGTCATATTAAGTATATTTTTATATTTATATATACATATAGTAATATAAAAATACACATATAATTAAATTACACACACATATATATATATAATATATAATAACTATATATATTGTATATATATATTAAAAAATATAAATAATACGTATATAAAAATAAATTAAAAAATGTAAAACTTATTTTTAATAATTTGAAAAAAAATATATATACATATATGTAATTTTATTCTAACGGTATTTTGATATTAACATATATATATATATATATATTTATATCAAAATACACTTGGAATGAAATTATATATATATATATATATATATATATATATATATCTATGTATAAAAAAATGAATAAAAATAATACGAAATATACATATATCCATATACATAATTACATAAATAATTTCATAAATATACACGTAGACTTCAAATATATAAATATGTATATATATTTAAATTCTACGTGCATATTTATGTAATATTATTACATAATTAAGTAGTTTTATTGATTGCAATTTGAGGGACATGCCTGAGAACCCAGGCCGAAAGTCCAGAGAATTTACTTTGCTAGCACTATGATTAACCCTGTAATTTTCTATGACACCCTAAAACTTGTACATGGGGGGTACTTTTTTACTCGGGAGACTTCGCTGAACACAAAAATTATTCTTTCAAAACAGTAAAACATATAACAGCGATGATATGGTCAGTGAAAGTGAAGTTTTTTTGCATTTTTCACACACAAACGGCACTTTCACTGATGATATTATTGCTGTGATAGGTTTTACTGTTCTTAAACACTATTATTTGTGTTCAGCAAAGTCTCCTGAGTATAACAGTACCCCACATGTAGAGTGCTTTTGAAAGTTACAGGGTCAAATATAAGGCTTAATTTTTTTCATTGAAATTTGTCAGATTGGTAAAGTTGCCTTCGAGAGCGTATGGTAGCCCAGAAATGAGAATTACCCCCATGATGGCATACCATTTGCAAAAGACGACAACCCAAGGTATTGCAAATGAGGTATGTTCAGCCTTTTTTAGTAGCCACTTAGTCACAAACACTGGCCAAAGTTAGCGTTTTTTGCATTTTTAACACACAAACAAATATAAATGCTAACTTTGGCCAGTGTTTGTGACTAAGTGGCTACTAAAAAAGACTGGCCATACCCCATATTAAATACCTTGGGTTGTCTACTTTAAAAAAATATGTACATGTGGGGTGTGATTCAGGGATGTATGACAGATGACAATGTTACAATGTCACTATTGATAAATGTAAAAAATATATATATTGAAAGAGCAATTTCCTACTTGCACTTATAGCCCTATAACTTGCAAAAAAAAAAGCAAAAAAGCATGTAAACACTGGGTGTTTTTAAACTCAGGACAAAATGTTGAATCTATTTAGCAGTTTTTTTCATTAGCTTTTGTAGATAATTAAAAGATTTTTCAAGTAAAAGTCCAAAAACATGTTTTATTTTTCAATTTTTCACCATATTTTATTATTTTTGTAAAAGTAAAATATATGACATGATACAAATAATTGTATGTAAAGAAAGCCCTTCTTGTCCTGAAAAAAACAATATATAACTTGTGTGGGAACCGTAAATGAGAGAGCAGAAAATTACAGCTTAACACAAAACCACAAAAGTGTTAAAACCGCTCTGGTCCTTAACGTACAACATAGCAAAAACAGGCCGGTCCTTAAGGGGTTAATTATGTATTTATTGTTTGGCCAATAGAGAGTCCCCTAAATGCTGTAACTCAGATTCAGAAGCTGGGTGCCACTTGGGGGACCTAGAGATCGTCGCTGGAGGCAACCTTTGAGATTAAACTGTTTAAGAAAGGTTTAACCCCAGGGCCTCCTGGCACCATAACAACTTAATTCAGAGGAAGTTGTTATGGTGCCTGAACTGTTCCTTTACATTATAAGCACGGAATAGGAATTACCAATCCATATCTAAGTATTTTATTCACACAGGCAACTTATATTAAAAGATGATAAAGACAAATGCAGTAACATTATTTTACCTTTGACTTCAAAATCCCATATCGTTTTCCCGATGCTTTGATTTTTTTTCTAATCTTTTTTAAAGAGGTGTAATTACCGCCAACCACTGGCTAGAAGCAAGACAATTTATAATAACCATACAAAGTATCACAACCTTTTCAGGTTATGTAAAGTAATTTTTGATAAAATAATAAATAAAATGTACCTACTTGGTATTCATAGCCACACAAATCATTTTACCTGTAGTGATACAAATTATTTTGACTTGCATGCTTTTCCCTGTTTGAATCACACATTTTAAAACAATCTTAATCTCATATCTTTTAAAAAGCAACTGCAATTACAGTGCATAATAGCTAGAAAAGCAGCAACAACGTTCTTAAAAGACCACTATAGTGCCAGAAAAAAAACTTGTTTTCCTGGCACTATAGTGTTAATAGGTCCCTTCACCCTCAGGGTCCCACTCCCGCCGGGCTCAAGGGGGATTACGGGGTTAAACACTTACCTTTCTCCAGCGCCGGGCTCCCTCTCTTTTCTCTGAAACTTGTTTCTCTGAAACTGCTATGTTTACAGCTGCAGGGTTAACACTAGATGGACCTGGCACCCAGATCACTTCATTGAGCTGAAGTGGTCTGGGTGCCTATAGTGGTCCTTTAATAAAATTGTTTTAAAAAAATTGTATAGATTAAATGTTTGTTTTGTTTTTTTTGTTTCATGATATGTTGCTACCTGATACCTCTATTCTTATCCCAAACAGTTCTATTCACAAGAGATCAAAAGTTGGTTTAGTCTAATTCAACAACTGTTTTTTTAACCCCTTAAGGACCAAACTTCTGGAATAAAATGGAATCATGACGTGTCACACACGTCATGTGTCCTTAAGGGGTTAAGTAATGCTTAAAGCCAGGTATAAAGGGGCAGCCAATCAACATTAATAATTATGACAGAAAGAAAAGAAAGGAGCAGTGGAGATGGTATTACGTGAAGTCATGGCATAGGTATTGCTAATACCAGGGAGCAGGCCTGGACTGGGAAAAAGTTCAGCCAGGGCATTTTTTAATCACAGTGTCTCAGACAGAGGGTGCGGGGCCAGAGAGGTAGCGTTTTGTCATCACCAATGATAAACATAGCCGCTGTCAAAGTGAGCATGTTGGTTCAATGCTCTTACAGGGGAGCCAATGTCCAGAGCTCTGCTGAAGAGCTCAAGCATGTGAAAAAAGTCCTTTATTTGGTGTCTCCATAAGTGGGATACCAGAGGACAAAATGGCAAAGAAAGTGTATTGTGCATGTGCTTGGAGGCTGCTTGTGGGTTTGTGTGTGTTTAGAGAGAGCTTATTGTGGTGTGGTATTTTGTGTAAATTGGTCGGTTTCAGTTCTGATGTGTTTGTGGTATAATATGTGTGGCTAGGGACTGAAGAGAGTAAGAGAGTGTGTGTATAGGGGGTGTAACGCGTTTGCTCATAGGGACTGTAGTATATGTGTGTGTATAGGTGATGTAGTGTGTTTAGGGAATAGTGTGTGTTTGAGTGTAAAGCATCTAGTGTGTGCATAGGAGATCCAGAGTGTGTATGTCAGAAATGTAGTGTGTGTAGGTGGTGCAGTGTGTGTCTATAGGGAATCTTTGTGTGTATGTAGAGCATCCAGAGTATGTGTAGGGGATCCAAAGTGTTTACAAGGGATGTAGTGTGTGTAAATTGTGTAGTGTGTATAAGGCATGTAGTTTGTGTGAGGAGTGCACTGTGTGTGTGAGGAGTGAAGTGTGTGTGTGTGTGTGTGTGTGTGTGTAAGGGGTGCAGTATGTGAGAGGGGCGCACTGTGTGTGAGGAGCGCAATGTGTGTGAAAGGTGCACTGTGTGTGAAGAGTGCACTGTGTGTATAAAGGTGCACTGTGTGTCTATAGGGGATCTTTTGTGTGTGTAGAGGATCCAGAGTGTGTATAGGGGACCCAGTGTGTGTGTGTAGAGGATCCAAGTGTGCGTAGAAGACCCAAAGAATTTACAAGGAATGTAGTGTTTGTAAGTGGTGTAGTGTGTATAAGGCATGATGTGTGTGTGTGTGTGATGGGTGTAGTGTGTGGTGTGCACTGTGTAAGGGGTGTAGTGTGTGTGTGAGGGGTGCATTGTGTGTGAAGGATGCACTGTGTTTGTGTGTGGTGCAGTGTGTGTGTGTGAGAGAGAGAGAGGGGTGCAGTTTGTGTTTAAAGGGTGCACTGTTTGTGTGTGGTGCAGCATGTGTGTGAAGGGTGTGCTGTGTGTGTGTGTGTGTGTGTGGTGCAGTGTGTTTATGTGAGGGTGCAGATGGAGGAAAATATTTACATTCATTTTTTTTATATAAGTAAACCATGTATTTAAAATTAACATAAGTAGCCATGTATTTCATATCCTTTTTTTTTTATATATATTTTTTATTTTTTGTCTTTTTCTCTTTCATACATAATACATATACAAGGTATAGCATTTGAGTACAATGAGTGATTCATTAGGTAACATGCAATACAGTAATTATAAGTACATAGCATGGTGATGTTGAAAAGAATTAAACAGATTAAACAGTAGTTTTAGAATTTTAAGCATACATTAATACGTAATAACATACTATAACAAAATGTTCTCCTGAGTATAATATGATTCATGAGATCTAATATCTGTGATAGGTAGAAATAGGAGCCCTAATAACTCACTTTAAGTCGTGCGTGAAAATCTCTCTAGGACGTCAGTGCACCTTTTAGAAATTGTTTCCACGGTTGCCAGATGTCTTGGTATTTATAGTATTTGTCTAGTGCTCCCCACCTTAGTTCTTCCATTGTGTGGAAGTGTTCCACATTATTGTACCATTCTTTTTTATTTGGGGTCATAGAGGTCCTCCAGTGTTTTACTAGGGTGAGTTTGGCCGCTGTCAGCATGAAATATGCAAGGGAGTACCTGAACCTCTCCGGTGGTGTATGCAGATGGAGCAATAGGAGTGCTTCTATGCTAAATGAGATGTTTAAATCAGTTATCAGTCGCATTGCGTTCCAAACCTCCTTCCAGAATCCTGTAATTAGATTGCATGACCACCATAAATGTTGAAATGTACCCCTCTCAAGCTTACACCTCCAGCATTCTGGGGACTGAGTTGAGTCATATCTATGTACGTCAACCGGTGTTGTGTACCAATTTGATATAAATTTGTAATTTATCTCCTGTAGGGGGACACTAGAGTGTGCATGGAAAATGTTCTTAAATATAGTGTTCCATTCTACCTCCCCCAGTTCAGTTTGTAAGTATGTGTCCCAAGTTCTTGTGAAGTATGGTAGTCGGGTATGTGTTTGGTCTTGTAGTAATTTGTAACATGCAGAAGTTTGCTTGGGTGGGGTTTTGTCCTGTAGACAAAGTTGTTCAAACTTCGTCCTCTCCCTATGTGTCCAGTTCAGTAGGGCCTGTGCTCTTAGGAAATGTCTTAGTTGTTCGTATTGGAAGTTGTGCATCAGAGTAGGAGGAGTGCTGGCCGTCAGGTGGGACAGGTGAGTTAGTTGACCATCATCTATGACCTCTGCTAGTGTTAGATGACCAGCTGAGTCTATGTTTTCCCGAGGTTTGAACAGTAAACCGTTTATCCCCGCCGGGAAGTTCGGATTCCCAGTGATTGGGTAATGTGGTGAGGGAGTTGGAGCTATGTCTTTGCTGGAGAGATTTTTCTCCCATATTTTAATGGTGGGGGATATTGTTGGATGGTTTGGAATTTTCCAATGACTGGGAGCAGTAAGGAGCCAGGGCAGTATCCGGAGTGATATCCCTAATTGGTCTCTTTCTATAGGAATCCATAGTTTAGATGGTGATTGGCGTGCCCAATCGATTATGCGCCCCATGTGAATGGCCTGATAATATAACCATATGTCTGGGAGGCCTATCCCTCCCTTGTCTTTAGGCCTAGTGAGAATGGCATAACTGAGTCTAGGTCGTTTATTGGCCCATATGAATTTGGTGAATAGTGTTTGTATTTTCTTGAAAAATATGCGCGGAATATAGATTGGGAGTGTTCAAAAGATAAAGTAGTCTTGGTAGTAAGTTCATTTTTAATATGTTGACCCTGCCGAACCACCTGAAGTGGGGCTTGTTCCAGCTATCTAGGTCTGAGCTAATGGAGTCTAACAAGTGTGGGAAGTTAGCCCCGTACAAGGATTTAGTGTGCGGAGTTATGTTTAGTCCTAGGTATTTAATAGATTTGGCCGCCCATTGAAAGGGGTATGTCTTCTGTAGGTGTGACCTGTCCTTCTCAGGTACTGTAAGGTTTAAAATTTCACATTTATCTGCATTTATTTTAAAGTTTGATAAAGTGCTATATTCAGACAGGGTGTCCATCAAAGCTGGGAGAGACGACATGGGAGTAGTTAATGTGAAGAGTAAGTCATCAGCGAATGCTGAAACTTTGTATTGGGAGTCCCCTACCTTAATACCCTCTATTTTTGATTGAGCTCTGGTTGCCTGTAAAAGCAGTTCGAGCCCTATAATAAACAGTAGTGGTGAGAGGGGGCATCCCTGCCTCGTCCCGTTTGTTATTTGAAATGTGTCCGACAGTGTACCATTGATTTTAAGCCTAGCTGAAGGATTTGAATAAATCGCTTGGATCCATTGCATCCATCTGTTGCCAAATCCTAATGTCTCCAGCGTCGACAGGAGGAAAGTCCAATCAACCCTGTCGAACGCTTTCTCCGCGTCTATAGCTAACAATAGTGTAGGGTGGGTAGCCTCTTGTGCGCAATGGATAAGGTTTATTATTTTCGTGGTATTGTCCTTCGCTTCGCGCGAGGGTACAAATCCGGCTTGGTCTGGGTGAATCAGGGAGGGAAGAAGAGGTTTTAATCTTAATGCTAGCATTTTAGTGAAAATCTTAATGTCCACATTTATCAGTGAAATTGGCCTGTAGCTGCCACAATTATCTGGATTTTTCCCGGGTTTGTGGAGTAGAGTGATATTGGCCTCTAAGCTCGATTTAGGAATTGGGTTGGCTATATTGATGGAGTTTATGGCTTTCAGCAAGTGATGGCCTAATTCTGTCAGGTATGTTTTATAATAGGATGCTGAGTAACCGTCTGGGCCCGGGCTCTTGCCAGATGGCGTGGATTTAATTGCATTTGCGAGTTCCATGAATGAGAAGGGTTCATCCAAGGAGTTCGCTACTTCTTTCGGGAGAACCCTGTCAAACTTGTCTGCCAGGTATGTCATTATCTGTTCCTTATCTAAGGAGTTTTTTGTGATATTATACAGGGAGTCGTAAAAGTCTGTAAAGGCCTTTGCTATCCCTTCATTCGTTTGTACTATCTTATTGTCAGTTGTTTTAATTTGAGGGATACAGGTTTTCTCTCTTTTCCTTTTAATCGCATTAGCTAGTAGTTTCCCCGCATCTATTACCCTGTGCGTAAAAGAGTTGTTTGTTCCATAGCAGAGATTTCTTAGATTGGTGTTGTAACAATATTGTTAAGTCAGACCTCAAGGATATTAGTTTGCGATGAGTTGCTTCTGTCATATTATTTTTGTGAGTCTCCTCTAGTTGTGCAATTTCTTTTAAAAGGTCTGTTTGTGCCTTAGTACGTTCTCTTTTAAGGAAAGAGCCCCATTTAATTAATTCTCCCCTTACTACATATTTATGAGCCTCCCATTGTGTGAAAGGAGTGGTGTCCGGAGTAGCGTTGTCTTCAAAGTATTGGGAAATAGTGTTAGCTATTGCCTGTTTTGCTTTGTCGTTGTGTAATATGGATGTGTTTAGCTTCCATTGTCCCTTCCCCTGCGCCATAGAGGGAATTCTAACTTTGATTTGAACTGGAGCATGGTCTGACCATGTAATGTTATGAATGTACGCTGACAGTATCAGAGAAAGGTCTCTCTGGGGTGTTAAAAACATGTCTATTCTCGTATATGTGGTAGCTGATTTAGAGTAAAAGGAATAGTCCTTCTTGGTAGGATTCAAAGCTCTCCAGCAATCCACTAGTTGGTGGCCATGCATTAGGTTTCTCATCTGTGATCTAACTGATTTTAAATGATTTGGATTAGGAGCAGTGCTGTCTTTTTGCCCATCTATAGATATGTTGAAGTCTCCTCCTATAATTGTTATCCCTGTTGCGAGTTTTTGGACCTTAACCAGAATTCTGCGCAGGGTATGACATTGTTTTGTGTTTGGCAAATAGATATTTACCAAAGTGATAGGTTGATTGTAAATAGTGCCCTGGAGAATGATGTATCGGCCTGATCTATCGATATCATGTGATTGGTATATGAATGGGGTTTGGGCTCCAACTAGAATTGCCACTCCTCTCGATTTACTATTACTGAAGTTATTATAGTATGCTTTGGGAAAGTGTCTATTGTGTAATTTCGGGGCTCCGGGATCCCTGAAATGTGTTTCCTGTATAAACACCACATCTGCCTGAAGTCTGTGAAAGTCCCTAAGTGCCATATGTCTCTTAATCGGTGAGTTTAGGCCTTTGACATTATAAGAGAGTATATTCAGTGTATCAATTATTTCTACCTTATTCTTGGAGGATTTCTCCATATCTCATTCAGTGAGATTTAAGCGGTATACCGTATATGTATCCTAAAGTCTAATTTTAGGTATTATGTAGGTGTATTACTATTAGAACGTCTCGTCCAGGAATGGTGTGAGAATAAAGAGTTATGGAACCAACAGAAAATTAAAAGAAAATTATTCTCTCTTTTTTTTTTTTTTTTTAAATAATAAAGAAATAATCAAATAAACTTAGAACCAGAACTTATTTACACTCCTTTGTGAATCCTAGGTCTGGGATCCACAAGCGTGAGCTGGTACTCGTACCAGTATATCAGGAGTCAGTGCTCTATGACTTACTCCGTCAGCTTCACTTGCTGAAACGGGAATACTATTAAATGGTGTATATGGTTTGTTAGTGCACTGCTCGTAACCGCCGTCGGTAACGTCGGGGGTATGTGATGGTGTCAATTAATAAACCAATAATTAGTATTGTAGCTATTCACGGAAGTTTCTTACAGTGTTTATACAGTTGTTGTAGCTCCCTACAACCATGTGAAGAAATTTTACAATGTCGCGCCGCCAAGCGCTAATGGGGATATATATTAGTCTCGCATAATATCTGATATCGAGTTAGGAAGTAAAGGCGTTTTCAAATTCTATCCTGTCTAGTGGCGCCATGTTGCACCTCATTTCAATTAGCATAACATACAGATAGCATGACAAACATATATGCATGAACATCCTGAATTTAGCCAAACATAATACTTTAAACATGACCTAGAACTTGGATGTGAATATATATATCCCTCAGGGGTGAGTTTAATGGTACTTCAAAACTATCAGTCTCGACTCTTAAAGAGTAAAGCCCTATGCTGCTCAGTTTTCTTTGCCCTACTCCTGTACATAAATGCTCTCTTTTTCTCTCTTTTTTATTTTTTTTTTTCCCCTTTTTCCCCTTTTTTTTTTTTTTTTTTTTTTAATTTTAGTATAAATTATTTTTTTTATTTTTTTGAGTTTTTGTTCTTGAGAAAGTTAAACTAAGTTAAACTAAGTTAAACCAGTAGACAAAGATGGGTAAGTTCCCCAATCAGAGGCATATAACATTGGTCTAACCAACTGCACATTAGGTATTTTATATACATTACACGTTTCTTCTACGTCTATTCGTCCTCGTTGTGTGGTGCAGTCCGTTTACACCTATTGAGATGATTCTTTCGGTACAGAAGCAATATTTAGTAGACCAGTTCGGGCCTCGATCTTCAAGGCTGGGGTATCTCCGAAAGAGTCATCTAGATATTTAAAAAAAAAAAGTTTTACACTTTAGGTGAGATGATGGTCAAGCGTCCTAAGTTGTTCAACGAGGCCTTGTAGTTGGAGTAAATGGGAGACGTTTTCCTGGTGTTCTCCGTTTCTCGGCTAATCCTCTCCATCGGGGTCTTTGTGGTAGAGCCTGCGCGGCCTCCTGGGGTCCATGATTGTACCAGTCCGTAATGTCCACTTGGGGCAGGTCGAACAATTTAAGGAATTCAGGGACATCTTGTATAGTGGAGATGGTACCGTGTACACCCTGATGCGACGCCATTAGGGAGAAGGGATATCCCCACCGGTATCTAATCTCTTTAGCTTGTAAGGCCTGGGTGATCGGGCGGAGGGCTCTCCTGCCTTGTAGTGTTTGCCAGGATAAATCTGGTAAAATCTGTATATGTGGAGAAGAGGTTGCTAAAGCTGGTGAGTTTCGAGACAATCGCAGAATATCTTCCTTCATGGTATAGTAATGCACCCTGCATATGATATCTCGCGGCATGTCCTGTGGCAGACCCTTGGGTCTTAATGCCCTGTGGGCCCTGTCCAGTTCTATGTGGGTGTCTGCAGGGCGGTCCAGAATCTTATTAAATAGAGTTTGCAGAACGACCTTCACATTTTCTGTGTCCCCCTGGGGTTCTGGGATACCTCTTATACGCAAATTATTTAGCCTACCCCTGTTATCGAGGTCCTCATTATTGAGAAGTAATTGTGTGATTTTAATGTCTTGTGCGTCCTGTCTCTGTTCTATTTCAAGTAGCTTAACTTGCATATTATCTCTGTCCCCTTCCAAGTCTCCCACTCTCAGGCCTACCTGTCTGACCTCGGTATTCAGAGCCGAGAGTTTGTCCTGCACGGATGCCTCTAGTTTCGCCAGCATAATAGCTATTTCTTCCTTTGAGGGGATCTTCTGCAGGATTTCTTGCAGCAAGTGGCTACCGTTCTCGGGCGCCGAACTAGTGCTTGCCGGGCTAGGAGGATCCGACGCACGTGGGGAAGATGGCGCCTCCGCCATTTCTTCTTCTGTCAGGACCCGCACTTTCTCTCTGAAGTATCGGTCCAGATCGCCCGATTTTTTGCCAGAGGGTGGCCCTGGGGTCTCCTGGGAGACAGTTTGCCTTTTTTTGTTACCCATGCTGTGGTGTAAAAGCGATTTGGCGGCTTTTTAAAGTAAGGTTGATCGGGAGCTAAACAGGGAAGCGTCCGTTCACTCCATCGGTCAGGCCACGCCCCCTTTATATCCTTTTTTAGTTATAATCCCCCATCCCTTCTTACCTTTGTTCAGAGAGGAGGGGGGGGGAGGGGGGATTGCATCCCTGGATAAACTCTGGTGGTCCGTTGGTAAGTTTACTCTTGAGAGATCCGGAGCATTGCCACAGTAACAGGTCCTCTCTCTCCTCCCTCATACCTCCCGGATGCCCAGTAAAGTGCCTGTGGGATGGTGAGGGGGATTTTTGATCTCCCACCGGCCCATGAAGGCACACAGTAGGGGCTGACAGGGCCAGTCCAGAGGTATAATTGCACATAATTTATGTGGCCATTGTTATTTTATTTACAGACATTGCTTTACAATCTGTAGGAATTTTTAGGCAGCGGTATTCATAAAAATGCTTTCAGATTCCTTACAAATACCTATAATCAGAATATTTGGCCATTGTTATTTTTCTTTTTTTCATCTGCATGTTTTATGTGACATAAATGCTTTTGTATGAACCAAATAAATAATACATTTCTATTGCAGATTATCCTGCATTCTAAACTATGAAAGCATTTTAAAATAATGCATAATGATATAAACAGTTATATGTCCTAGATCAGTGATGGCGGACCTATGACACGCGTGCCACAGGTGGCACGCTGGGCCCTCTCTGTGGGCACGCGGATGTAGGTTGCCGGGGGAGGGAGCCACTGATGCCGGTTGGCATCAATGCAGAATAGGCACCTGTCTGCCAAAAAAGTCAGGCGCCTTCTCTGTATTCGTGTTGGGAGGACCTGGAGGCAGGGGGAGGGATCTGGAAAGCAGCTCTCCTGTGAGCAGGCTGTGTGAAGTGTTGCCGCGCGTTACCATGGTAACGTTTCACACAGCATTGCATGGGAGGACAGGAGAGCTGCAACCAGGCACATTCCACCACCGGACCACCAGGGCTGGCTGTGTCCCCACCTCCTTCACCAAAGGTAAGAAGAAGGGAGGGGGGATAAAGATTCTTAAAAATGTTTATGTATCTTTACCATCCCCCACACATGGCAATCCCCCCACACACAGCACCCCTCCCCCCCACACACACACAGTCCCTGTACCCCCCCACTCACAACACTCCCCCTCACACAGCATCCCTAAACACAGCACCCCTATACCCACACACACAGCACCCCTACCCCCCCCCACACACAGCACCTCTACCCCCACACACAGCACTCCTCCCCACACGCACAGCACCCCCCCACACACACACAGCACCCCTCCCCCCACACACAGAAACCCCCGCACACAACATCCCCCCACACAAACAGCACCCACCCTACACCAACAGCACTTCTGCCCCTACACAGCACCCCTCTCCCTCCCCCCACAGAGCACCCCCACACACACACACATCACCCCTACCCCCCCACACACACAGCACCACCACACAGCACCCCTACCACCCAAACACACAGCTTCCCCACCCACACACACAGCACCCCTCCCGCACACAGCACTCCTCCCCCCCACACACAGCACCCCCCACCCACGGTGTGTGTTTGAGTGTATGTATTCATCAAACTGTGTGTATGTAAAATGATAACATAAATTACCCAAATGGCCCTGATCAAGCCAAGGTCAGGTAGACAGAGAAAGATTTCAGCCACAACTGCCAAAATAATTGTTTGGGGTACAAAGAAAAACCCACAGGCAACCTCAGGAGAAATAGAGGCTGCTCTGGAAAATGACTGTGTATTTTTCAAGTAGCACAACACGACGATGCTTGAACAAAAATTAGCTGAATGATGGAGTTGCCAGAAAGAAGCCTTTAGTGCAACAATGCCAAAAAAAAGTCCGGTTACAATATGCCCGACAACTACTGTAACACTGTAAATTTTATATATATATATATATAAGTTATGGACACTCGGTTTCTATTTAGTCAGCACATTTATTTCTCTTGTATTCTGATTTTCTAACTTTGACCTCAGAGTATTTCTGTAACCCTGACCTTGTCTAGTTTCCTTGTCATTTCATATCTCTTTACTCTTGACCTTGGCTTGATACTTTATTTGATATTCCTTTCTGTCCTTTGTTAGCCTGGCCATTCTAAGGACTGTTATATGCTATGTTCGGTTTAGTTGATCCAGATTCTTGGGGTGTTGCGGCACAGTATCCTAGTATCCTGACATTAATGTGCTAGTTCGATCGAAAAATAATATGCAAATGCACACTTACATAATTGATTCTGCAACTAACATTGTTGACAAATCTCTAAAGAACAGCCTCATAATAAAATGTGATGTAAAAAATATCACATTTATTAATTTAAAAAGCTATATCGCACAGGCAGGAAGCAGAGAACATAATTATTTTCTAACACATTTCAAGATAAAAAGTCTGCTCATCGTATGCTATTTTTTTTTTCATTAGCAAATATTATATTCATATGTATTTTGTAATACATTTTCTTTTTCTTTGAAGAAACACCATTTTTGACACATTTGTCTGTAGGTGAATCCTTTTGACATACTCTAGGCTGGTCTCCTAAGAAGAAATTAACCCACTAGCCCTGTTGCTCTTCTAAAAATGAATATAAAGGAGGATCTCATCTGCAGTCTGACCTATCCTATCACCTTTGAATGTGGCTGAATAGACACATTTTCACTGTAGATTAAACTTCTCAATTACTTTTATTTTGTTTAGAGAGTTCACTCTACCTTAAACCCATAACCAAAACATTCCACCTTCCCTTTAGAACCATCATTTATTGCAATACCATTAATATGTTACAAAGTCCAGCAACCATTCAGCATGTGAAGAAAATGACAAAATAGGACTCTGTGTGAAGCCCATGTGATAATGTTGACACCACTGAGACTTTTGAATGCACTTTTTTTTCTTTTTTTTTTCTAAAATATAGGCTTCCATCGATTTGCTCATAAATTGCCAGAGGTGATGCTTATAATATTTGGAAAGTCTAACTACAAGGCAGAAAACATGGTGAGCCATCCAAAGTTGTTTTAAATTTACTTTTAAAGACAGTGAGTGGTAGGTCATACATTTTCATTAACTCAAAGTTAAAAGATTCACTACAACCAATAGATTTGCTTAATTAATAATTTATTAAAACTACATATTAAATAGAAACTCATATTTCTATTTTTGCTAAGTTTTTATTATGTTTCACTCAAATTACCGTTAAAGTTTTTAATACGGAGTAAAACATGTGAGAAGAATTCATTTGAAACTTTAACTGGACATCTTGCATATGAACCAAGCACAAATGACTAATTTCACATATAAACGTTTGTTCTGGATTACTGTAAAATATAAACAGACTGGAGATGTATTTTTTTTTAATCTTTTGGCTGGAATGCGAACATGGCTCAGAATGATTAAAGGATGGATCCAAAGGGCATCACATTGATGGAAAACGGATTGTGTTTTGTAAATACACCTTAAGATATTACAATATTGAAAAGCACTATTGACACAGGCAGTACGTGTTTTGATTTTAACACATTTTTACACAATTGAATTTTTTTTTCTTGGCAGTAGTGTATTTGAAATATTTTGCTACTATTGGTATAAAAATAAAAGCACAAACAATAGCAATAATGTGTGCCCCAATAATGACCCTAACAGCTATTCGTTCCTATGTCCAAGATGATGATATAAGCACATGGTCAATTTTAATTAGACAAATCCTGCACTTGGTTGTTAAAAATTTAAAAAATATATATTAAATACACAGTTACATTTGCACACCATAAAAATGTATTTTATTAGTACAAGGTGTGTAATTAACAAATTATGTGTATTCTGCACAGTAATACAAGTCACATACAATGAGATTGCAAACCAAGAATAATCTTTTGAGTAAATAAACCAATTAAATTCACAACAGAGAGTTCACAAAACCATCAAAAGTGTTTCCACAACTCTGTATAATTGCAACAATGTAACATTATACTGATA
Source organism: Pelobates fuscus (assembly GCF_036172605.1). NCBI lineage: Eukaryota > Metazoa > Chordata > Amphibia > Anura > Pelobatidae > Pelobates > Pelobates fuscus. The sequence continues at coordinate 334,332,094 of NC_086318.1, read as the reverse complement.
ACCAATTCACAAACAATTATTATAAGGCCAACAGTTATAATTATACCATATGATAATTATGATATTCATTCCATCATCTGAGAGATAAGTGTCCGTGAAGACTTCACCATCTATCTTCTAAAATTAGTTTCCTATATATCACAGGTAGGAAATTCTTATTAGTCCTTACACAGTTATGAGAGGGCAAATTAATATCCTGCTTTATGGAATATCCAGATGCATTTCTTACAATATTGTCCCTATTTCCTTTGCTGAAGGAATTACAGATAAGATGTGTTTCAAGACAAGCAATAATTCACTCAGTCCTCACATATAACGATGCTCAGTAAGATAGATAGCAGGGATTTCTAAATTACGTTATCTCAGAGGAAGATGGTGGCCTCTCTGATAAAATACATTGTTCCCTTCCTTTCTGCAAGGGATTCTGCGTGGGCATATGCAAATTACTTCAACCAAAAAACTGCGTTATGCCTCATAAATTACACTTTATCCATGGATTCAGATGGAGCCAGATAACCCACGGACAGCTGTTTTGGGAGAGGGAGAGGGTTGTAATCAAAATTATTAAACCCCTATTAAAAATCAGGTTTACTGTCAAAATTTACAGACCTTTAGCTGTTTGCAATGAACAAATCAAACAAAAGCAATTGAAATAGCTCAACACAATGAATGCTTCAAGTGGTTTCCCCAAGTTCAACTGAAAATGCAACATTCTTCCTCCAAACATACTGCTGATGCATTGTTCAAGTTCCAGTTTTGTTTCATTACTCCACAGAACAGAATTCCAAAACTTCTGTGACTTATTTATGTGATTTTTATTTTTTTAATTCTTTATTTTTGTTGTGCAAGATATAACAACACTTGTTCCGCCATGACAGCAGGTGCAAGTGCAATATTTTCAAACATAACTGATACAAAGACATGGCATTAGATAAACGGCACATTTTTTGCAATGAAGTAAAGACATTGAGAGCATTAAGAGTACGATGAAACATTTGAGCAGTCACCATATTAACGAAATCTTACATATTTTTGCACCACGGTCAATGGTATAGTCAGTTCCTGTAGGAACTAATAATATTGAGTAAAACATGCGCTTGATTGTTCAATTCTGCAGTCAGTTTAACGACTAGCAGGTATGGCTGGGGTGAGGTATGTTGCAGGGGACAAACTGAGATCGTGGTGGTATCGCCGGTTTACCCTAAAGTAAGCATGTGGTCATTCAGCTTACAGTTAACGCTTTAGTCCACTGGACCCTGGGGCGCCTTAGCGCTAATGCCAGGGTACTTCACACTAGGGATAGTGTTTGTCTAGGTATGAAATAGATATGTACACAATAAACATAATATAAAATACCAAAAACACAAAACCAAAATCTATAGTAGAAACCTGAAAACATAATAAGCAATGCGGAGTCATCCGGGTATGCAACTGCCGCCACTGTCTGAGCCAGGCTCTGGTTATAGGTGCAGTCCCGGGATCATCCAATTCCTGCAATCGGCAGGGTTGGTGTATTGTCGTAATAAAAGTAAATTAAACTAAATTAAACAGGCTGCTCACTGTTTAATAGACAGGCCCCTACTCGCAGTGTAGCAAGTAGGGGCATAATTTACTAATACTAAGTAATCTTTACTTAGCATTAGTAAATTTGGCTGAAAGACCAATTTAGGTCTTTCAGCCTTTTAGTAGATAGCTCCCTAATGCCATGGGAATTAGGGAGTTATCTACTTATTCATTCCTGTCATTACATTGACTGGCCAAGTAAGTTACATTTTATATGAATGTATGTTACTTGATTGTTGTAAGTGTTGCAAATGCTTACAGCTGAATCCTGGCTATGTTTGTATACTTTTTATTTACAATTATTTACAAAGTAACATTCTTCTTCTTTGGGTAAGTATATTAGTACTTAGGCAATACTGTGCTTTGGAACTTCGGAACTTCGACACTTTGACACTTTGACACTTTGGAACTTCGGAACTTCGGTAATTTCGGAACTTCGGGACCTCGGCAATTCGGCAATTAGGACATTCGGAAGTACCCGAATGTCCGAATTGTCAGAAATTCGTCCGAATACATATTCGGACCGAAACAAATTGCACATGTCTAGCATTTAGTACGTTTACTCACTGAAACCTCTGTGCCTGTTGTCACCAAGTCTTGCAGCAGATCTTTTGCAGTCACTCCAGGGTTTTTTACAACCTGCCTTTTCAGAAATCTGGTTGCAGCCATTGATAGCTTGCTTTGTGTGTCACATCCAGGTAGTGTAACCACTGTTACTTTAACTTTGAACTCGCTAACTATACTTCCAATGGTGTCTTTATAAACATTGAATGCCTTTGCTATCTTTTTGTATCCTGTTTGTTTCTGAAGGGGGATGATCTCTTCTCTTAACTTTGTGGACCATTTTTTATTTGGTGCAACTAATTAAGTCCTTGAATAACTGCATCAGGTGTGCATGAGACAAAACCTGTTTTTCCTATATGTGCTGTTGTGAGGCATTCTATTCCGGGGGTTGAATAATTTTGATACTGGAGAAGTCTTTATAGGTTGCATTTTCAATTGAATTTGGGGAAACCACTTGAAGCATTCTTTGTATTGCACTATTTCAATTGCTTTTGTTTGATTTCTTTCTAAATTTTGCCAATTCATTTGATTTTCAATGGGGTTAAATTATTTTTATTACAACTGAAGGTTATTAGTTATTTTAATTAATTAGATAATGTTTTCCTATTTAATGGGGCTGATAAACAGAATTAATAAATATAGATGTGTGTAAACAAATTAGTTCATGGTGCTCTACCTGTCTACTAGGTCAGTGGTCATCTACCTTTTTTTGGACTGTGGCACTCTTCAATAAGAGTGATATTTCCAAAGAACACCTGCTGGAATTGACTTGTGACTCCAAGGTACTACATCCAGAGCCCTACCAATTGAGCTTCTTCATTAGTAATAAATGTGACAGATATTCTTTAAAATAGCAGCTCTAAATAAAAGTGAGAAATACAATGCATATCATGAAGCATAGTCTCATTCTCAATTGTCATTGTCACTGCAGCTTTGTAAACAACACTCTGAATATGCAAATTCTGAACATACTGACAAACTCTTTGAAATCAACTGGTGTTGAATTGTAGGTTTTCTAAATTTTAAAAGACAAGTAAAATTATGGATCGCATTGAGACATTCATTCATACATGATACGGAAATAGCTATTAAGATGTTCATTCGTGTGTCTTTATCTAGTAAATTAAACAGTCATATTCTATGAATGAGCTACTTGTTGCTGTATTGTATGCATTCTAATTAATCACTCCTCTTCTGTTTTAAAACTTAAATAACCTGTTCAGGTAATATGCTCCCCTTTCAAAGGAATTACAGGCTTTGAAGAATTTGCGAGAGAGGAAGGGGATAACAATTAAACCCGTCGACAAAGGGGGGAATATTGTAATTTTATGCCAAGTATGTAGAAATTACTAAAAAAAATCCTTACAGATTCAACTACTTATAAGATCTTAAAATCAGATCCCACAAAGGTCTTTTTGGAACAGCTAAAAAGTATCTTGCTGGCAGGACTCAATGACAATCTGATATCTAAAAATGAATATGAACTTGTAATGAATGCAAAAATCAACAATGAAAACCTGCGTTTTCTTGAGTGTAGCGCTGAATGTGATAGAATAATACAACAGTGAATAGTGCTCTTAATTGCACTTACCCTCTTTTACACACTTGTATACATGAAAAAAAGGGGAAAAATAGACAAATAATTGTGCAGTATGTTTAAGCTGAATTAAAAATTTTTTTTGTGAATTCTGAAGATAGAGTCAAGTTCACTCACATTTATTAGAGCCTTTTATAGATATAGGGCTCTAAACTTCCTGGCATCTGTGTCTTTTAGGGTAGACCACACGACCCCCCTCTCACGATATACGTATACGTGTTCTCCTCCAAGTTTAGATAGAAAAAAGACACAGGTAATCTGATCTGAGCGTAGTATTTCCAAATACTATAAATATCAATGAAAAAATAAGATATAGTATTGCTCACCTTTTTTAGAGCCTTTGTTAACCGGCTCTAAGTATATTGGCCTAGTGTCAATTTGTGGGGTGACACTACCCCTTTCTGGAATCACTTCGACAGGATACAGCAAAGAAGGTTGAGTATAAAAATATATTTATTATAAAATGAATATTCTAAAATTATGTATACAGTTTTACTGGAAAATAATAAAATCTGAAATATCATATATAAAATACAAATATTTGTTGCCAAAACGCGTTTCGCCGTCACACGGCTTCCTCAGTCGGCTTCTGATCTTCTTCTGAATGAAATCGCTTATATGTCTTTAAATCGACCGCCAAAATCTCCTAATTTTTAGTCCGGTGTGTTTCCAGTGGCTCGGATTGATGTCGTCGCGTCACTTCCGGTCCTCCGTACTACATCTCCCATGGTGCTGTGCGGATCTCGGCGTCACTTCCGGTATGTGTCAGCGGTGTTATGGGGAATTGAGTCCAAAGTGACATCGTTGAATAGTTCGTTTTTAGTCCATGATTGTATTTAAAGTATATAAATCATATGTTCCGGGTGGGAGTAGAACGAGATAATTGTGACGTTAGTATTCAAGAACAATTAACAGAAATGTGTAAATATTAAGATGACAATAAATAGAAATAAAATTATAAAAAAGAGTAATACATTATAGATTTGTCTATATTTGGTTACTTTGTTTAGTGTCATATGTCCACCCCTGCAGGTTTGGCTGGGGGTTGTTTTTATCCTTTAGACAGTGAAAGTGGAATACGATAAAGATGTAATAGAAGTAATTGGATCCCTTAATATTTCTAGCAGCATAGATTCTGAAGATTCTAGGGGTTACAAGTTATTTCTATTTTAAAGAGTGTAAAATTTGTGATTTGTTCTGACATAAAAAGTCTCCGAGTCTTTTCCAATATGGGTTGTGATCATATAAATGTCCTTAATTGTTATTTAATCAGGGATGGGGATGAAAAGTGAATATTAGTAATGTGATATATTAGTAATAAATTTTATAGAGAATACAGTCTGTTGAAGGAATATTTGACTTTGAATTGGTCTTTGAGTTTATTTTCAAGAAATTCTTAATTTGGTTGTGGTGCAATTGCTGTAGGCATAAAATTCTTAGAAGGGTTTGATTTTACAATTAAGATTTTAAAATTTAAAATTAAAAAAAAAAAAAAATCTTTTGTATATAAATATGAACTGGACCTCACCTTTTTTAAAATTTATTTAAAAGGTCTAAAAGGTTAAGAGGTTAAAGGAAATGGCAAAGTTCGAAATCCGCATTCAAACCATGGGGGGCTAGGGTGTTCAAATTAAAAATCCACTTTGTCTCGATTTTTCCTAGCTTCTTTATTTCATCCTCCCCTCTCCAATTTAAGGTGATTTTCTGTATAGCTGAAAAACTTAGAAATTGGGGATCGTTGTTGTGTACCTCTTTAAAATGGTTGGAAACGCTATGTTTATCATATCCTCTCTTTATGTTTCGTATATGTTCATTTATTCTCACGTATAAAGGACGCTTGGTTCTGCCCACATATAGGAGATTGCAGGAACATTGTAGTAGATATATCACTCTCTTTGAAAAACATGTAGTCATTTCTCGTATTTTGTATTTGTTTTCTTTCTTTGAATCCGAAAATTCTATAACGTGTCTTTTTACACTCTTTGTGTTTTTGCAGGCTGAGCATAGGCCACAGCCGAAAAAACCTTTCTTTTGAAAGAAAGGGGTGGGTTTTTTGTCTTTTATATGGTTGTGTACCAGTTTTTGTTTCAGATTGGGTGCTCCCCTGTATATAAATCTAGGCTTCTCTGGTAGAATCGAGTACAGCATTGGGTCGTTCCTAAGCATCGGCCAGTGTTTGCTAATTATTCGTTTTATTCTGTTGCTTTCTTGATTAAAATTACTAATGAAGGGTAGGATGTTGTGTTCTTTTGTGGTTTTTTGTTTATATTTCAATAGAGAGGATCTGTCCATTGTTTCTATTTGTTTAATAGTGTCCACAAGGGATTTTTCTTCATAACCCTTCTCTATAAACTGTTCTTTTATTCTTATGGCTTGGGTTTCAAACGTGCTTATGTCTGTGCAGTTTCTGCGGATCCTCATTATCTGTGCTTTTGGGATATTTTTTAACCAGGGTGAAAAGTGACAGCTGTTTAAAAAAATGTAATTGTTTACATCTACTGATTTAAAAAAGGTTTTTGTCTTAATTTGGTTTTCTTCTATAAAAATTGTGAGATCTAAAAAATTTACGCTTACTTTACTGTATTCTGTGGTTAATTTAATTCCCCAGTCATTGGTGTTTAAAAAAGTTAAAAATGACTTTAAAAGATCCTCTGAGCCCTTCCAGATAAAAAATATGTCATCTATGTACCGCTTATAGGAGACCAGGTTCGTCTCCCAGTCCTTGTTGTTATTTATGAATCTCTCCTCCCAAAATGCCATGAAGAGATTTGCATAGCTAGGAGCGAACCTGGTCCCCATAGCAGTACCGACTTTTTGTAAAAAGAATTCGTTGTTAAACCAAAAATAGTTATTATTTAAAATGAGTTCTATTCCCTCTGTTATAAAATTAATTTGTTCATCTGGATAAAAATCATCATTCTTCAGAAAAAATTGTGTGGCTTCTATTCCTCTAGTGTGTGAGATGATTGTGTATAGTGAGCTCACATCTGCGGTGACTAGAATGTAGTCTGGTTCCCACTGTATTTCTTGTAAAATTTGAATAATATTGAGTGTGTCTTTGAGGTAGTTTCTAGTTTTTTGTACGATTGGTTGTAGGCACTTGTCCAGGTATTCCGATAGTCTACTTGATACCGAGCCTATGCCTGAGACTATCGGTCTACCTGGAGGATTGGTGGCATTTTTGTGGATTTTTGGTAAATGATAAAAAACCGGGATTTTTGGTTTCATGATGTTGAGGTATTTATATTCTTTTTCATTTAATATCTCTATTTCTTTTCCCCTCTGTAATAAATTTTCAAATTTTGTCTTAATGGTAAATGTCGGGTTTCCTGATAACTTTTCATATGTGTCCCCATCTCCAACTAGTCTTAGGCCTTCTTGTAGATAATCTTCCGTTCTCATAACTACAATCCCACCCCCCTTATCGGCTGGTTTGATTACTTTTTCTTTGTTCTTCTGAAGTGCTTTTAGTGCTAACCACTCCTTTTTGTTTAAATTCATTTGTCTCTTATTTTTGGGTTTGATTTGATTTATTTCTTGCATGACCGCATTCTCAAACGAAATCATCTCTTTGGATACAAAATTATTTGGGAAGAAAGTGGACTTTTCCTTAAGGTCAGTGTGTACATATTTTGAAGGTGAGGTTTGATATGTTAATTTGTCTGTTCTCATAAAACATTTTTTTAGGCATAGTTGTCTTTTGTATTTATTTAGATCTATAAAAATGTCGAATTTGTTTAAGGGTTGTGTAGGAACAAATTTTAGTCCTTTGCTTAGAACCTTTTGTTCGGCCAGTGGTAGGGGATTCCCCGTTAGATTAAAAATAATTGATTGTGATTGTGCTGGCGTTTTTCCAGCACAATCACAATCAATTATTTTTAATCTAACGGGGAATCCCCTACCACTGGCCGAACAAAAGGTTCTAAACAAAGGACTAAAATTTGTTCCTACACAACCCTTAAACAAATTCGACATTTTTATAGATCTAAATAAATACAAAAGACAACTATGCCTAAAAAAATGTTTTATGAGAACAGACAAATTAACATATCAAACCTCACCTTCAAAATATGTACACACTGACCTTAAGGAAAAGTCCACTTTCTTCCCAAATAATTTTGTATCCAAAGAGATGATTTCGTTTGAGAATGCGGTCATGCAAGAAATAAATCAAATCAAACCCAAAAATAAGAGACAAATGAATTTAAACAAAGAGGAGTGGTTAGCACTAAAAGCACTTCAGAAGAACAAAGAAAAAGTAATCAAACCAGCCGATAAGGGGGGTGGGATTGTAGTTATGAGAACGGAAGATTATCTACAAGAAGGCCTAAGACTAGTTGGAGATGGGGACACATATGAAAAGTTATCAGGAAACCCGACATTTACCATTAAGACAAAATTTGAAAATTTATTACAGAGGGGAAAAGAAATAGAGATATTAAATGAAAAAGAATATAAATACCTCAACATCATGAAACCAAAAATCCCGGTTTTTTATCATTTACCAAAAATCCACAAAAATGCCACCAATCCTCCAGGTAGACCGATAGTCTCAGGCATAGGCTCGGTATCAAGTAGACTATCGGAATACCTGGACAAGTGCCTACAACCAATCGTACAAAAAACTAGAAACTACCTCAAAGACACACTCAATATTATTCAAATTTTACAAGAAATACAGTGGGAACCAGACTACATTCTAGTCACCGCAGATGTGAGCTCACTATACACAATCATCTCACACACTAGAGGAATAGAAGCCACACAATTTTTTCTGAAGAATGATGATTTTTATCCAGATGAACAAATTAATTTTATAACAGAGGGAATAGAACTCATTTTAAATAATAACTATTTTTGGTTTAACAACGAATTCTTTTTACAAAAAGTCGGTACTGCTATGGGGACCAGGTTCGCTCCTAGCTATGCAAATCTCTTCATGGCATTTTGGGAGGAGAGATTCATAAATAACAACAAGGACTGGGAGACGAACCTGGTCTCCTATAAGCGGTACATAGATGACATATTTTTTATCTGGAAGGGCTCAGAGGATCTTTTAAAGTCATTTTTAACTTTTTTAAACACCAATGACTGGGGAATTAAATTAACCACAGAATACAGTAAAGTAAGCGTAAATTTTTTAGATCTCACAATTTTTATAGAAGAAAACCAAATTAAGACAAAAACCTTTTTTAAATCAGTAGATGTAAACAATTACATTTTTTTAAACAGCTGTCACTTTTCACCCTGGTTAAAAAATATCCCAAAAGCACAGATAATGAGGATCCGCAGAAACTGCACAGACATAAGCACGTTTGAAACCCAAGCCATAAGAATAAAAGAACAGTTTATAGAGAAGGGTTATGAAGAAAAATCCCTTGTGGACACTATTAAACAAATAGAAACAATGGACAGATCCTCTCTATTGAAATATAAACAAAAAACCACAAAAGAACACAACATCCTACCCTTCATTAGTAATTTTAATCAAGAAAGCAACAGAATAAAACGAATAATTAGCAAACACTGGCCGATGCTTAGGAACGACCCAATGCTGTACTCGATTCTACCAGAGAAGCCTAGATTTATATACAGGGGAGCACCCAATCTGAAACAAAAACTGGTACACAACCATATAAAAGACAAAAAACCCACCCCTTTCTTTCAAAAGAAAGGTTTTTTCGGCTGTGGCCTATGCTCAGCCTGCAAAAACACAAAGAGTGTAAAAAGACACGTTATAGAATTTTCGGATTCAAAGAAAGAAAACAAATACAAAATACGAGAAATGACTACATGTTTTTCAAAGAGAGTGATATATCTACTACAATGTTCCTGCAATCTCCTATATGTGGGCAGAACCAAGCGTCCTTTATACGTGAGAATAAATGAACATATACGAAACATAAAGAGAGGATATGATAAACATAGCGTTTCCAACCATTTTAAAGAGGTACACAACAACGATCCCCAATTTCTAAGTTTTTCAGCTATACAGAAAATCACCTTAAATTGGAGAGGGGAGGATGAAATAAAGAAGCTAGGAAAAATCGAGACAAAGTGGATTTTTAATTTGAACACCCTAGCCCCCCATGGTTTGAATGCGGATTTCGAACTTTGCCATTTCCTTTAACCTCTTAACCTTTTAGACCTTTTAAATAAATTTTAAAAAAGGTGAGGTCCAGTTCATATTTATATACAAAAGATTTTTTTTTTTTTTAAATTTTAAATTTTAAAATCTTAATTGTAAAATCAAACCCTTCTAAGAATTTTATGCCTACAGCAATTGCACCACAACCAAATTAAGAATTTCTTGAAAATAAACTCAAAGACCAATTCAAAGTCAAATATTCCTTCAACAGACTGTATTCTCTATAAAATTTATTACTAATATATCACATTACTAATATTCACTTTTCATCCCCATCCCTGATTAAATAACAATTAAGGACATTTATATGATCACAACCCATATTGGAAAAGACTCGGAGACTTTTTATGTCAGAACAAATCACAAATTTTACACTCTTTAAAATAGAAATAACTTGTAACCCCTAGAATCTTCAGAATCTATGCTGCTAGAAATATTAAGGGATCCAATTACTTCTATTACATCTTTATCGTATTCCACTTTCACTGTCTAAAGGATAAAAACAACCCCCAGCCAAACCTGCAGGGGTGGACATATGACACTAAACAAAGTAACCAAATATAGACAAATCTATAATGTATTACTCTTTTTTATAATTTTATTTCTATTTATTGTCATCTTAATATTTACACATTTCTGTTAATTGTTCTTGAATACTAACGTCACAATTATCTCGTTCTACTCCCACCCGGAACATATGATTTATATACTTTAAATACAATCATGGACTAAAAACGAACTATTCAACGATGTCACTTTGGACTCAATTCCCCATAACACCGCTGACACATACCGGAAGTGACGCCGAGATCCGCACAGCACCATGGGAGATGTAGTACGGAGGACCGGAAGTGACGCGACGACATCAATCCGAGCCACTGGAAACACACCGGACTAAAAATTAGGAGATTTTGGCGGTCGATTTAAAGACATATAAGCGATTTCATTCAGAAGAAGATCAGAAGCCGACTGAGGAAGCCGTGTGACGGCGAAACGCGTTTTGGCAACAAATATTTGTATTTTATATATGATATTTCAGATTTTATTATTTTCCAGTAAAACTGTATACATAATTTTAGAATATTCATTTTATAATAAATATATTTTTATACTCAACCTTCTTTGCTGTATCCTGTCGAAGTGATTCCAGAAAGGGGTAGTGTCACCCCACAAATTGACACTAGGCCAATATACTTAGAGCCGGTTAACAAAGGCTCTAAAAAAGGTGAGCAATACTATATCTTATTTTTTCATTGATATTTATAGTATTTGGAAATACTACGCTCAGATCAGATTACCTGTGTCTTTTTTCTATCTAAACTTGGAGGAGAACACGTATACGTATATCGTGAGAGGGGGGTCGTGTGGTCTACCCTAAAAGACACAGATGCCAGGAAGTTTAGAGCCCTATATCTATAAAAGGCTCTAATAAATGTGAGTGAACTTGACTCTATCTTCAGAATTCACAAAAAAAAATTTTTAATTCAGCTTAAACATACTGCACAATTATTTGTCTATTTTTCCCCTTTTTTTTCATGTATACAAGTGTGTAAAAGAGGGTAAGTGCAATTAAGAGCACTATTCACTGTTGTATTATTCTATCACATTCAGCGCTACACTCAAGAAAACGCAGGTTTTCATTGTTGATTTTTGGTGATCTTTTATATGTGGTGGGTTTTATAGGAGTACCCACGGAGTGTTTTAGCGGCTATTTTCTCTAAATTGTACACGAATACAAAAAGCGCCACCTATTCCACATTTTTGTGTATTTTGAACTTGTTTTTGTAATGAATGCAATCCACGTCTTTCCACGTTCTATAGTCTACCCAGATTACAAAAAAACATCCAGAGTTGTCAGGGAGACCTATAGTATCGGGAAACAACAATATGACACAAAATGTAAGCATTTATGTAGATCGTATTCTAAACCTCTAGTAGTCAGATTTCCCTCGTACCTGAGGAACACCAAACAAACCTTGGCAGACTTGGTTCACCTAAACATGCCCGAGAACTCAATACTTTTTAGTCTAGATGTAGAGGCTCTGTATAGTTCTATTCCTCATACCCTGGGCCTTGAACATACCAGAGAAGGAAGAGAGGAGTACATTAAGACAAACACAGTGATTTCACTATTGATCTCCTGAAGTTTGTCTTAACCCACAACGTTTTCATATTTGATGGAGTGTTTTACCAACAGGTGCAGGGGACAGCGAAGGGGACGTCTTGTGCGCCCTCATATGCCAACCTGCACCTGGGTTGGTGGGAGGAAAAAGTAGTCTTTGTGGATCCTCTAGACATCTTTACTCAATGTATCTACTCTTGAGATACATTGATGACATCATGATCATTTGGACAGGTACTAGTGAAGACTTTTTCCACTTTGTAAACTCACTCAACAATTCACTGCAGATGTGGGGAGTAACTCCCTCAATTTCTTGGACATAACTTCGATTCCTAAACCCAATGGAAAAATAAAAACTGACCTATTCAGAAAACGCACAGCCACAAATAGCCTACTGAATTGGGGGAGCTATCACCCTGTTCATCAGAAAAGGGGTATTCCCACGGGTCAGTACCTGCGACTCAGGCGAAATTGTTCAGATGTCGACGATTTCAAGAAGAAAGCTAAGGAACTATGCTCTATGTTTAGGTCTAAAGAATATCCAAACAAATGCCTCAAGAGAGCACACCACAGGGCCTTACTAACAGACAGAGAAAGCCTTATAAGGGAAGAGAAAATGCCCTTATCAATTCATATGAACTCACATCAGAAACAACTTAGATGTGTGGCCACTTTTGATGTGGGCTGGGACCAAGTGAAATCAATTATGAATAGGTTCTAGCCACTCCTTAAACAGGACGAACACTTAAAGGATGTAATCCCATTGAGCGCATCTATTGTAGCAAAAAGGGGATAAAACCTTAAAGATATTTTAGTAATCAGCCATTTCCAACAAACCGCAACTCCAACACACTGGCTGTCAAATAAACTGGTAGGCACTTATAAATGTGGACACTGCAAAGCATGCAATTTCATCTGTAAAAATTCCAAATGCTTTGAAAACAACTCCCATACTGAAATATTCTGCCCATATTCCTTTTATAACTGCAATGCCAAAGGGGTTTTATATTTAATTGTATGCCAGTGCAACATGATATATGTGGGCAAAACCTTCCTTCCCTTCAGAAGAAGAATTTTGGAGCACATCAACTCTGTCAAGACTACTAGAAATATAGAGACCCCCATCTCAAGGCATGTTAAGACTGTTCATCATGGTAATCCCACAGTACTAAAGTTCCTGGGCATAGAACTAGTTAAATTGTATCAAAGAAAAAGGAAATTTAGACAAACATCTGAGGAGAAGGGAATGTTTCTGGATCTATCATTTGACAACTCTGTCCCCCCATGGATAAAATGAAGAATTTTCCTATTCTCCTTTTATTAACGATCTTTGAATAATTAAAACAATATTGGAAATATTAATATCACAGCAATTGATAATGTATGGAACTAAATACTGTAAATAATTCTTCACTTTTTATTTTTCATTATATTAATATTCTCTAACAGTTGGACAGATGGGTTATGCCAATCCTTGAATTATCCTCCAATGATGTCAGTGATAATAGGACCCTAACTATGTGGATTCCCTTACAATTTTGTATGTTAACCCCTTAAGACCGCAGGACGTACCATGCCGTCCTTATTTGGGCGGCTCTAAACGCCGCAGGACGGCATGGTACGTCCTGGGCGGTCTTACCCCCCACGTGGCCGGCGGAACATGGCCGCTGCAGATCGCGGTCGGGGGGCATGCCTGGCCCCCCAGGCAGCCCCCCTGTGCCTGGGGACCGCGGTCTGCAGCTTCCGATCGCAGTGACAGGCTGTCACTGCGATCGGTATTTACCATGTGTCAGCCGATTTTAAAATCGGCTGACACATGGAGCCGGCGGAATTCTCTGCAGCAGATCGCGGTCGGGGGACATGCCTGGCCCCCCAGGCAGTCCCCCTGCGGTCAGTGACCGCGATCTGCAGAGTATGATCGCAGGGAGAGTCTGTCTCTGCGATCTGAATGCAGAGACAGCCTCTCCCTGCGATCTGATCGCAGTGACAGCCTGTCACTGCGATCAGAGTTACTATGTGTCAGCCTATTGGCTGACCCATAGTAACTTCAGGCAGGATCCCCCTGCAGATCGCGGTGGGGGGCATGCCTGGCCACCCAGGCACTCCCCCTGTGGCCAATTACCGCGATCTGCAGGAGGTGATCACAGTGACAGCCTGTCACTGTGATCACTGATCCTGTGTGTCAGCCAGTGATGTAAAATCACTGGCTGACACTGTCTCTGCCCCTCTCCTCCCCTATTAACCCCTTAATGTAAAAAAAAAAAAAAATGAAAGTTAAAAATAAAATACACTTACATCATTTATATATATATTATATATATGATCTATATATAATATATATATATACGCACACATTTACACATACACTAAGTGTATTTTAATATTTATATATATAATTATATATATATATATATATATATATATTAATATCAAAATACACGTAGAAGGATATTGATTAAATATATACATAATTATAATTATATATATATATATATATATTATAATAAAAAAATATGTAAATACGTAAAAAAAATTAAAATAAAAAAATAAATAATTAAAAATATATATGTGTGTAATTTCATTCTAACTGTATTTTGATAATATATATATATATATCTATATATATATAGATATATATATATATATATATAGATATAGATATCAAAATACACGTAGAACGAAATAATATATATATATATATATGTATATACCCAAGTATATACGTATACATCACTATATGTATACCTATATATAAATAAAAATAATAGTAAAAAAATTATATACATATATATACATATATATATATACACACACGTGTATATATAATAATTTTACATATATATTTATGTAATAATTTTACATAATTAGGTATCCTAATTAATTACAATTAGCGGGACCTGCCTAACAACCCAGGCCGAAAGTATAGGGAATTTAATTTGCTAGCACTATATTTAACCCTATAACTTTCCAAGACACTATAAAACCTGTACATGCGGGGTACTGTTTTACTCGGGAGACATCGCTGAATACAAATATTTGTGTTTCAAAACCGTAAAATTTATTACAACAATTATATCGTCAGGGAAAGTGAAATTTATTGCCTTTTTCGCACACAAACGGCACTTACACTGACGATATTTTTGCTGTCATACTTTTTACTGTTTTGAAACACAAATATTTGTGTTCAGCAAAGTCTCCTGAGTATAACAGTACCCCTCATGTACAGGTTTTATAGTGTTTTCAAAAGTTACAGAGTCAAATATAAGGCTTGCGTTTCAGTTTTTTCACAATGAAATTCGCCAGATTGGTTACGTTGGCTTTGAGACCGTATAGTAGCCCAGAAATAAGAATTACCTCCATAATGGCATACCATTTGCAAAAGTAGACAACCCAAGGTATTGCAAATGGGGTATGTTCAGTCTTTTTTAGTAGCCACTTAGTCACAAACACTGGCCAAAATTGGCTTTCAAATTAGTTTTTTGCATTTTTCACACACAAACAAATATTAACGTTAACTTTGGCTAGTGTTTGTGACCAAGTGGCTACTAAAAAAGACTGGACATACCCCATTTGCAATACCTTGGGTTGTCTACTTTTGCAAATGGTATGCCATCATGGGGGTAATTTTCATTCCTGGGCTACCATACAGTCTCAAAGGCAACATAACCAAACTGGCAAATTTCAATGTGAAAAAACTGAAAAGTGTAACATGCTATATTTGACCCTGTAACTTCCCAAAACACCATAAAACCTGTACATAGGGGGTACTGTTTTACACGTGAGACATCGCTGAATACAAATATGTGTATTTTATTGCAGTAAAAGCAAACAGTATTAAGACATTCACAGTTAGAATGTCACATAGAACTAAGAAAATTAAAAAAAAATCATATTTTCTCTCATTTTTTTATATTTTATTCATATTACGTTATGTTCCATACCTAAATATTTGATGTTAAATGAAAGCCTGTTTCCCCTGAACAAAATGATATATAATAAGTGTGGGTGCGTTTAATATGAAAGAGGTAAATTATTGTTGAACAGACATATAGTCAAAATCTGTGGTTTGTTTACATTTTTTTTGGTTCACAACTTGTACATTTGGCTGCGGTCTTAAGGGGTTAAATCAGTAACTATAATCATATAAGATATTGAGGGCAACTAACTAGCTGTCTATAAGACTCTCTATGATGCACTTAAGACACTAGAGAATCTATAATCTAACACCCTTTAAACACAGTTAAATTTATTAAAGTGGTGGGCTTTACTTGCAAATATTTTAGTCTGTTAATCATGGAGAGATTTTAATGGAGGATCCAGCTCCTCTCAATATTATAGCACATTGCTAAGTACTTGCTCGATATGCAATGAGCATGAGGGAGGGAGCTTTGTGATCCATACTGTTTACGTCATGAAAATATATGGAGGTATCGATTCCCAACTCCTCCTTTGCTTCACTACGGGCTGGGCTAGTGATGCTATACAACACGCCCACAATCAGTGAGCGCTGGAGAGGGGGCATCACTGGAGCTGCGAGGTCAATGGGAGGAGGGTCGGGTCGGCGTGTCTGCCAGACAGCCCCCCCCCACTCCCCGCCACCCCTTCCATTACTCCCCCTTCCAACCCTGACAGTGACGTTAATCGCAATCATGACACGTGACTCGGAGGGACACATAGGAACAGATTATTGGTTCTTGTACATATAAAAACCCAGTCCATACAGAAAGAAGATGCAGCCTTGTGCAACCGAAATGCGCTTCGGGTTATCCTCACTTCATTTGAGCACTTTGAGCACTATGTACACACCTGTCGTTTAGTATCCATTTACTTTTTATCTGTATGTTTGGATAGATGGGAGTGGAGGGAATTGATTTAGCCAAGATGAGGTACTAGCTTAGAATACCCATAAAGGTGTTTTCTAGGAGAGTTAGGGATTAGTGGCAAGGGTACAGAGTATCTACAAGATTTGGATACTTTATATGGATGGTTACCCCTTCCCCCGATACATAAGGCACTCATTACTTACTGCAAAGGGGTGTAGGACTATTACTTGATTTTTGCTTCACTGTCCGATATTAGGGGGACCTACCCTAAGGCACTATTTACTCCATTTGACTTTATTATATCTCCTGTATATATGCAGTGCTCATTTTGCCCTCCAGCTCCTTTACTGTAGTTTACTATGATTTCACCATCAGGTCACTGTTTAGTGAACCTTCCGTCCACCAGCCTATCCTGTCATTTTACTTCAGCAACAATTACAAGGCTAGGTTGAGCCAATTCACACAGCTGTGCCTTAAAATCGATAGACATAGGATAGTACTTGGTGTTTTTTATACATACACCCTGTTCCAAATTATTATGTAAATTATATTTTTCTCATTTACCTAAATAATTGATGTAAATAACAGTCAACATAATTCTCATGGTATCAACTATTCAGAGCACAATTCAAATTTTATTGAACAAACCTCCTAATGATGACAGTATTTTTTTTACTGCACTGTTCCAAATTATTACGCACAGTAAGTTTCATAACACTTTATAGGTTGTAAAGAACTGAAAATTTTCATTTGTTGTGTTTGCAGCATATTTACTGAAATCAAAAGCTATTTCAATCAAACTTATAACAACCTTTTAACTTTGTAAACATTTTAACATAGGACCCCTTATTTGATAGCAGCTTCACAAGTCTTGCATCCGTTGAACTTGTGAGTTTTTGGACAGTTTCTGCTTCAATTTGTTTGCAAGATGTCAGAATAGCCTCCCTGAGCTGCTGTTTGGATGTAAACTGCCTCCCACCCTCATAGATCTTTTGCTTGAGCATGCTCCAAAGGTTCTCAATAGGATTGAGGTCAGGGGAAGATGGAGGCCACACCATGAAGTTCTCTCCTTTAATCCCCATAGCAGCCATTGATGCAGAGGTATTCTTTGCAGCATGAGATTGTGCATTGTCATGCATGAAGATGATTTTATTACGGAGAGAAGAGTTCTTCCTTCTGTACCAGGGAAGAAAGTGGTCAGTCAGAAACTCCACATACAGGTCATCTTTACACCTTATGGGACCCTAGAGGGGGGCGACAAGCTCTCTTCCCATGATTCTGGCCCAAAACATGACTCCACCACCACCTTGCTGACCCTTGCAGCTTTGTTGGAACAGGGTGGCTGTCCACCAACCATCCACTACTCCAGCCATCTGGACCATCCAGGGATGCATGACACTCATCAGTGAACAGGACTGTTTGAAAATTAGTCTTTGTGTATTTTTCTGCCCAATGCAGCCGTTTCTGCTTGTGAGCATTGGTTAGTAGTGGCCGAATAGAAGGTTTATGCACAGTTGCAACACTCTGGAGGACTCTACACCTTAATGTCCGTGGGACTCCAGAGGCACCAGCAGCGTCAAATATCTTTTTGCTGCTATGTAATGGTATTTTAGCAGCTGCTCTCCTGATCCGATGCATGGATCTGGCAGAAATCTTCCTCAATGTGCCTTTATCTGCACGAACCTTTCTGTGCTCTGAATCAGCCACAAATCTCTTAATAGTGCGATGATCACGCTTACGTTTTCATGAAATATCTAATGTTTTCATACCTCGTCCAAGGCATTGAACTATTTCACTCTATTCGGCAGCAGAGAGATCCTTTTTCTTCCCCATATTGCATGAAAATGGTGCTCTGCTTAATAATGTGGAACACCCTCCTTTGGTAGTTTTTCCTTAAATTGGGCTCACCTGGCAATCTAATTATCACAGGTGTCCGAGATTATTTTCAGTGATCAAAAGAGCCCTGAGACACAATGCCATCCATGAGTTAAACTGAAAAACAAAATATTTAATCTTTGTGACACTTAAATAGAATTTGCATGATAATTTGGAAAAAGGGTGTAGTTAACTACTTTTGTTCCTCAGTATCATTCACTTGTATGTATTTGTTTCTTGTAATAAAGTTTCTAATTTATCTGGATACATTTTTAATAAGTATAGCTGCTAATCCTCTATATAGCTAGAATAGTAGTAGAGCAGGTAACATCCCTTGCTAAATGATTAAAGAAAATAAGCTAGAGATCCCGATTATGAAAAGAAAACATACCAAACACCCTAAGTGCTAAAATAAATAGTGAAGTGATTTAAGAAATCATAATAACAAGCCTTAGGCCTTAGGCTTGTTATTATGATTTCTTAAATCACTTCACTATTTATTTTAGCACTTAGGGTGTTTGGTATGTTTTCATTTAGCAAGGGATGTTACCTGCTCTACTACTATTCTAGCTATATAGAGGATTAGCAGTGGTTAGATTTAGTACTTCTTGGATATAATAGCAATATAGGGACTTGCTTCCTGACAGCTGACTGCTAGTACCTATTACCACCAAACCTACCTATCCTCTAGCTATGTCTAATTGGGTCTATAGACTCTATACATATACTAGATATAGAGAGGATTAGCAGTGGTTGGAAATAATAGCATTATAGGGACTTGTTTTCCTGACAGCTTACTATTAGTACCTATTAATAACTCCCCTGCCTATCCTCTAGCTGTGTTTATATTGGATTTTCAGACTTTTATACTTATCCCCCTATATCATTTAGGCTAAGATATTATTTTTGATTAAGTATAATTCAGGGAGGACTACTCCTAGCAAATATAGGCTTCCTATTTGACCCTGATATTGTAGGAGTCATATTTCTCTCCCTCCTGTCTCCTTATCCCCATATGTATTTTGGTTCTCCCTTCCTTATTAATCAAGCTTCTATATCTCACTCCCATCTTTGTTATTTGGGTGTATTTATAATTTTTTGTTAGTGTCTATGATGTGTCAATAAACTTTTGATTTTTAACAGTTAACTCTAATATATCCAAAACCGTGGATCCTGACTTTCTGTTTTTGGATCCATTTTCTCTGTTCCTTGTTTTATTAAATATATGCTCCCCTTTCAACTTTATTACAAACAGGGTCAGCATTGAAGGAATTAATAAGAGACAGAAAACAAATTGATGTAAATGTCAATCATCACTGCTGTGAAAAATACTGAAATGTGAAATATAAGAGTCATACCCTTGTGGGTCATGTAAAGCATGACATTAAATGCCTAAAACTAAATTATTCCATAACATTTCATCTACTAAGCACTTTAAGATTAACAGCCATATATCCTATGAGACAACCAATCTCAATTATTCTTTGACATGTCTCCGTAATTTGATTCTGAGAGGGACAGTGACAAGGCAACCAAGGAACAGAATGACAGAGCATTAAAAGCATAACATAGCTTTAGAATAAATATATTTTTTTTATTTTTGGTAGAATTAGGAAGGGTTTTAATGTAGAGAAAATAAATATGAACCGAGTTAACTTTTTATTTACACTTTATTATTAGTATGCCAATAAATATATTTCCTGATCAAGCGTGGCAGCATTTACTTATGGGTTAGCTCTTCCCTTCACAGCAGAAAAGACAAGAAATATAACACTGAAATAAGTACAAATAGATTCACCCCCGCCCCATCAGACAGCCTTTTCCCTTTCCTTCAGAGCAGTTTGGAAGGAGTTTTCTTAAGCAGGACCAGATTTTTATTTTATGCTCACCAGGACAATAATTTTGTAAGTTCAGCCATGGTTTAGCCTCTAATCCCTGAAGATCCAGCAAACACCACAAATGTAAGAGTGTCCTTCCTTTGTAACCCCACTTATGGACCAGGGGTCTGACCTTACTCTCACCCTAACACATAAGGGCATGCCTGGTCATGCCTCCTTTATGTATACCACCTTTCCCCAGGGTCTTTCTTAAACCTTCCCTTACTGGTGATGACGGATGGCATATGGGCTGCATTTGGAAACCTATAGTTTAAATAGTAATTAGTTACAGATTAGTAATTTAAATTAAAGTCTAGTGTAAGAACCTGGGTTTCTGTTCTTTCAGTTCCTTACAATTGCTTACATTTGGCTTCCTTCTAAGAAATAGGTCAAATTTAGGAGGTTTGTGATGAACTTTTAGGTAAGTTTATATGTCCAAAAGATGCATTTTACAAAAGAGTGCCAGTGATGGATATATGGATATCCTGGTAGTATAATGTCTGCCAGAACACCACAGCCCTGAAGACAGGGAAGAGGCCAATATGCATGGTAAGACAAAGCTTCCCTGGGTGACTTATTGAAGTACACACTTGTAAATTACATGGGTTTAAAAGCCTGACTAAGTCCACATGTTCCTATCAAGACATGTGGCATTGATTTCTGTTACCTGTGCATTTTAGCATGTAAGCAGGCTATTTTCACCGAGTGGAAGGTTATATATTGTTTTAATCTTCTTGCTTATCTAATTCAGCATATGAGACCATGATAACCTCTTTGTATGAACTAGTGTGAAGACACTGCCTCAGTAAAGGTGAAGGATCTGGTATCAGTATGTGTCCAGTATATGCTCCATGTACGAGTTACTGTGTATCCGCTATGTGCTCTGTGTATGAGTTGATCTGAAGAAACTGCTTCAGTATATATATCCTCTGCGTGCTCTGTGTGAGTTGATGTGAAGCAAAGCCTCAGTATATGTGTCCACTATATGCTCTATGTATAAGTTACTGTGAAGACAAAGCCTCATTATGTGTCCTCTGCATGCTCAATATATAAGTTGGGGTGAAGACACTGCCTCAGTATATGTGTCCACTATATGCTCTATGTAGTAATGTAAAAACACAGTCACAGAATATGTTAATTATATAAAGACACAGTCTCAATATATGAGTCCAATATAATCTTGGGTATGAGCTGTTGTGAAGACAACTTAAGTATATACATCTAACGCAAGCTCTGTGTATGGGTCGGGGTTAGTCACAGCTTTAGTATATGTGAGTAATATAAGCTCTGTGTATGAAGTTCTATGAAAACGCAGCCTCAATTTATCTGTCTCGTATAATGTTAGTATATGGGCTGGTGTGGAGACACAGTGTAGATTAATCTATCATATAGTCTCTGGGTATGAGGTGCTCTTAAGACATTCTCAATATATGAGAATGAGACCACTGTGTATAAGGAGCTGTTTAAACACATCCATGCACATGATCGGTATATATAGTTGCATAGTTAGTTACATAGGCTAAAAAGAGACATGTGTCCATCAAGTTCAGCCTCCCTCACATCTGTTTATTGCTGTTTATTTAAAAGAAGGCAAAAAAAAACAGTTTGAAGCACAGTTTTGCAACAAACTAGGAAAAAAAAATCCTTCTTGAACGCAGATGGCAGTCTTATTTATCTTTGGGTCAAGAAGCCATTACCCTACAATTCAAAAATTATATATTTTAATTTTTGCAAATACGCATCTAGTTGCTGTTTAAACATCTGTCGAGACTACAGATAAAACCACTTATTCAGGCAGAGAATTCCACATTCCTTATTGTTCTTACTGTAAAATAAACCTTAACTTTGCATTAGACTAAATCTCCTTTCTTCCATTCTAAACACATGGCCTTGTGTCCTATGTGTAGTCCTATTTGTGAATAGATGTCCAGACATGGTTTGTATTGGCTCAAGATATATTTGTATAATGGGATCATATCCCCTCTGATGTTCTGTTTTTCTAAACTACAGAGGTTTAAATTTGTTAACCATAGCTAAAATGCTGAATTCCTTTTATTAACTATTTTGTAGCCTGCTTCTGCATTTTTTCTAGTGCCATAATATTCTCTAGTATTATTAGATCAGGTGCCCAAATTTGCTTTCATACCTGTGATTTATAAAAAGGCAAAATTATGTCCTCATGCCCTTTTTAATGCATGACATACCTTACTGGCCTTGGCCACTGCTGATTGACTTTGCAAATTGTTGCCTTGTTTCTTGTTTATAACAATTCCCATATCCGTCTCTTATGTTTTTATCCCCAATTCACTACCATTTAGGGTATAAGTTGCTTTTGCATTCTTCACCACGAAGTGCAACAGAACCCTGAAGGACACCACTTACCACTTTTGTCAAGCTTGAAAATTTACCATTAACAACAACTCTCTGTGCTCTATTTTTAAGCCAACATTCTACCCAAGAACAAGAATATGCATGTTCTTCTTAATGGCTTGAATATTATTCCTTACTAACCTTTAAAAATGATATCAGCCGCTGGCTGCTTGCGGTAATGGACGCGTGAGAAGCCAGCTCCGACGGGGTTAAACGAAATAACAGCGAGTACTCCAGCATACCCGACACGGAGAATCATAAAACACATCCTGGGTGAGACCCACAGCAACCATGTCCCAGCGTACAGCCAAGAAAGCGAAAATACGCCCGTCAGAGCTGCAAATAACGGCGTTGACTCCGCCGCGAGGGAGACCTCAAAATGGCGCCGACGGCCCAAACTCACCTACAGCATGCTCAGACCGGAGTGACAGCACCTCCATATCTTTGGATCCCACAATACCAGCCTCAGAAATGGCATTGCAAAGGATGATGCATGAATTACAACATAATTTACAAGCAGAATTTTCCAAGCTTGCCAGGGATGTGCGCAATGATATTAAAGCCATATGCGAACGCACCACCCAACTGGAAGAAAAAACGGAGGAAATAATATCAGCACACAATAACCTTGCAGCAGGGTATGAAACATTTGAATCACGGCTAACTGCCCTTGCGGCAAAAGTGGCAGATCATGAAGATCGCGACAGGCAAAACAACATCTGCCTGCGCGGAATCCCAGAAGAAATCAAGACCGCTGACCTCCAGGAATATGCCACAAAGCTGTTCAAAGCTATATGCCCTGATCTCAAAGATGGAGAATTACACCTAGACAGAATACATTGGTTACCGCGCCCAAAATTCCTTGCACCTTCCACCCCAAGGGACGTGCTGGCGCGGGTTCACTACTTCATGTCAAAGGAAAAGATCATGAGAACAGCAAGAAACCCAAATGCAATACCAGGAGAATTCACCGGTATACAACTGTTCACGGATCTATCAGCAACGACGCTAGCGAATCGTAAAGAGTTTGCGCTCATCACCAAAACTCTGTGGGACGCAGGACTTCAATACAAATGGGGCTACCCCACCCGCCTCATAATCAGGAGAAATGGAGTGGAACACCAAGTCAGCACAGAACAAGAAGGAGTCCATCTTCTTACCGATTGGAATCTTCAAATCCCCACCCAAGACAAAGACACCGAAGCTGAAACCCGCCGTAAATCACCAACAATGGTGTCTAAAGACTGGATTACAGTCTCTGGCTATAAATGAAGGACAGTTCAACAGACAGCCCAGCACAGTCGTGCCGGACTCTTTACACCCATCAACTGAGGATACGTGAGCATACCTCAATACGTATTTGCAGTTAGCATATATGGGAAATGTTTTACTTTAAATTGTTCTGACTTTTTTTTTTGTTTTATAATATGTTGATGTAACATAATATGCTTCAAGGGCTAAACTAAGTTTATGACCATGATGGTCTCGAGAAACAAGGGTTATCTAGGCACCCTAATACCCCCCCCCCCAAACATAGGCTCAATAGGGCCGTTAAAATACTACCTGACGACAGACACTTTAGATCTGTATGTTCTCATGTATATAGTTGCCTTCGGGCACCCGACCCACCCAAATTTTTCCCCTGTTCCCCAACACCCCCTGAGGTATCGGAAAGTAACTAAAGACTGCTACGTCTACCGATCACTCACACAAACTAAGCATGACAAATATGTTTATCAGTCACATGGCTCTGTGACAAAGAATGGCAAATTCTACAATACTATGTTAAAATATGAAACCCAAGTACAACATAATTTCAGGGACTTGTTACAACTAGTAGAATCAACATGTGGTGCAAGTGAATGCGAACGAGACAAGCAGGCATGAACACATTACAATGTAGACTGCTGGTGGCTGATGCTTAACCGAGATCTACAGATTAGCAATCACTATCTAGCAAACACTATAACACGCCAATAATGACACTGAACATAATGTCGCTTAATGCGAAAGGTCTTAACTCCCCTCACAAACGGAGACTTGCTCTGGCTGAAGCCACTAAGATGAAAGCCCAAATTGCGTTTTCCCAGAAAACTCATTTTCTTAAAACTAACATGCCTAAATTCACCTCAAAACAATTCCCCATAGACTTCCACGCAGGATATACAAAGAAAAAGAGAGGGGTATCTATATTGATCAACAAAAATGTCTCATTTAAACTCCATAAGAAAATAGGGGACAAGGACGGCAGTTTTCTCCTGATACAATGCACTTTAAATAACGACCCCTACACGCTATTAAATGTGTGTGGCCCGCATGACAATCAAAACGACTTTATCGCCAAAATAATCACCTTAGCCACTAAATATACATGTGACAATTTGATCATAGGGGGAGACACCAACTTTATCCTAGACAGTGCTATAGACACAACCTCCATTCACACTGTGACCCATATGACCTCACAAAAGCGTACCCACATAGCAAACCAAATTCGACAGACGATACACAACGCAGGTCTCCTAGATATATGGAGAATATTACACCCACCTGAAAAAGATTTTACCTTCCACTCGCAAACCCATAATTCATACTCCAGAATAGACAGATTTTTAATACCCACCGCTCTGACCCGTAAAATACATTCTACCCAAATAGGGTTAATAACGTGGTCAGACAATGCCCCGATACTACTCACACTTCAGGAACATTTCCCAAATAAAAGACAAGGCACATGGAGGATCAATGAGTCCTTATTGAGAGACCCCCACATAGTTCATAGTATTAGAGAGGACATCCGCACTTTCTTTGAAATCAACAACACAAGAGACACCTCTGTTGCAACACTATGGCAAGCACATAAAGCCGTGATTAGAGGGAGCCTGATTAAACACGCCAGTTATAAGAAAAAACTAAGAACTGCAAGTACAACGACCTCATCAAACAGATAACAGATTTAACCCATGCAAACAAACAAAGCCCATCCCAAATACAAAGCGAAATTCTCAGAACATTACAAACTCAATTGAGAGAAATAGAGACAGAAAAAAACAATTACATTTTACACAAGTATAAACATGGTAACAAGTCAGGTGCCGTACTTGCAGCAAAACTTAAAGCACACATGTCCAACTCTAAGGTAACCTACCTCCTATCCGCTGACAAACACAAAATCCTACACCCGCAACACATTGTAGAAAACTTTGCACGTTATTATGGTACATTATATAGTCTCAAAGAGGACAGAAATACACATGTTCCAACCCCTCCCCAGATCCAAGATTTCCTAGTGAACGTCAATCTGCCTAAACTCAAGGAGACGGAAATAGAACAGATCACTAGCAAAATAACAGAAACAGAAATGGCCACAGTCATAGCTAAACTGCCTTTACATAAATCCCGGGGCCTGACGGCTTCACAAACTTGTACTACCAGACATTCTCAGAAGCAGTAACACCGCACGTGACACATATCAATCACTGCTTCTCCACAGGCAACATGCCGAAAGATATGCTACAAGCACATATATCTACACTGCCAAAACCAGGCAAATCTGCTGACATGTGCCAAAACTTTAGACCAATATCCCTACTGAAAATAATAGCGGAGAGATTGAAAGAGATATTAATGCGCATAGTACATAATAACCAATCAGGTTTTATTAAACAGAGACAAGGGTCAGACAATACCAGAAAAATACTTAATATCCTAGTCCATATGGAGTCCCACAACATGGAAGGTCTTCTCCTAGCGCTGGACGCAGAGAAGGCTTTCGATAGACTAAATTGGCAATACATGGAACAGGTTTAGATTCCAAGCCCACCAATCACAGTGCTCTGTGTCATTTTACACAGCATGGGAAAGTTCTTTGGAATTTCCCACGCTGTGTAAAATGACAAAGAGCACTCAGATTGGTGGGCTTGGAATCTAACCAATCAGAGTGCTCTGTGTCATTTTACACAGCGTGGGAAAGTTCTTTGGAATTTTCCCACGCTGTGTAAAATGACAAAGAGCACTCTGATTGGTGGGCTTGGAATCTAACCAATCAGAGTGCTCTGTGTCATTTTACACAGCGTGGGAAAGTTCTTTGGAATTTTCCCACGCTGTGTAAAATTACAAAGAGCACTCTGATTGGTGGGCTTGGAATCTAACCAATCAGAGTGCTCTGTGTCATTTTACACAGCGTGGGAAAGTTCTTTAGAATTTTCCCACGCTGTGTAAAATGACAAAGAGCACTCTAATTGGCTTAAACCAGCCAATCAGAGTGTTCTTAGCCTAATTGCAGGGCGTGGCAAGGCTTTATAAGCCTTCTCCCGCCCTGCAGAGCTCAGTCTACGCGGAGCCCTTCATGGGTGAAGATGGAATATTTTTTTTATTTTATTTTTTTTAAATTGCCTTTTTTGGGGCTGAAAAAAGAAGATTTTAGAAAAAAGAAGACGTCAAATGGTAAGTTGAATTTTTCTTTACAGGTTAGTTATTTTATTCCCCCCTCACAATTTTTTAGGGTGAGGGGGGTAGGTAGGGGGTAACTTCTTTTGGGGTGGGGGAGTGGGTGACTAGGGGCTTGGGGACCCCTAGTCACCTTTGATTGGGGGGGATTTTCAGTTAGGACCCCCACTAACCACTCAGGGGTGGGGGCTGGGGGGGGACAGTAAGTCCCCCCCTTATTGTTTTTTTTAGGGCCCCCACCCACCGCCCATGGGTGGGGGCCAGGGGGGAGGACAGTAGTTCCCCATCTCATTATTTTTATGGCCCCCACCCACCGTGCAGGGGTGGGGGCCGGGGGGAGAACAGTAGGTCCCCCCCTCATTATTTTTATGGCCCGCACCCACCGTGCAGGGGTGGGGGCCGGGGGAAGGACAGTAGGTCCCCCCACCTCATTATTTTCATGGCCCCCACCCACCGCGCAGGGGTGGGGAAGGGGGAGGACAGTAGGTCCCCCCTTTGTGATTTATGGCCCCCACCCACCGCGAAGGGGTGGGGACTGGGGGGGAGGACAGTAGGTCCCCCCTCATTATTTTTATGGCCCCAACCCACTGCACAGGGGTGGGGGACAGGGGGGTGGACAGTAGGTCCCCCCTCATTATTTTATGGCCCCACCCACTGCACAGGTGTGGGGGCCGGGGGGAGGACAGTAGGTCCCCCCCAGTGTGTATCAGGGTCCCTGAGGACAGGTGTCAATCCATATCTGCCAAGTGACACTATGTATGGGGATCAGTCCCTATTCTGCTCTGTGTCAGTGTGTATCAGGGATCCTTATGATAGGTGTCAATCCATATCTGCCAAGTGACCCTATGTAGGGGGAACAGTCCCTATTCTGCTCTGTGTCAGTGTGTATCAGGGATCCTTAGGATAGGTGTCAATCCATATCTGCCAAGTGACCCTATGTAGGGGAACAGTCCCTATTCCGCTCTGTGTCAGTGTGTATCAGGGATCCTTATGATAGGTGTCAATCCATATCTGCCAAGTGACCCTATGTAGGGGGAACAGTCCCTATTCTGCTCTGTGTCAGTGTGTATCAGGGATCCTTAGGATAGGTGTCAATCCATATCTGCCAAGTGACCCTATGTAGGGGGAACAGTCCCTATTCTGCCCTGTGTCAGTGTGTATCAGGGATCCTTAGGATAGGTGTCAATCCATATCTGCCAAATGTCCCTTTGTAGGGGGAACAGTCCCTATTCCGCTCTGTGTCAGTGTGTATCAGGGATCCTTAGGATAGGTGTCAATCCATATCTGCCAAGTGACCCTATGTAGGGGGAACAGTCCCTATTCTGCTCTGTGTCAGTGTGTATCAGGGATCCTTAGGATAGGTGTCAATCCATATCTGCCAAGTGACCCTATGTAGGGGGAACAGTCCCTATTCTGCTCTGTGTCAGTGTGTATCAGGGTCTCTGAGGACAGGTGTCAATCCATATGTCAAGGTGTCAATATTTCATATGTCAGGTGTCAATCCATATCCATTGTGATTTAGGAATGTTAGGTGATTTATGCCCTTTATGGATTAAAACCAGACTCTGCATCAACTGTGTAATTTTCCATGGGAGTGTTGCTATGGATCCCCCTCCGGCATGCCACAGTCCAGGTGTTAGTCCCCTTGAAACAACTTTTCCATCACTATTGTGGCCAGAAAGAGTCCCTGTGGGTTTTAAAATTCGCCTGCCCATTGAAGTCTATGGCGGTTCGCCCGGTTCGCCCGGTTCGCCCGGTTCGCCCGGTTCGCTGGTCCGCGAACGTTTGCGGAAGTTCGAAAATGTTATGTTCGCGACATCACTATGGAGAAATACCCATATAAATAGCTGCAACAATCAGAGGTATTAGCACGCTCAACTTTTCCCCACTCCCACAAATCTGTAAACAGCTACTGCACAAATGGAAAGATGTATTATTGACATGACTGGGGAGGATTAATGCTGTGAAAATGGTGATCCTTCCCAAACTCCTATACATGTTTAGAATGCTCCCTCTCCCCTTGTCCACCTCACTGGGCAAGCAAATCCAAAACCTTATATCTACCTATGTTTGGGACAACAACAAACCACGCCTCCTGAGTGCACTTCTCCAGACACCAGTGAGTAGGGGAGGGAGAGGCCTCCCTAATATCATACACTATCATAAAGCTGCAATATTAGAAACAGCAATCAAACTACACGCTCCCAAATTGACATTCCAATGGGTAGACATGGAGAACAAATACTATCTAAACAGCTCAGTGGTGGACCACATGTGGACGCCCAAACACCTCAGAGAAAAAAATACACCGCTGCTTCCCACGTCCAAACTCACAGTCCTAATATGGGACTACATTCAACAGTACACAAATACTTTGAAGTTCTCACCATGGGCACCCATAACTACACTGAACTCCATATCCCCGTGGTTATCTCTACACAAATGGAGGGAAAAGGGCGTCACCCATATCACTGATATCTGTGCACAGGGGACCATAATACCTTTCCCTGAACATAGAAACATAGAAACATAGAAACATAGAATGTGACGGCAGATAAGACCCATTTTGCCCATCTAGTCTGCCCAGTTTTCTAAATACTTTCATTAGTCCCTGGCCTTATCTTATAATTAGGATAGCCTTATGCCTATCCCACGCATGCTTAAACTCCTTTACTGTGTTAACCTCTACCACTTCAGCTGGAAGGCTATTCCATGCATCCACTACCCTCTCTGTAAAGTAATACTTCCTGATATTATTTTTAAACCTTTGTCCCTCTAATTTAAGACTATGTTCTCTTGCTGTGGTAGTTTTTCTTCTTTTAAATATAGTCTCCTCCTTTACTGTGTTGATTCCCGTTATGTATTTAAATGTTTCTATCGTATCCCCCTGTCTCGTCTCTCCTCCAAGCTATACATGTTAAGATCCTTTAATCTTTCCTGGTAAGTTTTATCCTTCAATCCATGAACCAGTTTAGTAGCCCTTCTTTGAACTCTCTCTAAGGTATCAATATCCTTCTGAAGATATGGTCTCCAGTACTGTGTACAGTACTCCAAGTGAGGTCTCACCAGTGTTCTGTACAATGGCATGAGCACTTCCCTCTTTCTACTGCTAATACCTCTCCCTATACAACCAAGCATTCTGCTAGCATTTCCTGCTGCTCTATTACATTGTCTGCCTACCTTTAAGTCATCAGAAATAATCACCCCTAAATCCCTTTCCTCAGATGTTGAGGTTAGGACTCTATCAAATATTCTGTACTCTGCCCTTGGGTTTTTACATCCAAGATGCATTATCTCGCACTTATACACATTAAATGTCAGTTGCCACAACTCTGACCATTTTTCTAGTTTACCTAAATCACTTGCCATTTGGCTTATCCCTCCTGGAACATCAACCCTGTTACATATCTTAGTATCATCCGCAAAAAGACACACCTTACCATCAAGACCTTCTGCAATATCACTAATAAAAATATTAAAGAGAATGGGTCCAAGTACAGATCCCTGAGGTACCCCACTGGTGACAAGCCCAAGCTTCGAATATACTCCATTGACTACAACCCTCGGTTGCCTGTCACTCAGCCACTGCCTTACCCATTCAACAATATTGGAATCCAAACTCAAAGATTGCAGTTTATTGATAAGCCTTCTATATGCAACAGTTTCAAAAGCCTTACTGAAATCTAGGTAAGCAATGTCTACTGCACCACCCTGATCTATAATTTTAGTTACCCAATCAAAAAAATCAATAAGATTAGTTTGGCATGATCTCCCTGAAGTAAACCCATGTTGTCTCTGATCTTGAAATCCATGTGTTTTTAGATGTTCAACAATCCTATCCTTTAACATGGTTTCCATCACTTTCCCCACTACTGAAGTAAGGTTTACTGGCCTATAGTTGCCCCACTCCTCCCTATTACCTTTCTTGTGAATGGGCAAAACATTCGCTAACTTCCAATCTTTTGGGACTACTCCTGTTAACAATGATTGGTAAAATAAATCTGTTAATGGTTTTGCTAGTACACCACTAAGCTCTTTTAATAGCTTTGGGTGTATTCCATCAGGTCCCATTGACTTATTTGTCTTTACTTTTGACAGTTGAAATAGAACCTCTTCCTCTGTAAACTCACGTGTAATAAATGACTCATTTATCCTTTTTCTTAACGGAGGTCCCTTTCCTTCATTTTCAGCTGTAAATACCGAAAAAAAATATTCATTGAGGCAGTCAGCTAGACCTTTATCCTCATCTACATACCTTCCTTCTTTTGTTTTTAATCTAACTAATCCTTGTTTTTCTTTTCTTTTCTCATTTATGTATCTAAAAAAAGTTGTGTCCTCCTTTTTTTAACTGTGCTATTTTCTCTTCTGTGTGTGATTTGGAAGCTCTTATAACTTGCTTAGCCTCTTTCTGCCTAATCTTATAGGTCATTCTGTCTTCCTCACTCTGGTTTTTTTTTATAATTACTAAATGCTAACTTTTTGTTTTCTACTATTTTGGCCACATCTTCGGAGTACCACAGTGGTTTCTTGAATTTTTTGCTTTTACTGACAAGCCTAATGCAATTTTCTGTTGCCTTCAGTAGTGCAGCTTTTAAATAATCCCATTTCTTTTGGACTCCATTTAAGTTGCTCCAGTCTGATAATGACTCCTTTACACATATTCTAATTTTAGAAAAGTCTGTTTTTCTAAAGTCTAAAACTTTTGTTTTTGTGTGGTGTGACTCAGTCACTGTTCTTATATTAAACCACACTGACTGATGATCACTGGATCCTAAACTTTCACCTACAGTAATATCTGATACCAAATCTCCATTTGTTAACACTAAATCTAGTATGGCCTCTTTACGAGTTGGCTCCTCAATGACTTGTTTTAGAGACAATCCCAGTAGGGAGTTTAGAATAGGTGTGCTCCTGGCACAACTTAAATTCACTCTACCACCCAACTTTATATTCCCATATCTCCAGCTCAAGAGTATTATTACAGAAATGGTACAAACTCCAATTCAGCACACATCTATACTAAACCATGACCTTATCGCATTATACAATAGGTGCCAGAGAGCACCAGTTAAAGCTAAGGCTCTGTCCCTAGTTTACGCCGCCATAAGGCACCACCCACTGCCACTAGAATTTGCTTTTACAACCCAATGGAACAAAGAAGGCCACTCAACTATTACTGGCGATCAATGGCTTAAATCACTTGGGGCACTAAAAGGCATAACCTCATGTTATAAACATGTAGAGGCACACAAGAAACCTGTGTACCGATGGTACCTCACCCCAGACAAATTGAGTAAAATATACCCGACAACCCCAAACACTTGTTGGAGGTGCAGCAAAGCTAAAGGCACCATGAGTCATATTTGGTGGGAATGCCCAACTATCATCCCACTATGGACGGAAGTCCAGCAACTAGGCAACTCAATAGGAATTGTAAAAGGTGCGCTCACACCTGCAATCAGTCTTTTCCTACTAATACCAACCCAGACTCCCCTACAGGATAAACAACTATTAATACTGGTGGCACTAGCGGCACGCAATCTCATAGCGTGTCACTGGAAACAAAAGGTCTGTCCCGCACCGACGCTGTTATATCACAAAATACAATACCTTCAATACGAGATGCCAACCACATCAACACCCAAACATAGGGACATCACTCACAAGAATTGGCAAAGATGGTGCGACCACACAGCAAACATCACACACCCACCGTAGCCTACTCCGCACAAATAGACAACTCTGCACAAGCAGAGGACTACACGACTGTACACAATGTATAAGATGGAGACATGTGATGAACAAAAATGTATAAAATTGTGAAGTCGAAACATGATAAGTTTGTAATTACTGGAATGTAGCTGTCTAAAGAACCATATGATTTATACATACCTTTTTGTACCCCACCCCTTCTTTCCTTCTGTACCCCCCACAAAGTTAATTTGAAAATTCAATAAAACACGAATTTGAAAAAAAAAAAAAAAATGATATCAGCCACAGAAATTAAACTCACAGGTCTATAATTTCCAGGCAATGGTTTTGAACCCTTTTTGAATATAGGAACCACATCTGCCTTTCTTCAATACTCCGGTACAATTCCTGAAAGAACAGAATCTCAAGATTAAAAACAGAGGTTACATTATTTCTACACTTAGTGTTTCTACAGTTTAAATTTGTTTTTTAGAATTATGTACTTTAAAACTGTTTTGGGTTGGTTTTTCTCTTTTTGGCTATCACTTCCTCACTTTGTAGTTTAGTGAATCTAATCACCTTTTTGCACGCATTATTGGCTTCCTTATATATTTTATAAGATGCCTCTGATTTGTCCAATTTAAATGCTTTAAATGCCCTTTTCTTATTTTTAATTTCTTGGTTTAGTTTCCCACTAAGCCACATTGGTTTCAATTTGTTTCTTTTATATTTATTACCCAATGGTACATACTGATAAATGTACATTTATAATTGTTTGAAGATATTCCATTTATCCTCAGTGTTTTTTTTTTTTTTTACTAAATAGTTTATACCAGTCAATATATTGTAAACCAGCCCTTATCTTCTCGAAATTGGCCTTTTTAAAATTATATGTTCAGTATACCCCACGTACATTTGTTTAGTTTGTTTATGTTTATTTCAAAGGACACATTGTGATCACTATTTACTAAGTGCTCCCTACTTCAATGTTGGTCAAAAGATCAACGTTGTTTGTAATAACAAAATCTCAACAAGCATCCTTTCTTGTAGGTATTATACAAGTTGTGGCATAGAGTTGTCTAAAGCCTAATTCCCTTAGCTTAACTATTAGCCCCTCTATCCCAATTTATGTGTGGGTATTTAAAATCTCCAATAAGTAACTTGTTACCCAGATTTGCAGCCTTCACAATTTGCTCAAACAGCTGTTTTTCTTTATTAATATTAACATTAGGTGGTTTATAACATATCCCAACCATCATTGATTTCCCTTCTTTTGCCCCAATCAAGTATCTACCCATAACGCTTCTACATTTTGCTCATTACATTCCACTTGCTTGAAATTTGGCTTTATCTCATGACATATTAACATACCCCACCACCCTTTTTTTCTATACTTCCTAAATAACGTGTACCCATTTAAGTTAACTGCCCATAAATGTGTCTCATCCCACCATGTTTCTGTCACGCCTATTATGTCATATTGCTTAGTGTACGCTATTGCCTCTAGTTCCCTCATTTTGTTATTTTTACTAAGACAAGCCTTCACTATGAGAGGCTTCCCAGCCAGTTTAGGAGTCAACCAATGACTACTGATGGACTGCCACATTGCTGCTGCAGCAAAAAGTCCATAAATTACAACTGACCCCAGCATGGATCAGTTGTCATTTTCTGCAGCTGGGCATTAGCATATAAAACTGCTGTTAACTGTCACAGTTCCCTATGACAAGTAGCAGTAATTCAGGTTGCTACTAGCTAACCTAGCTAATGATGTTTTCTAGTAACAGGGAATAAACTGTACAATTCTGGGATGTACTGTTATTAATGAGAGCCCCCTCCAAGGACTATGTATGATGGGAATAACAACATGGACAGCTGTCCCTAAGATTGCTTGCCTTGGAAAACTTTCTCATTGTGAGTATAATTATGGATTTATTAAAATATGAAAAATACTATTTTATAAAAAATATCAAAAACGCATAATTTGTATTAATATAAAAAATTTTTATATTATGGCACTGCATCCCCTTATTAATTAACGCTAAGAGTTAACTCATTATTTTAACTCTTTTAGACCCTGTAGCACATTTATAAGTGATTTATATTTCACACAATAATTCACAGTAAGTTATAAAAATATATATTTATTGTGAATAAATAATTAAAAATAATAACATGAATGACAATCAGTGAATAATTAGTAGCAATATGAGGTAGAATATTGTCAATATTACGATTACAATAACCTCAATGATAACTTCTAAATCACTGTGTCTCAGAGTGATGGGGTTAGTAGTCAACTCCAGAAATTATCTACCAATAGGGGTCAGTATACATATCAAGTAACAGTACAGATTTTAGAACACATGAATAATCAGCTTGCCATTAACGATAACAGTATCCAGCAACACTAAGGTAATTTCTAAAGAAAATTAGACACATCAACTAGATTATTATTATTATTATTATTGCCATTTATATATTTTTGGATCAACAGCAAAAGCATATGTGAGGAAGGCTGAACTTGATGGACGCAAGTCTCTTTTCAGCTCTGTAATAACTATGTAATATAGCGCAAACAGGTTCCGTAGCGCTTTACAATATTATGAGAGGGGTATTTAACTATAAATAGGACAATTACAAGAAAACTTACAGGAACGATAGGTTGAAGAGGACCCTGCTCAAACAAGCTTACAGTCTATATGTATATCTCCTCTAGAATCCAACTGATATTGTATAAATGATCAACAAATATAAATACAGATATTAAAAACCATTGCAGTATACAGTACATAGCAATAAAAAAAAAAAAAAAGAAAAGATGCTATCAGTTCAGATAAGATAAACAACAGTTTAACTAGCTCACTGTTGGCTTTAGTTCTCACTAAGCAATTACTTAAAACATATGTAAAACATAGTATCAATACCGTAGAACAATCTCACACAATTAGTTCATTTTAATTTGATTTATTTACCATCCAGTGACCAAAGAACCTGAAATTATTCAAATCTTTCTACTACAGTATTTAAGCCATCTGAATTTAAATAACTGATATTACAACTAATTTGCAATGTCTTCAGTATCTGGTAACAGTATTAAGAGTGTCTAATATCTCTGGATAATAACTTGATATGCTACACTTGGCATTTTACGAGTGAATCAATATAACGTAAAAATGTGAGCGACAGTCTGAAATCCTGAATTATATAATTTCTTTTGGCTAAGTATGATCCCAGAATTTGGAATCTAGTTCAGCATTATCCAGATATATTTTGCTATTAGGAAAAATGTAAATAAACCAGTTATATTTAAAAAGTCTTCTGTAGTAAATTTGTTTGTTTCCTGGCGATGTACTATGTATGAGTGTGAAGTGTTTAAAGATTAAGTAAAGTGTGAGGAGACGGAACCGCTAAGTAAGAGACATTCTGGAAACATTTCTAAGTCCCATAATTGATCTGGCTATCAGAAAGTTTACAGGGTGTGTCCCAAGAGATAATGTTCCAGCAAAAGTGTTAAGCAGGTGTTCCCCAGAGTCTATATGAAGAGTGTATGTCTGGATTTTGGTTCCAATTACTATATTGTTGTAGAATATAGATGTATATGTATTAGTAATATTGTCTTTAACATATAAATGTATAGTGTTAGGATTCTATAAAAAATATTCAACAGATACTATCTATGAATATAAAAAATATATATACAAAAATGAGTAGTATCATGTATATAATCAAGCTTATAATGATATATTTTAAGTATGGGCTTTTTTTTTTTTTTTTTTTTAAACCCCCCTTCTTTTTAACACATTGGTTTGTAACATGCAGGGATGCCCTGTAACAAGACACCTTATCTCACATTCGATCTTGGTAAGGTAGTGTAATGTTTATACAAATTACATTCTTTAGCCAACGAGTTGGACTGTGAATAAGATAGACACAAGCCTTGTCTTTTCACTGGAAGAATAAAAAAAAATGTGTCTGTCTGATTTACATGCTGCTAGCAAACAAGATGGAGTCACAGTTGCTAAACATTGACAAACATGGGGGAACTAGAGGCAATAGCATACACTAAACAATATGATATAATAGGCATAACAGAAACATGGTGGGATGAGACACATGACTGGGCAGTTAACTTAAAAGGGTACACATTATTTAGGAAGGATATGAAAAACAAAAAGGGTGGTGGGGTATGTTTGTTTGTCAACCATGAGTTAAAGTCAAGGCATGTGGAGTGTGACGAGGAAAATGTTAAACCTTAATGGGTAAATATCTGCTTGGGGCAAACGAAGGGAAATCAATTATTGGTTGGGATATGTTATAAACCACCTAATGTAAATATTAATGAGGAATAACAGCTGTTAGAGCAAATTGGGAAAGCTGCAAATCGGGGTAACGTGTTAATTATTGGAGATTTTAATTACCCAGACATAAATTAGGATAGAGTGACTAGTACTTCAGCAAGGGGAATCAGGCTTTTGAATGTGTTAAATGACACCTTACGGTCACAAATGGTACAAGCACCAACTAGAAAGGATGCTTGTCTGGATCTCGTTATAACAAACAATGTTGATCTTTTGACCAACATTCAAGTAGGGGAGCATTTGAGAAATAGTAATCACATTATGGTAATTTTTAAAACTCAAAAAAGCAAAAGCATGTGGGGTATACTAAAATGTATAATTTACAAAAAAACAATGTCACTAAGATTAGGGCAGCTCTACAACATATCGACTGGCATAAACTACTTAGTGAAAAGAACACTGAGAATAAATGGAAACTATTCAAACAAATATTAGAAAGGTACATTTCTCAGTATGTACCATTGTGTAATAAATATAAAAGAAACAAATTGAAACCAATGTGGCTTAGTAGAGAAGTAAACCAGTAGATTAAATATAAGAAAAGGGCATTTAAAGCATTTAAATCGGACAAATCAGAGGCATCCTATATAAGATATAAGGAAGACAATAATGCTTGCAAAAAGGCAATTAAAGTGGCTGAACATCAATTCTAAAAAAAACAAAAAATGAAAGTGTAGGTACACTGGAAACAGAGATGGGTCTGTTAGTTAATGAAGACCAGGAAAATGCAGACATTTTAAATACATTTTAAATAATTTACCAAGTGGGGAAATAAGTGAACCTCTGTACTTAATTTGTAAAGATTCTTTTGTTTCAGGTATTGTACCAGAGGATTGGAGGAAGGCAGATGTTGTTTATATATTTAAAAAGGGTTCAAAATCCTTGCCTGGAAATTATAGACCTGTGAGCTTAATGAAGTGGTCTGGGTGCCAGGTCCAGCTAGCTTTTACCCTTTTTTTTATAAACATAGCAGTTTCAGAGAAACTGCTATGTTTATACTGAGGGTTAAGCCAGCCTCCAGAGCCTCTAGTGGCTGTCTCATTGACAGCCGCTAGAGGCGCTTGCGTGCTTCTCACTGTGAAAATCACAGTGAGAGCACGCAAGCGTCCATAGGAAAGCATTATGAATGCTTTCCTATGCGACCGGCTGAATGCGAGCGCGGCTCCTGCCGCGCATGCGCATTCAGCCGATGACATCGCGAGGAAGAAGAGGAGGAGGAGGAAAGCTCCCCGCCCGGCGCTGGAGAAAGAGGTAAGTTTAACCCCTTCCTCCTCCCAGAGCCCGGCGGGAGGGGGTCCCTGAGGGTGGGGGCACCCTCAGGGTACTCTAGTGCCAGGAAAACGAGTATGATTTCCTGGCACTAGAGTGGTCCTTTAACTTCTGTGACTGGGAAAATATTTGAAGGGCTATTAAGGGATAATATTCAGGAAGAACTTTGGTTTTGTGAAAACATATGTTTCAGGGTATTGCAGTGGATGTGTTCTACTTGGATTTTGCCAAGGCATTTGAAACGGTTCCTCACAATAGGTTAGTCTTCCAACTAAAAGACATTGGTCTAGATGAATATTCTTTTTCTTGGGAAGAACATTGGCTTAATGATAGAGTACAATGAGTTGTCATTAATGGTAAATTTTCAAGCTGGACAAAAGTGGTAAGTGGTGTCTCTCAGGGTTCTGTTCTGGGACCGCTTCTATTTAACATATTTATAAATGATCTGGAAATAGGCATTGAAAGCCATGTTTCAGTGTTTGCAGATGACACAAAACTTTTAAAGTAATAAAATGTGAGCAGGATATTGCTTTGCTGCAGAGGGGTTTGGATAGATTGGGGACTGGGCACTAAAATGGCAGATGAAATTTAATGTAGAGAAATGCAAAGTTATGCACTTCGGGGTCAAGAATGCACAAGCAACTTACACCCTAAATGGTAGTGAATTAGGGATAACCACACACAAGAAGGATTTGGGAATTGTTATAGAAAACAAATTAGGCAGCAATATGCAATGTTAATCTGCAGTTGCTAAGGCCAGTAAGGTTTTGTCATGTACAAATAGGAGCATAAATTCTTGGGATGAAAATATAATTTTGCCTCTTTATAAATCGCTGGTAAGACCACACCTTGAATATGCTGTGCAATTGTTGGCACCTGTTCTAAAGAAGGATAACATGGCACTAGAAAAAGTGCAGAGACGAGCTACAAAATTGATCAAAGGAATGGAGCATTTTAGTTACAAATAAAGGTTAGAACATTGTAATCTCTTTATACAAATATATTTGGGGCCAGCACAAACCATTATCTGGAAATCTATTCATAAACAGGGCTATACATAGGATACGAGGTCACACATTTTGGCTGGAAGAAAGGAGATTTCATCTAAGGCAAAGAAAAGTTTTTTTTACAGTTAAAACAATAAGGATATGTAATGATTTGCCTGAAAAGGTGGTTTTATTAGAGTCCATACAGATGTTTAACCCCTTAAGGACACATGACATGTGTGACGTCATGATTCCCTTTTATTCCAGAAGTTTGGTCCTTAAGGGGTTAAACTGCAATTGGATAAATACTTGCAAAAACATAACATACAGGGATATAATTTCTAATTAATGGGGTAATAGCTGCTTGATCCAAGGAGACATCTGACTGCTATTTTGGGGACAAGAAGGATTTTTTTCCTAGTTTGTTGCAAAATTGGAAGCGCTTCAGACTGGGTTTTCTTTTTGCCTTCTTTTGGATCAACAGCAAAAGCAAATGTGAGCAAGGCTAAACTTGATGGACGCAAGTCTCTTTTCAGCTATGTAACTTGCAATATAACATTGGTTTTACCTACAAAATGTCTGACAACATGTCTATTTCTATGATGCCAAAGTACTGTTGCATCAAGAAATAGACCTGGCTCACCAAATGGTGAAACCACGTTCATGACAGCACTTGCATACAGAATACAGCAGTCATTTGGATACTTGGTGACACTGTACCCTGTACAGCACCCATGACGAAGGAGTTAGAAGTAATATGTCTTAATTATTTAATAAGAGGTCTAGAATGTTTTTTCAAGCAGGCAATTTAAAAAAAAAAGTTTTTTAAGAAACTATGTCAATCTTCAAATTAACCTGTATTTTTTTTATGTTTTTCTATGCTTCATTTACACAGTGAAATTTATTAAGGGGATTTTAGAATCGTATCAAAAAGAACCAAAGCAAATAGTTCTCAACTATATCACTTGCATGCAACAAAACTGGGAAGTTATAGGGCCAACTAGTAGACCTAATTTCCGATTTTAGCATTTGAATGTTCATGCTAGATAGATAGTATAATGGAACACATGTATTCCTCATAGGACTTGATGTATCCCCACTACATATCTTGCATTAATGTCCTTGGTTAATTCGTGCTATTTTCCACTTTATATAATTTCATTTCATTATGTTTTTGCTATAATGATGGCAAAGATTGTCATTACATATATTACATGCTCTAAATGCAAGTACCAAATTGCTCAATGTAACTGTTTATTTAGATACACTGCTACTGTATTGCATTGATATTGAGAAATGATCGACTAAATGTGATTGCACTGTATATATATCATTGTACCTTTACTGATCCATCTGAATATAAAATCAATAAAAAAAAATATTGGTCATATAAAAAGATTACTACTTTGCAAAGATGTACATATAGGGTATTGGTGTGCTTATGAGATAATGCTGAGAATACTTAAGGTATGTTTATTACAGTGGCACACGTGAGATTTAAAAAAAATACAATGTATATTACACAAATTTTGAAAAAGAAATGGTGAAAAAAACAGCATTTCAGTAAATTTAAATATATATTATATGCGAATCCCCATGTGTCAGGATTACAAGTTGATCCAGCATGCAGAACTGTGTCACACCTAGGACTAAGGATAACGTATAACTGGACCTTAGAATGGCCAGACTTAACGTATCCAAGAATAGTCAAAATACTTGCCGAGGTCAGGAACACAGAACACAACGGTTAAGTAAAGCCAAAAGTCAAGGATACCAGAATTCAGGGAAGTCAAAACGAAGCCAATGTCAAATACCAGAAAATCAAGATCAGGAACGCACTGTCGGTTTACTATCAGGATGAAACCATGACAGGGCAATAAGCAAAAGGAGAATTGGGTTTAAATACCCCAAAATTATACATCCCTGGATAGCCCTGATCTGAGTGAACAACATATCCAAAAATCACCAAGATCAGAGCAGGAGAACAAAAGTTTTCAGGAGGTCTCTTTTGACAGACCGCAAGCATGGCTTTCATGCCCAAAACAGTTCCACAGATTTAGGCTGTGCGGCCTGTCTATTTCCAATACTAAGTTCCATTTGAATGCACAAACGGGGGCCGTTTGTGAAAATACCCAATGTTAAAGTGACGTTCGAATTGTCGAACTCCCGTCGAAGCATCGAAGTTCCATAGAAGGTAAACTTCAGCGGTGTTCCTGCCATCGCATGTCCGATTGGAGTTCCATGAACTTGACGGCACCACTGGCCAAGTTCGGCTAAACAAGATGGCCGCCGCCACATGTTTAACTGTACAAATGGCAGCCACTTCGACTACTTCGGCACTTCGGCTGTTTCCGAAGTGCCACTTTGAAAGTGCACATCCTTTCCAATAGTATTTAAAGGGGCAGAAACAGTGCTTTAAACCCCAATATGCACAATTTGTGTTTTTAAAGGACAATACATCCCAGGGGCCATAGTCACAGGGCAAGAGGCTGGCAAGCAGGCCTCTCCAAAAGCCAGTGTCAAAGTGTAGTTCATCACAACGTACGGAAAAAATAGCAGTGCATGAAGGCACAATAAAAAACCATATGAGATACCCTATGGTGTCTACTTCCAGAAATTGTAGGCTTTGTGGGGTAAATTGAACAGTGAAGAGTCCTAGGCCCATCAGAAACACCTATCAAAAATACTGACTTTAAAAACGTAAATGATCAGGTCTATAATATGGCACAGAATAGTGAAACAGGCACACATTGAGGGAATTGTTGTATTAAGATGTAGTTGAACACAATATGGTAGCACACATCAGGCTAACAAAATATACATTGAAAAAAACATATGTATATGTGTATGTTAAAAATCATTTTAAAAAAACACAATTTTGCTACAATATTTAGCAGAGAGCTGAGCTTAAATGGCTACATACAACATATAAATAGCCTTTGGTAAATAGCCTGTTATGTCTACTGTGCATTAATATATCATTTTGTGTGACAATTTTGTGTTCTGTAATGGATATTAACCCCTTAACACCGCAGCCAAATGTACAAGTTGTGAACGAAACAAAACGTAAACAAAACCTGGCATTTGCGCTATATGTCTGTCCAACCGTAATTCACCTCTTTCATATTAAATGCACCCCCCCTTATTATATATCATTTTATTCAGGGGAAACAGGGCTTTCATTTAATATCAAA
Organism: Pelobates fuscus; assembly: GCF_036172605.1. Lineage (NCBI taxonomy): Eukaryota > Metazoa > Chordata > Amphibia > Anura > Pelobatidae > Pelobates > Pelobates fuscus. The sequence continues at coordinate 334,289,208 of NC_086318.1, read as the reverse complement.
TATTTAGCTATGAAACATAATTTAATATGAAAAAAATGGGAGAAAATAAGATTTTTTTTGATTTTTTTTGTTCTTCATGACATTTTAACTGTCAATGTCATAATACTGTTTGCTTTTACTGCAATAAAATACACATATTTGTATTCAGCAAAGTCTCACGTGTAAAACAGTACCCCCTATGTACAGGTTTTATGGTGTTTTGGGAAGTTACAGGGTCAAATATAGCGTGTTACATTTGAAATTGAAATTCGCCAGATTGGTTACGTTGCCTTTGAGACTGTATAGTAGCCCAGGAAATAAATTTACACCCATAATGGCATACCATTTGCAATAGTAGACGACCCAAGGTATTGCAAATAAGCGATGTCCAGTCTTTTTTAGTAGCCATTTGGTCACAAACACTGGCCAAAGTTAGCGTTTGTATTTGTTTGTGTGTGAAAAATGCAAAAAACGCCAATTTTGGCCAGTGTTTGTGACTAAGTGGCTACTAAAAAAGACTGGACATACCCCATTTGCAATACCTTTGGTTGTCTACTATTGCAAATGGTATGCCATCATAGGGGTAATTTTCATTCTTGGGCTACCATAGGGTCATAAAGGCAACGTAAGCAATCTGGCGAATTTTAATGTGAAAAAAATTAAACACAAGCCTTATATTTGACGCTGTAATTTTTGAAAACACCATAAAACCTGTACATGAGGGGTACTGTTGTACTCGGGAGACTTCGCTGAACACAAATATTTGTGTTTCAAAACAGTAAAAAGTATTGCAGCAATAATATCGTCCCTGTAAGTGCTGTTTGTGCGTGAAAAATGCAAAAACGTCACTTTTACTGGCGATATCATGGTTGTAATACATTTTACTGTTTTGAAACACTAATATTTGTGTTCAGCGAAGTCTCCCGAGTAAAACAGTACCCCCCATGTACAGGTTTTATGGTGTCTTGGAAAGTTATAGGGTTAAATATAGTGCTAGCAAATTCAATTCCCTATACTTTCGGCATGGGTGGTCAGGCAGGTCCCGCTAATTGTAATTAATTAGGATACCTAATTATGTAAAATTATTACATAAATATATGTGTAGAATTAATATATGTATATATATACATATGTGTATATATACGTATATATATATATTTTTTTTTTTTTAATATTTTTATTTATATATAGGTATATATATAGTGATATATACGTATATATTTATGTATATAGATATATATATTATTTCGTTATAAGTGTATTTTGATATAAATATATATATATTAATATCAGAATACAGTTAGAACGAAATAAAACACATCTATATATTTTTTAATATTTTATTTTTAATTATTTTTTTTATTTAATTTTTTTACGTATTTACATATTAATTTTTTTAATATTATTTATAAATATATATATAACAATAATTATATATATATTTAATCAGTATCAGTCTACGTGTAATTTGATATAAATATATATATATAATTATATATATATTAATATTAAAATACACCTAGACGGTGTATGTGTATGTGTGTATATGTGTATATATATACTTAGATCATATATATATAATATATATATATGATCTAAGTATATAATTTTTTTTTTTTTACACTGTTTTAACATTTTATTATTTGATTTTCAGCCAGCAGGGGGACCAACTGTCATTACAGTTGGTCCCCCTGCTGGCAATGCAGCAGGCAGCTATACCGGCCATGTGATTGTGAGGTCCTCGCAAGGACCTCACTCTCACATGGCCGGGAGGGCTCCTGGAGGGCGGACGTGCCGCGGGGGGCTCCCTGGGAGTCCCCCGAACCGCGATCGCCGGCGTGGGACCGCCAGCGACCGGGTAAGTTACTAAAAACCGGAGGGCGTACTATTACGTCTGGCGGCGTTTAGAGCCGCTTTTAAAAGGACGTAATAGTACGCCCTCCGGTCTTAAGGGGTTAAACATACAAGACAAATCTACCAAATTCTAAAAAAATTGCACATTGAAATGTCAATTTACACATTGTATATTGTGACCTGTAACTTCCAAAATAAACTGAAATCCAAGACATATGGTGTACTTTGTAAATCAGTAAACTATTTTTTTTAATAACTATTCTTAAGTTTTACTAGTAATGCAAATGTTATTATTGCCAACATTGTGGTTTATTTTCTACTTTTATTTGCATTTTTTGTATTTTTTTTTAATAATATTGGTGATACCTACTTAAATCCCTTTCTGTCCTTTAAATAACTGTATATAATGTGATGATGCAATAAATGCAATAAATGAGAAAGATGGGAATTGCAGCTGAACACACACTTACCCAAAATAAAAATACAAATCTGCTTGTTTCTTTAAGTACAAAACAAGCAGACTGAAGCTGTGTCATTAAGGAGTTAAAAAATGTGTGCTCATCTACTGTTAATGGACATTAAGGGGTAAATAGTATTAATTTAAAACATTAAATAATCCTCATTTCCAGAAATATTCTTTACTGTGTATTCAAAACCTACACTGAATATGCATAAAATTAATCTTGAGATATATGAAGGTCAATGACAGAATAAAATGGAACAGAAAAGATGGGGAAATGTAACAAGTAATGTATAAAAATCATTAATCCAGATTGTCACATAATATATAGGTCAATATTAAAGTAGCAGCTTACGTTTTTGTTCAGGTGATTAAACTCCTTAGGGTTTTCAGCGTTATTTGCCATTATGATTGGCTTTGTAATTGATATTACTCAGAACGCTAAAGGATTAGTTAAAAATAAACCATTTATTCAAGTTTCAAGATTCATTGTATTTCAGGTTAAATAATATGAAGTATTTTCTTTATAAATTGTTATTTGTAGCTTTGTCCGTGATGAGAAAACATGCATAGTATATACAAAGTCATAGAAACTCATACATGTTAAAGATTAGCTTATTTTACCACAGACAACTCAGCCTTTACAGGATAATGTAGTGGGTATGGTGCCTGGTGTCTGCAAGCATTGGATCCCACATCACTAGTAAGTGGTTTACTCACCATTTTGTATAAATTCACTGCAGCTTGAAGCTTGGTCTCCAATGAGGTTATGTGTCTGCCTTGCGTGATGCCGGTTCATACAAGGGACTGAGACAGAGGTTGGCTGATAGCACACATGATTCATTGATGCACAGTAGAAATATTGTTAATAAATGTGATTTTTAGGATGAATACAGGAAATGGGTATATAATAAGGGTGGTATGACTGTTTACATTACTGTCTGTAAGTGTTAATTTGGCTGCTACATGAAATTTTCCATTTGCCATCTCAAAGGAAAAGGGTTGTGAACGTAATATGTTCCTCTGACCAGATGTAAAGCTTTGCAACCAATGAACTTTGCATGTGAAACGTTGCATACTTTCCCTAGACCTACTGATTGCATGCCTCATGGCTTTTGCTCAACAACCCTTGGGCCATTTTGACATGATAATTGACAATTAGGACTCAGGAACTGGGATATCTGCTAAGAGTCATATCCAAATAAAAATAAATAACAATCCAGAGATGAATAACTGTGCATACTGTTATGCATAAATACAAAAGAAGTCTAAACATAACCAGTGTACCTTAAGGAACACTACAGTCACCAAAACAATTTTAGATGAATGAAGCAGTTTTTGTTGATAGATCATGACTTTTAGATGAATGAAGCAGTTTTGTTTACTGATCAATTTACTGCCATTGAGGAGTTAAATCATCTTGTTTCTGTTTATGTAGCCCTGGCCACACCTCCCCTGGCTGTGACAGACACAGCCTGCATGAAAAAAATGGTTTAATTTTTAATCAGATATAAATTACATTAAATGGTTTTATTTCCTGCTCATGCAGGATCTAGAAAGCTATTTAAAGAGCAGGAGATAAAAAATTAATAATAATATTAATAAAAGAAAGACACATTAAACGTGAGAGAGAAACTCAATGCACAGAAACCTACTCTATACTCCGCACCTCCAAATATCAGCCCAGCAGGGGATGACCAACAAGTTATTTCACCCATACCTACTCCTGATTGCTACATAATGCCTTGTCTATCTCCCTTTTCTCTTTATTTTTTCCTCTCTCTTTTACTGCCGAGTTACCATTTGTACATAGTTATGATGGCATATTCAGCTTACCAAGGGCCATTTATACAACATAGACAGAGAGGTGCAAGGGGTGTGATTGGTGTATGTAAATTTAACTGACATGCCCAAGTGTCCAAAACAGTCATTCATCGTTGTAACTGCATATTTTCCTCTGTACTGCAAAGAAATATGTAACCATGATATATGTGACGGACCGCCTGGCCCCCCGACTGTGTACCTCCATCAAACGCTGCTTCCCAGTACTTGCTTGCACCATAAGCACTGTACTGGAACACCATAACCACTGTAGACCCCACGAACCACTGCAGCTTGGTTGGGGTTTTACAATCCTCCACCAGCCCAGGACTCAAGACCAGGATCCCGCTTCCAGTGGGTAGACCTATCCTAGTCCATAAAGCGTAGCACGAACAGCTCTTTTAGGAGCTAGTGATTATACTCAGGGGAGTATTGTGATATAGCAATCCCCAGAGTGAATGTAGTTCTCCAATCCCCCAAACATGAGCCAAGAATTCATGAAGTGGTAAACGAATATCAATTTAATGGGAGCCACACTTGGCCTTTTATGACAATCCCCATGCAAGGGGTATGCCCACATGGACCTTGTTGGGGACACCAACACAAAGACATAGACCAATAAGAGCAGTGATTAAATGCCTGACACTCCCATAACAAACATACAATCCCCTCCTCCCTGCTTGGGAGATAATTGGATCAGTAACTGTACTAATTCTAATCCAATTATCTCCAAGCACAGAAAAAAAAACACTTTAAAAAAAAACACCTCAAAAGTACCCTAAAAATGCATAAAACCCCACAAATATACGAATGTGTACGACACTGCAGGAGAAAATGTCCTCTGCACCACATTTTTGCACTAGTTATTTGAGTGTGTGTGTGCGCACGTCCACATCTTGGAATAGCAAAGTTTCCACAACATTACAGAGCAGCAGAGGAAAATAAGCTTTTTCCTTACCTCCAATGCATGTCCGAGGCATGTTTCCGGAACATGGAAGAGCAGCAGAGGTAAGTAAGATTTTATTTATTTTACATCATCATGGAACTGTAGCTTCTCTTGAAGTGATAGTTCCTGTTTAACATATAATTTATATACTCATTATGTTATATGATGACTCTACATAATTTTATAACCAGTAAATACACATTCTTTTCAGTATGAATATAAAATAGAGCAAAAATGATTAGCTGAAAATTAATGCTATACTGGTTAGGAAAACCTTAAAATAAAAAATAAATAAAAAAAACGGATTATTTTTTCATTTATTAGTTTTTAGTATTAATTATTAATTTTCCTGTGATACAATATAATTATCATTATATAACAGTTTTTATAGACTAGTAGTTACTTCTTAACCCCTTAAGGACACATGACATGTGTGACATGTCATGATTCCCTTTTATTCCAGAAGTTTGGTCCTTAAGGGGTTAATGATTAACAAAATTGAAACTGCAGCATATACAGAGTACATTTCAGCTGTTGTACTTTGTGAGTAGTACATACTAACTTAATTTTCTGAAAGTCTGCCAAACTGAAGTCCTCAGACATTTAGCGGTGTCAGCAGATTTCCTGCTGATGTACTTACTTATCTAATCACATATTTTTTTTGTTAATTCATTTTTTTATAACAGATAAGTTCACTGCTAGTGATAGCATAGTACTTATCACTTACTTTTCCAAAACATAACTTTTTAGGTGCTTCGATGTAATATCTTCAAACATTAATGGTCTGTTCCATTTAATCTTCCATTAGCATGTTTTACTGAATAGTATGATTCAGTTATCAAGTTTAAAATAGTATTTATATAAACACGTGTGGTGTGGTGCGTGTGTATTTTTGGTGGGGTTTAATAAGATCAGTTAAATCAATTATACTAGTAATTTAATTATTTTATGATATTGTAATTTATAGAGTTTTAGAGTTTTATGCGCTAGGGGACCTATTTTGGCACTTTTCATTACCCTGCAATGAATGGCTAATTAAATTTCATCTATACATTGTGCTAGCAAAATTGCTAGCAAATGTATATATTTCTTTAAAAAAAAAATCACAAAAAAAAATAGTTCTCCCCTATCTTCCAGGCAGACAGACTCTTGGCATTCACGAAATGCTGAGGTCCTTCTTCATGAGATCACGCCTACAGGCTGTGGTATTAAAGGACCACTATAGTGCCAGGAAAACAAACTGGTTTTCCTTGCACTATAGTGTTAATAGGTCCCCCCACCCTCATGCCCCCCCTCCCGCTGGGCTCTAAGGGGAGGAAGGGGTTAAATGCTTACTTTTCTCCAGCGCTGGGTTCCCTCGGCACAGGGGACTCTCCTCCCTCTTCTGCCGAATGCGCATGCGCGGCAAGAGTCACGCGCGCATTCAGTCAGTCCATAGGAAAGCATGTCTTAATGCTTTCCTATGGACACTGGCATCTTCTCACTGTGAAAATCACAGTGAGAAGCGCGGAAGCACCTCTAGCGGCTGTCAATGAGACAGCCACTAGAGGCTGGATTAACCCATATGTAAACATAGCAGTTTCTCTGAAACTGCTATGTTTACAGCAGGCAGGGTTAACCCTAGATGGACCTGGCACCCAGACCACTTCATTGAGCTGAAGTGGTCTGGGTGCCTATAGTGGTCCTTTAAGTGAGCATGCTTAATGTCAATCCAGTAACAGACAGGTAGGCAACCACTAAAAATGTGTATATGGACAATTAAGTAAGAATTGTAAATTGTTTTAAAAATACAGACAGAAGGTATCAAAAAGGTTGGTCCCAATGAAAGTTTCCTGCTGTATTAGATCATTTCTGCTTGAAATATGAAACCTTTCCTTGGAGACCTTTTAAATTACGAGATCCAGAAAATTCAACCAATATGTCAATCATTCCTCTAAGTTGAGTGAAGCGTTAATTTGGATGTATTCAAGCCAGGTTTTTAAGGTTTCATGATGAGATGCTATAATGAATATATTTCAAGAATGCAAATGATTCCATTTTGTATTCAAGCAGTGTGTTATTTATAATATATTTCTGAAATGACTCTGGGGGCTTCAGTTTGAAGTGATTATTTTCTCTAAGTTTCTATTCTTCCAATTTTTGTCAACATTTTAAGTACTGTTTTTTCAGTAGTAAGAGCTTACTAATTACAGTACTAGCAACAGATTTGAATAACAACTAAGATTTAATAAAAATAACATATTTTAATATCAGAGCATCAAGTAGCTCAGTTGTAAAAGGAATTAAGGATCAACCAAGGGACAGAATAAAATCTTATGCTTTTACTTAAAAGCTGTGGTGAATTAGAATGCTAATTTATTTAAAGGAACGCTCCAACGACCAGGCCACTGACGTTGTTATGGTGCCAGAAGTTCCCTGATTTCAATTTTTTTTGTAAATGGTTTGACAACTTACCAGGGGTCTCCTGGAAATTGGTCACCTTCACTGCTGCTGGAGGGAAGCCTGGCAATGCAGGTCTTATCTTATTGGCTGAGAATGCTGCACGAACACATTCAGCCTATGAGCATAGCAGAGCTTAGTTCAGTGAAACTAATAGGAACTCCAGCTCCTCTAAGTTGTCAAACCATTCACAAATGGATTGGCTACTTACAATGGGAAAGCACCAGGGCACTCTAAGCACCTACAGAGTGTTACTTTAATACCCAATATTTATCACAAAAATACATCCTGTTCTTCAGTCATGTTTCTAGCAGACTTAAATAACTCCCAACAAAGTATGGGTGGGTGTTTGGGGGAATTGCCAGTTATGCAACTACATTGTTGTGCATGGCCATAATAGGTGGGTTTGCCCTGGAAGATAGTATTCCTATTGATTGAAAGGGCATGCCAGCCTGGCATTTAGTACACCACACCGCATGAGGGTGTCTAATGATGCAAATGGCTGTCCTGCCTAGAGACAATTTCTTGGTGTCCTCAGATGGAGGGCACTATGGAACTAAATCGAGACACAGGACACAACCCTAAAATAGGGACTAACTTGAAGATATATCCTCTTAAAAATAGTTTGTAGGTAAAATAGTTGATCCTAGTGTGAGATTGATGGTTAGTTACTGCCACTTGCACCAAGATTGATTCACTGATCTTGACAGGCCATATTTTGTTAACGGCTTGTAGAAAGAAACTCTTTTTTTTTTGGGGGGGGGGGGAGGAAGGAGGGAGTGGTGTGAGTTTGTTCAGTCCAGTGTGTGAGCCCAGCACACAATTAACAATAATTCAGTATGTGCAGTGCTTCATCAGAAACACTGCACATCTATAATCTCACTACCATGACTACGGAAGTGGTCATGGTGGTTAGAGTAACTCTTTAAGTCACCCCTGCATTGTAGTTTTTTTTTCCTGAGTGGCTGATAATTGTGGTGCATACTACCTCTGAAGATGAGGGAAGCCGATGATAATGACCATCTTTAAGTGTAGGAAAAAAGTGCCCTGATGCTATAAATTTGGTGCGTGAGAAAGCTTTGTTCTCTTCAGAGTGGAACAGCTGAGTTGGTTGTCAATTGCTCATGCACATTACCTTTTTAGGTGTGTTTTTTTTTAAACACACCTACTGCAACTGCTACTCATTTCTTTTATAGAAAGAAAAACAATCATCATCATTATAAAATTAAGATCTCTCCATTCATTTTTTTACAGTGATATAATAATATAATTATGACAAGTTGACATCTCAGAATTGATATAACAAAAATGGCATCTATTGCCTAGATTGGACTAGGCAGTAGTGTAGCCATTTTAGTATTGCATTGCAGCATATAAATAGGCATCTTGTTTTCCTCACTTTTTTTGACATGCCTGAAGGTTTCCCTGAATTTTTACCCATGAATGAAGTTTGGTCACGCTGTACCATCATTTGGATGATGTTTAGTTTTGGTAAAATGTTTTGGCCGAACTGAACAATCAAACTGTGCACAAGCCTGCCAAACTCTAAATCAGGAATTCAAACTTGATGTGACAGTGGCTAGGCTTAGCAGTAACCACCAGCCTCACACTAGGATCAATTAAACTATTATTAAACAGGATATATGTATCTCTGAATCAAAGTTTGTGTAAGTGACACTGTGCCACTGGTTGAGGCTTGGCAAAGCAATAACCTATACAGTTTTACTAAGATCAACGACTGTCTGTGTAATTGTTATAGTTGCTTAAATGTTTGTGTCTGCCTGAGTTGTTTTTTTTTTTTGCAATCTATGTATCCATTCTAGTACGTATCTTTGCATGTGTGCCAGGTTACATCTGTGTGGTAGAATGTGTCTTTGTATGTGTGTGTTTGTGTGTTAGTGTACATGTAAAAGTTTTTGTTGTTCAGATTGGTGTGTTGCTCTTGGAGGAATGTGTGTCTTTATCCACAATTAGTGTTGAATCCTTTTAAAGCAAGCCTTACACTCCATATTTACCTTGCACTATAACAGCCCCTAAAGCACTAAATACATCAGTTTTCATAAAGATAAATTATGCAGACTAAAAGCTGTTACAGTGTGAGTTAGCTGCTGCCCCTTACTCGGGAAATAGGGGTGCAGGGCTGCCAACTGCGTGCCTGCACCCCCTTTTTATTTTAGAGTCCCCATCTGATGGCCACAGGTGAGGGCAGAGAAGGGATGGTCTCTTATCACATTATTGAAATTGATCCTCCACAATTTTACTCATAGGTGAATGCATGGGGGGGGGGGGGGGGGGGGACCATTGCCAGGCCCCTAGGATATTTTTTTAGCAGCTGTCAGAAATTTCTGCCCAGTAATTAATGGTAATTAATAGTAAATAATAATTAGTAGCAGTGAACAGCTGTTGGTTAGATGGCAGACATATCATAGTTACATAGTAACATAGCTGAAAAGAGACTTGCGTCCATCAAGTTCAGCCTTCCTCACATATGTTTTTGCTGTTGATCTAAAAGAAGGCAAAAAGAAAACCCAGTCTGAAGCGCTTCCAATTTTGCTACAAACTAGGAAAAAATTCCTTCTTGTCCCCAAAATAGCAGTCAGATGTCTCCTTGGATCAAGCAGCTATAAATAGAAAAATAGAAATTATATCCCTGAATGTTATGTTTTTGAAAGTATTTATCCAATTGCAGTTTAAACATCTGTAATGACTCTGACAAAACCACCTCTTCAGGCAGAGAATTCCATATTCTTATTGCTCTTACTGTAAAAAAACTTTTCTTTGCCTTAGATAAAATCTCCTTTCTTCCAGCCTAAATGTGTGACCTTGTGTCCTGTGTATAGCCCTGTTTATGAATAGATTTCCAGATAAAGGTTTGTACTGGCCCTGAATATATTTGTAAAATGTTATCATATCCCCTCTCAGGCGCCGTTTTTCCAAACTAAACCGATTAATTTTTTTTAACCTTTCTTCATAACTAAAATGCTCCATTCCTTTTATCAATTTTGTAGCTCGTCTCTGGACTTTTTCTAGTGCCATGATATCTTTCTTTAGAACAGGCGCCCAAAATTGCACAGCATATTCAAGGTGTGGCCTTCCAGCGATTTATAAAGAGGCAAAATTATTTTTTCATCCCGAGAATTTATGCCCCTATTTATACATGACAAAACCTTACTGGCCTTAGCAACTGCAGATTGACATTGCATATTGCTGCCTAATTTGTTGTCTATAACAATTCCAAAAAATGATCCCTAGTTCACTACCATTTAGGGTGTAAATTGCTTGTACATTCTTAACCCCGAAGTGCATAACTTTGCATTTCTCTACGTTAAATTTAATCTGCCATTTTAGTGCCCAGTCCCCCAATCTATCCAAAACCATCTGCAGCAAAGCAATATCCTGCTCACATTTTATTACTTTACAAAGTTTTGTGTCATCTGCAAACACTGATACATGGCTTTCAATGCCTATTTCAAGATCATTTTTAAATATGTTATATAGAAGTGGTCCCAAAACAGAAACCTGAGGGACACCACTTACCACTTTTGTCCAGCCTGAAAATTTACCATTAATGACAACTCGTTGTACTCTATCCTTAAGCCAATGTTCTACCCAAGAACAAGAATATTCATCTAGACCAATTTATTTTAGTTTGAAGACTAACCTATTGTGAGGAAACGTATCAAATGCCTTGGCAAAATCCAAGTAGATGACACCCACTGCAACACCCTGATCTATACTTCTACTTACTTCTTTGTAGAATGCAATTAGGTTAGTTTGACATGACCTATGTTTCATAAAACCATGCTGATTATTGCTAATAACAAAGTTCTTCCCAATGAATTCCTGAATATTATCCCTTAATAGCCCTTCAAATATTTTCCCAGTTACAGAAGTTAAGCTTGCAGGTCTATAATTCCCAGGCAAGGATTTTAAATATAGGAACAACATCTGCCTTCCTCCAATCCTCCGGTACAATACCTGAAACAAAAGAATCTTGAAAAATTAAATACAGAGGTTCACTTATTTCCCCACTTAGCTCCTTAAGTACACTTGGGTGAATACCGTCAGGCCCCGGAGCTTTATTTACATTAATTTTCTTTAATAGCTGTAGCACCTTGTCTTGAGTTATCCAATCACAAGTTATTTGCAAGTTTTTTGCAGCAATCATTTGCATATCTCTTGCCATAGGATCCTCATTAATATATACTGAAAAAAAATGTTATTTAAAATTTCTGCTTTTTCCTGGTCTTCATTAGCTAATAAACCCAGCTCTGTTTCCATTGTACCTACACTTTGTTTTGTTTTTTTAGAACTGATGTACTTGAAAAAATATCAACCCCTGTTAGGCTTTTATTTCATATTTTAATGTAGCTGCTGGCTATAAAGTGCTGGTAACCCATCACATAACTTAACCTTCATGCTGTTGATGTTGTTTTTAACTATCTGCCCACTATTGCTAGCTCTCCAAGATGGCATAAAGTTCAGTCATCTATTGCAAGTAATGTCCTGACAATATGTCCTGACAATATCCAATCTTCAGTGCAGGACTATTCAGTCTTTAGTAAATAGAGCCATGTATAAAAATGAAAAACCACCTCCGTCACAAAAACCTGATAGAAAAATAAAAACTGTAGTGCCATTTAAAATAATAATTCAGTCTTCCCCCTCTATTCTCTGTATTCATACTAAATGAATTAGCACCTTCCTTGAGGACATTGTACAAATGTTATGGGTGGTTCTGCATTGAGTGTCTATCTGACTGTCTATCTTTCTAAACTAACTTTTGACCACTCACATTAAGATTAATTAACCCTAAAAAATAGAAGGAGATGATCTCTCGCTCTCTGTATATAGTGCAAAGCCCTTCTATATACCCAATTACTAGCAATGCCATAACATTTATTTTCTAATTAAAATTTTAAATCTTTTAATTGCATTTCACAATATTTCATTAATAACTGCTTCTAGAAAAACACTAAAGAAAAAAGTGAGCAAGCCATAATTTTGTATACAAAGACTTTAAATAAATCAAGCTGTCATGAAAAATTCATTTGCATCCATCATTTCTTTAGACAACCAACCACTGGGAAATAATTGTCACTTCTTCAAAACAATATTCCCACCATTACTTCTTGTCAATTTCTCTGTGGTAACAAGCTAATTTAATGTTTAGGATGCATATATAAAAGGCTTAACAAACTCAATCAAAGTTTTTATACATGAGGTGTTTTGATTCTGTTCCTTCATATTCTAGGATGGGCTTAATTTCTATTGGCTCATTTTAACTTTTTATATTTCAATTAAAACTATTTTGTTCATAAGCATATGCATTAATAATTTCATACCAGACATTTTTGACACACCTAACAAAAATGTTTTATTTAATTTCTAAATAAAAATAATGTAATACTCTTTCCTCAATATTTATGCATATTACACACAGTTACTAATTATTTGGTAAATGCAGTTTATTGAAAACCAAGTTGTGAACCATAAAAGTACTTACCAGAAATACTAGCACTACCTTTAGTAGAAATTACAGTCCAAGCACTTCTTACCGAAAATATTTAGATTGTTGCATTAGTATTTTTTTTCCTACCCTTATCTAGTTCAAAAATATTTTTGATTGTCTCTCATGCACGTTGTATTTGAGATCAAGCTGAAGAATTTCTATAATTCAAGTTTGAGGACTGCATCCCAAAAATGTAATGTTTCATTGCTAGAGGTTGTTATAAGTGGTTTATTTTGGGGAGTGTTATAAATTGTTGCCTTATTGGAATATCCAACGCCTTTTTATCTTCATATTCTTCGCCAGACATAAACTTGAAATATACTCTGAAATACCAGATTAACTTTGCTGGTTCCTTATTTCATCTTAATAAAAGCAAGGCGATGTTTTGATCAAGCCTTTCAAAACTATAAGTTTGAAATGTTGCTGGGTCCTTATGTGAATGAAATAAAGGACAGTCGCGCTTAATCAGATATTGCATCTTTCAACTTTATGTCTAGCTGCATAGCTCAAGGTTGAGAATCACATACCAATAGCAGTAATATCAGTAACTTCCTTGCTGAAGCAATACTGGCTTCCATATGAAATATTATCAGTTTCTGTTCAAATAATTTTTATTGAAGAATTTAAAAATAAATAACAATATAACAATATAATGAACAATAATTTACAACAAATAAAAATGTTACAATATTAAATAAACAAAAGTAAAACTGAGGAATAATGATACAAAATAATAATCCGGGGGGCGGAGCCTGGAGCTGAGCCTGAACGGACGCACTTAATGTGAGCTCCGAACAAACGACGATAATCCGCCTTAATCCGAGGTACCGAGGTACCATCCAAAGACCCAAACACCCATCGGACTTCCCCCTGGAGCCCAAGGCTCAGACGAATGCCGTTCCAGTTCCCGCAAACGGGTAAAAAGACCCGGCGAAAATCTGGGGCCTACCTGACACTCCAAGCCACAAGGTACGCGACGGAGGTCGCTGCATTCGACGCCCGACACAGCACTCGCCTGTTAACTGACCCTGCGGAATCGGACGGCTACACAATGGGTCGCAGGTCCCAAAAGCCTCCACCAACTACCAGCAGAGGCATTCAAGATATAGGTGACATGCTACAGAGGCCAATGGCGCCCAAGATGGCGGCTCCGCCGGAGTGCACGCCAGCCTCTCCAGATGAGGGGAAACAGCATGGGGCCGGATTAGAAACATCCACCACTCCCCAAGTCACAGAACCACTAGCCGGCCAGGACACTCAAACCCCGGCTACCAAACAAGATATTGCCGACCTCCTCATGGAAATGAGGAGAATGCATGCAGCAGACATTAACCTAATAAAGACTGAATTACAAGCGATGACAGCACGCACACAGGCTACAGAGGAGGACATCCTAGACCTCAAAAACGAGGTGAGAGAGTTAAAAAACACTTGCTCCCATATGCAGGCCGTACAGTCCTCTCTAATCACGAGACTGGACCAAACAGAAGACCGCAACAGACGCGCTAACTTAAAACTAAGGGGGATCCCAGACACCATAGACTCCTCAGAACTACCCCACTACCTCAGACGTCTCATAGCAACAATTCTGCCACCCGCTCAGGCAAAAAAACTTGTGTTGGACGGCTGTTTTAGAATCAGAAAAGCCAGACAAGCACCAATGGACGCCCCTCCAGATGTCATTATCCGATGTCACTCTGTGACCGACAAAATCAAGCTTCTCACGGCGGTCAGAGGGAAGACCCCGCTACCATTTGAAAATTCACAAATTACCTTTTACCAAGACCTGACCCACAACACATTACTGTGGCGCAGATCCCTGGCCCCGGTCACAACCCAACTGAGAGAGGCAAAGATTGAGTATAAATGGACATTCCCAAGATCCTTGACAGTGTCCAAGGAGGGCGCCATGCACAGCCTCTCCTCACTACAGAACGCAGAACCATTCCTGAGGGCACTGGGGATACTAGCGCTCACCCAAACAAGGGAGAATCCCACAACGTCGCACACATGGAATCCAGAGACGGTAATCTCTTTCACCCCTAGGAACACGGAGAGAAGCGGAGCCCTAACCTGAACTGCCCCACCGTGCCAGACCTTAGACCCTCTAAGTGCCCTCCGCAGGCGCAGAGGAAGGGCTGATCTGAACTGTAACACTGGCGGTCGGCAACTCTAATATATCCAGCAGGCACTGTCTCCTCTTTTTTGCTTTGCTTGCCGGCTCTACTGCTGTTTTATCCTGTGACTGTTTATTTTTATTTCTATGGGTTCTGTTGGTTTTTGTATTTTGTCACTGTTTTCAGCATGATACTACAACACACACATCTAACAAGTATAGCATACGCTATGCCATAACTGCGACCAACCATCACCAGCCGTGACTGACTCGGACAAAGAACATCACAAGCTCCAGGGAGAGTAATCTTTCTCCCACCCCCCCGTGACTTCCTCGGTAAGAAGTCGAAACCCCAACCCATCGGTACACCACAAAGACGCAACGGGCACTATGAGCGATAACGCTCACCCCACACGCACACGCCAATCTACACGGACACAATAGAATTCACTCGCAGACACTAACAACACTAAGGACAGCCATACGCACACACACGCAAACCTGAGGGGTACAAACATGCAGACAACTACCTCCAGACTGATAACCTGTGGGTACACCCCCCCCCCGATTTAACATGAACCCGAAACTCGTAGACTGACATACACTGCGAATACACTCCATGGAGGCCTTAGTCTCACACTAATTGACTTGTAAAAAATAAAAATGTGCAGATCTAGCTGACGTTACAACTCCGAAATGACAGACAAAAGTATGCCTTAATTTTGTTGTGAAGTCATGTAACAACCATCACCCGCAAGGCTATTGTGGCCAGCCGGGTTGTTTTGTACTTATCCATGCACGCAAAAATAAAGATTTATAAAAAAAAAAAAAAAAAAAAAATAATAATCCGGATATGTATGTACAGTTGCAAGAAAAAATATGTGAACCCTTTGGAATGATATGGATTTCTGCATAAATGTGATCTGATCATCATCTAAGTCACAACAATAGACAATCACAGTCTGCTTAAACTAATAACACACAAAGAATGAAATGTTGCCATTAGTGATGTCGCGAACATAAAATGTTCCGTTCGCAAATGGCGAACGCGAACTTCCGCAAATGTTCGCGAACGGGCGAACCCGGCGAACCGCCATAGACTTCAATAGGCAGGCGAATTTTAAAACCCACAGGGACTCTTTCTGGCCACAATAGTGATGGAAAAGTTGTTTCAAGGGGACTAACACCTGGACTGTGGCATGCCGGAGGGGGATCCATGGCAAAACTCCCATAGAAAATTACATAGTTGATGCAGAGTCTGGTTTTAATCCATAAAGGGCAGAAATCACCTAACATTCCTAAATTGTTTGGAATAACGTGCTTTAAAACATCAGGTATGATGTTGTATCGATCAGGTAGTGTAAGGGTTACACCCGCTTCACAGTGACAGACCAAACTCCCCGTTTAACGCACCGCAAACAACCGCAAACAGTCCATTTTCACAGCCGCAAACTCCCCATTTGCACAAGGTTGGATACCAAGCTAGCCATGTCCCGTTCCTTGTCCTCACTGATGTCATTGAAGGTCTCTTCCTCCACCCAGCCACGTACAACACCAAGGGTCCCCGAAAGGTGACAACAAGCCCCCTGTATATATTTTTTTAAATGTACACTACTGTTACACCAGATATGAATTGCACTGGTGTGACACTGTGCCCTGGCAGGCCCTGAAACGCACACGTGTGAAGGAAACTGACTGCTATTATTTCACAGTCAAATTTCTAGTTTTTTTTTTTTATGTACACTACTATTACACCAGATATGAGTTGCACTGGTGTGACACTGTGCCCTGGAAGGCCCTGAAATGCACACGTGTGAAGGAAACTGACTGCTATTATATTACAGTCAAAAAAGTTGTTGTTTTTTAAATGCAAGCTATTGTGACACCAGATATGAGTGGTGGCACTGGGACCAGTTAAAAAATATTGGATATCGCTAAAAATCATGATCACTATATACTTTCTCTACAAACCTCTTAAACTAACCAAACTACTCATCCATCCGCTATACCACTTTATCCCACCTAGAACTAGTGCCCAGTTAAAATACTTGACTCTTACTTACCCACACTCAGTCATGCCACACACATTTCACCACTACTCTCACTGAATCCCTCTGACTACGGCTAAATTCATCTTCTACATCAGAACACTACTCCTAAAATTGTGTTGTATCCATGTCTCGGGTCTTTCATTTAGAATAGGGGCAGCTTTGGTCTCCTTTGACACTGACACTCCAGTGCATATTATTAAAAGATTGGGCAGATGGAAATCCTCAGTCTACAACCGATATATTCCTCATCCCGAGAAAGAAATGAGGAAAGCTTTTAAACGTTTGGCTTTGTAAATTTGATGCAATAAGTGTGTTTTTCTTTAATACCTTTTCACCCTCTTTGCATGAACCCGATTTACATATATTACTAATATAGAACAATAAAAAGCACAACCTAAAAATACAAAGGAAGACCAAATAGTGCAGATAGAACTTTTTTTAAAAACATAAAAAGGAAACTAAAATGCACTCACAAACATAGGAATAAAAAGGCTTTCTTCTCCTTTATAAAGATGAATGCTTAAAATAAAGCACAAAAGAAGAACATAGTGTATAACTGTATGGTATTAAAAAATAGCTTTATTGTATGCACTTACAAAATGACAGTGGTAAAAGGGCTCATCAATAGTGATGTTGCGAACACAAAATGTTCGGTTCGCGAACGGGAACTTCCGCAAATGTTCGCGAACCGGCGAACCGAGCGAACCGCCAATTACTTCAATGGGCAGGCAAATTTTAAAACCCACAGGGACTCTTTCTGGCCACAAAAGTGATGGAAAAGTTGTTTCAAGGGGACTAACACCTGGGCTGTGGCATGCCGGAGTGGGATCCATGGCAAAACTCCCATGGAAAATTACACAGTTGATGCAGAGTCTGGTTTTAATCCATAAAGGGCAGAAATCACCTAACATTCCTAAATCACAATGGATATGGATTGACACCTGACATATGACATATTGACACCTTGACATATGGATTGACACCTGTCCTCAGAGACCCTGATACACACTGACACAGAGCAGAATAGGGAATATTCCCATTACATAGGGTCACTTGGCAGATATGGATTGACACCTATCCTAAGGATCCCTGATACACACTAACACAGAGCAGAATAGAGACTGTTCCCCCTACATAGGGTCACTTGGCAGATATGGATTGACACCTGTCCTCAGAGACACTGATACACACTGACACAGAGCAGAATAGGGACTGTTCCCCCTACATAGGGCCACTTGGCAGATATGGATTGACACCTGTCCTCAGAGACCATGAAACACATTGACACAGAGCAGAATAGAGACTGTTCCCCCTACATAGGGTCACTTGGCAGATATGGATTGCCACCTGTCCTCAGAGACCATGATACACACTGCCACAGAGCAGAATAGAGACTGTTCTCCTACATAGGGTCACTTGGCAGATATGGATTGACACCTGTCCTCAGAGACCATGATACACACTGACACAGAGCACAATAGGGACTGTTCCCCCTACATAGGGTCACGTGGCAGATATGGATTGACACCTATCCTAATGATCCCTGATACACACTGACACAGAGCAGAATAGGGACTGTTCCCCCTACATAGGGTCACTTGGCAGATATGGATTGACACCTATCCTAATGATCCCTGATACACACTGACACAGAGCAGAATAGGGACTGTTCCCCCTACATAGGGTCACTTGGCAGATATGGATTGACACCTGTCCTCAGGGACCCTGATACACACTGACACAGAGCAGAATAGGGACTGTTCCTCCTACATAGGGTCACCATTTTTAGCCCAAGCCCTTTTTTAGTCGAATGTATTGCCCACTGTCAGTCCCTTCAGGATCCATCCCTCATTCATCTTAATAAAGGTGAGGTAATCTAGACTTTTTTGACCTAGGCGACTTCTCTTCTCAGTGACAATACCTCCTGCTGCACTGAAGGTCCTTTCTGACAGGACACTTGAAGCGGGGCAGGCCAGAATTTCTATCGCAAATTGGGATAGCTCAGGCCACAGGTCAAGCCTGCACACCCAGTAGTCAAGGGGTTCATCGCTCCTCAGAGTGTCGATATCTGCAGTTAAGGCGAGGTAGTCTGCTACCTGTTGGTCGAGTCATTCTCTGAGGGTGGATCCCGAAGGGCTGTGGCGATATGTAGGACTTAAAAAGCGCCGCATGTCCTCCATCAACAACAAGTCTTTAAAGCAGGAGGAGGATGACGTTCACCTCTTCCCCTGTTAGATTCCCGTTGTGCTGTGACATCACCCTTATACGCTGTGTAAAGCATACCTTTTAATTTATTTTGCAAATGCTGCATCCTTTCTGACTTGTTGTAATTTGGTAACATTTCCGCCACTCTCTGCTTATACCGGGGGTCTAGTAGCGTGGACACCCAGTACAGGTCGTTCTCCTTCAGCCTTTTTATACGAGGGTCCCTCAACAGGCAGGACAGCATGAAAGACCCCATTTGCACAAGGTTGGATGCCGAGCTACTCATTTCCCGTTCCTCCTCCTCAGTGATCTCAATGAAGGTATGTTCTTCGCCCCAGCCACGTACAACACCACGGGTAGCAGATAGGTGACAACGAGCACCCTTGGATGCCTGTTGTGGTTGGTCTTCCTCCTCCTCCTCAAAGCCACATTCCTCCTCTGACTCCTCTTCCTCACAATCCTCTTCCAGCGTTGCCACAGGTCCAGCAACCAATGCTGATAAGGCTGTTTCTGGTGGTGATGGTGACCACAACTCTTCCTCTTCACGCTCATCTACGGCCTGATCCAGCACTCTTCGCAGGGCACGCTCCAGGAAGAAAACACATGGTATGATGTCGTCATGGTGCCTTCGGTGTGACTGACTAGGTTTGTCACCTCCTCAAAAGGACGCATGAGCCTACAGGCATTGAGCATGAGCGTCCAGTAACGTGGCAAAAAAATTCCCAGCTCCCCAGAGGCTGTCCTAGCACCGCAGTCATACAAATATTAATTAACGTCTTTTTCTTGTTGGAGCAGGCGGTCGAACATTAGGAGTGCTGAATTCCAACGTGTCGGGCTGTCGCAAATCAAGCGCCTCACTGGCATGTTGTTTTGCCGCAGGATATCTGCAAAGTGCGCCATGGCCGTGTAGGAACGCCTGAAATGGCCACACACCTTCCTGGCCTGCTTCAGGACGTCCTGTAAGCCTGTGTACTTATGCACAAAGCGTTGTACGATCAGATTACACACATGTGCCATGCACGGCACATGTGTCAACTTGCCCAACTTCAATGCCGCCAACAAATTTGTTCCGTTGTCACAAACCACTTTGCCGATATCCAGTTGCTGCGGAGTCAGCCACTTTTCCACCTTTGCATTCAGGGCGGACAGGAGTGTTTGTCCGGTGTGACTCTCTGCTTTCAAGTAAGTCAAACCTAAGACGGCGTGACACTGCCGTATCCGGGATGTGGAATAGTACCTGGTGAGCTGGGGGGGTGCCGTTGATGTGGAGCAAGACGCAGCAGCACAAGAGGACTCAGCCGAGGAGGTTATGGAAGAGAATGGAGTAGGAGGAGTAGAGGAGGTGGCAGCAGGCCTGCCTGCAAGTCATGGCGGTGTCACCAACTCCTCTGCAGAGCCACGCATTCCATGCTTGGCAGCCGTCAGCAGGTTTACCCAATGCGCAGTGTAGGTGATATACCTGCCCTGACCATGCTTTGCAGACCAGGTATCAGTGGTCATATGGACCCTTGCCCCAACACTGTGTGCCAGACATGCCATTACTTCCTTTTGCACAATCAAGTACAGGTTGGGGATTGCCTTTTGTGCAAAGAAATTTCGTCCGGGTACCTTCCACTGCGGTATCCCAATAGCCACAAATTTTTTGAATGCCACTGACTCCACCAGCTTGTATGGTAAAAGCTGGCGGGCTAATAGTTCAGACAAGCCAGCTGTCAGACGCTGGGCAAGGGGGTGACTTTCTGACATTGGCTTCTTACGCTCAAACATGTCCTTAACAGATACCTGACTGTGGGCAGATGAGCGGGAACTGCTCAAGGCGAGAGACGGAGTGGCAGATGTTGAGAGGGGGCAAGGAGGACAGCAGTGGTTGACGTGGCTGAAGATGCTGGACCAGGAGGAGGATGGCAGCTTTGAGTTTGTGTACTGCTTGTACTCATGTGTTGATCTCATAGGCGTTTGTGATGTGCGATCATGTGCCTACGCAAAGCAGTTGTACCTAGGTGGGTGTTGGACTTCCTACGACTCAGTTTCTTTTGGCACAGGTTGCAAATGGCATTGCTGTTGTCAGAGGCAGACACACAAAAAAAATGCCACACTGCTGAGCTCTGCAATGACGGCATTCTGATGGTGGACACAGCATGCGTTGATTGGCGTGCTGTCGGGCTGACCCCGGGTGCCGATGCATGCTGTCTGACTGTGCCACTAGCTCCTTGCGACGACCTCCCCCTGCTTCCAACTCGTCTCCTCCTCCTCCTCTCTGTCTCCCCATCTGAACTTTCGCCCTGTTCTTCTTCTTGACGAGCAGGCACCCACGTGACATCCATGGACGCATCGTCATCATCAACCGCTTCACTTGTATCTGACAACTCAGCAAAGGCAGCAGCAGCGGGTACAACATCATCATCACACCGTACGTCCATGTGTGTAATGCTGCCTGCCTGAGACATATCCCTGTTATCTACATCCTCTGGCAATAATGGTTGCGCATCACTCATTTCTTCAAACGGATGTGTAAATAACTCCTCTGACATACCAAGTGAAGCGGCTGTGGTGCTAGTGTTGGTGGTGGCGGCAGGCGGGTGAGTGGTATCTTGAGAGGTGCCCGAAGCGAAGCTGTAGGAGGATGGTGCGTCAAGGTTCCAAGCGGAAGCTGTAGAAGATTGGGTGTCCTGTGTTAGCCAGTCAACTATGTCCTCAGAACTTTTCAAGTTCAGGGTACGTGGCCTCTGAAAACTGGGCATTATTCTAGGGCAAAAGGGAATCACAGCACCACGACCACGATGGCCCCTGCGGGGTGGCCTGCCTCTGCCTGTAATTTTTTTTGGGATTAGTGGCACTATGCGTGCAAGCTACTGTGAGACCTTATATGAGTGGCAATGTGCACTGGCAGAGGTTGGCAGAGTACACACTGTAGGCCTGACACCCGCTTGAAGACAACTAACTACTATTCAATCTATAACAGTGGAAAAAGATTTTTGGTTTTAAATGCACGCTATAGTGACACCAGATATGAGTGGCAATGTGCACTTGCAGAGGTTGGCAGAGTACACGCTGAAGGCCTGACACACCCGCTTGAAGGACACTGACTGCTACTAGCTTAGAGTGAAAAACTTTTTTTCTTTTTAAAGGCACGCTATTGTGACACCAGATATGAGTGGCAAAGTGCACTTGCAGAGGTTGGCAGAGTACACGCTGAAGGCCTGACACCCGCTTTAAGGACACTGACTGCTATTAGCTTACAGTGAAAAACTTTTTTCTTTTTAAAGGCACGCTATTGTGACACCAGATATGAGTGGCAAAGTGCACTTGCAGAGATTGGCAGAGTACACGCTGAAGGCCTGACACCCAGACGCTTGCAGACAACTAACTGCTATTAGCTTACAGTGAAAAAGTTTTTTTCTTTTTAAAGACACGCTATTGTGACACCTGATATAAGTGGCAAAGTACACTGGCAGAGGTTGGAAGAGTACACGCTGAAGGCCTGACACCCAGACGCTTGCAGACAACTAACTGCTACTAGCTTACAGTGAAAAACTTTTTTTCTTTTTAAAGGCACGCTATTGTGACACCAGATATGAGTGGCAAAGTGCACTTGCAGAGGTTGGCAGAGTACACGCTGAAGCCCTGACACCCGCTTTAAGGACACTGACTGCTATTAGCTTAGAGTGAAAAACTTTTTTTCTTTTTAAATGCATGCTATTGTGACACCAGATATGAGTGGCAAAGTACACCGGCAGAGGTTGGCAGATTATACGCTGAAGGCCTGACACCCGCTTTAAGGAAACTGACTGCTATTAGCTTACAGTCAAAAACTTTTTTTTCTTTTTAAAGGCACGCTATAGTGACACCAGATATGAGTGGCAAAGTGCACTTGCAGAGGTTGGCAGAGTACATGCTGAAGGCCTGACACCCGCTTTAAGGACACTGACTGCTATTAGCTTACAGTGAAAAACTTTTTTCTTTTTAAAGGCACGCTATAGTGACACCAGATATGAGTGGCAATGTGCACTTGCAGAGGTTGGCAGAGTACACGCTGAAGGCCTGACACACCCGCTTGAAGGACACTGACTGCTACTAGCTTAGAGTGAAAAACTTTTTTTCTTTTTAAAGGCACGCTATTGTGACACCATATATGAGTGGCAAAGTGCACTTGCAGAGGTTGGCAGAGTACACGCTGAAGGCCTGACACCCAGACGCTTGCAGACAACTAACTGCTATTAGCTTACAGTGAAAAACTTTTTTCTTTTTAAAGGCACGCTATTGTGACACCAGATATGAGTGGCAAAGTAAACTGGCAGAGGTTGGCAGAGTACACGCTGAAGGCCTGACACCCAGACGCTTGCAAACAACTAACTGCTATGCAATCTATTACAGTGAAAAAAAAATTTTGTTTTTAAATGCAAGCTTAAGCTATTGTGACACCAGATAGTGGTGGCACTGGGCAAGTGGGCACAGTATCCACTGTGAGCCTGACACAGAAGCTGGCAGGCAGGCAACTGCAATTACATTACACAGAAAAAAAACAAAACAAAAAAACAGACTGATATTCTAGCTCTAAAAAGGGCTTTTTGGGGGTGCTGGCCTTACAGCAGAGATCAGATGAGTCATTCAGGACTGTAGTGAACACTGAATACCCTAGCCTAGTTATCAATGTCCCTATCAAATGAGCAGCAGCTACACTTTCCCTCCTCTATCTAAGAATGCAGCTTCAGAATGAATCTAAAATGGATGCTGTACAGGAGGTGGGAGGGTCTGGAAGGGAGGGTCTGCTGCTAATTTGCTGGAATGTGTCTGCTGACCGTGCTGACAGGGTAAAAGTTTACTCAATGATGACGAATAGGGCGCGATCGAACCGCGCATGTGTTCGCCCGCCGTGGCGAACGCGAACACGCTATGTTTGCCGGGAACTATTCGCCGGCGAACAGTTTGGTATATCACTAATCACTTCTTTGATGCCCAGAATATCAGGAGATATCCAGTGATGTGGAATAAGTATGGTGGCTGAGATTAAAAGATGTCCTAACATAATACATTTGTATGTAGGCAAATTGTCTGAAATATTCTTAAATAAACAAAGTTCTCTAGTTAAGTCCATTATGGAATTATCTATAGACAACTAAATAATGAATGGAATCCCAATAAGATGTTAATTTAGTGCATGACTGGACATGACCACAACACATTTAACCATCTGTCAGATATTAGCTTTCAGGTTTGTTGATATTTAGTAGAATACATCCATTTCTTTTTCTACCTTAAAGGAACACTCTGCCTCATGTAACATGTGGTTGCTCAAAAGCTGTTCTATTTGATATTTAATATTTAACTGCTGCTCTTAGCTTCTGTTCCTTGACATTTTGGACAGTAGAAACAGCAAACAGTAGAAACAGCAGAAACAGTAGCACTTACGTGTAGTGTCCCCACAGTTCCCACCAATGGGTAACAGGTAGATTCTCTAAATAATTATTCAAGGGGGAGGACTAATGTTTTAATTCCCACAGATAATCTCGAGATTTTTTACGGGCCAACTAATCAGAGCACCCTAATGAGACTTCAAAGTGTGGGAAAGCTTTTATAACGCATGGCGTGTATGGATTTGTTTTTGTTTTGCGGTTTTGATTTTTGTTTTTGTTGTTTTGGGGGATTTTATTTATTATTTTTTTAATAGCGGCATTGTGTATTATGGATTTTAATTTGGCCTTTTTGGTAATGAAAAGAAAAAAGCACTGGCCAGCCAACCACATGGTTAGCCCTTTATATTTTTGCATGCGGGCAAATGGTTTGGAAATCTTTTTAATCTTCATATTTATTCTCAAAAAAGCATTAAAAAAAATGTGATATCACTGAGGAAACATGAATATATTAGAGTACACCTTATGTACGCATTTAGCATAGAATATGTGTTGTATGAATTGGTGGACCTATTATAATTAATTAAAAGTCACATGGCCAAAGTTGTATGCAATTAATAAAATAGTTGCTTACAAATGTACTTTTTTTCTAAATGTTTTCTTTCATTATTATATTAAGTATAACAATTTTAACAAAGTGAATCTAGAACAAGAAATATGACTATTCCTTACATTCACCTAATGATAAAACAAAGCTGTTATTTTAATTTCATATGCCCTTTTTCATGATAATATATTGAACTAATTAACAGTTTTCATACAAAGTGGCTTGAAAATATGCAACATTAAAGCATTTTAAATATCTCTTGCACTTAGTCATCTTGACATGTGGTTTGAATTAATTGTGTTACACGCGGTAACAAACACATCACCCTATTTATAATTAAACTATTGAACAACATGCTTAATGAGGGAAATGATATGTACAAGTTGCACTTAATCATGAATTTATCTCCTGGAGTAATTCCAAGTACCTATGGATTTCTTTGGTAGAAATATATTTTATTTTAAAAGAAAAAAGAAAAAAGATGAACAACAAAACTGATGGTAAGAAATTTATTTTAATAATGATGAAACTTAAAAGAAAAGAAAATATAGAATCTAAGGCAGGAAATGTTAGTTATGCTTGTTAGGGATAATTTTATGTAGGATACAAAAAAGGAAATCAAGAGGATCAAATTTTACTGCAGTGATAAACCAATAGACATTTTATATAGAGGAGAAGAAAACACAGCCTATAACAGTAATATGACTGTAACTGTAATATAGTATCTGTTGGAACCAAATAATGTCTACCAGTACAGCATTCAGACAACTAGGAAAAATTGTAAATTCAACTATATGTATTTGATGCAGCTCAATCTTCTTTTGTAAAACACATTAAGAATGCGTGGTAACTGATGTTTGCTGCTTGAATAACTTTCTCAGCATCATGCCTGCTATCATATAATGCTTAGTTTCTGTAACTGCCATTTTTTTATACTTGCTACTAAAATAATGTAAACAGGATAGAAAATAGGAAATTACACTTTGCTGAATTAAGAAAAAATTAGGAATTATCTCAACAGTTACAAAATACTCAGCATTAATGGTAACAAAGTGTCATTTAGAACTAGTGATGAGTGTTAATCAAAAAACATGCAGGCACATGGATAAACTGTTCATTTTATTAAATAATAAACACATGCTGCAGCTCCACCTACAGGTGGAATTTGCTAATTACATCTCTTATATGATGATAGCTTATGTTCCTATTCAAATACTCCTACTCAAGACCATGCCCATCATCAAATAATGTCCAACCTTTTCAGTAGTTGGAAAGCACAACCTTGTTTCTTCAGTTTTCTTAGTGGCTTTATGGACTTTATACAGCTGTCTCTAGCCTCATATTATCTTCAACATACATATTGTACTTTTTTAAAATTAGTTCTCTCTTAATATACTATAGTAAAATAACAATGTTTCTATGTAATTGTGCTTCATATCTTCCTCAACTGAACAAAACATTTTGAATGGTGTTGAAATAGCTGTGCATTTCCTGACTGTTTCCTGACTGTTAATGGCTGAAGAGCTTTTTTTGTGTTGTGATTCAGTGTTTCTTCAGTGGTGACGAGATATTTGATGGTTAGGGGACAGCCACTAAATCATATCTAATCAGTAAACAAATAAAAAAAAATATAAAGACATAAACCTGAAATCAACCAGACTGATTAAAATATGCAACACACTCTTCAAATTCTATGGGCTTACATATTAGGAAAGAACAAATAATCAACACTCATTTGTTTCTTAGCAGGTCTTACAATTAGGTAAATACTACCTCAGATGAACAACACATATTACACCGTGCCATGATTTATTAAACAAAAAGAAAGCCAAAATGGAGAAGGCATGTGTGAAATAGTACGTACACCCTTACTGCTTCTATAGGTAATAAGAGGCTACCGTATATACTCGAGTATAAGTCAACCCGCATATAAGTCGAGACCCCTAATTTTACCCCAAAAAACTGGGAAAACTTATTGACTTGAGTATGAGACTAGGGTGGGAAATGCAGCAGCTACTGGTAAATATAATTTCTAAATACAAATTTCTAAATACAATTATATCCCCCCAAAATTATATTAATTGAATATTTATTAACAGCGTGTGTATATAATGAATGCAGTGTGTGTGTGTGTGTGTATGTATATAATGAATGCAGTGTGTGTATATATAATGCAGTGTGTTAGTATGAATGCGGTGTGTGTGTGTGTGTATGAATGCGGTGCGTTTGTGTATGAATGCGGTGTGTGTGTGTGTGTATGAATGCTGTGTGTGTATGAATGCAGTGTGTGTATGAATGCAGTGTGTGTATGAATGCAGTGTGTGTATGAGTGCAGTGTGTGTGATGCAGTGTGTGTGTGTGTATGAGTGCAGTGTGTGTGTATGAATGCAGTGTGTGTGTGTGTATGAATGCAATGTGTGCATGTGAGTGCAGTGTGTGTGTGTATGAATGCAGTGTGTGTGTGTGTATGAATGCAGTGTGTGTGTATGAGTGCAGTGTGTGTGTGTGTATGAATGCAGTGTGTGTGTGTGATGCAGAGCCTTGGCATTTTTATTATTATTTTTTTTAATTATTATTATTTTAATATAATTTTTTTGTTATATTTTTAATATTTTATTTTTACATTATTTTTTTAAATATTATTCATATTTTATTTTTACACTATTATTATTATTTTTTTAAAATATTAATAATATGTATATGTTTTATTTACATTTTTATGTTATTTTTTTTCGTCCCCCCTCCCTGCTTGTTAGCTGGCCAGGGCCCCCTCCATGCTCTCATTCCCTGGTGGTCCAGTGGATGGGCTGTGTAGGAGTGGGGCTGGCAGGAAGCTGTTACTTACCTTTCCTGCAGCTCCTGTCAGCTCCCTTCTCTCTCCTCCGGTCCGGTCAGCTCCCACTGTAAGTCTCGCGGCCGCACGGAGCATTGCCACGGTGAACCGTGGCAACGATGTGACCCCGCGGCTCTCGTGTGACTTGCAGAGGGAGCTGACCGGACTGGAGGAGAGAGAAGGGAGCTGACAGGAGCTGCAGGAAAGGTAAGTTACTGGTCTCTGCCAGCCCCCCAACAGGACTGCCGGGCTTGTAATGAGCCCGGCGGTCCTGGTCTGTATTATGGCAATGTAAGTTGCCATAATACAGACAATTGACTTGAGTATAAGTCGAGTTGGGGTTTTTGTTCGGTCCGCCCCCTATTCATCATCATTGAGTAAACTTTGACCCTGTACCTCACAGTCCGCAGACACATTCCAGCCAATCAGCAGCAGACCCTCCCTCCCAGACCCTCCCACCTCCTGGACAGCATCCATTTTAGATTCATTCGGAAGCTGCATTCTTAGTGAGAGGAGGGACAGTGTAGCTGCTGCTGATTTAATAGGGAAATCGATAGCTAGGCTAGTGTATTCAGTGTCCACTACAGTCCTGAAGGACTCATCTGATCTCTGCTGTAAGGACAGCACCCCAAAAAGCCCTTTTTAGAGCTAGAACATCAGTCTGCTTTTTTTTTCTGTGTAATCTAATTGCAGTTGCCTGCCTTCCAGCGCGTGTGTCAGGCTCACAACGTATACTGTGCCCACTTGCCCAGTGCCACCACTCATATCTGGTGTCACAATAGCTTGTATTTAAAAAAAAACAAAAAAACTTTTTTGACTGTAATATAATAGCAGTCAGTTTCCTTCACACGTGTGCGTTTCAGGGCCTGCCAGGGCACAGTGTCACACCAGTGCAACTCATATCTGGTGTAACAGTAGTGTACATTAAAAAAAAAATAGAAATTTGACTGTGAAATAATAGCAGTCAGTTTCCTTCACACGTGTGCGTTTCAGGGCCTGCCAGGGCACAGTGTCACACCAGTGCAACTCATATCTGGTGTAACAGTAGTGTACATTAAAAAAAAAATAGAAATTTGACTGTGAAATAATAGCAGTCAGTTTCCTTCACACGTGTGCGTTTCAGGGCCTGCCAGGGCACAGTGTCACACCAGTGCAACTCATATCTGGTGTAACAGTAGTGTACATTAAAAAAAAAAATAGAAATTTGACTGTGAAATAATAGCAGTCAGTTTCCTTCACGCGTGTGCGTTTCAAGGCCTGCCAGGGCACAGTGTCACACCAGTGCAACTCATATCTGGTGTAACAGTAGTGTACATTTAAAAAAGAAATACAATTTTGACTGTAATAGATTGAATAGCAGTTATTTGTCTGCAAGCGTGTGTGTCAGGCCTACAGCGTCTACTCTGCCAACTTCTGCCAGTGCACAGTGCCACTCATATCTGTTGTCACAGTAGCTTGCACGCATAGTACTACTAATCAAAAAAAAAATGACAGGCAGAGGCAGGCCACCCCACAGGGGCCATCATGGTCGTGGTGCTGTGATTCCCTTTGGCCCTAGAATAATGCCCAGTGTTCAGAGGCCACGTACCCTGAACTCGAAAAATTCTGAGGACATAGTTGACTGGCTAACACAGGACACCCAATCTTCTACAGCTTCCGCTCGGAACCTTGATGCACCATCCTCCTCCAGCTTAGCTTCGGGCACCTCTCAAGTTACCACTTGCCCGCCTGCCGCCACCACCAACAGTAGCACCACAGCCGCTTCACTTGATCTGTCAGAGGAGTTATTTACACATCAGTTGGAAGAAATGAGTGATGCGCAACCATTATTGCCAGAGGATGTAGATAACAGGGATATGTCTCAGTCAGGCAGCATTACACAAATGGACGTACGGTGTGATGATGATGATGTTGTACCCGCTGCTGCTTCCTTTGCTGAGTTGTCAGATACAAGTGAAGCGGTTGATAATGACGATGTGTACGTGGATGTCACGTGGGTGCCCGCTAGAAGAGAAGAAGAACAGGGGGAAAGTTCAGTTGGGGAGATAGAGAGGAGGAGGAGACGAGTTTGAAGCAGGGGGAGGTCGTCACAAGGAGCTAATGGCACAGTCAGACAGCATGCATTGGCACCCGGGGTCAGCCAGACAGTACGCCAATCAACGCATGCTGTTGCCACCACCAGAATGCCGTCATTGCAGAGCTCAGCAGTGTGGCATTTTTTTTGTGTGTCTGCCCCTGACAACAGCGATGCCATTTGCAACCTGTGCCAAAAGAAACTGAGTCGTGGGAAGTCCAACACCCACCTAGGTACAACTGCTTTGCGAAGGCACATGATCGCACATCACAAACGCCTATGGGATCAACACATGAGTACAAGCAGCACACAAACTCAAAGCCGCCATCCTCCTCCTGGTCCAGCATCTTCAGCCACGTCAACCACTGCTGTCCTCCTTGCCCCCTCTCAACCATCCGCCACTCCGTCTCTCGCAGGGAGGGGGGACGAAAAAATATTAATAATAAAACAAATAATAATAAGAAAAAAAAATATTAAAATAATAACATAAAAAATAATACAATTAATAATAAAATAAAAAAATAGGTACCTAAAAAAAATAATAACATTAAAAAAAATATTAAAATAATAATTAAATAATAATTAATAAAATGCCCACCCCCCACCAATGCTCTGCACACACACACACACTGCACTCACACATACACACACTGCATTTATACACACACTGCACTGCATTCATTATATACACACTGCATTCATACACACTGCACTCACACACACTGCACTCATACATACACACTGCACTCATATACACACACTGCACTGCATTCATTAAACACACACTGCATACACTCTGCACTCATATACACACACTGCACTCATACACACACACTGCACTCATACACACACACTGCACTGCATTCATTATATACACACTGCATTCATACACACACTGCATTCACACACACTGCACTCACACACACTGCACTCACACACACACACACTGCACTCATACACACACACTGCACTTGTACATACACACTGCATTCATACACACACTGCATACACACTGCACTGCATTCATTGTACACACACTGCACTCATACACACACACTGCACTCATATACACACACTGCACTCATATGCACACACTGCACTCCATTCATTATATACACACTGCACTCATACACACTGCACTCATACACACACTGCATACACACACACTGCATTCATATACACACTGCATTCATTATAGACACACACTGTAAATAAATATTCAGTTAATATAATTTTTTTAGGATCTAATTTTATTTAGAAATGTACCAGTAGCTGCTGCATTTCCCACCCTAGTCTTATACTCGAGTCAATACGTTTTCCCAGTTTTTTGGGGTAAAATTAGGGGCCTCGGCTTAAATTCGGGTCGGCTTATACTCGAGTATATACAGTACATAAATTCTAAAAAAAACAAAAATGAAAGTGTAGCTACACTAAAAACTGAAACGGGGGTGTTAGTCAATGAAGACCAGGAAAAGGCAGGAATTTTAAATAACTATTTCTCCTCTGTATATATTAAGGAAGAACCCATGGCAATAGATGTGCAAATGATTGCTACTAAAAACTTGCAGAATAATTGTAATTGGTTAACTCAAGACAAGGTGCTGCAGCAACTAAAGAAAGTTAATATAAACAAAGCTCCAGGGCCTGACGGTATCCATCCACGTGTACTTAAGGAACTAAGTGTAGAAATAAGTGAACCTCTGTTTTTAATCTTTCAAGATTCTTTTCTTTCAGGAAGTGTTCCGGAGGATTGGAGGAAGGCAGATGTGGTTCCTATATTCAAAAAGGGTTCAAAATCCTTGCCTGGAAATTATAGACCTGTGAGCTTAACTTCTGTGGCTGGTAAAATATTTGAAAGGTTATTAAGGGATTATATTCAAGAATTCCTTGAGAAGAACATGGTTATCAGCAAAAATCAGCACGGTTTTATGAAGCACAGGTCGTGTCAAACTAACTTGATTGCATTCTACGAAGAAGTAAGTAGAAGTATAGATCAGGGTATTGCAGTGGATGTGATCTATTTGGACTTTGCCAAGGCATTGATACAGTTCCACACAGAAGATTAGTGTTCAAACTCAAGGAAATCGGTCTAGATGCTTGTTCTTGGGTAGAACATTGGCTTAAAAACAGAGTACAAAGAGTTGTCGTTAATGGTAAATTTTCAAGCTGGACAGAGGTGGCAAGTGGTGTCCCTCAGGGGTCTGTTCTGGGACCCCTTCTATTTAACATGTTTATAAATGATCTTGAAGACAGCATTGAAAGTCATGTTTCAGTGTTTGCAGATGACACAAAACTTTGTAAAATAATACAATGTGAGCAAGCTATTACTTTGCTGCAGAGGGATTTAGATAGACTGGAGGACTGGGCACTCAAATGGCAGATGACATTTAATGTTGAAAAATGCAAAGTTATGCACTTTGGAGTAAAGAATACACAAGCAACGTATACCCTTAATGGAAGCGAATTAGGGATAACAACACACGAAAAGGACTTGGGAATTGTTATAGACAACAATGTGCAATGTCAATCAGCAGTGGACAAGGCCAGTAGGGTATTGTCATGCATGAAAAAGGGCATTCATTCTCGGGACGAGAATATAATTTTGCCTCTTTATAAATCACTGGTAAGACCACACATTGAATATGCTGTGCAATTTTGGGCACCTGTTCTAAAGAAGGATATTATGGCACTAGAAAACGTGCAGAGGCTGGCTACAAAATTAATAAAAGGAATGGAACATACCAGCTATGAAGAAAGGTTAACAAATTTAAACCTATTTAGTTTAGAAAAACGTCGCCTGAGAGGGGATATGATAACATTATACAAATATATTCAAGGCCAATACAAACCATTGTATGGAAATCTATTCACAAACCGGACTTTACATAGGACACGAGGTCATGTGTTTAGACTAGAAGAAAGAAGATTTCGTCTAAGGCAAAGGAAAGGTTTTTTTACTGTAAGAACAATCAGGATGTGGAATTCTCTGCCTGAAGAAGTGGTTTTATCAGAGTCCATACAGATGTTCAAACAGCTACTAGATGCATACTTGCAAAAACAGAATATTCAAGGATATAATCTTTCAATGTAGGGTAATAACTGCTTGATCCAAGGATAAATCTGACTGCCATTCTGGGGTCAAGAAGGAATTTTTTTCCTAGCTTGTTGCAAAATTGGAAGTGCTTCAAACTGGGTTTTTTTTGCCTTCTTTTGGATCAACAGCAAAAAACATATGTGAGGAAGGCTGAACTTGATGGACGCAAGTCTCTTTTCAGCTATGTAACTATGTAACTATGTAACTATGTCTGGCACACAGTGTTGGGGCAAGGGTCCATCTGACCACTGATACCTGGTCTGCAAAGCATGGTAAGGGCAGGTATATCACCTACACTGCGCATTGGGTAAACCTGCTGACGGCTGCCAAGCATGGAATGCGTGGCTCTGCAGAGGAGTTGGTGACACCGCCACAACTTGCAGGCAGGCCTGCTGCCACCTCCTCTACTCCTCCTACTCCATCCTCTTCCATAATCTTCCTCGGCTGAGTCCTCTTCTGCTGCTGCATCTTGCTCCACATCAACGGCACATCCCCAGCTCCCCAGGTACTATTCCACATCCCGGATACGACAGTGTCACGCCGTCTTGGGGTTGACTTGCCTGAAAGCAGAGAGTCACACCGGACCAGCACTCCTGTCCACCCTGAACGCACAGGTGGATCAGTTGCTGACTCCGCACCAACTGGAGATTGGCAAAGTGGTTTGTGACAACGGAAAACAATTTTGTTGGCGGCATTGAATTTGGGCAAGTTGTCACATGTGCCGTGCATGGCACATGTGTGTAATCTGATCGTACAACACTTTGTGCATAAGTACCCAGGCTTACAGGACGTCCTGAAGCAGGCCAGGAAGGTGTGTGACCATTTCAAGCATTCCTACATGGCCATTGTGCACTTTTCAGATATCCAGCGGCGAAACAACATGCCAGTTAGGCGCTTGATTTGCGACAGCCCGACATGTTTGAATTCAACACTCCTAATGTTCGACCGCCTGCTCCAACAAGAAAAAGCCATTAACAACTATTTGTATGACCGGGGTGCTAGGACAGCCTCTGTGGAGCTGGGAATTTTTTTTGCCACGTTACTGGACGCTCATGCGCAATGCCTGTAGGCTCATGCGTCCTTTTGAGGAGGTGACACACCTAGTCAGTCGCACCGAAGGCACCATCAGTGACATCATACCATTTGTTTTCTTCCTGGAGCGTGCCCTGTGAAGAGTGCTGGATCAAGCCGTAGATGAGCGTGAAGAGGAAGAGTTGTGGTCACCATCACCACTAGAAACAGCCTTATCAGCATCGCTTGCTGGACCTGCGGCAACGCTGGAAGAGGATTGTGAGGAAGAGGAGTCAGACAAGGAATGTGGCTTTGAGGAGGAGGAGGAAGACCAACCACAACAGGCATCCCAAGGTGCTCGTTGTCACCTATCTGGTACCCGTGGTGTTGTACATGGCTGGGGGGAAGAACATACCTTCAGTGAGATCACTGAGGACGAGGAACGGGACATAAGTAGCTCGGCATCCAACCTTGTGCAAATGGGGTCTTTCATGCTGTCGGGCCTGTTGAGGGACCCTCGTATAAAAAGCCTGAAGGAGAACGACCTGTACTGGTGTCCACGCTACTAGACCCCCGGTATAAGCAGAAAGTGCCTGAAATGTTACCGAAATACCGCAAGTCGGAGAGGATGCAGCAGTTCCAAAATAAATTAAAAAGTATGCTTTACACTGCGTATAAGGGTGATGTCACAGCACAACGGGAATCTAACAGGGGAAGAGGTGAAAGTAATCCTCCTCCTCCCACGACCACGCCGGCAAGGACAGGACGCTTTACAGACGTGTTGTTGATGGAGGACATGCGGAGCTTTTTAAGTCCTACGCATCGCCTCAGCCATTCGGGGTCCACCCTCAGAGAACGACTCGACCGACAGGTAGTAGACTATCTCGTCTTAACTGCAGATATCGACACTCTGAGGAGCGATGAACCCCTTGACTACTGGGTGTGCAGGCTTGACCTGTGGCCTGAGCTATCCCAAATTGCTATAGAACTTCTGGCCTGCCCCGCTTCAAGTGTCCTGTCAGAAAGGAGCTTCAGTGCAGCAGGAGGTATTATCACTGAGAAGAGAAGTCGCCTAGGTCCAAAAAGTCTAGATTACCTCACCTTTATTAAGATGAATGAGGGATGGATCCCGAAGGGAATGACAGTGGGCGATACATTCGACTAAAAAAGGCCTGATGAGGGGGACGTAACCGGGATTAAACTGATAAGAATAGTACTACTTAACATACCACTCCTATCTGGTGGCACATTAGATTGCACGCGCAGTGCCCCAAATTTGAAGTAGGAGGACCGACCAAGCATCTTTTTCCATCTCCCGGTTCCTAAAATCGATGCCATATACATGTCCCCTGATAGGGGACGTAACAGCGATTAAACTGATAGGAATAGTACTACTTAACACACCTTATAATAATGCAGAGAGAGGCAATGCAGAGAGAGGAGTCTGAAGAAGAGGAGTCAGAGGGGGAAGGTGGCTTTGAGGAGGTGGAAGACCAAACACAGCAGGCGTTGCAGGGGGCTTGTTGTCACCTTTCGGGGACCCTTGGTGTTGTACGTGGCTGGGTGGAGGAAGAGACCTTCAATGACATCAGTGAGGACAAGGAATGGGGCATGGCTAGCTTGGTATCCCACCTTGT
Organism: Pelobates fuscus; assembly: GCF_036172605.1. Classification (NCBI taxonomy): domain Eukaryota; kingdom Metazoa; phylum Chordata; class Amphibia; order Anura; family Pelobatidae; genus Pelobates; species Pelobates fuscus. The sequence continues at coordinate 334,253,218 of NC_086318.1, read as the reverse complement.
GCAAATGGGGAGTTTGCGGTTTTGCAAATAGACTGTTTTGTTTGCGGTGCGTTAAACGGGGAGTTTGGTCTGTCACTGTGAAGCTGGCGTAACCCTTACACTAACTGATCGATACAACATCATACCTGATGTTTTAAAGCACGTTATTCCAAACAATTTAGGAATGTTAGGTGATTTATGCCCTTTATGGATTAAAACCAGACTCTGCATCAACTACCACGGTCCAGGTGCTAGTCCCCTTAAAACAACTTTTTTCATCACTATTGTGACCAGAAAGAGTCCCTGTGGGTTTTAAAATTCGCCTGCCTATTGAAGTCTATGGCGGTTCGCCCGTTAGCGAACATTTGCGGAAATTCTCATTTGCCGTTTGCGAACACAAAATTTTATGTTTGCGACATCTCTAATGACCACCTCTATAAAAGCTGAAGTTGTAGCAGTTTGCTGGTCTTGAGCATTAAGGTGTGTGTTAACACAATGTGAAGGAGGAAAGACATCAATTATCTCAGAGAAGCAAAATATTGCTGCCAATCAAACTTGGAAGGTTTATAAGGCCATTTCCAAACCAAATAAAGTTCATCATTCAACAGTGAGAAATATTATTAAAAAGTGAAAACTTTGAAGACAGTTGCCAATCTTCCCAGGAGTGTTTGTCGCAGCAAATTCACCCCAAGATCAGACCAAGCAAAGATCAGAGAAATTGTAAAAAACCAAGAGTTACATCTCAGACTCTATAGGCCTCAGTTAGCATGTTAAATGTTACATTTCATGAAAGTACAATTAGAAAAAGTCTAAATAAGTATGGTTGGTTTGAAAGTGTTGCCACGAAAACGTGTCTTCTTTCTCAAAAGAACATGGCAGCATGGCTTAGGTTTGCAAAGTTTAATCTCAATCCTTCTGGAACAATGTCCATTGGAAAGATAAGAGCAAAGTGGAGATGTTTGGCCATAATTTACAGTTCTACCTATGGCGAAAACCAAACACAGCATATCAGCACAAACACCTAATAACAACTGTCAAGCAATCAAGGTGGTGGAGGGATGATGATTTAGGCTTGACCTGGGACCCTTGCTGTCATTGAGTTGACCATGAACTTCTCTGTATACCAAAGTATTCTAGAAGCAAATGTGAGAGCATCTGTCCAATAGCTAAAGCTTGGTCGAAATTGGGTCATGCAACAGGACAATGATCCAAAGCACACCAGAAACCTTACAACACAATATCTGAACATTAAATGAATCAAGGTGTTGCAAAGGACCAGTTCAAGTCATAAATAAATGCCAGCAAACCTCAATGAACCAAAATTACTCCACAACGATGTGAAAGACAGATAAATTCATACAGAAAACCATTACTTAATGTTATTGCTACTAAAGGTGGTTCTACAATCTATTGAATCATAAGGTGTACTTAGTTTTGCACACATAGCTTCTCCATTTTGGCTTTATGCTAGTTCAATAAATTATGACACAGTGTAATATGTCACATGTTTGTTTATCTGGGTGTTGACAATTCCAACTTCTCCATCCTTTGATTTAAATTATTTATAGATGATGGAATCAAAGACATTGTGGCCTGTATCCCCATTAGGGTGTCATTTATAGTGGCTTGCGTACTGGTCCCTGGTTGTGGATTATCAGAATTGGACATCATGAGTCTATATAATTCCGCCTTTCTGGTGGTGGCTGGGTATGCTATACCCCTTCGCCTAAGTTCTGAGGCGATCTTTGGGATGGTCCGTAGGGTAGGGATAGTGACTAACTAAACCTCTTAGTAGAGTGTTGCAAGACTGTAGCTATGATTTGGGCCGATGGGCAAAAAATACCTCCATGTGAGGATGGATGTTGGTCTCACGGTAATTACGAAGTATTTTCTTGTGCTTGGGGCCACTCCAATTCCCTACCTGCCAGTTAACGATGTGAGGGTACGAATGAGAAATAAATAACGTACCTATATGACTTTTGAGAGGTCTTCTGGCTCGACTGAATGTCTGGCTATGTTCGTATATGTCACCCCTGTTGATAAGTAATACTGTGGTTGATACCTTTAACGTGAATGATTTGAGCGATTTATATTATTAAATTGATACCTACCTCCGTTTGTTAATCCTTCTCTTAAGGGGTTGAACTTATGTAGTGTTACTTCTGAACCTATTGTTGAGGGATTGAAATGAAGCTTAAGTTTTATTAAACTGCATTTAGGCATGTTGCTATTGGTTAACTTGAGGATTTGTAACTGGTAAGTGGTTTGTTAGTACTTATGAAATTCTTAAAGCTGTAAGTCAACGTTTGATGTTACCGCAAATTGTGGACCTTGTGCGTTTACGTATATTCGTTTTAGGCTCTCGTAACTGTAAGACCTGACTGTCTGTAATATGTCTTATAGTCTCTTGGCAAATACTCATGTAGTAGTAGTTTTACGTGGGTTTGCATGAATTGGTGTCTTATATATTACTGGTATTACAAGGTTAGTATTCCTGTTCCTGTCTTATTTTTGAACTGAGTGGAGTTTATTCTAGTGGTTGTGTTATGTAAATGCCAGAACAAATGTAGAAACATAACACACAGGTTGTATACTTGTGACACTGATCTCGTATGCGAGTGGAGTCTTGCGTCTGAGCCGGTGCTGTGGACTGGTGGTAGTTCTGACTGTAATTACATCATATGTATGAGAAGGGAAGCCAAGTACCTTTTATATTGACATAAACCCCTAGGACGCCCGTATTGAAACTTGGAGATAGGACTGTGCTTTAGCAAGTATTTTTTATGGACTGTCCAGATTGTGACTTAAATCTTTTCCTCCCTCCCGAGATTTTTACGTACCGTGTAAACAAGAGAATCAACGTGACTGGTTGATAAACACAAAAGTATTGATCTGAATTTTGAAAGTACAATAATGACAATGCAAGCGTATTTTGGTATGCATCCTACAAGTCTGACTTATAAACCATTTGCATTTCCCGCTGTTAGGATACTTGGCCCTATCTGTTTTAACCAGAGCCAACAAACAATTTATTTAACCCCTTAAGGACCAAACTTCTGGAATAAAAGGGAATCATGACATGTCACACATGTCATGTGTCCTTAAGGGGTTAAAGACATACTAAACATAATACATGATTAAACATAACATGGCACAATAATAATACTATTTTCCCCAATAAGACCTTCTATAACTGTAAGTTTTTAGTTTTTGTTTTTTTAGTGACACGTTGTATCAGTGTAGTTTGTGCTGTCCACAGTAGGTGTTGGCGAGTGTTATTATATAGAGCTTAGTAACACTGTTTAAGCCAAACAAAACTTTTCCTTTTTATATGTGCAGCAGAGATGAGCCGTACTGGGTCTCTATTACACAAATGATTAGTGATAAAGTGATATTAGTGATAAAACGATTCGTATGAGTAGGTACGAAGTGTCAATTTGTTTAAAATGCATTTCGTTTTAATTTGCCGCATTCGTATGTGTGTGTCACGTGCAGTAGTTTTGACCCGTGTTTCGTTTACTCACCGTTTCCGGTTGCTCATCAGCTGACTCGTAAGTTCGGAGAGGTGCCCTGGGAGCTTAGAGGCGTTGGCATCAGTGTTCTGTGGAATGAGGGCCTGCTGGATGCCTGGAAAGTTTCCTGGCTGCCTGGTAAAACTACGAGGGAGACTGTTTTGGCGAAACTGGAATCGGAAGTGACCAATCGACATCGGCCCTGTATGGAGGCAAGTTTTAGTTTATATAGGCTAGATCATACCCTCCCACAACTCACAACTCCAGGCTCTGCCTTTATATCTATATCTATCTATCTATCTATCTATCTATCTATATATATATATATATATATATATATATATATATATATATATATATATATATATATGTATATATATATATATATATATATATATATATATATATTTGTGTAAAGGATAATCAGCACTCCCAGGTTTTGTAGAAAAACAAACTTCTATTTATTCCGAAATGTCAACGTTTCAGTTCCTCTAGGGAACTTTCATCAGGACAGCAAGCAACAAACAAATGATGCACAAACTGAGTTTAAATAAGAACAACAATCAAAATAAACTTACAGATCAGCTGTGTATGGGGGCCGGCCATTCCAATCAACGGACACATGGGCAAACACCATCTGAAGTCCATGTCTCATTGCGCGCTGTGTACTTCCGTATGTGGGCTGGTTGCCAAGGTGATTATGACGCAAAGCGCCTGCCTTTCACTCATTGGCTTATTCCCCAAGCGCCAGCGTTACTTGTAACTACGGAGATTCGAGCGCATGCGCATGAAACATAGAATTCCGATATAGTGTTAATTCCCGGAACGGATCAGAAATATAGCCTGTTGCCCGACCAAATACCTAATCGCTTCATAAAAACAGGGATACATAACAGCCCTAAGCCCTTCTCCCATCTCTGGCTAAGTGTTGTGGTACCATATACATAATAAAACCAACATGACTAATCTATTTCGTGAGAACTGTGTATTATCGAGACTGTAACACCGAAAAATCTGCTGGGCACAAGGTAAAGCCTGACCTCTCTATGGGCAGGGGTGTTCCTATAAGAGTACCCTGGTGTGCCTAGGATACATTATACGATCAGGAAAAAAAAAGTGTAATACCGGACAACCTGTCCTTGGTATAGCTGGAGAGAAAAAGAAACTAAGTGAATAAATGTGAATTAAATTTAAACAGTGACAAATATGTCTATGATAGACTACTGGTGCTATAACATGTGCTAACAATATTGACCAAAAGTCAGTGCTATAAGTGCTGTAATATTCATCATCTAATTGTCTGGTATAGTGGAGAATGTCTATAATAACCATAATCTCCATCCCTATCAGTCAAAATAATGATATAGTACGAAATCAAATGAGAGGATGAGGGGAAAAGGGCAACAATATACCCCAATTGAAATATAGATAGGTCAGCATCTGTCTAAAAGTCTATAGTGACAAAAAGATGTATATGTATGTTGTACACTCAAAATTATAAAAAACGTAGTTATATAGTAATATAAGCTTAAAAGTCCGGCACCTGGACTAAAGAATAATATTAATGAAGAAATTCATATATATTCATATAAATTCCTCCAATCTGATACTTAATATTTAAAGAAAAGAAATGTATGATAATTTTTAATTAAGTCCAGCAGGAGCAAGCGTTCCCAATTTTTTAATCCACCATGTTTCCTTCTGCAACAATTTCTCCCGTCTGTTGCCTCCTCTTCTTGAAAGGGGAAGATGGTCAATCGCTACACATTTCAATGATGTTAAAGGATGACCTTCCTCTAGGAAGTGGCGTGCCACTGGTTTGTCCGACTTATTATCCCTGTAGGCAAGCCGAATGCTCGACCTATGGCCCCTTATTCGTTCACATAGGGCAGTTTCAGTCTTGCCAACATAGTTCAGCCCACATGGGCATGATAATTTGTATATAACGAACTCAGTTCGGCAGCTTATCCTGTGTTGAATTTTAAACAGCTGGCCTGTGTGTGGATGATTAAAACTTTTACAGGGAATGAGGTGTCCACAAGTGACACACCCCAAACACCTCACACATCCATTATTCACGATATTCTTGTTGGTCGGCATATAACTTTGAGTCGGATCTGTGTGGACCAGAAGGTCTCTCAGACTCCTGCTGTTTTTGTAAGAAAACATCGGTTTCTTTCGAAGGCTATCAGGAAGACTAGGGTCACTTTCCATGATGTGCCAATTCTTGGTCACTGTTTGGCAAAATCGAGTGGTAGAAGTATTATAAGTCATCGGGAAAGGAATCCTAGATTTACTCTCACGCGGTTGCTTCTCTTTCCCTGCTGTGTGGTCCCTCACTTTCTTGAGTGCTCTATCCAAAACTTTCCGTGTGTAGCCCCTGACCATGAATTTGTTGTACATTTGTTGTAGCTGTATTTCACGCTGGGCCACTTTGGAGTTGTTCCTGATAACTCTCAGAAATTGTTTTTTTTTTTTTTATATATATATATATATATATATATACATTCTTTGTATATATTTATGTAATATTTTTACATTATTAAGTAATTTTATTAATTACAATTTGAGGGACCTACCTGACAACCCAGGCAGAAAGTCCAGAGAATTTAGATCACAACCAGTATATTTAACCCTGTATCTTTCCAAGAAACCATAAATCCTGTACAGTTTACAAGCCAACCAATCAGTGTATTCTAATCAGAATTCAAAAAGTAGGAAATTGTTAGTGCCTCGTTTTGCACAGAGAAATTTGATTACGTTTTTTGTTGCATCAGATTTTTTGATTTTTTTTGTTTTGTGATCAGGTATTATTTTTTTCATGAGTTTTGGGGCTAAAGATAAGAAGTTTTAGGAGAAAAAAGATTATTTTGGGGGCTATGTATAACATTTTTTCCAGGTCATTGATCCCCCTTCCTCCCCCCAACTATTATAAGGGTTAGGGGGTATGGAGGTTAAATTTAATGAAAGTGGGTGGCTGGTTAATTAAAAACCACTAGTCACAGGGGAGGGAGACAATAGTAATGTTGGCAAGGTTAAGCAATGCCACTTCCATCCCTGATTATATATTATAATTTGAGACCCCACCAGACCTAATTTCAACATTTTACAGCCCCAACACAATAGCAGGAAGTTGGGTCTATTATAATATTAAAGTAGGGACTTAATGATTCTCTAAATCCCCACCAATTAGTGGTGGGTTTAGGATTTAAATATAACCCTCAAGAGAGACACTTGCCCTTCCCCTCCCCCCTTGAGTATTATATTGAAATCTTCTACCCACTGCTTATAGTTGGGGGCTTTAGTGTGGTCATTAGGTTCTCCCATTTAACATTATAATAGGCTCGACCTCCTACTAATGGGTTGTGGATCTGTGGAGAAATCAGATCCCCCTGTTTTTAGTAAGTAGCCTCCAGCCACTGACCACAGGTGGATGGACATACAGATCTTCTCCCATTTAAAAAAAAAAATATGTTAAAACCACCTCCCACTGGCCAGAGTTTGGGCCAAAGAGGTGGAAAGTGATCTGTCAACCCCACCCATTATTTAATTTAAAGTCCCCTACACAATGCCCTTGAACAGGGCCATTGAAGGGACTATTGGGTCCCGAGCACGCAGCCTGAGCACCCCACCGACCGGCAAAGAGTCTCCACGCCTAGGTTGAAAAACCTTACATCTACTTCCTACAGGAGAACAATTGGTTTCAAGTGCACAGCCTGCAGGATACAGAGAGGAGTCTTTTCCTTAATTAGTGTTTGGATACACTTCAGATCCCTAACACTTCAACCTTTACAGGACTATCACTGACCAGCATATTGGTGAGACCTTTCCATTTTTAAAATTCTTTATTTTATTGTGCAGGGAGAATCACAAACATCACGCTCTGCCATAACAGCTAGGGCGTGTAGAGTGTCGACAATATTGTACATTGGTTCGGCAGGGAAAAACATTGCACATTTTTATATTATAATCGAGTAACAGAAAGTTGCATCCTATTTCGTGAATGTAAAAATAATAATAAATTGTTAAACTCCGCTGATAACTGTAGCATAATCATCTTCTTCAATAAGACTGCGCAATTGGTTTGGGTTATCTCTAAGTGGTTCTCGCCGTTTGTGCAACAGAGTATATTGCAATAAGGTACTTAGACATATAGGGTTATCGTTTGTTCTAGGCTGTACTTTGTAGAAATTGTGCTGGTGAAGGCTTAGCTAGGGTACATGCTGTGACGTGCTTAATTATAAACAGTAAACTACAGGCAGTAAGTTAGTAAGCGACATCTTGCATAGAGTGTTAACATATGTGAACCGTTGCAGAAACGAGCTAGTCTAAACCTGGTGAGGGGTGGCTACAGATTTATGTACCCAGAGCCCGTCATTTGCTAGGTAGTAGCCAGACAGTGTGAAGGCAGGCGCTTTATAACATATGAAGATTAACCTTAAAAATTACATGTCTTAGATCTTCGTTTCTAATGCCGTGCTGCCCGGTGGGTTTTAAGACAATAGAAAACATAAAACAAATATAAACATAAAACACTAGATATAACGTTGCTAATATAACTTGTGGACATGTTAAGTGAGGCCCCTCTATTCACATTATGGTGACAGGTATAGCTATCAAGGTTGAAACCATTATAAATTATACAGCATTAGTAGTAAAGATAGAGGTAAATAGGGCATTATCGGGTTTTGGGTGCCGTAGTTCTTGCCTGGGTGTTTAAAGTCCCAGTGGGCCACTCAGCCGATGCCCCTTTGTGGTAGGTCGCCATAGCCTGGCTGCCAAGGTCCCGCGAGCTCCCCCCACCTAGTGAACACACAAAGTGCTAGTGATAAAATAAAAGCATAACCTAACGCACGTTTCGTCGCTATGCAAGCGCCTTTTTCAAAGGTAAGTGTGACACTGACACGGGTTCTTCTTTTATATTGTGTTACCTTAGACTGATATCCAATCCCTGAGCGCATCTCGTTCACACCTCGCGTGCCAAAATTCTGGATGGGCGGACACTACCGCTTAGTGCCGCCCCTCCATGTCATTTCGGGGGCGTGTTTCAAAAATGAGTATGTGTGTGGAGCATACTCGTATCCCGATGTTGTGCGCTATGGTGATTGCTGGAGCTTATTGGCATATATTGTCAATGGTCAGAGGACGGTTTATTTATGTTAAGCATCACATGTCTCCAAAATCTTAGAGCACCACAATGTACTGTTTAGATAGGGCATCATAACGGCCCTGTGTTAAACTGTTTCCAAGGATTGGTGCTGCTTGTGACTTAAGGGGGGAATTGTAACCATTTAAGTCACCATTTCGGTCACAGCCAGAAGGGGGAAGAATATAAAAGATATACTAGTACCCAGTCACCTATCTATGTCTAAGAAGGCATCAAAAAACTGGATCACGGTACAAGGTACATACCAGTGCGGGAGATGTGTAGCATGCACTTTTATTGCTAAAGGGTCTAAAACAATCACAGACTCCGCAGATACCACTACAATCCCCATAAAGCAGTTTTTTAACTGCAATACATCTGGTATGGTATATCTATTGACGTGTAAGTGCGGCATAAAGTATGTTGGAAAAACCATACGTCCTTTTAAAAAACGAATAATGGAACATGTCCACTCAGTGACATCACACAGAGATACACCAGTCGCAAGACACATTAGGTCTCAACACAGTGATACACCTCGCTGCATTAAATTTGCGGGCATTGAGAAGGTCCAGATGGGGAAGAGAGGTGGAGACCTAGACCAGACCCTTAAAAGAAGGGAATGCTACTGGATTCACAAACTAGACACCCTATCACCAAAAGGACTCAATGAGGGGTTTACATTCACCCCCTTCATTGGTTAAGGACCCCATAATTGTAATATATGTAAATATGTATATATATAAGAGCTCGTCTACCTGGAACGTAATTTTCTAAACCAACACCAGAAATGTAATAAGGATATAACATCTACATAGGCTAACATTTAATGTGACACTTTATAATGACACTAACTCTATGGTTTACCTATAAATGATATATGTACTGTACAGCTTATGAAGACTAGACATGATAGAGACGGTGTTTTGATCCATTTATTTGATAATAAGGAAAGGATTAAATAAGAGCATAAAAATAATAAAATAATATAATATTACATTATATAAATTCTATGCTGGCTCCATATAAATCCTTTCCCCTCTTTCTCCTTTTCAGCTTTATTTGGGGGCTATGGTATATCTCCTTAAATGGTTACAATTCCCCCCTTAAGTCACAAGCAGCACCAATCCTTGGAAACAGTTTAACACAGGGCCGTTATGATGCCCTATCTAAACAGTACATTGTGGTGCTCTAAGATTTTGGAGACATGTGATGCTTAACATAAATAAACCGTCCTCTGACCATTGACAATATATGCCAATAAGCTCCAGCAATCACCATAGCGCACAACATCGGGATACGAGTATGCTCCACACACATACTCATTTTTGAAACACGCCCCCGAAATGACGTGGAGGGGCGGCACTAAGCGGTAGTGTCCGCCCATCCAGAATTTTGGCGCGCGAGGTGTGAACGAGATGCGCTCAGGGATTGGATATCAGTCTAAGGTAACACAATATAAAAGAAGAACCCGTGTCAGTGTCACACTTACCTTTGAAAAAGGCGCTTGCATAGCGCCGAAACGTGCGTTAGGTTATGCTTTTATTTTATCACTAGCACTTTGTGTGTTCACTAGGTGGGGGGAGATTCTTGAGATATATAGGAGGTTCATATAGAAGTTTTATATTTCTATTAGGTTGGAGTTTCTCGTAGTTCTAGCAGTCAGTTCAGTGGTATACTCTTAGTTTCAGCAGTTAGTTCAGTATGATACTCTTCAGTTAGCCTATTATGCTACAGTGTGAGCAGTAGCAACCCCTGTGTTCAGCGGTATAGACATCGACTTCAGAGACCAAGTTACAGAATTTCTTAATATGTTGCACATTTGATAGATAGTACGACTTAGATTTTATATATCTGTCCTGCAGCGTCTATCTGCCAATTACAGTGTACCGCAGCTTACCTTGCCATAAGCAGAGCCTGGGCCTCATAAAATTGCAGAACCAGCTACACCCAGGACTCACAGCACACAACCCTGCAGGACTTGCCATAAGCAGAGCCTGGGCCTCATAAAATTGCAGAACCAGCTACACCCAGGACTCACAGCACACAACCCTGCAGGACTTGCCATAAGCAGAGCCTGGGCCTCATAAAATTGCAGAACCAGCTACACCCAGGACTCACAGCACACAACCCTGCAGGACTTGCCATAAGCAGAGGTAGCATTTCTGGATGATCATCTTGAATACCTGGACTTCTTATTTCTCCTACTTTTGTTTCAAATTATATTTATTTCTATCCCCATCCCCCACAGTATTACTGCTTAATTGATGACTATTGCACCCTCCATCCTAAACTCTTGTTTAGTTAAATGTTTGTTTTGCCAGTGTTGGTTATTGCACTCTATGCCTCATTAATTTATGATGTTCCCTATTTATGACTTTTTCCTATCTTATCTCTCACTTTCCCTCATATATCCTTAAATTCAAATTCCCTTTCATTTGCTTTTCCTTGATTTCTGTTTTTAACAGCCCAATGATTCTCCACCCACAATCTGCTGTATCTAACCCCAGATTCTCTCCCTTATAGCCTGGGCCTCATAAAATTGCAGAACCAGCTACACCCAGGACTCACAGCACACAACCCTGCAGGACTTGCCATAAGCAGAGGTAGCATTTCTGGATGATCACTTCCCACCCACCCTACCCCACACCCCAAACCCCCCATGGTAATCATTACATTTATAGATAGCTCAAATTACCTAGCTTTCCTGTTAAACCAATTATGTCCACCAAGCCCCCCACACCCAAAATAGCTATACTCACACAATACCTCTTTAACCCTTAACCCTCCTAACCACAGCTCTTAAAAACACAGCACCTACTCTCCTACTAATGTTCTCACTTCTATTTTTCACTTTCTCTCTCACTTCCCTCATCATTAAAATCTCTCTATCATTTCACTTACCTGTTCCTGCTAACACCATCTTCATTGCTCCCTCCTTGCTCCCCTCATCTCTGTATTCATCACATGCACTTTACTCATATTTATCCAGCCTTTCTCCACACACCCCTCCTAAATCCCTTAAATACAAGCTCTCATCCCCAACATTTAAATCTTACTCGCACCTTCTCTTCCTTTCCATCCTACTACTCCTAGCAGCAGGTGATGTCTCTCCAAACCCTGGTCCCTCCACTACTCAGCCACCTGGTTCAAACACCAGAAACCACTACAACCTAATACCCATTCCATGTAATTCTCACTATAATTCCTCTTTTAAAGCTGCCCTCTGGAATGCACGCTCTGTGTGCAGCACCTTTAAATCTACTTCCATCCATGACCTATTTATCTCACACTCCCTAAACCTACTTGCACTAACAGAAACATGGCTCTCTCCCTCGGATACTGCTACCCCTGCCTCACTGTCCTTTGGTGGTCTTCACTTTACCCACAATCCAAGACAAGCGGAGATTAAAGGTGGCGGTGTAGGTTTTCTTCTCTCACCCCACTGCTCCTTTAAAACCCTGCCCACCCCCCCTTCCCTCTCTTTCCCATCATTCGAAATTCATTCAATTCGCCTTTTCAAACCCTTCTCTGCTAACATTGCCGTCATCTATCGTCCCCCTGGTTCCCCTCTCCTCTTCCTTGACCACTTTGCTGCCTGGCTACCCTACTTCCTCTCTTCCAACATTCCATCCCTAATTCTTGGAGACTTCAATATTCCCATTAACCCACCTTTAACCCCAGCAGCCTCTAAACTACTTTCAATTACTTCCTCCCTTGGACTATTGCAGTGGGCTAATTCTCCCACTCATGTAGCTGGCAATACCCTCGACCTTATTTTCTCCTATTCATGTACATTATCTAATATCTGCAACACTCCATTTCCTCTCTCTGATCACCACCTCTTATCGTTTGCTCTCAATTACCCCCTCACCCAACAACCTCAGCCTAACCCCCCTCAGCTCAGGAGGAACCTTAACTCTATTGACCTCCAGCAGCTGTCGGCTGACATTGATTCACAACTGCTATCCATCCCTTCCCTCTCCTGTCCCTCACTGGCCATCTCCACATATAACACTACCCTCACATCTGCCTTGAACACTGCAGCCCCACTCCAAACATGCACCACGAGGAGAACACGACCCCAACCTTGGCATAATAAATCAACACGCTATCTGCAGAGTTGCTCCCGCTGTGCTGAACGCTCCTGGAGGAAGTCTCGCACCCAGGCAGACTATCTTCATTATAGATTCATGTTGCTTTCGTACAGCGCAGCCCTTGCCCTCGCCAAACAGTCCTACTTTTCCTCTCTCATTAGTTCATGCTCCCGCAATCCCAGACGTCTCTTTGACACTTTTAATTCCCTTCTCCGCCCTGCTGTGGCCACCCCCCAAACTAACCTTACAGCTGATAGCTTTGCATATTACTTTACTGACAAGATTGAACAGCTAAGGAAACAATTCTCCCCTCCTTGCCGTTCTCTTTCTCAACCACACATAAATCATGCTTTCCCTACCCTTCAGACTTTCTCCCCAGCTACTGAACAAGAGGTGGCTGCACTTCTCCATTCCTCTCGCCCCACCACTTGCCCACTTGATCCTGTCCCATCTCACCTCATCAGATCTCTCTCCCCTTGTCTTGTGCCTATCCTAACACACATCTTTAACTGCTCTCTCTCTTCTGGCACTGTTCCTGCTGACCTTAAACATGCCACTGTAATACCTATCCTGAAAAAACCATCTCTTGACCCGTCCTCCCCCTCGAACTATCGTCCCATATCCCTGCTCCCTTACTCATCAAAGCTTTTGGAAAGACTTGTCTTTACCCGTGTGTCTCACTTCCTTAATTCCAACTCTCTCCTTGACCCTCTTCAGTCTGGCTTCCGCCCTCTCCACTCTACTGAGACCGCTCTTATCAAAGTGACTAATGACCTAATCTCCGCTAAATCCAAAGGTCACTACTCCATATTAATTCTCCTTGACCTCTCTGCTGCCTTTGACACAGTTGATCATTCTCTTCTCCTTCAAACTCTTCAATCACTCGGTCTCTGTGACTCTGTCCTCTCTTGGTTTTCCTCCTATCTCTCCCAACGCTCATTTAGTGTCTCATTTTCCAAGGATACCTCCTCCCCTCGCCCTGTCTTGGTTGGAGTTCCCCAAGGCTCTGTCCTTGGTCCCCTTCTATTTTCTCTTTATACTGCCTCTCTTGGAAAACTTATTGCCTCTTTTGGATTCAACTACCACCTGTACGCTGATGACACTCAGATATACCTCTCCTCACCGGACCTCTCCCCGGCCGTCCTGCAACGTGTCACTGCTTGCCTCTCTTCCATCTCTGACTGGATGTCGTCACACTTTCTCAAACTTAACCTCTCTAAAACTGAACTCCTTGTCTTTCCTCCTCCTAATACTGATCCTCCTCTCTCACTCTCCCTTCAAGTCAGTGATATCCACATAAGTCCATCCCTACAAGCGCGCTGTCTTGGCGTCATACTTGACTCTGGTCTCACCTTTGAGTCTCACATCCAGTTTGTTGCCAAGTCCTGTAGGTTCCAACTCAAAAACATAGCCCGCATCCGCCCCTTTCTTACGCAAGATGCTACCAAGGAGCTTGTCCATGCTCTAGTAATTTCCCGCATGGATTACTGTAACCCTCTCCTGATTGGTCTCCCCAAAAGCCGTACTGCCCCGCTACAGTCTGTAATGAATGCTGCAGCTAGACTGATTTTCCTATCCAGTCGGTCCTCTCACACCTCGCCCCTCTGCCAGTCCTTACATTGGCTCCCTGTATCCTATAGGAGTCAATTCAAAGTGCTAACCCATACATTTAAAGCACTGAACAATTCCAGCCCCTCTTATATCTCTTCACTGATCCAGAGGTATGCCCCTCCTCGTACCCTCCGCTCTGCCCGCAACCACCTCCTGACCGCTGCTCGCACCCGTACGGCCAACTCACGCTTGCAGGACTTCTCACGGGCGGCTCCTCTCCTATGGAATAACTTGCCTACTGCCATCAGACTCTCCCCTAGTCTTCAATCATTTAAGAAGGGCCTTAAATCCCATCTCTTCAGGAAAGCGTATGGCCTCCCAGAGTAATCTCTCCCTTACATACCTGTCCCTATGGAATAGTGCTTTGCTCTCTCCTCCAGCTCTGCTTCACTCCTACTTGATATTTCCTATCCTAATGTTTCTAATACCCCACCTCCTATAGACTGTAAGCTCATTTGAGCAGGGTCCTCTTCAACCTATTATTCCTGTCAGTTTTCTTGTAATTGTCTTATTTATTGTTACATCCCCCCCCTCTCAAAATATTGTAAAGCGCTACGGAATCTGTTGGCGCTATATAAATGGCAATAATAATAATAATAATAATAATACCTACACTGTTCTGCTTATAGCCTACTGAATAAGAGTACTTTCTGTTCTACGCTTATCCCAGATAGGATCTAGAGGGTCTGCCCGTATGCAACTGACATTCTAGCTATGATCTAGGTGTCCTTACGGCAACATCATATCCTATTTAACTAAGCGACTCACTAACAGTCTCACTGATAGGGGAATTGCGATAGACACTCATCTTAGGCTTTGCCTACATATCTTTCGTAACGGTCACATACTGTTTGACATTACGTCCTAGATAGTCTTTGACCAGCAAGTCTGTAGTATTTACTGTTTCCCTCTAGAGAGAATGGTCTGGATATTCCCTTGCTAAAATCTATTGCTTACAGATAGGATTACGGGAGTCCTCGAGTACAGTTGACACACTGTCGTCAACGCTGAAGTATTTCAAATGTATCAATTCCCTCACCTATCGTATACTAAGCAAAGGCTCCATTTATAAGGGATAATATCTACCACCACTCTATACAAGATCTTTATACTATGATCAGTATGCATCAGTCACCCCTCATGCAGATCATAGCCATACTCTAAGGATCTGATGACGTTATTACGAACTATCTTATCATCCACTCCTATCTCACATTGATATAGCACTATCTCCCCCTCATTTCATTAGATGTGTTTATTAGTTATAAGTTTCCTTTATCTTTTTAGGGGAATTTATACCCTACAATAAAGGTGTTTTTTATTTTCCTGTCCATCAAGGGTAGACTCACAGAATCTTTACTGGTGTTCATGTGCCTATTTGGGCTCTTTGACCACCGCCTGTCTACTTAGTTATTATATATGTAAGGGTTATCCCCTATCTAAGATTCTGTGGACACATCATAGATCCTGCTTGTCGGGTATCTCACCATTTGCCATTTACTTGTTTTTTTCGTTTGTCTAGCAGGAGCTCCAGACACACACGTCTGCTCCTCTTGCCAGTCAGGCTCCGCCCCCCGAGACCTTTCCATTTTTAATAGGAAATTGAGCAATATTTTTTTGTGTGTACACCCTAGGACTGTATATAAATTTTTTTGCCTACTACTATTTTTTGCGTTTTTTATATTTTTTCCTTTTCTTCTTTTTTATTATATTTTTTGGACTGGACATTTATATCATTGGTCTCCTGGTTAGGAAGTAATTTGATCCTGATTCTACAGTGGGCTATCAGCCACATAGTGCGAATAAGCACTAAAACTACTAACATTGTTGAAATGATTCTTCTTTGGGGGTTTGTTTAGCCATATTTGGTGTGTCTAGGATAATTACAGTGGTCAAGGTGGCTGTGATATATATAACTGTTTGTATTGACCACGTTTGTATAATAGAGTTCTTTTGTGCTTTCTAACATAGTGATTCAATAAAATCTCAGAATAAGTACCTATGTGGTAATTTGTATTTATATTTACCAGTTTAGAGTGCGGTATCATATGTTTGTATATAGATTCAATTGCTCAACATATTGTGTGCCTCAATGAGTGTACCATCCCAGATAATCAACAAATCATCAATGTATCAAATGAGCATATGTTGACAGGATGTTGTTTTGCTCATAGACATACATGTACGCATTGGCGTACATGGGGGCCATGGCCGCCCCCATAAAGGTACCCGATATCTGTAAGAACCATTCTTCTTCAAAACGAACATAATTTTGTTCCAAGGCTAATGTCAAGACCTCCAATACAAATTCTATAGGTGGACCCCTATAAATTGAAGATTGGGTTAATACTGTTCTCATGGCTTCCACCCCTTCAGTATGTGGGATAACAGTATATAGACGCTTTACATCCATAGTCATCAGGATAGGTTTATTTTCTTGGAACCTGACTTCACTTATTCTCTGCAAGAGTGTCGGTGTATATTTTATATAGGTTTCCAATGCTTCAACTGGTCCCTTAACCCCTTAAGGACCAAACTTCTGGAATAAAAGGGAATCATGACATGTCACACATGTCATGTGTCCTTAAGGGGTTAAAGCGTGCATCTAGCCACTTAGCGAGTGGTTCTATTACTCCATTAATTGCGGATACTATTTTGCGTCCTGGAGGTCTCTGTGAGTCCTTATGAATTTTTGGAATACTATAGATAATTGGGCTCCGTGGGTATTGTTGATATAAAAATTGGTATAATTCCACTGGCACATGACACTTTTTCATGTTCAACATATTTGCACTTTATAAGTATCTATCTTGAGAGGGCACTTTGTCACTTTACATGATCACTTTAAAACTAAAAGCAATAGTGGTCAGATTCAACACATTGAACTATAGATTTCAATTATATATTTCAACATGCACTTTATCCTTATACAAGCACTTCATCCTCTTTCTTTCACTCCCCCTATTCTTTAGAACGAGCCACAGATTGCACTGTATCATTATAACCGCAACCCTATTCCCATGGCGACAAAGTTTATACTACGTCGTCATGGAAACGGACGCGATGATGTCATGACGTCATGGGGGGCGGAGTTTCTTTGCACATGCGCACAGGGCAACACAGAACGACGATCGGGAATGCACTTCACCTGGGGGTAAGCCAATTTGTTTAATGTATTTTGCTATATACGTCTGTTATTTTGATTGTGTTATTGTATTGATCCCGAGGAAAGTCCAGTTTGGTGGACTGAAACGTTGATCGTGTTTTTTTAATACAGATTAGAAATTGTAAAGTCCGTGAGTGCTGCTACCTCTTTTGGATACCTGGATAATCAAGCCCTGGCTTAGCACCCGGCACACAAGGGATAATATAGCGTGAGTGCAAGATTTTTTTCTTTTTCTTTATATATATATATATATATCCAATTTAGAATTGCCATTGCAAAAAATGGACGATATTGCGCAGTCATTACTCCAGGCAATAGTGTAGTCATTTTGTATGTCAGCACAGTTGTAGCCTCATTTTTCCTGCTCTTACAGCTGTCCGAATAGCTTTCCAGAATATTTTGTGTTACTGAAATTCAACCAGAATTTTTCACTCTGCACAAGTCTCATAAACGTTACATTTTGTTTTTACTGCAAAACTTAAACAAACTTTAGAAATTAAATACACTTGACTGACACTTGACTGACATCCATTTACAAATAGACAACAAAATTGCATAACAATATTTTGTTTAACAGACCAAACAGTACATGCTACATTTTATTGTAATTGCTTTCAATTAATATGCACCTACAAAAGAGTTTAGAAAGATTAAAACTGTGACAGAAAAATGTACTTATGTTTCAATGAAATCTAAAAAGGCATATTTCCATTCATGGGGTCAAAAAGAGGACAACGAGCTGAAAGTGACTGAGAAAATAAAGAATTAATCTCACAATTTTATGAATAAAAGCATGGAAAATGCACAAAAATCTACATTACGTAAAAAAATCTGTAGGGCATCTGTCTTTCATCTTATTTTTTTTTTATCCACGGTCAAGAACTAATAATTAAACCGGTAGATATACTTCTTTATCCAGCTCTTTGTTCTGGTTAATCCTTATGTTCTGCCCATCATATTTGGACCATCTTCAAAAGAAACATGTCAATGCAGGAATAATAGTAAAGAAATAAATAATATAGTGGATTATAAATCTGTGAATCAGAATGAATCAAAACATCTAAGCATAATTGATGATTTTTCTTTTCTTATTTTATAATTTCCGTTAATGTTTGGATAAAATATGAAGGAATGCAGATAAAGGGACAAATGGATTAATGCAGAGACATGCAGGCAGACAAACAGATATTTTATATATTATTTTAAAAGAAATAGAAACATTTCTTAAAGATCAAAGCATCATGTTGGTGCTTTAAACAGTCTGTACCATGGGGAAGCAGTAAAGAATCAGGCCTACACTGATTGCTAGTGAACAGTCAGGGGATTTGTTGTGGATGGTGTCTCAGATGCCTATAACAACCATTCTGGTAAAACAAATAAAAAATGATGTTGTATTAACATTCCTCCCATGGCAACCAACTGGGGATAATCCCAGTTGGACCTCTCAGACCATGATCCCTTTCCTAATTAATATATAGGTTGTTAGACTTGGCAAGACTCTTGGAGCCTTGTCTGTAAGGGGCTCTGCGGAAAAAGAGAATGTGTTGACCATTCCTTCTTCATGTCCTTTTTTTCCTTTCCATTTGTCTTCAACAGGTGCTTGGTGTATGTGAATGAAGTATGCATTAGTCTGCTATGGTAATGAGATCAAATGGCAACACAAGAAGAAGTAGTATAGATGGCGGTAAGTGCAAATATGTGGAAGATTAGTAGTTATGGACCAGGTTGTCCTGACCAGGGAAGAATTTAAACCACATTATTGAATTAGTAAATGTAATTAAAGGGGCAGTTGCAAAATGTTTTCTGCTGCTAACTCAGAAAAGACTTGGATCTTTTCAACCTCACATCTCCTAAAGCCCAAGTCCATATCATCATAAACTTTTTGTATGTATGACTTAGTGGGCTAATGCATCATCAGTAGAATCTGTTCAAACTTTGTGGGTTGCAGGCTCGATTCCTGAGTACCATTAAAGTGCGTAATAGTAACATCCCCTGGATGTTGGTCAAAAGTAGCATCTCCAGGATGTGCTTGGAAACCAGAGAATATCCAAATTTACCTTCCCAGGTTAAATATTTGAACACTGAGTACCATAATAGTGAAAGCATTTAAAATAATGGATATTCAGTTCTGTGTAGCTTTTCACTTGAAAACACTGTATATTGAACCAAGTATAGATGAAAAAAGGACTGGACCACATGCATATGTTTACATGAATGCAAATCCAAATGATGCGGGTTCACACATTGTAGGTAATTAAAGAGTTAAGGCATTAAATATTTTTGGCACAACAGGTAAATTTTGACTGGTTAATAATTTCTTCAAACAAAACAAATTGTGTAGTATTTTATAGACTTCAAATTACTTTGTAATTGGATTTTAAAAACCTCTATATTTTCTAATAGGTAAAATGATTGCTTTTTCAAGAATTTCAAATTAAATGCTTTGGGGATTACATATAAATAGGTGTAGTGAATATTTCCTCTGGGACAGAGATTATTTAAGAATTGTTTTCCCTGTGTGCTGTTGATCTTGGGGATTTAAAGGATTAAGATACAACATCCATTTTTTTCAAAGCAAATGTAAAACTGAATAATAATTGTCTTTATCAGACTTTATATAAATTAAATAATGCATTTCAAATACAGTTTGTGCAACATGCCACCCATGATAAACAAGTTATTAAAGTTATTTAAGCTAGTCCAATAAAAGTATAAACGTTTATTTATTTTAAGTGCATTTAACTATATATGATGTGTGCGAGTTATGAACATATTACAGAACAATACATACACAATATTACATATAATAAATACACTGAAATAATGAAACTTGCTAACACAATGTAGTTTTATTATGAAATGGGAAAATATAATGTATAAAGTAAATAAAAGTAAATTATAAAAAAAAATGTATTGGGAGCAAGTATTAGAGCTGCAAATATTCATTTTTACTTCAGGCAGTTAATAGAATTCATAATGTCTAAAACTTGCCAAGTTATCTTTCAATTTGTTCCAAATAAATGCCCAGTTCAAATTTTAGTTCAGCTTACAACAAAATCATTGATGGATTGATTTGCAAAGAATCAGTACATAATTTAAACAAATTATAATTAAACACACAAACATATAAGAAAAAGATAAGATGTCTCCCCCAGACATTAATCAGAATGTGATTGGAGACATTTTCCCTTTGATTCTGACACACCATAGGTATATTTTCAGGGTTAACAAATTGAGCAGATGGACTGCTGATGCTGACAACTCATTAATCCCTCATCCCTGAGCCCAATAATCACACAATATGGGTAAATATTCATAGGTTTACCTGCTAAAGTGAGAATAGTTAAGAATTTAAAGTGAATTAAACATTTTAGAGAAAAATAGATGAACTGGAAGCATTTTTCTCAAGAATTTTTCCAAATCAGTTATTTTGGATTTAAACTTGAAATTTGCTTTAAATTCACTTTGTACTCCTGAAAAATATCAGTTTAATACATAAGATAGGGGAAGGTGATCTCCAATTCCAATCAGATCCATTGTTTCCCATCTTCTCTTGAATGGAGCAACAGACTTCCAGCTCACAAAGGTGATTTATGTAATGTTTTAGCATTAATAAGCATATTGATCCTAATACTATTATAGCCAGATAAGCCTAAAGACTTGCCACAGACAACAGTCACCTTCCTTAACATTAATACCTATGTTTTATACTAAAGGGTGCCCAGTTTTTCAGCATTAAGTAGTCCCAACCTTACTACTCCATATAACGCAGAGGGGGCCATGGCAATGGTGTTCCCTGGTGACAGTGGCCTAATTCAGCAGGATAATGCACCCTGTGGCACTGCAAAAACCATAATGGTTTGAGGAATATAACAAAGGGTTCAAGGTGTTGCCCTGGCCTCCACATTCCCCAGATTTCAATCTGATTGAGCATCTGTGGGATGTGTGGGAACAACAAATCAAATCTTTTGACATCCCACCTCACAACTAGCAGGACTTAAAGGATTTTCTGTTAATGTCTTGGTGGCAGATACTGCAGGACACTTTCATAGGTCTTGTGGAGTCCATGCCTTAATGCATCAGAGCTGTATCAGGCAGGTGGTTTTAATGTTGTTGCTGATCAGCGTAATTACATAATTGTCTAGGTTGATAAAAACATTAAAGTCCATCAAGTTCAACATTGGAATCCATAATTTTTTACTGTTAATCCAAAATAATGTAAAGATCCAACTGCAGCCATTCTTATTTATGCAACAAAAAGGAAAATAATCCTGCGTGACTCTATGAAGGCAATCAGATTTCTCTTTGGATCAACAACTTGAATTCTGTATCATTACTGTTCTTGTAAATAACCATTTCCTCTGCAGTAAGTGAAGAGGCCTTTCTTCCAGTCTCAATGGGTGATCTCTTGTCTGCTGTATATTCCTGCTAATGAACAGGTTAGCAGATAGCAGTTCGAATTGACCTGGTACATACTTGAATAGTGTTTTATTATCCCTTCTGAGGCTCCTGTTTCTAAAGATAACCATTTTTTTTACACATTCCTCATAACTAATGTTTTTCACCCCCTTACTAATTTTAATTATAACCCCTGCACTTTTTTCTAGTTCTGCAATATTCAGTTTTAAAACTGGGGCCCAATAATGCACTGCATTTTCAAAGTCTTAATATTGATTTATACGCGAGAACTTGAATTTTATCATGTGACTCAGTACCCCTTTTTATACAGAAAAGCACCTTACTCATTTTTGCAATGGCAAACCGACATTGCATGCTGTTCCCTAATTTGTTATCTATAATTGTTCTCAAGTCCTTTTCATTAAATGTTCCCCCTAATTTCACCACATTCAATCTGATCTGTCACTTGCCTGCCAAATCCCCCAATTTAGCCAAATCCCTCTGTAGAGAAGTTATATTATGTTAAAACTGTATTATCTTATCTTGTTTTGTGTCATCAAACACTAACAGATAACTTTCAATCCCCACTTCAAGACGTGGACCCAAGACAGAACCCTAAGACACTCCGCTTTTGTCCAATTTGAATATTTTCCATTTACAACTATTCTCTCCACTCTAACTTTAAGCCAGTGTTCTATCCAAGAACACAGTTTTTCATTTAACCCCTTAAGGACGGTGGACAACCTATGCCGTCATTGGGGACCCAGTCCTAAATTATATATACATGTGCAATTTTGTTCTAATTGTATTTTGATATCAATATATACATATTTGTGTACGGCACATTCCGAGGACGTAAGGAAAACAGGGTTTAAAATAAGTAGTTCCTTAATAGCAAGTCAGTTGAGGTGTGCCGAAACTGACATAAGGTTAGGCCTGTAAAAGAGGGCCCACCTAGGAAAATGATAAAATTGAGGGTGCGGTGGGAGGGGCACTTCCGAGATCGTCGAAGACAGGTAAGCAGGGGCTCACTGGGTTTAAATAGGGAAATTAAGTGCCTCCCACAATTACAGGCCAAGCCTTCTATTTGTGTACGGCACATTCCGAGGACGTAAGGAAAACAGGGTTTAAAATAAGTAGTTCCTTAATAGCAAGTCAGTTGAGGTGTGCCGAAACTGACGTAAGGTTAGGCCTGTAAAAGAGGGCAAAAATAATAACCATTAAAAACAAAATGCGTTTATTAAGCGGTACATCATTTAGTCATATCACAGAAAGCCAGCCTTATCTCTTTCTCTGGATTGGGAATGTGTCTGTTGTATGCAGATGATTTCCACCTCCCCATGTTTTTAATTATGTGTGTCGGTACATGATTACCTGAGGCAGCTGTGGCTGCTCCAATGCGAAAAGAATGGCCCGAGAATGAACGTGGGTTTTGTCCCAAGCGGAGTAAAAGGGTGCGTATGTAAAGCATGAAAATTTTTGTGGTCAGGGGTTTCCCTAGTATAGCTAGAAGTGGGCTATCAGGAGCGGAATTAGCTTGGGCTGCTACTAGCTTATCCAATACACGGACGGGACACCATTTGGTTGAAGTGGGATAAAAGTTAATTTCCACTGGTGGGCCTGTTTGGCTTGTTTTGGTACGGGTAACGGACAAAGTGTAGTGATCTAGATTTTTAATTAAGTGTTTCTTTTGGAGGCACGAGCTGAAATCAGAAGCTCTCTCTACAGTGAACTCTTTGGGTCTCAAGAAACCATAAAAGGCTAGATAAGCCGCTGATTTGATAACGAGGTTTGTGATATGTTCGAAAGGGGACGTGTCGAGTACATCGGACAAATTCTTAAACAGCTTACTATCTATGGGAAGGCGTTTAGTGGGTATGTGTACTGACAAGTTATGAATGCCTTTGAGGACACTTTTAAGAGGGTAGGAAGATAGGAAAGGAGACTTGTTGGGAAAGGAGGTTAACATGTAGTGTTGGATTCCCGTTAAGTAGAGTTTGATTGTGTTGTAAGCTAGATTAAGAGAAAAGTGGCAAAAAGTTGTGAAAGCAACCATGGTTCCAACAGAAAAAACATTTATTACACAGTAATTACGAACGAAACACATAAACAGTTCATATGCTCTGTAATAGGCTTTCCTCGTGTTAAGGGATAGACCCGCCTGAGCAAGCGTGCCGCTTAGTTGTAAGAGAGAGCTTAACGCATTACCAGGTCTTCGAATTTTGGAGGTACCCTTGGTTGCTGGGAAGCTGTAGGATGTAGTCTGAAGAACTCCTGCAAATTGAAGCGTGACAGAGCATCAGCGGCAGTATTTTGTATACCTGGGACGTGAACACAGGATATGCAGAACTGGAGATTAGCTGCTAGCCAAGTGAGTCTCCTGACTAGGTTCATGATCGTGAGGGACTGAGAGCGGCCCTTGTTGATGATGTTACAGGTAGCTAAGTTGTCACAAAAACACCTGACTGACTGCCCCCTCCACTCTACCCCCCACGTGTAAGCTGCTGCTACGATAGGGTAGATCTCAAAAAGAGAGGAGGTGGTACTGAAACTCTCGAGTGACGTGGTTTCGACCGGCCAGGAGTCGTACAGCCACTCGTCTCCAAATATGGCCGCATAGCCTAAGGTACCTGAAGCGTCAGTCCAGAGTACTGGGGAATCGTCGGAAACGGGGGGAACAAACAGTGACCTGCCATTCCACGAGGAAAGGAACAGCTGCCACATTCTCAGGTCAGCTGTAGCTGACTCGTCTAAGGGTGTAGTGGAGTCATCGTCAGGGAGACCGTGCAAAAGTGAAAGGATTCTGGAAATGAAAGACCTACCCTGTGGAATTATTCTCATGGCGAAATTAAGTGAGCCTAAAAGTGACTGTAGCTGTTTCCTGGTGCAAGTGCCTAGTGACATGCAGGTGCTAATGTAAGACAGAATTCGGTCTACTTTCTCCTGGGGCAGGCTGGCGTGCATGGTGACAGAATTGAGTGTAATCCCCAGAAAAGTAATTTCGGTTTTGGGACCTTCAGTTTTGTCCTGGGCTACGGGGACACCTAAATCTTTGAAGAGCGTGAGCAAGTGATTAAGGCTGCGTGGAGTGCAGTGGTGAGGTTCAACGGTGAGGAAGTCATCTAAATAATGAATGACAACTGGGCATCTGCAGAAGTTCAGGAGAAGCCATGTTAAGGTTTCGGCGAACAGGTCGAATAACTTGGGGCTACTTTTGGAGCCGAAAGTAAGCCTGGTAGCGAAATAGTAGTTGTCTTGCCACTTAACTCCGTGCAGATGCCAGAGTGATTGATGAATGGGAAGTAACTTAAAGGCGTTAGTAATATCTGACTTACTTAACCAGGCTGCCTTCCCGGAGTTAATAATCGCTTGAATGGCATCATCGATTCTAGCGTACTGAAGAGAAAAATCTTCTGACGGGATTAGTGCATTCAGGCTAGGTGTGGGAGAGGCGTGTGGTGCAGAAAAGTCAATAATAAGTCTCTTTTTGTTGTTAAACTTCCCAGTGGCGATACCTAGAGGGTTAGTTCTCCATGAGGAGAAAGGAGGAGTAGTGAAAGGGCCTATCATGAAGCCGTTATCTACTTCTTTCTGTAAGAGTACTTGTAGGGTGTCGGGGTCTGTGAGAGCTGACTGAAGGTTGGGGCACTCCAAGATGCCTGAGGGGAGAGAGACAAAGCCTGTGTGAAACCCGTGAGTGAACCCTGACGTGAGAAATTCCACCAGATGTAAAGAAGGATGATTAGCCAGGTAACGTTGCAAACTCGGTATGTTTATTGGAGTGGATGCCTTTTTAGGGTACAATTTGTTAGGGCACATTGTCTTGGCATGTGCCCTGAAACAAAGCGAGCACACATGCAGCAGTCTACAAGCACTGTAACTACAACCCCCAGCATTAAAATTATTGCAGACCTGAGCTTTGCCCAAGAACACTATTAGCCTGCCTAATTTGTCTCTAATCTCCTTCTGGTTGGAAGTTGACTGAAAATCGGAGTTGGCGTTACTGGTAGAGGGGATAGCTACATTTTCAGGACAGAAATTAATGGAGTGAGCTGCAGACGAGCATATGGCACAGGAAGGGGTTTTGAGACCTGCAAAATGCATAAGAAACAACTCTGTGTCTAGCTGACCCCAGTCCGTGACTGCATTATATTGAGACAATGAAGCGGCTGACCTAGAGGAGAATGACTTGTGATAGTCGTAAAAGGCAAAGCCCCCGTACTTATAAGCTAGCTCTATCACCTTGTGTAGGTACAAATCTAGCTCCTCTCTGCGGAGGGGAAAAGCAGTACAGATAACGTCTCTGTATAGGCCAAATGCCAAGACAAACTCAGGAATGTTAAGTTTCCTATTCAACCTAGGATCTCTGGCCCTCATTACTACTGATAGATCCTCAAACGAGTACGCCCTGTTTTCTACCACGTCTTGAGCCGCTATCAGTAGCGAGGCCAAGTTAACATCCTTTCCCTCTATGATGTCACGTCTGAGAGACTGCGGTATTAGGTGAATAGGATTAATAACGTTAGTAACTTTCCTAGCCGGTGGAGGGTTACTGTTACCTCCTAGGGCGGGTGTGGGTTGGACAACCGGCCCGGGAATCTCGGGGACTGTAGGAACATTATTAGCTTCCAGGTTATCCAATCTGTTATTGATGGTGGCAACTGAGGACACTAGGGAGGACATCATGGCGTGTAATTCAGCCAGGCTATTAAGTACATTAACCTGTGAACTAGGGCCAGGCCTTTCGTTATCCTCAGTAGAGTTTAATAAACGAAAAAGTTCATTCTTCCTAGCTGAAGCCGGATAAGGGATATTCCTCTTTTTAAGTTCAGCGGTAATCTTAGGGATAGTCCAGGAGCGATAGCTGGAAGCTGGACTTGGAGGGGTCGGTTGCCTTCTCTGCGTGCCCGACCTGAGAGGGGTGCTGGTAACCGACAGATTGTCTTCTAACACCGAAGCGTTGGACATTCTAAGGGGGGCAGAGAGGGTGAGTTTAGTACTGAAAAATAAATAGCTGGAGGGACCCCACTTACTAGGCTAGTGCCCATAGGCGAAATTGTATTAGCTTAGCTTTCGTTGGTGGCAGATGAGGCCCTAACTACTTGCCAAGTGGCTATGAGAGGCACTAACTATGATTTGGCTTGTGGGGCCTTGGTGCCACTGAGGTGGGTGGCGGGGTGTTGGCCTCTCGGTGACATGAAAAAGAAGCAAAACGTTTGGCCGTGACTGGTGAGGCCCTAACTAAGTTTTGAAGCAAGGCTATAGCTATGCGTTGGGACGATTGGCCTGAACCTCCGAACGTAAGGGCTGACCTATGCCTTGCGGGACCTCTAAACTTATAGGCAAAGAGGCCTATGGGAACATACCTAAGTTGGCGGGAGAATTAAAACTAGTCCTCGAACCCCCCCCCCCCCAGGACACACCAATAACATACCTGCAGAGGAAGGAAAACTTTACTTGACCTAATAAAGGAGTATTATCCTGAAGGGAACCAACGGAACTAAAGGAAAAGAAACGTGACCTATTTATGAAACGTACTATTTAACTACAATATACACACAAATGAACTGGGTGACACAGAGGCCTACCTCTTTAACAAAGCTGCGAACACGTATACCCGCGAAGGGCCACTTGCGAGAAGTGTCAGTACTAGTAAGGACTACAGCAAAAAATAGGACATGAACAGCCATTTAAAACAATGGAACAACATACCCCCTATTTAATCTACTTAGCTATTTATGACTTTAAGGGGACCATATAAACTACTTTAAATACAGAAGTTTAGAATACTGGGCAATACTACAAACCGCCTAAACCCCTTTTATAAAACGTAACTACTAAATTATTGCTTAAAACGTGAACAATATCCAGAAAACGGAACAGAATGAAGGTATTGCACCAACTGAACGAAAAACGTATGGCAACCCGGTGCGGCTAAACGAGACTACGAGGTGTAAGTGTAACTGAACGTGTTACACTGACCGAGAAAATGCAGGAGCGGAGTGAAGCCGAGCCCGTGAGCGACAGGGCTAAACTTACGATTTCGATGCCGTCCGTGTAAGGCAAAAGCGTTATACTCACGAATACAGCCGCAGGGCGTTTGAACCGGGCTGCCGGCGGGCGGGAAACTGACGTCACGGATCTGTAAACCGGAAGTACACTGAAGCACTTCCGAGATCGTCGAAGACAGGTAAGCAGGGGCTCACTGGGTTTAAATAGGGAAATTAAGTGCCTCCCACAATTACAGGCCAAGCCTTCTATATATATATATATATATATATATATATATATCTCAAAATACACATAAATATATATGTATATATGTCTAAATATACAGTATCTCACAAAAGTGAGTAAACCCCTCACATTTTATAAGAGCTTCCAAATCACACACAGAAGAGAAGATAGCAAGGTCAGTAAAAACATTTTTTAGATACATAAATGAGAAAAGGAAAGTAAAACAAGGTTTAGTTAGATTAAAAACAAAAGAAGGAAGGTATGTAGAAGAGGATAAAGGTCTAGCTGAATGCCTCAATTAATATTTTTGTTCAGCATTTACAGATGAAAATGAAGGAAAGGGGCCTCAGTTAAGAAAAAAGACAAATGAGTCATTTGTTACATGTGAGGAAAAGGTTCTATTTCAACTGTCAAAAGTAAAGAAAATAAGTCAATGGGACCTGATGGAATACACCCAAAGTTATTAAAGGAGCTTAGTGGTGTACTAGCAAAACCATTAACAGATTTATTTTACCAATCATTGTTAACAGGAGTAGACCCAGAAGATTGGAAGTTAGCGAATGTTGTGCCCATTCACAAGAAAGGTAGTAGGGAAGAGTCGGGCAACTATAGGCCAGTAAGCCTTACTTCAGTAGTGGGAAAAGTAATGGAAACCATGTTAAAGGATAGGATTGTTGAACCTCTAAAAACACATGGATTTCAAGATCAACATGGGGTTACTTCAGGGAGATCATGCCAAACTAATCTTATTGATTTTTTTGATTGGGTAACTAAAATAATAGATCAGGGTGGTTACCTACTGTTACGTACCTACTGTTATGGTGATTTGGATTGGAACTCAACTGCAGCTTGTAATCTCCCTAATTACAATAGTGAAGAAATGGAGAATGCTTAAGTATCAATACTGTAGCTTTAAGAAAAGAGAGAATCACTGGTAACTTGATTCAACCGAAGTTTTAATAAGTGTTAAACTTAAATGAATTGCATTTGGGCAATAATCCAATAAAAAGAGGTGCAAGTAATCAACAACACAAAGTTCATTATTAAGTATTTCTTCAGAGATGCATTAAGTAACATTTGTTCATGAGAATAATCTTCAATAGGAACAATAATCAAGTAGCTAAGGATATTTGCAAAGCAAGAACAGTTCATAGTGAATAAGCATGATGGGAGTTGTCCTTCATGAGATTAGTAACTTGAAGCACTGAATGTAATTGCAAAGCAAGAAACAGTTCATGGTGAATAGGCATGATGGGAGTTGTCCTTCATGAGATTAGTAACTTGAAGCACTGAATGTAATTGCAAAGCAAGAAACAGTTCATAGTGAATAAGCATGATGGGAGTTGTCCTTCATGAGATTAGTAAATTGTAGCAATGAAGGCTTGAGTAAGCAAGCATTAGTTCATTAATAAATGATTTTGTAGACAAATAGCTGAAAGATATACTTAAGGTTAATATGGGTAGTCCTCCAATAGTTCAGAGATATGGTCCACTTGTAAAGTAGCAAAGTATCCATTCTCCAGTAATCCTTTATGGCATGCAGCAATCCTTGCATTTGCTCAAAGGCTGGGCCGGCTTGTCTGAGCTTGTGGAGAGGCAAGTTCGGTGGAAGTAGATCCCAGTAGCTGAGCACGCGGTCTCGCGGAGGCAGCTCACACAATCAATCAATCACCAAGCACCCTCTCTCTGGCCCAGTCTCCCTAAATACCATCAGAGCTGTGTCAGAGGGGGGCGGGGTCCGGCTCCTCACCGCTGAGTGACGAGCCCGGAAGTGTTACTCCATGACACCTACCTAGATTTCAGTAAGGCTTTTGACACTGTTGCACATAGAAGGCTTATCAATAAACTGTAATCTTTAAGTTTGGATTCCAATATTGTTGAATGGGTAAGGCAGTGGCTGAGTGACAGGTAACACA
The DNA here is from genome assembly GCF_036172605.1 of Pelobates fuscus. Lineage (NCBI taxonomy): Eukaryota > Metazoa > Chordata > Amphibia > Anura > Pelobatidae > Pelobates > Pelobates fuscus. The sequence goes on along the minus strand of NC_086318.1, from coordinate 334,223,156 downwards.
GGGTTGTAGTCAATGGAGTATATTCAAAGCATGGGCTTGTCACCAGTGGGGTATCTCAGGGATCTGTACTTGGACCCATTCTTTTTAATATTTTTATTAGTGATATTGCAGAAGGTCTTGATGGTAAGGTGTGTCTTTTTGCTGATGATACAAAAATATGTAACAGGGTTGATGTTCCAGGAGGGAAAAGCCAAATGGCAAATGATTTAAGTAAACTAGAAAAATGGTCAGAGTTGTGGCAACTGACATTTAATGTGGATAAGTGCAAGATAATGCATCTTGGACGTAAAAACCCAAGGACAGAGTACAGAATGTTTGATAGAGTCCTAACCTCAACATCTGAGGAAAAGGATTTAGTGGTGATTCTTTCTGAGGGCTTAAAGGTAGGCAGACAATGTAGTAGACCAGCAGGAAATGCTATCAGAATGATTGGTTGTATAGGGAGAGGTATTAGCAGTAGAAAGATGGAAGTGATCATGCAATTGTACAGAACACTGATGAGACCAGTGGTGTAACCTGGTTTTGTGCTGCCCTAGGTATGACAAAACTCAGGCACCCCACCCCACCCCGGCCTTCTAAATACACATACACACTCACTAACAGACACATATACACTCAGTGTCAGACACACACTTTCACTGACAGACACACATACACTATCTAACAGACACACACAGTCACTAACAGACACATACAGTCACTAGCAGACACACAGAGTCACTAACAGACACGCATATACTCTCACTAACAGACACGCATACACTCTCACTAACAGACAAACATACACTCTCACTAACAGACACACATACTAACACACTCACTAACAGAGACAGACACGCATACACTCTCACTAACAGACATGCATACATACACATTAACAGACACACACATAGTAACACACTCCCTAACAGACACACACACTAACAGACACACACTCACTAACAGACACACACATAGTAACACACTCCCTAACAGACAGACAGACACACACACACACACACACAATAACAGACACACAGACACACTCACTAACAGACACACAGACACACTCACTAACAGATACAGACACTAACAGACACCCACACACTCACTAACAGACCCACACACACACCCTCACTAACAAAGACACACACACTAACAGACACACACACTCACATTTTTAAAAAATTCAATCCCCCCAGCCTCCTTACCTTTGGGAATGCTGGGGTGTATTATCACTTTCCCTGGGGTCCAGTGGGGCTCCTGGGCGGGCGGCTGGCCGCTCACTGCAGTTGGTGAGGGAGCATGATCCTCCTGTTCAGCTTTCTCGTGTGCCGCGTAGTGATGCCAGGGCCAGAATTACGTCTTATTCCGGCTCCGGCATCACTGCGGTGCACGCTAGGGAGCTGAACAGAAGGATCTGTACTCCCTCGCTGCCTGCGCGAAAAGTGCTGCCGCTGCCAGCCTGGGGGGCTAATTTTGCCGCCTCCCAGAAAGTGCCACCCAACAGGAGGGTAGGTGCAGCGTTTCAGTAATCCTTGACAAGGTATATGTGAAGAGAACCAGAGAAGGAATAATAGTGTAGTATTTAAAACTGTAGTGGGTTGAGCGAACCCAAACTGAAAAGTTCGGGTTGTACCGAACATTATGTTTTTTGGACCCCGGACCTGAACACGGACATACCACTGTATGTTTGGCGATTTAATGACGCGTTTTGAAAGGCCGCAGGGCAGCAAATCAACAAGCGTTTGACTTGTGTGCACTTAGAAGCCATCACAGCCATGCCTACTAAAGGCATGGCTGCGATTGGCCAGGGCAGCATGTGACCCAGCCTGTGGCTGCTCACTGTTAACAATTCCCCCCTCCTGAGCCCCCACCCGCAACGCACCAGTGGGGGATTTAAAACTAAAGGGGGGACCGATTGCACCTCTGAGCGGCGGGTGGGGGCACTAAATACCAATAAGAGCGGGACCTATTGTCCCCCCCGGCCCCCACCCCTGAGTGGCGGGTGGGGGCCATAAATAGCAATAAGGGGAGGGACCTATTGTCCTCCCCCCGGACCCCACCCCTGGCAGTGGGTGGGGGCCATAAATAAAATTTGGGGGAGGACCTAATGTCCTCCCCCCGGCCCCCACCCCTGAGCGATGGGTGGGGGCCATAAATAAAAATTGGTGGGGGGAACCTAATGTTCTTCCCCTCAGTCCCCAACCCTGAGCAGTGGGTGGGGGCCATTAATAAAAATTTGGGGGGGACCTAAGGTCCTCCCCCCGGCCCCCACCCCTGAGCGGTGGGAGGGGGCCATAAATAAAAATAATGAGGGAGGACCCTTGTCTAAATAACTGTAAAAACAAATAGACCATTTGATGTCTTCTTTCTTCTAAAATCTTCTTTTTTCAGCCCCAAAAAAGACCAAATAAAAATCCAGAATAACCGACGCACTTTAAAATAAAAAAAAAAAATGAGCGCAAAAAAAATAAAATCCTTCTTCACCTGTGGAGGGCTCCCCGCAGACTGAGCTCTGCAGGGCGGGGGAAGTCTTATAAAACCTTGCCCCGCCCTTTAATTAGGCTCAAAGCACTCTGATTGGTGGGTTTAAGCCATCCAATCAGAATGCTCTGAGAGGTAAATGAAGAGACTGACAGGTAAATCTCTACATTTACCTGTCACAGCAATCTGATTGGTGCCAGAGCACTCTGATTGGTGGATTAAGTAACCAGAGTGCTCTGTGTCATTTTACACAGCGTGGGAAAATTCCAAAGAACTTTCCCACGCTGTGTAAAATGACACGGAGCACTCTGATTGGTGGATTAAGTAACCAATCAGAGTGCTCTGTGTCATTTTACACAGCGTGGGAAAATTCCAAAGAACTTTCCCACGCTGTGTAAAATTACACAGAGCACTCTGATTGGTGGATTTCAATCAGGTAAATGTAGAGACTTACCTGTCAGTCTCTTCATTTACCTGTCAGAGCACTCTGATTGGATGGCTTAAACTCCCCAATCAGAGTGCTCTGAGCCTAATTGCAGGGCGTGGCAAGAGCTTCGGTTATTCTGAATTTTTATTTGGCCTTTTTTGGGGCTGAAAAAAGAAGATTTTAGAAGAAAGAAGACATCAAATGGTAAGTCTCTTTTTTTTTACAGCTATTTAGACAAGGGTCCCCCTTCATTATTTTTAGGATGAGGGGCTAGGTAGGGGTAATTTTGTTGGGGGGAGGGGGGTGACTAGAGGTTTGGGGGGGGGGAATTTTTATTTATGGCCCCCACCCACCGCTCAGGGGTGGGGGCCTGGGGGGGAGAACATTAGGTCCCCTCACCTTATTGTTATTTAGGGCCCCCACCCGCCGCGCAGGAGTGGGGGCCAGGGTGGAGAACATTAGATCCCCCCCCAATTTTTATTTATGGCTCCCACCCACCGCTCAGGGGTGGGGGCCGGAGGGGAGAGGACAGTAGGTCCCCCCCTTTATGTTATTTAGGGCTCCCACCCACCGCTCAGGGGTGGGGGCCGGAGGGGAGAGGACATTAGGTCCCCCCTTATTGTTATTTAGGGCCCCCACCCGTCATGCAGGGGTGGGGGCCATGGGGAGGAGATTAGGACCCCACTTATTGTTATTTAGGGCCCCCACCCACCGCACATGGGTGGGGGCCGGTGGGGAGGACATTAGGTGCCCCCCCAATTTTTATTTATGGCCCCCACCCTCTGCTCAGGGGTGGGGGCTGGGGGGGAGGACTTTAGGTCCCCCCAATTTTTATTTAGAGCCCCCACCCACCGCGCAGGGGTGAGGGCCGGGGGGAGGACATTATGTCCCCCCAAATTTTACTTATGGCCCCCACCCACTGCTCAGGTGTGGGGGCCGGGGTGGAGTACATTAGGTCCCCCCCCCAATTTTTATTTTTGGCTCCCACCCTCCACTCAGGGGTGGGGGCCGGGGTGGGGAGGACAGTAGTTCCCCCCTCCACATTCTTATTTAGAGCCCCCACCCGTCGCACAGGGGTGGGGGCAATAGTTTTTTTTTTTGTTTTTTTTACAGTGAGGAGCCTGGCTGCTCACTGTTTACTAGACACGCGCCGACTCACGGTATAGCGAGTAGGGGCTGAATTTACTAATACTAAGTAATCTTTACTTAGAATTAGTAAATGTGGCTGAAAGACCAATTTAGGTCTTTCAGCCTTTTGGTAGATAGCTCCGTAATACCGTGTGCATTAGGGAGTTTTCTACTGAGCGGTTGCTAATTTTATGTTATTTTAAAGTAATTTCCCTATCCACATTTGTTTGCAGGGCACTAACACATACTAAAATAAGAGGAGCAATAGCTCCCTCGATAGACATAAAATAAAAATAAAAGATAAAACACTAAAACAACTTGAAGTAAGAGGAGCAATAACTCCCTCTATAGACATAACATAATAATAAAAGATAAAACACTAACACAACTTGAAGTTGTTTTAGTGTTTTATATTTTATTTTTATTTTATGTCTATAGAGGGAGCTATTTCTCCTCTTATTTTAGTATGTGTTATTCCAGTTTTTGCCTGTAGAGGGAGCTACTGACCCTTTTATCTTTGTGATACAAATTACTTGTCCACCACTTTTTTGGATCCCCAGCTTATCCAGGCAGTTGCCATTTTGTTGGAGCCAAAAGAGACAATAAAGAAAAAAAAATAAAACATTTTTGGTCATGTGACTTTGATGTCACAAAACCGTTATTTTCAAAATCCTAACCCTATTTAAGCAGCTCAGGTCCCATTTACTCTGTAAAACACTTTTGATAAAGCCTATCTAAGGAGAAACGCGTTAAGTGTATTGTTTATAACTTGTGTATCACTATTTTATTATATATTGTATTTGTTTTATTATATTTTTTAACATTAAAGTACTTTTTTAATGAGACCTAACTTTGCTGCTGTCGGATTGTTTGGAGCTATATCCCTGGTGGGGATCATACCACCCAAGCGCTTTGGATTAAGCAAACCAGAACTTGCTCATTAGCATGTGAGTAGGCTTAAATTATTTATTTATGCTTACACTCCTTTTTTACGGTGTACACTATTGTTTTTCTGTTTGTTTATCTCCACATATACACAGAGGGAAGAATTTGCATTTACACCTGTATCCTTGAGTGGGGATCATACCACTTCAAGCGCTATCAGAGGAGCCAGGTTTTATGGCTGCATTACATGTGAGTGCACATTTTATAGTTTTTACCTACCCTTGCTTTATAGCTCTACATACTTCACAATATACAATTTTTGTTTGTTTTTTATGAGGATAACCCCTACCACACCTATAACTTGAAGAATTGACTCTGCACTTGGCGGGGATTATTCCACCCAGGCGCATACACTGGAGCTGTATTGAAGCTCCAGGAAAGTGTGAGTGTACATCTTTTACTTTACTTATCACCACTACAGTTTTAAATACTACACTATTATTCCTTCTCTGGTTCTCTTCACCTTGTCAAGGATTACTGAAGTGCTGCACCCACCCCCCTGTTTTTATCCAATTTTCTGATCGGAAAAGAGAGACTCCGTAATTGTGTTCCAGTTGCTTTTGGACTATTATCACTTTGCTTCTGCACTGAATTTATTTTTGTGTGATTGTGTATCTGTACATGCCTTGTTTGCCTCTGGGTAAATACACCCCTGGGTGAGACCTCACTTGGAGTATTGTACACAGTACTGGAGACCATATCTCCAGTAGGATATTGATACTTTAGATAGAGTTCAGAGAAGGGCTACTAAACTGGTTCATGGATTGCAGAATAAAAGTTACAAGGAAAGGTTAAAGGAACTTAACATGTATAGCTTGGAGGATGATAGAAACATTTAAATACATGAAGGGAATCAACACAGTAAAGGAGGAGACTATATTCAAAAGAAGAAAAACTACCACAACAAGAGGACATAGTCTTAAATTAGAGGGGCAAAGGTTTAAAAATAATATCAGGAAGTATTACTTTACTCAGAGGGTAGTGGATGCAGTGGTAGAGGTTAACATAGTTATACAATAAACAAAGTATGGAGAGACTAATTAACAGAAAGCATAACCATATGGGTGCTAATCCTCACTGGTATTCCCTCAAATACCCATATAAATAGTAATCTAACAAGAAAGAGAATGCACACCAAAAAAAGCCACAATAGTCACTTAACCTGGTTTAATAAGCCAATATCAGATACAGGCAAAAACAAATAATTATAATTAAAGTGACAAAATTAGGCACAAAAAAAAAAATTAAAAAAAAATCAATGATAATTACCAAAAGTTTTCACAAGCCTAATAGGGCAGAAACAGGACACAAAAAGTAACCCCCCAGGTTAAGTGACTATTGTGGCTTTTTTGGTGTGCATTCTCTTTCTTGTTAGAGGTTAACACAGTTAACACAAGGAATTTAAGCATGCGTGGGATAGGCATAAGGCCAGGGACTAATAAAAGTATTTCGAAAATTGGGCAGACTAGATGGGCTGAATGGTTCTTATCTGCATTCACATTCTATGTTTCTATTTTTGTAAAAATGTTATTATATCTTTTCATGTGACAACACTGAAGAAATGACACTCTGCTACAATGTAAAGTAGTAAGTGTACAGCCTGTAAAACAGTGTAAATGTGCTGTCCCCTGAAAATAACTTCACACACAGCCAATAATGTCTAAACCATTGGCAACAAAAGTGAGTACACCCCTAAGTGGAAATGTCCAAATTGGGCCCAAAGTGTCAATATTTTGTGTGGCCACCATTATTTTCTAGCACTGCCTTAACCCTTATGGGCATGGAGTTCACCAGAGCTTCACAGGTTGCCACTGGAGGCCTCTTCCACTCCTCCATGACAACATCGCGTAGCTGGTGGATGTCAGAGACCTTGCATTCCCCACCTTCTGTTTGAGGATGCCCCACATAAGCACAATAGGGTTTAGGTCTGGAGACATGCTTGGCCTGTCCATCACCTTTACCTTCAGCTATTTTAGCAAGGCAGTGGTAGTCTTGGAGGTGTGTGTTGGGGTTGTTATGTTGGAATACTGCCCTGCGGCACCAGTCTCCGAAAGGAGGGGATCATACTCTGCTTCAGTATGTCGCAGTACATGTTGGCATTCATGGTTCCTTCAATGAACTGTGCTGGCAGTACTCATGCAGGCCCAGACCATGACACTCCCACTACCATGCTTGACTGTAGGCAAGACACACTTGTCTTTGTACTCCTCACCTGGTTGCCGCCACACGCGCTTGACACCATCTGAACCAAATAAGTTTATTTTGGTCTCATCGGACCACAGGATATGGTTAAAGTAATCCATGTCCTTAGTCTGCTTGTCTTCAGCAAACTGTTTGTGGGCTTTCTTGTGCATCATCTTTAGAAGAGGCTTCCTTCTCGGACGACAGCCATGCAGACCAATTTGATGCAGTTTGCTTATGGTCTGAGCACTGACAGGCTGAACCCCCACCCCTTCAACCTCTGCAGCAATGCTGGCAACACTCATATGTCTATTTCCCAAAGACAACCTCTGGATATGACACTGAGCACATGCACTCAACTTCTTTGGTCGACCATGGCGAGGCCTGTTCTGAGTTGAACCTGTCCTGTTAAACTGCTGTATGGTCTTGTTTGTGCTGCAGCTCAGTTTCAGGATCTTGGAAATCTTCTTATAACCTAGGCCATCTTTTTTCAGATCCTCAGACTGTTCTTTGCCGTGAGGTGCCATGTTGAACTTCCAGTGACCAGTATGAGAGAGTATGAGAGCGATAACACCAAATTTAGCACACCTGCTCCCCATTCACACCTGAGACCTTGTAACACTAACGAGTCACATTTCACCGGGGAGGGAAAATGGCTAATGGGGCCCAATTTGGACATTTCCACTTAGGGGTGTACTCACTTTTTTGCCAATATTAGTATTTCAAAACAATAAAACGTATCACTACAATGATATCGTCAGTGAAAAGGACTTTTTTTTGCATTTTTCACACACAAATGACACTTTCACTGATGATATCATTGTTGTGATATGTTTTAATGTTTTGAAATACTAATATTTATGTTCAGCGAAGGCTCCCAAGTATGACAGTACCACCCATATACAGGTTTTATGGTGTTTTCAAAAGTTACAGAGTCAAATATAAGGCTTGCATTTCAGTTTTTTTCACATTAACATTTGGCAGATTGGTTATGTTGCCTTTGAGACCATATAGTAGCCCAGAAATGAGAATTACCCCCATAATGGCATACCATTTGCAAATGTAGACAACCCAAGGTATTGCAAATGGGGTATGTCCAGTCTTTTTTAGTAGCCACTTAGTCGCAAACCCTGGCCAAATTTAGCGTTCAAATTAGTTTTTTTTGCATTTTTCACACACAAATATGAAATCTAACTTGACTTGGCAAGTCATTTTTTTAGGTATTGTGGGTATTAGTTATCTCTCTATGATTATCCCAGAAACATAACTCTCTCTCCTACTATCTCTCTTAGCTAAATATTTTCCCTGCTTAAATGTTACTGCCTAGACAATCTAACTTGAGGCTGGGACAAATAACAGTTTCCCAAATGAATATATGGAAATATTTCTACTCAGTAAGTAGTGTAAAGCTTTGCTCAGTCAAGAGCATCTAACACCTCAAATTCCTATCTGTTGTTCTCTCAACCCAATTGCTCTCAGCTAAATATTTTTTCCGGTCCCATCACTCTCAACTAAATTTTTATCCTTCCCTTATATTTCTAATTTTCTCTTCCAGATCTACATGACTCTGCCTCATAGCTTTCTCTCACTCTCTCAACTAAATATTTGACCCAGACATATGTCTTTCTCCCAACCCTATTTATCTCCAGATCTAATAGATATTGCGAGGTGGAAGATTTCAAGCTGCTGCAGAAATACTATGAATCCTAGGGTGACCTACCATAGGAGGGAGAGAACTGGGTTTATCCTGGGCACTATTATAACCTTTTACTATACTGCCAATGGGATGACGGACGGGGTACCAACTTTTTGCTAAAATGTTATAATTAATTCATAGAGAGTGGATTGACTTTGCATGTATTAGACAACGGTATCTTCCAGTTAGATGTATGGAAAGTTTAGTACTTGTTAACTTGATTTTGTGTGTTTCCACAAGGCAGAGACAATTTTTAAACTTTGACGGATAGTGGCATCCTGTAAAACTTATCAGCCAGGTTAGAAACCAGGCAGTACCTATACTCTGGGAGCCATTAACAGTAATATCTGCTAGCCATTTCCTGTCACTAATAGAGACATTTTAAGGTTAGCAATAACTGCTTCAGTGATTAACATACAGTAAGAGTTGAAGAGTTGCCAACAACACGGAAAATGACGCTTCAGCCAATAATATATTTACAGTAAGTCATTTAACATTTCACATATATACAACTGACAAGCTCTACTTAGTGGATTCAAGTTGATAGCCAGTAAAAAGACAACCAACTTGTAAGTACACAAAATGGGGGAGGTATGTATCCCACTAATTGTTTTCAGCCTCACTCTTACAATGTTGTGTATGGGGAGACAAATGTATGTCCATTTAAACTCAAAATCAGATTTATTGTATTCTCCTCAGTTCATGTGCTCTTTCCCTCCTACTGGTCAAATCAATTACATAGGGTCCTAGTGTTTTGCTCATTATAGACGAACATCACAAGATTTTCCAAAATGTAGTTATAATGCTACTTCTGCACTTATTGTGTCATCATTCTGCAAAATAATATATTCTGTTTGGATTCTTATACACACACATATATAATATGTTATATAATATGTCATATATATATATATATATATATATATATATATATATATATGTGCACGTGCTTCTAAGATCTCTGGAAAAAATTATACTTGTCAGGTTACTGTCAGGTAAATGTTCTGTAAAGCAGAACAAATTATAAGATACACTCCATTTCTTTTGCTCTGTTACAATAATATCTTATCCTCTTCTCTTTAATCTAAATCTCAAAGGAAGTAATAATTTTTACATGAATAAAAATGACCACAAGTCTATCGTGTGCAGACTTTTTAAAGCTATCCAAATAGAATATTTTATGTAGCTATATACTGTCTATCACAGATAAGACCATTAACTCTATCACATAAGATAATTCAGGGACCAAAACAGCAAATATACATATGATTGTCAGGATTACAAGTTGATCCAACACGTAAAACTTTATCACACCCAGGACTAACAGGTAACGTCTTACCTGGCCTTAGAATGACCGGACTTAAAGTACCAGAGAATAATCAGAATACTTGCCGAGGTCGGGGACACAGAATGAGACACAACGATGAGGGAAAGCCAAAAGTCAGGGATACCAGAATACAGGGAAGTCAAACGAAGCCAAAATCAATAACCAGAAATAAACGCTCAGAAACACACTCTTGGACAACCACTAGGGAAACCACGACAGGGCAATGAGGAGAAGTAGAAATGCATTTAAATAAGCCTTTTACAATTCTGATCGGCCAAAATAGGCCTTTGACCCCAGAACGTGCGCGCTTGTTTCCCTCATGACGTCACACGCAAGCCGACGTCGTCATCACTGTGGGCGGACGTGGGGGTATAATTTGGCATGGATCCGCAGTGGCCGGCATCCACCAATATGTTGCAGAGGTCAGGTACACTAACGCATGGCCGCTGAGTGCAGATACTGCAAGGTGAGGATGAATATGTTACAATGATAAAGCATTAACATTCCAATTATTATCTAGTCTTATTTTCATGGTGGCAACCAATTGTGCCATACCCATTATTTCTACTTCCTAACAAATAAAATAAGACAATATAGAGGTGACATGAAGGTAAATATGTATACATGTACAGTGTTTTGCATACATATGGATGGAAGATGTCTATGTGCAGTAGAATGGAGGATGGCATCTGGCAAAATGGATTTACTTGAATAACAGTCTCACAGCTGCGTCACATACACGAGAGTTGTTCTCATTCATTCTTATTGGAGAAGCAGTGCACGTGAGAATAGATATGGGTAAGACACTTCGAAAATGAACTGTCTTTAAAGGTCCAATTCAATAAAAACAAATACATGAGGCAAGGATTACTTTCTTGTAAGGTACAAGTATTTAGAGCATTTCAGTGGTTGTTTGCATTGGCAAAATACATTGGTGGTTCAGCATATTGTACCACCTGGGCTCTCATTTTAGAGTACTAATATGCAGGGCCAGATTAAGAGCCCAGTGGGCCTGGTGCTGACAATTATGATGGGCCTAATTGCATTGCAGAATCATATCAACCAAATACATTAAAACAGTCATACCTCCCAAGTGTCTGATGGAGACGGTGCTAGAGGGAAACTCAAAGGATGCAGCTATAAGAAAATGCATACCCTATGCTAATATCTCTCTAATTTAGGCTTTCCACCTTCAAGTAAATCCATACTCCCTAACAGCAGTGTCCAGTGAAGCAGGAAGTCAATGGGCGGGTTGAAAGGGTGTGCCATTGACATGAATCACGTAGCCAGAACTGCCGAAAGGGGCGAACATGCCCAAAGATGGCATGTCTGCCCAAAGAATTGGAAGGCCAGCCTGGCATTTATTTGTGTCGGGCTGCCTACCAATCATGCAGGATGGCCAACTATGCAGACAGCACCTTGAGCTTGGCATAAATGAGTTCAATTATGTGCTCCCTCCACGCTTTCTAAGCACTGTCACCTAGCATTCTCATGTCCACTTGTTGCCTTACCTTCTTACTGGCAGGCAGAAGCTTCTGGTATATAGTCGGGGACAGAGAAAAGGTGTATGCAGTGTAAAACAAAGGGGACATGCCACAGTGTTAGAGAGACCAAAGTCAGCATTACCTTAAATAATTACATTGTCAGCCCTCTAAAGTTTCCATTCTTAAGCAAGAATATGTGAAGAGTAGTTAGGGTTGCCACCTTTCTTGGAAAAATATACCAGTCTTACTAATTTGCATGGTAAATTACAAGGTGTGACATAAGAGAAAATTCTGTAGGCTGTAGGCTGTCTCTGCAGGCTGGGAGCTGCTGTCTGGACTATCTGTGCTGTGTAGCTGCTTCCCACGGATCAGTGATAAGAGAAAGGCAGGAATTTGCTGTAACTTCCTATCCGTGCCTCTCTCTACACACAGCGACCCCTACTGGCCGGTGCCTGTATTGCAGAGTAATCTCCGTTTAAACTAAGAAAAATACCGGAATTTGTATTGCCGGTATTACTGCAATACCGGCATTGGCAAGGCGGCCTCAAATACTGTCTGTGCCGGTAAAATACCGGTCTGATGGCAACCCCAAGAGTAGTGTTTTTTTTTTATCAATGGGCCTATTCCATGGGCCTGGGCGTGGGCCTGGGCCAGGGCCTGGAGCTGCAGCTCCATCAGCCCCTTTGTTAATCCGGCCCTGCTAATATATGTTACTATTTTTGATGCTTGCTTAATGTTTCTATTTAACCATCTATACTATATTTTATCTTTTTTTTTCTATCTTCATGTATGTATAAATCCTGGACATTTGGAGTACTGGGAGGAACCTTATTATTGCTGGTTGAGACTACTCTATAAGTCCAACAGTAGTTAGACCCCAATAATTATTGAGTTTATGTGTTTCAGCCTCATCCATTACTAACAGAGGCATATAATCAAGCAAATAACTTTGAAATCTCCATAGACAATTATTGTCAGAATAATGGGTCATACTGAAGATCTATTAGATCAACCTCAGTCTCCTTGACCCTCTTCAATCTGGCTTCCACCCTCTTCACTCAACTGAGACTGCTCTTATCAAAGTTACTAATTACATAATTGCAGCTAAATCCAAAGGCCACTACTCCATACTAATTCTTCTTGACCTCTCTGCTGCCTTTGACACCGTTGAACTCTTCAATCACTCGGTCTCTGTGACTCTGTCCTCTCGTCGTTTTCCTCTTATCTCTCCCAACGCTCATTCAGTGTCTCCTTTGTGAATGATACCTCCTCCCCTCATCCTGTCTCGGTTGGAGTCCCCCAAGGCTCTGTCCTTGATCACCTTCTATTTTCTCTTTATACTGCCTCTCTTGGCAAACTTATTACCTATTTTGGATTCCACTACTACCTGTACGCTGATGACACCCAGATATAGCTCTCCTCCCTAGATATCTCCCCTGCTGTCCTGCAATGTGTCACTGCTTGCCTCTCTTCCGTTTCTGACTGGGTGTCCTCCCGCTTTCTGAAACTCGATCTCTCTAAAACTAAGCTCCTTGCCTTTCCTCCTCCTAATACTGATCCTCCTCTTTTGATCTCCCTTCAAGTTAGTAGTATCTACATGAGATCATTCTTGCAAGTGCGCAGTCTTGGCGTCATATTTGATTCTGGCCTCACCTTTGAGCCTCACATCCAGTATGTTGCCATCCTCTAGATTCCATCTTAAAAACATAGCCTGCATCTGCCCCTTTCTTACGCAAGATGCCACCAAGGAGCTTATCCATTCTCACGTAATTTCCTGCATGGATTATTGTAACCCTCTCCTAATTGGTCGTCTCAAAAGCCGTATTGCCCCACTACAGTCTCTAATTAACATTATATTAATACTTGCTAAGGAACATATGATTGCTATTATGTCTTAATATGAAAAGTCATAGAATTCAAAGAGGGTGTACTCATTCCAATGACTCTATATATATATATATTACTGAATTGTGTACATTATATATATTTTATATATTTTAACAGACATATGTATATGTATATATATATATATATATATATATATGTATTAAGGCCTTTTGGCCTGTAATTGTGGGAGGGGCGTATGACACACCTCTTCCCTACTTAAGGGACACCCCTTACCTGGCTCCATATCGTTCGAGGTCAGCGCTGCATCATTTCCACTTCCGGGTCATCCAGATGCCATTTTACCTGATTACTCCATGAGGTTTTTTTAAGCAGAGCTGTGTCAGGAATCCAGCCACAGGCTTTTCCGGCCTACCACCTTCTTTCTTCAATCCATCGCCGTGGATGGTGTCCAAGTGACTCTCAAACTGTAAGTCAACCTACCCGTTATGCCAGGCATCGGGTCAGGTCCTCACTTTACGGCTGCATTTTGTCTAAGTCTGTTCTAAAACCATTGCATGTTCATGCATATCATTCGTTTAAACCCCCTACTGGTCTTTGGGTGTACTACAGGCTTCTTAGACATTATCGCATTTCATGTACAAACCAACGAACCACTGCATTTTCGCCTACACACTGACCCCTACTGGTCATTCGGTGTACTACAGGCTTCTCAGACATTATTGCATTTCATGTACAAACCATCGAACCACTGCATTTTCGCCTACACACTGACCCCTACCGGTCATTCAGTGTACTACAGGCTTCTCAGACATTATTGCATGTCATGTAAAAAACAACCTTGCTTCATTTAAACGATTTGTCATTTCGGTTTGTGTTTTCTGGTCGGCACTTATTCATAGTATATTCTATGCACGATTGCTGTTCGCATTAAAATGCATACGGTTAAGCTATTCATGCTAACTTCTGTTTCCCTTCATACTAAGATTTGGTTATTCTGCTATGTATTCACATAGATCTTTTTCGTGAGTTACATTTCATCATTTCATGTATTTACATTTGGTTAAAAAGTTGCTTGGTTAAATAGACAGACCATTTTCATGCTATTTTTAAGGTATCACTTATTACATCAGGGTATGAAACCAGCTAACATTTCTGTATAGACATTGGACTCCCACGCTTACTGGAGTTTTTTTTTATAATTATCCATTTCATTACAATTAAATCAGCCTACGTTACAGGCCTCATTTCTTTGTTGTTAACCATGACACAAGGATTTAATTCCTTTTCATGCATACTCGGGTTGAATCACACGTACTGATCCAACCAATCATACGTTTCCTGCACAGTAATCGGTTAAACTTTCAAATACTTATTTTACACGATCTTAGGTTGTCTATTTTGTTTCAGTTTGCTTATTATATATATATATATATGGTTTTAATAATAATAGTTATTTTATTTTACAATGCAGATATTACATGTATATTACTGTTATGGTTAGCCTACATTACGGCTCCTTTTTCTGTCATGCTCGTACGACATACCACGAGTTCAAGGACACGGTCCTATTTTCAAAGAGTATAATGGAGATATGATGTTATTACAACCATGTACATTACGATTACATGGCACTAACTATTCAGGCCATTTCTTATCATACTCATACGATATACCACGAGTATATAAGAACACGGTCCTACCTTCCACAGAGGGTTTCGGGTTGAATCACACGCATTGGTTCAACCACTCATACGTCACGTTACAACATTTTCTGCATAGATTGTTATTTCACATGGCATTTACAAACTCAGGCCTTTTCTTGACACACTCTGACGACGTAACACGAGTATTCAAGAACACGGCATATACGTCTAACAAGACTTTCGGTTTTTGAATCACACGTTCTGGTTCATACATTCATACGTCACTTTACAGCAACATTTATGATTCTGCATATTGTCACTTCACATTAAAAAGTCCCTTGCATTCCCAGATCAGTTTAGTGACATGCATATCATCTGATCACCTTCCATATATACACATTACACGGCCAATCCCCTGCTGCCAGGTATCGGACTCAGCGTAACGCTTGTCACCAAGCATGGGCAGTCATGTCACTATCATACTCATAGATTTTACACCTCCCACACATACTGCTAGAAGCCCTAATCCCAGCCTATACAGATTACACAGGTCTCACAGGATCCATTCTCACTCTATCCCTTTTTAGGTTTATCCAGGTTTTCATACCTGTCGAATCTCAAAACTTCATACATACTACCAGGTACGTAAGCCTGCTCACGTTGTAGTTCACATACGTTTCATTCTTCTAGGCCATAGAGTACTGGCAAGTTAGGGGTATAGGCCAAAATAAGTACCTCCCTTCTTGGCATTTCTGCCTATCGTTTAGTGGTCCGCGAGGCCAACACCCCGCCTCAACTTTTCGGAGGCAAACGCCATCGGGCCACACGTGAGTTAGCCGCCTCGCAATATTATAGAGAGGGCCTCACCTGTCACTCCCTCCCCCTGTTTTCTTTTACTATCACCGAGAGGCCTACGATTCCTGCCACTACGACGGGTGGCCTCAATAACCCCTCGCGCCAACTCATAGACAGAGCCTCTCATAGCCACTTGGCAACTAGCAGGGCCTCACCTGTCACAAAACAAGATAAATTTTTCGCCTTTCAGGCCTAGTTAGCCTGCCAGTATCACCCCTGGGGAATCGGTCACTACACCCCTTACCATGGCTGGGTCGGCCGCTGCGACCCCTCCAGCATTGGTTGAGTTGCAATCACTTTCTCCAGCCATCTGTTTCAGGGCACATGCTAAATCTGTGTCCAAATAAAATGTATCCCAAAACTATACTTAACATCAATAAACATTTCTGTACTTACGACATTACTGCCACATCATCCATCTAGACATTTGGTGGAATTCATTATCTCGGGTCTATCAGAAGGATTCACACAGGCCTCATACACATGCCTTCCGGAATCCTGGAATGTCCTAATTTACAATCCGCACAACAAACCCTACAGCGGTGGAGACACTCATAGCCAGGAAGTGGCAGAGGACTTCCTATGGGGGCCCTTCCAGTCCCCTCCGTTCACCACATGGCGGACAAACCCCATCGGTATTGTCACAGGGAAATCTTCTCACAAACAGAGACTTATCATTGATCTATCAACATCTCACACCTCTGCCACTCCTAGTCTGAACTCCCTCATACCCTCTGAGGAATTTTCATTGCAATATTCCACCATAGATCACGCCATTACGGCTATCATGCAGGCAGGGGCCAGAGCATGGCTCAGTAAGACTGATATCACAATGCTTTCAAGTTACTGCCTATCCACCCTACACTGTGTCACCTGCATGGTATCAGGGGGCAGGGAACTACTATTTTGCTCACGTTTAACATTTAGGTTCCAAGTAGTCTGGCCATTTTCGACGTATTCACCGAAACCCTATGCTGGTTTTATTAAATATAGCCAGATGCCCTACAGTTATACATTATCTGGATGATTTCTTACTGGTCGAGGAGAATATTTCCCCTCCCAGTAGCCTAAAAGAAACCATCAGTCTATTCGAACAGGTGGGTGTCCCAGTCTCCTCCACCAAGACTGAAGCACCAGATACCTTCATCACATTCCTGGGTATCATACTAGACTCAGCCACCATGCAAGCTAGCCTGCCACGCCCAAGGTAGAAAACATTCTGATCAACATAATCTCTACATACAACTCGGTAACTTGCAACCACAAGAATTACAGTCTCTGCTTGGGTCACTGAATTTTGCCATTCGCATCATACCTCAAGGCCGGGCTTTCATCTCACAACTCCTTTACATGTTTCCCACTTTTAGACATGATGGACACAGGTCACCCCTGGATACCCAAGCCACGGCAGGCGTAATTATGTGGAGAAAAGTTTTAACCACCTTGAATGGTAAAAGCATGTTCCTTCCAAAATTGTCTGACGCGGCGTCTACCACAGGTTTTGCAGCAATTTTTCAGGAACGAATGGCTTTGGGGCAGCTCGCCTTCAGAAGTTCAGGACCTGGAGGGTTTTTCCACTACCTCAGCTCTGTTTGAGATATATCCCATCGTGACGGTTGCCGTGGCATGGGTGCATTTATGGGCAGGTTCGTCTGTACGTTGCTACTCAGACAACCAAGTAACTTGTCACATTATAAACAAGGCCGATCCAAATCACTGACTATTATGAGATTCTTGAGGAAACTCACTTGGCTGGCTGCATGTCATAATTTTCTCTTGTTTTGTATTCATGTTCCAGGTGTATGTAACACTGCTGCTGACAATTTGTCTCGCTTTAATTTCCAGGCTTTTCGTCAAATACTCCCGTCAGCCGCACTCACAGCCACGAACACCCCACTATTCCACCATCTAGTAATGGACTAGATGCTATTATGCAACATAGCAGAACATTGTCCCAATTAGCACTGTCTACTAATACCCGGGAAACTTACGATAGAGCTTTCATTTGATTTAAAGATTCCTTTCTGAACACAACATCTTACAACCTTTCATCGTGACATCCTGGTTGGGCTTTGCTTCTTTTTGCCACCTCAAACTCAAACTATCATACAACACAATCAAACCATATCTGACAGGCATCCAACATCACATGCTAACTTTACAACCAGACAAATCAAGTATCCTCCTACCAATTAAGAACATCCTTAGGGGTATTAAGAGATCCGAACTCCCACGTACGGCCCAGAGGCTACCCATAGATTTCCATATTTTTAAAGACTTATACAATTCACTAGATTTAAACCCTTTGCCAACAACACAAACCTCATCGTTAAAACCACCATATACGTAGCCTTGTTTATGGTTTCTTGAGATCAAGAGAATTTACCGCCATCAGCACAACACAGTCCACTCACATCCTACTTCATTCACACTTAACAAAACACATGGACTATTATATCTTGACTCTGCCTCACTCCAAAACCAGTCAACATGCACTTTCAGTAGAGGTTAAGTACTATCCTACTAACAACAGGTGGAGCCCCGTCAAACTACTGGACTCATATACCCAGCATAACAACGAACCACCATCTCAACCACTTTCAGTCTACAAGGTTCGGTACTCACTACCACCACCTTTATGACACACGTCAGGTCTTTACTTACACAGCTGGGCCTCAAATCAGCTAACTATTCGGGCCACTCCTTCCGCATAGGAGCGGCCTCCACAGCATCCAGTGCAAACATTCCAGTTCATGTTATCAAGTCACTAGGGCGCTGGAAATCATCGGCTTACTCTAGATACATACCTAGCCCGGTACAAGAAGTAAGAAATGCCTTTCAAGACATGTCTGGTTAAAGTATGTATATTGCTGGTATGTAAGAAATTTGATTTTCTACTTTTGCCCTCTTTATTTACAGGCCTACCTCATCGTCGGTTCCGGCACACCACAACCGACTTGCTCTTTTAATACCATCCTACACTTATCAGTGTTTGTATCTTCTGTACTATCATGAGCCCTTAACACAAGTATTAAGGCCTTTTGGCCTGTAATTGTGGGAGGGGCGTATGACACACCTCTTCCCTACTTAAGGGACACCCCTTACCTGGCTCCATATCGTTCGAGGTCAGCGCTGCATCACCCTCCCACCCACTCCTCATTATTAACTCCTTTTCTCTTTACATTTCTTCTTGGTGGGCCCTCTTTATTTACAGGCCTACCTCATCGTCGGTTCCGGCACACCACAACCGACTTGCTCTTTTAATACCATCCTACACTTATCAGTGTTTGTATCTTCTGTACTATCATGAGCCCTTAACACAAATATATATATATATATACATATGTCTGTTAAAATTTATATGCAGGGTGGGGCTTGGCCATGTTGGAATTGACTCAATCCAGCCTGCAGGGTCCTGCCAGAGAGATCAGCCGCAGTTCCCAGCCGGTCCAGTAACACTTGGACACCTCCAGGCATCGGTTCAGCCTGGATTGTCAGCACAGGTATAGTGATTGATGGTATTTAAGCAGATAATCTGCAGAACTTGTGCTCCATGCGGCCACTCGCCATTGCGGTCAAGCCCGGCACCCCAAAACGTGTAATTCTTTATTCTGAAAAAGTTCTGAACTCACTTTATGGTTTCTCTACCATAAAATAATGCTCATATAGCCTCTGAAATCATACCATATATCACATACCACATTCTGGAATATTATCATACCATACTCTCCAAACCCTGAATTACTGGGTTATATTCAAAAACATTTAACCTACTGATGCCTCAATTAATGTAATTTTATTGTTATCTATTTTTTTTTTTTTAATTTACCAGTAGTTGCTGCATTTCCCACCCTAGGCTTATACTCGAGTCAATATGTTTTCCCCGTTTTTTGTGGTAAATGTAGGTGCCTCGGCTCATATTCGGGTCGGCTTATACTCGAGTATATATGGTAATAATTTTGGATACGCATTTCAAATAATAACAATATGTTAAAAGGAAACTTTTAAAACTATTTATCTACAGAAGTCACCAGTAAATTCTATTGTAAATTTTATAGATACATAATTTAACGTTTTTCTAACAGATTGTGATCAATTGAAAGACTTATCCAAACTATTACATTGAGGCCAAATCAGAAATGAGCCCTTAATCAGGTAAGATTTTTTATGGTTTGGGGTATAATTTTGACAGACTGTCAAATCTATTCTCTACATCCGATAATGATTAAGCTATTTAATATATTTATTTTTATTTGTGCATGTACTTAAAGAATATTAATTTAGAACAAGTTTGTTTAATTACACATTTTATTCTTTGTCTAATCCTTGGATTTATGATGACTATAAAAATGTAAACACGCACCATGAGGTCAAGTAATAAATGCTTGAATATATTAGTACAAACTATTAGTATGCATGGTAAACTCTGAA
Organism: Pelobates fuscus; assembly: GCF_036172605.1. Lineage (NCBI taxonomy): Eukaryota > Metazoa > Chordata > Amphibia > Anura > Pelobatidae > Pelobates > Pelobates fuscus. The sequence goes on along the minus strand of NC_086318.1, from coordinate 334,202,725 downwards.
TTGTTTACATTATATGATATTTGAGATATAGAGGTTTATATCATGTGTAAAATGTTTGAAAGTTTACTGAGTTGGAGAATTCCTCCAATTTTGCTGCTATGACTTTATATTTGCAATACACATTTTTGTGAATACATCTCAATCAGGGTCGGACAGTGCACCACAGGCATTTAAGGGCAGAGCAGCCCAATAAGAGGTGTTGTGTATGTTTGGCGGCTGTTTGTGGGATTGATTGTGTGTGTGTGTGTTAATTGTGTGGTTAATTGTATGTGGATAGGGCCTATAGTGTGTGTGTGTGTGTGTGTGCGTGCATTTATAGGGGCTGTAGAGATTGTGTGCCTGTGTAGGGGCTATAGCGAGTGTTTGTCTAGGGGCTTCATTATATGCATCTGTGCACTGCAGTGTGTGTGTGTGTGTGTGTGTGTGTGTGTGTGTGCGTGTTAATGTGTATAGGGGTTGCATTGTGTATGTGTGTATCTAGGAGGTATAGATTGTGCGTGTATATCATGTAGAGGGGATGTAGTGTGCATATGTGTACCTAAAGGGTGATGCTTTTATGTATAGGTGGTGTATTGTGCATGTTTGTATGTGCATATGTGGTGCAGTGTGTGTGTATATAGGGGGTGTTGTCTGTGTATAGAGGGTATAGAGTGTGTGTATAGGAGGTGTAGTGTGTGTGTTTCAAGTGTATATGGGCGGGATGGGCCTTTAATAATTTCAATTGAAATCAGAAAAAAAAAATCATGAATAAAACATTTTATGATAAAACATTAATCTTCCCATATGAAGGACATGATGATACCTGGTGGTCTTGTAAGCTGGGTACCTGGTGTAAGTGTCTTTCTTGTCAGCTCTGGCATTTGACAGAGTGGCAACACGCTAACTGGCTCACCATTCAAATACATACTGTCTGCACCCAGCTCATGTCCAGACTAGGGGCTGTACCACACATCAGTGCCCTCTGCCACATTTGCTGGACCAGTGCACAAGCTATTTGATCTTCCCACCAGCACATGGAAGAATGCAGAGCACTTTTTGGACTGATGGTGCCCTGAATGGGCCACTAGGGGAAAATCCTTTGATCTCTCATGTTGACCTCGGCCAATGGCCATTATCCTCTACTTTCTTGTATTAGAAGGAGGAGAGTCTAGACAACCTCAGGGTTTACTTTGGGTATTGCATGTCTTACCCTTTTCATGCCCTTTATGCCCTTCCCCTAATACCACCTTATCATCTAGACTATTTGAGCTACTTATATGTGGATTATATACATATACATATTTATCATTCCTAACAAAGTAATCTCTCGTCTACCTCGATCTCAGGTCAAACAGTTTATCTGTCAAAACTTTAACTATTTAACAATCTTCTATCTCATTTGTTTGATCCTGTATTAAGTACAGTCTATCCCGTGGACATTACGAAAAACAGCTTGCTAATGTTGTAACATTATCGTTTGAACTATCTACATCCCACTGCTACATTTGTAGCTGTGGCATCTATAGTTTAATACGAAGTTAACCCTGTATATATTACATAGAAATAAACCAAGAGGAAATACTTCCACTTGGAAAAATAGGAAGGAAAGGTTATGGTCTGAAACAAGGGGGTATTTCCACTAAACCACTGGTAAAACAACCCACCCTAGGCTGAATAAATGGAACAGAAATGAAAAAAGCAAAGAGAAACCAATCAAATTGCTAAAAGATTTCTGCATGCACTGATACAGTTTATATTTATTTATTTATTTAGATACATTTGTCTGTGTCTAAGGTTTTTTTCTCTACTGATTCATGCTATATTAGTTTGCATTGATAGGATTATATCTATTTGATTTTAACTCACAATTCAAGAAATCCACTATCTCTGCTAGAAGCTATCATATTCAATATAGGATATCTATGCATACATATATATCATAAATATTTTAGGTGTTGGTATCCACTCCTGGTTTTAGCAATTTGATTGGTTTCTCTTAGCTTTTTTTAATTTCTGTATATATTACAGTTTACCTGCAGTTAATAGCTTGCTGCCCTTATACCTAATCAATTCTACTATATTCCACACTGTTACAAAAGTCACTTATGGAATTTACAGTTATATAGTGAGTACCCATTGGAACAGATCTAGTAGTGTTTTTTTAGACATGTGTAATTCGTTTAGGGCAGGACGAATTTCGGGCAATTCGGACGTTCCAAAATTACCGAATTTCCGAAGTGTCGAAGTTCCGTAGTTGCCGAAGTTCCGAAGCACAGTATTGCCTAAGTACTAATATACTTACCCAGTGGAAGAAGAAGAATGTTACACTGTATACAATTTTAAATAAAAAGTATAAAAACATAGCCAGGATTCAGCTGTAAGCATTTGCAACACTTACAACAATCAAGTAACATCCATTCATATAAAATGTAAGTTACTTGGCCAGTCAATGTAATGACAGGAATGAATAAGTAGATAACTCCCTAATTCCCATGGTATTAGGGAGCTATCTACTAAAAGGCTGAAAGACCTAAATTGGTCTTTCAGCCAAATTTACTAATACTGAGTAAAGATTACTTAGTATTAATACATTATGCCACTACTCGCTATACCGCGAGTAGGGGCATGTCTATTAAACAGTGAGCAGCCTATGGCTGCTCACTGTAAAAAACAAAACAAAACAAAAGTCCCCCTCCCCCTCCTAACCTGAAGGGGGGACCTATTGCCCCCCCCGGCCCCCACCCCTGAACAGCGGGTGGGGGCCCTAAATACTAATGGGGGGGACCTAATGTCCTACCCCCTGGCCCCTACCCCTAAATGGTGGGTGGGGGCCCTAAAATACTAATTGGGAGGGATCTAATGTCCTCCCCCTGGCCCCCACTCCTGAGCGGTGGGTGGGGGCCCTACTATATTTTAGGGCCCCCACCCACCGCTCAGGGGTGGGGGCCAGGGGGAGGACATTAGGTCCCTCCCAATTAGTATTTTAGGGACCTAAAATATAGTATATAGTATAGTCTAAAATATAGTAGGGCCCCCACCCACCGCTCAGGGGTGGGGGCCAGGGGGAGGACATTAGGTCCCTCCCAATTAGTATTTTAGGGCCCCCGCCCACCATTTAGGGGTAGGGGCCAGGGGGGAATACATTAGGTCCCCCACCCTAATTAGTATTTTAGGGCTCCCACCCACCACTCAGGGATGGGGGCCAGGGGGGAGGACATGAGGTCCCCCCAATTAGTATTTAGGACCTAAATTAGAATGAGGGGGAGGACCTAAAGTCCTCCCCCTTGGCCCCCACCCCTGAGCAGTGGGTGGGGGCCCTAAAATACTAATTGGGGGGACCTAATGTCCTCCCCCTGGCCCCCACCCCTGAGCAGTGGGTGGGGGCCCTAAAATACTAATTGGGGGGGGACCTAATGCTTCCCACATGCCTTGTCCAGTGCCAGTCTCACACTTAAGACTGGAGTACACTCCCCACAACCACCGGTATACCGGGGGGGTCTGTATTCTTCAGTCCTACCGGACTCACTGCGCTCGGGATAATCTTCTCTGGGTCCACTATCGACCTGCTCATATATCTAACTTGTCATAAATACGGCTTTAGTCCCTGACTACAAATATATTTCCGATGTTAAGACCATTTAAAAAGCAAACCTAGAAAGCATGGTGTGTTCAAAGCATGCAGTGTGAGCATGTCAATAAGTTGTCCAAACTTAAATAAAAAGTCGCCAAATTAGCAGTTGAAAACTATGCAGTAATATAATCGGTTACCAATGCTTAAAAAGAACACTAACGTTAACTGTATTAATAACAGGTATCCAAAGTCCTAAATGAGGCATCGTACACAAATAGATGACTTTAAATATATGATTTAGCCTGTGAGTCATATGTTTTAATTAAACCATATTAAGAGTCATAATAGTAGCGTCAATGTAGGCAATAACATATAACAAATATGCACTTATGTTACTCAGGCAGTGGCAGAGACAGGCCTCTGCTAAAGTTAAGTAATATACAGTATGCAATTAGTTAAGCAATAATAAATAACCTTAGGCTAAGGCCTATGGAAGTAATGTAATAAGAAAAACATGTTCGTATTTAAACTAAATTGTAAATATGAGATCATTCATTTTATGAAGCAGATTATAAATGTGGAGCTCCTTAAAAGCATGTGTATGAAGGCATTCTACCACATGTAATTTAGCCTGTGGATCTTGCACTGAGGTTATATTAACCGTGGGCACTCAAAGTCCAGACCAGTCCACCGGACCGCCCGCCAAAAGTCCATGCACCGACTGTCTCCTGCACCTCCCCAGCACCACATATGCTTCCCACATGCCTTGCCCAGCTCCAGTCTCACACTTAAGACTCTTAAGATTGGGGTATACTCCCCACGGCCACCGGTATACCGGGGGGTCTGTATTCTTCAGTCCTACCGGACTCACTGAGCTAGGGATAATCTTCTCTGGGTCCACTACAAACCCAGATGCTGGATCCTTTACTTCTCCAGGGGGTAGGCCGCCCAGGGGATCCATCCGCAGGTCCGTAGCCTCCCGGGTCCTCTGAGCTGCATTTGAGAGCCTCTCCATGGAGGCGAGTAGTCTCCTCCATGTCAGCATTTATGTCTGGCAGTTCAGATCTTCTGGTGGGCTGTTCTTCGGGCAGCCTTTGCCAGTGCAGGTGACCGGCTTGGGACCAGCGCGGGATGGGATAACCCCCGCCAGTCATGGGGTGAGGGAGTGGGGCCGCGCAGCCAAAAAGCACTGCTCGTGCGGTGTCAGTCTCTCACTTGGGGTATCCATTATAGGGCTCTCTCCCGCCACCAGCCCCACTCAAATGCCGTATGCGTCCAGGCTCCCAGCCGTGAGTAGGCCGAGGTTCTCAGCATATTCCCTCCTGGAGTGCAATTGGTGACTTGTGGGTATCATTCTGGAGTTGGGGTTATTCTCTTCTGCATGACTGCAGAGAAGTCATCTTTGATGCGGTCTGCACCTACTTTTTGTGCCACTTTCATGTTCTTGGATCCGGAGTTAAAGCTCATGGCTGCCAGTCGGCCCAGCGGCCGGGCCCTCCCCCCCATCATAAAGATTGGAAACAGATACAACACAAGTTCAAGAGTACAGCTACCATCAGAAACCTCCTCTTGATCATGCTGTATATCAAGAATGAGCAAAACATTGACTCACTTATCCACCTTAATAGGATATGCAGCAAGAACGTTGGACTGTCATGCCCTCTAAATAAATGTGGGCAGATTACAGGAGGACTGAAGATGTTGAAGTACTAGAAAGTGGAACAGGACACGTAAAGAACAGCTCCTAGTTCATTAGGATTCCACAAACACATGGAAAACATGAAGAATAGGCAAGGAGAACAGTGACATACAAGTATCTCCAGAGAGTCAGACAGGTGCTGAAGTCCCTGTTCAATGGCAAGAACAAGATCCACTCCATCAGTACATATGCCCTACCAGTAATCAGGAACCCAGCAATTATACAAACTTAGCTAAGAGAAAAAATGGACAGCATGGAAGACCTAAAAATGACTCATTATGAATGGAAGATTCCACCTGAAATCTAGCACTCCAAGACTGTACACCAGCCAGAAGGAAGGAGGCCATGGCATAATGAGTGTAAGGCCACAGTGCTGGATAAAACATAGAGCCTCTATGAGTACATTACAATGATGGTTCCAAAAGATGAACTGCTAAGGTAATAATTCAGAAAAAAAAAACAGATACAGGATGCAGATAAGAAGCAAATTCCATGGCAAGATAAACCCCAACATGCTAAGTATAGGCAGGCAGTGGATGTGGTTCACATTATGAAATCCTACCAGTGGTTGGAAAAAGCAGGACTGAAAGACAGCAATGAGGCACTAATCCTAGCACCACAGGAACAGGGATTCAACATCATATCAGAAGAAGTAGGGGTGTCTATCACACTAGACAGGACCTAAGGAGCAGACTATGTAAAGGGGCCTCAGAGGTAATTCAGCACACGCTAGCTAGGTGCTGGTATAACATATGCTGAGAGGCACAAACAAGTTGCTGGGATTTCATTCCAAAGCAAAGATTATGGACTGGACATGACTAAGTCCATATCAAGACAGATAATGCAACACCGACCTACCAGCTTGCCATCATGGGGGTAGACAAGGAATGAAATACTTCAGTGGTGGATGTGGCAATACCAAGTAACAATCACATAAAGAACAGGGAACATGGGAGGATAAATGCACAAGCTTGAAAGCAGTGCTAGAGATATGAAAAGAAAAGGCAGTAGTAGACAGAGTCATGAACGGATAATTTAGGGTTGTAAGCCCCAAGGTGGGAGAGTGGCTTCAGCAGATTCCAGGAAGGCCATCTGAAAAAATTTGTCTAGAATAGTGCAGATATAGGAACAGCTAAGATGCACATAACTTTCAGACTCTGATGGAGCACCCGCGAATTAAAGGGAAACTCCAGGCACCCAGACCACTTCTGCTCATTGGAGTGGTCTGGGTGCCAACTCCCACTACTCCTAACCCTACAAGTGTAATTATTGCAGTTTTTTATAAACTGCAATAATTACCTTGCAGGCTTAACTCCACCTCTAGTGGCTGTCTACTAGACAGCCACTAGAGGTCACTTCCTGATTTATAGCAAGGATTTTCCTTGCTAGAGCGTCGCTGGATGTCCTTACGCTGTGTGAGGATATGCATCGCTCATTTCCCCATAGGAAAGCATTGAAAATCTTTTGCAATGCTTTCCTATGGGAAGCGCTAATGCGCATGCGCGACATTGCCGCGCATGCGCATTAGGTCTCCTCGGCCGGTGCGCGGGATCAGTCTCGCCCACCGGCCAACGGAATCACAGGGAGGAGCAGCGCGGAGGAGGAGGCAGCGATGAGGGACATCGCCACTGCCACAGGTAAGTGACTGAAGGGGTTTTCACCCCTTCAGTAACTGGGGATTGAGGGGTGGGAGGGAGAGGGACCCTCCAGTGCCAGGAAAATGGATTATTTTCCTTGCACTGGAGTTTCCCTTTAATAATACACAAAAACTACTATTTATATAGCAAGAGGAGATCTGTCCAAAAAGTATCCAGCACTGTAATATGAAGAACATACAAGATACAAGAAATAGTGTACATAGGACAATGACACCTCAGTCCCCTTCAAAGTAGGCACTTTAGAGCCTCACACAGTTCTCCCAGCATCTTTTCCAATGTTTAAAGCACTCTGCAAAATCCTCTGTTGGAATCGTCATCAGCTGCCTCATCGTATTTACCTGAATCTCATTGATGGTATGAAATATCTTACCTTTTAAATTTGATTTTAGATTTGGGAAAAGCCAGAAGTCGCAGGGCGCCAAATTTTTCAACAGATTCTCGACGATTTTTTAAGCATTTGTGCCGGACTTCTATTTGCGCTGCACATATTGCATCGTCTTCGAAAGCCTTCTGAATCATTTGAATAGTTTCAGCAGAGGAATGTTCAAGCTTAACGCAAAATATGATGCAGATTCATTGCTCTACTATCTCAGTCATTTTGAATGTGATGGCCACACAGTACACATACTGACTCAACAGTGTCCAGCCCCCCCCCCCCCCCCCCCACAGACTAGTATGTCATCATTGTTCAAGCATGCACAATCCAGTTCACTATTTATGGCTGCCAGGTCATATCGATGTCGTGCAAAACGCTCTCATTATATTAACAATGGCAGGACTTTTTCCAGACAGACCTTGGATATATTGCATTATTAGTCATTTATTTTAGTTGGCTGAATATAGAATTTTGCCTGAAGTGGTATCCTGCTGATTTAAGCCTTGCAGGGCACCCTAAAGCTGTTTCAACATAGCATGGATGCGGCTACGTACCACGTGAATATATCCATTTTGTATGTTTATTATAATATATTACTAGCAATCTTTTTGCAAGTTATGTTTTGTATCTGTTGTAGACTGCATTTATATACTTCAGTAACAGCAAACCTGTTTAAGATTGTATGTATATTATCTTGATTTTTCTATTTGTACAAAATGTTTTCTTTGGTTTGTGTGCTATTTTATTTCATGCACTGTCTTTGTTTTTAAAGAAAAGACACTGGTGGTTGCTATAGAATTTTTTTGGTAACCCTAATGACGAGGTTATACAATTTTCCCACAAATGTTGTTTCTCTGCTGAAGACTTCTGTTAATTTATAGCTATTACACTTAATTAACTATAATTATTTATAGACTTGAATAACTTAAATAATAGCATGTTAAATTGTTTTAAAAGCTAATCAAAACTTGTACAAACCTCTGCTTCTCTTGATCTCCAAGGATTTTAAAAGATTACACTGCTTTAACCCCTTAAGGACCAAACTTCTGGAATAAAAGGGAATCATGACGTGTCACACACGTCATGTGTCCTTAAGGGGTTAAGCAGTTGTGCTGATTAGATAAACTTTTTTTTATGTTTTATCTCCAATACCATCTTTTTAATGGTAAGTGTTTTTTAATACCTTACCTTTGTTATACTTGGATTACTCTGTTAGGAGTTAAGTTGCAGACCGTCAAGTGTGTTCCACCGGGAAACGGGGAAGCCGTTCCTGCGTTCCCCTGCAGTTCTCCTCCGAGAGAGTGCCTTTTCGGTGTAACCGCCTTACGCATTTCGTGTCAACGTCACTTCTTCAGAGGCTTATGGTAAGATAGTTCTCTATGGAGTTTATACAGCCCTAAGAAACACATGGCTATTTTGTACTTCTTTTTATTAAGGTATATTATGAGACCAATCAAGACATCATATTATGCCAAAAAATTACCATTGTAAAAGAATGCTTAAAACAGATTAAAATATGCAATAACAAGACTATAAGAATACAGTAAAATCTAAATAACTCTAATAATGTATAAACAATGCGAATGTGAGAATATGTACATTAGATTAAAAAAGAATACATATAAATATACACCTATAAAGTGCAATTAATAAGGTGCAATTAATAAAACCTATGACAATGGAAAAAATATATATATAAAATAGAGATGTGTAGTGTACAATACAAGTTTATACTGAGGAGAGCCAGGGATTAAGTGTATATTGGTAGATATATTTCAAGATAGTGGATGTATTAAAATAAAAAAATTCCTGGGACCATATTAAGCCTTTAAAAGTAGTAATTACAGTAGGAACATATCCAACTAGAATTACGGAACAGAGGAAGGCACATGTATGTATAGAAGTCATATACCAAAATCAAATTTAACCCCTAAAGGACCAAACTTCTGGAATAAAAGGGAATCATGACATGTCACATGTCATTTAATAGAGTGACTAAGGAGTGTGGGATCCAAAGTGTTCTCGGAAACTGCGCTGCAAATATACTGCTCAACCTGGCAATTAAATGTTTATGAGTTTTGAAAGTGTCACTATTTGTCTTTTTGAGTATTGCGATAGTAAGGTGTATCTGTGTTACACAGTGCTGCTTCCTTATAAGACAGTATCCTTATCGCTCTATATATAATATATAGTATATATCAAGTTTGGAAAGAAAGCGCATACGTGATGTACATATACATAAAATTCTTAAACATAAAATCTAGATGGTTCTAATTGTATCATAAAATAGATAATACACAATGTTGAAATGAATTAATAAGACATATATTTAAAAAAGCGAATAGATTGTTGGTACCATTATAATTGGGGTCTGAGTGTGCACACTCTTTTGAGCTCCCAAATATAGAGTGGGAAAAATAAAAATAAAAATGTTGAGGTGAAAAAGTGGCAAATGGGATTTAAAAGAAATAGTTTAAAAATATATAGAAAGAATAAGAAAATACAGAATAAAAAATTAAAACTATTGAAAAATAAAATTACAAATAAAAAGTGAGGTAAAATAAAAATAAAATGTTTATAGTAAACAGAGGAAAAAAAATGTCAATAGGAGTCCGACCTGATTTTGAAGATGGGGGCCGAATGCCCGATAGTTCCATGGGTCTCAAATTCTTATGTGGGGTTGTGGTAAAGAAGCCCAATATATTTGTAAGTCTTCTGGAGTTGGAACAATAAAATTGTGGGCTAGATGTCCACTAAATCCATTGGAGTGTGAACGTAAATATGTGTGGGTATGTGGTAGAGATTTCTGTGTAAGAGACAGTGTGATATCTGTAGAGATATCGATTTGCGGGTTATCGAGCTGCGAGGGAGCACTTCCCTCCACCTGTATAACATGCTCGAACAGCTTTAGTAAGTCTGGTGGCTCTCTGGATTCACAAAGTTTGCTGCACAGACAGCTGGATAGAGTATGGTCGCTGTCTGGATTCACCCGTCTTGCATATATTTCGGTATTTGTTCAAATCCAACGTGTTTCGTAAGTCTGCGCTTATATCCTCAGGGAATAGAAACATAGAATGTGACGGCAGATAAGAACCATTCGGCCCAGCTAGTCTGCCCAATTATTTTAAATATTTTCATTAGTCCCTGGCTTTATCTTTTTTTTTGGCATTCTGTGTTTTTATTAAGGTTAAAACGAGAAAAAACAATACAAATTACCATACAATGAAGCTGTTACAACTTTTGCGGAATGAACAGTAGTGGTTAATACATGTGGAGAAGTGAATGCTTAGGGGTCCTAAATGCTGGAACCCTAGCCGAGTGGGCGAGCCTCGTTTTGGTTGAGGGAAACTAAACATTGGCTAAGTAGATACGGCGGGTTGTGCGGGCCAGGTATACTATCAGGATGGAATGCTAGCTATCGGCAGCAGTGGGTGCCATTCAGGCCCTAGTAGCCTAGGGTCAAAGCCTTGTTAGCCTATTGTATCCCGTGGTCCAGGGTATATGTTTCCTAGGTTGCCAAACCTACTCACTTCTGTGTGGTTAAAGTCACATTTCTAGCCCAGGTTCGTGGATTGAACAGAACAGGCGCAACTGCGCACTTAGAATTTTTATAACCAAACTTGGGCTGTCTCCCTAGAGGGGTCGGGTCAAGGGGGTAGGTCTTAGTAACCGATGCCCGACTTCCAAGTATGTCTGGGTCATGTGATTGACCTAATGTTAGGGTAGGACCTCTATCATGAACGGCCCGAGTGTGGACGTGTGTGTTCGCGTTCCTGTCACTGTATAGATCGTCCGTACCAGTAGCTCGTAAAGTGGACGGAGGTGGAAAAGAACTGTCTTATGAACGGGGGGAGGGCAGGGAGATAAGAAGAGGAGGGGTACGGGGGGGGGGGGGAAAGGTGTCGGACACCGCGGGGAGGAGGGCCGGGAGGGGAACCCGACCGCTCCACCATCACCCACAGCCCAGCAACGCGTGTTTCCTCGGTCACCAGTCTATTCGGTCCCCCGCTCCCGATGCCCTGCTGGCCCACGGGCCATGTATTCGATCCAGGGAGCCCAAAGTCGGGTGCACTTTTCTGCCGTCCCCCTTAATTCAGCTGTGAGGCACTCCATGCTGTAGATCTCTTCCACTGTTTCCATCCAGTTAGCTATTGTCGGCACTGCCATGGATTTCCAGCGGGTTGGGATCAAACTCTTGGCTGCGTTCAGGAAGTGTCGTGTGAGTGATCTCTTGTACGCACCTAGGGGCAACGTGGTGTGGTGGAGGAGCATCGACAGGGGTTGCATTGGTATATCCGAGTCCAGAATCTCACGGAGTTTCTCGTGTACTTGTTGCCAGAAGGCCTCTATGGGCAGGCATGACCACCAGATGTGTAGGTCTGTGCCGTCGTTCGCCCCGCATCTCCAGCATCTGGCCATTGGCCCATCCGGAAAAGCCGGTGGGGGGTCCTATACCATCCTGTCATGAGCTTGTAGTTCGTCTCCTGGAGCTTCGCACTAGTCGTACCCTGATGTGTGAGGACGTGTATCTTCTCCCACTCAGGGTCCGAAAGGACTGTGCCCATGGCTCGTTCCCATTTAGATTGGTATGTCGCCGGGGGGAGTCTGGTAGCTGTCAATATCATGGTGTACAGCGTGGAGATTCCCCGCGATAGGTGTCATCTCTCCGCACATAGGGTCTCCAAGCTAGTCTTCTCCCTGTAAACCAGCTGCTTTCCTGGAAGGGACTTGTAAGAGTGCCGGATCTGATGATATCGGAAGCGGGCTAGACCCGTAAGGGGCGCTAAGGAGGTTAATGTTTCGAGGGGTTTCAGCTGTGTGCCAGCGCACCAGTCACCAAGGTATGGTTTGCTCAGATTCCCCAGGCCAGATACGTCTCTGGGGGCCAGTCCCCCTGCAATCTCGGGATTATAGATCACGGGTGTCAGCGGGGTCGGGTTAGTAGTGAGGTCAAGTTTGTAGCGTATATTGGACCAAACCTGGAGGGTAGCCCCTATGAGTGGGTGTAACCGGGTGTCATTCGTCTGTGTGGGCTTCAGTAGCCACGTAATCCAAGGTAGGCGCTCCTTGGTCGCAGCGCGTCAGTCTGACCCACTGCTTATCAGTGTCGGGCACGTGCCAGTCCACCACCCGTAGGAGGTGCGCTGCTTGGTAGTAGGCTTGAATTGAGGGTAGTTTTGGCGTTTTGGTCTGATCAGCTGTGCGAGCCGGAGTCAAGCCAGTTTCCAGAAAAGAGCTTGGTCAGGTCCCTCGTCATCTAGATGCCAAGGTATTTAATGCGCTTCGTGCACCATCTAAAAGGAAAGTTGGCCTTCAGTTGGGCCGTCAGGCCAGGGGGTAGCTCCAGGAGCAGCGCCTCGGACTTCTCCGTGTTCAAGCGCAGGTTGGAGAGTGCTCTGTACGTTCGGAAAGACCGAAGCAGGTTGGGCAGTGTCACTGTCTGATTTCCAACAAAAAATAGCAGGTCATCCGCATAGGCGGCCACCTTGTGTTCTTCTCCTGCGACCGTTATCCCTGTAATACCCCCATCCTGTCTGACCGCCGCCAGGAAAGGCTCTAGCGTGAGGGCAAACAGGAGGGGGGACAGGGGGCACCCCTGTCACGTACCATTGCTGATCGAGAAGGCTGGGGATAGTGCACCATTTATCCTCAGGCGGGCCTTCGGGGACGTATACAGGGCCTCTATCCAGGTACGGATGTTAGGGCCAAAGCCCATTGCCTGTAGGGTTTCACCCATGAACTGCCAGTCGACTCTGTCGAAAGCCTTTTCGGCGTCCGTGGAGAGCAGGAGGCCCCCATGGGAGGCAGCTTTAACGGAATGGATGAGGTTGAGGGCCCGAATCGTATTATCCTTTGCCTCATGCCCTGGGATGAACCCGGTCTGGTCCGAGTGCACCAGGTCCGGCGCTACCTCCCCAACGCGGCGGGCCAGGATCTTTGTGAAAAGCTTAAGGTCCGCATTGAGTAGGGAGATGGGCCTATAGCTGGCGCATGATGTGGGATCCTTTCCCTCTTTCGGCACCACTGCAACCGTAGCCATCAAGGTATCCTCCGGAAACCTCCCACCCTCTAGGACCGAATTGAGGCTCGACAGCAGCTCAGGGAGGAGTAGCTCCTCAAAGGTCTGCAGGTATCCAACCGGGAAACCGTCCAGCCCCGGGGCTTTGTTCATCTTTGCGGCCTTGAGGGCACTCTTGAGCTCCTCTAGGGTGATGGGGGCGTCCAGGTCATCGGCCTGGGTCTGCGTGAGCTTCTGGGTGAGATGTTGCGCTAGATATTCCCGAATGTCGGCCCGTCTTTGCTGAATTGCCTCCACCCTATCATCTTTCGGCAGGTTGTAAAGCTTCGCGTAGAACTCCCTGAAGTCTGCCATAATAGCGTCTGGTGTCCGTTCGGGGGGCGCGTTAACCTTTTGCAGAAGAGTAATGCGGGACTGTCTCCTTTTCTTGTGGAGCATACGGGCCAGCAGACGCCCGCATTTGTTAGAGTTCTCATAAAAGAATCTCCGGGACTTCCGAAGCGTGTGCGTTAGGTTCCGGGATAGGAGGGCCCGCAGGTCTCTTCTCGCCTCTAGCAGAGGGCGGAAATTGTCCTCCGTCGGGTCCGCCCTGTGTGTTTGTTCCAGCTGTGAAGTGCGAATGTACAGGTCCTTCAGTGCGTGATTTTGTTCCTGTTTGCGTTTCGAGCAGGTCTTGATGAAGTGGCCGCGTAGGACACATTTGTGGGCTTCCCATCTTACTTGGGGAGATGTGTCTGCAGCCGGGTTCTCGGTAAAGTAGTGCGAATGACCTCCCTCGCTTCGGGTCGGACGAGGGTGTCCCCTAGCACTTGTTCATTCAGTCTCCATTGTCTGCCGCTGGGTTTAAACCGGGGCATGGTCTGACCACAGATGTCACAGGTCAAGAGGAGGTGTAGGTATTCCTGAGCTATCAAGATATAGTACAGGCGGCTGTGGCCGTGGTGTACCTGCGAGTAGAACAAGAAGTCCTTGTCTTCAGGGTGAAGGACTCTCCAAGCGTCGGCCAGACCCGTATCGCGCAGAGCCTTCCCTACAACCCGAATACAAAGGTCAGAGTGGAAGCTGCGACCTCTGGAGGTGTCCAGACGTGGGTCCAAAGGGACATTGGTGTCCCCTGCTACTATGAGGAGTCCCTCCCGCAACTGGTCCAGCAGTCTAAGGGTCTTGGAGAGAAATCAGTGCTGGCCCGTGTTCGGGGCGTAGATTGAAGCCAGTGTGTATTTTCTATCAGCGATCGTGCCTTTAAGAAATAAGTAGCGCCCATTCGGATCCGCCTTCGACTCCAGGCAACAGAATGGCACATGTTGTGCAAAGAGTATCGCGACCCCTGCTTTCTTCGTCGTCTGGTGGTTAGCAAAATATCCAGTAGGGAACCTCGAGTTTTTAAGGGGGGGGGGCCGCAGCTCCCTTGAAGTGGGTCTCCTGTAGGAATGCTATGGAGGCCCGAGCCGCCCACAAGGACCGGAGCAGGTGTGACCTCCTTTCCGGGGCATTCAGACCCCTCACATTGTTGGTCCAGAGGCGCAGGGGCGCCGGGTAGAACCCAACACCCCCGCCATATCCGACAGGGGAGGGAGGGGAGGGTAGGGTCTGAAAGAAGGAGGGGAAGGAAGGGGTTCAGTCTGGGGGGGGAGCTGTCGAGGGGAGGAGGGAGAGTCCGTAAGGGAGGGGGGGGAGGTCAAGGACTAGCAGGTCAACCACTACGGGGGAAAAGTAGGACTTGACTGTATGGGAGGCGTCCGTCAGGTCTGAGTCCCCAAACCCTTTAGTTGACTCAGTCACCCGCGGTCCTCCCGTCTGTTACCCTCAGTCTGTCCATGGGGTCGTACGCGGTATCCGTACAGAGGGATCCAAGTCTCACTGTATAAGTGTGTATAAGTGTGTATGGATAATTGGTTTGTGTCCAACTACTATGTCGGGCCCTCGGCCGGCCTATCATGAGCAAAACTAGGGCCTAAGTACATGTGCAGGTTCGGTTGGGGA
This sequence comes from Pelobates fuscus, assembly GCF_036172605.1. Lineage (NCBI taxonomy): Eukaryota > Metazoa > Chordata > Amphibia > Anura > Pelobatidae > Pelobates > Pelobates fuscus. Next base: position 334,187,440 of record NC_086318.1, on the reverse strand, counting down.
GTTACAGAGCAGGGGGAAATCGCTCACTCATCTAATCGGCTCTCTCATCCTGTCTCTCGGCAACGCTGCCCGCTGCAGGCCACATCACTCAGTCCCCCCCATACCCACCCGCCCCCCCTACACCCACCCCCAACCCAGTCCCCCACAAACACAACCAGTGCCAGGCTGGCTCGCCAGTTCCCCCGTGCCCCCACGGGTCCATGCCTCCTGGAAACCGATCCCCCACCCAAATCCCAGATGAGGGAGCTACCGCTTAGCTGACAAAATCACCCATAGGAAGCAGCAGGGGAGGGGGGGATGAGGAGGGGGGAGGGAGGGGAAGGAGATCTGTTCGGTGGAAGTGTCTCAAGTCTAGTTTGCAGCCAGAGGGGGGGGGGGGCAGAGAAGAGAAAACAGGCACAGAGGGCCCACATCCGAGGTTCACCCCTACCACCCAACCTATATTCTATTACCCGCTATGGCCAACCACCATGCCCTACCCCAATACCTCGGTGGAAGTCTGCGTCATGTCTCCGGCCGGGGATTACTCCTCAGAGCCCACTGGGCCGCCTAGCATCCAGGCGGGGGACTCCCTTTCCCTCTGTGAATCCGGCTGTGGGCTCCGAGTGTCTCATCTCCGGGTGGGCGCCAGCGGCGTCTCCAGCAGCCAGTAACCGGTGCGCACGTAGGGGATGTGTAGTGCTCTCAGTGTGGGGGCCACGTCATCCGGCCATGGGATATGTAGCCAGGTATTGCCATGTCGTATCTGCAGGCTGAACGGGAAACCCCAGCGGTAGGGCACATTTTTCTCCCGCAGGGTTGCCGTTATGGGCCGTAGTGCTCTCCGTGCGTCCAGTGTCAGGCTAAAGAGGTCCTGGAACAGCGCCACAGCAGCGCCCTGGAATATAATACTATCTGTACCTCTGGTGGCGGCCATCAATGCTTCCTTCAGGCTATAGGCGTGTAGGCAGCATAGCACATCTCTGGGCTTCCCATCATGCCTCGGGGGGCCCAGGGCTCTGTGGATCCGATCAAACTGGATAACTTCAGGGCAATTGCGGCCCAGGATTTGTCTGAAGAGGGCCCGGGCTGTGTCCGGCAGCGGGTACTTTCATTAGTCCCTGGCTTTATCTTATAGTTAGGATAGCCTTATGCATATGAATAATGTTGAATGATACAAAACAGAACAAAGATTTTTCTCTTTCCATTTTCGAATAATGTTGAATGCCAAGTAATAAGAAGGGATTCTTATTTATGTCTCTTGTCTTTGGTTTAATTTGTTTCATCTGTGGAGGTGAACTAGATTCAGAATATGTAGCAATCATATTGTATACTACAAAATATTACAATTAGGTATTAATGCATTTTTTTTATCTACAAATAATATACACTTAAGAAGATATGAGGCATGTATGTATTTATGCTGTGTAAACTTAATATTTTTCTTCTATTTTGTACATTTTAATTTCATAATATGTGGATTTCGTAATCTTACTTAATCACGTTTGCGCTTTCTTTTCAAACTTGGTATATACTATACCAAAATCATGTATAATATTAATAAACGAAGGGCTAAATATAGGGCAGAGTGAGGAAAAAATTTGTTTGGGGAAATTTTTTTAAAAAGATTAGACATTTTGTGGAAAGAGTAATATAGGTCTGGATGGATATTGATTATAGCATATAACTTAAAGGGAAACTCCAGTGCCAGAAAAACGATCCGTTTTTCTGGCACTGGAGGGTCCCTCTCCCTCCCACCCACCAATCCCCGGTTACTGAAGGGGTGAAAACCCCTTCAGTCACTTACCTGGGACAGCGGCGATGTCCCTCGCCGCTGTCTCCGCCTCCGCGACGCTCCTCCTAATGATTACGTCGGCCGGTGGGCGAGACTAATCTCGCTCACCGGCCGAGGAGACCTAATGCGCATGCGCGGAAATGCCGCGCATGCGCATTACGTCTCCCCATAGGAAAGCATTGAAAAATCATTTCAATGCTTTCCTATGGGGTTTTGAGCGACGCTGGAGGTCCTCACACAGCGTGAGGACGTCCAGCGACGCTCTAGCACAGGAAACCTGTGCTAGAACCCAGGAAGTGACCTCTAGTGGCTGTCTAATAGACAGCCACTAGAGGTGGAGTTAACCCTGCAATGTAAATATTGCAGTTTATGAAAAACTGCAATAATTACACTTGCAGGGTTAAGGGTAGTGGGAGTTGGCACCCAGACCACTCCAATGAGCAGAAGTGGTCTGGGTGCCTGGAGTGTCCCTTTAATATAAGATAATACTTTGTTAAAGAGAATGGACTGGTTAATAGACTAAATTTTGAAACCTTGGTTTAAAGAAAGGCATTGAGCTCAAAATTGATATTTAAACCTTTCAGCTCCAAAGTGTCTAAATAAAATATTCATTTGGCATCAACTTTGTCTAGCTCTTTCTCTAGATTTCCCACTCTCCAGTTAACATTGACACTTTCAATTGCCATAAATCTCAGATCTTTAGGATTCCTAGAAATACATCAATAATTTTTCCAATATGTTAATATGTTATACACTCAGATCGGAGCCATATGGGGATATGACTTTTGTGACCTAGTTATGGTGGCAGCACTTTTGGGGTACTGTATATTTTGTATAGATTTTCTGTACCTGAGAGATAATTGAATTATATGTTTTTCTCACGCAATTATCTCTCAGGCACAGAGGATCTTGGGACCCCATGTAGGGGTCTTTGCATAAAGTCCGTGTGTGGCCAGAATAAAATCAGTTGACTCCCAGAACCATGTTTCATCAAGTTACTGGGGGAATGGATGTCTGTGTATTCTAATGGTTCCAGAGTGGCTGAAGGAAGGAATTAGCGGAGATAACCACTTAGGTTACATGTGGTCCACTGCATCTGGTAGTAGCGGTGGGATGGTACTTTCCAGCCGAACCAATCCATGAACTACACAAATTTGAAATGGAAAAAGCTTAAAGAGTTGCTGGAGGCACGTGGGCAAGTAGCCAGCAACAGATCTATAGCAGCCTTGATTGTAGCACTCATGGAGGATGACAGAGTACACAACGAGACCGTGCTACAGAAGGAGATGTGGATTCGCCTTGCATATTACAGAGGGAATCCATCGCAGGAAAAAGTGGTCGAATGATCTCTGAGGTACAAGCGTACATTCTGGCGAAAGATGATTGGGAGAATCAGTTAAAACTCACCGAACTGAGAGCTTTGGATGTATCCCCAGTACTTTCTGTAGTTCCTGAACACAAGCCTAAACTACCGTACCAGGCTTTCAAGATGTTCGTAGAGTCAGAGGAGGACGTTGATTCATTTTTACAGGACTTTGAACATCTATGCCTGTTACACGATGTTGCTATCACAGACTGGGTCCCCCTCCTAGCAGGGAATTTAACAGGCAAAGCTGCAGACACTTACTGAACTGTGCCAGGTACCAAACTGAAGAATTATGCTAGGGTGAAACAAGGGGGAAATTCTGTGAATCCAAATAGGGTGTAAAGGATTTGCATGCTAGTATTAATGCAGTTAAATAGAAAGCTGCCAAAAACAAAATATATAATATTTAAATGCAGCTTAGTAGAAGCTGACATGTGAATAATGTTGCTATGGTGACAACAGATAAACAAAATTTGAGGAAAAAAACAAGACTTTAAAAACAACTGCATGAAGGGCTTAGAGGAAAGAATGGTGAGAGATAGTTTCATTCAGGCCTCGAGGGGCAACAGTGTCCAGTTTATAAATTCAAAAAGTCTCTGTCAGGATTACAGAATGATCCAGCACGTAGAATTGTGTAACACAGAGGACTGATAGGTAACGTATACCGGACCTTAGAATGGCTGGACTAACGTACCAAAGAATAGTCAGGAATAGCCGAGGTCAAGGGATACAGAAAGAGACACAGCGATAAGGAAAAGCCAGGAGTCAGGGGTGCCAGAAAACAGGGAAGTCAAAAACAATGCCAAAGTCAAATAACCAGAATAACCAGAATCAATAACACGCTCTCGGACAACCACAAGCAGGGCCGGACTGGCCCACCGGGATACCGGGAAATTTCCCGGTGGGCCGGTGCACTTGGGGCCGCACAGTGCAGCAGCCCTTCCTCTCCCCACACAGTACACACAGTGAGCAGCAGGCACTCCAAAGTGAAGTGTCAATGCTGCTCGCGAGTGAAGGATAAGGAGCAGGGAGGGAGGCAGTCCTGTGCCTGCCTGTCAGCCTTCACACACAGGAAGCATGTGACCCGGTAATCAGGCAGAGCAGGGCAGCCCCCGCGGGTCCTCTGCCTTTTGCTTCCTGTGTGTAAAGTGCTGGCAGGCAGGGAGAGGACTGGGGCCAGACAGCTGCAGGCAGGGAGAGAAGTGGGGCCAGACAGAGCTGCAGGCAGGCTGCTTCTCAGCCAGGAGCTGAGCGAGCACGGAGCAAGGTAGGATTCATAGGGTGTTTGTATATTTGAGTATGTAATATTGTGTGGGAGGTGTTTTTGAAGATATTATGTGAGTGTCAGTATGGAGTTCTGTATGTGTGAGTGTCAGTATGGGTCAATGTATGGATCAATGTATGTGTGAGTGTCAGTATAGGTCAATGTATGGATCAATGTATGTGTGAGTGTCAGTATGGGTCAATGTATGGATCAATGTATGTGTGAGTGTCAGTATGGGTCAATGCATGGATCAATGTATGTGTGAGTGTCAGTATGGGTCAATGTATGGATCAATGTATGTGTGAGTGTCAGTATGGATCAATGTATGGATCAATGTTTGTGTGAGTGTCAGTATGGGTCAATGTATGAATCAATGTATGTGTGAGTGTCAGTATGGGTCAATGTTTGTGTGAGTGTCAGTATGGATCAATGTATGTGTGAGTGTCTGTATGGATCAATGTATGGATCAATGTTTGTGTGAGTGTCAGTATGGATCAATGTATGTGTGAGTGTCAGTATGGATCAATGTTTGTGTGAGTGTCAGTATGGATCAATGTATGGATCAATGTTTGTGTGAGTGTCAGTATGGATCAATGCTTGTGTGAGTGTCAGTATGGGTCAATGTATGGATCAATGTTTGTGTGAGTGTCAGTATGGGTCAATGTATGGATCAATGTATGGATCAATGTATGTGTGAGTGTCAGTATGGGTCAATGTATGGATCAATGTATGTGTGAGTGTCAGTATGGGTCAATGTATGTGTCAGTATGGATCAGTGTATGGATCAATGTTTGTGTGAGTGTCAGTATGGGTCAATGTTTGTGTGAGTGTCAGTATGGATCAATGTATGTGTGAGTGTCTGTATGGATCAATGTATGGATCAATGTTTGTGTGAGTGTCAGTATGGATCAATGTATATGTGAGTGTCAGTATGGATCAATGTTTGTGTGAGTGTCAGTATGGGTCAATGTACGGATCAATGTTTGTGTGAGTGTCAGTATGGATCAATGTATGTGTGAGTGTCAGTATGGATCAGTGTACGGATCAATGTTTGTGTGAGTGTCAGTATGGATCAATAATTGTGTGAGTGTCAGTATGGATCAATGTATGTGTGAGTGTCAGTATGGATCAGTGTACGGATCAATGTTTGTGTGAGTGTCAGTATGGGTCAATGTATGGATCAATGTTTGTGTGAGTGTCAGTATGGGATCAATGTTTGTGTGAGTGTCAGTATGGATCAATGTATGTGTGAGTGTCAGTATGGATCAGTGTACGGATCAATGTTTGTGTGAGTGTCAGTATGGATCAATGTTTGTGTGAGTGTCAGTATGGGTCAATGTACGGATCAATGTTTGTGTGAGTGTCAGTATGGATCAATGTATGGATCAATGTTTGTGTGAGTGTCAGTATGGATCAATGTTTGTGTGAGTGTCAGTATGGATCAATGTATGTGTGAGTGTCAGTATGGATTACTGTGTGTGAGTGTCAGTATGGATTACTGTGTGTGAGTGTCAGTGTGGATCAATGTATGTATCAGTATGGATTACTGTGTTAGTGTCAGTATGGATCACTGTATGTGTGTGAGTATGGATCATTGTGCGCCAGTGTATGTGAGTGTGTGGGCATCAGTACGTGCCAGTGAGTATCCATTAATCAAAAATCTGTGTTTATGCTTGTGTTTTTTTTTTTTTTAAATGACATGTTGAATTCAAAAAATAAAATATAGCTTTGCTTTATCTATGTTATTTGTGAAAGTATTCTGCATAGATACATATGCACAAATGGTATTATATCACTATATATGTATATATGAATGTATATAAATCGCAAGCATAATTTTAATAATTATTATGTTTATAATATATAATATTTTCATGCATAATACACTTGGAAATTACACACACACACACACATATATATACATATATAATGTATGAAGGGTTTGACATTTGCCAAAGGGTTATTACTAATAGTTTTAATTTTAAAAAGTGAAAATCTAAATTTCATTATTTAAACCAAAATAGCGGATTTGAAACAAAATTTTAACTTGGGTATAGTGACAGCTTGACTATTGTAGCCTAAATTTAGCAATTTACATTTTCATTCACAAAAATATTAGTTTAGTGGATAACCCTGCCTTTCTCTCAGTCGTTCATTCCCTGGTATCAAACTACATACAACGAAGAGTGCACTAATAGGAATGAGGACTAACCAAAATAAGATTAATTTAAATCAGACATGCAGCAGCATTCAGTCAATGTTTCATTCCCATTACTGGACCTTTCAAAATTATAAGGATGAAACGTTGAAGTAAGATGTTGCACATCTGATTAGAATAAAACAGCTGTTTTGTTTATTTTAAGTCCTGTGAGTGCGCTCCTTCTTGTTGGTTAAATAATTGTAACTGTATATCTGTCACAGCTGGCACAATTTATGATGGGGCTGGTATAACATTTTTCCAGGGCTGCTTTTTATTCCCAGTCCGGCCCTGACCACAAGGAAAACCACGACAGGGCACTGAGCAGGATGAGAACTGGGCCTAAATACCCCTCCTCTAGATCTGACCCCAAAGGCAGTTACCAGGTTCCAATTTGCATAATTTCTGCTCAGCATTAACCCTTCTGTGGATTTGGTTGCTGCTCGGCACAACTTTTCCAGTGTGGACAGTAAATGCCATTAACCACATTTTTATAAGCGGATGAATACATGACAGTCTCTCTGTTAAGCAATATTTTTCCTCGATCCCCTCCTCTCTTGGGTAACAGGACGTGGTCGATGCCCAAGTGTTGACCATGGATGCTGTTTATCCAGGAAGTGTGTAGCGATTGGTTGGTTGAATATTATATTTTCTCTTTATTAAGCACTAGCACTTTTTTAATATTTGCACTTTTAACAAAAACTCTTTTTGGCAGCTTTCTAAATAACTGCATTAATATTAGCATGCCTTGCTAAAAGCTTATTGCACGCCAATACAAACCATTGTGTGGAAATCTATTCACAAACCTGACTTTACATAGGACACGAGGCCATGCGTTTAGACTGGAAGAAAGAAGATTTTGTCTAAGGCAAAGGAAAAGATTTTTGACTGTAAGAACAATCAGGATGTGGAATTCTCTGCCTGAAGAAGTGGTTTTATCAGAGTCCATACAGATGTTCAAACAGCTACTAGATGCATACTTGCAAAAACAGAATATTCAAGGATATAATCTTTCAATGTAGGGTAATAACTGCTTGATCCAAGGATAAATCTGACTGCCATTCTGGGGTCAAGAAGGATTTTTTTTCCTAGCTTGTTGCAAAATTGTGCTTCAAACTGTTTTTTTTTGCCTTCTTTTGGATCAACAGCAAAAAAACAAATGTGAGGAAAGCTGAACTTGATGGACGCAAGTCTCTTTTCAGCTATGTAACTATGTAACTATGTAATTCACATTTGCACTTTAAATTACAGCACTGAACTTTCACATTCACGTTAGCACTTTGCTACATTCATTACAGATATTTCCTCCTTTGTACCTATAATGCTGCTCACTATTGATCACTTTATCAATTATTCAATGGATGCATTGGTTTTCCCTGTTTTTAAATTAGTAAGCAGCTATCTCCGTTCACTCCATTCACTCCACTGACTTCTGCATACTGTTGCCCTAGCGACCGATGTTTGTGTCATTGGCCCAGGCAAAGTAATACACGTCATCATGGTACGTGGAGGTGGAGCAGTTTGATGCACATGTGCACACTGCATGGAGGAATGTGGGCTGTGGCATTCACTTCACCTGGGGTAACTCATTATTTGTGTATAAATGCTTGTATTGTCCAGATGAGTAGTATCCTTTGATCCTGAAGAATGTCCCAAATACGGACTGAAACGTTGAAGATACTTTTAATGGATCTTCAATAAAATTTAATATTTTAATTTCATAAGACCGTGAGTGCAAGTTTCCCTATTGATCTGTTATATTGACTGACCCAGGCTTTTGACACTCAGCACAGTGGATTATTTGGCTTGTGTGCAAGGAAAGACTGGAATTGATATATATATATATATATATATATATATATATATACACTGGACAGAATTATGAACGCAATACTTTTGTTTTTGCCCCCATTTATCATGAGCCGAACTCAAAGATCTAAGACTTTTTCTATTTACATAAAAGACATATGTCTCTCAAATATTGTTTGCACAATCTGTCAGAAACCATCTCAGGGAAGCTCATCTGCATGAGATACCGTTACGAGATCCTGAGGCCCATTGTTGTGCCATCCATCCACAACCATCACCTCATATTGCAGCATGATAATGCACGGCTCCATGTTGCAAGGATCTGTACACAATTCTGTGAAGCTGAAAATATCCCAGTTCTTGCATGACCAGCATACTCACCGGACATGTCACCCATTGACCATGTTTGGGATGCTCTGAATCGACATATATGACAGCGTGTTCCAGGTTCTGCCAATATCCAGCAACTTTGCACAGCCAATGAAGTTGAGTGGACCAACATTCCACAGGCCACAATCAACAACCTGATCAACTCTATGCGAAGGAGATGTGTTGCAATACTGACTAGTTTTTTTAACCCCCCCTCCCCCCCGGACCCTCCAATACAGTAAAACTGCACATTTTAGAGTGGCCTTTTATTGTGGCCAGCATAAGGCACACCTGTGCAATAATCATGCTGTCTAACCAGCATCTTGATGTGCCACACCTGTGAGGTGGATGGATTATCTCAGCAAAGGAGAAGTGCTCACTAACACAGATTTAGACAGACTTGTGAACAATATTTGAGAGAAATAGGCATTTTGTGTACATAGAAAAAGTCTTAAATCTTTGAGTTCAGCTTGTGACAAATGGGTGCAAAGACAAAAGTGTTGCGTAATTTTGTTCAGTATATATATATATATATATATATATATATATATATATATATATATTAAACTCAGAGCACACACATTCATTCATTAAATAGATATTGCAAAGCTCACAGAATGTGATAAACAAAAATAATGGGGGTTTAGTTATAGTATATGATCATACATTGAATAAGCAGTATATGAGCAAACCAATGTACCCCATTCTTGGCAGGTCCTATCCTAGCAACCTAATACACTTACTTGGAAAATGCTTCCTACTGGGAAATACTGCAGTGCAATGTTAAATTGGGCCCTGGAACTAAAACAGGGAGGGGTGCAAAATCAGGTAGTTGGTGTGTGTGTAGGTGTGTATTTAGTGGAAAAGAGCGAATTTACAGTTGAACAAGCAAAAATCTAAAACATAAGAAAACTGCCAATATGACTTCAGTCATGAGGGATTTAATTTTTATTTTTTTTTAACATATGTGAATATTTACTTGCAAGTGAATTTACCTGCAAATTACAGGTGCTATATTAAGAAACCGATCTTACCTGAATGGTTCACACATTTGTTGACTATTGTTTGATGCATGTATTTTAATTTTAATTATGCTGAGGAAACCATATTTTTAATATGAAAGAAAACGTGCTACAAGGCGTAAGAAATAAGTCCGTCTTCAAGAATAGAAACAGACTTTGCGTTCTTGTAACAACATGATCCAACTGGCAAATTTATAGTGTGAATGTAAGGCCTGGATATTTGATTTCCCATGCTGTCAGACAGCATGTTCACATAAACTTTGGTAGTATTATTGTGCATTGACGACAAGGCCACTCAGAAGGAATTAATTTGACAGGCATGTTTTTTTTTTTTTCTTTCCTAACCTTTTTTAATGATTTTATTTTATGAAAACAAAATTGATGTCACAAAAAAACCTGAATCCTGTTAGTTCTTTCATTAAACAATGAGTTGTGGTGTGTAACAAAACAGCCTGGTAAAATGAGATACATTTTCAAATTAAGCTAAACTAAAGATGTTTTCCTATTAACCCCTTAACGCCGTTACGACGTACCATGCCATCCTGCATTAAATGGGCTTTAAAGCCGTTGCAACAGCATGGTTCATCGTAACGGCTTAAGACCCCAGGAGATGAGTTGTACTTACCTCCGCCGCGATCCTCTTCTGGGGGTCAGCTCCCCTCCAGCAAATGAGGCCCCCGGGGGCCATGTGATCGCTCTCAAAGAGCGATCACATGGCCCCTATAGCTGGCTATGGATCTGCCAGCAGAGGGACTGTTTGAAATATCAGACAGTCCCCCTGCTGGTGGGAAAGTAAAAATAAATAAATAAAACATGTGTAAAATTAAGTTAAATATATTTATATAGGGGGCGGGGCCTGACAGCCAAGATGGCCGGTCGTGTTCATTGAGAGCTCCTGCACCAGCGGGCACAAAACTGCTAATCCTAAACGAAATCTTAATGCCTGCAGCACGAGGTGCCTGGAAAACGACACAAGATTGCACAGGGAACGGAATGACAACTGTCCCGCACCGAAACTCTGGGAAATCACCTGAACCGGCCATGCGGCCTAATTCAGAATGGAACCTGAAGCCTGGGGGAGGCGGCCGATCTCCCGGCACGGGTCCCGCTCACAAGCGAGCATCCAACATGGCCCAGCTACCCCCCCCTTTGGACCGGCGGGGGTTATCCCGGTCCGCGCTGGGGACGTTTGCCCCTGCAAATCGGCTTAATCAAGCGACAAAACCAGCAGCCTACCAAGCCTGCCAGGGCCCACGCAAGATGGCGGCCCGACAGAGACCCGCGACAAGAAGCACCCTCACAAAGCCGCCTGAGAATGTCCAGGAATTTTTCCATAAGCTTTGTACCAACCTATGGACACAATCTCGCATCAGAGGTCGGGCATTCCATCTAGTGGTGAAGGAAATGGCGGCATGGATCCGTCCTGCCACCAGACGCCGCCTGGGGAGACACTCACTCCGCGCTCCTAGAGCTGCCTCCGGACTGAGTTCGGACCGGAGAGCCGGTTGGCGGGAAATGCAAGCAGACTCCCCAAACATCATCCCTCACCCTCGCACACAACCGAGCGAAACCGCCAAGCACACTCGACCCACTTACCACTCAACGGCTCCAGCAGCCTCCGAACACAGCAGTTTGCAAGCCACAGCATGCACAGCGAAGCCTACTGCTCGCACCCACGCCAACCGCCGGAAAAACGAGACCTCAGCCCTCACCCCAGCCTGGCGCAAACTGAATGGCAAGAAACGGAAGGGTCAGTACCTGCAGACCCGCTCATCACGGCAGACAGGGGCAGAAAGAAGGCACTTGGTCGGACCCACAGATACCCGGGACTGCTACTCCCATCATCACCGCCTGGACGTTCTGAGCAATATCGCCCACACGCCTGCACTATTCCTGCCGCTGGTGGGAATAGGCTGAGCAGACCCTTGGACTGTAGCCGCAGTACCATCTCAGCCGACACCTTCAACATCCACTCACTGGGATACCGCGAGAATTTGCCCGTTCATACCTGCGGCTCAACGAGGAGATCCATCGTCAACCCTGGGGTCCTGAACTGTCTGCAATTACTCGCAATACTATTTAAAAATTCGTGCAGTTTAAGTATTTTTTTCCTTCTTGTTTTTAATTTCCTTTAAATGTTTCACACGTGTTTGCATAATTTACCTAAAATGCATAGATCGGGGCAAAGCATGTAACCTACTGTCTAACCACTGACCATACCCACTTAGCCTAACATAACCTTGATGCATAGGCTCTAGTTTATCCTTATTTACCTACTCTAGGTTTGCTAGCCTAGTATAGTTTATGTTGTCAATATCCCCATATATTCTGGATTGTTCTCACAATGTATCTCGTAAGCCCACACTATCCAGGTATAGAAAACATAGCCAACGCATAGACCTAGCCTACAGTAACCTAGCTACCTACACAAGCGACTGTTATTACTTGTTATTACTTGTTATTATTTAAAAAATGTGCCTGATTATTCTGTGCCCCGCATGTTGAGCGTGGGAAAAGTTGGAGGACTGCTTTTGGGGCACCTTCTACCTTCTTGTGACAAATATTTGCACAACAAAAATAAAGAATTAAAAAAAAAAAATATATATATATATTTATATAAGTATATATTATATATATAATATATATACATATTATATATATGTAACGTCATACAAAGTGTATTTTAATATTAATATAAGTATATATATTAATATTAAAACACACTTAGAATGACGTTACATATATACAATATGTATATATATATTATATATATAATAGATGTAAATATATATATTATATATAAATACGTATAATTAAAATAATAAATAAATAAAATAATAAAATAAATAAATAAAATATTGAAACAAAATTTAATATAAATTATATATGCATGTGTAATTTCATTCTAACTGTATTTTGTTATTAATATATATATATATATCGGTAACAAAATACACTTAGAATGACATTCTATATATATCTATCTATATATAAAATACAAATAACCGCAAATATATATATATATATATATATATATAGATAAATACATATAATTATATAAAAGATTACATTAGTATACACGTATAATTTAAATACCTATAAATGCATATATATTAAAATTCTACATGTATATTTAAATAATCTTTTAACGTAATTATGTGATTTGATTAATTAAAATTTGATTGACATGCCTGACAACACAGGGAGAAAGTGCAGAGAATTCGCAAGCACTATATTTGACCCTGTAACTCTCCAAGACACCATAAAACCTGTACATAGGGGGTACTGTTTTACTCGGGAGACTTCGCTGAACTCAAATATTAGTGTTTCAAACTGGTAAATTGTATTACAACGATGATATTTTAAGTAAAAGTGACGTTTTTGCATTTTTTACAAGCGAACGGCACTTTTATGGTCTATATTATTGTTGTAATATGTTTTACTGTTTTAAAACACTAATATTTGTGTTTAGTGAAGTCTCCCGAGAATAACAGTACCCCCCATGTACAGGTTTTATGGTGTTTTGGAAAGTTAGAGAGTCACATATAAGGCTTGCATTTCATTTTTTTCACATTGAAATTTGCCAGATTGGTTATGTTGCCTTTGAGAGCGTATGGTAGCCCAGGAATGAGAATTACCCCCATGATGGCATACCATTTGCAAAAGTAGACAACCCGAGGTATTGCAAGTGGGGTATGTCCAGTCTTTCTTAGTAGCCACTTAGTCACAAACACTGGCCAAATATTAGTTTTTTGCTTTTTTCACACAAAAACAAATATGAACGCTAACGTTGGCCAGTGTTTGTGACTAAGTGGCTACTAAAAAAGACTAAACATACCCCACTTTCAATACCTTGGCTTGTCTACTTTTCCAAATGCTATGCCATTATGGGGGTAATTCTCATTCCTGGCTACCACACCGTCTCAAAGGTAACATTACTAATCTGGAAAATTTCAATTTGAAAATGGAATGTTCTATATTTGACCCTGTAACTTTCCAAAACAACATAAAACCTGTTAATGGGGGTACTGTTGTACTCGTGACACATCACTGATTACAAATATATGCATTTGTTTGCAGTAAAACCTAACAGTATTATGACATTCACAGTTAAAATGTCAGACGGAAATGCAAATTTTTTAAAAAAAATCTAATTTTCTCACATTTTTTAAACATTTTATTCATAATAAATTATGTTCCCTATATGAATAGTTAATGATAAATTAAAGCCCTGTTTCTCCTGAACAAAATGATATATAATACGTGTGGGTGCATATAATTTGAAAGAGGGGAACTACGGATGAACAGACATATAGCGCAAATTCTAGTTCTTTTTTACGTTTTGTTTTGATCAGAATGTGCACTATTGACTCCGTCCTGAAGGGGTTAATTAATATTACCCTCTATTTTTAATTCACTTGCTCGGTTTTGAAATTCACTAGTTATTATGTATATATCTTTCACATATGATGCAGAACGTCTAGATTTTTGGCTATTTTATATCTAGAATAGATTGTTCATTTAAATATATTTTTAGATTTTATTGTGCAGATGTATGCAAAAAAGTCCTTTGCTTTTGTCTAAATTTTTTTTTTTTTTTATCAATTTGAGAATTAATATGTGGTGGTTTGGTTTAGACACATTTTGCCCCAACAATTCTTCCAGCAAATAAATAAAAGGGCAAGAAAATTGGCCAATTAGTGTACTGCAAAATATATGCAGAATACAAATAGTTTGCATGTATTCTGCAATACACTGAGAGGTACATTTTCCCACCATTTGGTTCACAGATCAAGTAAAGAAAAAATAACCAATAGACAGAAAAAAGGAAGAGTGCTATATAATTTTTAAATAATTAATATATGTAAATTATTTTACTGCCTCTCCATTTTTTTCCTCTGCTGGTCATTTCTTACTTAAATTAGGAATACAATCAACATTTAATGGGAGTCCTTTGACCATCATTTATCTTTTTTCCCATCTATCATCTCTAATTTTTGGCACCACGGACAAAACTCCAAATCACAAAACAAATTAAATTGTTGATCTATTGCCTGTTTAATATTGTGATATATGATACAGGCAATGTATGAACAATTTTACTTGTTCCTACCGTTTCTGAGAAACTTTTGGAGCAATTATATAATCAAAATTCAGAATAAATCGCAGCTCAATACACAAGTTCTAAGTCTATAGATGCACATACGAAGCTTAAAGAGCTGCACACCAAAATAAAAAGAAAAGGCAATTACAGTAACCTATATATAGTTGTGGTCTCAAAAAAAGGAAAATTATATTGTCTATGAGGGAAACTGAATCTTATGTCTTGCCTTCTAAGCATTGTCCACTGGGTGTTAGTGCCAACTCACAACTCACTGTGAGTGTAAAGGGTATAGATACTAGGTATTAGACAAGAAAATATAGTAGAACTCATGAAACAAACAGAAAAAGTTTGCAATGTCATTTGAAGTATAGATAATATGGTGAGTACCTAGTTAGTGCAATACTTGACTTGTGAATCATAATTATCTTTCTCTACAGGAATGTCTGTCTTTTCTCCTGAAGTACTGAAAAAAAAAGCTCACTCAAGTTCAGTATATAACTATCTTCAAACAAAGTTTTCTGTAGGGTCTTAATTTGGGAATTATGTGTTGCAAAGTGTCTTGTCGTAGGTGTTGCATCCTTCAGATGGTCCATGTTGGCTCCTTTTCTTCTTGTAGCAATGCATAGATAACCCTCTGTAGATAAGACATAAGTGTCTCTGACCTATGTCTTCTAGCACTCATCTAAAATGTTTATTTCTGTTTTTAGGTATTTATGTACCTCACAGAAGTATTTTTTTTTCAGGTTGAGATTGTTCAGCAATGTCAGGGTACCTGAGGTCTCTACCTCCGAGAGAGGTAGAGACTTAGACGTTTATCCGTCCGGACGCCATGTTTCTCCTGTTCCTCGCGGTCGACCGGTTCACATAAACGCCGGCCGCGAGGGAGTTACTTCCTTATGTAGCATGGTGCCCGGAGACCGACGTCATGACGCCAATCCAGAACGACCTGTCACTCAATCCGTTGGAGACCAATCAGGACTCGTCGGAGGCGTGTCTATCCTCTCTAGCCAGGGTATTTAAACATACTTCGCCCTGTTGCTCATTGCCCTGTCGTGGTTCTAGCCTGTCTAGTCACACAGTGCTCTGGTGTTTTTCAGTTATCCTTTTGGTTACGACCCGGCTTGTTTGACTTACTCTGTTTACCTCTGTTATCCTTGACCCGGCTTGCTACTCGCTTACCTGTCCTCTCGTTCCCTCGACCTCGGCTTGTCTCTGACCATTCTCTATACTCTCTGTACGTTAGTCCGGCCATTCAAAGGTCCGGTATACGTACCCTGTACCTGTTTGTACTTTGCGTGTTGGATCCCTGACCCGATCCTGACATTACGACAGGGCCAATGGATCCTGCAGGTACAAACAGTCAGGTTTGTCCCTCTGATTCCAGGTTTGATGCCATGGAACACAGAATGGACCAAATGGCCTTAGCACTACAGGCGTTATTATCTCGTGCTAATAACCCACCAGAGGAAACGCGTACTACTCCAATTTCCCCTGTAAATTCAGGCCTAGAGGTAGCCACTGTAGGTGCCTCTTCCCGTATTACCCCACCAGTACGTTATGGTGGTTCACCGGAGAAGTGTCGTGGTTTTTTAAACCAGATCAGTATTCATTTTGAATTGCAACCTCGCTCCTATCCTACCGATAGGGCAAAGGTTGGATTTATTATCACCTTACTCATTGAGAAAGCTCTGAGATGGGCCAACCCATTATGGGAGAACGATAACCCGTTGGTATATAATTATAATGCCTTTGTAGCTGCCTTTAGAAGAACTTTTGACCCGCCTGGTAGGAAGGTCAATGCAGCCAGATTACTGTTGCGCCTGAGACAGGAGAACCGAACACTTGTGGATTATGCACTAGAGTTCAGGTCTCTGGCGGCAGAAGTCAAGTGGAATGAGCAGGCTTATATAGATGTATTTTTGAACGGGTTATCAGATGCTATCCTTGACGAAGTTGCTACTAGGGAGCTGCCTGAGAATTTAGAGGACTTAATTTCGTTCATTTCTCGCATTGATGAGCGTTTAAGAGAGAGACAGAACACTCGAGAGAGGAATCTTAGACCTACCTTTAAGTTAGCACCCGCATTTCAAAGTCCTGATTCCAATACCTCACTGTTTCCTGAACCTATGCAGATAGGCAATACTCGCCTTTCAGAGGAGGAGAAACAGTACAGGAGAAGGGAGGGATTATGTATGTATTGTGGAGTCAGAGGTCACTTGCGCCTGAATTGTCCTATTCGCTCGGGAAACGCCCGCACCTAAGTTTCTCTAGAGGACAGGCCTTGGGTGTTTCTATTTTGTCCTCTACTCATGATTATAAAAATCACAGGTTGCTGTTACCAGTTTCTTTAACGTGGGAGAAGGGAGTGCTAAAGACCATGGCCTTGATAGATTCCGGTGCTGCTGAGAATTTTATCGACCAAGCCTTTGCTACTAAACACACTATCCCATCCCAGTTAAGAAAGATACCTTTGGCCGTTGAGGCCATAGATGGTAGACCGCTACTCGAGCCTGTTATCTCGCGTGAGACTATACCTATTAACTTAACTGTTGGTATCTTACACGAGGAGAACTTATCACTTATGCTCATTTCGTCTCCTTCTGTTCCCATAGTTCTGGGGTACCCATGGTTAAGGAGACATAATCCTATTATCGATTGGGAGTTAGGGGAGATACTCTCATGGGGTCAGGGTTGTCAGGAGAGGTGTTTACGCAGGGTATCCCCATTGGCTGTAATTAACACACCAGACAGTTCTACCCAGTCTAAGGGGATACAGATACCTCCTCTATACCTGGATTTAAAAGCAGTGTTCGACAAGAAGAACGCTGATACGCTACCCCCACACAGGACATTTGATTGTAAAATTAATCTATTGCCTGGTACCATGCCGCCCAGGGGTCATGTATACCCTCTATCCACTAAAGAGAATGCTGTTTTAGAGGAGTATATTCAGGAGAATTTAGACAAGGGATTCATTAGGAGATCTTCCTCTCCTGCCGGGGCTGGATTTTTTTTTGTTAAAAAGAAGGATGGTTCACTCAGACCTTGCATCGATTACCGAGGTTTGAATAAAATAACCATCAGAAATGCCTATCCTATTCCCCTGATTACCGAGCTCTTTGACCGGTTAAAGGATTCTAAAATTTTCACCAAGTTGGATCTCAGAGGGGCATATAACTTGGTGAGAATTCAGCAAGGCCACGAGTGGAAGACAGCGTTTAATACCCGCTATGGTCATTATGAGTACACGGTCATGCCCTTTGGTCTTTGCAACGCACCTGCAGTTTTTCAAGATTTGATTAACAAAGTTCTTAGGGAATTCCAACATGATTGTGTTATTGTCTACCTGGATGACATACTCATACACTCTAGAGAGATTGAGACTCACCATAGACAAGTCAGAAAGGTGTTACACAAACTTCTGCAACACGGTTTATACTGTAAGTTGGAGAAATGCAGTTTTGACCAGACCCAGATAGACTTTCTGGGATACGTGATTTCTGGGGAAGGCTTTAAGATGGATCCTGACAAACTCCAGTCTATTCTAGATTGGCCATTGCCTAAGGGACTCAAGGCTATTCAGAGCTTTATTGGGTTCTCCAATTATTATAGGCGCTTCATTAAGGGTTACTCGTCTATTATTGCGCCCATTACCAATATGACCAAACAAGGGGCGGATACTAAGACGTGGTCTACTGAAGCTCTCGTTGCTTTCAAGAATCTCAAAGAACTTTTTACCTCTGCTCCAATTTTAGTCCATCCTGATACGACTTTGCCGTTTCTACTCGAGGTCGATGCCTCTGAGACAGGAGTAGGTGCGGTTCTGTCACAAAGGTTAGGGGTGGATAAACCACTACACCCGTGTGGTTTTTTTCCCAAGAAACTTTCTGGGCCTGAGAGCAGATATGACATCGGAGACAGGGAACTGTTAGCGGTCATTAAAGCCTTAAAGGAGTGGAGACATTTATTGGAGGGGACCTTACACCCTATTACTATTTTGACGGACCACAAAAACTTGTCCTACAGTGGGGAGGCCAAGCGTCTGTCTTCTAGGCAAGCGCGTTGGTCCTTATTCCTGACTCACTTCAATTATGTGCTGACTTACAGACCTGGTTCTAAGAACTCTAAAGCCGATGCTTTATCTCGCCAATATGAACCTTCTACTATACCGGAACCGGTTCTTTCTTCTATAGTTCCGAAATGCAATATTGTTGCTAATACGAATCTCAGGATTCACTCCCCGTTACTGGCCAAGATCATTAAGCTGCAACATCTAGCACCTAAACAGACTCCTGCGGGTCGACATTTCGTTCCTCCTGCTCTTCAACTGGAACTGTTGCAGTGTCTCCATAACAGCAAGATAGCGGGACATCCTGGTATTCGCAAAACATTTGCTTTGATCTCCAAAGACTTCTGGTGGCCTGCTTTACGTAAAGATACTAAAGATTTCATTGCTGCTTGTGAGGTTTGTACTAAAACCAAACAACCCCATACACTCCCTTGTGGATTCCTGCATCCCTTAGAGGTTCCAGAGAAACCATGGTCCTGTTTGGCCATGGACTTTATTGTCGATCTACCTATCTCTAAAAAACGGACTGTTATTCTCACCGTGGTTGACAGATTCACTAAGATGGCTCACTTCATTCCTCTGCCTAAACTACCGTCTTCTCCTGAATTGGCATATGAGATATTCGCTAGGGAGATTTTTCGTCTACATGGGATACCCTCCCAAATTGTATCTGACAGAGGCTCTCAATTTATTTCCCGATTTTGGAGGGCCTTCTGTTCACAACTAGGTATCAAGTTGAACTTTTCTTCTGCCTATCATCCTCAGTCTAACAGAGCTGCTGAACGTACCAACCAGAAAATGTAACAATATTTACGATGTTTTGTTTCCGAACACCAGGACGATTGGGTCGGTTTGATTCCTTGGGCGGAGTTTGCACACAACAATCTCGTCTGCGATTCTACTCATTCAAGCCCCTTCTTCATGAATTATGGCTTTCCGTCTATTCTTCCTTCGGCTTCTCCTTCCCAGGGGGTGCCGTCGGTTGATGTTCATGTGGCCAATTTGAGGAAGTTGTGGGACCAAACTCGACAAATCCTTATGCACAACTCTATGCTGGTTAAGAAACACGCTGATAAACGTAGAAGGGCGGCTCCAGGTCTTTGTTCCAGGTGATAGGGTATGGCTGAGCACAAGGAACATCCGTTTAAAAGTGCCCTCCATGAAGTTCGCTCCCCGTTATATTGGTCCTTACAGGGTACTGACTCGAATCAATCCAGTTGCGTACCGTCTAGCTCTTCCTACTACCTTACGCATCCCTAACTCGTTTCATGTTTCATTGCTGAAACCACTTATATGCAACAGATTTTCCTCCACAACAGCCCCTCCTCGCTCTGTTCAGGTGGAGGGTCAGGAGGAGTATGAGGTTAACTCTATTATTGATTCTCGAATCTCACGGGGGAAGGTTCAATATCTGGTCGATTGGAAGGGTTATGGTCCTGAAGAGAGGAGTTGGGTACCTCAAGAGGATGTTCATGCTCCTCGTCTCCGCAGGGCGTATCACTCCCGCTTCCCATCTCGTCCCGGTTCCTTCCGCCCGGTGGGCGTATCTGAGAGGGGGGGTACTGTCAGGGTACCTGAGGTCTCTACCTCCGAGAGAGGTAGAGACTTAGACGTTTATCCGTCCGGACGCCATGTTTCTCCTGTTCCTCGCGGTCGACCGGTTCACATAAACGCCGGCCGCGAGGGAGTTACTTCCTTATGTAGCATGGTGCCCGGAGACCGACGTCATGACGCCAATCCGGAACGACCTGTCACTCAATCCGTTGGAGACCAATCAGGACTCGTCGGAGGCGTGTCTATCCTCTCTAGCCAGGGTATTTAAACATACTTCGCCCTGTTGCTCATTGCCCTGTCGTGGTTCTAGCCTGTCTAGTCACACAGTGCTCTGGTGTTTTTCAGTTATCCTTTTGGTTACGACCCGGCTTGTTTGACTTACTCTGTTTACCTCTGTTATCCTTGACCCGGCTTGCTACTCGCTTACCTGTCCTCTCGTTCCCTCGACCTCGGCTTGTCTCTGACCATTCTCTATACTCTCTGTACGTTAGTCCGGCCATTCTAAGGTCCGGTATACGTACCCTGTACCTGTTTGTACTTTGCGTGTTGGATCCCTGACCCGATCCTGACAAGCAAGGTGCAGTGCTCATTGTCTGATAATTTTTTTTTATTTATAAAAATATTTTACCAGGAAGGATACATTGACATTTCTCAAATTTTCAAGTATATCCTGGGACCACTAACATGTAATCTTTACAACAGGGTACAATAGTTCACCTGAGCCTCTTGTATTATAGAAGATCGTAGAGGTCATTTTGGACCTACACATGGAGTTTGTCCGTTAAAAGACATTCTAAAGTAAGGGAACTTCTTGTTATTCTATTTCCACACCATAGTGAAAGAAAAGTATGATATAGAGAAATTGCTTCAGTTATTCCTTTAGCAGGCATGTCAATGTTTGGCTTGTAAGAAGATATAAGCCTGTTGATTAGGTTTAAAAATTGTTTCCTTCTAATATTAAACACAGACCCTACAATAATCAAATTAATCCTTGTAAATCTGTTTTTACTTTGGAATTGTTATATTAATTCTAAAACGTTCTGTTTTAATTAATTCAAAGTGATATAACATTATGTTTAACTCAGGGGTCACGTCCTGGGGAAAAAAGTGTGGGAACTCAACCTAAATCCACCCTTCCCCCCCAAAAAAAATTACATGTTCGTATGCATAGATATTTCTCAGAAAATACAGTGCAACATTTATTGTAAAGTGCCATTTACAAAGACATCTCCAAAATTCCCATGCAATAAATAAATAAATATAGAACAGTTGTAACAAGTGCCAAATACACTGACAGTGACTGCCAGGGGACCTGTATGATTTACTTGTGCCAAATACACTGACAGTAACTGCCGGGTGACCTATATGATTTACTAGTGCCAAATACACTGACAATGACTGCCTGATTAGTGTCAAATACACTGACAGTGACTGTCAAGGGACCTGATTGACTAGTGCCAAATACACTGACAGTGGCTGCCAGGGGATGATGATTGACTAGTGCCAAATACACTGACAGTGACTGCCTGGGGGCCTGATTGACTAATGCCAAATACACTGACAGTGACTGCCAGGGGACCTGATTAACTAGTGCCAAATACACTGACAGTGACTGTTTGGGGACCTGCCTGATTAGTGTCAAATACACTGACATTGACTGCCTGGGGACCTGATTGACTAATGCCAAATACACTGACAGTGACTGCCTGGGGGCCTGCCTGATTAGTGTCAAATACACTGACAGTGACTGCCTGGAGACCTGATTGACTAATGCCAAATACACTGGCAGTGACTGCCAGGGGACCTGATTGACTAGTGCCAAATACACTGACAGTGACTGCCAGGGGACCTGGTTGACTAGTGCCTCTTTAACACAAGAAACAAGTCTTCAAGTAGCTTTTAACTAGTGGTGAACCATCAGGGATTTCATTGCCAACCTAACACTGGTAACCTGTAGTTATTACCTGTACACCGTAGAGGATCAGTATCCCAATCTTCCCAAACTACAGTGTTTACATTTACTGTATATTCAAATATACTCTCCAGCAGGTCATGAATGAAAGTGAGTGCTCCCTCGTATGAGACACCTACACTCACAGTGAGGCAGCACTCACTCATATGCAGAAACTCCACAGGTAGAGAAACTTCACTCACTCCCCCAAGTTTAGACTTTCCCCATTAACCCCTCCTCTCCCATACCTCACTCACTGCCCTGCTCAGGTCTGTCACTCAAACTCAGCTCCCACTACACTGTCTTCACTTTGTAGTGTCTACGTGTCTCACCGACCTCGCAGCCCTTTACTCACACTTACCTCCCTGGTCTCACTCTCTAGCTCCTACCGCTAGCTTGCTACCTCTCAGCAGCTGTGTGATTTCACCAACATGGCGACAACCCAGTGCCACTTCAAGGATCAGAGAGCAGGTTGTGGAATGTTCAGCATGCAGGGATACACTATCCAGAACTTCAAACACACAGAAACTAGGTGCTGATAATGCCATACCATAAATAATAATAGTGATGGTATATGGTAAAGGTAGACAGCAAATGGCAGGTCCTGCAGGACTACTAACAGGAACAGCGTTCCTGCTGGACTCGAGCCCTGGTTTAAATATACATTTTGGCAACATTTAGTGTTTCTAAGCATGAAGTTCCAGATTGTCATTACAAGTCCAAAGCCTATATATGATGAATTATGTATGCAGTATTCATAATCAAAATATCATTTTATTTTCCATTTTTTTTTAGATATTCCAGATTTGATGGTTGTAGACCTAATTGATTTGCACTTTTTTAAATAAATCTTTCGGTACAAAGCAAGAGCAATCTCTTGGTAATAGTGGTTTCAAATATGTGGAAAGAAGATTAATGAAAAGGAAGTCAAGTAGTAATTAATCAAATAATACAGGAATTATAAACAGAAATAAAATATGTTGCAATAAAAGAATAGAGATCAGGCATGCATTATGCAATCAAATAACAATTTGATGGCAATAAATTGTAGATTATGCTAGCTTTAGTGTACCTATAATCTTAATTTTATTAATGACAGGAGGCGAGTATTTGCTTAAGTCTCTCTTTACTAGAACTCCACAGCAGCACAGAAAACAACCAATCAGAAAAAAGTTAGGTACTATAAAACTCCCCTCCCCATGCATCATTTCCTCTTTCAAGCTGCGACAAAACAGAATAAAAAGGCAGAGAACATCATGGGGAAGAAACGAAGTCCTAGATACGATGAATATAACGATGTCCACCATCCAAGTGTAACCGTCAAACTAGATAGTGTAGATGGACTGTAAACTGAAACGAGAGAAAAACAGAATCGAACAGGTTGATTATCCAATGAAATGTACTCTGAATAAACATGTAGGTACCCGATGTAGCAACCAAATTAACCTAATATGTAAACCCTACTTATGGAAAAAAAAAAAACAGACATAAGGAACAAGCGACAGGTAGCAGAGACAACAAACAGGGTTGCATACTTACCTGATAATCTAAACTATAACATTAAACAAGGGAGGGACAAGAATGGGTGGGAAATACTCGCCTCCTGTCATTAAAAAAATTAAGATTATAGGTACACTAAAGCTAGCATAATCTACAATTTTATAACATGACAGGAGGCTTCGTATTTGCTGTTTCAACGCTCAGATCACCAATCCAACGCTGTTTGTGTCGCTGGTAATTATTCCAGGAAATATCAGAGTAATCCTAATTGGACATTCCAATACGATAAATGACAGCCGACGGGTCAAAGAAGATGCCACCCGACGAAGTATCTCAAATACGGAAAAAAGCACCTTCCGTCGGTAAACCCATTGTACGTGGTGTAGCACGGTCCATGAGCTGGTAAGCTGACCTATTAGCCACATTCCTGTAGTTGTATAACTTCGAAATCCGATCTAGGACCTAGGGTCGCGAGAAGAAAACTGACACCAAGTCACAACTCATGACCCGTAAGGCGGCTCCTCCGATCGTGCCAGGGCCATTCGGCGATGCGGCCTTGCAGGGAGATCTCCAATTCCAAGGAATGCACCGAAGACCACCACCAAAATCGCAAAAGTAATCGAGGAGGAACTATCGTACCTTCCTGTTCCACCCGGTGGGGTGTCACATCCGAGCATAAATTCATAATGCAGGCGATAGTGTGGCCAAACCAGCCGCATACTAAGTGATTCCAATATTCCAAACGGACTGTGTAAACTTCGGACGCCGTAGAGAAAAGGCTCCAAAGGACGTCCATTCAGGGTTCCGAACTGAACTTGGGTGGAGGAACGGTGGTCGACTATTCTGGGAATAGGGAATCCCAGAAATCTTCAAAGGAATGGAAAGTGCAAACAGGAACGCAGATTCCCATCCAGAAATGCCCCCGTCCAAGAGTGAAAGATGTCTGTGTAGGAGTCGGGGCATACCAGGTACCACCATAAGGTCTCGTGGGTCTCCTCGACGATAGTTGAAGAGTGGGTAGCGCGAATCCAACAAAAACGGCTCCCGTGAGGAATAACTAGAGTATAGACGGAGGGTCCTCCATCTCCGAACCCTGATCGCCAGGTATGCGTTTCGAGGAGACGGGGCAGTCCTGCCATCTTATCCCAAGATCCGATGACCGGGGAGGTCAAGGCAAACCGGGTTTCCCGGTCTTACCATGTGAACCATACGTACGGTTTGTACCTTCAGAGCGGGTAATAGGCCCTCCTTAATCCTGTTACCCGAGCAAGGCAGAGCCCGTTTGCTCCATGTAGGTCCCCGTATCTCCTGCCACCTAAATATGGGGGAAAAACTGTCTGAGCAGTTGTTACAATGGTCTGGATATCCAAAAACAGAAAGCAATCCTCTGCTTTCTATGGTGCCGAATATACCCAAACCTGCACTCACATAATACCTGAGTTCCATCCGATAGCCGAACCATCTCCAGGAATGTGTATAAATAAGCGGGAGTCACCCCTCGTTATACCTCTGTGAGAATATCCCTCCATTGCAGGAGATAGACTAGAGGAATCCAGTCTAAATATGGATATCTTGCATGACCAGGCAGTCCTCTATATCGGAACCAGTAGCACGGACGTCAGATCTACTTGAATGCAGGAGGGACGCCCCTCCATGTAGTCATCGATGTCTTGCACAGGCACAAGCCTGTGTGATGAACAAACGGATGGCACCGTAGAGGGTCGAGTGTATGAGAGAGCCGCGCTCTCTACTAATGTGATCAAATAACGTGCTAACGTCCGGCTGATAGTCTGAGCGGGCCGTACCCGTAAATAACCAAACAGTAGAGTCTGCATCCGTGACCGTACCTCTCTATGAGAATGTTTCCTCCAAACATGACCCCTGTATCCAGCTCAGTCCCTGGCTGAGGGAGAGGGAGGGGTGCACCCTCTAATAACAAATCAGTGTCCGGTTCCGTATCTGAGAGGGGTTCGCTCTCTGCTCCAGAAGATAAAATGTCCTCGGATCGAAGTGATGGAGGGCCGCACCCTTCTTGTGATCCAAGCTAGAGTCCCTAGAGACTCAGGGTGACCAACTATGGGTACACCAAATATGAGTATCAGCATAAGGCTGAGGGTAATCTGCGGGAAACGATGGAAAAACTATCAACTGACCGTCCGGATCCCGTGCGCGCGCGCGGGTTCCAGGCAGACCGTTGGTAGTCTGAGGAAAGCAGGAGACGTTCTCCGCAATCCACGAGCACCCGGGAGGTCGGAGGAGGTCAAGTCAGGCCTCTCGACGACCCGAGCGAAAGGAAAAGGAAGTCACGAAAAAACGAAAAAGACAACAATAACGTAGGTATGAGTAAAAACGCAAATTCTATCTCAGCTAGAAGGCAAATAGCAGGCCGGAAGGCAAGACAAGTAAGCCCCACTGCACAGGGCCAGGAGCTAACCTTACGCAGGAATAACTACCGATAGCTATATGGATACCGGGAGGCAGATACGGAGTTAGTTGATAAAGACAAGGAAAACACCGCGTTCTCCTGTAGGTGACTGAGTACCGGTCCTTGCCTGTGCAAGGTTCTCCTTTGAGATGCGCCGTCGCCGGACTGGCGCAAACCGCGGACGTGTGTCCGAGTCTTCGTAAGAAAACTTGCCCTTCAGGTCTGAGGTTTAGGGCCTTCACCCTACCTACCATATCCAGATGGCCGTATAAGGTGTCCTCTTGGATAGTATGGCAATGGTGCTTGTCCGGACACCTGCCTATTTCCGTGTCACTGGTGGGCACTGGCTTCTCCTCAGTGATATTCCCCCAGGCCCGCGGCCAAAAGGGGGTTCGGCACCAATAGAGCAGGCCCAGCAGGCCAAACTAATGGACACAGGATAGTTGGCCAAGCAAATAGGCACCGACCTAGAAGGCCAGACAAATAGGCACCGACATAGGAGGCCAATAAATGGGGCACCGACCTAGCAGGCCGTTCTTATGGGCACAGACATAGCAGGCCGTTCTTATGGGCACAGACATAGCAGGCCGTTCTTATGGGCACAGACACAGCAGGCCGTTCTTATGGGCACAGACACAGCAGGCCGTTCTTATGGGCACGGACAAGAGCAGGTCGTTCTTATGGGCACAGACAATAGCAGGCCATTCTTATGGGCACAGACAATAGCAGGCCGTTCTTATGGGCACAGACATAGCAGGCCGTTCTTATGGGCACAGACATAGCAGGCCGTTCTTATGGGCACAGACATAGCAGGCCGTTCTTATGGGCACAGACATAGCAGGCCGTTCTTGTGGGCACAGACATAGCAGGCCGTTTTTATGGGCACAGACATAGCAGGCCGTTCTTATGGGCACAGACATAGCAGGCCGTTAATATGGGCACAGACATAGCAGGCCAATCAATGGGTTGTGTATTACCATTATATAATTATAACATGTATTTATATAGCGCCTTCCAATTCCGTAGCGCTTTACAATGGGTATTGAATGAGTAACGGGGACCTCTGGGTTCGGATAGAGGTCCCAAAATTTGTAGATCCTCAGGGCCACTTGTGACATAGGACCCTCAGACACCAACCCTTTAGACAGCGTAATGCCGTGTGAGTAACCCGAACCAGGACTGGCAGTCCTTAAATGCCCAGCAGGCAAACAGTGGTATTCCAGCTGTAGCGGGTAAAGCGGATAGTTGTCCTAGTGACCATCATGTCCATGAACGTAAGATACACTGGGCGATACTCTCCGTAAACCGTGAATCGGTATGCCCTGCACACACAGATCGTTAGAAATGTCTTGCATATTACCATCACCATACCACCTTAATGATATTGCAACCATGGGCACTTCCAGGCGTAGGGCTAAACAATAGCCAACTTCAATGACTCTCCCCAAGAACCTGATAAAATTGTAAGGTATCAGTGTAGACTGGTCTCCCATACCAGTTAGAGTCAGAGCCAGGTCTGTAGCTCATATATACGCCATAGACAGAGGATACATATCAGAGTAGTCCCTCCTGAGACCTCGTAGCTGGCTAGAAAAATATACACTGAGAAGGATATGAATCCAAGAGCTAACTGGCACAGTATACACCCTGTACAGAACCTGTATAACTGCGTTCATATACACCTGCAACTCGGAGAAAAAACTGTATACCCAGACAGAGAACGCACACCAGACAGCGATACGCACAGACCGCAGAAACTCTCCGCGATCTGAGATATACACTGACGGCAAACCCACATGTCAGTAGTAAAACTCACAGCAGTCTGTGATACAGGTAGTCAGGAAAGCTAAAACTCTGAGTACACTGTCAGTACAACTAAATCTGTGATCTACACTGTCAGAAAGCACACAGCAAATTGTAAAACTAAATCTGCTGACATACCCTGACAGCAAAAATTTTATAGCAATCTCAAGAATGTAAGGCCAACTAAAAAATCCTGCAGTCTAGATGTACACTGTCATCGAAAGATAAAGGGTGACCTAAATATGTATGATCACACAAGGCATAAAAAAGTGGGTTATGAGAAATAAGGATAGAATTACAAGTAACACAATAGAGTATTAACGGAAGCGTTTTACATTTAAATATTTCTGTAAAGAAGATCACACATCTACAGCCTTTCAAGCATCATATTACTCCTTATATGAAACACCCTGGGCATAATGCGCCAGGTCTAAGCATGTTGGTGTACATCATGTCTCTGTGTTGAGATATATGGCATAAATGAAAAAGGCGAAGGCAAACCTGCAATAAATCCGTCGGGGAATCCCGGTAGGGCGGCAAAAAGCAGAGCTCCGATCCGTGGACGAATGGCGGGGCATGCAGAGGGGGAAAGGGGGAAGGCATGGTTGAAAAGGAATCCCCAAGAAACTCCCCTAAAACTACCACATGAGGAAAGGAATCCCCAAGAAGACAGGGGAGGCCAAATAAGGAGTAAACATATATCTATGATACTTAATAAAAAGTACAGATAACGAATAAGTACAAAATATAACATGTAAATATATAAGGGTAGAAAATATATGATGCTAAATAAAAGGTACAGACAACAAATAGGTAAAAATACTAAGATACCAGAAATTAATCCTAACAAAACAAAATAAAACCCAAAGCCACCCACATAAGCAGGAGGCAGTGGTACTCTGACCTGTACTGATGCGGAGCAGCAAAGAAAGAGGAAATGATGCATGGGGAGGGGAGTTTTATAGTACCTAACTTTTTTCTGATTGGTTGTTTTCTGTGCTGCTGTGGAGTTCTAGTAAAGAGAGACTTAAGCAAATACGAAGCCTCCTGTCATGTTATAAAATTCCTAGTATTTCTAATTTATATGTTTAGGTCAAATATTTTGGGGTTTTGGTTCACTGAAACCTAAATAATGTTAAATGAGTAGACAGGACTATACATTTATTACATCAGGGAATCTGTCTCCTCCTCAGTTACTTAACATACTATCCATGTTTAATGATGCAAATCATTCCCTTAGCTACAAGTTATTTATCTTTATCAGAGACTTTGTCTGGTTACCATTTATGTCCCACTATGCACAGGTAAAAGGAGAGAAAAGGCTGCGCCAAAAATGACTTAAAAATACAATAAAATAAGTCCCAATAAAAGTAAACAAGTAAAACGAAGGATAAATGTCAATGTTTGTTGTACTGGATACACTGGTGGAGTGTTCTCTCTTCTTGTGATGCTTTGAATCCTCCCGTGATATGTAAAATATAAAAGGGAAAAGGACCAATTGTGCAGGTTGTGGGGTACGTAGTAGGTAAAAAAAAAAATGTGTAAAGAACTCACATTTTCATGAGCTATAACCAGCTCAAGTGGAATAGGCGTTCTGCAGTATAATCCCTGCTAGTAGGATATCACGGAAATCTGGTCCACTTTGGGTCTGGTGCTGTCCAATTCTCAGGAGAAGGGAGAGAAATATATAGACAACAGATAGTGCTCTCCGTAGATAAAATGTGGTATAGATGCAAAACAATAGTAAATATACTCACAGTGTAAAGTGCAGATGACACTGCACTTGAGATATGGCGTGGGTGGTATAATCCCCACCTTAGGATGTGGGTGGGGATTATACCACCCACGCCATATCTCAAGTGCAGTGTCATCTGCACTTTACACTGTGAGTATATTTACTATTGTTTTGCATCTATACCACATTTTATCTACGGAGAGCACTATCTGTTGTCTATATATTTCTCTCCCTTCTCCTGAGAATTGGACAGCACCAGACCCAAAGTGGACCAGATTTCCGTGATATCCTACTAGCAGGGATTATACTGCAGAACGCCTATTCCACTTGAGCTGGTTATAGCTCATGAAAATGTGAGTTCTTTACACATTTTTTTTTACCTACTACGTACCCCACAACCTGCACAATTGGTCCTTTTCCCTTTTATATTTTACATATCACGGGAGGATTCAAAGCATCACAAGAAGAGAGAACACTCCACCAGTGTATCCAGTACAACAAACATTGACATTTATCCTTCGTTTTACTTGTTTACTTTTATTGGGACTTATTTTATTGTATTTTTAAGTCATTTTTGGCGCAGCCTTTTCTCTCCTTTTACCTGTACATCCTTATCTCAGAGGGTTAGAGGGTGACCCTCTGTAAGGTTGCTGCCTTTTATATATTATTAGCGCTAACCTACTCCCCATTTTTTTTATGTCCCACTATGCCCCTATCTAAACTAAAAGTGCTTATCCATTTTCTATCTGCACCAATCCTGAGACCCATGTTATTTTTTGCTGTCTACGATACAATTACCTCAATTTGACAGATACAAATTGGTAAATGCAAATAATACTGATATACGTCCCTGAAAAAGCAAGAAACATAATGCAACTTTAGGAACCCAGTAATCCCAAACAGCATGCCACAAGGATTCCAACATAGACATAAATACACTGCAGATATGTCTGCATTACCAGCTGATATTACACGTTTTCACATTCATTGATGTTTTAATGTGACCCTCAGAGGAGGGTGAGCTTAAGGAAAAAGCAGTAGCTGATAATACGCCTGAATTATGCAGAAACTGGAAAATAGAAATGTCTAGACACTATCTAGAAGCTTACATTTTAAATTATTATATAGTTTCCATAATTGCTAAGAAACAGATAGATGTGTGCATTTTTTTTGTACTTGAAGAAGTGACCTGGCGTACTACCTTTGAACATGTCCAAGGTGAAATACAGGAGCTTTCAAAGGACAGGAAAGCTCAGGGAAATGTATGAATCTATCATATTGCCAGTCAATATATTAGTGTTATGAAAACAGCCATGATATTAAATATACAACATATAAATAGAGAAATAGTCAGGTGAGCTAACAAAACAGCTAAGGCCTTAAGGTGGAACAGGGTATTGGGAACTGTTTCTAGGAACAGTTTTTGTAGAAAATTAATATAACGGCTAGAAGTGAGGCACGTATGTTAACAAAGAGTGCACTGTTTCATGATATGCTCCGTAACCACACTGTCCTTATTACATCTTTAACCCCTTAAGGACCAAACTTCTGGAATAAAAGGGAATCATGACATGTCACACATGTCATGTGTCCTTAAGGGGTTAATATAACCCCAATCAGAAAGTCAATTTGGGAGGAGAAACACGATTAAACATTAAAAGTGAAAATAAAAACATTACTTTCAAATGTGTTCATAGAGAAAGACAGATTTATATGTGTATTATAACAACAAAAATAATATTAATATAGATATATATAGTGCACTGTGCCTTTAAAATTAGGTGTGACTTTTAAAACAGTAGAAAATTGGAAGAAATATTTAGAAAATCACTTTTTTTAAGTGCAAA
Organism: Pelobates fuscus; assembly: GCF_036172605.1. NCBI lineage: Eukaryota > Metazoa > Chordata > Amphibia > Anura > Pelobatidae > Pelobates > Pelobates fuscus. Next base: position 334,155,651 of record NC_086318.1, on the reverse strand, counting down.
TGTGATCACCTCAATTCTTTGTGTTTAAAGACTTACATAAACAATGGTCTCCATAAAATTGCAAAAAAAAAGAACATACAAACATAGTGTAAAACCATTAATATGCAACTATAAGGAAAAATGAATGTTTCAGTGCTCTCCCAAGTACAGAGTAGATAAACTGCTAAACTGTAATGACTCCAAATATAATTATATAAGTTATAATCCAGATAACGTACTCAGACACGATGAATAACTTCAAGTAAACTTTTACACTTTAAAATAACACAGGCAGGAAAACACAGTCCTCCTTTACCTCCGTTCACCCAGTCCATGCCTTTAATCAGAGTGTATCCTTTGGCATCGGTTCTTGTGAATTTCCTCTGAAACCCTAGCTATGCCTTCTGCAGTTGGAGTTTGCAGTGTTCTGACATGTTTGTGTGCGTGATGGCTAGTTTCATCACTAGTCATCAAATATTCCTTGTGTCTTTTTATTGCAAAAAATACATAATGATTTTCAACATTTCAGTCCTCTGTCTGGTAGTTTGACTATGTGTTTGACTGTGTGTTTCTAATGGTGAAACTGCAAGTGTTTCTGTATGAGTGAGTAAGTATGTGTGTGACAAAGAGCATGTATGAAGGTGAGTATATCTCTGAATGTGAGTGCAGTGTCTGAGTGTGTGTGTGTGTGTGTGTGTGCACAAAAGGATTATTTTATTATACTTTATTTATAAAGTGCATTACATTCAGCAGCACTGTCCATGGTTACAATCGGTGCAAGTAAAAGAAACATTACAATATAACTAAGAGACAATACAAGAGTTCACAAACTAATACTGGAGGAATTGAGGGCCCTATTCCCATGGGAACTTACAATCTACAAGCATGGGGAGGTGAAAAACAGGAGGTGGGGACTGCAAGGTTGAGAATGATGTTAATGTAGAGTGGTATTAGGGCATATATTGGGTAAGTGAAATACATTCATTATGGAGCTCAGTGGTAGATTTCCCTGAACAATAATCTCTTTAGGGAGCGATTAAAAAAATTGCAAGATAACAAGTGATTTTTTTTAGGGGTTAATTGTGTGGAAATAATTGGGGGGGGTGTTTGAGGAACTTTTTGGGGTAAGGTTGGGCTATAGAGATATAAATAGATAGTTGATTTTGGGAGGTAGGTATTGGTAGAAAATGGTCAATTGGCAGGAAAGGTAGGGATGTAAGTGGAAGAGAGTACTCAACATAGGGGTGTAAATGACTGAATTATCAATGGGTTGATAATTAGTTTAAGTATATAAGCAGAGTGGTTAAATAAGCACTGTAGTGCATATGTGTGCAAGACAGTTCCACACTAATGTGCAGTAAGTATTATAAACCACTGCAGAGCTTTAGGAAGGTCTCCAATGATTTGGAGAGTGTATGAATTTATCACAGATAGATTTATCACAGTCTCCTACACACACAGACAGCCACTGCACACACTCACAATCAATGCTCAGCCTTCCCCACACACATGTAACACTCAGCCACTGCACACAACACTAATGGAAAAGTAAACAGGTTCAGTTAAAAAAATGGGTATGGACTGGAGCCAGGGTAAACCAGTAGATGCACTGGTTTGTTTGCCTATTGAACTCATGAAATCTTTGAATTGTCCTGGTATATTAATTAAGGAGAAGTGATAATACAATTTAAAAAAAAAACATGCCACAAGGGGGCATAGATATAGAACAAGTATGATTTTCTTGATTAACGTGAGTTATATTTTTTTTCGCTAATCTGTCTGCAAAGATTAATTGTGTTCTGTCCATTCTTTAGTACGTAGTGGTATGTTTTATTTTGTTATTATTCATTTTTACACATTGATCTGTTCTTAACATGTCAGCAATTTGTTGCTATCCTTTCCATTTTGTTTCTACATTGATATACATTGTTCAATTTTACGTACTAATTTCATAAACAATACAATTACATACCACATATATTAAGAATGCCCTGCTTGCTGCAGCGAGCATTTGTTTGTCTAAAATCTAATTTCTATTCAGCACGACTACTCAGAAAATGAATTAAGCAATTTCCTTTGCCCTTCTGAATAATAAACATTTAAATTAAATACTGTGTCATTTAAGATTATCTTCTGCCATGTGAAGCTGATTAAACTAATTCATTTAAGAGATATGTACTATGAGAAAAAATCCTTTACTGTTTTCCTAAACACAACTGCATGCTCTACTATGATCATGACTTAACAGATGGAAGAACCTGTTTAAGTAGTTAAATGTCATGGTCACTTAAGAGCCTATTCAATGGAAAAGAAACGTGTCTATATCCTACCAATAGTACTTATAGTGAGTGTCCACTGAGCCAAATGTAATAAGTTAAATGAAATAAAAAGCTTGCTTTCAATTTAATTGTTTTGGGTGACATGGTAATAAAATAGAAAAATGTCAAAAAGACAATTCAAGAGCTAAGAATCACATTCTCAAAATTATTGGTGATAATTAGAGCAACAGAGAAATATTGACCAAATAAAAAAATCTAGTTGTGTGTCTACTTATGTACCATTTTAAGGAAAATATGTCTTCCTTGTAAGCCACACATCAAATAATTAAATTGTAAAAAAAAACATGTTTATATATTCAGTTGCAAGTTATTATTGTGTGCCAAATATCAAAATTAATTTGAATAGAGACTGGCAGATTGACAGACAGGCTTGGTAAAGGGCACTTGAAAGCTAAGGATGCACTTTCTCAAGAATGGGATATTTAATCTTTACAGCAAAAAAGATTTATTGACAAGAGGAAAAGTCTATTTTAGTGTCTACTTGATGTACCAAGCTAAGGAAAAGATTCCTCTCTTGTAAGGTACTTATCAAATAATTATATTAAATTATTTAAATTAATTAATGTAGAGGCACAGTTAGTGGTATTATTAAAATTCTGGAGAGCAATAAAATTAATACAATTATTATAATTAGATAAGGAGAGTACAAGAACTGAATACAACCAATTAAACGATAGCAAATAAAAGAAGTGTGTCCTTCATGACCTTAAAACAGATCACTGTTGTTGCTGCAGTGGCAGTGATTCAAATAAATAACTTTAAATTTGTACATCTTGTCACACATTTCAGTACAAGTAATCAGTTACAGGATGATAATGAAGTGTAGTGTATGGTTAATAGTGGGAACAAAACACACATGTACGATAAGGGAAGAAGAGGTAAATAATAAGACCAAAGTTCTTGTCAGTAATCAATCTATGTTTTGTCATTTTAATAGGATTGTCTGCTTAGAAACTGAGCCCATATTTTTAATACATCATATAATGTATTCAAATATGTTGCAAAAAATAAATTATATATTGGAACTTTTATTGTAAAAAAATAGTGCTTGTATCTAAAACATGCAAAGAAAACGCCTGGGAGAATATAATCATATACAATGCATTTGCTCCTGTTGTCTATGTCTTCCATCAATCATACATTCTACATTATTTTCCCCATAATATGTCCAACAGATGTGAAAATTGTTTTTTCACTAAAATAAAAATTACCGGGAATTCTAAGTAAATTAAAAGTGAATTTCAGAATTTAGGCCAAAAGAGATGAATCTAAAAAAAAAACAACCTTCAAGTCAATTCTTTTTTTTACTTTGGCTATATTTTCCCTAAATTTGCAGTCCACTTTGAATTCACTTAAAATTCCCAGCAATTCTGACTTTAGTGAATAACCCTCTCCCTTTATGGTCTACTTAGTGGGTCTGTCTGCAGTTGTGAGTAAACTCCAGGCTTCTATCATAACAGTTAGAGATAAATCCAAGCCTTATTAGGACTAATCTTATCCCACACGTAGTTTATCTCCCACATAGGATAGGTTGTTTTAAATGATTTTTATTTCAGTTAGTGAGTTCTAAAATATATGTTGACTATATAGTATAACACAGGGTTTCCCAAAGTGTGGGTCGCCGGGGAATATCCAGTGGGTCACGCTAACCTACGCATCCAGGGACGCCGGGGAGACAGTCAGGCAGACTGATTAGTCCGGCGCTCAGTCCGTGACCGTGGGCCCAACACCAGAATCGAGCCCTGTATGCCGCCGGCCCCCTCCACTCAGTCTGCCCAAGAACAACCAATCACCTGCGGTGTGCAGCTCCGTCGGGTGCAGAGCTGCAGACTGTGTGATAGAGCTATATTGAGCACCCATAGTGTTACAATGGCAACACTCTGGGTGCTTGCGAGACTTCTATCACATGGTTTGCAGCTCTGCACCTGGCGGAGTTGCAGACGGGAGAGGTAACACACTGAACCACCAGGGAGGAACTGGACCACCAGGGAATTTATTATATGAAAAACAAAGGTAGGACACAGTCTGCCCCTCCCCACACTGTAACCCCTTCTCTCCCTGCCCCCCCCCCACACTGTGACTCCTTCTCTCCCTGCCCCCTCCCCACACTATAACCCCTTATCTCCCGGACACCCTTCTCACCCTGCCCTCCCTCCTCACACTGTAACCCCTTCTCACCCTGCCCCTCCCCACCTTGCCCTTCTAGTGTAACCCTTCCTCTCCCTTCCCCAACACTATAATTCTTTCTCTCCCTGTCCCCCACTGTAACCCTTTTTCTCCCTACCCCCCACTGTAAGAATTTCTCTCCCTGCCCCCCCCCAGTGTAACCCTTTCTCACCCTGCCCCCCTACTATAACCCTTTCTCTCCCTGCACCCCACTGTAACCCTTTCTCCCCTTGCCCCCTTACTGTAACCCTTTCTCTCCCTGCACCCCACACTGTAACCATTTCTCACCCTGCCGCCATACCGTAACCCTTTCTCACCCTGCCCCCACACTGTAATCTTTTCTCACACTGCCCCCACACTGCAACCCTTTCTCACACTGCCCCCACACTGTCACCAGCTCACACACACTCCCTCTCACACTGTCACCCTCACCTCCCCTACACACTGTCACCCTCACCTCCTGTCTCTGTGTGTATGTGTATCTGTATGTCCTTTTGTGTCAGTGTGTGTATTTATGTGCCCATGTCTGTCTGCGTATCTGTGTGTGGGAAACTAGGTGTCATTGTGTGTGTGTCTGTGTGTATCGCTGTGTCAGTGTGTGTATTTGTGTGTCTGTGTATTTGTAAGTGTTTCAATGTGTGTGCAAGTGTTTTCCCTGCACACAAATGCACACCTGCATTCAAACACCAACATTCACACACTTACTCCATCCAAAAACATGTTTACATTCAAAGACACATTGTGTATGTGTATATTTTGTATACACAATATAGACACACTGCATCCACTACACACACACTGCAATAAAACACAAGCATTGCATAGAAACACACCCCTGTACTAAAACACTAAAATTATATACAAACACCCCTTCATTCAAACACCAATACTACATTCTAACACCCCTGCATTCAGACCAGAACATTACACACAAGTACACCACTACATTCCAATGGCAACAGAACATACAAATACACCTATACATGCACACATATACCTAATAAACAAACATGCTTACATTAAAATGCTCAAACACTGTTCACAAATATAACCCTGCAACAATGGGCAAATGGTAGATCCCCAGCTGGTGGCATTGCATTGTTAAAGTTCTACGACAGATGGGGATCTACCATTTGGCCACACTTGCACTAGAGGGGGCTCAGAAATGATACTTGTGCCTTGGTCCTCTCTACATTAGTTACACCATTGGGATAATCAACTTGAGGTGCCTCATGAAAGAGCAGGACAATAGCACTTCTGATTCTGACTGAGTCTGTGAGTAAGCAGTTGTATGCCTCTAAAACTGATTGCTATGCTATGCCAAGTTTCTGCCCCTAAAACTGCCATGATACCCCAAATTATGCCTCTAAAACTGCCATGATATTTCTGCCTCTAAAACTGCCATGTGATGCCAAGTTTTTGCCTCTAAAACCGCTATGACGTGCCAAAATTATGCCTCTAAAACTGCCATGATATCTCAAAAATATGCCTCTAAAATTGCCATGATATGACAATTTTATGCCTCTAAAACTGATTGCCATGGTGTGCCAATTGTATACCTCTCAAGCGGATTGTCATGGTGTGCCAATTTATGCATCTAAAGCTGATTGCCATGGTGTGCCAATTGTATGCCTCTAAAACTGACTGCCATGGTGTGCCAATTGTATGCTTCTAAAACTGATTGCCATGGTGTGACAAATGTTATGCATATAAAGCCGATTGCCATGGTGTGCCAATTTATGCATCTAAAGCTGATTGCCAAGGTGTGCCAATTGTATACCTCTCAAGCGGATTGTCATGGTGTGCCAATTTATGCATCTAAAGCTGATTGCCATGGTGTGCCAATTGTATGCCTCTAAAACTGATTGCCATGGTGTGACAAATGTTATGCATTTAAAGCCGATTGCCATGGTGTGCCAATTGTATGCTTCTAAAACTGATTGCCATGGTGTGACAAATGTTATGCTTCTAAAACTGATTGCCATGGTGTGACAATTTTATGCATCTAAAGCTTATTGCCATGGTGTGCCAATTGTATGCATCTAAAGCTGATTGCTATGGTGTGCCAATTGTATGCCTCTAAAATTGATGGCCATGATGTGCCAATTTTATGCACCTAAAGTTGCCATGGTGTGCCAATTGTATGCCTTTAAAGCCAATTACCATGGTGTGCCAAGTTTATGCATCTAAAACTGATTGCCACGATGTGCCAACTTTATGCATCTAAAGCTGATTGCCATGGTGTGTCAATTGTATGCCTCTAAAGCAGATTGTCATGGTGTTCATTTTTAAAATATGCATTAAAAGCAAGTGGGTCTTGAGAAATTGCCATTTTCAAAAGTGGGTCTCAGCCCATAAAAGTTTGGGAAGCCCTGCTATAACACTCTCAGAAATGAGGGTTGGCTGAGGGTACTTTAAGCACCATTCACTTTGCAGTAATGAAAGGTGGCTATGGTGCATAGACTGTTTAATTAGGCAAATTCTATGGGCATTATCAAAGTAACCCTAATGCCTACTTTGCATTAACTCAAGCTGAATGCCTTTAAATTTAAAATTGTATCGATTTTGATTCATGTGTTGCTGTGCCAGTGTTCTTTTCTAATTGAATGTGTGAAAGTTTACAAGTACACATGTGAATTTGTATTACGACATTTTTAAAAATGACTGGAAATTTAGTTTGTTTTCCTTTAGTCAGCATGCAAATGTGGCATCGTTTGGTCATTCGACTGTATATGCCGTCAATATATCACCCCATTTACAATTATTAGTGTTTAACATTTTTGCAAAGTGTCAAAAGGTTAGATGTTTGGGGGTGGTAAAAATTATTTCATTATAAAACATATGTATATTGCTATTTGCCAAGGAATACCTTTCATTTTAACAGAAGCAGACAGAAGGATGAAAAGACTAAGATCTAGATAGATATAAAAGAAATACATTTTTTTTTTTTTAAAGTAAGCTAGCAAATCACATTTGCAGTACTCAATATAAACAAATAATGGGCTATAAAGACATGCTATAACCATCTGAAGGGCACAGTGGAGCCTTTGTAATGTACTATTTCAGTTTACATTTGCAGTCTGTGTTCTAATTCTGCATGATAACACTATCTGCTGTTTGATAGACTTGGTTAAGCTTGCAGAACCTATTTGCAACATGGATACTCATTTGTTCTTAGCATAGCGTTAAGGTGCAAGGGGGTGTTTATGGAATATTCTACTCAATTTTCACATACTTGCTTTTAGCCCATTTAATGCTAGAATGCCTTTAATTAATTTTGCTTTAACACGGTTTCTATAATTCTAGTAAGAAAAGAAATTTCAATTTAAATAATAAAAGGGCCAATATTTGAAATCTGGATCGTTGTCACTATGGAATTCCTAAGCCACCAAATTGATGTCTCATTAAATCCCTTCTTGAGATACCATTATACTTTTCACATTAAGCTGCTGCTGATTAAATTGAAGTACATTATTTAAGTAAGTGAAATCACTTGCTAACAACTGTAGCTCATTTTAACCTGATCTGTATTTTCTGTGTTTCAGAAGTTTAATGCGTCTTATGCAAATGAAACGATATTAAGGGTTTTTTGTGATAGTTTAGTCAGGTAATAGTAACCTATGTCAAATTATCCATTTATTAGAAAACCATATAAATTAAGCAGTGTTGTTAAAAAAGAACATTGGCCAAAATCTATCTAATTTGCAATACCTCCTATGGAAAGTAAATTGCATTAAATGGAAATGTATTCTTCCTCGTGTTCGTTTTTCCTTTTTCACTTACTGACAATTCCTCGATTTTGAGAATTATTCTTCATCCATACACATAAAATTATGATAGAAGAAATAGTAACACAAATCTTCCATATTACTTTAATTAAACATTCTTTGCTAAAAAAAAAAAAAAAAAAAAAAACAAGCAAAATATTATAAATTGGGGTTTTAACTATAATGTTGGCTGCCAATGTTGTGTCAGGAAACATGAACAGATTAGAACTATGCCACTATGTTATTAAATTTAGATTGCAGAACAAATCTTTTTATTATAAATTATATAATGAAAATGCTAGTATAATGTTCTTTGCTAGGCAAGAAAAGCTGAGAAAGTCTGCATCCAAAGGTCTATAATTTCCCATGTGATGTGTTTAATTGCGTTGCCCTCGTCAATGAGGATCAGTGCAAAGAGGCATCAGCAATCTCATAAAATCTCCCTGTTAAATTAAAATAAGAACATAAATGAGTAATTTTCCCTAAATTGATTATTCGTAAGGGATTTAACGTAGTGGTAAAGCCAATGATAATATAATCTCTGATGAACTATATATATTTTATTAAGTTGCCCAGGTCAGAGAAAGGCAATGTAACTATTTATATGGTAGCATGTAGAAAACATAAAAGCATGGCATGAGGTCTATCCGCACTAAATAAATAAAAGTCAGCTGGATTATAATAAGCACTTTGCTTTCATATCTAAAAATAAACACATAAATGTAGAATATGGAGACATTTGATGTGGTTAGACTATTTTAATGCATTACGTTGGTGAGCAGCAAAGGCCAAACTATATGAATAGAGTGCAATAGAGTGTTAAATTGTTAATGCATGGTAGTTAACCTCATTACTTACACAGTATATATTTTACAGCAACACGGGAAAAAGGCAAAGGCCCACTCAGCTCAATATTCCATGTTTCCCCTAGATCCACATGTTAATTTACAATGCCCTAGGTTTAGTCTAAAGGGAAAATGTGTAAACCTAAAAGCTAATAAAATGCTAAATGAGCCGAACATTACCCCCCTTTCGAATTTAGACATAGATAATAGTTTCGGCAATAGTGCTCATGTACAGAGATAGAAAACTAGTTTATGGGCAGTGATGAACTGTCTGGCACTAAAACTCTGAGAGCTCTAGGGCCAACACTGAAGATCCCTAATTTCACATTTCCAGCAACATTGCCATTAGGCAACTGTACTCCTTTCACTCCCAAACACATCAATAATAATACTACTAATAAAAACATTTTCCCATACACCACCCTGTTTGTAAATGTCTAAAGGCAAATAAATGTCACTTGGGTTCTTTCAGAGAGTTGCATGGGTTTATATATAGTAAGAATGCAGAAAATGAGGAGGCTCCATGGCAAGACAAACCTTTTGATGTGGTGTACCATTGGCAGATTGTCAATGTGGCTCACATTACACAATCGTTGGAAAGTGGTTGGAGTAACTGTAACTGGCCCATATTACAGCATAATCCTATACTCAAACCTCAACTAATGAACTATCCAACCATTACTGCCAGAAGATCTCCCAATTTTCAAAACCTATTAGTACACAGCCATATGGCAAGCATGGCCCCAAAATCTAATTGGCTCACTAGAACAAAAGGAACCTTTAGGTGTGGGCACTGCAAAGCATGCCCGTTTATCATTCCCTCAAATACAGTAATGTCTACCCAGTCCAGCATCTAAGCACAGGTAAATTCCCTTATTAATTGTAGCACCACTCACGTTATTTACCTTATAACATGCAGCTGTGGTGCACAATATATAGGCCAAACTATTCAGCAATTCAGACGCCGAATACTCCAACACGGTAGCTCCATCAAAAATACTATCACTCCGACTCCAGTAGCCAGACACATCCAGAAATTCCATCAGGAGCAAGTGGATCACCTTCACTTCTAAGCCATAGAAAGACTTATCCCAAATCCCAGAAAAGGAAATTTCAACAAATGTCTACTAGAAAAAGAATCAAGTTGGATTTATGCATTTCAGACGTTAACCCCCTCATGGATTAAATGAAGAATTTAACTACACACCATTTATCCACAATTAAAGACTATAGGCGGATTATTCTAACAATATATATATATATATATATATATATATATATATATATATCAATTACTTGGATGTATTTACATACCATATAATTATTTTTATCATTATTTCTCTTTCTGTATTCCTTTTTTACAGTTCCTGATTTCCGTACCTTGCTCTCTGATGGGCTCAATTACACCCCTATACAGTACTAACTTAGACTCTATATGCTTGCTATGTACTACTACTCTTGCATCATTCAGAATTGTATTACTCAATTAGCAATTATTCTAATTCCAATATCTTATTATGTTTAATATTTTATTTTACATTATGATAATTTTATCACTCAGTAATGCTAATAGTAATTTAATTTACATTTAACCACAAGTATTACTGACAAGAACAAATCATTAAATTACATGACAATTAATAGTATCTTATGGGCTATAACTGTCCAAATATACATTTTATTTCACCTAAATCATCCAATTTCACTAATCTGGGACATTGTATATCTTTAAATATATATAATTACTATTTATCCTTCTGGATCTTTTTCTGCTATACTTTGTCAACCACCAACATATACACAATCATCATTTATTTTTTGTACATTCTTTTGTACAATGCCTCATATCCTTAAAATATACAAGGACAATTAATCTTGCTCTATATTCCATTAATTGTACGGGATTATTTTGTTTTTGTTCAAGATATAACCATTAGTCAATTTGATGACTTTATCATTAACTGTATACGGTTAATTTTAGACCTCACCCACTATGACATGATGGACCTATCATCACAAAGGGCGCGTTATTTAAACCTAATTAAACCTGGGATACGGTTACCGCGAAACGCGTGTTGGGGCTCCACTGCTCTTGTCACCATAGCAATATCTACCCCTTACCTACTTTTACTTGGCTATCATACTTACCTGAGATTTTCTAAATATACCAGATTATTTGGTGTTAGAAGGTAGGTAAGATTCTTGAGGGGCGGCTAGGCAAGAGTTCAGCCAGTGCAGTCATAGAAAATGTGATTATCTACAGCTCAGTTTTTAAATTAGGTGCCCTTGAAGGCACAGACATAGGGTTAGTTATTTTTGACCGGTAGCGGCATTTACCAACCGCAAGATTGTGATCAAGCAGACATTACAAATTATTGTTACACCGATCGGGGCTTCTTTTTATATTATCAGCTCTAGCTATATTTTTTGTTTCAGTAAACCCATGAAACTCTGAAGCTTAGATATCTCTATTATTTGCACTTGTATTATCTTGTTTCTTTTATTTTATTTTAGGGGATTTTGACAGCAATTCACTTGAAGTTTGGCTCTACCAAACTAGACATTTAGGTGACATCCTCCCCTGTTTTGTTTTGATTTTCATTTTATTTTTTGCTCACTCAATAGATAATTACCCTTTCTGACATTGTGTCAGACATAAGTACTTTTTCAGTTTGTTACCATTTTCCAGCCGTTTGACTGTATTGAAAAGTAACTATTTCTTCTGACGAGAACTTCACATTACTGTTATGGCTACTTTTTGGAGAATTCAGTACTTTATATTCTCCTTTCTGTTCGCCCTTTAAGGTACTTATCATGTACCCTGTGTATATATACATTATCCCCTGTATATATTCATTCACTCCCAGTATCACTGTGCTCTAGGGTTATTTAATCCTTATTTTAACTGTACTAATTAAACGTTATATTTTATGTGTTAAAATGTATTAATGAATTGATTCAATTAGGACATATGTTCTTTTGCTCTCTGTATTGAGAATGCAGTACTGAAAGAGAGCATTGAAGCACTTATCCTAGCAGCACAGGACCATGCACTCAGAATCAGATTTACCACACCAGACATAAACCAAGGTGCATAGTGTTCAAAGAGGCATGAAAGACAAACCAACAGATAGATATTAGCAGGGACAGCATGCACTCAGAGGCACAACTATGTTGCTAGGATTGTGTACAAAATATGTGTACAGAATATGGTCTGGACCTGCCTAAGTCCAGATGGGAGATACCACAAAGAGTAGAATGACAGGGCTAAGATCCTGTGGGACATTCAGATCCAGATAGACAAGCAAGTAGTGGCTAATCAACCTGACATCATGGTGGTAATGGAATGGAAGACTGCAGTGGTGGTGAATGTGGCAATACCCAGTGACCATAACATCAGGAAGAAAGAACATAAGAATGTGGACAAATACCAAGAACTGAAAGTGGAGCTAGAAATTATGTGGAAAGTGAAGGCAAATCTAGTCCTAGTTGTGATTGGAGCACTCGGGGCTGTGACTCCTAAGTTGTGGGAGATTCCAGGTGGAAAATATTTTCTAGGAACAGCTAAGATACTGCGCAGAACACTCAGACGCACAGACCTCTGGTAGAGGACCTGACAATGAGTCCTCTTTGCTCTGGATTTCTTGAAAAAATGGGAGCCTGGCTCATGGTGGGTGTGATGGGCTCAAATTGGTGGAATGGGACGCACATATGGCACAGGATGGCGGTTTAAGGCCTGAAAAATGCCATCAGAATAACGGTATAAAGTTAACCGTCAAATGGCCAAATAAAAATGAGACAAGAAATAATGAACCAGTCCTACAGTGCCCTCAATGAAATTATGATCGTATGTAAGAAGGCCAAATGAGGTTCAGATTATCTAGATAGTAGATATGCGATATGGCTTATTAAGTGTTGAACCTAAATGCTCAAGTAAAAATGCGGTGTGGCCGAATGAGGGCCATAAATATTTTATTATATTCTAGTATGGCCGAACATAGGCCAAATACATTCCTAAATGTGCCAAGCTAGAGCCGAATGTAATAATTGCAATATATACAAGCGTTATTGCTTAATGAGGGCTGCATATGAACAATACAAAATCTACTATATGTCATGGGTGGCGGTACGGAAGTTGGGAGTCTTCAGCGTCGAAGTGGATTATCCGGGCCTGGTGCAGGGTGTTGAGAACCAATGTTTGTGCGGCTACATACCAGAACCCTGATGCAGCTACTGTGGGTCCAAGGAACTTGAAGCTAGGAAGTAAGCAGACCTCCCAGGAGCTGAATAGGGAGGCTGTGCAGATGATAAAGAGCTTGATAACAAACAGACCTCCCAGGAGCTGAATAGGGAGGCTCTGTAGCAAGAATGTATCCAGTACAGAAACAAGGCAAGACTAGGATAGGCACCAAACATGAAAACAAGACAAAACTAGTAGAACCCAGAACCAGAGAAGGATAGGAAGCTAAACCCAGAACATGTACACAATACATAAAGGAACATTAACTAAACAGGGGCAGGACAGGACTGTACATGGACTGGGAATACAAACTAAAACAAGACAATATATGATAGGCAAAACAAGAGGAGAAATAACCAAGTACTATATATGAAAATCATGGGGATTTAGTCACATCATATGATCATACATTGCATAAGCCTGCCAACAACGCCAATGTACCCCATATCTGGCAGGTCCTACTCTGCCTATTGTAAGCTAAGCCAACCAAAGAAAATACACATAGTACTTACCTGCAAGAAAGGGCAGAAGACTTGAGCAGCTGCCTGCAGGGACACTGAAACAAAAGGAATGATGGAAAACAAACAGGTGTGGCAACATAAAACAAACATTTAAAGGAAACCTGGACACTGGGAATTCCAGGGACGGATTACAGGAATGAACCCAGAAAAACCCAGCATAAAGAAAACCAGACATAGAATAGAAAACCAAAAAAACAAGAAAAACTAAACAAGAATTGTAAAAAGAGTACTGGATACCAGATGCCATCACCAGACTGATCCGCAGAACAAGGCATGATGTGACACTATATTGCTGAATGAGGGCTGAATATGAACTATTCAAACATATTATATGGCTGAACAAGGGCCGAATATGAACCATTCTAACATATTATATGGCCGAATGGGGGACGAAATATGAACAAGACACACACGATATGGCCGAATGAGGCCAAATGTGATCTATGACAAATATAATTATGGCCCAATAAAGTTGAATGCTACAGAAATATACTTAAAAGGCTGAATTATGGATAATCTGTCGAAGCTACTGAAGAAGAAGGTCGCATGGCCGCGGAGCTCCCTTCATCTGCTGCCCTAAACAACCACTACCCACGCTCACACACGAGCCAGCCTCACCCCAGGGTAATCCCTGCACATCAAAGGGCCCTATCGGTCAAAAAATGTAAAAGCGGGGGGCGGAGCCTGGCTGTGGAGCTGATCAGAAGTGTGTAACACGAGCTGCAGCCTGAAATCCCTGTTTAAGCGAAATAAACTTGGTTCTCATGCTACAATCTCATCAAAAACGCACCACCCTGGTAGGGGATGCAGGCTGGATCATACAGAGACTACTCCCATAATGCTGAGCCACCAAGAACGCGGGCTGCATCACTGGGGCCTACCGCAGCAACAATAAGCCTGACTAGAGGCCTAAGTGGAGGTAAGGGTGCAGGTGAGGCGGCCGATCACCCAGCCTGGGACTCCCCAAAAGCCAATATTAACCCTGCGGAGGACCACCCACAAGCCTTCCCCCCCCCCTGCCGGTGGGGGACATCCCGGCAACAGCAGCACACCCTCCGCTGATTCACACATCCCAGGAACTACAAGCTCCTAGAGTCACCGACCCCAAAATGGCGGATGCAACAAGCAAGCCGGCAAACAGGGGGGACTGCGGGGAGCAGCTGAATAACACACTGATCAAGCTGGACGCTATCCTTGCTGCCTTCTGGGCCAGGATCTCGGAGAGGGCGCTGACCACAGCTAACGTCAAGCGGTCTAATCCCGCGCCACTTCCCCCGGCACCCACAGGCCCAAAGGGTGGACACAGACCAACAGTCACTAGAAGTCCCCTCAAAAGGCGCCGAAGAAGGGATCGGAGACACAAACGGAAACACAGAGCCTGCCTCAATACAAGCACCCGCCTCCGTCTCAAGCCGCGTCAAAACTGCACCAGATATATGGCGCCCAGCCCACCGGGACTGTGCCGACCACCCGACGGAACAAACTTACCCCACCATAAGCCGGTAACCTGGCGCTTCGCAGGACACTTGCCTCTGATGTTCCGTGTGATGGAGGCCCCCGCGGTATGTACCAGGCGCCCAGAAGGGATCGGATAAGCACAAGCAGGAGTGCGGAGTCTGCCAGGCATGTCTTGCTATAAATAGACTTCCACATTATGCCGTTACTCATATGAACTGCCTCCCGAAGAGTCCATAACCATGGTTCCTCATACATATATCTACTATATTTACTATACCTGCTTATGTATCTTGTTATTGACCAGTCTTGTCTCATGGGACACCTTCAGTTTGAATTAACACTAGCGGTAGGGCTGCTGACATGTCGTAACAGTTGATAACGTGCAAATCACACCCTAACCACAACAGCTGTCATTCTTAATAATGCAATGCCTTAGACTTACAAACCTCAGTGCTACTAGCCATGTTAAATGCACGTTCAGTCTAGCATGCTGCACTATACTACCTTTATGTTTAACTGCCTGTATTCCTCATGTTATATATAAAAAAATGTGCTGTCTAAACTGCAAAATGTTATGAAAATGCGTGCATAAGCTGTCGTGGCTCTGCGCGCTTGTTGTGAATCTGAGCACATGAAAAATAAAGAATTGGCTCCGGCACTACCACCGCTGATGCGGGCGCAGACCCGGCCTGCAGAAACAAATCCCACTACGGTGACCATGGAGGCCTTGAGTACACTCATGGCGGAACACCACGGTAAGATTGCCGCGGATGTGGCCCTGATCCGGGGAGACCTCAAAACTATAGCAACGCGGCTGGGAGCAGTGGAGGAGACCTCCACCAAACATACCCGCCAGATCACGGAGCTCCAGACAGCCGTGCATAACCTGCAACAACAAAACCTGCATCACGAACAACAACTATCAACGCTGGAAGACAAACGTCACCAAACTCACCTGAAAATTAGAGGTGTGGCGGACACAGTACCAGAAGCAGAGCTCCCACACCTCATCAGAAGACTACTCACCGCACTGTTGAACCCGAAGACAGCCAGAACCATTCTGCTAGACGGGATCTTTCGGGTACCGCGGCCTGTTAATGCACCACCTAACACCACCAGAGATGTGGTAATCCGGTTTCAAACACTAAAGGACAAAGCTGCAGTGCTAGAAGCCACCAGGGACCACACAACCTACTCTTTCGAAGACACGGTCCTGTACTTCTACGCGGACCTCTCCAGTGGGACGCTAACATGGAGACGGTCCCTACGCCAATTTACCACTGTACTGAGGCATCACCAAATTAAATACCGGTGGGAACCAGGCCGCAGTTTACAAGTCACTGCCGGGCAAACATCACATGTTTTCATGACCTACAAGAGGCCGCGAAGGCCCTGGACAAACTCAACATCCCCGTGGACTCACTTACATCAGTGGAGACAATGTCAGGGCACGGGCATTCCTTTAGTAGAGATGCAGCCGGAGCCCCAGAGTTCGTGCCACTATGTCCTCCAGTGGAACCCTACGCGACAGTTACGACCTGAACCGGGACCTACATTTACAACATAAACACAGGGACATTTCTCTCCCGGCACACATCACTACCCCTCGGTCCCTTGGATACAGCCCGAGAGAGGTGACTCCATTTATTTCATATTTATCCCCCCTTTTTTTTTTCTCCTCTTCTTTGCTTCCTATACTCTCCATCGATGCACTTCCTGACCGGCATTGACTTGACGACCACTACCACTCACACTTCCTTAGATGCCGATGGAACCCGATTTTTAGCCGGACTCTTCTCACATATTTTTTCTCTCCTGCCAAAAACACAAAGGGGATGTCTAGATATAACTCGCTGTACAGGCATTAACCCTCAAAAATTGCCTGTATGAAACTTTGGCTAGGATCTATCATCCCAATCAGGGGAATATGTTCATCTCACATTATTTGTTTTACAAACGTATGACGTTCTGGACAAGCAATCTATTGTATAAACTTTTCGTGTTAATCTTGCATGTTAACTACATAAACAAAACAAAGTGCAGTGATATTGAGAGCCATAACTAGATAAGCTGTATTATGACCATGTATTTCTATTCAAGATTTTTCTGCAGTAATGTACTTAAGTACACTAATGTTCCTAACTTGTGTCCCGTTCTCATGACACTCACTCTATATAGCATAACATTCACCACGTCTAGCGTGTTTAGATTTCTACTCAACTTTAAACTGTTGAATCTAACCACCAAACGCGCATACACAGCCTGTTTGTAATATTCTTCTTAAAAAAAATGTGCCAATATTTACATGCCATAAATGTGAAAACCTGTGTTCTAACCTTTTTATGTATGCCGTCGTGGCACTGTACAATGCTCTGTTACCTCCTGCACAATGAAAAATAAAGAATAAAAAAAAAAAGGCTGAATTATGACCGAAAATACATTAGCTGCAGCCATACAATCTGGCCAATTGAGGGCTGAATATAATAAATGTAACCATACACTCTGTCCAAATGAGGGATGAATATAAAAACTGTAATAATACAGTCTGACCTCATGAGGGCCGAATGTGTTAAACTGCGAATATAACAGCCAAATGCAATTAAAATCAATACAAATTTGCAATGAGGTCGAATGAGGGCCGAACCTGAATTTATTTCCAAAAGCCCTCTATACATAAAACAAATAAAAAATATAAATGATGCTGTGTATTGTGAAAAGGCTGAATGATGGCAGAGTGCCATTGAAAATAAACACAAGTGATGGCCCAAAGAATGCCTAGTGAAACACCGCAACACCTTACTTCTTGTAGAAGATTCAAATTGAATCGCAGTCCTGGAAGAGGTTTACAGAGTTTCCAACTACAGTGCATTAGGTTTGAATTAGGCCCTCAAAAGTCCCCAAGATTGATTAATTAATGCAGCAAAACATTCTTCATCCCATTGGAGAGCTTAAATCTTACCTTGTTTAGTATATTTGTATCCTAAGCTTCTTGATATACAAGAGCACATATAGCTCATTGAGTGCACAGGCACTCGAGGGCACCCTGAGCGGTAGGTTAGAAGCTGGGAGATGTAATCATACTCTCCCACTTGTTCAAGATGGAAAGGACTGTTCTTAAGATAAGCAGGTTGGCAAAACTACGCACAATGCTGAGCCTCTCCAATTACTCATTACTGCTACTCTCAAGCACGGTCATCCATGAAAACCAACTGCAAACTGACCAGGCTACAAATCTTTCCAAACACTTCTGCCTCTTGTTGGCAAGGCCGAAATGCAGTGTGAACCATGCTACATATCTGGTGGCTTTGCCCCTCGCTAGCAAGCTTTGGGGAAGATGTTCAAAAATGAATAAAAGATACGGCACGGGCTGCACCTTAAACCATAAACACAAAAAAAGAAAAAGATAAACTTATTCACCGGCCACCGTGCCCAGATGGGTATAGTGCCAGGAAAAAGTAGTACAACCCTTTTAAATCTGCTAAAAAGTGAAGGTCAATACTTTATTAATGCCAAAGCTTAAAAATACTTAGACTCCAACCTATCAATACTAGAGCCGGTAGGTAAAGCTATCAGAGACAAAGTTGCAGGTAGCCTCACAGGCAGCAAAAAACGGAGAGTTGAGGAGTCAATATGGACCCAGTGTATGTGTGTAGCGAGCTACACCCTCCATATATGTCCACTTATACTGTCCACATGACCCAGTGAACTACTCCGTTTGACTAGCCAAATGCTACAAGAGGGAAATCCCTTCTGCCTACAGTCTCTATCCAGGTAGACCACAGTACGGACCGAAAAGAGTGGGTATAAACCTAGTTCATATAGTAAAGGCGAGCGGTGAACTCAATCCCTATGCAGAACTCACTCTTAATAGGTCTAATCACAACTCTCATCAAGGCTCCATACTAACAGAAACACATTCTCTGTACTGGATACCTATTACCTCGGCAATAGCCTAGCGCTAATGCCTACCAATACCCTAAGATTAATAAAGGTAAACGTCCAAGCTCAACCACCCATAACCCCAGTGTAAATCAAAGAAATCAATTAAATTAAAAAGAAAAACAGCCCGACGCGCGTTTCAGCGTCTCCAGACGCCGTCGTCAGGGGAAATGTGAACTGCTATCGCTGCTTCCAGCCTTTAAATAGCCGGTATGTGATTATACATACCGAGCAGCTGATTCCCCACTAGTGTTCTCATCTATCGGAAGACTGGATATAGAGGTCCACCCACATCATTCACAGATTCCCCACGTGGTGTCTACGTCAATTACCAAATCACGTGGGTGGGAGGAGAGAGAAAGGGGCGGTAAACGCCGCTCAGAACTCCTCCTCCCCAGAATGGGTAAATCCTCCGCCTCCATTGCCGAAAATAACTAGTAAATCACTAGACTATCCCTGCGAGTTGCACATAAACATACTGCAACAGGGAGGTGAACGAATCAGAACATTGTAACATGGATCAAATACAAAAACGGTTCCCATCTGGTTAGAAAGAGGGGGCTTAATCACAGGTATATACTATGTGTACATGTAGATATATTAGCCCAGTGTGTATCTGTCGTTCACAAAAGAGTGATCCACTCAATCCCACCTCCCTATATTATAGTTGGTATAAATAGTAAAACCAATGGATACACCTATATATATATTCAATGATCCAGTGTATAGCAGTGATTCATATAGTATAAGGGGAATAGTCAATGGAAAGGTGCATATAGCATAGTGATCCCTAAATAGTGAACACTAGCGAAAAATGAGTGATGAATTAGAAACTTCAGGAAATTATTAAATAATACTTGATCACAAATAGCAATAAAAACCATAATGTTACTATATGTAGGTCATAATTAGATGAAAGGGGTATACGAGAACCCCTCGTTGAGACCGTTAGGAATCATAAAGTCAAATTCATCTTTTGAGATGAAGTCCATATCAATGGCACTTGTCAAAAGGATACGTAATTCACTTAAGTAGAGTGAGGTTGGGTCATGCTTAATCACACGGTATGTCTTGTCATCTAATAATAGGCGTTCGGCCATCCTAACGTAATTAACCTTGTCCATAACAACGACATTCCCTCCCTTATCAGATGGCTTAATAATCAGGTCCCTTTTGGCTTGGAGCTGACTAATAGCCATCCTCTCTTGTTTAGACAAATTGTCCCCAAACCGTATTTGATGATCATCATTAGGCAGGGAGACAATTTCCCTGCAGACCATATCCAAGAACACTTCCAGGTTCCTGTAGTCTTTAAACGGTGGGGTGAATCTGCTTTTAGATCTTAAGTTAGTGTGGGGAACTTTGTTCCTAATGGAATCATCATTGGATTCTAATAATTCAACAAGCATTTGGAGACAATCTAAGTCTTTGGGTGCTAATCTAAAATTCTGAGCTTTAGTCTCTTTGCGTAGCATATTTATACAGGGCTAGCTTTCGTACAAACAAATGGACATCCTTCGTCCATGTAAATTTATTGAAAGTTGGTGTAGGAACATAGGATAACCCTTTAGATAATACACACATTTGAGCCTTCGAGAGGGGGGATTTGGACAAGTTAATGATCTGCAGGGATGGTTTAGGTACTATCTCCGATGTCTCTGGCTTCTGCCTCTGTTCCTTGTCCGGGGGCCCTGAGACAGCTCTGCCTGATGTGGTCACTGTAGTGCCTGTCCTTATATTAGTAAGAACTCTAAGGTTTGTGTCAACTCTACCAATTCAGAGACATTTAATCTTCGTTCTTTTATTAACTGTCGTACTACTGGGGTTATCTATCTACTCACCTGTTCATGTGGCCTTATGTACATAGGAAAGATCTTTCGGCCTTTCAAAGTTAGGATTAGGGAACATGTTAACTCAGTGAGGAGACGTTTAGAAACCCCTATATCAAGACATTTACGCCTCCTTCACAACCACTCTTCAGATGGAATACGCTTTATAGGGATTGAACATATCCCTCAGCCCCCACGTAAAGGTGGTTGGGACATCAAACTTCGTCAGAGGGAGGCGTACTGGATTTTTAAACTACAAACGTTATCTCCTAACGGTCTCAACGAGGGGTTCTCGTATCCCCTTTCATCTAATTATGACCTACATATAGTAACATTATGGTTTTTATTGCTATTTGTGATCAAGTATTATTTAATAATTTCCTGAAGTTTCTAATTCATCACTCATTTTTCGCTAGTGTTCACTATTTAGGGATCACTATGCTATATGCACCTATCCATTGACTATTCCCCTTATACTATATGAATCACTGCTATACACTGGATCATTGAATATATATAGGTGTATCCATTGGTTTTACTATTTATACCAACTATAATATAGGGAGGTGGGATTGAGTGGATCACTCTTTTGTGAACGACAGATACACACTGGGCTAATATATCTACATGTACACATAGTATATACCTGTGATTAAGCCCCCTCTTTCTAACCAGATGGGAACCGTTTTTGTATTTGATCCATGTTACAATGTTCTGATTCGTTCACCTCCCTGTTGCAGTATGTTTATGTGCAACTCGCAGGGATAGTCTAGTGATTTACTAGTTATTTTCGGCAATGGAGGCGGAGGATTTACCCATTCTGGGGAGGAGGAGTTCTGAGCGGCGTTTACCGCCCCTTTCTCTCTCCTCCCACCCACGTGATTTGGTAATTGACGTAGACACCACGTGGGGAATCTGTGAATGATGTGGGTGGACCTCTGTATCCAGTCTTCCGATAGGTGAGAACACTAGTGGGGAATCAGCTTCTCGGTATGTATAATCACATACCGGCTATTTAAAGGCTGGAAGCTGCGATAGCAGTTCACATTTGCCCCTGACGACGGCGTCTGGAGACGCTGAAACGCGCGTCGGGCTGTTTTTCTTTTTAATTTAATTGATTTCTTTGATTTACACTGGGGTTATGGGTGGTTGAGCTTGGACGTTTACCTTTATTAATCTTAGGGTATTGGTAGGCATTAGCACTAGGCTATTGCCGAGGTAATAGGTATCCAGTACAGAGAATGTGTTTCTGTTAGTATGGAGCCTTGATGAGAGTTGTGATTAGACCTATTAAGAGTGAGTTCTGCATAGGGATTGAGTTCACCGCTCGCCTTTACTATATGAACTAGGTTTATACCCACTCTTTTCGGTCCGTACTGTGGTCTACCTGGATAGAGACTGTAGGCAGAAGGGATTTCCCTCTTGTAGCATTTGGCTAGTCAAACGGAGTAGTTCACTGGGTCATGTGGACAGTATAAGTGGACATATATGGAGGGTGTAGCTCGCTACACACATACACTGGGTCCATATTGACTCCTCAACTCTCCGTTTTTTGCTGCCTGTGAGGCTACCTGCAACTTTGTCTCTGATAGCTTTACCTACCGGCTCTAGTATTGATAGGTTGGAGTCTAAGTATTTTTAAGCTTTGGCATTAATAAAGTATTGACCTTCACTTTTTAGCAGATTTAAAAGGGTTGTACTACTTTTTCCTGGCACTATACCCATCTGGGCACGGTGGCCGGTGAATAAGTTTATCTTTTTCTTTTTTTTTGTTTACTGTCTAACTTAGGGTTACCCCCTGTATATCAGTACAACCTGGTGACTTTCCTCTTGTAGACTTCAAGGTCCCACCTGGAACCGGAGTCTACCTTTAAACTATGCACCTTAAACCACACAGCCTTAACATATCTCCTAATGGAGCTCTCTAATTCGATCCCCAGGAAAAGGCAAAAGCTGATCACACATATTGTTCTCACAGCTCAAAAGCTTCTAGCAAAGAAATGGAAATCTACCTCGATAGCATCGATACATCAGCTAAAGGCTGACATTGATGTACAAAAAAATTCTGAAATGTGAATTATATCCATATTTTCCCCCCAATAAACTAACCAGGGAAACATGGAGCATCTGGGACACAATGATTGTGAAATGGCAGCATCGTATGGAAGGGACTAGTTGTTGCAATGTGACAAGGTACACGGTAGGACGTCAAATAAGCTACAGCAGACAATCGAATGGATAGTCTTTACTACTGTCTAGTAAGTATAATGGATGATATGTTGTCGATGTTACCCCTGTCTCCCCCCCCCTTCTTCTTTTCTGTACCCCAACCCACTTTACTTGGAGAAACAATAAAAATCTTCAAATGAGAACAAAAAAACTGCAAATATTACATTTTAGTCTACTGAACTGTAGGTCTTTTTTCAGTTTTTATTTTTATCATGGTACTGTCCTTGTTATGTGCTATGTTTTATGTGGTTTGAACCCCCTTTATTTCTTTCTCTGACTGTAGAGATTATTGCTAATTTATTTTAATTTTATTTTCATATCTTTATTTTTAATGTGATCCAAACAACTGCCTGCTTGGATGCAAGATATTGACCACTCCGGGACCGGAGGATAGGCTTTCCAAACTGACTCTACATTTCCGTTTTTATTTTTTTATTTGGGTAATGCACTTTTTTGGGTGCTCTGGTTGCTGGGAATGATGCGGTTCAGACTTATTGTGAGATTTCTCTTTTAATTATTTTGTACAAAACTAGATTCATTGCTTTTCCTTTTGATGTTTTGTTTTTGTTCAAAGGGAGCATTCTGACTATTTCTCTCTTTGGTCTCTTTCGATGTTTTTTTTAAAAATTCTATTATAGTTTATTTTGCCATAGTTTATCTTATTATCTATTTTCCTAGGGTGTTAAGACTCTCCTCTGTGAAGAGGGACTGATAACTTACTAAAGAACTTTAATTGTATCTAATCTCTCAGCTCTCATTCCTCTACACATTATCTTTATGGAGGTTAGTTTAAGGTTATCTTAATACATTGCCTGTCTATATAGTTGCAAACCAAAACCAACCTTCCACAAAAATATCTAGATCAAAATTATAATTTTTTCCATGCTTTCACATTGCGTCCTTAAGGTGTGGCGCTGTTAGTGCCCTGGTGGACGGGGCTTTTATCTTTTTTGACGCGCAGGAGGAGTTTTTAAAACTCAACTTGTCCATTCGATTGGAATTGTGTAATTTATGTATTTTTTTTCGTACTAACTGTTCTTATGGATGATGTTACTTATGTCAGTGTTTTGCAGTGAATCCTGCCTGGGAAATTATATGAGTCAATTTTTTTGAGCATGAGTCAGGATGACTAGTTCTTAATTGATGTCCATTAAACTTCTATTGATTGATTCACAAGGCCTAAATATCCAGAATAAGAGATCCTATCTATATGATTTATTGATAAAATAAAAAAATAGACATAGCATTTATCCAAGAGACTCACTGGAAACAGAACCAATCCAAACTTTGGAAGTTTGGAAAATATCCCCATTTATATACATCATCTTTAAAAGTGAGAAAAAAAGAGGGCTTGCTTTGATACTCTCGGCAAAACTCTAATTTGAATATTTGTATCATAAACCAGATAAGGAGGGTAGATATATTGCGTTAGTATGTCATGTTAATGATGTGTTATTTACTCTAGTTAACCTCATAGCTCCATCTGATCATCTCATAAGCTTTTAAACTCAAATATCGAAAGAACAGAAACATTTGCTAGAGGAACAACCATAATTGCCAGTGATCTAAATTTTATAGCTAATATTAAACTAGATAAAAAGAGTTTACAGGAAAAGATGTATAATGCCATATTAAAATCTAATGCAGAGAAGTTGTCTTTATCTTTGGCCAAACACAATCTCTATCTGGATGGCACACATCCCCAAGACAAAGATTTCACCTTTTATTCCAATGCTCACAATTCCTATTCTAGAATTTACTATTTTTTTTTTAATTCTTTATTTTTGTGGGTACAGCACAGTAAAAGCCATATCATGTGTTATGGTACATTTCAAATCAGATAACATGGAGCTTAATAACAATCATTACACATGGGTGAGGACTACCCGGTTTTGTTTTTTATGGGCCTGGTCAGCCCCCTTTCGCCTATTTTACAGAGCTTGACACTGGTTTGGTAGGGTGGGGGTTACAACTATACAGCATCAAGTGCCTGTATGCCTGTTTTCAGCGTGTGACTTGTATTATAATATTAGGCACCTCTAGGTATGGACTTATGAAGCGTGGGGCCTCAGTCAGTTGAGTTCAGGTGAGTGTGTTTGTCATAGCTGGGTAGGACTGTCTAGGCTACGAGCTGCAAGTGCTGCAAAGAGTTAGCGATTAATTACAAGCTGCTTTGCGCACTCTGAGTGAAAAAATATGGGGGAGGGTAGCTTAACATATATGATAATTCAGTGGCTTACAGAGCCAGTATTGCAAAGGCAAGGAGAGAGCGCAATTTGAAACATTTTACGAAAAAAGGAGAAATAAGCGAACAATGTAAACAGTATAGGAGATAATAAACGTAGAACGGAACATGCATATCTCCTGCTGTCTGTAACGGATAAAGGGTAATCAAGTCCCTCTCAGTTGTTGCCGCATCAGGTTGTTGAGGCAGTGGTTTTCTGAACCTCTCCTCTGGGCACGAAAGGGGTAATCTCCACTACAGTCCATGTTGGACGGGTTGTCGCTTGAGTCGTTAGCGCTGGGAGGCCAAGTGCTTGCAAGAAGGCCGGTATGTCGGTTGCGTGGGAGAGCTAATGTGTCTTTCCTGCCTTTTCAGCCTGCAGACGGTGTGGGCCCCATTTGTAGGGGATGGCTTGATCCTGGAGTAGCTGAGTGACCGGACGAAAGGTCTTCCGCCACATCATGGTGTGTCTTGATAAGTCTCTGTAAAGCTCCAGTTGTGCTCCTTCAAAAGCCAGTGTGGGGGAGCCTCTCGCGGCCCCTATAAGCATTCCCCTATCGGAGTCCCGCACAAACTTCAGCATTACATTGCTGGGTCCTTCGCTCGGTGCGGAGGCTGCCCTGGTGAGTCTGTAGCAAGAGTCTATCGTGACCAGCTTAGCTTGTCGCGGTGTCAGTAGCGTAGCTATAAGCCGCCGGCAATAGTGCGGCAATTCCGATCCGCATGTTCCTTGCCTTGTTCTGGTCCTCCATAAAGGAGTTTAAGCATGCGTGGGATAGGCATAAGGCTATCCTAACTATAATATAATGCCAGGGACTAATGAAAGTATTTAGAAAACTGGGCAGACTAGATGGGCCGAATGGTTCTTATCTGCCGTCACATTCTATGTTTCTATGTTTCTATGTTTCCATGCCGGCCAGTTGGGCTAGTTGGTCTGCATATTGTTTGCAGAGAGAGTTCAGCGCTAGTTTGGATTCTCCAAGGCCCACTTCTACATTTGCCACTTTACTGGTGAGAGTGGATATGTCTGCCCTCACCAGCGCCATGTCTGCTTGGAACATGGACTGAATGTCCTTCACAAGAGCTTTAATATCTGCCTTGGTGGCTGGTGCAGCGTCCCCCATGTCCATGGGTCTTTGAGGCATCTGTTGCTCTCCTCTCAGCACTGCGGGCTCTGTATAATAGCTGTCCTCGTCCGAGGATTGTGTAGTATAGGCCTCAGGCGCCATCTTGGAATCTGCAGGCCGCGAGGCAGTACGGAGAAAAGCCCCTATATCTCCGGACCCCGTGCTCGGATCCGCTCTCTGCTTCTTATACTTCTTCCCCATAGTGTGAATGTACTGTGTGCCGGCTTTGGAGCTCGGTGTGCCCGTGGATTGCGGCTCCGGGCGGGTTAATTACAGTATCTCGTACGGAGCTGTTAAATGTGTGGCCGGTTAGCTCAGGTGCTGGCTCTGCCCCTAGAATTGACTATTTTTTAATATATGGTTATGCTTTAGAGACTTGTAAAGATAACATTTAAGCAAAATTGAAACATCATTGGTTCCACTTAAATAACAGAGCTCGAACAACCATGACGAATAAACTCAAAATGCATAATTTATCAAATAGGATACATCAAATTAAATATAAGGACAAGATATGTTTATCTACACTTCGAATAGGAAATGCATTTAAAGAATAATAAGAATCCTTAAATAACTTTACAGAAGCTAAGAAATCTAAGTTAGAGATGAGACAATTTCTGAAAGACTTAAAATTACCTCAGCTATTGAAATCTAAATTAGAAACTCTAAATCAACCATTTTCAATATCTGAAATCTCCAAGGTAATAACCAATATGAAAACTGGGAAAGCTCTAGGTCTAGACGGATTTCCAACGACTTTTTATCAAGTCCTGGAACCGGTTATCCCTCCATTGCTAACACGCATGTGTGGCCAAATAGGTAAAACCCTGTCTTTTCCAACAGAAATGTTGGAGGCCTCCATTTTTCCAATCTTAAAACCATCAAAGGATCCAACGAGTGTACTTAGTTACAGACCTATATCTTTCATAAACCAAGACATCAAAATGTATTCCAAATTACTAGCACATAGACTGAACTTAATAATGCAAGATTTAACCTAATCTAATATTTTATCCACTCTTTATAAAATGAATAAAAGGAAAAAAAGAGGGAACTTTATTTCATTTGCATCTCCAATTGAAGTTGTTTCATTGTACTCAGAGAATATCTCTTTATCATCCTGGAAGAACCATGGAATTAAATCAATTTCTGATTTATATATTGGAGAAACACTACATTCTTTTACGGATATTAAAGACAAATGTAATTTGCCATTAGCCAAATTATTCAACTAATTAAGAGTTAAACATTTTCTTGTCACATCACCTCCCCTAGCAATTGATTTATGGGATAAATTTATACTTTCATATACTCCTGCTCATTTGATCTCTAAAATCTCTAATATTTTCTCTCTAGACACAAATATTGTTAAAACAGAAGGTAAAAGGAGAAAAGTTGCGCCAAAGACAAAAGTAGGTATTTAGAAGTATATCTAAAAAAGAGTCCAATATTGGGGTCAAATTCAAAACACAAATAATACCAAAAAGAGTCCTGGAACAATTCTTGCCAGGGGGTAGCCAACAGTCTTATGAGGAGAACAATCTTATGAGGCCATTTCCACTTTTTTTTCTTTTTTTTTCTTTTTCATTTTTATTGTGAGTATTTGTGTGATGTATGTTATAAGCAAAATTATGGAGAAAATATTCAATGTTAATAACTAATAATTGATTATTGTAAAACTTACCTAGTAACGAAAATTTACAAGAAGGCAATATATTTCCATCTAATCGGTTTTCCATTGATTTATTAAAATGTTTTAAAACAGAAATCTACACAAACCAATAAAAACAACCTGGACAATCGAGAGGGGAAGAGGGAGGGGGAAGGGGAGGGGTAATAGTATTTTTCCTTGTTAGTTATTTTTGCCATGTGACATATTATTCCAATGTAACACAAAAATGTGTGAAGTCAAGAGGAATGATGTAAATCTAATTCATGTCTCTCCATTACATTGCAACATATTGTCAAAGGTAAATACACAAAAACAAGTCCTGCACATACTTATTAACCCTTAATAGGGAACACATGGGATGGGCGGCAGCACCGTAACATGGCTGTGTGATACAAAAGGTAAATACAAATACACAAAAATAAGTCCTGCACTCAAACTCCCACTACTCCTGGGTGGCAGCAATGATCATAGTACACAGCAGCCATGATACAATAGAACCAAAGAATAAAAGTTACTTCCTGTGCATATTTATTTAAATTGAGATTTTTAGTTCCATTGCATGGCCATTAGATGTAAGCCCACCTGTCACATCAAGGCAAACCTCTAAGTTGGGTCCTACACTAACAATTCACCTTGCTTGATTCAGCTTAAGGCAAAATAAAATCTCTAATGAGACAGAGACAGGTATATTGTCAAATGTTGCCATTCTCCTAAACATTAATGAGCATATACAACATTCTCAATTACATGAGTCCATTTAAAACCCCATCTACTGGCCACAGGTAAAATAAGGACAGTTTTACAAAACCAGTTCCCCAACATTATTCATGTAGTCGATATACCCAGTAGAGATCTTTAATCAGAATAAATCTATCTATTCTTTCAAAATATATACAAAATTCCAAATCACCAAAACTAACCAAGTATTATTTGGAACAGGGAAAACAAAGTCCTGAATAATTGTGGACTCATGACAATTACATGAAGAATACTGTATATGTATATGTATCTTGGTGCCAGATATCACAAGACACGTTCAGATGTCTTGTGGAGTTCATGCCTTGACACATCGGGGCTCTTTTGTCAGCACGAGGGGAATCTACATGATATTACGCAGGTGGTTTTAATGTTGTGGCTGATCAGTGTATCTCAGTAACATTACATTTCCAGTTTATTAACAACCACATATATTTTGCATGGTTTGTGAAAAAGAAACAATAAAAAAAAGCATTATTTATATGCAGTAAATTAAGATATTATCATATTGCAAGAAAGGACACAAATTGTATAATTTCTGATAAGCACAAAACACAATCATAAAAGTTAATATGTAGTGTAGGTCACCTTTCCTCTTATTTGTTTATATATTATTATGTACACTATAAAAGCATAAAAGTGCAAATCATGTATAGCTTCAGCATTTTAAAGAGCAGTATTTTGCTTCTAATACGGTGCATGGTTGAAAAAGTCCAATATATAGAAGCCTGACTTCAAAAGTAATCAATGGCGTACACTCGTACAAGATTGAAATGTTTAACATACTCTTATTCAATGCTGTATTGATTGTGCTTTCTTGTAGATACAGATTTCTCCTAAAGTACATTTCAGTTTTGGAAGTAAAAAAAATTGTTTCGAAAAAGTTTCTTTATTAATGTTAATAGCATTGTTTCATGTAATATTCTTTCTAGAATAACAAGGTATTTTAAAAAATAATTTCTACGCATTAACGTTGAACAGTGACACAGATTTAACTGGTTGTTCCATCAGCGCATACGAACAACTCATGATAGTGCTATAAAATAAAAAGACAAATATTCAAATGTTTATAGCAAGAGTAACAAACTGCTATAATTGTACAATATATGATATATGTGTTTTATATGTTAAACAACAATATGTACAATTGTGTATACGTCTTTACACTAATCATTAATATGAGTGTCGCTTTAAACTCTAATTCCACACTTTAGACTAACACGTATGTAAAATCTAGGATCTGATGTCTTAGGTGGATATCCCTGAAATAAGGCAGAAGTGAACTAATTCCTTATTTATTAGATCTTAATCTTTGCCATTATTATAGAAGTCAAATAATTACTGAGATCTGTGTTGTGATTTAGAGAACTCATAGATTAATTGTACTAGGTTATAAACCCACATAAATAAACATGTTTGCACTAGCTGTTAAAAGGCACTTAACCCCTTAAGGACCAAACTTCTGGAATAAAAGGGAATCATGACATGTCACACACGTCATGTGTCCTTAAGGGGTTAAAGGTACATTTCAGAAGCATTGCTTGCTATGCGCGGCCAATGATAAACGTTTTTTATATTACTTCTGCTCATGCAAATACTTCCACAATTGTGAGCAGCAGTAGAGAAGACAGACCCGAGCCTAGGAGACTCTACTTCAGTGTTAAACTGTTCAAAAATATTTTAACACTTGAAAGTAAGATGCAGGGAACCATGGACACCATAACCACTTCATTGACATAAGTGTTTCTGATGTCCGGAATGTTCCTTTGAGTCAAGCAAAATGGTAATTTAATTTCACATTACATAAACTGATTGTATTACATTTTTTAAATCAAATTATATGGCCATATTCTACTTCATGGGAGAAAAGGTACTGTTATTTTCGTTTATTGAAAGGGCCATAAGCAGGATTGCCCAATCTGGCCTTCTTATTTGCTGTCAGATCACATTTCTCACAATTAAAAGGATTATATTAAAAAGAAAAACCTGAAGGACCACTAAAACTGGGCCACAAGACTAGACACTGCAAAACAACAACAAAAAGAGGTTACTATTCAATGGTTTTATCGCAACCATATTAATATGTGACTATATAAGAAAGGGTTACTATTTACATTGAATCCATAATGCTTTTTCACTGATATCTCTTAAGCAATATTTGGAAATATTATAGTATTGTGGTGCATGCTCACTTTGTGTTTATTTAGAATACCTGCGCCTAATATTTTTGCCAAACCGACCAACTGTATATTGAGTGCAATATTTACAAGAAAATAAAATATGCTCAACCTGTTCTAATTATTGATTTTATTTTAATCTATTGCTCAGAGACTCCAGTCTGTATTGAATATTCCACCTTTACAGTGTCATTATGATTTTAAAAAGTAGCTAAATCTGCTTTGAAAAATATGCAGCCAGTGCTTACATACTAGAATTATAGGAAAATGGACAAGCTCACTAAAACACTCATTAATGTTCCATTATTGCCTTAAATCAAGATACTTTCAGACCTAATGTTGTTAAATTGCTACTTGATGTGATCTTTTTTGTGAACTTTTAGTGAACAAGTATACACTCTTGTTTTGTATAGGATGTATTAAGTATTTTTTTTAAAAACTCCTTAAAGACTGCCACTAAACTAATATATATATATATTATATATTATATATTGTAGCACTGATCTGATACCAATAACAAATAGACAGCACCCACAATAAAAATGAAAACTTTATCACAATCAACTTGCATATTGTTTGCTACATACTAATTCATTTGTAGTGGTCATTTTGAACAGGTTTATATATATACTTTGATCAGCCACTACATTAAACCCAATGACAGGTGAAGTGAGTAACATTGACTATATTGTTATAATGGTATCTGTCAATTGGTGGGATATATTGTGCAGTAAGTGAACAGTCAGTTCTTAAATTTCATGTGTTGACACGTAACACCTACTTAGAGACCAGGTCCAGGTACCTTTCTTGGCAATGATGTTCCCTGATGGCAATGGCCTACTTCAGCAGGATAATGCACCCTGACACACTGCAAACATTGTGAATGGTTTGAGGAAAATGACAAAGAGTTTGCAGTGTCACCTTGGCCTCCACATTTCCCAGATCTTAGTTTGACTTAGCATCTGTGGGATGTGGTGAAATGCCAAATCAGATCCATGGAGGCCCCACCTTGCAATATGCAGAACTTAAAGGATCTGCTGCCCACGTCTATACTTTATAAAGTACATATTCTTTATACAATTTATGTTTTGATCAACATCGCTACAAGTGTTCCTGTTTTCTCTGTTACATCTGAGATGCTGTTTGATATGCTTTTACAATTCGTCCTGTGAGTGCAATCTGAATAAAGTTTAATTTTAGTTTTGAAAGTATAACACTATCTGTGTGTTTTCTACTTCTTTCCTTTATGTTTTTATGAGGAAAAGAGAAAAATGGAGGTCTCAACTTTCTCATTCCCTAATATCAATACTGATTTTGTGAGTGTAGTAATGGTGTCATACAGAATTACACTGTTGGTGGTCCTTTATATATATATATATATATATATATATATATATATATATATATATATCTATATATTGTAGATTGTATTCTTATACATATTTATCAAGAAGATTTTGTGTTCCTCACTCTCTACAATATATTATAAGGGTAATTTTGTACATTATCCACTATTTGCTATACACTGTGGTTTATAGTATATATTTATTTAACCCTATGGACAGGTCCATCACTCTAAATATACCACTTAGTGGATAACCATAAGTCTCCGCCCCCATTGCTGATTGGTGTAATCTCTAGCCGCTCTCCTCCTCCTCCTCGATCCTTTGATTGGATCTCTGCCATGCGGCTTATTACAAGGGAAGGTATTTAACCATTCCATATTGGGGAGCTCAGTCACTTTGGTCCTGACGACTGCGTTTGAACACGTTGAAACGTGTGTAGGGCATTTTGTTATTTTCTCACTTTCATTTTTATTCACACTTGGGTAGCACAATGTGCACATTATAGTTATATATTTTTTTTTGGTAGTAATATGGCTTGCTGGTTCAGGTAGGCACTAGCTTTGTGTGGTGCTGAGGTAATAAGGCAGGCTTCCCCAAACTCCGGCCCTCCAGATGTTACTGAACTACAACTTCTATGATTCTATGAATGAAATAGATAGGCTGAGAATCATGGGAGTTGTAGTTCAGCAACATCTGGAGGGCCGGAGTTTGGGGAAGCCTGTAATAATGGATAGTACAAGGATACATATGGTTTTGGGACTCCCTGAGGCTCACCCATTTTTTTTTTCTCATTTATATGTTTTATGTGCTATATATAGCTTTATGTTTCATTTCCATGAGATCGGGCTACACACAGGGGGCTGCTTTGGCATTTCTCGACCTGGAACTCTCTCTGCCCAGGAGTAGAGACAAGTGGACGGTTTATTTATTCACCAGATAATCTAATTTATCTCTCCCACTGTCCTCCCCTCTTACCTAGAACACTTTTCTACTATCACTGTAAGTCATACTGGGCTATTCCCAGTTATTTAAAATGTTAGATTTATTAAAGTTAGGGTTCTCATTTTTGCTCTCTCCTATTGCGATCCCCCTCGGTGGAGCATACTGGGATTTATTCAGTTTCTGTGTGTTCATTTTTTTTTGGTATCTTTTGTCACAAACTACCATGTATGTAACGGAGCTCCGTGTACTCCGACCGAGTACCCTCCGTTGATGGATGCTCCTAGCGCTTACAGAGGTCTCCAAGCACTGCAGACGACACCACAACCACCGCAGACTCCACAACCGCCGTAGCTTAACTGTAACCACGCCGTCTTCCTTCCACCCTGGATCGGCTTCTGTCCTCCAGGACCATGTGGGGAAGACCTCTCCTCCAGGAGAGCGTATCCGGAACAAGCTCTTAAAAGAGCTAAGTGATTAAGCTATGGGGAATATGCAGAGCATAGCAATCCCCAGTGTGATACAGCAATTCCCTCCAATAACGAGACAAGGCTAAGTTTTGAAGGGTCAAGAAGAACTGAGGACTGGAACACCCAGCCTGCTTTTTATTAGGAAAGGATACACACAGGATACTCCCAGGGGGAGGATGAAATTGACCAATCACATGCATGGTAACACCCCCACGTCTCCTCCCCTCAGATAAACACATAACATAATTAAAACGTACATTATTTTATCCAAGTTCTGGATGTACCCCAAAAACAGGGGATACAGCTTTAAGTCTGGTATCCCCAGATAGCCCTTGTTCAGGGGAACAGTCTGTCCAAAAATCAGCCCATTCGGATGAATAGTTCGGGAGATACAGAGCTCCAAAGTTTTGACCGACCGCACAGACCAACTAGCCGAAAATAGTTCCATGAGTTTTGCCTTGGCGGTCAGTCTCCGTTCGCATGAACAAAAGATACGAAATTCT
Organism: Pelobates fuscus; assembly: GCF_036172605.1. Classification (NCBI taxonomy): domain Eukaryota; kingdom Metazoa; phylum Chordata; class Amphibia; order Anura; family Pelobatidae; genus Pelobates; species Pelobates fuscus. Next base: position 334,121,125 of record NC_086318.1, on the reverse strand, counting down.
TGCCATCCATTCGCATCTCCGTGATCGCTAGAATCCCCATACTAAGTTAAGTATAACTACCGAACGGCCGGTCGTTCGGTAGTTTCCGTACGAAGTTCTGGATGTCTGGAGGTCTTAGCGGTATTTGCCTGTTTGCGCTTCCGATTTCAGTTCCATGCGTTCACAGGCAAACACTGCTGTTCGTACGCAAGATGGTCGCGAACACGTGTAAGTCCCGAAATGGCGGCCATCTATTCGGTACACAAAGGATTCGTATGGAATCATACGAACGGTTTTACTACCGAATCCCAACAAGGCATTTAAACATATTTTATGTGTCCATAGTCTCTGTACAGCCCATTTAAAGAGCCACAGACAGCACAATGAAAATTCATTTAAGCCCAGATATAGTTTTAACGTGCAATATAGTCCAGGACCATAGTCGCACGGGAGGAGGCAGGCAAGCAGGCCTCTCCAGGACAAAGTGGCGAAGGGCACTTCGTCACAATGTAGAATAAACATTTCTTGATAAAAGGAGAATTTAGGTATTCATGTTTTAGTGCTTTATATGTTTTAGGCCTTTTGAGTGCAAAAAGATTTAGCAGCGTGTTTAAAAAAAAACTTTAGCATCTAAGCATTTGTCTGCAAGAACAATTACCTTTCAAAAAATAAAATAATTAAAACAATAAAACATATTGTTGTGTGTATAAGGGAATGAGCATCTCAGAATCTTCACTTTCTAAATGTATGGGGATCCTGGCTTCCCCAAAATGTTTTAATTCTTTTTTAGTGTAATCTCCTATTAAGCACAAAAAACGTGTGTTGTCAGTGTTTATTTTTTTATCATATACTTATGACCCTGTATTATTATTTAATAAGAAGCAGCCGATTTTTAATTGGATGGTAGGAATCTAGTCTTGCTTTACAACTGCCCATTTTTATCTAAAGGTCTGAGCTCATTCGGATGGTCATTATTGTGAGTGGAAGACGCAATGTGCAATGGACAATAATTGAGTTCTTTAAGGTATCTTTAAAGGACCACTCTAGTGCCAGGAAAACATACTCGTTTTCCTGGCACTAGAGTACCATGAGGGTGCCCCCACCCTCAGGGACCCCCTCCCGCAGGGCTCTGGAGAGAGGAAGGGGTTAAACTTACCTCTTTTTCCAGCGCCCGCGGGGAGCTTTCCTCCTCCTCTCCATCTTGATCGCGACGTCATCGGCTGAATGCGCATGCGCGGCAGGAGCCGCGCTCGCATTCAGCCGGTCGCATAGGAAAGCATTTCCAATGCTTTCCTATGGACGCTTGCGTGCTCTCACTGTGATTTTCACAGTGAGAAGCACGCAAGCGCCTCTAGCGGCTGTCAATGAGACAGCCACTAGAGGATTTGGAGGCTGGATTAACCCTCATTATAAACATAGCAGTTTCTCTGAAACTGCTATGTTTATAAAAAAAAAAAGGGTTAATCCTAGAGGTACCTGGCACCCAGACCACTTCATTAAGCTGAAGTCGTCTGGGTGCCTAGAGTGGTCCTTTAAAGGGACACTATAGTCACCAGAACAACTACAGCTTATTGTATTTGTTCTGGTTAGCAGAATCATTACCTTCAGGTTTTTTTTCTGGAAGCACTGTATTTACAGTGTTTACATTACAGCCTAGTGATAACTTCACTGGCCACTCCTCAGATGGCTGTTAGAGATCCTTCCTGGGTCATTGCTGCCTAAAATGCATTCAAACATTAAGTATCTCCTCCCTCTGTATGCAGACACTGAACTTTAATCATAGAGATTCATTGATTCAATTCATCTCTATGAGGAGACGCTGATTGGCCAGAGCGGTGTTTGAATTGTGCTGGCTCTGCCCCTGATCTGCTTCCTTGTCAGTCTCAGCCAATCCAATGGGGAAGCATTGTGATTGGCTCAGGCCACAACTTCTGATGATGTCAGCAGGCAGCTTGCTGTTCTGAGGCAAACCGCATGCAGAGCTACAGCTTCAGGCATGAATACAAGTAAGATTTTACTATATTTAGGGAGGCATGAGGGAGTCAGGGGGCTAGATGGTGGTTTTAATACTATAGGGTCAGGAATACATGTTTCTGTTCCTGACCCTATAGTGTTCATTTAAGTAAAACTAGTATAAAAGGTAATTTATGACTACGCTGAATTTGCCAGATGCCATGGTCAGATACACTCATGGTCAGATGCATTACAGATTTACTTTTCATTGGCACTCAAGTATGGGAACAAATGTTTTTCCTAATTTGTTGCAAAATTGGAAGTGCTTCAAACTGTTTTTTTTTTGCCTTCTTTTGGTTCAACAGCAAAAAAAATAATTTGAGGAAGTCTGAACTTGATGGATACATGTCTCTTGTCATCCCATGTAACTATGTGGAGGTTGAAACATATAATTTCTCAAAGAACGATCTAATTAGCTTTTCTCCAACTTTTGTCCATTCTGCTTTTACATGATTCAAAAGTACAATCTGTGATGGAAAAATTGTGTTGAATGCTGCAGATAACCAGTTTTGTTTGTAAAGATTTATTATATAGTAGACAGCTCAAAATAGTATATGGCATTGCACCTGCCGTGCCAGTGTTGGCAAATGTTCTTCTCTGGACAAAAAAATAGTCAGCAACAGTTTACAATCTTCTCATAATTAGTTCCTTCTCTGAATGAAGAGATTCTGGCAAAAGAACAGGTGAATAACATCTGCATTCATTCTCCGCAGATTATTTGCCTTTCCTACACATACCATAAATTACTGTGATCTCTCCTGCTATGATTTAGTCTTATAGAAATCTACTGTAAGTCTGTAATGAATTGTATTATGCATAACTACTAAGATATTCTGCATTATTAAATATTAAATATAATATGTAATTCCATTTCCAGGTTATATGCACACCTAAACAAACATTTTTAGATTAGAGTTTGAAAGTAAATTGATCATTTTAAATTCATTATTTTTCATTTTTTTTTTTTACATTTATTTAAAGTGGTAATGCGAGGTGTGTTTGATCTCAAATTTGTCAGCCTGTTTACTTAATATAATAGAGTGCATTTTTTTTTTTTTGGCTCATAGATCCCGTGAGAAAAAGTAACCAATAGAAAGAAAAACAGGAGAACCTGTAAAAAAATAATTTTAAAAAAATCTCTATATAGATATATATTTTTATAGATTTTTTTTTTACCCTCTAATGGTCACTTCTCACTATATCTGTGCTTAGAATCTAGCCATCAATCATCTCTTTGTATGTCTCTACATGGTTATATGTTTGTTTATTTAGAAATGTGTTTGTACTTCACCAGCTTTGTATTTTGTGCCTCTATGTTAGCCATATCACCTGCTATTATGTTTGTATTTCACTGTGCCGTCACATATACCTTAATAGTATAGCAATGCAGAGCAAAGAAAATGAAAATATATATATTGTTTTCCAAGATTGCAATAAGCTAACGCGGTCTCAAATTATGCCTTAGATTCTCTTCTCCAGTTTTATTTCGTTTTATCTGCAACAATTCAGGCAAATGATTAAGTCTATGTGTCATGTTTGTTAAGAATTTATTACATTAAATCAACAGTCCTAGATATGGTCTTAATTATGGAATCTCCTGAGATGCTTGCTGATGTTTTAACTGTAGTGTGTATCATCCTCAGACATAGAGTTGATGTATTTGCATATATAAATAACACACACATAATTTCAACTTTGGTGTAAAATTGCTTAAATTCACTCTCAATAAATTACCTTGACGTTCTTGTAAAACATTCGACAAATTGGCAATGTTGTCTTAATATGTCATTATAAGGGTTTCATGGCTGGAATACTTGGCAAAATCTTTCACATTGTTGTAGTGTCATATTGCAGTGTCACTATCTTGCTGTCTTTTTCCCTTTTGTATTGTACCAATTTCATAAATAAAGATCGTAGAAAACATCTAACTGGGAGTTTACCACCAATGGATTCCTTCAAAAATTCTAATTTTACCACTGTTTATTCTACTAGTGACGTTGGAGATGCTTATTCATTATCCTATACTTTGGAAACAATCATAAGATCTCCACACACTTGAGCTCATCAGAACATTTAGAATAACTGCAATTTCATAAAAAGAGTAATATGAATAAACATTGTAATTTTGTGTTAGATTAATAAATATATACTCAACTTCCCTTAATGTCTTCCATCTATGAAACATGACTACTTTTCTACTTATGCTCTCAGTGTTATTCAAGAAATAAAAGTGGATTTAAAGTGAATTTCAACTTTAAGGTCAACATTGATTTGTAAAAAATCTCTAAGTCAGCTTATTTGGGCTTAGAATTTCAAATTCACTTTGAAATGCCGACAGTTCCCACTCTAGTGCATAGCTCTGCCTGAAATTGGTCATGTCAATATCAGGAATGCCATTTGATGTTATACATTGTATTAAATATAACAGAGGTTCAAGATTTCTATCTGTTTTTTGTTTTGTTTTTTTATAAATTCTATATTTTGGTTTGGCGTCTTATATCATGTTTGTAACAACAGCTAACGTGCATTTTTTTTAAATACAGTTTCTAAGTTACAAATTGGCATTTAACCTTAAATCTAGGAATTTGTTATCTATCTGTTTTTTGAGAACATATCTGTACTGGATATAACCAAGTGATTTATATATGTGTGTATCCAGGCCAACCAGTTTAAGAGAAAGTAACTTAGTTTCTTATTAAAAGGCGAGTGATATTCTGAGTTGAATATGTATCTATTATTACAAATGACTGTGGATTTGGAATAAAGACTATTCTCATCATTTTGGTCAGTTCAGTTCCAATGAAAATACAAGCAAACAAAACAAACAAACAAGAAAACATAATAATACGGATTAATGAGAAGGAAAATAGAAACAATGTTGAATGTGAAAAATCTAAAATCAATTCAATAACATAATTAATATGTAAGCATAATTGTATGAATAATGGGATATATAAAACAGAAAAGGTTGAAAATAGACAAATAAATAAAAACAAGTGAAAAAATAAAACTTTATAAAGCTTTCTTAGTGGCATATGCTGGGCACCAACAAAACAGTAATGCAAATAAGAGGTTAAGTCCTCGTTATTATGCTCTATTTTGTGATCAAAACTTTTTAGTTTCTTCCCACAAAAAAAAATCTGAATTCTTTACCATAACCCTTTTTACATAACCACTCCCCTCATTCTCAATTAAGACTTCCTTATCTGTGTATGTAGACAGCATCAGAATTGATATTTGCCTGTGTTAGATGAAAAGGATATCCTGGCAGACACATTGAAGTAAACACTATACATGTATATCTGTTGTTTCTCTCCGGGCTAGTCAAATAGCTAGTGAACTATAATTTGCAAATGTGTATTCTGCTGGATAAATTCGGTCATGATTCAGTTTAAAATCTCTACTTTCTACAAATTCTGAAATCTATACTTACGACCAAATGATACGGATTTGGTTGGATTTACCTAATTCCAACTGGAATTGGCATTATTGAGTATATTAAGTGCCATTCCTGTTGGAATTCAGCCATGCTAACAACATTTTAAACATTTGGATACAATCTGTTGTTTCGTGAATAATCTTGTCTGTCTGTGTGCAGTTTGATAGTAGATTAAATGGAGAATTGCATATTACTAGCAAAGTAGTTTGCATTAAAAGAACAGGGGAAAAGAACAGCCATACTGTAATATACCTATTGCTTCTCCGGCTCCCAGCACCTTGATTTTGTATTCAAAGGACCACTAAAGTGCCAGGAAAACAAACTCATTTTTCTGGCACTATAGGGTCTTTAGGTCCGTCCCCCCACCCTCAGGGTCCAACTCCCGCCAGGCTGAAGGGGAGGAAGGGGTTAATCGCTTAACCTTCTCCAGCGCCGGGCTACCTCAGTGCTGGGGAAATCTCCTCCCTCTTCCGATGTCAGCACTGAATGCGCATTCAATCAGTCCATAGGAAAGCATTTCTCAGTGAGAAGCGTGGAAGCGCCTCTAGTGGCTGTCAATGAGACAGCCACTAGAGGCTGGATTAACCCCAATGTAATCATAACAGTTTCTCTGAAACTGCTATGTTTACAGCTGCAGGGTTAACCCTAGAGGGATAAAAACAGGGGGGTAGTTGCAGCGCTTCAGTAATTCTTGACAAGGTATATGTGAAGAGAACCAGAGCAAACCGGAACTTGCTCTTTAGCATAATTTATATCTACACCTGTATCCTTGAGTGAGGATCATACCACTTCAAGTGCTATCAGAGGAGCCAGGTTTTACGGCTCCATTACACGCAGGGGTTATTATACCCAGGCGCATACACTGGAGCTGTATTGAAGCTCCAGGAAAGTGCACATCTTTTATTTTACTTATCACCACTACAATTTTAAATACTACACTATTATTTCTTCTCTGGTTCTCTTCACATATACCTTTTCTAGGATTACTGAAGCGCTGCACCCACCCCCTGTTTTTATCCAGTTTTCTGATCGGGAAAGAGAGACTCCGTATTAGTGTTCAAGCTGCTTTTGGACTATTATCACTTTGCTTTCGCACTGAATTTATTTTTGTCTGATTGTTAACCCTAGATGGACCTGGCACCCAGACCACTTCATTGAGCTGAAGTGGTCTGGGCGCCTATAGTGGTCCTTTAAATAAAGCAGTTAAGTCTGATATTGTCTAGATTAATTACATATGGGCCAGTATGAAGACAACTTACTTGAAAAAGTATCAATTAATTGTGGAGAGGACAGGTAGTAGCCCAGAATTTTCTCCAATGTGTAGTGTGCACTCTCCTTCTCATCTTGACCATCTTTTCTATATCCATCTGTATCTGCGGCATCGTCTCATCCAACAGAGACAACATCAATGTCACCAGCTACCACTGGTGGAAGTAGTTTACCCACTGTTAGTGTTGCCATCATTACCACTGTTAACACTTCCAATATCATCATCATCATCATCATCATCATCATCAGTTGTTGCATCCCATTTCTATTACTATTAGTCAACTTAATGCTTATGTACAGGCTAGTGTTGTGACAGTCTTCACTGCCACTGATACAAATCCATTCACACCTTCAGCAAATGAAAGGCAAAGGGTTGTGAAGTTCTACAAACCAAACTTAGGGTACGCTTTGAGTGCTTGGAAAAAGGTAAAAATTCAAATTTTGCAGCAATGCAGTGAGTACTGGATTTTGTGAAGGGTCATCTCACTAGTGCCGATATTAAGAAATATGTGCAAAGATACCACAATTCTGTATTACTGAGAGCAGGAAAGTACTAGGACAGGCAGCAGGTCCACTGGTGCTTTCTCTTTTATAGTGAATTTGTCACACTCTACCACCTGCGGTACCTCCTCAACTACTATTATTACCACTTTTACGGAAAACAGAGGGGATGCTAAGGATAGTTCCTATAATCAACAAAAGACGGTTGGACTGGACACCCTCACACCCCTCATCATCCAATTAAAAAAAGTTCTTCATGGCTATCTGCTACGGTCAGGGTCACTAAAACCCACTTTGATTCAGTGATATAGAATTGTTTTACTGATATGAGATTTTTTTATATTTTATGTTTAGCAAGAGTAGATTTGCAGTGTGCTTGTCAAGACTCACCTATGTCCCTTCACAGCACCGATGGAACCTCCGAGTTGTGGCCGCACTAATGCGCGCATGCAAGGGCGCACATTCGAGCGGCGACCTCCAAACACTGATCGCTTCATGTCTCCCAGGCAATTATAGACCCTTGGGAGACATGCAGGATTAGTCCATGCTGCAGAGCAGCCCTGTGAACTGGAACTAATTAGGGATCCCATGGAAACTCTGCTTTATTGACAGCCCCATGCACCAATAGGGTGTTATGGACACTTGTCAAAATAGGTGTGCCTTACATCTGTCACCCTATTTAAACTCTGAACAGCTGAGCCTTCACAGCTCAGTTGTTCTGTGCTACTACCCTGCAAGTTACCTGTGTCAAAGCTGATCTCCTGGATTTACCTGACCTCTGGCCTGCCCTTCTGTTTCTGATACTGGCTGCCTGGATTTTTGACAATTGGACTGTCTGAAGTTGCCAGATTTGTTTGCCCTGGACTTAGTTTTTTATTTTGCTTACTTTCAAGTACTGCATTTTGGGTTTCATATCCCTAACGTGACAGTGCTTCTGTACCACTGCTTGTGCATTGGAAATTGCAAGCTTTTTTTCTTTAGTAATTTACACAATGTGTGGCTGCAGTTTACTGCACAACGTCATCTTAACAAAGTTGTTTAGAGGTGAGGAGACTTTGGGCTCTGCCTTTCCTCTAGGGCATTGGTTCCCAAACAAGTCATCAAGGCACCCCTACCAGTCCAGGATTTAAGGTTAACCCAGTTGTGCCTAAGAAAAAAAAACCTTAGACACAACTAGGTAATAAATTCATGATTTGTAGGGGTGACTTGAGGACTGTTTTGGGAACCACTGCTCTGGGGGTTATATAATTTTAAAACAGTTTGCACTTGTGTATCTTCCTATGGCTACCTCAATTATTCCTATGCTTAGAGTATGTACTGTGACTCTCAATATGTAGCACTCTCAGCCAATAAGCCACCGAAGAAGGAAAATAGGAAGAAGAGTGGTAGAGGTCAGGGTCACAGAAAAAAAGGACAGACAGGTCCTAGTTTTAAATTATTCAAAATTGTTTAATTCTTTGAAGTAAAGCAGTGCCAAGGGACACATCACCTCAAAACAGTTCAGTTAATATGAAGTTGTTTTGAAGGAGGAGAGTCCATTTAATATAATTAAAGTCATCTTATCAGTTGTAATTAATGGCTATACCATTATGTCTTGCTTTTATAACTTTCATTATGCCTTGTGCTTTTTCCTGTTCTGATATTCTAGAACTTCTACGAAACATTTATTTAATTTTTCTTGTAATTCAAATATTTTGTTGAGCAGTGTTTCTAAAGATTCATAACAACTGAATAACTTTAGAAATAGAAATAGAAACGGGCTAAATGTAGTCTGCTTAAACTAAATTTAAATGAAAATCCATCAAATCTGTATAGAAGAATCTTGGACAGTTTGGATGATTTTGCGTAAAATGCAGAAACTTCAAGTTGAGAATACTCCATAGGTGACATTTTTCAGGGCAAAAAAATGCGTATATATTTCTTGTATGTGTGTGTGTATATATATATATATATATATATATATATATATATATATATATATATATATATATATATATATATATATATATATATATATATAGTATTCTGCATGCAAAGTGATGAATGCAGAGAGATATTGTATTGGTTTCCATGGTGATTTCTCCTTATTTAGCACTTTACTTCAGAGTAGCATCTGTGATGTCTGGAGTCGGGAGAGGAAGGCTTACCGGCTAGATGGCTGTTGGAGTGAGGGAAGTTACAGGATGTGTATGTGAATGAACATACATTTAAATCAGGTAATTCCAAGGTTTTCACAAACTTTTTCTGACAACTGTATTATTTTATCTTAAAATCATAATCTCTAAATGGTATCAGAAAGCTGAGGAATATGAGGAACAGCCTTTAATTTTCTATAATTGCAATATAAAATAAAATTATTAAATGTTTACCTTAAATCAGTATGGCTAGATGAAGCCTGCAGAAAAGGAGTTACAAAACAGTTTTGTTCTTTGATTGATATTTTCTTTGAAAAAAAATCAGGAAGGCAATATTAATGGAAGTTTATTCATTAATAATATACCTGTTTAGTTTAATTGGTGCAACTATTTGATTGTGTAACGCTCAGCCTCTGAGAGGGTGTCTGATGTCAGTATTACCTGTAAACTACCTCACTGAGTGTTTAGTAACAAGTAATTTAGCCCCATTAACCTCTTCATTTCCAAAGAATTTTTATTTGAAAATTTAGCATATCACAGCCAGCACATCAATATATGATAAAGCGATTACGTGTATAGATTGCTGTAAAGAAGAACCAAAAAATATGGTAAACAATATTACATTCCTCGCAATATACCACACAGGTTGGAAATAATAGTATAAAAGCAAAACTATATTTTATCAAATACAGCAGGTGTGGTAAAAGAGATAAATAAAAATGGTCAAACACCCGCTTACAGGTATTTTTAAAGACTCTGCTGGTAATAGTAGGAGTACAATGTACTAAATAAGGCAACAGAATGTGAAACGGAAGTCTGCATTTGAGCATAATAACTACACACAATAAGCATAGTAAAATCATATATTTTCAAAATAAAGATTAAAAAAAGTTTTATAGCAGTCTCTGTATTGCTAAGCAGCATAAAAGGAATAGGAGAGGAACTATTAACTCCTCCCCTTCTTGATTGTAGGAATGGTATGATCTATAAGTTCATGGAGTTTGGAGCCTTTGTATTGGTGGAATGAGTCCCTGGCAAAAAAAAAAAAACGGAATTCCTCTATAAGCTAGCAATCATTCCTGCAATATAAATGTAGGTAGGGGATGCTTTATGGGCTAAATTTCATTTTCGAAAGATTAAATGAAAGCAAAAATGTGTACACAGTTTTGGTAATGAAGGGATTAACCAGTGACATACCTTATAATGATTTGTGTAGCTGTGCATTATTCTAAGATTAAAAACGACCGTATTTGAGCCACAATTTATGTATTGTCATAGTTCTAATTTTTCATAACAACTTACTAGGATACGTGTTTTTTATATTTTTATGTATATCATTGTAGGTTATTTCTTCCTCCATTCATTTATTATATATTATTCTTTTAGCCCAAAATGCAGTTTCTTATTTTACTGTTGATACCGCACTTGATAAGGTTACATTAATTTGTGTTGACTATAAAACATGCACAGAAGTTAATATACTAAATAAATATCAGGCAGGTGCCACACATGGGTTATAGTTTCCTTAGTTAAATATTTGATCAATATTTTTTTCTGGTATTTAGGCATTTAATATATTTTAAGAAAATGAAGTATTAGATGAGCAAATATAAATTAGGGTACACACATATTTATGCGGTAAATTTAGGTTGAACATTTCGAATTATTAATTCATACATAATAAACATTTTTCGAAATATGAATGATGTCATGTAATTTGCTGTCATGGAAACTTAATTTAATCTCTACAAGCAGAGTGTCCCTTGTGATTTTGTAGATGCTATGCTGGAAAACATATTTTATGCACTGGATTGATTAACTGTATAATTGGTCCTGGTTAGTCTATTCAGTAAAATAGTTGATAGTGAATACACTGACTGAAGAGGTAATTGTTCACAGGTGCTCCAACATCTGTGTTTCCTATTGAAATAGATTTACATTGGTAATTAGATACTTATGTATACATATGCTGTCTATATTGTTTCTAAATTCTGAACGGAGGCGCTCTACTTCATCCTTACTGTTTCCATGGAAAACAAAAAGCAGCTGTTGTGAGATAATGGAATTTGATTATATTCAGTGCATTATAGTTTTTTTTTTATTTGTTTTGTAAGCAGCTTTCGTCATATCAAACATATAAAAAGGCAACTGAGATTAATGGAATTTAGTCCGATCGGATATTCGTCTGAAATCCCAAATACTGAAACGCTATATGGACAGGTAACAAAAAAACTAAATGGAAATTGGACAAACCATTTTGTTTGTTTTATAATTGGGAGTTCTGTCCATGGCACCAAAAAAAAACCATTGCTGTACAATATTTATATATGGGAAGGCGGAGCTTGGAGTTGAGGGAGGGGATAATCCGGCCTATATAAACATAAACGTACCTCCATATCGGGCTGACATCGATTTGTCACTTCCATTTCTGGTTTCATCAGAAGAGCTCCCGAGCTCCCCGCGTGGTTTTCCAGCAGCCGTGAAACTATCCTGACAATTCAGCAGGCCCTCGGACTACCGTCCGTAGCCTCAACCGCTCGAACGCGGTCGCTCCCAGCACCACTTATCTTCCAAGGCACCTTCCCGAACTTCCAGGTCAGCTGACAGCACCCGGCAACAGTGAGTACAAGGGAACACGTGTCAAACTACCAAATGGGGGTCGCTCACGCACGAACAACAAATACATATGTAACCCCACTCATACGAAAGCACACAAAACCGGCACTAATGCGGTAAAAAAACGATACTTACACCAATTTCTAACACGAGGTGATTCTCATAGGAAACACTGTACAGCTACCTTCACTTCGGTTCAAACTAAACATAGCAGTTCATTTTTGCACAATTCATGTTGCAAGCTCTATACTGTGTTGCACACCAACGCCGCCACCGACCGTTAAAAGTTGCTAACTGCACAAAAGTCCAACCTTTTTCACTACAAAAGTTACAATGATTAATTGTTTCACTGGGAAATCTAGAAGTTATATCTGTGACATTATATGTTTTAATTATGTATAAATCTGTTGCTTCACATTAGTTAACATGTTTTCTCGGGTCACACGGACAAAATCAAGTAGTCAATTTGGCGGAATTAAATGTGATCAATCAATTTTCTCATGAATACCCATGTATGTTTGCATTTGTCACTATACAATTTAATTCCAGTTAGAACTACTATCAACCTACAATACCTACCCACACTGTTAATCAAATACGCGATCTGTTAAACAAGCCAAATCCGTAAGTTAGATTCAATGTTATACCGGATTCTGACCAAAAACGTACAAGAACAACTTATACACCTCATATCATGCATAACACTCATCTCACATAATTCAATAGCACACATAGTAAATAGTTTAACAGAAGCACGCCAATATTGTACAACTTTAAATATATAATTCCCTTGGATCTCTCAATCTGCTAGGTTCAGAAGTAATACTACCATAGTCACAACCCCTTAAGAGGAGGATCTATATAACCAGGTATGTACCACTTGTACCAAATTCCTATCGGTTAAACAGTCCGGGTATAGTACCAACCACAGTTTTGGTTTCCAACAGGTGATAAATACCACCCAATCAGACACCCCGTCAAGTCATAAGACCCCTCATAAGATCACAGCTATGCTATTTCCTTCTGTCCACGCATCGTTAACTGGCAGTTAGGGTAGCAGAACAGCCCCAAACTCAGGACCATAATTTGACATTTCCACAAGGCCAACACCCATCCTCACACGGAGGTATTTTCACCCATTGGCCCAAATCATAGCTAGAGACTCGCAACACTCTACAAAGAGGAGTAGTTAGGGCGTCACTTTCCCCAACCAATGTCTTCTCAAGCTCCCTAGAGGCCTACACACTGCCATCATTTCATGGCACAGCACAGAGCCAAATCATAGACAGCATCTCTGCTAGCCACTTGTCAATTAGCAGGGCCTCACCATCCCATGCATAGATAAGTTCTTCGCCACCCGGCATTAAAAACAGATGCCAGTTAACATAACCTTTAAATAACAGTATAATCATAAGTCTCATTTTAATGTCATTATAATATGTCTAACTTGTCAGAGCAAGGAGAGGACTTCTCTTTGCCCAGCACACCAGCTAGACCACCCACACCAACCATGGCCCCTACTGCGGGCAAAAACCAAGACCTTTCAAGTCCCTGTTCCTTGAGGTCATGGACCATCCCAAAGTTCGCCTCAGAACTAAGGCGACCATACCCAGCCGCAACCAGAAAGGCCTAATTATATAGACTCACGATGTCCAATTCTGATAATCCACAACCAGGGACCAGTAGGCAATATAAACAACACCCTAACGGGGATATAGCTCACAATGTATTCAATTCTGTCATCCATAAATAATTGAAATCAAAGGATGGAGAATTTGGAATCGTCAACACCAGCTACTTTAACTCCCGCAGATCTCCTTCCCACACCAGCCACCAAACAAACCATCACACAGAGTAATGTCACAGCCACACCAACCACACAGGGTTCCTCTACACATATCATTACACCCGCACACATGGGCCCTCCCAACATTAAGAAAGACATACTGAAGGGAAAGAACGTAAACCTAATGTCTCTATTGATAGCATCCCAAGACATAGTCGAAAATAAAACATACAATTATGGTTACCTGTTAGTGGTGTTCAAAGTCAAAGATCCCAAACTAAATAAAAAACTATCCATACCAGACTTAGCATTTGGATTGTACAGAGACATAATTTGCTTTAATTTTTGCCCATGCCAAGACTATGTGCCCAAACCGTCTCTTTCCCAAAAAACGACTAATGGAGGTACAGGTCGACACGCTTGCCGTCTAACTTTCAGGGCAAAGAATAGAAAAAACTTTGCTGGCTCTTATTGAATGTCAGTGGCTGTCCAGTCATAATTCACTACCTAGACGACTTTCCGACCATAGAAAACTCCGAATCCATACCACTAAGCAGAATAAAAACAGAAGCACTCTTTTCAACATTAGGAGTACCGGTAGCCATGGACAAAACTGTAGGACCCATCACTAGTTTATCATTCCTCTGCATATGTCTAGACTCAGTCGCTATGCAGGCAAGTCTCCCTGTAGACAAAGTTGAGAGAATCAGGACAGAGGTAGAGTTGTTCCTCAGCAGAGGTACTACGACTCGGAAAGACCTTCAATCCTTCCTAGGTTCTCTGAACTTTGCCATGATAATAATCCCACAGGGACGTGCGTTCATATCCAGACTACTCAGTCTGTTACCAAAACTAACAAGTGACCAAAGCATAGTCACACTGGACGGACAGGCCAGGGCAGATTTGGCTATGTGGAGTAAATTGTTGGCTCACTGGAACGGCATTAATATGTTCATACAACCTTTTACAGGGAACTCCCCAGTAATATGGAAATATGCAGCAGCCCACTTAGGTTACACAGCCATTTTCGGATGCATGGCCAATAGAGGCAGTAACTTTGCCATCATTCAACAACACTTCTGCCCTTCTAGTGGCATAATCAAGAAGGGCAGGTCCTCATCCTTACCATCATGAACCTAGTCAGAAGACTTGTGTGGTTGGCAGCCACACAACACTTCCACTTCACTTATGAACATGTACCGGGCTACCACAACACAGCAGCTGATGCCCTCTCTCTTTCTAACCTACAGGTTTTCTGCCAAGTACATCCCAAAACCCAAACAGATTTCCACTATTCAAGGAACTAGCTATACTCATGGCGCACAGGAGAATGCTGGCACAATCGGCACTCTCAGCCAACACCAGATGCTCATACTATCGAGCCTTAACCAGCTTCAACAGGTTCATTACAGAATACAAGATCACAAACCTGTTGTCATTAAATACTATGGTGGCATTTACATCCCTTTGCCACTTGAATCTAAAACTAGCACACAATACGATAAAACTATATCATACAGGTATACAAAACCATGTCATAAACACATACCCTAGTCACAGTACCTTCACCGTGTCTTCAAACCCAATAAAACACATCCTAAAAGGTATCCTACTATTAGAAGGTCACAAACCAATGAAACGACAACCCATAGATGCTAACAAATTCCAAGCATTATCTGACACATTGGATACGCTACAGTTCGAATCAAAACAAACAACACCTTAAAAATTGCTACTTATCTGGCCTTATCTTATCTTACAACCAAACAAATTCACAATAGAAAATATACCAACAACATGCTAAAAATGGCTGACCTAAACAAAATAGGGGAGGACTATGTCCTGACACTTAGGCAACCCAAAACGAATCAAACAGGGCCACCTGTCGACATAACCTAAGAGGTCAAGACAAAAACGCCCCCCTCTTAAGCCTACACGGTAACTCTCTAACAACATCCAAATTCACAGTATACATACGAACTCTCTTTTCAAAAACGGGGTGCGATCCATCAGCGTTCACCGGTCATTCACTTCTCATAGGCGCAGCACCAGCCGCATCTAGCCAAAATATTCCAGTGCACATCATCAAAAGACTAGGACAATGGCAAATAATGTTAAAAACTACATATCTGCACAGGTCTTGTTAACAGTGGAATACGTATTAAAGTTGCTTTGCTTACACCTTTTTGCCCTCTTTATTTACAGGCCGGCACGAAAATCAGTTTCAGCACACCACAACTGAATTTAGTAAATGCTAACTCTGCCTATTTCCCTGACCACAAATGGGAAGGCGGAGCCTGGAATTGTGGGAGGGCATGATCTGGACTATATAAACATAAACGTACCTCCATACTGGGCTGCTGTCGATTGGTCACCCCATCCACCACTCCCAATATACACAAATTCCTTTCTTGGTGGGCCCTCTTTATTTACAGGCCTGCCCGAACATCGGTTTTGGCACACCACAACCGAATTTAGTAAATATTGTGGTTAATGCTTACTCTGCCTATTTCCCTGACCACAAATAAGGATATATGTATGTATATAGTGCATGTTTTATATAGTATACTGATAGGCACCATTTATCACTTTTCATTTAATATATAAAATGTACTCTGAAAGAGATATAGATATAGATATAGATATATATATATATATATATATATATATATATATATATATATATATATATATATATATATATATATATATATATATATATATATATATATATATATTTTTTTTTTTACAGTACATTGATTGGTACATTTTTCACACCAGTTTGTTCATCTAAATTGTTTTTCCTGAAATGATTGCATAGACAGAGTTCGACCAAAACAAAACGCCACATGGACGAAACTAGAATTGTTTTCCTGTAGCAAATCGATTCAGACAAACCAAATATTTTCTCCATTCTCAAGTCTACTGATTATAATTTATTGATACTGGTATGAAAAATCTGAATAGAATAAAAAGACCATAAATATAAAAAATCAACTGTTTATGGTCAGTTTAGACTAAGCTTGATAGTACCATAGCATCTACATTTTGAAACATTGATTTGATTTAGGGCACTTTTCAAGTTAACACGTGTTGTATTTCCTATTATTCATTAAATATGTTTGTAATTTCAACCTATACAGCTCAGCTAACAGATATTCTGGCATGTCATTACAAAACAAACATTTCAATTTACTTTTGTTGTAATTAAGTTGAATGGGACCTAAATAAAGACATGTCCATTGGAAAAAAATACCACTCACTTTAGGCTTTAAATATCCAATGTGCAGAAATCTATTATGCAATGGCGGCTGGTAAAGTTTTAAGATGTTGGGAAGCTAGACTCTTCCCCCAGCTTTTGATCCCACCCTTTTGCTCTGTGGCCATCATCTTCTGACCTGTGGAATCTCTCCACTTAACCTCATATACTCAACACTTAATGGTAACAGATACAGAATTACCCATACAATATTCAGAGCTAATTGTAATATCTGTATACTTACATTTATCAGGGACCAGGGGCTGCTGTGCTCTCTATGTTACTTCTAAGATGGCTGCTTTATTCTCTTGCCTGTGTGCACTGTGCCATGGGCCAATGATGGCCCGTGAATAGAAAGCCCAATAGCATGCCCTACTTATGGGCAACTGGCTCTGCTGGTCTAAGGCCACTCAAAAGGAGGTCCAAGAAATTCCTTCTTAAAGAAGACTAGCCATGTGCATAGCCTGCTGTGAGCACAGATTTCAAATCTGTAAACATTTTTTTGACATGCCTAGTTGCCTTCAACAAAGTTTATTTACATGATTTCAGTGTCCTGACACTATAACCACTACAGTCCACTACGTAGAAACATAGAATGTGACGGCAGAAAAGAACCATTCAGCCCATCTAGTCTGCACAATTTTCTAAATACTTTCTTTAGTCTTATTTTATAGCTAGGATAGCCTTATGCCTATCCCACGCATGCTTAAACTCCTTTACTGTGTTAACCTCCACCAATTCAGCTGGAAGGCTATTCCGTGCATTCACTACCCTCTCAGTAAAGTAATACTTCCTGATATTATTTTTAAACCTTTGCCCCTCTAATTCAAGGCTATGTCCTCTTGTTGTGGTAGTTTTCTTCTTTTAAATATAGTCTCCTCCTTTACTGTGTTGATTCCCTTTATGTATTTAAATATTTCTATCATATCCCCCCTGTCTCATCTTTCCTCCAAGCTATACATGTTAAGTTCCTTTAACCTCTCCTTGTAAGTGCTATCATGCAATCCATAAACCAGTTTAGTCGCTTCTCTGAACTCTCTCTAAAGTATCAATATACTTCTGGAGATACTGCGTACAGTATCACCAGTGTTCTGTACAATGGCATGAGCACTTCGCTCTTTCTACTGCTAATACCTCTCCCTATACAACCAAGCATTCTGCTAGCATTTCCTGCTGCTCCATTACATTGTCTGCCTACCTTTAAGTCATCAGACATAATTACCCCTAAATCCCTTTCCTCAGATGATAGAAACATGCTTATTGATTTGCTGTATATACATATAAAACAGACATCCCAACACACAAAACTCATTTAAAAGAGGTGGCTGAACCCCCACCTCCACATGCACCCCCTACACACAGTCACACACAACATATTACAACTATTTACTGTCAGGGATCTTACCTGGAGTGGGAGTCCGGCAGGCAGAGTTAAGGCACCCTTTGCAATTCGGCACAGACCGAGGGGACTCAGGACAGAAATCCCCAAGGGTGTGACACAGTGCACTGGGGCTGAAATAACCAGTGCTTCCTGGAACGCAGTACAGACAAGGGAAATCCAGAAGAGTAGTCAGTAACAGAATCAGAAGTCAGGGCTGGCGGCAATCAGGCGAAAACAGTAGACGAGCAGGAGATCAAAACCAGGAGTCAGATAAACAGCAGTGAAACCAAACAGAACAGGAAACACGATCTGACAACGGGGACCAGACTTGCGAGGTTTAAATAGGGAGTCTCAAGCAATGATCATGGAACCAGGAACAGGTGTGCAAATCCCAGGCAAACAGGCTCAGGCTACAGGATACCAAGGACATGTAGAAACAGTCAAAGATGCGTGGAGCCCAATGTAAGGATCCTGACTGGGATGCAGGCAACTCAGGTTCGATCCCAGCCAGACCCAAATACACAATATTGAGTAAAACCCAATGATGATCCTGACATTTACACACTGACACATACACACACATACACACACAGATACCCACAATGGCACATACACACAAAAACACACACTGGCATGTACACAGACACTCAGATACACATACTGGCACATACACACATATAGATAGGCACACATACACACAGATATACACACTGGCACGAATGCACACACACACTCAGATACCCACACTGGCAAACACACACAGATACACATTGGCACATACACACTGACACATATACATAGATGCAAGCACTGGCACGTACACACACTGGCACAGACACTCAGATACACACATATACACACACTATCACAGATACACACACATACAACCTGACATACATTGCAGCCACCTGTTAGCTTACCTTTTAGGATCTGGGCTTAGACTGATGGGAGTGAGCATGCAGGAGCAGCTCACCACAGCCTCTCCATACTGCCTGTGGTGGTGTCCCACGCAGTTGTCTTTTTAGCTAAGAGGAAATTACTCTCCATACTGCCTGTGGTGGTGTCCCATGCGGATGTCTTTTTAGCTTGGAGGAAATGACCACTTCCTCCCAGCCGGAGGATATTGCAGGGGTACAGTCAGGTTCTTAAAGGGCCGGGCGCATGACCGGCCCCTGTTCAAGAACAATAACCATCAGGTGGGTCATGAGTAGGGAGCATTTATTTAATGGCATTTATAATGTGTAATATCCTGGAAATCAAGCACACACAATCTGACATACATTGTACACATGGTATGCGGGTGTCCAGGAACCACATTAAATAAATGGGGGACTGGGAGACTTGGGATGTCTGATAAAACATCAAAATAAAGACACATCTATCCTTTAAAAAATACATAGTATGAGGCAGACACATAAAAGATACAGATGCGAAGGTAATTTTCATTCTATAATGGTTAACATACCGGATCTTGACTGAGAATTAATACCTTGGCTCCTCAAAGGGGGTAACATTTTCCTGACTTCAGTCTGGGCCCTTTATGTTACACTGGATTCGAAGGGACAAGAGGTAAGAGAGCATGAGTGTATAGAGGGAGTTGTGGAGGGGTCTCATACCTGCTAGCTGATTACTGCAGAAAATGTTTTTAAGGACACACTAGAACAACTACAGCTGAATGTGGTTGTTCTGGTTAGTATAGCCTGTCCCTGCAGGCTTTTTAATGTATGCATTACCTTTTCAGAAAAAAGCAATGTTTACATTACTGTCTAGTACCACCTCTAGTGGCAGTCACTCAGACTGATTGTTGCAGCGCTGCATTTTGCCATGCACTCGCAATAGCCTCCTAGTGCTTTCCAATGGGAAAGCATTTGACTGTCTGCAGGGGTCAAGTCCTGGGGAAAAAAGTGTGGGAACTCACCCAAGATTCCGCCTCCCTCCCCCCCCTTAAAAAAAAATTTACACTCCTATGCATATAGTGCAGTGCAGGGTGTGTATAATGAATGTAGCAAACACACACAGATACACATTGGCACATACACACTGACACATATACATAGATGCAAACACTGGCACGTACACACACTGGCACAGACACTCAGATACACACATATACACACACTGTCACATATACACACACTATCACAGATACACACACATACAACCTGACATACATTGCAGCCACCTGTTAGCTTACCTTTTAGGATCTGGGCTTAGACTGATGGGAGTGAGCATGCAGGAGCAGCTCACTACAGCCTCTCCATACTGCCTGTGGTGGTGTCCCACGCAGTTGTCTTTTTAGCTAAGAGGAAATTACTCTCCATACTGCCTGTGGTGGTGTCCCATGCGGATGTCTTTTTAGCTTGGAGGAAATGACCACTTCCTCCCAGCCGGAGGATATTGCAGGGGTACAGTCAGGTTCTTAAAGGGCCGGGCGCATGACCGGCCCCTGTTCAAGAACAATAACCATCAGGTGGGTCATGAGTAGGGAGCATTTATTTAATGGCATTTATAATGTGTAATATCCTGGAAATCAAGCACACACAATCTGACATACATTGTACACATGGTATGCGGGTGTCCAGGAACCACATTAAATAAATGGGGGACTGGGAGACTTGGGATGTCTGATAAAACATCAAAATAAAGACACATCTATCCTTTAAAAAATACATAGTATGAGGCAGACACATAAAAGATACAGATGCGAAGGTAATTTTCATTCTATAATGGTTAACATACCGGATCTTGACTGAGAATTAATACCTTGGCTCCTCAAAGGGGGTAACATTTTCCTGACTTCAGTCTGGGCCCTTTATGTTACACTGGATTCGAAGGGACAAGAGGTAAGAGAGCATGAGTGTATAGAGGGAGTTGTGGAGGGGTCTCATACCTGCTAGCTGATTACTGCAGAAAATGTTTTTAAGGACACACTAGAACAACTACAGCTGAATGTGGTTGTTCTGGTTAGTATAGCCTGTCCCTGCAGGCTTTTTAATGTATGCATTACCTTTTCAGAAAAAAGCAATGTTTACATTACTGTCTAGTACCACCTCTAGTGGCAGTCACTCAGACTGATTGTTGCAGCGCTGCATTTTGCCATGCACTTGCAATAGCCTCCTAGTGCTTTCCAATGGGAAAGCATTTGACTGTCTGCAGTGGTCAAGGACTGGGGAAAAAAGTGTGGGAACTCACCCAAGATTCCGCCTCCCCCCCCCCCCCCCCTTAAAAAAAATTTTACACTCCTATGCATATAGTGCAGTGCAGGGTGTGTATAATGAATGTAGTGTGTTTGTAGTGAATGCAGAGTATGGATAATTAATGTAGTGTGTTTGTAGTGAGTGCAGTGTGTATAATGAATGTAGTGTGTTTGTAGTGAGTGCAGTGTGTATAATAAATTTAGTGTGTTTGTAGTGAGTGCAGAGTGTGTATAATGAATGTAGTGTGTTTGCTGTGAGTGCAGTGTGTGTATAATGAATGTAGTTTGTTTGTAGTAAGTGTAGAGTGTGTATAATGAATGTAGTGTGTTTGTAGTAAGTGTAGAGTGTGTATAATGAATGCAGTGTGTTTGTAGTGAGTGTGGATTGTGTATAATAAATGTAGTGTGTTTGTGGTGAGAGCAGAGTGTGTATAATGAAGTGTTTGTAGTGAGTGCAGTGTGTATAATAAATGTAGTGTGTTTGTAGTGAGTGCAGAATGTGTATAATGAATGTAGTGTGTGTGTAGTGAGTGCAGTGTGTATAATGAATATAGTGTGTAGTGAGTGCAAAGTGTGTATAGTGAATGTAGTGTGTTTGTAGTGAGTGCAGAGTGTGTATAATGAATGTAGTGTGTTTGTAGTGAGTGCAGCGTGTGTATAATGAATGTAGTGTGTTTGTAGTGAGTGCAGAGTGTGTATAATGAATGCAGTGTATGTAGTGTGTATGTAGTGAATGCAGAGTATGTATAGTGAATGTAGTGTGTAGTGAGTGCAGAGTGTGTATAATGAATGCAGAGTCTATATAATGAATGCAGAGTGTGTATAGTGAATGTAGTGTGTTTGTAGTGAGTGCAGAGTGTGTATAATGAATGCAGTGTGTATAATGAATGCAGTGTATGTAGTGTGTGTGTAGTGAATGCAGAGTGTGTATAGTGAATGTAGTGTGTGTGTAGTGAGTGCAGTGTGTACAGTGAATTTAGTGTGTTTGTAATGAGTGCAGAGTGTGTATAATGAATGTAGTGTGTTTGGAGTAAGTGCAGATTGTGTATAATGAATGCAGTGTGTGTGTGTGCTGGATTATGTGTGTGTGTGTGTGTGTGTGTGTGGGTGCTGGATGATTGTGTGTGCTGGATGATGTGCGTGTGTGCTGGATGATGTGTGTGTGTGCTGGATGATGTGTGTGTGTACTGGATTATGTGTGTGTGTGTGTGTGTGCTGGATGATGTGTGTGTGTGTGTACTGGATTATGTGTGTGTGTACTGGATTATGTGTGTGTGTGTGTGTGTGCTGGATTATGTGTGTGTGTGTGCTGGATTATGTTTGTGTGTGTGCTGGATTATGTGTGTGTGTATGTGTGCTGGATTATGTGTGTGTGTGCTGGATTATGTGTGTGTGTACTGGATTATGTGTGTGTGTGTGTGCTGGAATATGTGTGTGTGTGTGTGTGTACTGGATTATGTGTGTGTGTGTGTGTGTACTGGATTATGTGTGTGTGTGTGCTGGATTATGTGTGTGTGTGTGTACTGGATTATGTGTGTGTGTACTGGATTATGTGTGTGTGTACTGGATTATGTGTGTGTGTGTACTGGATTATGTGTGTGTGTGTACTGGATTATGTGTGTGTGTGTGTGTACTGGATTATGTGTGTGTGTGTGTGTACTGGATTATGTGTGTGTGTGTGCTGGATTATGTGTGTGTGTGTGTGCTGGATTATGTGTGTGTGTGTGTACTGGATTATGTGTGTGTGTAGTGGATTATGTGTGTGTGTGTGTGTGTACTGGATTATGTGTGTGTGTACTGGATTATGTGTGCGTATGCTGGATTATGTGTGTGTGTGTGCTGGATTATGTGTGTGTGTGTACTGGATTATGTGTGTGTGTGTACTGGATTATGTGTGTGTGTACTGGATTATGTGTGTGTGTGCTGGATTATGTGTGTGTGTGCTGGATTATGTGTGTGTGTGTACTGGATTATGTATGTGTGTGTACTGGATTATGTGTGTGTGTACTGGATTATGTGTGTGTGTACTGGATTATGTGTGTGTGTGCTGGATTATGTGTGTGTGTGCTGGATTATGTGTGTGTGTGCTGGATGATGGGGGGATGCATTTGCTTTTTAACTTTTATGTGTTTTATGTTTTTTTTTACTTTATTCCCCCCTCCCTGCTTCTTACCTTGTCAGGGAGGGGGTAGATCGCCTGGTGGTCCGGTGGAGGGTAGCAGCCGCTGCACACAGGGGCCATCACACGCGGCGTTCTTCTCCAGCTCTCTCAGCTTCAACTCTCGCGAGACTCGCCTGTGCGGAGCGTTGCCATGGTAACCCATGGCACACACCAATGTGTGTGTGTGTGTGTGTGTGTACTGGATTATGTGTGTGTGTGCTGGATTATGTGTGTGTGTGTGTGCTGAATTATGTGTGTGTGTGTGCTGGATTATGTGTGTGTGTGTGTGTACTGGATTATGTGTGTGTGTACTGGATTATGTGTGTGTGTGTGTACTGGATTATGTGTGTGTGTGTGTACTGGATTATGTGTGTGTGTGTGCTGGATTATGTGTGTGTGTGTGCTGGATTATGTGTGTGTGTGTGTACTGGATTATGTGTGTGTGTGTACTGGATTATGTGTGTGTGTGTACTGGATTATGTGTGTGTGTGTGTACTGTATTATGTGTGTGTGTGTGTACTGGATTATGTGTGTGTGTGCTGGATTATGTGTGTGTGTGTGTGCTGGATGATGGGGGGGGAAGCAAATGCGCTTTTTAACTTTTATGTGTTTATGTTTTTTTTTACTTTATTCCCCCCTCCCTGCTTCTTACCTTGTCAGGGAGGGGGGAGATCGCCTGGTGGTCCGGTGGAGGGTAGCAGCCGCTGCACACAGGGGCCATCACACGCGGCGTTCTTCTCCAGCTCTCTCAGCTTCAACTCTCGCGAGACTCGCCTGTGCGGAGCGTTGCCATGGTAACCCGTGGCAACGCTCTTACAGCTGCGGGTCTCGCGAGAGTTGAAGCTGAGAGAGCTGGAGAAGAACGCCGCGTGTGATGGCCCCTGTGTGCAGTTAGCAGGGCAGGTCCTGCAGGACTGGGAACGGCGTTCCTGCTTTGGAAAAAGTGCAGGAACGCCGTTCCCATGCGTTCCTGCAGGACTCGAGCCCCGACTGTCTGAGAACACAAAATGTGATGTATCCAGCCATGAAGGCGGACTGAGCAAAATCACCTTTTTACTGTAAAGAGCGGGGGGCAAGGAACATAACTATTGCTTTTACCACTATAAGGTCAGGAATACATGTTTGTGTTCCTGAAACTATAGTGTTCTTTTAAATAAATTCAAATTCTGAATCAATCTGTATTTCTTACCGAATATTTTCTTCCTGCAGAAGAATAGCAAACATTCACTTGAGACCTCTTGTACTTAGACAGCATCTTCAAAAAACAATCAATATTCTAAATTAAATATGTCATTTCTTGCAATCCAGAAATAAACACAAAATATGGACAATGAAAATCAATAATCCAAGAATAATATGGTGGGATACAGAGCAGAAATATTGCGTAATGCTGTTCACGTTGTCTTGGGCTCTTTGTGAAAGACATAATCATTTACTAGGATCAACATTTTAATATAAAGTTTGCAACACAAAAACTAGATTTAACAAAAAAAAAAGATTTATCTGACTATTAATCTCACCCATTCCAAATGCATAGGCCCCTTTGCTATATTTCATATTCCACTTAATCAATTTATATACAATAAAGGATTCAGACTGTGTTACTAATGTTTCTTATTATAGATATTGTGATGTTAACACTGTCTTTGCTTGTCCATTCAAACACCACTGATTTTTATTATTTAATCCATGATTAACTGAAAACTGATTTGCTAAATTTAGGCTAAAATTGCCAAGCTGTGACTATAGCTGAGTTTGTATATTAGCTATTTTAAATTACATCATTTTGATTTTCTATTCAGTGTATTGTGAATAGCGCTCACAATTTTCTATACATTTTTCCTCCACCTGAATGTTTCTTTACCTGTCATCAAGCAAATTGAAATTTGTCAGCAATTTGGAAATCCCCGACTACAAAAAGCTGCATGAACGAATCATGTAGCAAACAAAATAGACAATGAGTAAACCATTTTGTTTGCTGTATGATTTGAAGTTCTATCCAAGCCACCAAAAAAAAAAAAAAATAAGATGATTGATGGTTAAGGGACAGCCACTATGTTTAGATAATCACAAATAAGGTGAGAAGTTACCACTACAGAGAAAACAAAGAGGAACAGTAAAAAAAGTCTAATACATATGTAATATATAGAGAGTTTTTTACTGCTTCTCATTTTCCCCCTATTTTCTCGCTTGATCTGTGAAACAAATGGTGTGCGAAAATGCACCTATATGTGTACTGCTAAATATATATATCATATTTATATTTATATTGTGTATATATTCTCCATTACATATTGGCTAATTTTCACACTGATTTGTCCAAATAGTTTTCCCTGAAGAATTGTATGGACAAAAGTTGTCAGAACTTATAAGCCACATGGATGAACCACGAATTGCCCAAAACATTTTTCTGTTTTTTTGGACAAATTGAATTTCTCCTCTCTGCCAGTGACCACCTCCTGCCTGCTGCTCGCACCCTTACTGCTAACTAACGCTTGGAGAACCTTTCATGGACACCTCCTTTCCTTTGAAATGCCTGCCTTCACCCATCAGGCTCTCACCTAGTCTTCAATTATATAAGAATTCCCTACAATGACCCTACCAAATAACAATAATGAGCATTCCAATAATGCATAACGTTTTACACATGGCCTACCAAAGAGGCCCCAAAACCATATGTTTAACTGTAGGTGTGTACCCAGACACACCTACACCCCCAGGTTCGTAGCCACCAACGAGCTAGAACCTACCAACCACTTTTTCCTTCCGGCCTATTCCAGCCTAGACCTTGGCCTACCCCCTTTCTATTCCACCTAAATCCTATTTAACCCATGCCCTATTCCCGCCACTGTGACCAAATGGGAACTGCTTCAAACCAAAAGGGAGGGTAGGAGGGACAAGTAACAAGTAAGTGAGATTTTTGATTAAGATGGCCACATTACTAAAATGGCCATTATTTAAACCCCTACTCTTCTCCCCCCAAACTACATATCAATTTTAACCACACCTCTTGACCTTAACTTCACCTGCCCACTCTCTGGCCCTGTCAAGGCCCACTCCCCCACTGCGTTGCTCCATGGGCTTCATGACATGTGCACAGTTGTTATTCGGCATGTGCTAACTCCTTAAATAAATAACACTGAGACACCGATTTTCTGTTGGAGTATAAAGTCCACAGCTTTATTAATTATAAATATATATATAATTTAACAATTTAGCGTCATTGTCACAAGTACTAATTACTTCCGACCTTCATGCTCAATACCCCTGACAATGACCCTACCAAATAACAATAATGAACATTCCAATAATGCATAATGTTTTACACATGGCCTACCAAAAAGGCCCCAAAACCATATGTTTAACTGTAGGTGTGTACCCAGACACACCTGCACCCCCAGGTTCGTAGCCACCGACGAGTTAGAACCTACCAACAACTTTTTCCTTCCGGCCTATTCCAGCCTAGACCTTGGCCTACCCCCTTTCTATTCCACCTAAATCCTATTTAACTCACGCCCTATTCCGCCACAGCACATGACTTGACCACCTTAAGCTCATGTGCGACCCCCACCACACAGATATAGGGCCTGGTAAATCCCATCCTGGAAACCCAAGTTAAGCAAATCAGAGCCCACGTCCGACAAATGCACCCCATCTTTCCTAAAATACCCCGGAAGCATGCCCTCCAATTCACGGTGCCGCACAACCACACCACCTATCCTACGAATGAAAATCGCCATGGTCTTATTGACCTTTCCCCTACATCGCGCTACAGTGGCTGGATCCCTGGCGTGTCTCCAAGTAAAACGGGGCACCATTTCTGACCAAACAACTATCACTCCAGGGACCAACTCGCGATAGGACCACCGTTTCCTTAGGAAAGCCCAGTTGCGTTCCATTTCTTCTCACTGCGGCCCTCTTCTGTGCCCAATACACATAGGAATGTCCAATCAGCCACACCAAACGACCTGAAATAATAAAACAGTGAACAGCAGAGTAACTTGAAACAGAAAAACGGAACCGAATAGATTCCCACCTCCCAATCCGCTTAATCCGCTCGTCACCCAAACCTAGGCGTGCCGCCTCCGTTGCAGCTCCAATTCGGAAAGAATGTGTTCCGAACTGCGCTGGGTCCAGGCCTAGCTTAAGTAGGCCCGAGCGAAATATCCTAACAAACTGAAAACGGGATAACGCCGTCCCATCTGCATGGATGAAAAAACAACCTTCCTTTTTGGGGCGGATTTCCAAGAACCTGGCCCCGCAAGCCACTGGGCAAACCTTGGACGCTGGCAGATCGAACAATGTCATCGAGCATCCTTATTCAAAAACATCCGTTTTTGAACGACCCAACCTAATCAGCACTCTGTCCTTGCTGACTACCACATCCCCCCAATACCACTTCATAGTTTGAGGAACATAAGGTAGGTAGCACCTCCACTAGCCCTTGCAGTACTGCAAATGACACCAGCCTCCTGGTATCCACTGATTTTTTGCCCCTTCGAAAACCACGTACTGCTTGCCTCACCAGAAAGTGTTTGGTTATGTCCTCCCATCCGTTAAACTTGAATAGGAAAGCCAGCGCCGACAAGTGCCTATCTAGCATAGATGGAGACACCTTTTTAGTCAATAGTCGACACAATACCCATAACAACACATCTAGCCGCTGACCTGCTGAAAGGTCCCCTCCCACTTGCGCAACCGTCTCATCCCATTCGTGCCAAACCTTTTCGTATGCCGCCCAAGTGCCCGGCGCCAAGGAATTCCTTACGAACTCCCCAAGCATGAAGTCCCGAGCTGCCACATTTCCTCCGGACATGCCAGACCTCCTCCTGTGCTTCTGCGCTTCCCGAAAACGTTCCCACTGTGAACGAGACAGTGTGTCAGCCACCCTGTTCAAGAACCCCGGTACATGCCGTGACCTAAACACGATATTGCTAGACATACAGAGCAGTACCAAATGCCTTAATAACCATATTACAACCGGCGATGCTGCCGACAATCCGTTGATAGCCTGGACCACTGCCATATTATCTGAATAAAAGACCACTTTTTTGTTCGCGAGCTGCCTCCCCCATAGTGCCATTGCCACTACCACCGGGAATAGTTCCAGGAACGCTAGATTCCTGATCAGTGAGCTCGCTTTCCATTACGCCGGCCACTCTTCGGCGCACCACTGTCCCGACAAATAAGCCCCGAAACCTACCGAAGCGTCCGTGAACAGGCCTATGTCCTCAGACGATACCCCCGGCTCCCTAAAAATTACTGTACCATTAAAATCCTTCAGAAACCTCCCCCATACTTCCATATCCTCTCTCATATCCGTCGAAACCTTAACGTAGTGCGTTGGCAGCCGCACACCACTTGTTGCCCGAGCTAGCTGCCTGCAAAAAACTCTGCCCATTGGGATCACCCGGCAAGCAAAGTTTAGGCTCCCCAGTAGGGACTGCAGCCCCCCTAAAGTCACCTTTCTTGCCCCCTTCATTGTGTCCACTAGCTGACAAAGCATACGTAGCTTGTCCCCAGGGTGTTCCCGTACTGACTTAAGGTTTGCGCACATAGTTCCCAGACCCTTAACCCTGAATGGGATAACGAAGCCTTCCGTAAACCCTTGCCATAAAAATCTTGTGTCTTCCTGGTTACCGTATAGACTTAGCCAAGGCAGCATCGCGCCGACCTTCACCGGCGACGTTCCCAGATGCAACCGCCGTAGCTGTTGACCCTGCTGTACCCCTGAGGTTAGCTTTCCCTTTCTTAAAGCATCTGTTGACCCCGTGGTTGCCCCTGCATCGGAACATTCATGTTTAAATCTGCACGAAGATCCCACTTGCACTGCCCCTCGTTGTAGAGCCTCCTCCTTTTTTTTGTAGACCCCACTTGCACTGCCCCTCGTTGTAGAGCCTCCTCCTTTTTCTTTCCGGCCGACACGGTGCCTCCTGCGACCGTACCGGCCGTCCCCTGAAAGGGCGCATTTTTCTGCGCCATCATCAGTTTCATCCACAACGACAGGTCCATCTGGTCCCACCTCATGCTAGGGTTTGCTGCTAACTGCTGGTGGAACTGTTCATCGTACCGCCACCACGCCAAACCCCCATAAGTCCTGTACGCGTCACCTATCCCATCTAGATAGCAAAATAGCTGCGAGCATCTGTCTGGGGACTTCTCTCTGATCACGCTCGCCAAAATACAAAAGTCCCTGAGTCAATTCCCAAAAGTCTTCGGTATCTTTCGATACAGCCGCTTTTTCTCCTCCTCTTCTTTCTTGGTGTCTTTCTTGTCCTCCTCCTTTAAATCGAGGAATTCCTCGAGTGGGAGCAAGGAGAAGATCTCCAAGAACTCACCTTTCCAAATTTTCTCTTTCATTTCAGCTTTCAAGTGACACCCCAGTGGCCCGGCAAAAGACACATGCACGTTTTGCCGTGCCACGTCTGCTATCTCACCATGCCCTACTACCTGTTCGCCCGACCCTTCCGCTCTCCCAGCTGCTGCCCCACCATCTACGCCGCCGACGCTCAGCCTGCGCGCTACCGCCACCTCCGCCCCAGTTCCTTTACTCTTCCGCCTTCCGGTGACCATACCCTTACAAACTGCGGAGATGACCCCTCTTCACTCGTCTCTGCCTCCCCTGCCGTTCTCTTTCCTGCTCGGACTCTGCCTCTCTTCCACGTCCCCTGTACCCATTCTCCTGACTCCTGCTGTGTCCACACTGGATCCCCTGGTGACCTCCTGGGGGCCAGGATTTACCCCCCCCCCCCGCTAAGCCACTAGTTACTTGGGCTCCTGTCCCCTGAACCTCATCTCTTTCTTCACCCCTTCGCCTGGTCCCTGCAAGGGTTAAACCTGTCCTTGCCCTGTCAACCGCATCCCCTCCTGCCACCTGTAGGGGCGCTAGCGGTGAGCCGTCTGTCTGCCTCCCTTCTCCCTGCCCTCCAGCATCGCCACCAGGGGCAGACTCACCGGGGCACTGTTTTTCTGGCCCCCCATCGCCATGCTGTCCAGTCGCCTCCTCCGCCGCGCCGGATCCTGCTTCCAGGAGCGCCCTCCCGCCCACGGACTTGCGGCAAGGCACCCTCCGCGATGCAGGCCTCCGCGCCTGCCCAGAGCCCGACCGGCGCGCTCCTGCTCCCGCGGCCCGTCCATCCGCCTGGGCCTCCGCTCCTGGTCCGCCCGACGATGGACTCCAGCACCTCAACTCCGCCGTTGCTGCTCCTGGGCTGAGCCGTTGGGGCAGTCGTGCCCTTCTCCTCGGCCTCTTCTCCATCACCGCGGAGGGGGGAGCAGACGTGCTCGGGACCCCCAATTGATCCTTCAGCCAGGACATCACCTTCTCCTCCACCATTCTTCTAACACCAGCCAGGATCTCTTCAGCAGAAGCCATACCTGAAAAAGAAAAAACACAAACCACACAGACCTGCTACAAGTAACAAGTAAGTGAGATTATTGATTAAGATGGTTATTTCAGCCCCTACTCTCCTCCCCCCTACTCTCCTCCCCCCAAACTACATATCAATTTTAACCACACCTCTTGACCTTAACTTCACCTGCCCACTTTCTGGCCCTGTCAAGGTCCACTCCCCCACTGCATTGCTCCATGGGCTTCATGATGCCCTTCCTATTGTGTCTATATACTCCATTGCTCTAGACTGTAAGTTCCTCTGAGAAGGGTCCTCATCTACCTATTGTTCCTGTTACATGTTGTAATTGTCTCATTTATTGTTAAATCCCCCCCTTTTATAATGTTGTAAAGCACTGAAGAATACGTTGGCGCTAAATAAATACCAATAATAATAATAATAATAATAATAATAATAATAATTCAGATGAACCACACAAGATGCCACACAGTATTTATAAATTTGCAGTTCAGTTGTCAGCATTTTCCTGAAATCTGCATAGCCTGCAGATAGCGTCATTAATTAAAAATATATATATTAATAAACTATATAAGCCCAACTTATTTTATCCTACTTTATATTCATTGGAAAGCTGATACCTAAAAACATGTTTTTGTTACCATTATAAAGTTATAGAACCAACAAAATGAGCTGATGCACATCCTAGAGTGGTGACAATTCACTGCATAAGGTGGAACACAGAAATTTCAAAGGTACCACTTTTAAATTTGAAAGTGTCACCATTTTGTTTCAGTATTCTAATAAACATTTTGCCTTATCTTTCTTTGCTTATTTCTTAATATGTTAGTAATTTATAGAAGCCCATTTGATGAACATCATTGTATGACCTTATCAAGATGACATACTTTTCATCAATATATTGAGCAGGAACAGAGTTCCTAAGCATCTCATCCTGTGTCGTGACATACATCATCAAAAGAATATCGTATCATAATCCAAACAAAAGATCCAAGAAATAAATGGAAAAACGAAAACTATATTGAGTTCCAATTGTAATTCCAGGTGTGTTCATTTTTGGAATACAAGGAAAAAAAGACCCAATAAAAAAAGTTCCTTGTATAGACTTTGGTACAAGAAGGCCCTTGACTGTGTGTATAGTTGCTTAAAATGCAACTATAAGCTACCCCGCATCTCTCGTTATAGATTCATTCTATTCTAATTATTTTAGGGATGAGAAAGTGATTTTTCTTTATCCAAAGTCAGCAGTGTATTAGACCAATTAGTTGGTAGGAGACATTCTGCAAGCCATTTACAAAGCTTAATTGTTATACAATTACAACTCATTGCATTTATTGTATTCCTTTTGATCTGGCTCAACATAATCTATAGGATCTTATACCACCTTATGAACATCAGCTCATAACTGTAGATCAATTAACTTTCCTTTATTAAAGAATCAATGAATTGTAAAGTGAAATCACCTTGATTATTCAATTATTCTATGTTGTGATTTATTGGCTTATGTACCAAATTCTGCTACAATCGTCTAGCATGCATTTATTTATGCTGCTTATTGTATGGGCTTGTGCAATTAACTGCGCATTATTAGAGCGTAGCTGCAGATAGCAAACTCAATAAAATTGACCCAAGTGCCTTTTCTTCATTACAACTAATTTATAGTAGTGATGATCATATAAATTAAAGCAATTGACATAAAAAGCAAATGTCCTGTTAAAATATGTAAAATTGCAAAATGTGGCATTTTTTTAAAGAAACATTTATGGTTGGCCCACTGCATGAGTAGCACCCCATTAATTTGTTGAGTTGTAGAGCAGTTAAAGTCATGTACCCCCATGCTGGTACTAGTAATGTCTCCTCTTTAATGGAAACATACCCAGATGTCTTCTTTTTTGGTATTTTTCCGTGGTTCCTCTGACCAGCAGGACCTATAAAAAACTCACATAGTATTCACTTAATACCTATTGCATTCAGTTATATTTCAGAGAAGAGTTTTACTTTAGAAAATAACATTTTGGCCATCTATGTAAGTATGAACTAGACCTATAAGTATTAGCCCTTCCCAGCAAGATGCAGGGAGGAGAATCCCATTTACAGAAAAATGGATTTTGGAGAAATGAAGCTTAGAAGGTGGATTAGGGTTGGATTATGGAAAGAATATATATTAGTAATCAACTTTAGAGACTAGTCTATACCAATTAACCAATAGTAAACATCAATATCTCCAGCCATTCTCCTGTATTGTCTAAGAACTTAGAACACCTGTTAATAAGCAGACCTGCTCACATACTTAGAACTTTTAATACATATGCTAATGATCAAAGTGCATTAACTTGACTCTATATCTCCGTTACTTTCTGTAGCTTCCAAAAGATCATACTGATCTGAACTAAGTAACTAATCTTCACTGGAGATATATTCATTACCCAAACAATCCATGAAAGCTGGACACGAGTTCCTGTAATATATTGTGTTTCAAATTCCCAGCGTTAAGCATTCAACTTATGCATTATAACCAGATTTACTAAGGCCAGACTGGGCATAAAAACAGCCTCAGGACATTTTTATACCAGTTTTATAATGGTGTACATAAGCATAGCACACAGATGTACAGGTAGAAAAAAAAGAAAACTTAAATTAAAAAATGAGTTCTCCAACATGCAGGACTACACTCATACAACTTCTAAACAAATGATAAAGGTTGCTTTTATTTTTAAATAAAACAGAGTCAGTGTATCCACCCAAGTCCATTGCCTGATTTTTCTCAAAATATTCGCTAATGCACATCCACTCCCTGGCACACACTGACATGCACATACTCTCGGTTCATCCATTTAGGGTCTTATTAACTAACCCTGGAGTCCTTTTACAGTGCACAGCTACAGGCAAATAAATTGCTGCTACTGCTCCTCATGCCTCCCCATCCACACGGTCCACACCTCCATTTCCTGACCACATGCTATTTATTTCTCAACTGAAGCAAGGACTCAGTGGCAGTGGCTAGCCCCAGGTTTGGGTTGTCCAATGGGAAATCTCAGTTTCCCAGCCGAACAAGCTATAGTCCTGGATTTACTTGAGTGGGCAACAAGATTATTTTCATGTAACAACAATATTTCTGATCCGGACAGCCATTTAGTGATTTCGCAAATTTATGAGATTATGTATATATCTTAAGAAGCCCCTCCGAAGTAAAGCCTTCATATTGAAATAAGAGAACAATTAAATATATAAGAATATTCAAACAGAAAGGGAGTATTTAATGGTAGGTAAGCATATCCTGTGGTACTGATGGGGTAATTAAGATGGAGAGATTTACACTCAATACACAGTGTAAATCTGCACCAAGATGGTGAGAGGGACAAATGCTCTAGCATAGATATGTTGGGAAACAGTAGTGAGTACATTTTGTACTAAAATTAAAACTAAGTCAACATCATGCATTTGTGGGGTTGAGAGTATAGTGCTAATGTCTATCGTCCATGTAATTATGGTGTTGTGATCAAACATTTAGAACTCATCAATATAAAATCCCAAATATATACAAGGCTCAAAAAGAACTATACCACTGTGCAAGATGGTTCATTGACCGACAGCTATTCTCACAAAAGCAGGTCAGAAAAACAGCTACTGGTTGGCTGAGATTACACAGAGAATCTGATGTTAAATCTGGAACTGTTGGTTGAGGAGTCTGCTGCATTCATTCACTCAGGGGTCAAGTCCTGGGGAAAAAAAGTGTGGGAACTCACCCAAGATCCACCCCCCCAAAAAAAATTATACACTCGTATGCATATATAAACGCGTGCACACATACACACTAACAGAAACATACAAATTATTCATATTTTTTACATTTACAAATGTCCACCCTGCCTCCCTACCTGGAGAGCTGGCGTGGACCTGTCCCTGGGGTCCAGTGGGGCTTCAGTGAGGTGGGCAGCTGTCTACCTGTCAGACGCGATGAGGGCGCTGTGTTCTCTCTGCTCCCTTGCGCCGGATGTCTACTGATGCAGGGAGCCGGAATATGACGTCATATTCCGGCTCACAGCATCAGCAAACGGTGTGCGAGGGAGCAGAGCTAGAAGAACACAGCTCCCTCGCCTAACAGGTAGACATCTGCTCGCCAGGGGGGTCAGGGGGGTCAGCATGACAGGGGGGAACACTGTGGGCAGATTTTGTTTCCCAGCCCCCTGGTTAGTGCATGCAGGAGCAACGGAAACGGCGTTCCTGCTGTGAAAAAAGTGCAGGAACGCCGTTCACACGCATTCCTGCAGGACTCGAGCCCTGCATTCACTTCACTGTGAACACTAAAAACGTTTAGTGATGATCTCTTGACTAATTTGAGTCATCTCATACTGAAGTACTGGAAGGCAACGCGCATGCCTGACACTTGCAGCACTTTGCCTGCAATGCTTTTCAAAGAGAAGCATTGCTTTCCAATCTGTGCTGGGGCACAAATAATTCAGAAAGAGTACCCTCCCTGATGTCATTAGAAAAGTACTGATTTATTTTGAAATCCCCATTTTCCCTAAGTGAGAGGGAATGCTCTGTTAACCCCTAAAGTATTTCATCAAGCTAAAGAGGTTTGGAGCGTTTCTTTAAGATGAGATTTAAAATGATGTCATGAAAACTTACTAGTTAATATTTTTCTCATTTAGTTTCAGACAAGGCATATATTTTAATAAACAAGTGAGTTATAGTTCATTTATTAATTTAGAGTCCATTTAATGTCATAACTGATACGCTTTAGAAAAAAGGGAACCCATGCATTCAGATCAACTAAAATAGATAAGCCATTCTCTGATTTAACTAGTGAATAGTGACAAAAGTCCTAATGTAATATAGTCTATTTTTCCTGATTTGCTACTCAACTTCAGCTATTTCAAGCTTGATTAATTAGTCCCTCTCCTGGATCGATTCAGAAGGCTCACTGAACTCATATGAATCACAGCAGGGAAAAGTATATGTTCAATTCCATTTGCATTACATTCATGTGGACAGCTAGAGGGCAAATCAGGCTTTCGCTATCAAGTTAAAATTCTTTGTTCACTTAATCATTGCTTTTTTTGGACTTAAACCAACAAAGCTAAATTAAAACTGAAAAACACAAAAAGCGTGTTTTATTTACAAAATTTTCAAGTAATCCCAATCAATTACGTGAAAATGATTGCATTGTAATTTTAGTTTTTCATTCACAATGTGTGCTTTTATTATATTTCATTTTAAATTGCTTTTCATTCATGTGTTTGCCAATGAATATATTATACTATGTTTATTGATTACTGTGCGAATAAGCATCTTGTGGATGTAAAACATGTATTTTTTGATTTAACACGTTAAAGTCATATATGATAATATTGATTAAGCACCCTGACGTTTTGCAAAGCAATAGTGTACATTTTTAAGCTGGCATTGTCAAATTTAGTAATAGATGATATCCAGGGTATGTTCCCATAGATGCATAGATCCCATGTATAGACAATTTTATCAATTGCAAAATACATTTGTTTATTGTAAATTTTGTATCCAATTGTTGCCCTTTGTGGTCCCAGACAGCAGATCCAGTGCTACCATTTGAGCACTGGCTCTGCTGAGACCTCTGCAGCTACATGAACTACTGGGGTGATCTTCCTTAGCAGACTTGCAGTGGTCACAGTGCATGTCTGCACCTCCGGCTGAGTGCAGATCCGTCGCGAGTCTCGTTCACAGTCACATGATGGAAGGGATTATTCTCAGGTTTGTGCACGAGGTGGGTGAACAAGGGTGGATGACCTGTCCCAAACCTGCATAACTGTAGCTCAAATTTTTTGCCACATGCCTGAACTTAATAATAACTGACATTAGCTGCCCTATTGTCATCACAAC
Source organism: Pelobates fuscus (assembly GCF_036172605.1). NCBI lineage: Eukaryota > Metazoa > Chordata > Amphibia > Anura > Pelobatidae > Pelobates > Pelobates fuscus. The sequence continues at coordinate 334,084,158 of NC_086318.1, read as the reverse complement.
TCAATCTATGGATTGTCCTCTGCTGCTCCAAAATTCTTTACACTGTAAAGTGTCTTTATTGCAGGTGGTGGATTGGGGAACATAATCTCTACCCTTCCTCATAATTGTTTTGGGATTACTACTTGACATTGACGATGGTGGAATTGTTTTGCTTATTACAACAACTTTAGGATATGAATGATTGTGTTAACTAACAAAACTTATGGGACTAACAAAAAATGAACAGCATACCCGAACTACCATCACACTAGGGTCAGTGATACAAGCTATCTCCAACTCAAAGTTGGTGTAAGTTGTACTGGCAGTAGCTAGGCAAGATGATCTTTTCTTTTTCATTTTTACTGGGCAACAGACTCCCAAATTAAGGATTTTCTTTCTACAAACAGTTAACCAAAAAATCCCTGAACTCTAAATCAGGGAATCAAACTTGGTGTAAGTGACTTGGTGAAAGAAAGGAGATTTCATCTAAGGCAAAGAAAATGTTTTTTTACAGTAAGAGCAATAAGGATATGGAATTCTTTGCCTGAAGAGGTGGTTTTGTCAGAGTCTATACAGATGTTTAAACTGCAATTGGATAAATACTTGCAAAAACATAACATACAGGGATATAATTTCTAATTAGTGGGGTAATAGCTGCTTGATCCAAGGAGACATCTGACTGCTATTTTGGGGTCAAGAAGGATTTTTTTTCCTAGTTTGTTGCAAAATTGGAAGCGCTTCAGACTGGGTTTTTTGCCTTCTTTTGGATCAACAGCAAAAGCATATGTGAGGAAGGCTGAACTTGATGGACGCAAGTCTCTTTTCAGCTATGTAACTATGTAACTATGTAACTATGTAACTAAGTGGCACTGTGCACTGGTTAGGCACAGCAGTAACCAAACTAGTCTCTTACTAGGATCAACGACCCAGCCACAACATTAAAAGCACCTACCTAAAATTATATAGATCAAGGTATAAATTACACAAGACCTCTGAATGTGTCCTGTAGTATCTGGCACCAAGTTGCGAGATTGGGCCTCCATGGATGTTCCTGCATATCACACAAATGCACAATTGGATTGAGAGCTAGGGAATTTGAAGAAAAAGGCAACACCTTGAACTCTGTCATGTTCCTTTAAGTCATTCCTGAACATTTTTTTGCAGTGTGGCATGTTGCATTATCCTGCTGAAAGATGCTATTGACATCAGGATACACCATTGTCATGAAGGGGTCTACATGATCTGCAACAATCTTTTGGTAGGTGGTACAAGTCAAAGTAAAATCCACATGAATGCCAGGACTCGAGGTTTCCCTGCAGAACATTCCCTAGAGCATAAAACTGCCTCCAACAGTCTGTCTTCTTCCCATAGTGCATCCAGCTGCCATTTCTTTCCCTGGTAAACAATGCACACGCACCCGGCCATTCACCTGATCTAAAATAAAACTTTATTCATCAGACAAGCAATTCTTCCATTGCTCCATGGTCCAGTTCTGAAGCTCATGTCCCCACTTTTGGAAGTGGACAGCAGTCATCATGAGCACTCTGTGTTTGAACACCTTTCTACCATGGCCAGCATTATGTTTTTCAGCAATTTGAGTTACAGTAGCTCTTCTGTATGACCAGATCAGATAGGCTAGCCTTTACTCCCCGCATGCATCGATGAGCCTTTGGTGCCCATGACCCTGACCCTGATGCCATTTTGGCCATCTGATGCCATCTTTAACCCTTTCCTGTCTTGTTTGCCCGTGTGACTGATTACCATCTACCTAACTCTGGCTTGTTCTCATTTTCGTAGTCTCTCTGTTACCATGACCTTGTCTCGTTTCTGATTACACTTTATCTCTGTCTGACGTTTAGTCTGGCCATTCTAAGTCCAGGTAATAAGTTATATCCTAGTCTTGTCCCTTGCTATCCTAAACTCTGCATGTTGGGGTATTACATCATGACATTATGATAGGACCATGGGCCCTGCAGGTTTAGGACAGCAAATGACCTCCTATGAGGCAAGATTTTAAGAACAGGATCACCGTATGGACCAGAGTGCCCAGGCCCATCAGACACTTTTGTCCAGAAATGTTTATTTGGCCCCTGAGACACTGGTATGCGTACCATCTCAACCCGTACCTCCCATTCCAGAGGCATCTATCCTGACTAGAGATGTCCCGAATAGTTCGCTGGCGAATAGTTCCTGGCGAACATAGCTTGTTCGCGTTCGCTTCGGACGGCGAACATATGCGATGATCGGTCCGCCCCCTATTCGTCATCATTGAGTAAACTTTGACCCTGTACCTCACAGTCAGCAGACACATTCCAGCCAATCAGCAGCAGACCCTCCCTCCCAGACCCTCCCTACCAGATCCTCCCTCCCAGACCCTCCCACCTCCTGGACAGCATCCATTTTAGATTCATTCGGAAGCTGCATTCTTTTTTTTTTAGACAGAAGTGTGTTATATTTGAGCATGCTAGGCTGAACGTGCGTATATCATGGCTAGTTGCACTGAGGGTATGAGTATATAGCAGTACATTGTTGTGAAAGATGGCTGTCATGTTTAGGGTGTAGCTTGCACGTTATCAACTGTGTATTTATATCAGTAGCTCCACCACTAGTTATAAATCAAGTGTGAGTCGCCCCATGAGATGAGACTAGTGAATAACATAATACATGAACGGTTAAGGTAAAGGCATGTAAGGCACTACGACAATAAACTCTTTAGGAGGTGAAATAATGACATGTTTAAACGCTTGCTACTTTACAATTAGTTAATGTGCAGAGAGCAGTTCATGTGATCAAAGGCATGGTGTGGAGGATTGGCTATAGTGGGACATGCGTGGCAGGCTGCTGTTTACTGCTCGTGCTCATCCGATCCCTTCTGGGCGCCAGGTGCAGACCCTGGGAGTCCCTGATACCTGGAACAACAAAGGCAAGTCTCTGGCTCAGTGCCGGGTTCGCGGCTTGAGGTGGTTGAAGCTTGTTTTGTCGGGTGGTCGGATTTGTCCCGGTGGTGCTTCACGTCCGGTGCGGGATTGTGGTGGCGTAAGGTAAGGTGAGGCGAGTGCTTGACGTGGGTCAGGCTCTGCATTTCTGTTTGTGCCTCCGGTCACGTCTTTGACGCCTTTTGCGTTGGTGGATTTTAATGGGGACTGCTTCGCTTAGCTGTGGTGGAGCTTGTTGGGGCTGTGGTGGAGCTTGTTGGGGCTTACTGCTTGTTATTTGCTACCAAAATTGATTAAAGAGTCTGTCCAGCTTAGACTCAATATCCTGCCATGCTTTGCTGGTACCAGGAGGACACGCGACTGCCACCATATTGGGAGAGTCATAGATGAGTATGTCAGCCTGGGCGGCTGTGCTCTGTGCATCCATTAGCTCCAGACAGCCTCTCAGGGGTGGACCGGGATAACCCCCACCGGTTCAAGGGGGGGGTAACGGAGCTCCTGCCGGGAAGTAGCCGCCTCTCCCGCCCGGTGAGCACCAGGCCACACTTGCCATGCGGAGGTTAGTAAGACTCTGTCGAGTTGCTGACCGCTATTAAGCATGTCGGGTCGGTCAGGTAGGAGCAACATTGCTGGGTCATCCAATTCTGGGTTGAAATTCGCTTGTTGATAGCTGCTTAAAGTGAGATATTGAGGGAGCTCACACGAAGTGCGTCTTTCCTCCATGACAGCTAGGCCCCGCCCCCCGGAAGCTGCATTCTTAGTGAGAGGAGGGACAGTGTAGCTGCTGCTGATTTAATAGGGAAATCGATAGCTAGGCTAGTGTATTCAGTGTCCACTACAGTCCTGAAGGACTCATCTGATCTCTGCTGTAAGGACAGCACCCCAAAAAGCCCTTTTTAGGGCTAGAACATCAGTCTGCTTTTTTTTTCTGAGCAATCTAATTGCAGTTGCCTGCCAGCGTGTGTGTCAGGCTCACAGCGTATACTGTGCCCACTTGCCCAGTGCCACCACTCATATCTGGTGTCACAATAGCTTGCATTTAAAAAAAAACAAAAAAACTTTTTGGACTGTAATATAATAGCAGTCAGTTTCCTTCACACGTGTGCATTTCAGGGCCTGCCAGGGCACAGTGTCACACCAGTGCAACTCATATCTGGTGTAACAGTAGTGTACATTAAAAAAAAATACAGGGGGCTTGTTGTCACCTTTCAGGGACCCTTGGTGTTGTACGTGGCTGGGTGGAGGAAGAGACCTTCAATTACATCAGTGAGGACAAGGAACGGGACATGACTAGCTTGGTATCCACCTTGTGCAAATGGGGAGTTTGCGGTTGTGCAAATGGACTGTTTGCGGTTGTTTGCGGTGCGTTAAACGGGGAGTTTGGTCTGTCACTGTGAAGCAGGCGTAACCCTTACAGTACCTGATCGATACAACATCATACCTGATGTTTTAAAGCACGTTATTCCAAACAATTTAGGAATGTTAGGTGATTTATGCCCTTTATGGATTAAAACCAGACTCAATCAACTATGTAATTTTCCATGGGAGTTTTGCCATGGATCCCCCTCCGACATGCCACAGTCCAGGTGTTAGTCCCCTTGAAACAACTTTTCCATCACTATTGCGGCCAGAAAGAGTCCCTGTGGGTTTTAAAATTCGCCTGCCTATTGAAGTCTATGGCGGTTCGCCCGGTTCGCCCGTTCGCGAACATTTGCGGAAGTTCGTGTTCGCCGTTCGCAAAAGGAAAATTTTATGTTCGCGACATCACTATTTATAACAAATAAAAAATATATTTTCAACTCTTTTCTTTCTTATTCAAGTTGTATCTCTTTTTAAGGGTAACATGTCATTGTTGTTATTTGCAGGAATAGTAAACTGATATTCCATAAAATTTATATTTTTCGATACGCTATACAATATATTGAATAATTTGAAAAACACTTCCATATTTTTATATTTTTGATATAGATATATTAATATATTTTTAAAAAGCACTAAAATCATTTGAAAAGCTTATCAAAAATAGTAGAGATGGAAAAACAGCTGTCATAGAGAATTTCTCTATTTTACCCTAATATTATAATTCCCTGGTCTAGTCCTATTTTAATAAATAACTCTGACAGATTTATTTTTGTTTTTATAAATAAATATTTAAATAAAGATTTTATCATTGGCCATTTTTAAATTTCATATCAAGGAGCGGCAAACTTATCTTTGCGTAAAAACTATATAAAGTATTTGCATCTCTTCATGATCTGTTAATTACTCTTTAAATTTAAAGTCCACTAAATTATTTGCCAACGATGGAATCATGCTTATGAAATGAGGCCATGAGTAAAAGTTTCATGCTACACAACATTGTTTGCACTATGAAGATTTGTATTCGCATTTCCAGCTCTAGGGGCTGTAATTTTTATTGAAAGAACAAATATTTAGGATTAGCATGTTTAATTTGAAGCTCCTGCAAATTAGAGCAACAATTCCTAGACCTATCTATCCATTATTATCCAAGTTAGATATCAATTCTAATACACATCATTTTCAGGGATAATTAAAAAATGCTTATGTGTTGCATGGTTAGTAGACAGAGTTCTAGATGTTCATTAAAGTAATTTCTTGTCTATGAACATTATGACACCTCGAAGTCCCTGCAATGTTAGTGTCTATATTATAAAAACTTTTTCTAAAGACAACCTTAATTTGCTCTGTTGAAGTTCAGTGTTTTGAAAATGCTTTTGCCTGATTAGGATCCCTAGCTACCTATTAACAGTCTGTAATCAAGCAGAGGCAATAGGATTTGTATTTTTACGTATATTATGTTCATAACCAATTATTTTCTTGATATACCATCCATGAGATGGAATAGTAGTTTTAGTTGGTATTCTGCATAATGGCTATTAAGCAATCACTGACGTTAATTCAAAAAAGATTATATGATACACAACATTATTATTTGGTTTTACAATTCAGACTGTGCTGGTGTTAGCCAAACACAGTACTGACAATCACATTATCTGGATGAAATTTAATCTAATTTACAATATACAAATAGTGAGAGATACATAGAAAACAATAATAGCGCAGCCGTGCAACAATGCACTAACAATTGAAAAATGAATACCGGGGACGGGGCCTGACTGTGATGGCGGCTGGATGCCTTTTTCAGAGAGCTCCGGGCAAATCATTGATTTTAAGGCACTTACCCGTGTTCCCGGCGCTTTTTCTGGGTCAAGCTGCGAAGCTTGAATGTCTGGTGTAAATCGACCGGCTTTGTACGGTCAGTAGCAGCCGTCCAGACTAAGCCCTCAACAGGCTGGAGTGAGGCCTAGCAAGCACTGTGGAGGGGAGATGCAGCCGCTCTCCCAACCAAGCTCAGGCGGAACTTTGTCCAAATCTTGATGGTGCCCTGCTACCCCCCCCTTTGGACCAGTAGGGGAGATCTCGGTCCCCACGCTGGAGGCTCATTCACATCAACTGGGCTGTGCGAGCCTGCCTCAAACAACGATGATACCCCACATGGCATATCCAACATGGCGGATGCCGCAGGCCCCAAGCCTGACTATGGAGGTGTGATGTCCAGAACGCTGTCCTTCCTGGACAAACTTCTTGGCGACTTTTGGGGTGCGCTGTCCCTCCGAAATTTGTACCTGCCTACAACCCTTGTGGGATCACCCACCTAAACCTGCTCCCCGGCAGCCTCAAACTTGGCGTGGCACAAGGAGAGTGCGAAAACGGCAGAGAAAACCGAGTCGGCGTAGCACAAGAGGCGGGATGTGCAGGCCTGCATCAGAAAGTGGTGCCTATAGAGCCAGCAGTTGGAGTGTCAAGAAGGATACAACAGGGAGAGGAAAGCAGGTGATACTGAAGAAGCTACCACATCGATCTAGCCTGGGTCAGTACGCCTACCAACTCACCCTATTACCTGGTACTGCACCCTGCCCAGGAATACCCAGAGGGTCGTCTTACTCATCCTCCCACCACACACAGCCAGGAGACATCCTCCCTTCTTAACCTAATTATATGCTTTGGTTGACATTTCTGTTGAAAGTGTTACTTTTCTGCTTACCCTGCATCATTTGTTCCAAATACCTTAATAATAGCACTTCGCTTGTATATTAATCTTATAATATCATTTACTTTATTTACTTATCACCTGTGCATCTATACAGAGTTACCTTAGTCTGATATACTTATATATAAAAAGTGCAGAGTTACTTGTCTTTACAATTCTTGTTTAAATGTCCATATGCACCTGTATGTCTCTCTATGCACTACAAAAATAAAGAATAAAAACAAAAAAAGAAAAGAAAAAGTAATACCAGTGGGTATTAATTGAAAATACAACTTTTGCTAGGTAACATAAATATACATTTAAAAAAAAAATCAACATTTAACTAGAAATTAAGTGTATTTGATAAAAACACTGAACGTTTGATGCAATATTATGGAAACCAACTAACAGGGTTATTCAGAGAATTCAACATGAATTTCAAATGTAAGTTAAAAATAGCCAAACTGGAAACAATTTCTAAGTCAACTATGGTGTAACGGCACCCCAGGCATAAAAGGGGTTAACAGCCGTTTAGTAGATCTTCCCTTCCAGAGACACAGGCACAGCTACTGTAGAACACCAACCTCCCGAACTGAATACAAGGGAATGCTCCAAACTCCCAAACTGCATACAAAATAGTACTCCAAACTCCTGAACTGGAACCTCACGAATAGCTGCTAGCAGACGAACAGGAAAAGCACCCAAGCGGCTTACACTCCTGGCAATCAGTCTCTAACAGCATACAGTAAATCCCCCCAAAGACAAGACAGAGCTCTGTGTTGCGGGTCAAGCAGTGGTCTGGTTTAATGTGGGCTACCTGCCCGGTATTTATGGGGGACCAGATGGAAGACTGGGACACAAATGGCAAAATGTCCAATCACAGGCATACAGGGTTAAAACACTCCCACAGTACATTACAATCCCTCCCCTCTATCCTGGAGATAATTGGAGAAGTAATCCAATTATCTCCAAGGACAGAGGCAAAACTCCATTAACCATGTGGTTACAGTAAAACACTAAAATACAATAAAATACATAATGTTGCAAATAATGAATAAAACATATACATTCTACCTACCCCCAGATAGCTTAGATCTGAGCGCACATTATTACGAATGCCGCTCAGATCACATACATACAGTTCAATCGCCATGGAGCCAAAGTCTTTCCCATAGTGTTTCGTTATACGAATAGGCTCCATGGCATGGCTATCTGGGGTGATGCTGTTCATACGGATAAACTACTGAATGAACAGGCAATCGGTTAAATGACCGAAGGCAGAAGTAGGGAGGCTGACGGCTCAGCGGTGTTCGTGCCAATAAGTGTCCGTTTCTAGTTCCATAGAATCCTCGCCGAACACCGCTGGTCTTTCGCGTGTTTAAAATGGCCGCCGCCACGTGTTCGGCAAACGAACAAAAGCCACCCAGTATTCGTCAATTAAGCTGTGGTTAACCGCAGCTTCTGGGAGGTAAATTGCCGACACACTCCAGCGCCCAGGTGGTCCAGTCGTTCATGTGTTAGGTCGATAGATTGAATCTACCGACCGCCGGGCAGAAAGACACGAACAAGCCTTTTCTGCAGGCGAAAGGAAGACTTTTAAACATGGGGCCATAGTCCAGAGGCAACAGGCGGGCAACCAGGCTCCTCCAATGCAATGTGGCGAGATTGGTCTCGTCACATATGGTTTCAGTTCAGCTACTCTGGCCTTAAATTTGAAATTTACTTTAAATTCTCACCTTAGTGAGTACCCCCCCATTGACTACTTGCTCCTCCTAGCTGTAAATTCTTTCAAATAACTCTATGTTATTCCTATTCCTTAGGCCCAATTCCACAAAACCTTTTCATTTCTACTAAGCTTTGTAGTAGATATTACACTGGGTATCTTACAAAACCGTTGCATTCGTTTCATAGCTCACTTACAGGTTGTGATATTGGGAGACATCCTGTAAGAACTTTTCTCAATGTGTAAACTGAATATCACTAGAAGTAGTACATACAGATTTTTGAGTATTGTTGATGGCAGGTCCAGAGTTACTGTAAGGCTACACAGGTGGCCACGCTATGGAGCTCCTGCAGGGGGGTGTTGGAAAATCCAAGGCCTCCACTAAGGACTTCCCTAGCCTGGGGTCGTGTGAGGATTCTTTGGGGACAGGTGGATGATGGAGATGAAGTTCAGAGAACACCATAACTGACACAGCTAGGATGTGAATGAACCAGCTACCTACCTCCCTCTTTTCCTTAGTTGCTTTTATTTCCACTCAGTGCTGCATTTTCACTTCCATAGACACCAGTTATTTACTTTAGTGCATGCGCAAGAGTGCAGCACTGATGTAGTGGCCCTTGGTGGAGGAAGCACCATAAGCTGAAGAAAAAGATGGCAATGGAAGTATAATTCCCTTCTGTTGCACCTTCAGGCTGGGGTCTGTCACCATTGGTCATGTAAAATATGCAAATATCCCACCTGTATTATTCAGATGCTAATTGTGCATCCCAACTGCATGTCTACAGTGGGTTCCACATTTATGTGTTTTGAAAGAATATTTGTGCATCTAACACCTTGTCCTGCTCGTCCTACGCCTCTGTCAGTATTAAGGTAATCTAGCAGACATACTATCACAAACCACCAATAACATCCCAATGAATTAGGTGATTTCATATCCACTATTTATCAATGCTTAATTGCATATAGCAAAATCAAACTAGTGAAAACTTTAATTGATTGAATGCACACATCTCCCCTTAATTTAGCTTGTTTCTTAAGCATCTATATTCTTCTGTTTGCATTTATTATCCTATGTGATTAATGCACATTCTAGACTTGCTCATGAATTTAAATGCTTAACTAAGTAGTCCTCTAGAAGAAGAAAAAACAGCATAACTGCCAAAACACACATATCTCCCAAATTAAATTTGCTAGGTTTGTGATGTTAAACTTTGGATTCTGCCAGAGCTTTAAGATTTATCCAATTAACATGTAATCAAACAATTTATACTTTGCATTATTGGGTAACATCCGATATGCCTCTGGCACAGAAGAATAATGTTTTCCACCTCTGCATACATTAGATCACAGAGGGCAATTATTTCAAGACATCTCAATTTTGAATGCAGTTCATCTTATGAGCTATCTTTACATTACATCACTTACCAAGCTAAATGTCTTTATATTGTATATTCATTTTCCTTTCAGCTAAGCTATTTTTTGCATTGCTTTACCACACTATAAATGATCTGTTCTTGAACTTGAAGTGATTAAAAATAAAGCTGTTTTAAAGCTTTATTATTAACATTTATAGGCAATATAAAAACGTAAGGCAAATTTTAATGTTGATAGGAGTAAACTGTAAATGTTCACTAGAAATCACTAAAAGCGTACCTTTTCTATGCATTATTAAACATGGACATGTGATTACCCTGGGATAAGTGTATTCTAATTATGCACCTTTTGTGATTTGATATATTGATCAGTAATTGGATACAGATTTTTGGATCTTACCGCATACTTTTAATGTGTTTTAGTGACTTTAAAAGTTTAGCATAAAAGCAAAAGCCAGCTTGAAAAATAAACATGTACCTATGAGAACATTAAAAAAGCTTTTACGGGAAAATTTGTACACTTCATCTATCAAGGCATTATATACAGTGGCAATGAAAGAAATGTAGTTTTCATAAAAATGCTGTCATTTTCTTTTTTGTGTTTGTTTTGTAATGGAAAAGAAGGCATTTTGCATTCTTTCGAAAATGTCAAGATGTTACCATTATTTTTTTTTTATCAAATATTTAGTTGGTATAAAATAAAAATTTTTTATGGTTTAATAGAAATATAATTATTTCTGCAAAATAGTTTTACACAAATTAAATATCATTTTTACACAGATTGTGTAGTAACTGTCATGTGCAAATTATACTGTAAGTACACTATACAAATTGAACTGTAAATCTCCTACACAGATGATAAAGTATATGATCTTTACAGAGTATGTAGTGGCTGCCCTACTCCAGTTATGCAGTTAATGATCTAATCAGATTATTCATGAAGATTGTAAGTCATTTTAACCTTCTGAGTGACAAGAAGTTAATGTTAAGAAGAGGATGCATTCACTTATGTTGAATTCAAATATAACAATAAAAACTAACTGAGGCAGGTGCTAGGAAATTGTAAAATGGTAGCAAAATTTAGCTACTACTTATGGAATTTAGTACTTGTAGAAATGTATTAATTAAAGAGCACATTGTTAGAAAATGTCATTGTTAGAAAATTAATGGAAATTAATTAGCAAATTATAACGAATGTATTGCAACAAAAACAGAAACTATAAGAACTCTGAGTATGCTCCAAGTATGTCTTCAGTAGAGCTTAAGGAAACCTCAATAGCTTGCCCTTTGATTAGTCCCTGCTCAGGTCTCAAAAATGGTTTTGCTCACTTGTGCCATTACAAAGAAAACCGGTACCATTTGCATATCAGACTAATGCTGTCCACAAGGGCAGTCTAGATATGAAATACTGGCAAGTTCCCTCTGCACAAGTGATAAAGCAACCAAAGACGATTATTTTACCCTTCTTTGGGCCACACCATTGAGGTTCATCACAAGAGCTCAAGTGAGTTCCTCTGGGTCATATATTGTACATGATCATGAACTGTATATTATGCCGAGACCCCTACCGCTTCCTTTCACACAGCCCTAGAACCAGCAGTGCTCAACAAGTGTAAAACTGAAGTGTTGCACCATGGCAGTAGTAGGGTGGAAGCAGGGATCTTCTCTGCACTGCCACAGAAGCCAGGTGATAATTAAAAAATTCCCCAAAACAGGGCACTTGAAGATATTTTGCTCATTTTAGTTAACTTCCTACTGTATGTTCTGAAATTAATATATCTCTGATATGAAACATTTCCTAATAACACACAACCTCCAATATTATATAGCTTCCAATTCCGTGTTGTAAAAAGATGAGAAAATAAACGAAAATCATAACATTCAGAAGATAGATATAATTGAATATGTTTATGTATTACTGGGGAGCAATATACACATACAATTACTGTTTTGGTCTAATTGTACATTCTAGCTATTCACCCCAAGTTCCAACTAAATGTTTTGGGGTTTTTTTTGGATATAAACATACTGTTCAAATATATTATGGAAAATGGTAAATGCTGGGTGAATTATTTTTTTACAGCTTAACAAGAACCTAGTTTATAAAAAAAATAAGACAGAAATATTGCAACCTGTCAGGTTTTCTGAGTAGGTACAGAACATAATTATATCTACAGGCGTCTGATTAAAAGCTCCACACTAGAAGAATGTGTGATACCTGACCCCCTGTCTTGTCCCAATAAAGATCCAGAACATGTAAATTATACGGTATTGAATTAGATTTTTAATAATGCCTGTTACATGTGTGGCAATAGGTATAAATAGAAGTTTCAATAGTTTTTATGAAAAGTGAATGCTATTTTATAATTAAACAGTTAAGTAATTGCATAACATAACAATAATATAGATCCATATTTACAACCATGCTACACATTGAAAACTTACATTACAGATTAATCGCTGCATTAACTCTTTCACCTCTATAAAAAAAAAAGAATAATTTGATTTAATAAGATATCTCATTCCCAGAATATCAGAATTTGTGGTGTTGCTGTGTGTGGTCTTTGGGACCTGGGGTCTCGAAGGGGGGTACTCTATCATGGTATTCTAACTGGAGTTACACAGCCCCGAGTCAATTAAAGTCCAGGAGACAGTAAGTGCAAGGTTTAAGGAATTTTACATATATATATATGTGCTGAATGCAATACAATATGATCATATTCTATAACTAAATCACAATTATTAAAAAATTTTTTTAATAATATGTGTTACAGTTTGTTAACTTTGAAGGTGATGTTTAGTGAGTGAGTTTGTTGGATTATGTGTTTCGACATTTTTATCCTTACCTGGTCTCCACATGGTTCTCCCCTCAGATTCAATCGACCGCATTCTTTTTGAATGGCCCCCTCTTCACCCCTCCAAGGCTCCAGCTCACTACAGATTGACCCAGAAGCACTCTCCAAACAGTAAGATACTGACCCAGCTGTCGCGCCATGGTCACAATCCCACAGCGCCATCTCTGTTTGAGTCTATTACCTGCTTTGTCCATTCGTATACATAATTTCGTATAGTATTTAGTCTAATTTTATTCGTTTTCAAAACTCACAAAGGTTTAGCTTGAAATCATTTGCGAGCTTTCGGGACTTGTGCAAATCATAAGATTACTATTATAGTCGGGCTTATTCGCACTAAGGGCATTCTCATGTTTCTAAATTACTGCTGGATCAGGGGAACGTTTGTCTTTTTTTCCAACGAACGCACCCAGTTCGGTTGAATCAACCCAAAAGCCCTATGGCCGGATGGACCATTCGTGCAGTACAAACGAACACAATTTAACCGCAACGGTGGTTCACAATATTCCTACAAATTATGCGAATTTGAACACTGACCTCTAGTGGAACTTTCACGTACTCCTGTGACTTAATTTCTGCTTAGCTACTTTAAGTATGTTTTCCGATTCTTAAGAATTATAGGGTTATATCTTGTCATTGCAATTTTTATGTATGGTCATATACGTCAGGTTTTATACGTGATGATTAAGGAGGTCTTACATCATAGGCCACATATGGGCTCAGACGACATTACTAATTTTTGTATAGTATGTTACGGGGACCACATACATACTCCTCGTATATGTCATCATATCATTAGATTCCTTAGTCAGGACCTGCTTTCACTTGTATCCATTTCTTCTTTCAAAGTTGGGCGTGGGTTATAGGATATTTGTATCAAAGGCGTTACTCATACTATGTTTATTTACAGGTTACGGGGTAATCAGTACTTAGGGCAACATAACACATCATACCCCTTGAACTACAATAGTTAGGTAGGTCTGTTATAGATTTATTCAATTGGGTCCACAAGCTGTCCTTACAATTCACATATATATGTTACATCATCACATCTTGCTCCAATTCACTTTCTTGTGTTGAACCACATTACTGACTCACTCATTCTCAGGTACATCAGTCACATGTATGTAGACGCTACCATACCCTTCTTCCCTTAGTTAGTTACTGGCTGACAGGGCACCAGGAGTGCAATAGTTAATAATTTCTCAGGCCTCTATGCCTTAGGTTTATTTATCCAGTTAACCTGTAATCAAACAATTTATACTTTGCATCATTGGGTAACATGCGCTATGCCTCTGGCACAGAAGAATAATGTTTCCCCCCTTTGGATACATTAGATCACAGAAGGCAATTATTTTAAGGCATCTCAATTTTGAATACAGTTCATCTTATGAGCTATCCTCACATTACATCACTTACCAAGCTAAATGTCTTTATATTGTATATTCATTTTTCCTTTCAGCTAAACTATTTTTTGCATTGCTTTACCACACTATAAATGATCTGTTCTTGAAGTGATTAAAAATAAAGCTGTTTTAAAGCTTTATTATTTACTTTTATAGGCAATATAAAAATGTAAGGCGCATTTTTATGTTGATAGGAGTAAACCGTAAATGTTCACTAGAAATCACTAAAAGCGTATCTTTTCTATGCATTATTAAACATGGACACGTGATTACCCTGGTATAAGTGTATTCTAATTTTGCACCCTTTGTGATTTGATATATTGATCAGTAATTGGATACGGATTTTTGGATTTTACCGCATACTTTTAATGTGGTTTAGTGACTTTAAAAGTCACTGTGAGGCCCAACTCATCGGCTGAACTATCAGGCAGTCCCCCTCATGCCTGTAAAAAAGTTTTTAAAAGTTAGTAAAAGTTATTAAACAGTTTTTAAATGAAATAAAAAGTACTTAGATCATATATATACAGTATCTCACAAAAGGGAGTAAAGCCCTCACATTTTTGTAAATTTGCTGTCCCCTCAAAATAAACTCAACACACAGCCATTCATGTCTAAACCGTTGGCAACGGTGGAAATGTCCAAAATGGGCCCAAAGTGTCAATATTTTGTGTGGCCATGATTGTTTTCCAGCACTGCTTTAACCCTCATGGGCATGGAGTTCACCAGAGCTTCACAGGTTGCCACTGGAGTCCTCTTCCACTCCTGCATGACAACATCACAGAGCTGGTGGATGTTAGAGACCTTGCGCTCCCCCATCTTCCATTTGAGGATGCCCCACAGATGCTCAATATGGTTTAGGTCTGGAGACATGCTTGGCCAGTCCATCACCTTTACCTTTAGCTTATTTACCAAGGCAGTGGTCGTCTTGGAGGTGTGTTTTTGGTCATTATCAAGTTGGAATACTGCCTTGCAGCCCAGTTTCAGAAGGGAGTGGATCATGCTCTGCTATGTCACAGTACATGTTAGCATTCATGGTTCCATCAATGAACTGTAGCTCCCCAGTGCCGACAGCACTCATTGAGGCCCAGACCATGACACTCCCACCACCATGCTTGACTGTAAGCAAGACACACTTGTCTTTGTACTGCTCACCTGGTTGCCGCCCCACACGCTTGACACCATCTGAACCAAATACGTATATCTTGGTCTCATCGGACCACAGGACATGGTTCCAGTAATCCATGTCCTTAGTCTGCTTGTCTTCAGCAAACTGTTTGCGGGCATTCTTGTGCATCATCTTTAGAAGAGGCTTCCTTCTGGGACGACAGCCATGCAGACCAATTTGATGCAGTGTGCGGCGTATGGTCTGAGCACTGACAGGCTGACCCCCTACCGCTTCTACCTTGGCAGCAATGCTGGCAGCACTCATATGTCTATTTTCCAAAGACAACCTCTGCATATAACGCTGAGCACATGCACTCAACTTCTTTGGTCGACCATGGCGAGGCCTGTTCTGAGTGGAACCTGTCCTGTGAAACCGTTGTATGGTCTTGCCCACCATGCTGCAGCTCAGTTTCAGGGTCCTGGCAATCTTCTTATAGCCTATGCCATCTTTATGTAGAGCAACAATTCTTTTTTTTAGATCCTCAGAGAGTTGTTTGTCATGAGGTGCCACGTTGAACTTCCAGTGACCAGTATGAGAGAGTGTGAGAGCGATAACACCAAATTTTTCTTTTTTTTTTTTAATTCTTTATTTTTGAAAGTGCATATATATATACAGGTTTCAGTATTGCAAGATACAGTTCACTTTGTTTTTTGTTTGTTGAATAGAGATTCAAAGGTAAACATGGATAAGCATAAACAAAATATAAGGAACAATCAGGTTTCATACGTCAACTATAACATTGTTGCTTGAGGTCCTAGAATTATGATTAATCATGTATAGTTAGCTGTCTGCACAATTACAAAGACTTAGGTTTTCATGGAGTGATTTCGAGGGAGCCGTGTATGGGAGAGACCAAACATTGGGTCTAAGTTAAACTAATGGGTTGGTATACCTTGCATGTGCTTCGCGCCTCGGTTTCTGCATGTTGGTCTCTCTGCATGTACCAGGGACAATGAGCTAAGTGGGTCAAGCCCGTTGGGCATGCGTACAAAAACCGAAGCGATTTCCCCCGCAAATGTATGGGGTCACACCAAGTGGGCTCTTTCTCTCGTGCGACGCTGGTCACCATGGTAACATCATAATAATATGATACATTAATATATACACTTAGACAGGTATAAAAGAATACTCAGAGCAATTAAGGTTATACATGCCAACTAGGAGAGTGTTTCTGGAGGTCGCTGTTGGATTCGGTGTGTTGATATTTAGTGTCGTTGCCGTTTGGTTCTCTTCGGGTCCACTCCGTCGACCGGGGGAAGACTCGTAGTGTGCCTACTGGTAGGGTCATCTAACATGGCGTGGTCAGCGCCAATTACGTGATTTGTGACGTGCGGCTATTTTCCTACAGTTTAAATGATGGATGGGTATTGTTCTCTACTGGTGTAAGGAATCTGTCTGGGCCGTGGCGTGATTGCCGGCTTGAGCCCGGTTATGGGCCACGGGGTTGGTTATGTGTGCCATGGTATGCTGTTTGGGTGTACGGGGGTGTCTCAATGTGGTGTCGCTATGTGTTCCTCC